>NC_047034.1:182440633-183742880 GCF_011762595.2 Tursiops truncatus
GAGAAAGCGACCGTGGAGACCTCAAGGCACGAACGACCCAGGCCAGATTCCCAGGAGCAGAAACAGCTAGTGCAGAGGTCCTGGGGCAGGGACCCCGGGGTCACATGGGGGAAGGAGGGAGATGAGGTCGGGGAGGAGGGGGAGGCAACCATGGGCCAGAGCAGCATGCGGATTCCACGTGCACTGAGAGCCACTGGGGTGTTAAGAGCGGGAACCACAGTCCGATGTCCCGCCTGGTGTGGTCATTCTGGCCGCTGCTGGGGCACAGGCCGAGTGGACGCAGGGGTCCGGCCCCGATCGGGGAGATGGGGGCAGAAGCCGTTGTGGCAATCAGGCCTCCTGCTTTGCCGTCTTGGGCTGAGGACGCCACGAGCCAAGCGTGGAGAAGGGAGCTGAATCCCAGAGCTCAGAGGACAGAGAATGAGTCACACTGACTTGCTAAGAGGCAGGAAACCCCACAGCCCCGGAGCGTGTGGCCAGATGCTGGGCAGAGCTCCGAGGGGGCCACGATTGGGGGCCAGAAATCTGACGGGGGGCACATTTCCATCTTGTGCCCTGTGTCCCCAGGGACAGATGGGCAGACATTCTCATCGTCATTTTGGAGACGGGAAAACCAGGGCCCAGACAGCTGGCGGCTCACGGCTGAGCTAGACAAGGCCCCCAAAGTCAACGCCAGCCTGTGCTTTGGGGTAGGGCTGGAGTCCTTGAGAGCAGAGTCGGCCAGACAGCCAGGCCAGGGTGGCAGGGACAGGGGCCAAGGAGGAACTCGGGGCCGGGCAGGGCACCCGCACCCCGGGGTCGGCCTGGGCCGGGAGCCCAGCCTTCCAAACTGCACACCCGGTCCTCCCACACCAGGGGCGGTGTTCAAAGGGGGTGTCTGAGTTCACCAATGTCCCCCACTGGCCCCTGGGCACACTGGGGCCGAGGCCAGGGAAGCAGACGTTGGTAAATGTGGTGAAATGAAACGTGCCAGGCGCTGTACGGCACGTCGGCACAGGAGGTGCGCTGGCGGGAGTGCGTCAGCTACGTCAACAGTAACATGGAGAGCGCCGTGGGCTCACTCTACGTCAAGGAGGCCTTCCCCAGGGACAGCAAGAACATGGTGCGTGCCCGGAGACCCCGCCCTGGGCCAGGGGACACCAGCCCGTGGCACCTCTCGCCCCAGCAGCGCCTGTGTGCTCAGCGGTACCGGGGAGCACGTGTTTGCCCGGCGCCCCATCACACAGCGGGATGCGGGGAAGCCTTGCCCGCCCCAGGCCTCTGGCCCCCAACAGCTATTGGCCCCGACCCCCAGCCCTGAGGGCCTGCCTGGGAAGGGGGCAAGTTGTACGAGGTGTGGGTCCAGGGCCTGGCAGGCCCTAGGCCCACCCAGGACAGAGTGCTGCCGTGGGGACCCTGTCCCAGGGGGTCAGATTCCGCCCCCAACCCCCCACCACGTTCGGAGCGGCCCCCTGCAGAGGCCCCAATGCCGATCAGCTGGGCACCAGGGTCACGCGCCCCCGCCAGGTCAGAGAGCTCATCGACCAGCTGCGGGCAGTGTTCATGGAGACCCTGGACGAGCTGAGCTGGATGGACAAGTCATCCAAGAAGGCGGCCCAGGAGAAGGTGGGCAGGAGGCTGGGAGAGGGTGGCCCCGGTGCGAGGGGTACAGGGTAATCGTCGCCACCCCTTCTTCAGAGATGAGGGCAGTGAGCCTGGGGGTGGGGGGCTCAGGAAGGGGCTGCGGGCAGAGGCGAGACCCCCCAGCAATGCGCGGGGGCGGCCACGGCCCCAGGGGGCAGGACCCCCTCTGGGCGGGTGTGACGGCAGCCAAGCAGCTCTGCCCGGCCCGACCCCAGACCCCTGGCTGGCGGCCGCGTGCGAAGGTCGGTCTCTGGTCGAGCCCTTCCACGCTCTGTCCCCATCAGCCTCCCCACAGCCTGCAAGGAGGGCGAGTCCCTTAGCCCCTTACCCACACGGCGGGGGCAAAGCCAGGATGCCCACAGTGGGGTGGGCAGGGACCGGCCCCCATCTCCTCCCTAGGCCGTGAGCATCCAGGAGCAGGTTGGGTATCCCGACTACATCCTGGAGGAGGGGAACAAACACCTGGACGAGGAGTATTCCAACGTACGTGCCACCCACACAGCCCCACCGCCCCCTGGCCCCAACCCAACCCGCCCCGAGCCAGCTCCCGAGGACCTGGGCCCTCAGCTACCGGGGCGGATCCGTCCGCAGCTCAGCCGCCTGGCCGCATGCTGGGGCTCTGGCATCGCCTCCCATTACAGGTGGGGAAACCATGGCTGGGAGGGACTTGGATCTTGCCCGGTAAGTGCACAGAGCCAGGCTTGGCCCCTAGTCCGCTGCAGGCAGAGCCTGTGGGCCACATTTGGGACTGCCTGGCGAGTCCTGAGGCCAGTCCCCAGCCGCCCTGGACCTCCCTTACCCCCGGGCCCCTCGAGGACCCCGCACGCATGCCCACCCGTCTCCTGTAGCTGAACTTCTCGGAGCACCTGTACTTTGAGAACGGACTGCAGAATCTCAAGGCTGGCGCCCAGCGGAGCCTCAGGAAGCTTCGGGAGAAGGTGGACCGAAACCTGTGAGTGGGGACGGCACGGGGAAGGGGGGCACATGGGCCAGCGGGGGAGGGCGCTGGGTCTGACTCAGAGCCCCCCTGCACCCGCCCTCTGCTTCTGGGGTCCCAGGGAGAAGCCAGGGCTTTGGACTGGCCTAGACCCTGCCCTGGCCGTTGGCCGTGCTGGCCTCGTGGCATGACCGCTGTGCATGGGTCAGGGTGGGCTCTGGCCAGCTGAGTAGGGGGACCTGGAGGGCAGGCCCAGGAGACCTGGGCTCTGAATGACCCACTTGTCTATCACAGCTGGATCACCGGGGCCGCTGCGGTGAATGCGTTCTACTCCCCAAACCGAAACCAGATTGGTATGTTCACCCCACGCCCCATAAGCCCTGCCGTCTTGCCTTCAGAGCCTACGTTTTCTGCTCTGTAAAATGCGGCAGGGGATCATAACCTTCACCTCCCGGCCGTGAGGTTAAATGCCAGGACGCCGAGGTGCACCCACCCCGAGCCTGGCGCACAGGTGTGCTCGCCCACAGCTCACTCCGCCCCCCGCCGCCTCCTCGCACAGTGTTTCCTGCCGGGATCCTCCAGCCTCCTTTCTTCAGCAAGGAGCAGCCCCAGGCCTTGAACTTTGGGGGCATCGGGATGGTGATCGGGCACGAGATCACCCACGGCTTTGATGACAACGGTATGGGGCTGCCTGGAGGGCAGAGCCGCACCTCCAGTCACAAACACACCCCTCCCACCGCTGCGCGGGGGCCCCCCGCCTGGTTCCTGCCTGGTTCCAGGGGCCTCCAGCTGCCACCCAGCGAGGTTGCCTTTCCCATTGGGCTAGACCAGCGAAACCTTCTGAGGGCAGCCCCATGTCCCCAGGGTCCAGCGCTCCCCTCCCCTGGGGTTTAGAGAGTGTGGACACCACAGCAAGGCTCCTTAGTCCACAGTGCCTCTGGGGTCCTGTGACCCAAGACCCCGGGCCCTGACCTTGGGGATGGCATGGACACCACTGAAGCCTTCCATCCCCCAGGGCCTGAGCAGCCCCGTGACAGGGGGCCCATTCTCTGCTCACGTGAGCTCTAGACACTGGGGTTCCCGGGAGGACGTGGGGGAGAGGCTGGCGCTGCACAGGCCGGGCCTCGTGGGCAGCCCCCCGCCCCCATCCAGGCCGGAACTTCGACAAGAACGGGAACATGATGGACTGGTGGAGTAACTTCTCGGCCCAGCACTTCCGCAAGCAGTCGGAGTGCATGGTCTACCAGTATGGTAACTACTCCTGGGACCTGGCCGACGACCAGAACGTGAGCGGCCACCACCCGGACACACCGCAGCCCTGGCCTGGGGGAGGGCGGAGCTGGGGAGCCCGGGCACCCCCGCCATCCTGTCTCCCGCCTGCAGGTGAATGGCTTCAGTACCCTCGGGGAAAACATCGCAGACAATGGAGGGGTGCGGCAGGCCTACAAGGTGCGTCCAAGCAGGGCCCCCGAGGAGGTGGGGCGGGGAGCGACCAGGTCCAGGCAGGGACGGCCCCTCAGCGCGGCAGGGACTGACCCCTTCCCAAGCCCAGGCAGATCCCGGGACCCTTCATCTGACAGGGAGGCAGCAGAGCCCTGGGGGAGCCTGCCGGCCACAGGCAGGCAGGCCCACACTTTACCCCAAGCTTAACTGAGGCCTCCGCGCTCTGGGGAGACCACTGCCCACTGCCAAGTAAGGCAGTGACAGTCACTGAACGCCCGCCAGCCTCAGCGACAGCCCTGCACCAGCAGCCTCGGGCACTGGCCGTCAGGCGCTCATTCATGTGGCGGGCTGCCCAGGCAGTGGGCTCCTACCGATGGTCCCTGGGGTTCTCAGAGGCCCCACGCTGCAGGGGCAGGACCCCCACCGGAGGAGGGCCGGAAGCCAGACCTCCCTTCCGCCCCAATGCAAGGACCCTGGAGTCCTGGCCAGCCTGGTGCTGCCCCCAGGAGGGCAGGCCCTGGCCCAGCACCCGCTTGGTGCCTGCAGGCTTACCTGAAGTGGGTGGCGGAAGGCGGCAAGGACCAGCCGCTGCCAGGACTGCAGCTGACCGACAAGCAGCTGTTCTTCATCAGCTATGCACAGGTGGGGGTCGGTCCCCTGCCCCACTGGCTGGAAACCGGCTCCCCCACTTGCACCCTTGGCGGGCCCCCACTGACGCATGCCTCCAGGGACACCCTGGCGGGCAAGCCAGGCAGAACCAGAACTAGTGGGCCAGGAAGGCTTCCTGGAGGGAAAGGATGGTGGCGGCGCTGGAGCCGGGGAAGATTCAGACGTAGCTGTGGAGGGAGAGGGGTGACCCGCTGGCTTCCCTCCCCCCACCCAAGAAAGAGCAGCGGGGGTCCTGACGGGACTCCTTTGTGCCCAGAGAGGAACCAGGCCGCACTCCCTCCGTGCCACAGCCCTAGGGGCGCCTGCCTCCCCAGGCCCATGGTGCCCCCGTAGCATCCCCTCTGGTCCTCCTTGCCCCTGCACCCCATCCCCCTGCCCCTCCTCCAAGTCCCGCAGACATGCCCCTCATGCACCCACAGGTGTGGTGCGGGTCCTACCGGCCCGAGTTCGCCATCCAGTCCATCAAGACCGACGTCCACAGCCCCCTGAAGTACAGGCAAGTGGCCCCCGTGCCCCTGAGCCCCGCGCCCGGGCCGGCGCTGTCTCAGGCTCCTCCGTCCACCCGCAGGGTGCTGGGCTCGCTGCAGAACCTGGCCGCCTTCGCAGACGCGTTCCACTGCGCGCGGGGCTCCCCTATGCACCCGAAGGTGCGATGCCATGTCTGGTAGCCAAGGCCAAGCCGAGCTGCGCGGCCCACGCCCACCCGCCGACCCGAGATGCCCCGTCCGCGCGGAGACGGTGCTGCCAGCGAGGACCCGGCGTGCGCCCCGCTCCTGGCGGCCGACCCACCCGCAGCCAACCCACCCATGCCGCGCCCGGCCTCCGCGCCCGGCCTGGAGTGCGACCCGGCCCTGAGCCCCCTCCGCGCCCGCCCGCGAGGATCCACACCGCCCACCGCAGCCCTGTAGACACGGTTATCAGTCTTCTGCCCGCTCGCCAAAGCGCGTCCTCCTCAGACGTCCACGAGCTTCAGACTTGAGCTAAGTAAAGGCTTTAAAGCAGTCGGCTGCCTTGTCTGTGTAGCAGGGCCCAGGGCCGGCCGTCGGGGTGACATACCTGAGAAAGTGCCCCACTCTCCCGCTGCACCTGCCGCTGACTGCTGGTGGCCAAGTGAGGAAATGGCAGGGCGCTCCTGACAATTTCCCCAGGGTCTCTCTGCTGGGGGCACAGCAATGACCACGATGCCCCCAAATGCCCGCCCTCGGGGATCACAGTTCAGGTAGGGAGAGGGGATCCTGACCCAGGAAGGAGCTGAGTTCCAGGAGAGGGGCGGGGGGATCTGAGCTGCAGCCCAGAATCTGGATTTGGGGTTTTGTGTAACTGGAAACCAGTGAGCGGTTAAACCTTGTCACCTGCCCTGAGTTTTTAAATGACCACAGAGAGGCTCTGCTGGGGGCTGGGGACACTGGGACGCCAGCTAGAAGGCCACTGTGGTTGTCCAGGCCTGGACCAGGGGCATGGAGGGTGCTGAGAAAGTCATCTGAACTCAGACAAGAGAGCTCCTGACGGGGCAGGACAGGAGTTCTGCTCTAGACCTGTTAGGTTTGAGGTGCTTGTCACCTCCCCGCCTCGTGACAGGGGCATCGGGGGAACCGGACATCCCCCCCCAGGCTACCCCCCACCCCCAGCGGGGCGCACATGACAAGTCTCACGTGAGTAGAGGGCCTGCTGGCAGAGCAGCCCTTTCCCTAAAAGTCCCCGACTGTCCCCCAGACTCCAGCGGGTGGAATGGAAACCATCTCCTCCCTGGAAACCCAGTCAGCTCCCACCCCTCCGGGCCAGGCTCCCGCCTGGAGCTTGGGGAGTTTCCTCACTATCAGACGGAGCCCATCCCACCCTCGTCTCCCACACCCTGGACCTGTTCTCAGACCCCTGACCCACATGTGCCAAAGGCCTGAGGTCTCCAGGGAGGCTGCAGGGGCGCGTCCACCAACAACAACCCACCAGGGAAAGCGACTCTGCTAGCAGGGAAGGTGCCGCCTCGGGAGGCATGACCGCCCCGCTGGCCTGCACGAAGCCAAGAGCGATGAAGGCCGGGGTGGCCAGGGCTGCCAAGGACGCAAGATTCAGAGGCAATGAAGAAACACTGTCCAGAAAGTGCAGTTTAATGCTCATCGCTGCCTGCAGACCAGGCAGAGTTGAGCCCCAGCCCAGAGATTCTGGAATTTGTTCACATCCAGCTCCCAGTGTGCCCAGGGCAGGAGACGCCGCTCACATCCTTGGAGGCCCAGGGCCCTCACCTTGAGCACGCCTCATCACACTGCGGAGCCAGCAGAGGCCCCGTCAGCCTGGCCACACTCCCCGGGGCCAAGAGCAGCGGATCCCACCCTCCAGGGGTCTGTGGCCCAAGCAGGAGGAGGAGTGTGCTGGACAGTCCCCTCCATTCGGGGCACAGGAGGTAGACCACCAGCACCATGCTAAACTAACGTGGGCAACGGTCACCTGGGACAAACCCCAGCCCTCCCAGGCTGAGAGGACGGGCCCCTCCTCTGCCTTGCAGCCCCTGACCAGCCCCCTGTCCCCTGGAGAGGGCCCTGCTGTGCCTGCCCATCTGGCCACCCTGCCCCTGGCCCGTCACCGCAAAGTGGGGTGGCAGTGACATCCTGGGGCTGCTGTGAGCCCAGAATCACCTAAAGCCAACAAGGTCTGGCTCAGCACCTGGCCACAGCGAGTGCTCAACCCAGGGGTTGGTGGTGCGGGGGGGGGGGGGGGGGGGGGCGGCATTCTTGGCGCAGCGCCCACCCCAGACCTGGGCTCACCTTGGGCGGCTCACTGGTACAGACCTCCGCAGAGATGCCCAGGGCCTGCAAGATGCTCTCCTGGGGGGCGTAGTCACCTGGAGACTTCTGGACAAAGTGTAGCAGCACTTTGTCTCCACCTGCAGCCGGCGGGCGGGGGGGGGGGCGTCGTCAGGGTGCCCCTGTGTGGCCACTACCCCACCTGGTTACTGAGATGAGTGAGCTGTTCTGGCCACACCCCGCCCAGTTAGGATGACAGAGCTGGGCCACTCCACTACGGGGGTAACTGTGCTGAGACCAGGAAGCCGGAGGGAGGGAGGATGAGGGCAGGGTCGAGTTCATCAAGACCTTCCCACCTGAGTATGTGGCCCTGCACCCCCAACCCCGTGACCCTGCGGTGGCCCCTGATGCCCCGCCCCTGGCCCACCTCTGGCGACCACCAGCAGCCCTCCGCTCTGCAGCAGGTCCCCGGAGAGATTGCCCTGGATGCCGACAGCCTTGGCCTGGGGGGAGGGGAGCGGGCCAGGTCAGTCCTAGACAGAAGGCCCTGCACCTGAGTCCCACACGACCTTGGCCGTCACAAACCTTGGCGGCTACATCACGAACAGGCTTCCCCAGGGAGGCCGGCAGGACGCTCAAGTTGTTGTACCTGCCGAGACACGGCTGGCTTGTCCAGGCTCTGCCTCTTCACCAAAGACAGCCCAGTGCCTGCCCCCGGTCTCTGCACAGACCAGTTCCCACAGGCAGGCCCCGCCCCATCTCACCAGGGGCTCAGGAGGCACGGGGCAGCCAGCCTGTGGGCTGGCAGGCCTGGAGCCCCACAGAGGGTGTGGGGAGTGTGGACTGGGTGAGCCCGGGGGTGCCGGCTCAGCTGGCACTGCCAATCAGAGGAGGCAGCCAGCCGGTGGGCTGGCAGGCCTGGGGCCCCACAGAGGGTGTGGAGAGTGTGGACTGGGTGAGCCCGGGGGTGCCGGCTCAGCTGGCACTGCCAATCAGAGGAGGCAGCCAGCCGGTGACAGATGCACCCGAGGTGGCTAGGGTGGCCCCTGATTGGGGCACTAGGCGCAGGTGCCCTCTGCAGCCAGTTGTGGGGAGGCCCTGGGTGAGAAGCCTAACCTACAGCCCATAATAGACACTCGGCACCCAAAAGAGAGCCCAGCAGGGCTGGCTGGAGCAGTGGATGGCCCCAGAGCCGGCTTGGCCAGGGAGAGGGGGAGGGGAGAAGAGGAAGAAGGGAGCGGTGAAGCCCCGAGCCCCCAGCTCACCGCTTGAAGCCCAGCTCCTTGTAAAACTGCTTGCTCTCATCCAGGTAGAGCTCTGAAAAGTAGAGGCCACAGGTGGGTGCCCCAGGCCCACCTGCCCCCCTGGCCCACCCTCCTGCATCTGGCCTTCTGTCCACCCTTGGTACCCAGCTCGCCCACCAAGGACCAGGAGGAGCAGAGCAGGGCTGACTGTCCCCATTGTTAGAGGAGAGGCAGAGGCCCAGAGGTACAGGTGGAAAGGGAGAAGCAGGACTTGTCTGGACTCTGCCACTGGGCCCAGGGCTCTGTGAGGGGAGGGGTCCAGCGGGGTGGGGTCGGGAGGCAGGGGAGCCTGAGCTCTGATCCCAGATACTCCTTGGGGAAAGCATCTGGAGAAGCTCAGGATCTGGCTCCTGGGGAGGCGAGGAGCTGGCAACTGACCCAGTAAAGACCTTTGCCCTGGATTGCAGGCCAGAGTCACCACTGAGCCCTCCACAGTGGGAAGAACATCATGTCTGGGGCAGGCGGGTAGAGGCCACAGCCGGAGAAGGCAGGGGAGGGGAGGGGAGGGGAGGGGAGGGGAGGGGAAAGGGGGAGGGGAGGGGAGGGAAAGGGGGCGGGGAGGGGAGGGAAAGGGGAGGGGAGGGGAGGGAAGGGGGAGGGGAGGGGAGGGAAAGGGGGAGGGGAGGGGAGGGAAAGGGGGAGGGGAGGGGAGGGGAGGGAAAGGGGGAGGGGAGGGGAGGGAAAGGGGGAGGGGAGGGAGGGAGGGGAGGGAGGGGAGGGGAGGGGAGGGGACACAGTAGCCTATCAAGGCTGCTCCTGGAGAGAGAAGGGCCTAGGCTGTGCAAGAAGGAGGCAGTGAATGCCCTGAGTTTGAGGAGGGGTCTCAGGGCGGGCTGGGCATTTGAGGGGGGGCCGCAGGGGGAGGAGGGTGGGGAGTGCAGGCACCTCCTGCGAAGTAGCCACCGTCCAGGAACTCCTGCAGGCCCAGGGCCTCGGGCCCCACGCCCACCAGGCGCACGCCGTGCTGGTCCAGGAGCCCCTTCAGGCTGCTGAGGTCCCGGGCGATCCAGCGACACACCATGCAGCCAAAGCGCCGCAGGCCGGCCACCACGCACGCCTGCTCCTGCCACAGGCTCCGCAGCTCCACGGCCTGCGCCGGGGCGGGTGAGAGGCGCCGTCGGACCACCGCCCGTGCGCACGTCCTCACCCCCGGCCCCGCTCCCGCGCCCCGTGCCCCCGGCCAACGCCGCGCACGCCCAGCCTGCGCGCCCAGCCTGCGCGCCCAGCCTGCGCCCCCAGCTCCGCCCTGTGCCCCAGCGCCAGCCTCGGATGCCGCTGCCAGGTGCCGGGGCGCACCCACCACCCTGAGCCCGTCCAGCCTCACCTCCCCGGTCACCGCGTGCTTCAGGACACACGCGCCCACGCGGGCAAGGTCCACCGTGCTCATGGCGACTGCCACCCCGGACCCCAGCAGCAAGCCCGCTCTCCAGCAGTCCGCTCAGCCTTCAGTACTACGCGCGGCCCGGCTCCGCCCCGGCCCCGGCCCCTGTCCCGCCTACCGCAGCTGCCCGTAAGCAAAATAGGCTCCCGGGCACTCGTTTTGTATATGCATGAGCCCGTCAGCCAATGGCGCCGCTGATAGTGGGCGGAGCTTGGAGGTGCGCCTGCGCAGAGTGCAGCGCCCGGCCGGGGGCGGGGTCAGTCGTGGAGTGCGGGGTGGTAAGCGACGGGGCGGTGGGGGTCCTGGAGTTCCGGCGGGGGTCCCATCTGGTGGAGGAGTCCGAGGGCTTAGCTTTTCCCGTGGTCTTGTTTCATCTTGAAAATCCATGAGAATGCAGCGTTTTCTCAGTTACACGTTCGTGTTGGCTTTAATCATAAAATACTGTCAATTTCATGCCAGCTAATACCTGCCTTTAACCCCCAAACTTTGGGTGAAAGGGACCCGAAAGGGATAACAGCAGTGTACTAGGTGCCTTGCCGATTTGTCTTGTTTTTTCCTCGCGACAGCCCTCTGACACCTTTCAGTATCACCCAATCTTACCGATGAGGGCCCTTGGCACAGAGGCTGAGGGGTGGAGCAAGGCGACTCGGACCGCGGGGTCCCACCTGGCCATGGCCCGCCCCGCTCCGAGGGACTGCGGTTCCTGGCACTCGGCCTCACTCCCCAGGTCCCACAGACGGCTCCAGGCCCTGGACAAGGCTGGAGAATGAAGGGGCAGCAATCAGCCTGCCCTGGGTTTGGGGAGGGGGGAGTCCCCCTCTTGATACCACACGGTATCCCACAGGGCCTCCCAAGAGAGAGGGGGAAAACTGAGACCCAAGGGGGTGCTGCTGCCTCCTTAGCCTGCCCTTGGTCCTGGGAGGATGACGGGGCTGGGAGTGGCTGAAGGTCCAGGCTCCAAAACCAAGTTACTATGCCAAAAAGAGAAGGACTTCAGTTTCTGGGTATTGAAGGCAGAAAGGGCAGGCCATGCAGAAACTAGTAGCAGCAGGGGGCCGTTTGCCCAGTAGGGACGGAGAAACAAGGGGAAAATGCCACAGTTCCCAAACCCAGCCGTGCAGCCCCCGAGGCCGAGGTACCTCCGGGATCGCTGTGAGCATCAGGCATCCTGGTGCTGTTCCACATCCCGCGTCTCCTGTCTCCAAAGTGCGGCAACCCTTTCGAGTGGGAGGCAAAGCCTGGGACCAGCAGCACAACATCACGTGACCTGTTCCTCCTGGAGCATTTATCTCGTGGTTATCATCCCCGTCGTTCTTGTGGGACTTGTCATAATATACTGGCAATGCATGAAAACCAGAAGGCTACCTGGTGAGCAAAGCCTGTGGTCCTGTCAGGGCTCAGGTCCCGAGGAGTGACAGCCCAGAGACCCTCCACGCCCTATCCCTCAAATCTAGAGGAGGCAGACCCCAAGAGTGTCTCCAGCATTCCTTGCCCCTTAGGGATGTGGACCTCCCACAGAGCCAGAGCCACCGTGTCATGAGATCTCTCAATGGTAGGGGGACAGGATGGGGAGCCCTCTTCCTCCCTGATGCCCACTCACAGCCATGAACTCTGAGCTCCCATCCTCCCTGAGGGGGCAGTGGGGGCACAGGGCAGGCTGCAAACAGCTGGGAGAGGCACTGGGATAAAGGGTTAGAAGCCCCGTTGTCAAGGCTGTGTCCCCACCAAGAGCCTAAGTGTCCTTCATGCCTTTACTGGTTCGTTCATTTATTCCCTTCTTCTCTTATCTGCCCTACTCTGGGCTCCTCGTCTGCACCAGGTCCCAGCTGGACACCAACATCCGGCCTGTGTAGACCCAGCTCTGGCCTTTGGGAAGCCCCATGCACATCCAAAAGGGAGCAGGTACTCAGCAAAGATATCCAAATTAGAGAGGTCGGCGACCATCTCAGGGTGTGTCAGCAAATCCTTGCTGTGTCCTCACCCGAAGTCCCCCAAGGTGCAGAGAGGTCTCGGGTTCCAGGCTCTGAGCAGACCGCCGGGCAGTGGCCAGTGTCCCTTCTCACCCCAATTCTGTGGCACCTGCTCCTTGAGGGGTGGGGGGGAACCTCCCCTCTGAAGTGCTGACCCCCTGTCTGTGCCTGACAGTCAAATTGGAGTTAGGGACCAGGGTTTGGCAACGGAGGAGGTGGGCAGGTTTGCCCCCATATCTCTTCGTGTGTCCCGGGCCCCTGGGGGTCAGGCCAGCAAGAAGCCCTGTCCGCTTTGGCCTGGCCTGTCTCTGAAAAGCTCGGTCTCCTGGGGAGAGGCCCCACATCTCTGTCTGGTTCCTCCTCATGTGTGTCTCTGTTCCACAGGAAGACCCGCCAAAGGGAGATTCTCCCTCCAGTTATTAACACCTGTCCCCCCAGCTGGATATTAACACCTGTCCCCCCAGCTGGAGGTGATGCTGCGGGGGTGGGTAGACGCTCCCAGGCCTCTGATGGTCTTGAGTCCTTAGTCTACAGCCCTGCCTGCTAAGCTGGGAAGAGAGACACAACTCCTCCCATACAAACTGGGTCCCCGGGACACCTGGGGGCTGGAGCCGGGCTGGAGCTGAGCGTGTCCAGCAGAAGTGGACGTGGCTCTCCAGGCTCTGCAGGCCCTGCCGGGTGTCACCGCAGAGGCTGTGGAGGACACTGCAACCGAGTTCACTGCGAGGGGCCGACCTGCTGATCAACGGGTCCGGGACGCAGGCGCCTGAGATACCTCGGGCCGTGCCTGCTGGCAGCTTCAGCCCCCCCGGGCCCGAGTGTGGAGGCGAGGGGAGCTGGTGGGACCCCTCCTGAGCTCGCTTCAGGCTCCACCCAGCAGAGAGAGGGGCCGCTGCTCAGGGGGCTTTGCAGACCCCTCACACACACCTCCCCGTCAGCTGCAGGAGGCCTCGCTCCTGAGCCGCCCAAGCACTGAGCCAGCCCTGTGAGGAGGCAGCCACTAGCCCTTCCTGGCGCCCCAACCCCCAACCCCCGGCCCTCTGAGCCCCAGGCGCTCATCTGGAGGACGGACCTGTGGGCACGTCCCTCCCGGGGCTGGGACTGGACCGGACGGGCCTGAATGTGGCCTTATGTGAGCATCACATTTGGAAGGGATTTCTCTAAATTGTAGTCGTGTTCTGCTCCGTTTCCTCATTTGGAAGCTCCGGCCTCCACTGGGGGTCAGACAGGTGTGGACACAGGCCTAAGGCTCCCGGCAGAGAAGATCCCCGGGAGGCGGGGCAGGGCCGGGGGCAGCACCTGGTCCTCCACGTGCTGGGGGTGGGGCAGTGGCAGGATCTGGGGGCCGGGGTCAGCTTTCCTACCTGGGTCACAGACTTGGCACTGCAGACCCTCGATCAGGCATTGAGGTGGACCATGGAGGCCCTGGGGCTGCAGGGAGCAACTCCCCACAGGGCAGCCTCGCCCAGTGCCCTGCAGCCCAGGGACCCAGGGCACTCAGGGCTGGGAGGGCCAGAGGGAGCCCCCCATCACTGGACACCCCGGCAGGTACGACCCCATCTGCAGTGACCTAAAGGCACCTGGGCTCTTCCCCACGCCCTGGTGAGCATGCTGGGGGAAGTCAGACCGTTCTGGGGGAACGTGGAGCCCTCCTGGGACACCTGGGCCTGGTTCTGTCACAGGGGCCGCCCTACAGGGCTCATGGCCCACTCCTGCCGTCTGTGCCCCCTGCCACCCCTGGTGGTGGGCGCTGTGAAGGGAGGGACTCCTGGACAGGGAAGGGGCGGGGGGATCTGCCCTCAGCCCACAGCGCTGGACCCCCAAACCAGCCCCACAGAGAGGGTCCCTCCAGGGCTGCACTCGGGCCGCCGCCTCCTCTTTGCCCAGGGTCATCGCTGGGAGCAGGAGGTACAGCACCTAAGGGAGAGGGCCCCGAGCCTCAGTCTCTCTCTCTGTGAAATGGGGCAGCAGCCCCTGCCTCTGGCCATGCCCTGCAGGGATGCCACGGTGGACCCAGGACAGGCTCCAGGAATGCCTGAGTGTGACTAGCCCGCTCAGGTCTTGGCACCCCCTGCCTGGCAGTGTGGGAACGCCACCCTCAGGGAGCCCAAGGCCCTGTGGTCTGGACAGCATGCCAGCCTCCCTGCTGGCCTGTGCTGGGCCTGCTGAGCCCTGGGGAGCCGGAAGCATCAGAGCAGGGGAGGCCCCCAGGCCTGCCCAGTCGGGGAGACAGGCTGCTCCGGGCCCGGGGCTGGGGGAGGCCACGCTGGGGCCCTGGTCCCAGGGCTGGCTCCGCCCGGCAGTCAGGGGCCCTCCCTGAGGAGTAACGGCCTGCACTGGCAGGGGACCACACTGGCGGGAGCAGGTGGCCTCTGGCCCGGTGCATGAACATCTGGGCTTATCACCCAGGACTGGGCTGCCGGCTGTGGGTGGAGATCGGCTGCCTGCTGCAGAGCCCCACCCCAAGGGCACGTCCCAGCCAGGCTTTCCCAGAGCAGCCAGGCCAGGGGGCATCCTCGCCTGCAGGGGGCTCACCTGAGACTCCTGGATGGGGCTGCGGCGCAGGGGCCTGTGGAGGACAGTTTCTGCTGGTGGTGGGCCTGGCTCTCCTGAGGTCAGGGGGGCAGGGTGCCAGGGCCTGGGTCAGCCCGGGAGAGCCAGATACTGGGGGACAGAGGCCCATGTGAGGTCAGGACAGGGACATGGCCCAGGCCGGGATGGGGAGGGAGGGGTCAGTGGGGCACACCCAGGGGGCAGGAGTGGGGACGCTGCTGGGTGGTGGGACAGGCAGACACGCTCAGGGGTCTCCCCAGGCTCCAAGCATTAGCCTTGGGCACCGGGCACCAGGGTGGCAGCCCCCCGCCTCGCAGAGGCTCCGTGTCCCTCCACAGGACCATTCAAACCCTGGCTACAGTCCCCCAGAAAGCCAGGGAGGAGGGGTCGCCTGCGGCAGGAAGTGTTTGCTCTCCAGCCCCCAGGGTCCCCTGGGCCCACAGCTGCTGGGGTAACGAGCCCTCTCGGCGACAGCTCAGACGGGGGTGCAGGCTGCGTGCAGGGGAGAGGCAGGGAGACCGGAGTCAGGCGGGGGGTGCGGGCTGCCAGCCGGGCGGGGGGGCGAGGGGAGGGGCGTGTAAGCGGGGAGGTCGGGGCAGGCGCACTTCTGTTCCTGTAGAAGCGGGCGGCCCCCCAAAAGTCATGTGCGCTCCGCCCAGTGCTCTGAGCCCACAAAGGGGGCCCAGCTTGGCTTCCCTTTGCCTGTCCCAGCCTCCACAGGTGACAGTCCCCGCCCGCATGCAGTGTGTCCCATGCGCGTCCCCACCGCCGCCAGGCTGTGAGTCCAGCTGCCTCCTGCGCCTTCCTGAGCTCAGCTCTGCGGAGTCCGAGGGGATGCGGGAGCGCACACTTTGCCACCTTTGACGGCCAGAGGGCCTCCCCACCTTGTCCACACCCCACCTGTCCCTGGAAAGGGGCAGGGCTGGGTCATTTTGCTCCATTTCACTGAAGGGGAGACAGGGGCTCAGAGAGGGACGGGCCTTGCCCAGAGTCCCCCGTGCAAGCTGTGCTCAGACCCAAACCCCGATCTTCCCGTCCAGTGGGGCTCGGGGCTCCCCACCCAGGCTTCTCACTCCACCAGTGCCCTCAGAGCTGGTGGACAGGGGCAGGCCTTGTGGGGGGGGACCACCACTGCCACCCTCTTGTGCCTCCGGGCTGCAGAAGGAGGGTGTGAAGAGCCCCACCTCACATGACACTGGAGCAGGGCGCCGGGAGGGTGGGGACCCCAGCGGCAGGTGCGCGTGTCGCCAGGCTGCAGACACGTGGGGTCAGCCAGCTTTGCCTGGATCTCCCCAGGCAGGAGCTACACGAGTAGGACTGGCCAGCGGCCACCACGTCCTCACGGTCGCCACCTACTTCCATTTCCAGGGGAGCCTGGGGAGGAGAGCCTGGGTGCCAGGGAAGGGACAGGGCAGGGGTGCAGTCATGGGCGTTGGGGTGGGGGGTTGACTACCATCCTGTTTGCAAAGCTTCCCAGAGCTCAGACGCAGAGCTAAGCACGAGCCCCTGTCCCCCAGTACAGCCAGCCCAGCCCCACAGACTCCAGGAGTCTGAGGCAGGGGGGAGGACAAGTGTGACCCAGCGGCTTGGGAGCCCCCGTGAGACGTCCACCAGCACAGGCTCCCGTCCCCCTGGGAGGGCCTGTCCTGCTATTCACCTCTCCACTGCCTGCAGGCCACCGGGGGGTTTCCAGTAAAGGGGAAGGGGCACCCCTGCATCCTTGGAGGAGGCTGGGGCGGGGCCCTTCCCCGCTCACCATGTGTCCCCATCTCTGGCTGTCATCTGCTGGTGTCCCCTCTCCTCCCTCGGCTCCAGGCCCCCAGCATCAGCAGGCAGGGCAGGATCAGAGGGTGTCCCCCAGAGAGCCCTGTGTCTGTCTGAGGCTCCGTGGGGCTCCTGCACCCAATCTATACTTGGGGGGACAGAGGCAGAGCCCGCATCCCAGGGCCTCTCCTTCCACTTCCCTGTATGACTGTGGCGCTGGGACCCAGGGCCTCCTCTCCCCTCTCCTGACTGAGCCAGAGCCTGTGCCAGAGACCCCCCGACACCCTCAGGGCCCAGGGGAGGGCTGTGCCCGGTCGGGATCACAGACCCTGACACAAGGCTGAGCATCTCCCCCATCCCAGTTCTACCGCAGCTGAAGGAGCCCCAACTCCAGCCCCCATCACCCGCTGTCCCCTCGAGATCCTCCCACAGCCCCAACTGTGCCCTCCAAGGGGCTGCCTCTCCCACTGTGTCACCCAACATCCCAGCCACCCTGTCAAGACACCTCCAGATGCACTCCTGGAAACCCCTGATCACATTTCCCCTCTCTTCTTGAGAGGGAGATTTCCAGGGTCTTGAGGGTGGAGAGAGATTGGGAGATGAGCCACAGTCCTGGGGGGCGGGAGGACGGGGCATCCCAAGCCCCACTCTGGAGGCTTCCCTTCCTGTCCTCTGTGTTCAGGCTAGCCTCAGCTCCCCCTGCTCTGTGGCAGCCCCAGGCTGGGCACGGGGCTGACAGGCAAAGCAGCCTGGTGCCCACCTTCCTGGGGCTCATGGTCTAGTGAGGAAGCCGAGTCTAAAAGCCAGAGTAGCTTCATGTGGTGAAGGCTCACTTATAGGCAGCAGATGCCAGGCAGGGCTCTGAAGGATGAATAGGAGCCCTGCGGGGGGGGTGGGAGGGACAAGGTGAGAAAGGCGTTCTCTGAGGAAGGATGTGTGCTGAGCAATGTGGCAGGGCCCACTCCTGGTGAGGCCTGCAGCGGGTGGCGACACAATGCCGGCCATGGCCCATCCTGTAGGGAGGCCAGAGCTAAGGCAAACCACCTGCCAGGAGAAAATATTCACATCACATATGTCTTGGATCCAAAAGCTATAATTCTTCCAACTCAATAAGACAAACAACCCAATTTGCAAGAGATTTGAACAGATCCTCCAAACCAGAGAAGATGCATAGACGGCACCCGCAAAGAGGCGCAACGTCATTGGTCAGCGGGGAAACCCAAACGACAACCGTCGGAGCTGCTGAGGTAAAAGTCTGACCAAGTGCTGACGAGCCTTTGGAGCCACTGGGACTCTCAACACTCCCGGTGGGAATGGAAAGTGGAACGGACACTTCGGACAACGGACTGGCAAATCGTTACGAAGTCACATACACACCTACCATAGGACCCAGCAATTCCCCTCCTGGGTAAATAACAGAGAGAAATGAGACCACGTGTCCACACCAGAACTCGTTTATAGAAGTCCAGAGCAGCTTTTCCTGGTAATAACCAAGAGCAGGAAACCACCCAGACACACAGGTGAGTGGATATGCGAAGTGTGGCATATTCATACAATGGGATACTAGTCGGTAATATGAAAATGAATTTTGATACGCACAGCATCACGGAGGAACCTCACAGTCACGATGCTGAGTGAAGAACCAGGCCCAAAGGAGCCAGGCTGCACGACTGCATGGACGTGAAATTCGGAAGCAGGCAGATACAACCTAGAGTGACCGCCGATCAGGGATGCTTGGACCAGGGCTGGGGCCTGCCTGCAAGGGGCCGGGGTTAGTGGCAAGGGCTGCCACGGCAACGTACCTGGGGCTGGAGGGCTTAAACAATGAGAACTTATTTCTCTCGGGTCTGGAGGCTGGAAGTCTGAGATCGAGGTGTCACAGGGTTGGTCTGAGGCCTCCCTCCTTGGCTCGCCAATGGCTGCCTTCTCGCCACGTCCTCACCTGGCCTTTTCTCTGTGCACATCCCTGTGTCTCTCTTCGTACAAGGACACCAGTCTTATGGGATTAGGACTCCTGCCTTTCGAGCTCCTTTGACTGGAACCACCTCCTGAGAGCCCTGTCTCCAGATCCAGCCACCCTGGGGGTCAGCGCTTCAACACGTGAATTCAGAGCAAACAGTCTCCGAGCAGAACGCCAGTTCCCCAGCGCAGGGAACTCTCTCCCCCGCTCAGTGCTATGTCGCCAGCACCTGGCGACAAGAGGGCACTTGGAACAAATCTGCTGGACAACGGTGAGGTGGAGGAAAGCCACCCGGTGCTTTCAGCCAGCATCACTGCCCTCCTGGTGAACTGAACCATGTCACACCTGCAAGGACATGCCGACCAGGTCTGACCTCAGACTGAACTCAAACGCCATCACCGCACAAAAGTGACCAGGCTGATGCAGTGACCGCAGCTCCTTCCTTCCACACCCACAGCTCCAGCCCCGCTCCATCCACCGACGTCCTGGATGAGATGTACTGAGATGCCCCATCACGGACTTACCTGGCCCCTGACAGTGAAACCGAACAGGAGCCTTTGGGGATCCTGGGCACGGAAACCTTTCTGTGTCCCCCGTTTCTTGTTTGTAGGGAATAGACTCCAGCCTCCGTGACCTTCCCTGAGTTCCAAAGGGCAGATTTGAGCAGTTGCTAATCAGGGAAGGGAGGGGATGCAGAGACAAGGGAGGAGACCACCTGAGGCCAGATTAAAGGAGCGCAGGCCCTGCACCGCAATCCTTATCAGCAAGCCCACCCTTGAGCCATGGCTATAAAACTCCTCACCAAATCCCCCCAGGCTGGGACATAATTTTCAGGGCATGAGCCCACTGTGCCCCTTTGCCTGGCAGAGCAATAAAGCTATTCTTTTCTACTTCCCCCAAACTCTGTCTCTGCGATTTGATTCGGCACCTGTGCACAGAGGCCGAGTCGTCGGCATGGAGAGTACTCCTTGAACCCTCCCCCCATCACCCTGCACAGCGCCACACCCCAGATTCCTGTCTGACACCCTCACCGGGACACCCTCACTGCATCCTTGTGGGACGCGAACGTGCTCCCAGCACCTGGCTGCAGCGCTCCGGCTAGTATCCGGCTTCTTCAGGTAAAGTAGCAACAAGATGAACAGATGCTCTTCCTCTTGCCTGTGGCAATCCACCCTGGGGCAGAACTGGGGGATCAATTTGCTAAAAGATCTGGGACACCCACACACACACGTGTGTGCACGCACATCCCAGCCACAAGGACAGGGAGGCCCAGCCGAAGCCCCTCCTGCGTGCGTATGCTTCTCCACAGCCTGAAAAACGCCAGGTGTGCTTCCGGGCTGGGGGCGATGGGGGAAGTGGGGGTGGGGGGGTAGGGGACTGCCACAGACCACGTCTGCTTTCTCCTCTATCCTCTTCTGCATGGTGTGAGTGTTGGTAACCGTAAGTTTCACCTTTTACAAGAAAAAGGCTGATCAGGACACAGATTAACATTCACTTCTGGTCAAGGCCGAGTCCCCAGGCCAGCACCGGGGGGCCCCATGCTGTCCCCAGAAGGGAGCCCCGCCAGGCACTCCCTGTCCGCTGCACCCCCCATTCCCCACTCTCCACGCTGGGCCCCCAACTCCTCAGTCCTGGACTGCGGGGTCCGGAAATGAATCGGGCCCAGCCCTTCCCGGCCACATCCAGGGCTTGGTACACCCATGTGGCAAAGCAGCGTGAGTCACCCCATCACCAAAAGGTGGAAGACACCTGGGAATCCAGCCACAGAAGAGCGGCACCCCTGTACAAGGGAGGTTTATTCACCCAGAAGAAGGAATGGAGCTCTGACGTCTGCTGCAGGGCGGATGAACCTTGAGGACACGATGCTGTGTGAGATAAGCCACCACCGAAGGACAAGTACCGACTAATTCCAGGTGTGTGAGGTGTCTGGAGTAGCCAAGCTCGCAGAGGCAGCAGGTGGAAGAAGGGCCACCAGGGCCACCGGGAGAGGGGAAAGGGGGAGTGAGTGTTTAATGGGGAGAGAGTTTCTACTGAGATGGCAAAAAAGTTCTGGAGACGGATGGTGGCGATGGCTGCAGGCAATGTTTATGTCCTTAAGGCCACAGAATTGCACACTTACCGACGCCCACGGTGGCGACTTTTATATTATGTATGTGTGTTTTATCATTATCTGAAATCAATGATTCAATAGTTTTGTTTTTTTTTTCCCCCAAAGAAAGCAGAAGTGATCCTTGCAGGGATGGGATGTTCTATATCTCGACCCGATCAGTGCCTGTTGCTCTCATCCCTGTACTATAGTTTTGCGAGACGTGACTGACAGGGAAACCAGGTGAAAGGTGCGTGGGATCCTCCTGTGTTGTTTCTTACAATTCCCTGTGAATTATCTCCAAACAAAACGTTCAACTAAAAGAATACAAATAAAAGGGAAGCACTGTGAATTGAAGTTTGCTCTCGAGGTGCAGGAAAAGTTGGCCAACAGGTGCCCAAGCTCACCGGCCGTGGACCCTGCACCTTCGGAGATGCCAATTGGGGTGTTTCGCCAGCTTCGGTCCTCGGCCAGAAACAGGAAACGCTGCCCCCAGGAGGTGACCTGGGAGGGTTAGGCCCCTTGGGCCTGGAGTGCCTGTCCTGTCCTCCATCTTCAAGAGCTATAGTTTCCTTTTTTTTTTTAATGTGAACCTTGAACATGCTTTTCCCCATAATCATGTTTGTCATCAAGAAATAAAAAAGATAGCTCACCCTGGCCTGTCGCCTTTGTTTAAACACGGTCACAGGATGTAATTTCACAAAGAAAACCTGGGACGATGGAGGGGATGTTGGTGCTGAGGCAGGAGATAGATGGGCCCCGGGCTGAGCAGCTGGGATCTGTCTGCTGTGGACAGATGCTCCGAGATAAAGAGAATCACAGAAGCAAGGAGGAGCTGAGCCCTGCCAGATAAAGAGACCACACAGTCCTCATTCTCGAGGTCAAGGAGACCTTCCCGACTACACATGCGCAGAAAGCCTCCTTGGGGGTCAAGAGGGAGGGGGTGCCACCCCATAGTACGTGATGCCAATCTACCCATAGGCCTCTGCACTAGAATCCATCTTGGCTAAGAGATGAGCAGGCACACAGGGGAGGACCCCGAGATAAACCAAATACGGACCCAGAGCCAGGCAAACCAAGATGACTGGCCAGAGGAAACCAGAAGAAATGCCCCACATAAGCGATTCAAACTCTACCCCAAGGGCACGACTCTTCCTCTGAGCCCGCCTGTGTGTGTCCATCCACACGTACCTTTTCCTCCCTTTTTCCTCCTAATAAACACTTTACTTGTTTCATTTCATTTCATTTCATTTCTACAAAGCAGACAAGCCAGGGTCTTGTCACTGGCCGCTGGCCCTCGTGGTCTAGTGGCTGGGATTCAGCACTGTCGCTGCTGAGGCCCGGGAACCGAGATCCTGCTTCAAGCCTCTGCAGGCTGAGGCCGCCGGAGATCCGTGCGTGGCAGCAGCCTGGTGAGAGGCTCCCCATCCCCCACTCATTCTCTCTCGCCCCTTCGAGCATTTGTGGGGCAGCCCTGAGCCCCCACCCACCTGTGAAATGGACACGCTGACGCGTATCCATGGAGAGCCTGCGACACCCAGGGCCGGGCTGCTCTCCCACTCCACACTCAGTGTACGGCCCACACCTGCGTTCCCGTGTCCCATAGAAGGTCCTCCGCAAGCCCTCGATCGCACAAGCCCTCGATCGACCCCCAAATAATCCCCCCATACTGCTGCTGAGATATCTGACAGGTGACAGATCGGATCCCTGGATTCGCCATCCAGCCACACTGACCAACTGCCCAAGTGACCCAGAAGCAGGGGGTGTGTCCGCGGCCCCAGCCCTGCCCCTGGGCAAAGGCCCTGAGATAGGCCGGCGGGGAGAGGAGGGGGCATCGGCCCAGGCACGCAGTGGTCGCCCGCTGCGTGGCTGAGGGTCTCTGCCCCTGCCCCCTTAGGGAAGCTGGAGGGCCCTGAGCCAGCGCGGCCTTACCCTGAGTCCAGGCTCCGCAAGCCTCCAGAAAACCATGCTCTGTTTAGCCCACATTTATTAAGCACCTACTGCATGCCAGGGAATGGGGCAGAGGGATGGCCCATTGGGGCTGTCCCCTCCCCCAGAGGAGTGATGTGCTGGTAGACAGGGTAACTAGAATCCTGAGTGCGGACAAGGGGGCTCAGAGGTGGGCACCTTAACTGGGGCGGGAGCGGCTCACGACCCCATGATCTGGAGCTGCTCCAGGCACAGAGGCCGCAGCGGTATCCACAAGGCGGCCGCAGGCTGCTGTGGTCACCACACACCCCTGCTCGCTGACCTCCCTCTCTGGTCCCTCTCCGCGTGAGGCCGGCCTCTGCCCCCCCCCCCACGGGGCGGTGCTTCCCGGAAGGTGACGCCCCTCTGGTTTCAGCGTAACCCCACGCCTTTCCCAGAACTTGCCTGAAGGCCCGCCCAGGCCGGGGCGGTCCCTGGCTGTCTGTCCCCACCCACCGTGCCCTGCACACACCCGGGGCTGGGGCAGGCTTGAGCCGAGGAGCCCTCCGCCAGCGCCTCCGCCTCCGCCTCCGCCTCCGCCGCGGGAGAGGCCTCGGCGCCCCTTCCCTTCTCGGGAGCTGCCAGGCGGCAGGGCCAGGCCGCGAGCCGCCAGGGGGCAGCAAACCCCACACCTGTGCCCCGGTCTCTCCTGGGCCGGCTTTAGCTTCCACCGCGGGCTCAGGGAGCTGGTGGGCAGGGGTCTCGGGCCACACTCCCTTTAACACTGTGACCCCACGCCCCCTCCTGTCGGGTTCAGTGCAGGACACTTCTCAGCCCTGCTGCCACGTGGGAGAAGGTGGGGAATAAACGGGGGGCGAGATTTGGGGGACCGGAAGAGGTATGCAGGGGGCGTTCCACTCCTTGCTCTGCTCCGTCATGCTGGGCGGCCACAGCAGGGGCAGGGAGGGGGCGAAGGAGGTCAGGGCGAGCCCCCACTGCTGAGGGGTACCAGCCCACCCCCGACTCCTGGTGTGTACGTGGCAGGGTCCCTGAGTCAGCAAGGTCTCGGAATGCTCTGCTGTGACAATGACGTTGCTGCCTTGGAACCCACGACATGGGCACCAAGCGGGGCTCACACAAACGGAGGCTCCCCCCCAGGAGGCCTGGGGGGGGAAGGAGCAGTGGCTGCCTCAGAGCACCCTGAGGGTCTTCTTTGTCATTAGGGGCCGGGGGAGTGGGCTGGGCATCGACCACGGTTCCAGAGGAGAGGCCAGCAGGGCAGGGGTCTCGCCCAGGATACCCTGGCACAGTGCCCCACCCCAGCAGGCCCAGTTCCCTCCCCGTGCGCTGGGCGGGGGCCCTGAATCTCGGGGGTGGTGGTCAGCTTGGGGGTGGGGCAGAGACCCAGGGGGAGTCTGCAGACCAGAACGTTTATTCAAGCCCCACGTTATCCAGCTCTGAGACATACACGGTATTTACCCTGCAAGCATCCGCAATGCACACACCTGCATCCCACGGGGATCTCACGTGCCCCTCGCCCCCACTGGTGTCAGGCAGGTGGCCACGCCCTTCAAGTGCACAGCATGCCCCCAGCCCACTCCCTCTCTAACGTAAAGCATCCAGCCCTTTCCTGGCCTGGAAGAAGCAGAGGTCCAACTGCAGGGCCTGGCTGGGATGACCGAGCACACCTACCCTCCCCCAGGCCCCTCCCCACTTCCCTGCCACGGACGATCTTGACCAGTTACAGCCTTTGTAACACACAAAACCCTTGTCCCCAGGACCCCTCCTTCAAGGTTAAGACCCAGGCACTGCCTGCAGCTGACGGCCCCGCCAGTGGCAGGCTGGCTGCTCAATGTCGGCCCTGGCGCAGGCAGGAAAAGGATGGGAACCACGTTCCTTTCTTCAGAAGAAGCGCTGCGCCTGGCCAGCCCGGGCCCCCTCTCCTTTGGGCCCAGGGGCCTGGCAAAGTCCCCACCAGGGCCTCACCCAGACCCTGTGGGAGGGGGCTGCGCGGGCGTGCTGCTCTGGGGCGGCGGGAGAGGGAGGTTCTTCTGCAAGTCGCTCTTCAGCTCCGCCTGAGTCTCCATCCTCGCCTGGTGATGGGACAGTTCAGGAAGGCTTCGCGGAGGCGGCGCACCGTGCCTTCCCTGGATCCATCCGTGGTGCTCTCAGTGTTGGGGTGCTGCAAAGAGTGAGCCCAGCTGGTGACCGCGCAGGGGGAGCGGAGACTGGCGGGGCGCCGAGCCCCCGGTTTGCGTGACACCCCCGTCACAACCCCTTCCACCCCCCAGGCCGGGCGCGGAGCTCACCAGGGAGGGTGCCACCTCCTTCTCCGTGATGTCCCTTCCCCAGCGCAGGCGCAAACGTCTCGAGCAGGAGGGAGAGCAGAGCGGTGGCGTGGCGTCCACAGTACCCTGCCGGGACCCCCGGGGGCGCCCTGTGCTGCTGTCACACCAGAGCCTGATTGGGCTTCACTTTGGGGGTACTCACGGGGCCACGCCTGCCGCCGGGCACGAGGGGCTGGAGCGCCTGGCGTAGGAGGGTGGCAGGAAGGCGGTAGTGGTGGTGCCTTTATGGGACTGGGTCGGGATGGGGGGGCCCAAGGGCAATCGGGCTTCCGCACCTCCCCACTCTCGGCAGCCAATCGGAGGCTGGAGCTGGACAAAGCTCGGGACACCAGAGGCCGCTGGGCTGGGTAAGGACGTGCCTCCGCCCCCAGCAGGTGGGGGCGTGGGCAGGGCGGTCGGGGACACGTGGGGCGCAAGCTGGAGGCCCTGCCCCTGCGTCCAGCCCTCTAAGCCCCACAGACCGGCCCCCAGCGGTCCAGCAGCAGCCCCAGGATGCAGGGCCAGGAGCAGGGTCCTTCCCTGGGGTCTTAGCATACGGAGCAGCTCCTTCCCTGACACCAAGGACGAGCGTCCCCACTGGCCACCCTCTGGTCACTGCCTGTCCACTGGTGACACCCTTGGTCCCTCTTATGAAGCTCTCCAGTTCCTCACACCTGACCAGGAGCTCTCTCAGCCAGGGAACCTGCTGGACCTGCTCATTCTCACTGGGTGACAGAAGTGGTGCAGGGGCCGCCCAGGATGTGGGAGCAGCATGGGGACACATCCTAATCAGAGAAGGGTCCCACCAGCAGAGCCGCACCCAGGGGTCAGGGCCCCCGGACTGGGCCAGCACCTCTGCCCCTGGGAGTTCCCACCCGCCCCCTTGCTTTCGAGAAGCCAGGCTCCAGCTGCCACCTCCTCCAGGAAGCTCCCCTGGCCTCCCCTGGCCTCCCCCAGGCTGGTTCTCTTCTGATTTGCTCTGGGCACCTAATTCCTGGGGCCAGGTATCCTGCCTCTCCTCCCTGCCAACCCCACCCCCGCTTCTCCAGGACCTGCTATTTTTAAACAGCTGAACTTAGGGGGCTCTTACACCAGCCCAGGGAAGTGGCAGTGCTGTCCCGCACGTCAGATGAGGAAGCTAAGGTCAGGGAGAAGGCCTTGCCCAGCCCTCTGCCCCCACCATGTCCCCCTCCTGTCACCAGCACTGTGGGGCAGAACGGGGTTGGGGTGGGTGAGGGTTTCAAAGCAAATGGGAGGTGGGAGAAGCAAGGCAGTGTGCTAGCGAGGTGACGGCCCAGCGTGGATGGGGGGGGGGGGGCAGCCCGATGGCAGCAGCAGGCACAGCAGCAGGAATGTGAGGGTCCGAGAGAGAAGGCCCAGGATGAGTGACGGGGCCCAGGAACCGTGCCAGCCTCGGGCAAATGGCGGGGGTGGCGAGTGGCTGGCCCGGGTGGCCCCACGAGGCTCTCCCAAGGGCCCAGCCCAGGGACCACTGGGCCCTCGGTGGTCAGCGGGCAGGCACCGCCCCGTGGACGCAGGCGCTGCTTGGGGGTGGCCAGGTAGGCTGCGGCGGAGCCTCTGCTCACCCCGCCCGCCTCCGGGCCCTGAAAGGCTGGGAGCCTTTTGTGGGAGAGCAGCTGGCGGCCCGGCCTTTATGTGGGGCTGTGGGAAAGTCCCCGGGCCAGCCTCTCACAGCCTCTCAAAGGCAGGGATTATCTTGGGGCCCGCAGGACACCCTCTCAAGGACATCCCTCCCAGCAGGGGTGGGGGCAGGGCGCCTCCCAGAGGTCCCGTCCACCAAGCCCTGGCCCTACAAGCCCCTTGGCCGGGAAGGGTCCCCTGGGTGGAAACCCTGCCCCCAGCCGTCCAGCTGCCAGGCTCAGAACCGCGTGCCACACAAGAGTGCCCCCCACCATGCCCCTCTGGGGCTCTCCCCGCCGATTGTCCAGGCCCCTGGCCCTTTGGGGGGCTGGCCAGCAGAGGGTCATGCTCGGGGCTGTGCCCGCACTGGGCTGACTCAGGGCAGGCCCAGGGATGAGGTCAGGAGGCCTGGAAGGGGAGGGTGGGCACACTTATTTAGCACCTACTGCATGCAGGCTGAGCGGGACGTGCGCCTTCTCCCTGGAATTGGTCGGAATCCCGAGAGGGAGGCAGGACCTCTGCTGCTCCACAGAGCAGGGGACAGAGCAGGCCCAGCTCCCTGCTGAGGTCACCCTGTCCTGGGTGCACCTTGGCACCGTGCCTGGCCTTTTCCTGTTCCATCAGCTGGCTTCCAGGTGGCGCAGACGTAGGCGGGGATCACCCACCCAAGAAACGGAACGAAGTGGGGTGGGCGGAGGCAAAGGCTCAGGGTGACCCTGGTGTTAATACCAGAAGCGGCTGCGAGGCCACCTGAATACTCTGCTTTTGACCCCTCCCCCCATCCTCAGCACATACCCACGGTGGGCTGTTATTAGGCCCATTTTACAGATAAAGATACTGAGGTCCAGAGAACCCAGGTACTAAGTGGCAGCACCTGGATTTGAATCCTGAGCCCACAGCGCTGTCCCAAATCCGTGCTGGTTCCAGAGGCTCTCTGGCGGGCGCATCCAAGGGGAGGCGATCCGAAGGGCTGGGGGCAGGAGGCAGGTGGCCCCCTGGTCCCCTCGTCCTGCCTCCTGCCGTCATGCTGTCATGCCTAGCGATGCCAGGCCGGGCGTGCACAGGACACCCGGGGGCTGTGGGGCAGGAAGGCGACGCTGGGCCAGATGTGTGGCCTTCCAGCCGCTGCCGCTTCCCCAACCTTCAAAGGCAACCCGGGGCCCCGCCCCGCTGGGACGACTGCTCCCCAGATGGCCTCTGGGCCCACAGCTCTGCACACAAAGCCAGGCGGCCCATGTAAATGAGTTTGTCGCCGGGCACGCGCCTTTTGTGCCGGATGAATGTCCTCAGCAGGGGGGCGGGGTGTGGGAAGCCACCCGGAGCGGCCTCCCGCCCGAATTCTCTCACAAGACTGGGGGCGGGCAGGGCTCTGGGGCGGCTGCGGGTGGAGGGGGAGCCCCAGAGCCAAGACCCGGTGGCACAGCGGCGGGCACCCCCCCCCCGTGCCCCATACTCCTGGGCCTTCTCAAGTGGCATCAGACAAACAGGGCTCCATGAGGCCCGCGAGACCACTGGAGTTCTCTGCGCAAACAGAGGACCAGAGGCCCTTGGGGGACTGACAGTGGCAGTCCTCACTCTCCCATGGGAGTGAGCTCCAGGGTAGGAGGCGGCTGCCCCATGGGGCCCAGAGCCTACTGGGCGAGCCCAGGTGGTGACCTGGACGCCTCTGGTTGAGACCAGGCGCCATCTGAGTCCTGGAGGGCAGGGGCAGGAGACAGGATGAGGCCACTGCCAACTCAGGGACAAGCAGAGAAGGGAGGGCCAGACTCCGGAGCCCTCACCTCTACCCAGTACCCCCAAGCCCTACCCAGCGCCAGGCTCTGGACACTCTGCCTGGCACAGAGCAGCTACTTCAAGTGGGTCATCACTGCCCAGCTGGGGGTGGGCAACCTTGCTCCGGCCTCCTCCCCTCAGCTCTCAGCCAGCTGCGAGCCCAGGGCTGGTCTGGCCACACTTGCCTTCATCTGTGGACCATGTCCCCTGCCCCACTGAGTGGGTCCAAGGAGACCCCCAGCCCAGTGGCTGTAGGAGCATCAGATGTGCCCTGGGCCACTGCTGAGCCTCACCGAGGGGTCCCCACAACGGGCTGGAAGCCCAGAGCTCCTGACAGCTGGCTCTGACTGCCAGTCTAATGCGGGGTCTGCAGGAGGTGGGAGCCCCAGCAGGTACCCACAGGGAATGCTGATGAAGTTGTTGTTTGGTGTCAGGGCAGCAGTCCTGTGGGGGGTTGGGGAGGAGCTGGGGCATCCAGGGATCAGGGAGCAATGACCGTGAAGGGCATGGAGCCTGAGTCCCACAACTGTGATCCCTCAGGTCCCCATAATACCTGGGAGCCGAGGGTCCCAGCTGGGATGGTACCTGCAGGGCTGGGGTTCTTCTCTCCTTTCAGCCGTCATAGGATGGGGGGAGGCAGGCCTGGGTCAGCCCAGTGAGGCAAAGAGAAAGGACTTCCAAGCCCAGCGCCCCAGAGCTGCAGGTCCCCTTCCCACCCCAGCCCCCATAACGGATCCACCAGCAACAGGCAGCCCCCAACCCCCATGGGGCCCTTTGTCCTCTCCTGCCAACCCCTAAAGCCCTCGTCCTCTGATCCGCCGCCCTCCTTACTTCCTGCCCCTCAAGAAAGCAGGGTACTCCCACCCCCGTGCTTGTTTTGCAAGCCCCCAGTGACCTGACCAGGAGGCAGGGGAGCTCCCTAAAGTTCAGCCAGGCCAACGCAGCCATCAGTGGGGAAAATGAGGCCCATGGCAGGCTGCCTGGTCTCCGGCAGGCTGCCTGGTCTCCTGCAGGCCCACAGCGGGACTGCTGGTGGAGGAAAGGAGTGGACGAGTCAGTCTAGGGCCCCCGATGAGAAAGCGGGGGCAGCTGGTGAAGGTGACCTTAGCCAGGGACAGGGAGCTTGATAATTTTAGGACAAAACGGATCTTCCCCAGGTGTGCAAGAGCACACGTGCTCGGGGAAGTGGGGAGGCACGGACCCACCCAGTGGGTGTGCAGGGGAAGATTCCCCCCAGGCCGTGGAGGAAGCACAAGGAGGGGCCTGGGGGCTGCGTGACCACCTTGGTGCTTTCTCCGGGGAGGGGGAGCTGCCCCATCTGCCCTAACCCGGGGTCCAGTCTGGCCTCAGCCACCACCTGTACAATGGGCAGGAAGACCCTCAGCCTCAGTACGGCAGCCACCCCTGAGTGGGGCTCCCACACCAGCCCCAGCGGCAAGAGGGATGGGCGGGGCAACCCCCCTCCCGCCCCCCGCCCCCCGTGGGTGGTAAGGACAGCAGTTACCGCAGCGACAGCGTCGTGGGCGCCATTCCACCCTGCAGGTGGGGCAAGCCTGCCCCACAGTAAATACGTTAGGGTTTAGGTGACTGTGTTTCACGCACTGGACTCTGCCTCGCATCAGGAAAGCAACACTCCTCATAGTAAAGGAATGGCCTGGCTGTGTTCCAGTAACATGTTATTTCTGTGTGCTGAAATTTGAATTCCATCTCATTTTCACTTGCCTCAAAATATTTTTCTCCTTTGGATGTTTTTTTAAGGATTTAAAAATGTAACAGAGTCCTTCTTGGAAGGCACAAAAATGGTGACGGGCCTGATGCTTCCCGGCCCTAAAATGGTTTGATCCTCCAAAACCCAGCAGGTGTGCGCAGGCATCGTCCTCGTTTTACAGGTAAGAAAACCGAGGCACCGGTAGGGTACATGGCCTACCCGAGTCATCCGGTGCCGAGACACCCCGGGAGGGGCCTCCGGGAGTCCTCCCGCCCCAGGCCCCGACCCGCGAGCCTTCCTTTGGGCGCCGGGCAGCCCCGCCGGGAGCTGCGACGCGCGCGCCCATCCGCGCCCCTCCCGCGGCCGGCGGGCTGTGGGTCCGCGCTGCCAGGCGGTTCCCACACTGCGCGGCGGGCGCGGAAGCGTGCCTGCCCCCCGCGGCATTAGTGCCGGGGTCTGCCTCTGAATGAATGGGGGCGGCCGCGGGGGGCGAGGGGGGGCAACTCCCAAAAGACCATCTGGCTCCGCGTTATAATAGAGCAATAAAGGGCTTGTCTGCCTTTCAGAGGTTGGGAACGAGCTGCTCTCTGACACCGCGGGGTTTTTAACCAGCTGGGGACAGCGACCCGGCCCTGCCCCGGCCTCGCGGGGAGGGGGCGGGGCGCGGCCACGTGGGCCCGCGCGGCCCCTAATCCGGAGGCGCCCGTGAGACGCGCGGCTCCCGCGCTTTCCCACCGCCCACCTCTACGCGTCCCTGTGCCCACCGCCCTGGCCCCTGCTTTACACCTGGGAGACCGAGGCCCGGGAAGCGGGGGTTTGAACGAGCCTGGGGTCTATGCCCATGTCTGCCAAGTCTGGAGTGCAGCCCTTTTGGGAACCTGGGGCCTGGTTTGGTCCCCAAAAGCGGGGGTCCCCAAGTCTGGCCTGGAGACTTGACAGGACTGCAGAAACTGGCTAACCACCGTCCCCACCCCCCACCCCGCCTTGGAGGGCAGGGGTCCCTCAGATCTGCCCCAACCCCACAGTCAGGTCCCAGGGTAGAACCTGACCTCGGTGAGATGAGAGAAGGGGGTGGGGGGAGCTGGACAGCCACCCAAGGGCAGCTTCGGGGGAAGGGTCCAAGCCCCCTGAATCACAGAACCTGATCGAGTCATCAGGTTTGTGACGTGACCCCCCAGCTGGCCAGACCCGGGCCAGGCAAGCCGCAGAAACGGACACCCGCAGCCCCAGCCCAGCCCTACCTCCTGGGCACCTGCACACAAGCCTTCCTGAGCAGCCCTCCGGCTCGGAGCCCCCAGCGGCTCCCGCTGCAGAGGGAGAGGTTGCTGCATGGGCCTGGGGCACGGAGGGCCCTGTCCCATGACTCCGCGCCCCTGACTCGGTGCACTGGCCATACTTCAGGCAAGAGCCGCAGGCAGCCCACGTGATCAGCCCCAGCAGCGGGGGCTCCTTCTGGGCCGGGGCGCCCAGCAACGCCCCAGCCCCGCTTTGGCCATCCTCGGTCATCTCCAGCAACCTGGAGCCAGTCCCTCCCTCAGGTGGCCTTAGCAGGGAAAGCCCATGCTACACAGGTAAACTGAGGCCACAGAAAGCCAAGGGCAGAGCCCAGCCTCAACCTGGACACCCCCTGTGCCCATCCCGCCCAGTCCCTCCTCCCCTGAGACCCAGCTCCAGGCAGCGCAGCACTGAAATGTCAGAGGGAGGGAGACTTTCTTCAGCGAGGACGATCTGTGTCTACACGGGGGGGGCAGCACAGACCCCAGAAACTGGGAGCCAGCTGCGGAGTCGACCAACCACGGGAAGGGCTTCTTGGTCCCACTCAGCACCCGGGGTGAGGCGCCACCACGGGCACTGGTTGGCTCCCACTGGTGACCTGGAAACCACCCCGCTTTGGATGGGGCCCAGCCTGGAAAACTGGGAGCTTGGGCAGCTGCTGCGAGACAGAGCTGAGGGTCTGACCCCCAGGGGCGGGCCCAGGCAGGGGCTCTGGGGCCTTAGGGCGCGAGAGGAAAACGCTAGGCAGGAGCTAAGGGGTGGGTAGAGAGGAGGTGAGCGCAGAAGACAAAGCTGCCCGCCCCTGCCTCTGCCCCTGGGGCATCCCCTCCTCTGACCCGTGGGCTAAAGAGCTGCAGGGCCCCAGGTGCCCGGCTCACTCTTTGGCCTTGGGCCAGTCCCCTCCGCTTGCGAAGCTTCAGTTTCCTCATCTGTGCGACGCACAGGATAAAGATCATCCTTCAGTCGCAGAGCTGCTGTCCAGATACAAAGCCCCTCCTCCGGGGCTCGGCGTGCAGCAGGCGCTCAGTAAATGTCAGCTTTACGTTAGTGCCCTGTGAGCTGGGGGCAGCCCCCCTCGAGGGCTGACTGGTATCCACCAATAGGATGATAAGATGCCCAACCCCTGACAGAGGAGATGTGGAGACAGGATGGCAGACACCCCCCTCCCCCAATCACCCCCTGCAGCCTGCTCTCTGTCCTGGGGCTGAATGGGCTCTGCCACCAGGAACCCCCCACCCGGCAGCACCCAGACTCAGCTGCGAAGCTGTCTGCAGCCCCAGCTGCCCTGGGGAGAGGTCTGGGGGCCACCCCTCTGCAGCCCGGCTCCCTTATGGGGGCTCCAGGCCGAGGGGCAGGAGAAGGCATCTGGCCCCTGCCCCCCTTCCTCGGGGCCTCAGGTGCCCGCTGTGTGTAAGCCTCCCCCTACCCACCATCACTGGACTCCAAGTCCCCCTCCTGGGTCCAGCATAACCCTGGGGAGGAGGGGCTGGTCCTGAGCACGGAGGGCCATGCTGGAGGGAAGGCCCCTCCCCAGCCACCCTGAACCCCCAGCCCGCTTCTGGGCTCTGGGGCCGACTGACCCACCATGTGGCCCAGGACCACAGCCCACTCCCAGGTAGGGTGGTGGCAGTCCGCGGCCACAGGCCTTTGGGCAGGCTATTGCACCCTCAACACCTCAGCTTCCTCGGTTTCCCCCATGAAACAGGGGTAATCCTTCCTGCCTCTGAACGTTGCTGGAGGCCTGGATGAGCCATGGTGCCGCACTGGGCAGGGCATTGACCCCTAGACAGTGCAGGAGAGGGGCTGCTGACAGACAGGGTCTTCCTCACACCCAGCCGGGGCCCAGGGTCCACCTACTCCAGGAGGGGTGCCCAGAGCAGCGCTCCGCCCAACTCAGGCCCCCCTCCCGTCGGGGCCTCTAATGCTGGGCAGTGAGGTGTGTCCACGCGTTGACCCGCCAAGGAAAGCCGGCCAAGCTGAGGGGCCGGGGGGCAGTGCCAGGCCCTTTACCTCCAGAGCCCAGGCACGGGTGTGTATTCACAGGCACGCACGCAGGGGAGCCCCTTCCAGCCATTCTTGGACACTTCTGGTGCCTGCTTCTGCTCACCCCCAGGTCCGTGTCCCACCATTCTCTTTTCCTGGATAAAGCTTCCCAGAATTCCTCACCTGGGACACACCCAGGCTCCCTTCAAGGACCTCCTCGGGCATCACCTCCTCCAGGAAGCCCTCCCTTGGCAACCCTGCCTTTCCCTTCATCGCCCTACATCCAGGGCTTTTCTGAAAAACGTCAGTGTCTCAAGCCTTCCCCCAAGACGCCCCCTTGTTCCCTGGGGCCCCTGTGGGAGCCTAAACGTGCCTTTTTAGAAATTATACAAACAGTAGACACTGCTTCAAGAAAATCTGGAGAAAGCAGACGTAAGAAAAACTAACCAAGTTTCTGGTCCCCAAAATGTCAGCATTCGGGAGGTTCCCTCCATCTCTCTGCCAATGTCAGGTGGACACTCGGTCTTCGATGTAACTCCATGGTGGGCTAACTACACCCCCAAAGTGACCTCCTACGTGCAGGGTCTCCCCAGCCCCAAGTTCAGCCCCCGTCCACCCCCCAGGGCAGGGTCCAGGCCTCAGTCCCTTCTCAGCCCAGGTGTGCCCAGGTGTCCGCGGCCCCAGGGAAGGGAAGGGAAGGCAAGAGTCCCGCAGCTGGGAGGGAGGAAAGAGCCCCCTCTCGCATCCACTTCTTTGGTCTGGTTCTGGGGGGCGCGGGGAGCTAGGGCAGAAGGGGGCTGGGGAGTGGAGGGCGGGGTTTCCTCCCACCCCCCAGAGCACCCCTCCCCCAGAGCGGCCACGCAGCCGGAGGTTCCCACACTCTGGACCCTCCGCCTGCGGGGCTCGCAGGCCGCCTGGGAGCGGCCGCCCTTTGTCCACGGTCCTGGCCACCCGCCATCTGGAGCAAGAGTCCGACTGGGGATGGAGGGATCAATGAGGCTGCTCCTGCGTGCCACGGGGGAGACGCATGCCACCCCTCCCCGCTTCACTCTCCGCGGCAGGCGCCACTCACGCCAGCGCCCCAGGCCCACAGCCCAGGCGCTGCGCCCCTTCCCCTCCCCCATCCCGTCTCCGCGGGTCCAAGTCCCAGCTCCCACCCTCGCCCTCCAAGTGGCCTCAGCAACCTCTCGGTGCCTGGGGGCTCTCGGAAAAAAGAAGTCATAATACTGCCTGGTCCCCAGGCAGGTCTAGCCTGGGAAATATACCAGAGCTGTTAGCCCTGCCTGGTACGTAATAATAATAATAAATGCTCAAAAACCCTCTGGTTCCTATCTGTGAAGTGGGGCAGGGACACTCCCCTCACAGGGCAGCTCTAAGAAGGCAGATTCCTGTTCCCTGCCTGGTGCCTAGTAGATTCTCAGAAACTGGGACTCTTACCCCAATCCAGCTCCCGCCCGGATCCCCAGGGAGAGACCCCACCCAAACCCCCTCCCCACCCCCGGACAAACTCAGCAACCTATAGCCACCGCCTCTCCAGTGCTCCCAGGAGCCTGCCTGGCTGGGGGCAACTGTGAGTGGCACCCAGTCCAGCCTTGCCCCTTCACGCCTGGGGACCCGAGCCGGGCGCCTTCCTGCTGTCCTGGGTGCTCTTTCAGTGGCCACCGCAGGTGGACCGGCTGGTGATGGAGGGCTGGCCGGGGACCCCGCTGGGAGCCACTGGAGGGCAGGAGAGGGGCACAGCGCTGAGTTTGGATGGGCCCAGGGCGAGAGCCATGGCACAGAACCACCCCGGGGGCACCAGTCTCTGGTCTGTGCGCAGCCTGGGGTCCTTGTGGTGGCACATGGCGGTGCCACAGTGGGTTGTCACTGTCTCTTTTCTCCCAGAAGGCCAGCCTGCCCACTCCCCACACCCCAAGAAGGAAACCCTCCCGGGACTAGAAACACCCAGGTTGTGGACAGCCTGGGACTTCACAGAACCCTGTGGATGGCACGACCTGCTCCAGGGAATCTGGCCCCAGGCTGAAGCGGAGGCGGCAGAGGCCAGTGGGTACAGCAGTGTCCCTTCCACACCAGTGCAGCCTGCAGGGCCCTGGGAGGTCCAGGGCAGGGTCACTTGGGGCTGGATGGGGGGTGGGTGGGAGGGAGCGTGTGGCTCTTCTCCAAGGAGTCCTCCTTTTTTAATTTTTTTTTAATTGTGGTAAAATACACATAACATAAAACAACCTTAATTATTTATAAGTGCACAGCTCAGTGGCGTTAAGCACAGGCACGCTGTTGTGCAAACATCACCACCATCATCTCCAGGACTTTCTCATCTTCCCAAACCGACACTCTGCCCCCATGAGACACTCACTGCCCACCCCTCCCCCAGCCCCGGGCCCCACCCTCCTCCTTTCTGTCTCTGTGAGTGTGACTCCTCCAGGGACATCACAGAAGCAGGATCATGTAGGATGTGTCCTTTCTGGCTGGCTCATCTCGCTCAGCACAGTGTCCTCAGGGTCCATCCACGTTGGAGCAGGTGTCAGAATCACCTTCCTTTCTAACGCTGAATAACATTCTGTCATAGGGCTGGACCACGTTTCACTTATCCATTCACCTGTTGATGGACACATGTTGTTTTTACCTCTTGGTGATTGTGAATAATGCTTCTGTGAACATGGATATGCGAGGGTCTCTTTGAGACCCCGCTTTCAATTCTCTTGGGTACAGAGCACAGGTGGAATTGCCATGTCACATGGTAATTCTACGTTAAATTTTGGAGGAACGACCACACTGTTTACCACAGCAGCTGCACCATCCCTATGAGAAGACCTCCCTTGTCATGGGGAGCAAATGCCCCTGGAGCACCGCCCCATCATGGTGCCCTTTGCTTTGCAGTCAGCCTGGGAGGGGTGGAATTGGGGTGTGGGTTATTTAGAAATAGGTTATGGGGCTTCCCTGGTGGCGCAGGGGTTAGGAATCCGCCTGCCAGTGCAGGGGACACGGGTTCGAGCCCTGGTCCAGGAAGATCCCATATGCCGCGAAGCAACAAAGCCCCTGCGCCACAACTACTGAGCCTGTGCTCTAGAGCCCGTGAGCCACAACTACTGAGCCCGTGCGCCTAGAGCCCGTGTTCCGCAACAAGAGAAACCATCGCAATGAGAAGCCCGCGTACCGCAACGAAGAGTAGCCCCCGCTTGCCGCAACTAGAGAAAGCCTGCGTGCAGCAACGAAGACCCAACACAGCCAAAGATAAATAAATAAATAATTTTTAAAAGAAAAAGGAAACAGGTTGTGGTCCTAGATCCCTGAATTCTAGCATAATCATACCCAGCTCGTGGGTTTGGCCTGGAGCCTCACATCCACAGCAGGCACCTTGCCTCAGCGGCTGTTTCTAGACACCTCACCCCACCCTAGACTTACCGAGCTCTCCAGGGTGGGGGCAGGACGAACTCTCCCCGCCCTCCCCCCAGCTGCTGGGGGCAGCCAAAACGGAGGGTCCGAGCCCCCTCCACGCTCTGGGATGCTTCCGCGCTAAGTCTGCCAGCCAGGAGAGGCCCTGGGCTCGTCCCGCCTCCTCCCTCCTCCGCAGCCCCCCCAGGCTGCTGGGCCACTCACCTCGGACGGACGTGTGAGCCAGGAGCCCAGCGACTTTCCCACACTTTGGCCCCATTCACAGTGTTAAACGGCCCACAAAGGCCAGGCGTGTGCCTCGGAGGCCGCGCTGCCATCTGGCCCGCACTCGGGGAGGGATCAAGCCTTTCATCCAGCCGGGCTGAGGTTTAACACCATTCATTTCATATTTCCCACAACTCAAAATTGGATCAAAGCTGCTACTGTCCAGGGGGAGGGGGGAGGGGAGGAAGGCGGGAGGAGTCAGCCTCCCACGGCCCACCCGCCACCCTCACCTCCACCCTGGCCCACTGCGGGTGGGCGTGCAGCTGGGGTGGGGTGGGGTAGGGCCTGGACCATGTCTCTGGCACGTGTCTCCCTTGGGCCGAGAGCTGGCTTGGGGGAGGTGGCCAACTGCCCCTCTGAAGCTGGCGGGGTGGGGGACAGGGGGACGGGCCCGGCCCGCGTGTTGCCCTCAGTTCCGGGCAGAGCCCTGGGGCCCCCGCTGCCCGCAGCGAGGCAGTCGAGCACACGCCCCTCGTCCCTGCATTCCCTCTTCCTTGGCCAAGCTCCTCCTTGGCGCCAGGTGCCGGGCTGGCAGGGTGTGGGCGACGGGGACACAGGCAACTAAGCCATCCTGCCCTCCCCCCGACAGTCCACCCCCAGGGAGTCCATAGGCAGGCGAGGGACCCACCAAAACGTGCTGGGCGCAAGCCCCACTTTTGGTGCAAAAATGGCTCCACTGAGCGTCACCGGGTGCCCCTTGCAGCCTGTGGGATATGCCAGCCCACGCTGACAGTGCCAGCCAGGGCTGTGGAGCAGAGGACAGAGCACATGTCTCCAGCACGCCCATCCCAGTTTGCCTGGGTGCCCTCTGCCCTTTTGCATCAAACCTGATCGGGTCGGATATCTGTGGTAGGGGGTCCACCTGCTCGAGAGGAGCCCAGGGCTCAGGGTCACCCACCTCCCAAAGCCAGCCTGGGGCCTGTTTCCCCTTCAAGAGAGGTGCTCTGGGGGTAGAGCAGGTGCCAAGGGGTGAATGGGGCTGCCCTCCACTCCCTTCCAAAGTCACCTATAGGTTCCCCCCCGGGAGCCCCCCAGCCTAATCCATCCCAGTGGGTGACCAGCAGGCTCTTGGGGCTGCCCTGGCCGTCCTGACACCATCCTCCTGCTTCCCGGATGGGCCCATCTCCGGATCCCCAAAGGCTCCTTGTGCTGCGGACCTCTTGAGCAGGTCCACCAAGCAGGCCACTCATGGCTGTGAGTCACTGCCAAGACCCTCGTCAAGGCCCTGCAATTCCCAGCTGCGCTCGGACGTGGCTGCCGTCCAGGGAACTGTGCTCCTGGGTTTCGACTCTGGCTCACGCACCCTGATGCCAGCCGCTGGCTCCCCGGGCTGAAGCCCTGCCTCCTCTTTGGACCTTGCTGGGTCCCGCCTTGCCCCTAGAAGGTACTCCCAGCCCCACCCCCTCCCGCAGTCCCCGCAGAACTGGATTCCTGGCTGCAGAGAATCCAAGTAAAGTGATTGTTTTGGGTGGAGGGGTGCTCCCAACAAGCCCTCCCCTAGGGACCCAGGGTGGGGTTGGTGGTCCCCCAAGCAGCGGCTGGCCCTCAGCTAGGCTGACCAAGTACCGGGATCAGCGGTTCCTCCAGGGCGTCTGAGTAGGTACAGCGTTCGTGTGGGCTCCAGGCAGGAGCCTCATGTCTGCCACCTGGCACCCCCTTCCTCAGCACTGGCAAAATGCCTAGGGACAGCAAGCCCTCCAAGTGCCCCTAAGGCAGTGCAGAGCGTAGCATGCAGCCAAGGCTTCCCCCGAGTCACGCAGGAGCAGTGACCACACACCTGTACAGAGCACGCCCGCAGCCACGCGCCCTCCCGTGCTCCGTGGACAGCCACGGTCAGACTCCCATCCAGATGGGGGTGGGGTGGGACCCTGGAGGCCACCTGCTGATTCAGAGCACCCCAGTTGCCACAGTCTGCTGAACTGCTCCAGGGAGGAGGGAGTGCAGCTCCTGGGGGGACCGCCTAGGTGCCGGGCTCCATGCTGGGCGTTTCGGGTACTCTGGCTCCCTGAAGCTACCCAGAGCCCAGCCAGGGAGGCGTGGCAGCCCATTTTCTAGCTCTGAAGTCACGTGTCCCAGGTGACAGCCTGGGGAGACTTGCCACATGTGCCAGTAGGTCTGATCCTGAGAGCCTGGGCCCCTCTTCCACCTGTGCAGAGGGAGGTGACTGTGTCTGTTCAGGAAAAGGGCGGCTTCCTCCGTCCCCCTCGCCTGTCAGGGACGGTGCCCACCCTCCTGGAAGCCGCCCGCACTTGTGCATTCTAAAGCTTCCCCTTATCTGGGCTCCCGGCCTCTACCAGCCAGCAGCGGGGAGTCGCTGGGGAGGGGGGGGGGACGGGAGAGAAGAGGGGGAGGGAGGGAAGGGGAGGGGAGGGGCGCAGCTCCTTCCTGCCCCCACCCTTGTCCCCGCGGCCTGGGAAAAGGCAGCATATTGAGGCGCGGGGCTCCCAGCATCAGGCCCCGGGATGCTAATGAGGGCGAGCGCGTTCCCACAGCCCGGACATTGTGCCGCGCGGCCCACCTGCTCCTCGGGGAGCGCCCATTGTGCCCGCGCCAATTCACAGGCAATTTAGCGTGCGCTAATGGGCCGGCGCCTTTGTGCGGCCCGCGCCGCCATTGGCCGCGGAGTGTGGGAACGGCCGCGGCGCCCGGGCCCCAGGCGCCAGCCCGCCGCCCGCGCCTATATAGGGGCCGGGGCCCGCGCCAGCACGGGACGCGCCCGCTCCGCTCCCTGCTTCCTCGCCTCCTCGCCTCTCCCCGCGCCAGGCATGGCCCCCAGCACCGTGGCCGTGGAGCTGCTCAGCCCCAAAGAGAAAAACCGAGTAAGTGCGCGGCCGCGGCCCCTGCGGCCCCCGCGCTGGCGCGGCCCCGCTGACGCCCCCTCCTCCCGCCCGCAGCTGCGGAAGCCGGTGGTGGAGAAGATGCGCCGCGACCGCATCAACAGCAGCATCGAGCAGCTGAAGCTGCTGCTAGAGCAGGAGTTCGCGCGCCACCAGCCCAACTCCAAGCTGGAGAAGGCCGACATCCTGGAGATGGCCGTCAGCTACCTGAAACACAGCAAAGGTGAGCCGCCTGGCGCCCTGGAGCCCCGGCCCGCGCGACCCCCGCCCCGCCCCGCTCCCCGCCGCCCCGCGCCCCGGGCTCCCCGGCCCCGCTCACCGCCGCCCCGACTCCCCGCAGCCTTCGCCGCCGCCGCCGCCGGCCCCAAGAGCCTGCACCAGGACTACAGCGAGGGCTACTCGTGGTGCCTGCAGGAGGCTGTGCAGTTCCTGACGCTGCACGCGGCCAGCGACACGCAGATGAAGCTGCTCTACCACTTCCAGCGCCCGCCGGCCGCGCCGGCCGCGCCCGCCAAGGAGCCCAAGGCGCCTGGCTCCGCGCCCGCGCCCGCCCCGGCCAAGGCCGCCGCCGCCGCTTCTGCGCGCCAGCCCGCCTGCGGCCTCTGGCGGCCGTGGTGACCCGCGGGCGGCAGCCCTGCCCGGAGGACCAGAGGGCCAGCGCGTTCCTCTGGCAGAGGGAAGGGCCTCCCCATCGTCCGTGCCGCCCCTGGCTTGGACTGGCCCCTTCTCCGGAAGGCTCTCTCTCCAGGCTGGCGGGCCAGCAGGAGGGTCATTCTCAGAGAATGTGCGTGCAGTGTCCTTGTCATTTAGGGCCCATCTTCTGCCAAATGTCTGACCCCATGGGGTTGCTCTGTGTTTGCATTTCAGCAAGTGACTTCTGGGAAGTCCCCACTGCCGGGGTTCTATGATATTTGTAGGCGGCGGGGCTCGGCCAGCCGGCGCCCCATGCGTAGAGGGCTTTCTTCAGATCCGGTGCTGCCAGGCCAGTGGGCCTGGCGCAGGCCGTGCCGTGGGCACATTTGCCTTTTGTGAAGGCGGAACTCAAGGTGTATCCTCGTAGGAACGACAGTGTCAGCCTGGATGGGCGTGGAAGGACAGGGCAGAGCCGTGGGCGCAAAGCCCCTGGGGATGCTTTGCTGTCTGGTCGGGGCTCACACCGGGGCTGTGTGGGGCGGCTGGGGGTCTCCACCACGATCCTTAAAGGATTCCCGTGTGGGTGGGTGCGCGTGGGCACAACTCTGTACTCAGAATTTGAACTCTCAGTCACGTGGGAGCCACGGGACTGCTCTAAAGACTTCTAATAAAATCCGACGAGTTCAGCCCCCTCCACTGTCTGTCTCTTGTGCCTCACACGTGTCCTCGGTGGCCACCGGGCAGGCGGGTCTGCAGGGATGACGGGGAGTGGGGACTATCATGGTCTGCAGCCACGGGTGGGCAGTGTCCTTGCCAGCGACCCCCTGGACACAAGAAGAAGGGCTGGGCTCCTGCTGAAGGGAGGGGGGAGGGAGGAGGGCAGGCAGAGGAGAAGCCCGGAGGGAGGAAGCAGAGGTGACAGGCAGGGAGGGAGGGAGGGGGCGGAGCAGAAGGTGGAAATGACGGGTGAGGGGTCAGGTCAGGAGGCCGGGGAGAAACGGGCTTGGGGGGAGAAAGTGAGTGAGAGGCAGGGAAGCAAGGGAGAGGCAGGCCGGAAGGGAGAGGGCCTCACGGAACACATCAGGTCCCCCATGTGCAGTAGGAGGGGACATGGCGGGGAACCTGGGTTCCCGCCCTAGACCTCTCACTATAGCTCCCTGCAGGTGGGGGTGGTGGCAAAGTGACAGGAATGTCCAGCTCCGTCCAGCTGAGAGCAGCCCAAAAGCCACAGCCTGCAGCAGACCTCTTGCTGCAGCAAAAAGGGGGCAGCTGGGCCAAACACACAGAAGGTGTTTGCCCCGCCACGGTCCTCCCTGCCCGGCGGCCCTGTCCTGGGACAAGCTCCTGGGGTAACTTCCTCGGCTGGCCCACAGATGGCCAGCTGCCCTGCCTTCCTGCAGGTGGACCGCTCACCAAGGCTGAAACAGGCAGTGCTGGCAATGAGCCTGCCAAGGGCAGGCCCTGGTCTCAGAAAGGGCACCTATTTTTAGGCAGGCCCAGGGTGTGGGTTGAGTCTGCAGGGACCCAGAGGTACCCAGACTTGCCCTCCCTCGTTTCTGCTTGGCACCTCTCCTTGCTCTGCCTTCCATCCCTTTCTGTCCACTCTGCAGCGGAGGTCCGTAGCACCCCTTCCAGGCCAGTACTGCTAGTGGCCTCTGGGGTCCCTGCTGAGCCCTGGGAGTGGTGAGCAAGGGATGGGAAGCCCCTCTCACACCCCTCACGTTTATTGCTGGTGCGGCAGGCACACCATTGAACTTAGCGGGGGCAATCGCTGTTCTCGTGGGTGCACCTCCTGGTCAGGCTGACCTGGTCAGGCAGCTGGTGGCACGCTCAGACCGAGGCTGAGGTCCAGAGACTCCAAGTGACTGGCCCAGGGTCACCCAGGAGGCAGGTGCCAAAGCCACCCGGGCCCTCGGCATGCTTCCAACACTGGGCTCTTTTGCAAAGTGCCCACTGCCTTTGAGGGGTACACGCCCCTTAAGAAGAGCCCCCACGCCTTCCCAGAGACGCCCTGGAAGCCTGTCCCCAACACCACATGGAAGCTTTCTCAGCTTGTTCCCTGCAAACTCCCACAGACTCCCTCTTTTGCCAGAAAACGGCCTCCTCCAGGAAGGCTGCTCGGCTTTCCCCTGCACTTTCTGAGGGTCTCACCATCATTCACACATCTCGCCCAGCTGCAAGGGTAGCTCCTACTCCGGGCGGGGTGAGAAAGGCTTCTAGAGGGCGGGGTCCCCAACTCCCCCTGTTTGCATAGGGTTTTTAACACCCACGGTCCTGCACTCCTAGGGAACCAAGCTGGTGGGTCCCACGCGTCTTCACGTGCAGGTGCCAGGCTCACAACAGCAGTCACTAAAGAAACCGATTACCCTGGTGGTCTCCAAACCCCAGGTGCCCCCTCTGCACTAGCTCATATCATTGGAGGTCAGCATCCGGCCAACTCAGTGAAGGAACAACAAAGACGACGACAGCCCAGAGGTTTTGTGTCGAGCTGCCTCGCGGTCCGGTCTGGGGGACCCGCGCCCGCCTGCCTGAGTCGGCCCTCCAGCCGCCACCGCCGCGGCGGCGGGAGGGGCGAGGGCCGGCCCGAACGCTCATTAGCATAATCTATGCGCGGGAGGCGTTTAGCAGTCAAATATATGCGCATATATCTCCATGGCTGATGAGGCTGGCCGAGCACATTCAAAATGGCGGAGTGTGGAGCGAGCGGCAGCGGGAGCAGCGGGGACAGCCTGGACAAGAGCATCACACTGCCCCCCGACGAGATCTTCCGCAACCTGGAGAACGCCAAGCGCTTCGCCATAGACATAGGTCGCCGCGGGCGGGCGCGGGGAGCGGGGCAGCGGGGGCGGGCGCGGGCGCGGGCAGCGAGGCCGGCGGGCCGGGGCGGTGGCAAGGACGAAGGGCGGGGCGCGGGCCGTCGGCGCGCACGGCCTGTCGGGCCTTGTAGTCCGCGGGCAGCCGGCGGCGCCCGCTCTCTGCGGCAGCCGGACTACGGCTCCCGGCAGGCGCCGCGCGGCCGGAGCGGGGCATGCAGGGGCTCGTAGTCCCGCGGGAGAGGCGGCCTGGCTGCCCCTCTGGCATCCCGCCTCGGGAGCGGGGGTGGGGGTCGGCCTCCGGGCGGCGCAGCTCCCCACCTGCCGGAGATCGGGGGTCGGGTGTCTGGGGCCGGGGCTTTGGAGGACCTGGGCGCAGACCTCAGGTCGGAAGCACCCCCGAGCCCCGCCCCCCGCAGGGCCCTCCTTCCCTCTCCGACGCGTTGACGCCTCCCGCCGACCGCTTTCTCAGATGTGGACGCTGAGGCGCGGATACCCGGGCGGTTCGGGGCCGGTCCATGACCTCCGGCCCGGGACCCCCGTGCGCCTGGCCCGCCGTGGCCGCTCAGTGAATGCAGGGACAGACCGTGCGCTTCTCCCCGGAGGGGTTGGGCCGCCCCGCTCCCCTGTCCTTGGGAGGGGGCGGTGTCCAGGGAAGTGGGGAGCGTCCTGAGCCCCCACCTGCAAAGCCAGAGGCCGGGCGGAGCCAGGCAGAGGGCGGGCGAGGGCAGCTGTGAGCCTGAGGTCGGCCCCCCGAAGGGGACCCGCCAGAACGGTGCCCGGCTGGACGTTGGGCCAGAGACGGTGAGCGCGAGGAACCGCCTGGGGGCTCAAGTCAGCCCCTCGGGGCCCTGCCGCTGTCCTCGGAGCCCTGTGCACTCCGGATGTGATGGCAGTCCAGTGGCCGTGTGCTCGGAGCTTCCGCACTTGATGCTGCTGCCCTGACCCTGGGGGCTCTGCTCCAACGGGTCGGCACCTAACGTTTCTGAAGCACCCCCGAAAATTGGCTGGCCACAGGGCTTACCTGGGTCGTTCTGCGTGGCCCTACCTTGTGGCGCGGAAGCGGGAGTGCCTGCCTGTCCTCCAGGGCCGAGCCCGGTCAGGGTTCCTTAGCAGAAGGACACTCAAAGGCATATTTTCAGCGTCCATGTTTATTTCCTCTCTGAAATTTCCCCCCGGCTCTGGGTCCTCTGTCTGGTTCTTTAAAAGACACGTTCATTGCTACTAAGGACAAACATTTGTGCGTTTATTTTGGGGGGGAGGCGGGGTTTGGCCACCCTGCGAGGTTTGTGGGGTCTTCGTTCTCCGACCAGGGATTGAACCTGGGCCCTCAGCAGTGAGAGCGCAGAGTCCTAACCACTGGACCGCCAGGGAATTCACAAGGACAGACTTTGTTAGTGTAGCTGATGGGAGGTCACGGGGCTCAGGGCAGGGGTCCTCCACCCAGGAATCCACAAAGCCAGAGTGCTGTCAGTGGTTCACAAGCAGGTTTCCGGTTTCCTCTCCCGTCCCCAAGCCCTCAGTCCAGCTCTGACGGGGCGCCCCTCTCCGCGGGTGGAGTCCCTGCTTCAAAAGCCTCAGGGATGCTTTGAGTCAACACATACTTGAAGCTGACTTGACTCCAGGTTTCTTCTGGGCAGAGGGAGGGTCCCTTGGGTGAAGCAGAAGGGGCCACAGGGCAGGGATGTGCACGGAGGTGCCTGGAGTGGAAGGACAGCCCCGCACCATGCCCCGGGGTTCTGGATGAACTGGCGGGTCTTGGCTCAGGTCCCTCCCATCAGTCGGGGGTGCTGTGGGCCCCAGGGTGGAGCATGGGGTGGGGTGGCCCGGAGAGCCCATGGCGTCCACCAGAGAGCGCGGGACTGTGCTGGCCGCCTGGTCACTGCCCTCGTCAGGTGTGACGTGTGCGGCCCCGGCCCGAGTTGGCATTCACTCTAATCGCAAGGGACCCTGAGAGCAGGTGGGCTCCCACAGGCGCCCCCTGTGCTGCTCTGTGAACTCACCCTGGCTCAGACTGACCGCACTGCTCTGCTCGCAGCCCCGTGCCCCATCCGCTGTCTCCTGGCTCGGGTGGGAGACAAGTCTGGGCAGTGCCGGGCTTCGCCCCACTCAGGGTACATGGTGTGCGGTGCACAGAACCCAGCTCACTCCCCACGGCCCCCCACAAACCCCAACACTGTGTGTTTTGGTTGTGATTTATAGCTGACTTGAAGAGCACACTGTCTGGAATTGGATTTCTGTGACCTGGGTAACTTACGATGAGCTTCTCAAAAGATGTCTTCATCCCTTTGCGTTGCCTGTCTTTTTAGGAAACGATTTATTCACAGAGGTGAATCGGGCAACAAGCATTTCAGTGGAAGATGCTCCGTGCCAGGCCGGGATTGGGGGCAGGGAGGAGGGATAAGGAGGCTTAAGGCCAGGTTCTGTGTCGTAAGCTGACGGTCTGGGGATGAGAGCAAGCCCAGGACGACGGGGTTCAGTGACCAAACGTGGCCCAACGAGGCCAGGTCGCAGGACGTCCCGGGAGGCCCTGTCCACACTGCCAGACAGGTGGCTCCGATGGGACAGGTGTGACTGGTCTCGGAAGCTGGGCTCTGATTTTTCTTACCTGGCAGAGCTTTGGCCTTCGGATACTGTGTTTCCAAATCTGTGTTTCTGACTTGAGTGTTTGTGGAACATTCCCTTAGTGTTTTGTCACAAAACAACAGTTGTTAATAGTTTTAGCCGCCTTCTCCAGACAAGGGGTTTCCCCCTTATTTTTGTCGGGCCTCCTAGGAAGCACAGTTGGTTCCAAGGTCACTTTGCAGAGCTGAGCCTTCTGCCTCTCTCTGCTCCGCCGTTCGTGGCTTCACAGCCGTGAATCACCTATAGCCTCCGACGCCTCCTCTCTGACTCAGGAGTGGGGCCCGCCAGAACTCCTCCTCCAGGAGGACTGCTCTGGGGATCTTTTTAACTTGCCCAAAGGCCTTATCTGCTTCCTGATATTCTGCCCCTGGTCACAGGCCAGGGGCATCCAGGCTTCCCAGGGGCATTAACAAGTCCCCGCCGCCCTCTGCAGGGCCTCCTTGGTGAGTCCGGACCTCAGCTGCTGCTCTCCGGCCCCTTCCTTGCACATTCCTGGTGAAAACAGCCCCTCCCCCGCCTGCATTGCCTTCTCCACCTCCTTCCGCGGACCGTCAGTTGTATGCTTTTCAGTGAAAACAGTGCATTTGTCAGCGTTTTCCTTTGGTTCATCCTCAAGATCAGAGTCTGAAACAGAATTTTCCTAAACCACTGAGGGTCGCCGAGTCACCCAGAAACAGCGGGTCCCTTGCTCGTCAAGGACTCAGTGCTGGTGGAGAAACGGACAGTCTCCGTTTCAGTCTGGGCCCTGAGGAGGAACAGAGCTTTTCAAGGAAGGCAGAGTGTGTTTAGGTCTCCCAGTTCATTCCCTTCCTCTGTTGGGTGCCCTGCAGGGTTTTCACGTTCAGGTAGCACCAGACTCCTTGTGGGCAGGACCCAGGGCTGGCAGAGGAGGGCCTGTGGAAGGGCAGCCTCGGGTCCCTTCCAGCCACCTCTGAATCCGCGGCATCTGTCTCCCCTGTAGGCGGCTCGCTGACCAAGCTGGCCTACTACTCCACCGTGCAGCACAAAGTTGCCAGAGTGCGGTCCTTCGACCACTCAGACAAGGTGAGCCTCCTGGAGGACCCCGGGCAGGCCCTGGAAGCTTCTAGTGCCGATGCCCCTCCCTCACGCTCCCAGCTTAGTTCCCCTTCCATCCCAGCCCTGGCAAGAGCACCCCCGCCTCCCGCCTGCTCGTGCCTCCCCCCCGAATCTCCCACCTGCGTCGCCATCAGGACTCCCACGGACTTCAGGGTAGGCAGAAATTGTCGCCGCTGCTGAGGGTGCCCAGGGGCTGTGTGTCAGCGTCGTCCCCTCCCCGAGGCAGTGCACACACGCGGGTTCCCCACCCTCACCCCCAGGACACAGAGCAGGACCACGAGCCGCCCTATGAGATCTCCGTCCAGGAGGAGGTTACCGCCAGGCTGCACTTCGTCAAGTTCGAGAACACCTACATAGAGGCCTGCCTGGACTTCATCAAAGACCACCTGGTCAACACCGAGACCAAGGTCATCCAGGCGACCGGGGGCGGGGCGTACAAGTTCAAAGACCTCATCGAAGAGAAGCTGCAGCTGAAGTGAGTGGGGACCTCGGGGCGGGGAGGGGAGCGTGGGGGCCGGTTGGCCTCCGCTCACGGGGTCGGGCCCTGACTTGGCGGCCGCAGTGGCCCCTCTCCTGCACCAGCCCGTTCGCCCGGCTCTGGGGGTTCCTAAGACCTCAGGACCCAGTGAGGCTCCGGGTGGCTGGTGGGTGGCCGCGGGCCTGAGGCCAAGCTCTGGGCCGGCTGCAGTGGGATTCAGGTGGCCGAAACTCAGGAAGGCTCGGGGGACTGAAGATGGTGGGTGGGGAGAGGCAAGGGCTGAAAGGAAAGGAACGGAGCCCCGAGACCGAGTCGGGCCCGCTCCCGCTGGACGGAGGGTCCCGGGGCCACGGCCCTGCCAGGGGCGCGGGGAGGCAGGGGCCATTCGTGCCGTGGCCCGTGCCGGTGCCAGTGGCTGGGCTGCTCCCTGGCAGGGTTGACAAGGAGGACGTGATGACCTGCCTGATCAAGGGCTGCAACTTCGTGCTGAAGAACATCCCGCACGAGGCCTTCATGTACCAGAAGGGCTCCAACCCCGAGTTCCGGTTTCAGACCAACCACCCCAGCGTTTTCCCGTACCTCCTAGTCAGCATCGGCTCTGGGGTCTCTATCGTGAAGGTGGGGCCTGGCTCGTGGGAGACGACGGGCCTCTGCAGCGCTTTGTTGAGCACTGGCTGCATGTCGGAGCCATGCCAGGCACAGGCACGCGGGCACAGGGAGGCGGACACAGACCCAGGCCTGCCTCTGGCGCTCACGGCGCGAGGCCGCACGCGGAGTGCCTGGCGCGGGCGGTCTGCGGGGAGGTGGGCCCCCTGCTTCCAGCACGAGCACCTGCCGAGCCCACCCGGACTCGGCCTTCAAGGGCGCCGCCACGCAGGGCGGGGGATACCCCTGAGCCGCCGCGTCCCCGGGACTTGCTGGGCAGTGGCTGGGGGCCCCCTTGCTAACGCACCTGCCCTCGTTTCGCTCCAGGTGGAGACAGAGGACAGGTTCGAGTGGATCGGCGGCAGCTCCATCGGGGGTGGCACCTTCTGGGGGCTTGGGGCTCTGCTCACCAAAACGAAGGTATTTGGGCAGCTCTGGGAGGATGCCCCTGGCTCCACGGAGCAGCCTGTTTCCTGGTCCCCTCAGGAGAGGGTTGGCGGCTGTGGGGTCGGAGGCTTGTGCTTGGCTGGGGTTGTTGTGAAAGTGGTTCTTCCCTGTACCTCGTCCTGCGTCCCGAGTCTCTGAAGGATGGGCGTCCAGGTGGCCAGAGTGTCGCCCAGCTGGGTGGTACACAGAGGCTGCCCGTCTCCCCCCACCTCTGGGCCATAACAGGAGAGGGCCTTCCCTACCCAGCGCGGCGGCTGGCCTCCTTCCGTGGGCTCGTCCAGGGCCGTGGGGTTCTCCCAGCTTGTGGCTCCTCAGGTGCTCCCGTCTGCTCTGTCCCCACAGAAGTTTGACGAGCTGCTGCATCTGGCTTCCAGAGGCCAGCACACGAACGTGGACATGCTGGTGCAGGACATCTACGGAGGGGCCCACCAGACCCTGGGGCTGAGCGGCAACCTCATCGCGAGCAGCTTCGGGAAGTCGGCCACCGCGGACACAGGTACGGCCTCTCGCCCGCTCTGGCTGTCGGAGGCGCGTGGCGCCCGCCTGGCCGCTTGCCCAGCGTGCCGCTTCCGCCCCCAGAGTTCTCCAAGGAGGACATGGCCAAGAGCCTGCTGCACATGATCAGCAACGACATCGGGCAGCTCGCCTGCCTGTACGCCAGGCTCCACTGCTTGGACCGGGTGTACTTCGGGGGCTTCTTCATCCGCGGCCACCCCGTCACCATGCGCACCATCACCTACAGCATCAACTTCTTCTCCAAGGTAACGGGCCGCCGCGTCCTTCCTCTGCTCTGCCCGCCCCTGGCCCGGGCCCCCATGTCTCCAAACTCTCAGGCCTGAGAGGGGACGGGAGCAAGGCGGGACCCAGCTGAGCACCCCCAAGCCCCTGCCCGCAGCCCCTTCCCACCCACTAGCTCCGGGCATCCTGCGCTTGGGGCGCCGTGGCCATGCCTGCGTTTGGCGCGTTGCCGGGGGTGGGGTCTAGAGACCGCCTCCCACTGTCCGCGAGCTCCAGGTGAGCTTCTAGGTGTCGGTCACGGCGTGGGGGGGTGTGGCCCCCAGCAAGCATGGGGAACTGGGTGGGTATCCGTTTTGTGGAAGAAGTTACCCTCTGAACCGGGGCTCCCCACGCCCCGGGCTGCGCCCCATCGCGCGCGTTACCGCCCGAACCATCATGCCCCCCGTCCTCCCCCGACGCCACCCCCGTCCATGGAAAAGCGGTCTTCCATGAAACCAGTCTCTGGTGCCGAAAAGGCCGGGCCCGCTGCTCTGAACGGTGGGCCCTTGAACTCCGCGTGTGCGCACAGCCCCGTGGACAGGCGCCGAGTCGGGAGGGAGGCCACCTGTGTCGGGTGGACTTGCAGCCTTGGGCTGAGTGGCGCTTCAGGGGCGTCTCCGTGGCAGGGGGAGGTCCAGGCGCTGTTCTTGAGGCACGAAGGCTACCTGGGCGCCATAGGAGCGTTTCTTAAAGGAGCCGAGCAGGACAGTGAGTACAGCGCGGCCTATGTTGGGCAGCGGCATCGGGAGGCGGGGAGGCCTTGGGGAGTGACTGGAATGGCTGCTCGTGTTAAGCGACGATCAAGGGCTGTGGGTGGACATGGTGTCTTCGTGGGCTCTCCCCAGCAGTGGCAGGAGCCTTTGCTGTGATTCTCCTGAGGGGCCGGTGGAAACCGACTCGCGTGGGTGCCACGTAATCAACCCATGGGTCCTTAAGTGACGGGGCTCCGTGCAGGGGCTGCGCGCACGGCCTCGCCTCCGAAGGCCTCGGCCCGCCGGCTCCTCCCGGCCGTCTGCCCAGCTGTCGCTTCAGATGCGCATCCGGTCTGTCCTCTTTGAAGGACACGTGAAGGAATCGCAGGCGTGATTCTGCACGAGGAAGCACAGGGCAGACTGCGTGGGGGTCAGCGCCAGTCAGAGCAGCCCAGGCAGACCTTCACTGCGTCCCTAAGTCCAGCTTCTCACTTGAGATAAACCACGGGTACCTTTCGGAAGCTGCCGCTCAGCTTGAGAGGTTTCTGTGCCAGTAAGGAATAACACAACAGAACAACGCCCCCGGCCCGCCCGGCGCCAGGGAGGCCTTCGGCAGCCGGTCCTCCCAGAGGCAGTCCAGCCGCCCGAGGTTTGCCGAGCCGCTCGCCCCTCGGTTGACGCCGGGTCTCTTGTCCCACAGACCCAAACCAGTACAGTTGGGAAGAGAACTACGCCGGCAGCTCCGGGCTCATGAGCTCCTCGCCCGAGCTCTGCCCAACACAGCGGCCGAGGAGCGGCACCGTGAGTACGGGCGTGGGTGGCCCTGGGTCCCACGTGCGCCGCCTCCTCTGTGGCCTCCTGGTGGTCCCCGAGGAGAGCCGCCGTGGCCGGGCTCGAAGGCGCCTCCTCCTGGTGCAGGCTGGTCGTGAACCACAGACTCTGGGGCCGAAGAGAGACGTTTGCAGCCTGCAGCTGGCTGTTCTCATTCCTCCCGTAGTGTCTCACATTCTTCGGGTGTTGAGCCGGAGCCCTCAGGGCCACGCGGTCCCTGCCGGGCTTGCAGGGAGAATATAAAGTTTCGGGACCACAGGGGGTCTTTCCTAGGGCTCTGGGACCGTTTACAGCAGAATCGGGGTAAAACTGTGGGTCGCGGGCACCAGCCTGGGCCCCTTCTCTTAGAACACGTTCTCTGCGTGATGGTTTCAAGGCGGTACCGAGCCTGCAGAGTCCGCGAATTTCCTCAGGCGATTCCACCTTTTCCTCAGTCGCCCCTTGGGGTGAGGCCCACCATGTCTGGATGGGAGCTCCCCCCGCCAGCCGAGCCGGTGTGGAGGGGGTCTCCCAGCTGGGACGGGATGGTACTGCCGTGGCCCCTTCCTGGCCCAGATCATCGTTGGATGAGCTGTTGCCATCTTTTTTTTTGCGGTACGCGGGCCTCTCACTGTTGTGGCCTCTCCCGTTGCGGAGCACAGGCTCCGGACATGCAGGCCCAGCGGTCATGGCTCACGGGCCCAGCCGCTCCACGGCATGTGGGATCTTCCCGGACCAGGACACAAACCCGTGTCCCCTGCATCGGCAGGCGGACTCTTAACCACTGCGCCACCAGGGAAGCCCGTTACCGTCTTATTGACATCACGTCCCTGGTAACCCAGGAAGTGGTTTATCAGAATCGCACGTGGGGCTGGAGGACAGGCCGAGGCCTGCAGCTGCCTGGCCTGGCCTGGCCTGGCCTGGGCACACAGGCCGGGATGCTACCTTCAGGACAGGTTGCTAGCCAGTTTGGAGGGAAAGTTGGTTTTCAGTTGTAGATGCAGATTCTCTTGTAAATCAGTGTAAACATGGCAAGAATGTGCCTCATCCGCCTCTCACTTCCTGGGGAGAGTCCCCCCCACGTGTGGCACCCCCAGTTCCCACAGCTCCACACCGCATCCTTTGCAGCCGGCTGTGCGGGGGTAGCTGGGCCCTCCCCAAAAGCAGGCACCAGGGGCAGGGTTGGCAAGGCCCAGGCCCGCCGTGACGGGTGTACAGAGAAAGGCGTTAACGTCTCTGACTTGTCGAAGGACGACGTGGATGCCGGCCACACGGACGGCAAAATGAAATGGGTGGGCGGGCCAGAAACCTTTCAGCCAACGCTGATGTGCAACGCGGCCCCTCTCCGTGACAGCTTGGGCACCCCACGCGCCTGTCGTGCTGGGGTGTCCCTGCGAGTGGGCGTGGGGATCCCCAGGGGCAGGGGGCCAGGCCGAGCTCAGATGTGAGCTCCCACTCATCGGAGGACAGGGCGGCCCCTGCCGGCCAGCCGGGCAGCAGGCAGCCATTGCTGCCTTTGACCCCCGTGGAGACACACCGGCTCCTTCCCTGCTAAACGTGCGCTCACGTGGCGCGTCCCCAAAGCCCAGCTCTCCCTCGTGGGGTGGATCTTCTCATCCAGACCATCCCTGGTCCGAGCACACCTGCCGCCTCACCCTGCTAGTGGGCCAGTCAGCAACACAGGGCCAAGTCCCAGGTGGGCAGCTCCCTGGAGGGTGGGGGGCAGGAGCGGTGCCTGGAGGACGAGCCCTGAGCTCACTCGCTTGTCACGTCCCTGGAGCAGCTGCCTGACACAGTTCTCATCCGAGAACGGGGCCAGGCGCACAGGACCCTTCGTTTGAAAGACCCTGGCGTGGGCATCGAGCGTCCCGGCCTTGCTGAGCATGGCAGGGGCAGTGGGTCTGGATGCGGGGCGTGGGGGGACGGGGCGGTGTGTCCCCCCCTGGGAACTGACCCCGGGCAGGAGCCGCAGGACAGAGCCCGGTGGGCAGGGCGGTTGGACCAGAAGGGCGGTCGGTGTGCGTGCTTCAGAGCGCGGAGCAGAGAGCATGGGGCGCGGCAGGAAGACGGGTGCGTGAGCAGACCCAGGGTCGGGGCGTCGGGCTCAGGGCCCCGGACAAGTGGAGGGCTCGCCCGGGCTGAGAGAGGCCGTGAGAGGCAGGCAGGGCCCAGGGCCGGGGAGGAGCCGGGCTCTCCATTAGCCGCGCACGGCAGCCTCCCTTCGTGCGGGGAAGCCGGTTCCAAGACCTGTAGAAGGGGCTTTTGGTCTTTCAGAAAGGACACGGCTGACGTGCCCGCCTGCTTCTCGTCCTCCCAGTTCGACTTGCTGGAAATGGACCGTCTGGAGAGGCCGCTCGTCAACCTGCCTCTCCTTCTGGACCCGTCCTCCTACGTGCCTGACACGGTCGACCTCACGGACGACGCGCTGGCCCGAAAGTACTGGCTCACCTGCTTTGAGGAGGCCCTGGACGGGGTGAGGGCCTGGGGCGGGGGTGAGGTTGGGATGAGGGCTGGGGGCGGGGCTGGACACCCCTAGGAAGAAGACACCCGTCCGTCCAGGAATTGGGCTGTGGGCCTTTGAGGTCCTGGCTACCTCTGACTGTTTCAGGTTCCCAAGGGGCAGTGAGAGGCGGGATGGGGGAGAACGGGGGTTTCCAGGAGCCTTTTATTTGAGGTGTAATTCATAGTTCCCAGGTGGGAGCCTGACTGAGTAGTTTGTTGGGACGTGGTGTCAGTGAGGTGCGTCCTCATCAGCTCGCAAGTGGCTTTCCCGGCTGCCGTGTCTCTTTAAAAAGCAAGCAGTTTGCCCAGGGCTCAGGGGCAGCGGCGGCTGGCCTCCGGCTCCAGGCTTGGGGGCAGCAGTGGCTGGCCTCCGGCTCCAGGCTCAGGGGCAGCGGTGGCTGGCCTCCGGCTCCAGGCTCGGGGCAGCGGTGGCTGGCCTCCGGCTCCAGGCTCGGGGCAGCGGTGGCTGGCCTCCGGCTCCAGGCTCGGGGGTCAAGGCCATGGGAGCCTCCTGGGAACGCCCATTCCTCCACGACGCCCCTCAGAGAGGCCCGTGGGGTCTGTCTTCAGAGCGAGGGGTCCCACAGACTTGGAGATGCTCCAGAACCACCAGTTCCCCCAGCAGAGCAGGAGCTGGTGTCCAGTGGGCCCTGGGGCTGGTATCAGAGGACACGGACATGAGCTTTGGGTCAGGGCTGGCGCAACCCCGTTCCCACCTGGCAAGGGAAGCCCCCAGTGGCTGCCGCCAACGCCTGCCGCCCACGGGCTGGGGGCTGCCCTGAGCACTGCTGGCCGCCCCGTCCTTGGTAGGTCGTGAAGCGCGCCGTGGCGAGCCAGCCAGGCTCCGTGGATGCAGCCGAGAGGGCCGAGAAGTTCCGCCAGAAGTACTGGAACAAGCTGCAGACGCTGAGGCAGCAGCCCTTGTGAGTGGCCCACCTGCTCGCCCTGGCCAGGGCCCCGAGAGGCGGCCTCTACGGGGACGCGCGCTCGCACCCGAGGGCCGAGTCCCTCGAAGTTCTCCAGGAAGCTCTGTGCCCCTCCCCTGGCACACACTCGGGGACGCTCAGCACCCCGCTGGCCTCCTGGGCTTCTCCTTTTGGCGCCTGGACGCCACGAGGACGCCCCTGGGTGGGGAGAGTGCGATGGGCAGTGCAGTCGGCCGTCCAGCCCACTCAGCCGCCCTCCGCCCGGCTCTGTCTTCAGCGCTTATGGGACCCTGACAGTGCGCAGCCTCCTGGACACGAGGGAGCACTGTTTGAACGAGTTCAACTTCCCGGACCCCTACTCCAAGGTGAGCGCCCCCTTCTCGTGGGTGGGCACATGCTTGCAGGGGGCCGTGGGGAACGGGGCGTCAGTCCCGTCCTGTCCAGCGAGCGGGTGTGCTGGCAGCCCTGATCCCCGGCACTGGCGACAGGCTGCATCCTGGAGCCGCCCTGGTGAGGGTCCATCTCCCAGGAGCTCTGGGCCGCAGCCCCTTGGTCGGCAGCACCGGCTGTGGACCGATGCCGGCGCCACTGTGACCTCGTCAGCAGCGTGTCCTGGGGGTTCTAACCCGCAGCCGGTGAGGGTGGCGGGCATGTGGCACTGAGGCCCCCTCGCCTCTTCCTGGCCTCCTGAACTCAGCCTGGAAACTCAAGGGTTGGTGCCTGAGGATGTCCGTCCTGGCCACTAGCCTTCCAGGGCCTGGCTGGTGGCCTGGAGGTGCCTCCCTGGGCTCTTTGACCAGGAAGCCGCGTGCCCTGGAGCCACGGACGGGGTCCGGAACCCACCGACCTCAGCTCCCTGCCGCCTCCTCCCTGCCCTCGCACGGGGTGTCTGGGGACAGTGGGTCAGGGTGCCGAGGGTCTCACGGTCAGGGCAGCGGGCACCCACGGGGTGTGGGTCCTCCGTGCTCGGCCACGGCACCGTCACACCTGAGCCTCTGTCCTCAGTGCACACTTCAAACCTGCACCGATACCAGCGTGCCCCCCATGCTTGCCCTCAGCCCGCGCTGCTCCGAGTCAGCGCTGCTTTTAACCTGACGCGATCTGGGTTTGTCTAGCCTCCTGCAGTGACGTCACATGGGAGTCTTCTGTCCCCTAGAACGGGCGCGCTGTTGGTGCTCTCCCGGCGCGGTGCTCTCCTCTCCCTGCTCTGCCGGGGGCCTGGGGGAGGCCAGACCACGTCTTCATTCGCATCTCCCCGCAGGTGAAGCAGAAGGACAACGGCGTGGCATTAAAGTGTTTCCAGAGGGTGATCCACTCTCTGGATGCTCTGGGCTGGGAGGAGAGGCAGCTGGCCCTGGTGAAAGGGCTCCTGGCTGGCAACGTCTTCGACTGGGGAGCGAAAGCCGTCTCTGAGTAGGTGCCCGCTGTCCTCACAGCCCCTGCAGGCCCATCCCCTCCCCTCCTCCTTCCGGCTCGGCCTTAGAGCCACAGCCCCTGGGCCCGAACTGACGCCTGGGCCACACGTGGCTCCGGCAGTCCCAGCCTCGGCCGGCCCAGCTTGGCCCTCGAGGAGGTGGCAGAGGGGGCACCGGGGGTTCTCGGGGGATGGGGTACTGCTGGGGGCTTGCTGGGCACGTGTGGCCTCGGGAACGGATGGGACAGGTGCTGGGACCCAGCCTCCCTGCCCGCACACAAGAGCAGGCGCGTAGAGGGCTGCGGGTGTGGGTGTTGTCAGTGTGAAACTCCGCGTCACAGTGACCGTGTGGGGTGGGCTTAGACGCTGTTGGGTGTTTGGAGTGAATAGGTGCCTCGTGAAGTTCAGCGGTGGGCACGCGTCTCCCCGTGCCCCCAAGGGTCCTGTCCCGGGGCCTGCTGTCTGGTGCCTTCCCCGGGGCTCCCGTGCAGGGGACTTGCTGGGTCACCCAACGTGCGCTTTCGGACCCGGGCACCCGGGACAGCCATCGCCCCCTCCCTGCCCTCAGCACTGGCTGCCCCTTGGGCGGCACGTTGGGGCGAGGCTGGTGGCCGGTGCTCCCCAGGGGCCTGGCCTGTGGCTGCAAGCACGGAGGCTTCCCCGTGCCACCTCCCCCGTCCTCGAGCCGACGCGGCAGCAGTGACGGGGGACAGCACGCTCGTCCAGCTCGGGAGGGGCTTCGTGGCCCACGGGAGCGACGGAGGCCAAGGTCCGGGGCTTTGGTGACTTTGTCTTCTCCTCCCCTGTGCAGCGTCCTTGAATCTGACCCCCAGTTTGGGTTTGAGGAGGCAAAGAGGAAGCTGCAAGGTAGGGGCGCCCAGGGCTCTCCTCCAGTGCCAGGACTCGGGCCGGTGGGGGGAAGCAGCGAGGCGGCCGCGCGTGCCCGCTGAGCCGGGGGGAGGCGAGGACCGGCTCCCCGGAGAGGCCGGCGGGCGGGTGACCGCGTCCCTGTGTCCCGCAGAGCGGCCCTGGCTCGTGGACTCCTACAGCAAGTGGCTTCAGAGACTGAAGGTACATGGAGCTGTCCCCGCCTCTGTCCTGTGCCCTAGGGGCCCGGGCAGGGTTCACGGGTGGGGAGGTGGCGCGGGCCCGCGCGGTGCACCGAGGGCCCCCCGGAGTGTCCCCCTCAGCCCCCCGCCCCGAGCTACAAGCATGAGCTGGCGTCCCTGCTCCAAGCCTGACTTCAGCGGGACAGCGATGAGGTCACTGGCCTCAGGTCAGAGGTCCTTCGGGCTAGCAGTTCTGGAAGAGGCCGGGGCTGCCCCTGTGCCCCCAGTGCCTGCAGGACCCAGCAGCCCTCGCCCGGCCGTGGGGAGTGGAGTGTGGATGTGTCTGGAACGCTTGGACGCGCCTGTTCCCAACTGAACGTCCTGGTTTTGTCTTACAGGGGCCCCCTCACAAATGTGCCTTAATTTTCGCAGATAACAGTGGAGTAGACGTCATTTTGGGAGTCTTCCCCTTTGTCAGGGAGCTTCTCTCTAGAGGGACGGAGGTGAGTGTGGAGGGCCGCATGGCGGGTCCCTTGCCCAGCTCCTGTGCTCGGTGGGGTTGGCATCACCCTGGGCCCCTCCGTGTGCAGGTAGGTGCCGGGTAGGCAGTGGCACGGCAGGAGCAGAGGAGACCTGGCCGGTCACGTCCTGGGGCTTAGGTCAGCCTGACCGCGGGGCCCTGGGGCCGTCTCCATCCTGCCCCAAGAGCCGGCCCAGCCGTGAGAGGTCGCCAGAGGCCGTGCTCCTCCGCTGGCCGCCCCAGGTGGGTGGGTGGGTGGCGGGCGGGCAGGCGGGCGAGCCCAGGCTGGCTCAGTACTGCCGGTGGCCAAGGTCCCTAAGGAGCCCGGGCATCCTGCCGCAGGTCATCTTGGCGTGCAACTCGGGACCCGCCTTGAACGACGTGACCTACAGCGAGTCCCTCATCGTGGCTGAGCGCATCGCGGCCATGGACCCCGTCGTCCGGTAAGCTGGGCGGGGGGCTGGGGCGCGGCGGGGCAGCTTCCGGGGGCGCCGCCTCACGGGTGACCTCACGGGTGCTGTGCTCGACAGCTCGGCGCTCGGAGAAGGGAGGCTGCTGCTCATGCAGACTGGCTCCAGCTCCCCGTGTCTCGACCTCAGGTAACGTGGCCCCTCTGCCCCCGGGTCCCCCGGTCCCCTGCGGAAGCCAGCTGTGCCAGCCACAGCCCCGGGCAGGGTCCAGCACCTCTTCCCTCGGGACCCTGGGAGGAAGAAGCAAGGGGGGCGTGTCCCCACCTTGGATAATTGTGCTTGGATAATCAGTTCGTCACCACAGTGCTTTCCACCCCGGGGCTTCTGGAACCTGTAGCGGCCCGTGTAAAGGAGGGCACATCCGGGCTCTGGACTGTTAGCCTCTCGGTCTGTTCCAGTGCTGATTCTCCAGTACTGACTTAATCCCCTTCCGGGTCCACTACTAACCAACAAGGAGGGACAATAAAAAGCTGTAGAAAGGACTCAGATCCTTTAAAGCTCAAAATACAAAAGTATCGTTAAGGCCCAGTTTTCAGAACCGGCTTCCTTGTAGCAACGGGAGCGCAGCTGCCAGGGGTCCCCAAGACCCTGGGCCCCGGGCCCCGGGAGGGCAGCTGCCGGGCTGGCTGTCCGGGGATCAGGCTGGACCCAAGGCCCAGGTAGTTGGGGGGGCCGAGGGTCGGGGGTCTCCGGCGTTCCCGCCAGTCGCTGCCCTTGGCTGGAGGCAGGGTGTGGCGTCTGCCCCGGGTGCAGCTCAGTGCAGGGTGCCAGGCCCCCCGCCTGCACCCTCCTCACTGCCCCCTTCCTCCCCGAAGCCGCCTGGACAAGGGGCTGGCCGTGCTGGTGCGGGAGCGCGGCGCCGACCTGGTGGTCATCGAGGGCATGGGCCGCGCCGTCCACACCAACTACCACGCGGCCCTGCGCTGCGAGAGCCTCAAGCTGGCCGTCATCAAGAACTCGTGGCTGGCCGAGCGGCTGGGGGGCCGGCTCTTCAGCGTCATCTTCAAGTACGAGGTCCCGGCCGAGTGAGGCGCCGCCGCCGCCGGGCTGCTCCGCCCGTCGCCTCTGGAACGTATCTCGACGGCAACAGGGACCCGCGTTCAAATCAGAGTATTTATATTGTGCTTCTGTGAGAGACCGGCTGCACCCAGGTGTGGGCTCAGCGCTCGCGGCCTCGGGCTCGGTGTTTCTTCAGTGCTGACGTGTTCGTGGTGGGGAGACACGACTTTTGTCCCGTGAGACGTTCTTATTGGAATATATTTAACTGTTAAATAATCTTTTATATATATATACATATATACATATATATATATATATATATATATAAAAAAATATAAATATATACGTATACGCCTCTGACAGGACGCTGAGGTCAGGGCGCGGCAAATAGCTTCCAGAGTGAGAACAGAGCGTTTCTGCCTTGGCTCGTTGGTGTGAGGGTGGGCAGCCCCCCCCGGGGGCCCTGCCCACGCCTCCCCCAGGGAGCCCAGCAGTGGGGTCTCTCCCTAGGTGATCTCTAGAACTCTCAGGCCCACCTTGGCCCGTGGGCCATGGCCGCTGCCCTGTCACGTGGCCTCCAGCATCGCTCCCCGGCGTGTCTATCTGGAGAAGGCCTCCCCCGCGCCCCTGCCCCGCCTGGCCCCGCTACGCACGGGAAGGACAGACAGGCTGCTGAGAGGAGGCCACGGGCTTCGAGGGCCCTCGAGGACTTTCAGGGACTTGGTGGCTGGTCCAGTCCTCCTGCTCGGAGCCCTCAGACCACGTGGGTTCTGTCGCCACGGCCTTGCGCCCATGCCCAGAGCCCTGCCTGACGGCAGGCGGGTGGGGGGTTCACTGGGCCCGGTGATGGAGGTGCTGTGAGATGGCAGGGGCTCCTCCCCCACTGGACCCGTCCCTCGGGGTGCAGACCTGAGCCTCAGACGCCACATCGCAGCAGGAGAACTGGCCACGGAGCTGCGAGGCCGCCTGTGCGTGCCATTGGTCTCAGGAACGAAGAGCTGCGCGGGGGCCCTGCTGCCGTGGCCCCGGGCCCTGTGCACTGAGGAAGCCCCACTGCCCAGCACCCAGGTCCCTCACTGCTGGAGCACCCAGCAACGTGAGGACGGGCGGGATGAGGAAGGCCGTTGGGGCTGCCCCTGCAGGGACCTGAGCCCCACCCTCTTTGCCCAAGATCCCCTCGCACTTGCCCTGCTGGGCCAGGGAAACCGGGGCCCTGCACCCCCTTCGGGAGCCTGAGCTCAGCGGTCTGGGACCTGCACTGAACCTCAGGGGGTGCTCGACCTGTCCTGCACCACAGCAGCCCCCCTGGGTGACCCATGTGCTGCACCCCACTCCTGGATGGAGAGGGCCCTGGCCTTCCTGTGAGCAGCCGCCAGGGGGAGCAGGGGGCACGGCCATCCAGAGGGCACAGGCTAGGCCTGTCCAGTGGGTGGTCCATGGATCCCCTTTCCGCAAAGGCTCACCCACCTTGACCCCAACACAGCCCCTCGCCGCCCCCCGGCCTGCACCTACGCACGGCTCAGCTTCCTGTGGTCGCCTCTGTGAGGCCTGGCCTGCGCCCTCTTCTGCCCAGGCCACCCTCTGTCCTCCCGTCCCTGGTGTCGCAGCAGCATCATCCCAGCTGGTCTGGGGCTCCCTGTGCAGGGCGTGCCCTGCCCAGACACCCAGGGGGATTCCAGAGGTCCAATCAGAGCCCAGCTCGGCCTGTGTCATGATGCCTCGCTGGGCCTCCCTCCTGTCAGGCCCTGGCGCTCCCCTGAGGGTCGCTGGACAGGCGGGGGGAGCCTGCGGTGGCCCCACGGTGAGTAGGGCACCAGGGCTCTGAGCACCTGCCCTGCCCTCAGGTACCCCTCTTGCGATGCCCTGTCCCTCTCTCAGCTGGGACAGGAAGGGTCTGGGCCTCCCAGCAGCTGAGGGCAGCCCCTGGGAGGTAATGGAACAAGAGGCAGCGCCCACCCGGGGCTGGAGAAGGGCTGGCACCCCCCCCCCCCATATCTTGTGAGCCCTGGCAGATTGCCCCAGGCTGTGTCCCTCCCTGCCCCCCGCCTCCCCTTCACTTCTCCCAAGATTCTAGTAGCCCAGACACAGTGCCTTGGGGACCCCTCCCTTCCGGGGTTGGGCCACAGCTCCCCCAGGCTGAGCTCCCCCAACCAGAGGAAGGAGGAGGGCCTTCCCGGTTCCGAGGGGCCTGACTGGTCCTGGGAGGAAAGTGGCACTGCACAACTGCCCATCCCCCAGGCCTTTGCTGAGTGTGGGCAAGCGGCTGGCGTGGGTCCCTGGGGCCTACGAGGGACACAGCAAGAGACAGACCGCCACAGAGCGCCTGGCGCCCACCAACACCCAGCCTTTCAGACGCCTTGCCCGGCGCCCACCGTCCCCAGGGCCTCCGACCCTGGACAGTAGGGCTGATCCTGGTGTGGGGCCCGAGGCCTCCCCGAGCTGAGCCATGGGTGGGCTGCCCCCAGCCCCTGCTTGTTGTACCAAGTGAGTCCACCCTTGGGGGGGCCTCTGACACCTCAGCTGGCTTCTGTGCAGGCCAGGTGCCCGGGTGGGCAGGGCAGTCAGCCCCCCAGCTTCTCGAGGGAGGGGCGGCCCTGACGGTCCTCTGTGCGCAGAGACTCCAGGAGCAGCAGCCCCACAGCTGGGGACCCTCTGGCCTGGGGCCCTGCCAGGGCCAATGTCTGCCCCCGATAAGTGGGGCGGGAGAGGGGGAGGGAAAGAACAGGGGTGTGTTCGGGGCTTGTGGCCCTGACCCTGGGCGCGGTCCAGCCAAGCCATCCGCGGGCAGAGGGTGGGGGGCATCTTCTGGGTTCCGGCCCCGCGACCCCGGGTACGCGGCCACAGAGGGAGCCCACTCGGAGCAAGCGCAAGCGTGTTTATTGGAGCTGTGTTCAGGAGTTTACAAGAGTCTACAGTGTCCCGTACAGAGCGGTGTGCGCAGAACAAGCCAGCAGCCGGGCCGGGGAGGCCGCGCTCCAGGTCACTGGGCGCCTCGCGTGGCAGGGCCCGGCAGACGCGCGCCCGCACACGCCCCGCAGCTGAAACCAGGGGAAAGTGGAAAAGGACACGGCACCATTTTCTTATTGTAGAAGCTTTGCCTCTAAAAATTTAAGTATCTTTCTATGTGTACGTGGATCTCAAAAGATCGTGAAAACTCTGCCCTGCCCCAGGGTGGGCTCCTTCCTCCCAGGAGGAGGGGCAGGGCCGAGGGGCACAGCCACACCGGACAGGCGGCAGCCTCGGGGGCAGCAGCTCCGCACCCTGAGCAAACGCGGGCCCCGCCCAGCCCTGGGCTGCAGCAGGAGGCCAGCGGCGGCAGCACCTGACAGCTGGTTGGTGGCACCCTTGGCGGGGGCCGGCACATCCCCACAGCCCTCTTGGCCCACGCAGCAGGCACCCTCAGGGGTGCCCCGCTCCTTCTCTGGGGAGCCCCTCGGGCCCTGCAGCCGCTGCTGCCGCTCCCGGGCCCGGTGGGCCCGGCTGGTGATGGCGCGCACACGGCTCTGGCTGCGGGAGGAGGAACGCCGCAGGAAGCCCGGGGCCCCCGCTGCCCCCTCCCCAGCCGGGACCCCCGCTGCGCCCTCCCCAGCCGGGACCCCCGCTGCCCCCTCCCCAGCCGGGACCCCGCTGCGCCCTCCCCAGCCGGGATCCCCGCTGCGCCCTCCCCAGCCGGGACCCCCGCTGCCCCTTCCCCAGCCGGGACCCCCGCTGCGCCCTCCCCAGCCGGGACCCCGCTGCCCCCTCCCCAGCCGGGCCCCCGCTGGTGGGCAACGTGATGCCCCCAGCCTGCTGGAACCCCGTGAGCCTGCGCAGCTGCTCCGTCAGGGCGTCCAGCCGCGCCCCCCGCCCTGCCAGCCTCTCCCCGGCCAGGCCCAGGCCACGGCCCGGGCTCTCCACGCGGAGGGGCAACGTCGTCCACGGTCAGGTCCCCAAGGTTCTTGGACTTGGCAGCCACAGTGCAGTCCGGGAGGCCCACCAGGGGGTGGTGGGCCCAGGGTGGCCATGGGGCCAGGGGGCGGGGCTGCAGCTCGTCAGGCCCCACAGGCAGCTGGCTAGCAGCCTGCAGGTTGGGGTTGGATTTGCTCTTGGTCACAGCAGGCAGGTCCAGGCAGGCGGCCGAGGCCAAGCAGGGCCACAGGGGCAGGCGTCCCGCCGGGGCCCCCGGGAGGCTGTCAAGTCCCAAGCCCAGGCCCTGCAGGGAGAGGTCGATGGCCGTGTCACCAGACGACAGGCTGGAGAACGGGGACACGCTGCCACAGTGGCTGCCTGGCTCCAGCGCCTGCCATAGCTGGTCACCGCCAGTGGCATCCAAGGACACGATGGGGCGGGGCCTGGCCAGGGGCCACCGTCCACCCAGGGACTCTGAGGGGACCTGCCCCTCGCTCCTGGCCCTTCTGAGCACGTGGCCCAGAGCCCGGGGGTGGCCCCTGCCATCCGTCTGGCTACCGGGGGCGCCCTTGCAGGCCCCAGCAGGGCCCCCGCCGTGGCACGCCGACTGTCTGCTTTCAGGGGCTGGCTCAGCGTTCCCTTGGCTCCCGGTCCCGAGCTGGAGGGGCCCAGAAGCTCCCAGAGCCACCCTTGGGGGGCTCGCCGAGCTGGTGCCGGGCCCCGCAGAGCACTGGGGCCCTCCAGGGGCGTGGCTGGGGGAGACGGCCCCCGGCGGTGGGGGGCCGGGACCCCAGGCTGGCTCCTCGGCAATGGTTTCCAGGCTGCACAGGGAGGAGAAGGGGTGGGCGTCTGCGGGGAGAGGGAGAGGCAGATGTCAGGGGTGCCCGCGGGGCTCCAGGCCCCTCCACGTGCTCACAGCTGCCCCCACCCTGCCCCCCCGCTCCGCTGCTGCTGGGGGAAGAGATGGGCCTGGGCGCACAGGCAGGGCCCTCCTGGGGCCGGCGCAGCTCAGGGCCCACGCGCGGCCGGGCCCCGTTACCTGGCACTCAGCCGCTCTCAATCCCTGACTAGGAAGGCAGCGTGGGGACAGAAAGGAGAAGAGGGTGGTCAGCGCCGGGGTGGGGCTGGCCGTGGACAGTCGACGCAAGGCTGGGCGGGTACGGAGGGGGAGCGGGAGGGTGGCCCAGCTTCCAGCACGCCCTCCCCGGGCTCGGATTGTGACCAGGGGCCACAGGCAGATCTGCCACGACCAGCCTGGGGCCGGGTGGGGGCTCCGGAGCAGAGCTGCTCACACACGCGTCCCCAGGGCCGAGGGCCACGGCCAGGCTGCTCCCCTCGCACTGCAGACAGAGGCCTCGACGGCGAGACTCTGAGCCCCAGCCAGGAACCCAGGCCAGACTCCCCAGAGGACTGCGGTGCCGGCCAGGGGGAGGCAGGAGGAGGGCCTGGAAGCTGCCCCCGGGCCCTGGCAGTCAGGCTGGGCTCCAGAGGCCACCCTTTGGGCTGCAGGCCTCGGCAAGTGGACCCGGCTCAGACTCCCCAGTCCCCAGCCCGGGGTGAGGACGGCTGCGGCCAGAGCTGCAATCACTTTCCCAGCCCCTGGGGAGCATTGGGGGCCTGCGGGGCAAATCATGGTCAGACGGGGGTCTGGGGGCTGAGGGGCCCATGGGACCAGCCGGTGGAACAAGGAAACGAAGGCCAGTGAACACACGGAGGCCACAGTTCTGGACACGGAAGCACAGCGGGGACGCCAGCCAGGCCATGCGGGGGCAGCGTGGGAGCCACCACGGGGACACTGCAGAGGAGCGTCTGGGCTTACCGGTGGAGAGCACGGGGGACTTACTCCTAATCGCCTCCAGCTTTTGAATGAACAGGGCGTTCATCTCCCTCTGCAGGGCCCCCGCCTGCCTGCGGGTGCCCTCGGGACAGCGGGGGGTCCCCTCGGGGCTGCCCGGGCTGCTGGAGTCCAAGGACACGAAGCCGCGGCCGCCCGGCCCCGGCTGCTGGGACCCAGGGCCCTTGGGGGCCCCTCTGCTTCTCCCGGAGGCAGTGTGGGGCGCCCCCCGCGAGCCCGCCCAGGCGCGGGGCTGCTGGCTGATGGCCGCGTGCCTGCTCTCGGGCCCCGGGCTGGGCAGCTGCCCCCTCCGCAGGCCCTCGGCGTCCTCACCGGTGCAGGAGCCCACCACACACTTCATGCAGGTGGTGGCCATCCTGGCAGGCCCAGGGCCCTCGGGGGCCCGCGGGGGCCGCACCTGCACCGGGCTCCTCTCCACCGGTGCCTTACCTCGAGGGCTGCGGCTGCCCAGCTCCTCCAGGGCTGGGGCCTCGGGAGCGGGGCCGGGGCTGGAAGGTGCCGCGTCGCTGGCCTCCCCCTCAGAGCCCAGGTCCTGCGGGCCCAGGACCAGCTCTGGGAAGGCCTTGCGGCCTGGCTTCTGACTCTTGGTTGGGGCGCTGGCCGTGCGCCGCAGGAGCCGCTGGCTAACAGAGGGCCGGGGCGGGGGCCGCCCAGCAGCATGACTGTCCAGGGAGCCGGGCTTTGGGCCTCGGAGGAACAGGCCTTTTAGGCCCAGAGCCTGCTTGACCTGCAAGAGAAGGAGACACATAGCCGGCAGCTGGGCACCAGGGGCCGGAGGCTGCCCAGCCCCGTCCAGCTGTGCTCCGGAGGCCGTGGCCCGGGAGAGCCTGCTGCGGCCCCATGGGCCTGCGCGCTTGGGGCACCACTCAGGGCTGTGTGTAAGGAGGACGGTCTCCAGGGAGGCTCTACCAGGGGCGGCGAAGGCTGTGGCTTCAGCACAGCGTGGACAGCGCCTGCCTGCACCAGGGTGGAGGGAGTGGGCGCTGGCGGAGGGTCTGTGGCTCTCAGGGCAGGTGGCCAGGGAGTGCTGGAGCGGGGAGGCCCCCCCAGGGTCTCCCGAGCAGAGACCTGGCCCCCAGCCCTGTGCCCACCGCACTCTTCACCCCTCCAGCCCCTGGGGCCCCAGCTCCAGCAGGGCAGGCTGGCAGGGCAGGCTGGCACGGGGCCCCCAGGGTGGGCCTGGTGTGGAGAGCAAGATGGGGTGTGAACCAGACAGAGCACCGGTCCCGCCCGCCCCCAGGCACCGCGGCCAAGGAAGCAGGCACAGCCAGGTGCAGCCCCACGGTCGGCTCACCCGTGCTCCTGCCCGGCCCTCTCCCCTGGAGTGCTGCCTCTTCCGGGAAGCCTTTCCAGTTGCCTGCCAGGCAGTCCTTCCCAGACGGCCGGGCCCGGGAGGCCCCTACAAGGCCTCTCCCCCCAGCCTCCCGGCCTGAGGACGGCAGCCAGGGTCCCCAGGACCGGCTGGCACGTGCCTGGGTCAACGCCGGAGAGGCCGGCAGGGTCCTCACGTGCAGAGACCCTGGAGACAGCCACGGTCCCCGCGACACGGGGCACATCTGAGCAGAGGGTTAGCGGCCAGCACTTGAATCAGTTCTCTGATTCAAGATCCCAAATCCAGAGCAATTTGGTCAAAGTTGGCTAGAAGGTCATTTAGAAGAAGGTCCAGAATTCAAGCTCGGAGCTCCTGGTCCCTGGGGTCTACCCCGCTCCCACCCACCCGCCCTCCCCCTCCAGCACTGGGCGTGGAAGCACGGACAGATCAGAGGGGCACACAGGCAGGCAGAGTGCAGAGGGAGGTGGGGGAGAGGGAGAGGGCACGGGTACTGGGAGGGCCGGCAGCTAGAGGACTGGACACAGGGAGGCGCAGGGCAGGGCGGGGGGTGGGGGAGGTGCAGGAGTCGGAAAGGCCAAGGGTAGGAGGAGATGGGCCAGACCTCGGGGCGGACACACAGGAGGCCTGGCTGAGGTCCTGGACCTGCCTCGTAAATGCTGCTCTGTGCCTGAGGATGGCCCAGGGGACCCGGAACCACGTCCCGACCCATGTCCCATGAGCTGACAGTCTCCAAAATGCTACCAGGAATTCACGGATGCTAACGGGGTGGCCTGAGCATGCAGGTGGGGGGCGGGCAGGCCACGCCGCCCCCGCGCTGGGGTACCTTCGAGCTCCTAACAGGGCCGTGCTTCTAAAAGTAGACTTTGGACATACAGAAGCCCACTGCAAGACCAAAGAGACAGAGTGAGGCCGTGAGACACGAACAGCGGGCGTGGAGCACGGAGACGGAGACACAGGACCGACAGGGTGACCACGGACGCATGACGGAGCTGGGAGGCCTGCGGGGCCTCCGTCGGCAGCACCCAGGGCCGAGGAGCACGGCAGGAGAGAGACGGTTAGTGCCGGAAGCCACGTGGACGACCACCACGTGCAGCCTTGCTAGGCCCCAAGCTTAGAACCAGGGACCCCTGGGCTCTGCAGACTGCGGAAGTCGGAGGGAGACCCCGTCCTGGGGCAAATGTACTGGGAGCAGGTGGGGGACGGGGCAAAGCCAGGCAGACGCCTTTGAGGAGGGACAGAGAACCAGGGCACCCCGAGCAGTAGAAGGGGAGGCTCAGGAGAGACGCGAGGGGCCGGGGCTGCCCAGGAAGGGCCAGGGCTTCCATGTGCTGGTGGCCACACTGGCCCCGGGACACAGAGGCGCGCCCGGGGGCCCCGCCACTCATTTCGTGGATGGAGACACGGGCCCGTCAAGGTAAGCACTAGGCCTCATGGCCCCAGGGACACGGATGGGCTGGGGCTGGGGCTGGGGCTGGGGCACCCCTTCCCAACAGCAAGTGACCTTGCAGGTGACACTCACCTTACCACTGATGTCACTGACGGCCACGTGGACAAAGATGGAGGCCTCTTCCATCCCCTCCAGGTACACATGCCGATAGCCTGAAACAGCCGGGGTCAGGCTCACCATGGCTCCTACCCACCCACGTCCCCCACACTCTACTTAAAGGTCCCAAAGCCCTGAATACAACCTGTGAGCCTGGTCCTGGGGCCGCTACCTCCTCCAGAAAGCCTACCAGGATTGCTCTCGCCTGCAGAGCAACCACCTTCTGGGGGCTAAGGGGCTCCGCAGCTGGTGCTACCATCCCCAACCCTGACCACAAAGTGCTGTGGCCTTGAACCCTCCTCCTCAGCTCCCTCGGTATCCCCAGGCCCACCCGTGGCAGAAGGCAACTCGCAGGAGGAAGCTGAGCCCCACCCTGTCCTGGCGTCCTCTGCTGGCCTGTGGGGGACGCGCTACGGGGGGCACTGGCCCAGGGCTCTGCCCTCCCCCACCCCCACTAGCCCCCTGCCCACCTGGCATCATGCTGCTGAAGGCCAGCGTCCTTTGGCCTATGAAGTCACGCCCAATGGGGTCATGGTCCCAGACGAGGAAGCGCACCAGCGCTATCTCAGGCATGTGCACCGTGAACACCAGGGTCTCCTCCCACATGGGGTTGAATCCTGGAGGCCACCAGGAGGAGGTGTCTGTCACCTTTGCCCCACCCCCACCTCTCAGACAGGCCAGTCCCATCCGCACCACAGCTCCAGCCTGGAGGCCACACGCCCTTTCCCAGCACCTCCTCCTAGGCTGGCCACCGGCTGAAAGAAGCAACACCGGAAGGCCAGGCGGCTGTCACTGGGCGTCCAGCCGAGGGGGCATCCTGGACAGTTACGTGGGTCACAGGCGGTGGCCCTCACCCTTCCCTTCCCGGTCAGACTGGTGTCAGGTGTCAGCAGCACAGGAGCTGTGACGGGGCCTCTGGGCGCCCCCGGCCCTCCCGCGTCCTCACCGTTGTCGTCCACCACGCGCGTCTGCTCCTTGCTGCAATCCACGGGGAGCCCAATGACCTCCACCTCCACGAAGGGGTCGATGATCTGGCGCAGAGTGCAGGGTGGCACCGGGGCCCAGGCCAACGGCCCGGCCCTCCCCGGCCCCCCAGGCCCTCCCTCCTACCTCCCCTCGGTCCCCCAGCATGGAGTCCCGCGGCTTGGGGAGCTGCTGTCCACTGATGATCCGAAGCACCAGCTGCTTCTTGAGCTGACCGGGCAAAGGGTCCTCGGAGTTGGGGTTGAAGACGCCTGAGGGGGGCCAGGGTGAGGCTGAGCAGGCAGGGCAAACCCACCACCGGCTCCCGGGGCAGCCCCAGTGTGTCCACTCCCTCCTCCATCCCATCCACTGGATGGGAGCCCCGGGTGCGGGAGGGGGAGGGGAGGCAGCCTTCCAGGGCAAGGGTGGGCGCGGGGGGCCATAGGCCGGTCGCCTCTGCGGCCTCCCCATGATGTGGGCCCAGCTCGCTCCTCCCACAGGTGGACCACGGGGGCTCAGTGCGAGGCCACACCGCCTCTGGGTGATGGGGCCGGGTGCCCGGGGACAGGGTCCAGGGTGGGGGGGCCCTGGGGCTGCGCACGTCGATAACTCGAAGAGGCCACTGCAGATAAACGCTGCATAGCGCAAGCCGAGAGGCCCGTGGGAGGACGGGTCGGGGTTACGACGGGAAGAGACCCACAGGTCGTTTTCGGCACATCGGGGAGAAAACTGAGGCGACCGAGAAGGGGGAAAGCGCCGGGTGGACCTCACCCAGGGCGCCTCGCCCGGGGCCTCGCGGGGCAGCACGGGGAGGGCCGCAGATGCCCGGCAGGGTGGCGGCGCTTCCCTGTGCCCCAGCCTGACCCGCCAGCTGGCCTCGCCGTGGCCGCCCCTGCCACCCCCGTGTCCCCGTCCTGGGGCCACAGCCTCACCCTGGCACATGCACTGGGGCTTGAGCACGTAGCCACAGCTGCCGTTGGCGCTGAACTTGGCCCGGTTCAGCTGGAGCATCCGCCCCTCCGACTGGTAGTTCAGGGCGACTGTGGGGAAGGATGTGAGGTGGCTGGCTCAGCGCCCAGCCCGTGTGTCCCGCCCCGCCGCTTCCTGTGAGCCCGCGTCCACTACGTGAGCAGGGGCCCTGGGGCTCACGTCGGGCACGACCAGGGCCGTGCGTTCCGGCAGGACTTCCCGCAGAGCCGGCACAGCGGCCCCGCGCACCTGAGGAGCCTGGACGCGCACCTGTGTCTTTCCCGCCTTGCCCTGGGGTCCTAAGGCCCCCGCCCCAGCAGCCCCCACCCCGGCGCCATCCTGGTGAAGTTGGCTGGATGCCGCGAAGGTTCTCCAGAGCCAAGGGCAAGCGGAGAGGCCGCGGAGAACCCAGCTGCACCCCCTCGCCAGCCCGGCCGCCCCAGGCCCCAGCGCCCACCCATCTGGCAGCCGGTGTTCCAGAAGGGCTGCGGGTTGTAGTTGCTGGAATCCACTCGGTAGGAGGAGGGGTAGATGCGAGAGAGCTGGTGCTGGTTGAAGCGCAGGTACTGAGCCGGCTTCTGCTGCAGGATCTGCTGGGCCTTGGTCTCGCTGAAGGAAGACACCTGCCAGCTGGACGCCACTGCCGGGTGAGACGGGCGGCGTCAGGGCACCGGGTCAGCCACCCCCCCAGGGCCCCGATTCCCCCGCCCCCCAGGGGCCCCTCACCCTCCATCTCCACGTCGTGGATGCCCACGGACTTGGTGTATTTGACCAGGTCTGAGAGGGCCCGGGACAGCTTCACGGTCTTCTTCTGCCGGGTGGCCCTGCGGGAGGGGTGGGGTCAGGACCTGGGTCGCACGCCTCCCTGTTCAGGCTCCGGGGAGCGTCCCTCAGGTGTCCACTATGCCCCCGTGTTCCAGGCGTCAGGACATGCGGCGGACGTGCTGAGAGGTGACACTGGGGGAGGGGGCAGGTGGCCAACCGCGACAGCTGCTACAGAAACGAGCACGGGGACCCGCGCTGGCCAGTCTGGTCCTGCACCCCGGGGTCCCTGCCCTGGGCCCCCACGGCCGCTCCCCACCGTGCGGGTCCCTGAGCCTGCGCATGTGACGCTGACCGTCGCCAGGACAAGGGTCCCAGCGCGTGCCGCCGCGCTGCCTCTTCGGGGGCCCGGCATGGAGGCAGGCACTGACCCTCGGCTCTGGCTGCCCTGGGCGTCCGGACCCTCGTCCCCCTCCTCCACGCTGGCCGCCTTCTTCAGCTTGCTGCTCTTTTTCTGTGCAGAACCAGGGCAGAGTCAGGACTGCTGGAGCGCCAGGCCCAGCCGGGCTGTCTGCAGAGACCAGGACACTGCGAGGGAAGGGCCTGCAGCCCTGGGGTCCCGGCGCCCACCCTGCACCCGGGCCTGCCCCCTCTGCAGTGCCCTGCTTGGCCCGGGCCCTGGGTGACCTGCACTCCGGGCGTCGACCATGGACCGGGGGAGGGCCATCGAGGCACCTGCTCCATCCAGCCCCGACCAGGGCCTCAGGAATCCCAGAGGCCCTCGGTCCTGGAGGAGACCCCCCAGCTCTGGCTGGCGCACGTGGGGAGCCCGGCAGACCTTGCGCTTCGAGAAGCTGCGCGAGGAGCCGGCTGTTCCGTCTGCTGGTTCCGGCCTCCTCGGCCTGGGAGGAGAGACAGGCAGGGGGGCTGGGTTGGGATGGGCAGCTCCCCCCAGAGGCCCCAGGCCGCCTCCCTGGAAGGGAGGGAGATGGGAGGGGCGTGGAGGAAGTGTGCGGGGAGCAGAGGCCTGAGAACAGCGCTTGCTCGCGCGCCCGTATCAGCTCCCCACGATGTGCCGTTCGACGCTCCTCCAGTGCCTAGTCTTGATTTCTTCCCATGGATGGTGACGGCCTAATAAATGCCGTTTGTGTGTCCGGAACATTCCTCGGCGTGCCCGCTTAGGTCATCCTCATACGGGGGTCCCGCAGCTCAGGAGTCCCCGCCTGCTTCTTGCAGCGGCAAAGCTATTACCTACTTAGACAATCCCCTGGGCTGTGGCCATTACCGTTACCGTATGCACTCGGGGCTACGGTGAGCCTCCTGAGGCTGCAGGACCAGCTTCTTCGCTGCTGTTTACAGAACATGCGCGTTGGCGGCTCCCCTCCTGCCCCCACCCGAGGGGCCCCCGCGCCTGTCCCTCCCCCCTCTGGGGCCGAGGCACAAAGCTGTCATCCATCCTGAAGCTCGGTCACACCTCTGGAGCGGCTGGGAGTCTGTGCCAGTGTCCCCGAGGTCCCTCGTCACAGCCGTCACCAGCCGCCCCCCAGCCCCTTCCACAGATGCCCCGCCCCCGCCCCCGAACTCTCCCAACTTTGCTCAGGACGTGCCCACCAGGGCGGGAGCCGGCTTCGCAGCCGAGGTTCCCTGTCAAGGAGGGGCTTCAGCCAGGGGCACACACATCTGCACGTATCTGCACACGCACCCTGCGTGCACCCACGCGAGCTTGTGCGCACCCCCCTGTGGGCGCCCCTGCGCACACACGCCTCCCTCGGCCATGCCCCTGCCTGGCTCGCTGGCCTCACCCAGGAAATGAGCAGAACCACCGAGCAGGGAGCCTGGAGCTCAAGGGCGAGCTGCGAGGCCCCCCCAGGCCCGGCCAAGGAGGGCAGAGGGGTAGGGACAGCCACGGGGCCACCCCCCACCCCCTCCTCCGCCCCCTGGGGAGTGCTGTCTCCCACCCGCCGGCTGGCTGCCCGGAGGGGCGCTGGTCCAGAGCCCAAGGCGCAGCAACGGAGGCGCTCAGAAAACCCGCGAGCTGGCAGAGGTCGGGAAGCGGCGTTCACGGTGTGTCAGGAGCCGGCGGGGTTGACCCACCCCTTGGCTCTTTACACCCCGTGGTCACCCAGCACACGAGCACCCCTGAACCTGGCCACAAGCGCGGAGAGGCGCCTGCTGGCCCAGATCCTGGAGAAGTGCTGCGGCCACAGCCAGGATCTGCTGTCACCCACTCCCACCGCGCGCACCCCAAGCTCAGCAGGGGAGGCGGCACCCGCGTGCCGTCCTCGGGGGGTGTGGGAAGCCCCTCCCACCAGGACACAGCGCCTGACGGGCCTCGTGCTCGCAAAATGGGGTCTGCGGGGCCCACGGGCACCCTCCTGGCCCCGAGGCCAGCTGCCCCGCCCATCACAGCCCGCTCAGGGCGCCGGCTTTCGGGCCACTCAGCTCATGGCACCACATATCCAGCGTTTGCCGGCCCCTCCAGACGGCCCCACAACTGCTCAGCCGCACTGGCCCGGCCCCCATATGCTTCACGTCCGCCCTGACGGCCCCCACACTGTTCTCCCACAGAGGAACCTCCCAGAGCTCGGCGGCCCTTCCCTGTGCGGCTGGAGGGCCTCCGGGTGGGGGGCTGCACAGCTGCCCAGGATCACTCGGCTCTGAGAGCCTGGAGCCCCTCCCTGTCACCACCAGACCCCCCAGGCCACACCCAGGTCCTCTTCGGCAAGGAGCTGCAGGTGCCCGGGGGCTGCCAGCCCACTCCTGCCCACAGGCAGGGAGGGTGTGGGCTAGAGGAGCTGTCCGCAGGCCTCCAGGGGACAGGCTGTCAGCCACACACAGGGCAGCCCCTCCCTGGCCATCTGCCTGTGACAGGGTGACAGCTGGGGGTCCCTCGTGGTGAGAACTGGAACAGCCAAGTGTGAGCTCCTGGAGGACCCGGGGTGGAGATGTGCACCAGGGGCAGTGTGTGTGTATGCGTGCAGGTGTGTGTGTGTGCGTGCAGGTGTGTGTGTGTGTGCAGGTGTGTGTGCAGGTGTGTGCAGGTGTGTGTGTCTGGCCACGTTTGGAGGGACAGGTGTGTGTGCGTGCAGGTGTGTGTGTGTGTGCAGGTGTGTGTGCAGGTGTGTGTGCAGGTGTGTGTGTGTGGCCAGGTTTGGGGGGTCAGGTGTGTGTGCGTGCAGGTGTGTGTGTGCGTGCAGGTATGTGTGTGTGCAGGTGTGTGTGTGCAGGTGTGTGTGTGTGTGCAGGTATGTGTGTGTGGCCAGGTGGGGGGGCAGGTGTGTGTGTGTGCAGGTGTGTGTGTGCAGGTGTGTGCAGCTGTATGTGTGTGTGGCCAGGTTTGGGGGGGCAGGTGTGTGTGCGTGTAGCTGTGTGCGTGCAGGTGTGTGTGTGTGTGCAGGTATGTGTGTGTGGCCAGGTTGGGGGGGGGCAGGTGTGTGTGTGTGCAGGTGTGTGTGCACAGCTACGCAGAAACCTCACGCTCCGGCCCCTCTCCCAGCTGCAGGCCGACCCCGCCTGCCTCGGGGCTCCCACCTTTTTGGCCTCTGCCGTGTGCCCGAGTTTGCCAGGCGGGGGCAGTGTGGACGCGGTGAAGTCACTGGGGTCTTCGCAGTCCCGAATCTTCGCCTCCTTCATTAGGGAATCCAGTTTCCTCTTGGCAATGTTTTCCACACGCTTCAGATTGGTGGAGGCCTGCAAGAGGCGGACGGCCAGCCCCTTGGCCTCGGTCCCCAGCTTGCGGGCAGCAGCGGGGACAGCGTCCGGTCTCGGGCAGGGCCAGCACCACTTCACGCTCACCCCACGTGAGCTCCAGCTCACGCCTGGAGCTGGCTCCAGGCTCGCTCCCACATCACCTTGCTGTGCACCCCGGCATGTGATTTGTCCCGGGGCCTCAGACAGTGCCGAGCAGGCCCTGAGCCCAGGCCCATCTGATTCTAACACCTGTCTCCTTCAGGTGCACGATGCTGCCCGCCGGACCAAGTGGACCGCTCACCGGGCACCCGGCGGCCGCTCTGGGCTCTGAGAGCCGCTCAGCAGCTCAGGATCTGGGAACCCACCACCAGCCACCGTGCACCTCAAGGAGATGGATGGGGTGGGGACAGACCCCAGCGTGGCCCTGACCAACTGGAACCCTCCAGGCAGGGCCTGGGCCTTGGGCATCTGGGCACCCGCATGCCCAGCCAGGCTGGAGTGGGTGCAAGGTGGCCACCACAGACCGAGGGCTTACTATCACCCCTGGCCAGGCAGGGAAACCTGCTCCAGGGAAACCTGCAAACCCACCCAGAGCGGCAGGAATCCACTGCCTCAGGGCTTTCTAAAACAATTAGCCAGCCGCACAATTATTCTCCCATCCGATGGCCCCTCAGGGAGAAATAATACCTTGGCGGTACCCAGAAGAGGGAAGAGGCTAATTAGAGCGTCCCCACCCCCACCCCCGCCTGCCGCTCGGCTGCTCAAAGCCCTTGTGGACTCCTCAGCCTCAGCCTCCCAGCATTGCCCCTGGTCCCAGCGACTCTCTGAGAAGAGGTGACAGCCGCTAGCTGGGAACTCGGGGTTCGTGCCCTGTGTGGAGGGCTGGGCAGGGGGGTGCCCAGCAGCCTGGCAGCTTTGCAAATCACCCTCAGAATCTGCCCCCTGCCCCTCTGTCCCTGCCACCTCCCTTCTACGAGGCTTGAGCTGGCTGTTCAGGTCTGCAGCTCCACCGGCCCCCAAAGCCCCCCACCCCCACTCACATCCCCGTTGAGGAGCTTGCAGTCCTCATCGATCTCGTCTGCACTGTCCTCATCAGACACCTCGCCCTCCTCAGCGTCCTCGCTGATGTTGGCTGGGAGCTTCTTGCCCTGGGGGAGGAGGTGGACCTCGGCAGGGGCCCTGTGGGAAGTGCTGGGGGGCCGGCACCCACAGGAGCAGCAGCAAAGCGTAGGAGCCTTTCCCAAGCTTGCTTGTGGCTCTCAGGCCGGGGGCAGGGCCAGCCCACCCATCCTTGCGGCAGCGGCGTGGGAGGGACATGCCCGGGTGTGATGCCAAAGGCCCCAAGTTGATTGACAGCCACGGGGAGAAGGAGGCCAGGTCAGGGGCAGGCTTGCCCTGTGGCCCCTCAAATCTATCGCAGATGGCGCGGAACCCCAGCAGGGCCTTGCCCTTGACCTGACTGCAGGTTAGAGGTCGGAGGTCGGAGGCTCAGCAGGACGCTGGCCCCAGGGGGGTAGGCAGGGCTCACCTTCACCAGGATCTTGCCCTTGAGCATCTGTGGAGAGGGTAGCGTGGTGGCATCCTCGCTGCTAACTGATGACAAGTCCAGCTTGTCCCCAAGGATGTCGGTCAGATACTGGGCCATCTTCTTCTGCTGGACGACACTGCAGTGGTTCTCGATGGACAGAATCACTGGATACCTGTGGCCCCGAGAGGGAAGGAGCAGAATAAGGCCAGGGGAAGGCTAGGTCTCACCTATGTAGGACTGCAGGTCACCTGCACCACTGGATGAGGAGGAATCTTCACAGGAGCCCAGGATAGACGGGGCTGCCAGCCACTCTGGGAAGGGGCCCACCAATGGCTTTCAAAAGCAAGAGAGTGTGGGGGAAAGGAGCTGGGAGACCTTAGGGATGGGTAACGGAGGCATGTACTTCTTCTCCCAATAAGAAAATAACAAAGGCGAACAGAAACTCCAGGAAAAACAAAAGGAAACGTTCAAGCAAGTCATGGTTTGAAAATGACGTGGGGGACCTCCCTGGTGGTCCAGGGTTAGGGCTCCGCCCTTGCACTGCAGGGAGCCCAGGGTTAGGGTTAGTCCCCCTCTGGTGGGGGAACTAAGATCCCACAAGCCACAGAGCACGGCCAAAAAAGAATGGCGTGGACTACACCGAGGTGCAATGGATAGACCGTGAGAGAGATAATCCCATTCACCGAGATACTGCAGACGCTGTCCTGTGCGTGGCCCTGGGGCCCAATAAGGAGGGAGACATAGCCTGGTACACACCATCGGGGGAACGTCATTATTACCTACGTGGTGCAGAGTGGGGAGTGCAGAGTGGGGAGTGCAGCGCGTGGACTTTCATGGTAAGTTCTTCAGTTGTTAATTTCCTTAGTCATGGGCACATTTACTTGGATTTTTGCCAAAAGGCAACAGAATCCCTTTGGAAAATGTAAATGACCCCGACCTAGAGGTCAGAAACTAGAGCAGGAGGGGGGCGAGTCCTGCGACGTGAGAGGCACGGCCTGGGGCAAAGGTCCGCCCCGCCCCATCTCCCAGTCAGGGCGCTGAGGCCTGGGGGAGGACCTTGTGCCCACAGAGATTATGCTGGCATGGGAGGTGCAAGCCCTGTCCTGAGACCCCAGCAGGAGACCTGTGTGTCCCAGCCCCCCTGCCCTGAGACGCCCCCTCACCTGCAATTCCAGAGGCCAGAAGGCCCTGCAGAGATCCCTCCCTCCCACTCCCTTCCAAGACACAGCCTGTGCCAGGTCTTCCCGGAGGGGCACCCCTGTTTCTACTTCTTAAATCAGTCTCGCTTCCCCTCCCCCCTCCTTCACCCTCACCCGCGAGCCTCACTGAGCTGAGACTCGAGGGTAGCAGTGTGGGGAGGCCGTCTTCTATTCCCAGAAACTAAACTGGATTTTGTTCAGCAGTGTCTCTAGCCGTTCTGAGTGACGCAAGTTGAGTCTGGACACAGAGTAACTTCTTAAGAGCAATTAGTGCCACCACTGTGGAAGGCCTCTGACACCAGGTGTCTGTGGCCCGGAGCCGCTGACACACACGTCCTGCCTGGCCCAGCTGCTGCTCCTGCGTCCACCGCCTTCCCTCTCCTCTGCCCCTGCCCTGCCCCCACCCTCAACAAGAAACCAGCCGCCAAAAGGCTGCGCTGCTCCGCAGAAAGGATGTACCGGAGGGGCAGGATGAGGCCCTTGAGCCCCTCCCCCCACCCGGGCCAGCCCCCCAGTCCCAGCCACTCACTCGCTCTTGACAAAGGCGTATTTGTTGATGGTTTCAATGACGTCTTTGAAGAGGATCTTGGAGGTCAGAGTGTAGCCATGGTGCACAATGGGCTCCCCGTCAGGCCCATCCCAGCAGTCCACTGCAGGCACACAGGCCTCAGTGGGTGCCAGGGCCCGGACCACCACTGCCCAGAGACCCACGGCCCGTGGACGCTAACCGGAGGCGGTCCTCTTGCGCCGCAGTTAACACCAGGAGAGACGTATCCCGGCCCCGGCCAGGCAGAGGGCACAAACCGTGCCCAGAGACTCCAGAGGGCTCCTCGGGGCCACCCCGCCCTCCCACAGGAGACATCAGCCCACGGCCTAGGCCCGGCCCCTGGGGCCGAGGGGCGTGCTGGGTCCCAGAGCCCCAGCACTCACCCTCCACGCAGCGGCAGCCGGACTGCAGGACCCAGGCGTACATGTCCACCCTCGACTGGGACATGAGCTGGTCGCCCACGAGGTAGGTGTTGTGAGACGAGGTGATGAAATAGTGGCTCAGCGGCCACGTCATGTCCTGGTGTACGCGGTGGTGCTCCGGGTTGAAGATGTCGCCAGCGGGGCTCCGAGTGTAGTTGGTGAAACCTGCTGGGGGGGCGTGGTGGGGGCAAGGGGCTCAGCCCCGTGTGCCAGCCCCACTGTGGGCTCATCTCGGGACCGCCCGCCCCCGTGCCGCGTGGACCCCTCCGCACCCCGCTGATCCGGCAGCGCAGCTGGGCCGGCGTGGCGCCCACTCACCGTCAATGCCCATGGTCCCCTTACTCTTGTTCTCCGGGCAGGGCTCAAACTGCTCGATGATGTCACGGCAGCTCTCGAGGGTCACGCCCGTCATCTAGGCCAGAGCAGGGGCTTGAGGCCAGGCTGGCCCATCTCCGGCCCCACCGCGGGCCGCCTCCCGCACGGGCGCTGACCACGCGAGGCTGAGGCCCTGGTCCCTGCGGCTGCTCCCCCGATTGGGGGCTCACTGGCCACCCCCAGTGGCATGAGACTTGGGACTCAGGGACCAGCAGACTCCAGAGGGTCCCCTGGGTTTGGAGGAGCTGGTGCTGACCGAGGACCCTTGGCATCATCAGCCGGGCCACCCGCCACCGCTGCTGTGTTAGGGGTCTCGAGGGCTGTGGACCAGGGCGGGCTGGCAGGGAACGAGGCCTGCTGTGAGAAGGACCACGTCCCACCTTGGAGGAGCCCAGGGGGCTCACCTGGCCCCTCCTGTCGCCTCCCCAAGTCCCTCGCAAGAAAGCTGTGCGTGGCAGCCGAGCCCAAGGTGGCCTTGCCCATTGGTGGACCCGTGTGTCAGAGGCTGAGTGATTTCCCAGGGCCCCACAGTGCAGCCCCCGGGAGCCTCCCACTCCCAGAGGCAGGCCCACCAGCAGGGCTACCTGGACGTCCCCAGGAATGTGGGGATGGGTATGTAGTGGGGGGAGGGGGCAAATGGGGTCAGAGCTTGGAGCAGCTGTGGACCCAGGAGGCCCAGAGTCAGGGGCCAGGGCTCAAACCACCCAGCCGGTGGATAGTTCGGGCCGCAGACGGTAAGAAGAGCTCTGGAGAGCTTAGGGCAAAGGTCAGGGAGCAACAGGTCAGTTCTACCCATCCCAGCCCGGGTCGCGTTCCCTCCCTCCACCCCTGTCGGAACAGCGGCCCCTCAGCCTCACTCGGGCGCTGCCCACGGTAGCCGCACCCACGCCGTCTGCGGTCCGAGCCCCCCTGTGGCAGCGCTGTCCCCTCAGGGGGTGGCCTTCCCCCCCCCAACCCGGGCCTGGGAGGAGGGGTCCAGACCCCTGAGCCAGGCGGGGAGCACTCGGCCTCTCAGGACGGATAGGGCGCCTGGGGCCGGGGACGGTAGAGGCAGGCGCACCCTGCTGGCACCCAGAAGCACCCGCACGTCTGCTGGACAAATGTTGGAGTGAGTTGGCAGTGGGCCCAGAGCCCTGGGGGTGGGAGCCGGCCAGACCCACGTGGCTGGACCAGGCCCGAAGGCTGGGCCAAGGGACCTAGGCCAGAAGATGCTCGACGCCGGTGCCGGGGCCGGGGTCAAGCACGGGCTCCCCTCTGGGAGCTCCGGGGGGGCCATGGTCAGGGCTGAGCCCCTCTCCTTCCCCACTGGCTTGGAGGCGGTGGCCCGAGCCAGGAACTGAGGCAGGTGCAGTAAGGGGGCCTCAAATGCCAGACTGGTGCCCACACTTCCCCAAGCTCTCAGCCACACTGTGGACGGGCTCAAATGCCCCGGGAGGCCGCGGTGAGGCCGCAGCTGCCAGGAGCCCGGCTCCTGCCGGGGACGCTCACCTTCTGCTCCACCTCCAGGAAGCGCTGCAGGTCGGCGGCGTCCAGGTGGTCTTTGTGCTCGCTGTAGGCCAGCATGAGCAGGTAGAGGTCCCGGCGGGTGGACATCATCTTGTAGAAGGCACAGAACTCCTCGAAGCCCAGTGTCCCCTGGTGGTCGTCTGTGTCTGCTTCCTGTAACGCAAGGCCTCCAGGTCCCCTCACATCCCACCCCGGGCCTCAGCCGCGAGGGTACCTCCAAGCTCCCCATCCCTCAGTCAAGCCTGAGTCGAATCACCCCTCCCGCTTCCAGCACCACTGCCCACGCCACGGGCTCACGACTGCTCCCCAAACCCGGCAGCGGCGTCCTCACTGGGCTCCCCCTCGCCTCTCCCGCCAAGAAGCCACCGAGTGACCCGTTAACACAGCTTTCATCCCACCTCCCCCTTTCCGAGCCTTCCCAGGTCAACCTGCAACTGAACCCAGCAAAGTCACCCCACCCTGGAGAAACACCCCACCCTGCAGCCAACGACACCCCACCCAGGAGCTAATGCCTACGCTGGGCTGTGATCTGTAACTAGGGTTGGCCGTCCATTGACTGGAGAAGCACAGGGCCCCCGGGCATGCAGGAATCCCAGACTCCAGCTGCCACAGCAGAGATGCGAGGACCGTGGCTGAGACCAGAGAGCAGCTCACACAATACCCACAGGAACCCCCCAGGCAAACCCACCAGGCTGCTAATGAGACCACAGACTCCTTCATGAATCCACTCACTCAGGGAGCACCTGCTGAGGTGTCAGACCCTGGGGACACCAAGAGCCCAAGCCAGGGACAGACCCAGAGGTCAAGGGCACCCAGTGCTGGAGGCCAGGCTGCCCTTAGGAAGTCATGGGGGTCCCTGGAGCTGGGCCAGAAGGACCATGTGGAAGGTACTCAAGACCCTGAGTGCCGAGGTTAGGTCCTTAGCCTGGTGAGCAGGGTGGGGGGTGGGGGTGGGTGCGACTGCCTGGCAAAAAGAGACCCCAGGTTCAGCACCATGGAGAGCAGTGCACGCCAGCCTCTCGGGGCGTCTGCATTCTTTTCTCCTATGGCCACACAATCTGGGGTGGCTGGAGATGGGAATGAGGCCCCCCTCTGCACCAGAAGCATCACCAGCGAGCCAGGTGCAGGCTACAGCCACCCCCATGTCCCCGGCCCCGGAGAGAGTAGGGCTCCTGGGAAGGCTGCCCTGCCTGCCCCGGCTTGGCCCCTAGGTGGGCGCCCAGCACAGCCCGAGCATCTCCCTCCAGGACCCGGGTGCCCATGCCGGGTGCTCACACCAAGGCCAGGACAGGGCCAGCTTGGTATGAGGGGCCCATCCCAGGGCCACTTGCACGGGGCCAGCAGATGCCACCCTGTGTCTGTGCCAGGTTTGGGGGCAGCCCTGTGTCTAGAGCTGGTGGGACGGACCCGGGCAGGGCACTCGCTGCAGGTCAAAGGGCCCCTCTGGGACGGAGTCGGGCTGGTAGCCCTCCCAGGGGCCGTGGCTGCAGCTGAGCAGAGATGCAGGGTGATCTGGCCTCTCCGCGGGCTCCGGGCTGGGCCGCATGCCGAGGTGGTGGCTGAAAATGCTCTGTGACGACGAGGCCCTCAGGGGCCCAAAAGGCGGCTCTGAGCCCTCGGCCCCAGAAACGCCTCTCTATGTGGTCACGCAGCCGCTCTCCTCTCCACAAAGGGAAACCGCGGTGGCTAAAAGCACACGCCGGCCGGAGCTGTGCTGCTGGGCCAGGCCTCAGAGCCGCCCGGGGTGCGGCCTGGCCTGTGTTCCACGGTTATTTTAGGCTTAATGAAATTACGCTCAAGCCACCCGTTACCCACCATACAGATCTCTCCTTTGATTAGGGCAGTTCCAGGCAGTGGAAACAATATTGAGATTTCTCGACCATAAAATTGTTACTAATTATCAGAGCCGCTCTGCCCGGCTGGAGGTCAGCCCTCCTTCCCTGGGCTCCCGAGTGCCCACAGAGGGCCCCGTGCAGATGGGCAGGGAGGCCCAGGTGCTCAGGGACCACCGTGGACAGCGCCCACTTGGGGCTGAGCTGCCCAGGGTCTGGGGTCAGCAGGTCTGGCCCACAGCCCCCCGCTGGCCTTTCTCCAGGGCCCCCCTGGCAGGTCCTCCTTGAAGCGGCCTGGACAGCACCCGGACACCACTAGTCCTGGGGCTGGTCAGAGGGCTTTGTGGGGAGCCCCTTTTGTGCCCAGGGGGTGCGGGAGAGGCCCAGCCTCCTTACAGGAGGGGCAGGGGGCGTGGGCTCTCCGGAGCTCCAGCGGGGGGCATTTTCAAGGAAGGTCTTGGTGGCGGACCTTCAGGCCCCAGAAGCCTGTACCCACTCGCACCCATTCCGTGGGGGGCACTCGTCTCTCGTCCTGCCTCCGAGGCCAATCTGAGCCCCTGACAGCCTCACCGTTCTGGAAGGCACCGCTGACCCCCGAGCTGCCCCTGGAAGCAGGGCAGGCAGGGAACGGTGGGGCTGCTCTGCGGGCCTGAGCTATCTGCCGGCCCCTCACTGCCCAGGCCGGCTCTGTCCCCGCTGGGGCCTTCAGGAGGGGCCCTGTGAGCCCCCCAGTACTCACCCAGCAGTCCGAGAGCACTCTGCTCACACCACCCTGCCCCCGCCATTCACGCACGGATCCACGCGCTCCGGGCCGGCCAGCTCCCCTAGCTCCAGCCAAGCACAACCTCCCGTCCCTCACGAGAGCCCAGAAGGGGGCAGCCGGGCGCCGAGCCTCTGGAGCAGTTGGCTCTGTGTGTGTGTGTGTGTGTGTGTGTGTGTCTGTGTGTGTGTGTGTGTGTGTGTGTGTGTGTGTGTTTGTTGGGGCACAGGGCCTGGTTCAAGCTCATGGAACCCTCTTCCCAGGTGGCAGCAAGACAGTGAGGCCTGAGTGAGGTGGAGTTTGCTCGCCCGTCCCCACCCGGATCCAGGACCTGCGGACACCGCCTTCCTCCCCCGGCCCAGCAGCGGTTCCACAAAGAGAGAAACTAATTACAGACAATAAAGGCCGCCGCTCAGCTGAGGATGCATTTTCATAACTGCTAACACCGGGGTGGCTGGGGACCACAGGCTGCGCGGTGGGTAACCAGAGCTGCTGCCCAAAAGGCCGGGCCCGTGCACCCCACTAAGTCTGGGGAATCGCGGGGCAGTGTGGGGCGTGGGGTGCGGGTCCTGCGGGTGCTTCCCCTCGCTGACCCGGCGCCTGCCCGCGTGTCCGGCCCGCCGGCCTGGGGAGGCCCCGGGACCTCCTGCAGCTTGGACAGGGCCGGCCTGCTGCCGGACACACGCCTGTCCCCAGGACCCTGGCGGCCCCGCGGCCTCACCTTGAACATCTGCTTCACCCTCTGCCGCGGCAGGTTCACGTTCAGCTTGTGCAGCAGCTGCAGGACCTCCCCGATGCTCAGGCTGCCGTCGCCGTTCTTGTCGGCCTCGTCAAACGTCTGCTTCAGCCACTTTGGGGCCAAGTTAGGGGCCAACGGAGGTGCAGCAAGGCCAGCTGCGCCTCCCTCCCCTCCCCTCCCCTCCCCTCCCGGGGCAGGAAGGCGTGGAGGACCCCGCCCAAGTTCCCCTTCCCGAAATATGTGAGCCAGCTGGGGCTCACCTGCCCCCCACGGTGGACAGCGAGGGGTGGTCCCCGGGGCCCTCCCGCCGTCCGTGAGGATATTGGTCCCGGGTGCGCTGGCGGCGGGCCAGGCTGTCCTCGTCACGGATGCCAGCCATGAGGTAGCGCAGGCCGGTGACCCAGGTGCGCGCCTCGTCGCCGCTGGGCGAGACCAGGTCCAGCGACTCTCGGTGGCTGCCGTGGTAGATGCTGAAGCAGCAGCTGGGGTCGAAGCTGCTGTCGGGGAAGCGCTGGAAGACCTCTGACTGCCGCCCCTCGCTCACCTCCTGGATGGAGTCGATGGAGACTGCAGGGGGCGGGGGGCACGGTCACGGCCCTCCCCGGGGCCGGGCGTCCTCCACCCGCAGGCCCCAAGGCGCTCTCAGCAACAGCTGGGGCCCGTTGGGGTCTCCCGCCCCGTCTGAGCCTGGGGCCGCCTCGGTAATAAAGGCTGGCACCAGGTGGGGCCGGGGGGCAGCGGGGCCCGGCTTGGCGCACCAGCTCAGGCGTCATCGGGAATTTCAGCACTGGCTGCAGCGCCTGCAGCTCCGCGGGGCCTCCGTTCAGAAGCTGAGTCACCGCGAGAAGATGAGCTGAGAAGGGCGTTTGTAGGGCCTGTTCCCGTGCCTGAGGCAGGGCCCCTTCCCAGGCAGTCGGGGCACAGGTGGGCAGCATCCCCGCTGGGAGCAAGCACCCTGGGCTCGGCACAGCCAGGGACTCCAGCACTGCACCCCCTGCCCGGCCCCTGCCCCCGGCGGCAGGCTCGGCACCACCCTGGACGTCATCGTGTCCCGTGCAGTAACGATGGGTCTTCCCCACTCGCACAGTGAAGGGTGCGCGAGTCCTTCTGTCTTCTGCCCCCACTACCCCCTCCCCGGGAGCTCCCGCCTCCCCAGCTCCCTGTGCACACGCATGTTCATGGTGGGGGTGGGGGTTCTGGGCCCCCAGATTAGGGGGCACTGGCAGTCAGGAGACAGCTGCCCGCACACTGTTCCTCCCTCCTGGGGACCCCTCCATGGCCAGAGTCAGCTGGTCTCCCCCCGTCCTAGCCTGCTGGTCTCTGCCCTGTCACCCCTTCCCCAGAGGGGTCTCCACGACCCCCACCCACCTGCTCCCCTCTATTTGCCATCCTGTGTTCTCATCACTCAGCATGATGTGAAGTTATCCTACCGTTAGGTGGTGTCACCCACCTCGCACTCAAAAGACCAGCTTCATGGCGGCTCAGTTCCCAAAGGAGGCCCAGTGCCGGGAACTGTGCATGGCACAGAGCAGGCGCTCCGAATGGAGCACAGGGGCTCCTGCCTGAGCAGCCAGTGGCGGTTCCACCTCCCCGGGGCCCACAGGGCAGTCCCAGCCCCCTCCTCCAAGACACCCTCCCAGGGGGCTCCACAGCGTGGCTCTCTCCTGGGCCCCATGGTGGCAGCAGTGCCCTTAGCAACCATGGGGCTGAGGCCCTGCCCCGGCACACCTGCGTCTCTCCAGTCGCCAAAGCCAGAGGAGGGGCCATAAAGTCCCCTCTCTCGCCTGTAAGGACTCACGTGTCTCTTCCTGACCCCCAGGACCCCCAGCCTGGTCCCTGCCCAAATCCTCACAGCTCATTACCCGCCACCACCCATCCAGACGGCTCTGCAGCCTCCACACGCCTGTCAGCTGCTCACACCCCAGGCTGCCTGGGCCAGCATTCGGCAGGCACCGGGGTCGCACCCTCAGGGTGCCCAGCAGGGTCTCTCTCTGCTCACGAGCGTCTTATCTCCCCGGCTAGACTGAAGGACTTTTGCCTCTCAGCGCATCTCAGCATCCGGTGCAGGGCTGGGCGCTGGGGCTACTCAGTCTCCACTGAGTCCCAAGGGCTCTGCTAGGTGGGCAGCAGGGCCAGGGCCCTCACCCCACCGCGTCCAGATGTCACCGAGGATCTCCAAGGCCAGCTGAGCCCATGGGCCGGGCCTGGGGACTTCCAGGGCTCAGGTCTTGCTGCCCCTTCAGCTGCCCAGTGGCTGCTCTGGGAGGGTCCTCTGGCCCCCTGGGTGCTGGTCTGGGGGCTCTGCCCTGCCCACCGCTCCCCCACGCAGGGCCACCCCACTCACTCTTGGCCTTCTCGTTCTTGCGTGAGGGCCGCCAGCGGATGCAGGAGCGATGTTCGTCCAGGAAGTAGAAGCGGGCCAGGCCCTTGGAGCCGCCACGGAGCTTCACCATCTGCGTCCCCGCCTGCATGGCACGCATGCATCGCTCCACTGGCGGCCACCGACCCGGCACACAGACGGACCGACGCAGACAGACACAGACAGACACAGACGGACACAGACGGGTGCCGGTGAGCGCTGCAGCGGCCCCTCTGTGCTCACTGCAGCCTCAGCCCCACGCCCCACGTGCTCAAGGGGGTGCAGAGACCACCCACCCACCAGGGCACCGAACTCAGACCCCAGGCCTGCCTGAGGCCCCAGGTGCTGGCCCAGGTCACAGATCCAATCTGGGACCCTGATGAGAGGCCAGAGTCCACACAGAGAATTGGACCGATTCTGCCCAGCCGGGCTCCTGTTGGCCTCCCCAATGGTCCTGCGGCCCAAGGGCCAGGCGAGGTCCCAGACGGGACCCTTCCCACCCCCCAGCTCTGCCCTGCTTCAGCGGCCTCCCACCCACCCCCTTCCACCACCATGACCTGCCCCAAAGGCTATGACACACGAGAGGACACAGGAATGGGTGGCCGAGCCCGCTCTCAGGAGCTGCTAGGCAACGAGGTCCCGGGCCAGGCACAGGGTGGACCCAGGTGGGCGGCATGCAGGCAGCCCCCCACGATGCCCAGCCTGGCTCACTGGCCCGGCCGCAGGCGCTCCTGAGAGCCTGCATCCCCTTCCCGTGGCATCTTCAGGAAAGCTGCCCTCCTCACACGCACACACATCCACCCCGAGGCCACAGAGGAGGCTCCCCGAGGCCAAGGCCCCACACAGGTCTGGGAAGGTGCAGAGCCGACACCTTCCCCCAGGGGGCCCCACTGCCTCTCCCCTCCCCTCCCCTCCCCTCCCCTCCCCCCTCCCCTTCCTCCCCTCCCCCTCCTCCCCTCCCCCCCCCCCCCCCCTCCCCTCCCCTCCCCTCCCCTCTCCCCCTTCCCCTCCCTCCTCCTCCCCTCCCCTCCCCTCCTCCCCCTCCCCTCCCCTCCCCTCTCCCCCTTCCCCTCCCTCCTCCTCCCATCCCCTCCCCTCCTCCCCTCCTCCCCTCCCCTCCCCTCCCCTCTCCTCCCCTCCCCTCTCCCCCTTCCCCTCCCTCCTCCTCCCCATCCCCTCCTCTCCTCCCCCTCCCCTCTCCTCCCTCCCCTCCCCTCCTCCCCCTCCCTTCCCCCTCCTCCCCCTCCCCTCCCCTCCTCCCCCTCCCCTCCCCCTCCCCTCCCCTCCCCTCCCCTCTCCCCCTTCCCCTCCCTCCTCCTCCCCATCCCCTCCTCTCCTCCCCCTCCCCTCTCCTCCCTCCCCTCCCCTCCTCCCCCTCCCCTCCCCCCTCCTCCCCCTCCCCTCCCCTCCTCCCCTCCTCCCCCTCCCCTCCCCTCCCCTCCTCCCCTCCCCTCCCCTCTCCTCCCTCCCCTTCCCCTCCCTCCTCCTCCCCCTCCCTCCTCCTCCCCCTCCCCTCCCCTCTCCTCCTCCCCTTCCCCTCCTCCTCCTCCTCCCCCTCTCCTCCCCCTGGTAAAGCACCAAGTAATTAGCCCACGAGGTCCCCCCGATGAGGAGCCTCAGGTGGTGGCGTGGAGGCCCGTGGGCAGTGTCAGCCCGAGGGAACAGTCAGTGAGGACTTCTCAGAGGAAGCCAACCTCTGACCTTGAACTGCAGGCATTGGGTGGGGGGCACAGAGGGGAGCCGTGCACAGGGAGGCTGGGCTCCAGGGGAGACATCGGGAGGTAAAGATGCGGTATGGCTGCCAGGACGCAGGTAGCAGGTGGGAGGGGGGAGGCTGGGGATGGGGACAGGGGCGGGCCCCCGAGGCCTAGACCAGGTTCTGGAAGGCGGTACCTGGGCCAGGCCCCATCTGCCAGTTGGAACAGAGAGCCGGAGGGGCCCCGCCAAGACAGACACTGTACCCTCCAGAGTCTCACCGCAGTGTCGGGCACTCTGCCGGCCTCTAAGGGCCGACACGTCTGGCACCAGCATGCTGGCCTCACCACACCTGGGCGGAAGGTGCCACTGCCCCCCAAAGTAACAGGGACCCCCTCAGGAAGTGTCCAGCCGCACATCCACCAGGACCGTGGCCCCGGCCCCTCCTTTACCCCTGACTCCCCCACCCCTTCCTTCCCCACTGCCCGCCTGGGGTTCAGCCTCCAGGCCCTGAGCGGGGGGTCAGAGAGGCGCACCGGGGGACGCTGCCGGAGCCCCATGACCCCCAGAGGGAGACCCAAGGGGTCAGGAGGCTACAGGTTTGCATGGAGGTGGGGTGGGAGCCACCAGGCCTTTCACAACCCCAGGAGCAGCCCCCCCCCCCAGTCTCCTGAGCCCAGTGACCCGGGGGGCTGGGCGGGGCTCTAGCCAGGGAGGAGCAGGCCGGCCCCGCCCCCGATGACCAGACAGGGCTGCTCCCTTACCTAGTGGGCCAAGCTGCCACTGCGAGGACACAGCCACGCTGCCGCCCACCCAGAGGAGAGCCTCCGCCCGGCAGGCCACCATTCCCTCGGTCCGGCTGGGGTTAAATGGCCAGGGGACAGACATGCCCCAATGATGGCCAGGGGTGGGCTCACGGAGGCCAGAGAGGGCCAGCCCCCAGCCCCACCTCAGCGGCAGGTCAGGCGGTGCAGGCAGCCCGGGGGTTCCACGGGGCCCCCTTCTCTCCTCGGCTTCTTCCTCCCCCTCACTGCCCACTGAGGCCCCCCGCAGGGCTGCTCCCAGGCGCCTCTGGCATTGGCCTCTCACCTGCTGTCCCCGATGGCCCCCGAGCCAGCCCACCCGCCACCAGGGCCACAAAGGGGTCCCAGGAGAAGCAACGCCCCAGGGCCTGAGGTGGGGAAGCTGCAGGGCCTCTGCCCGCCCCACCCACCCTCTGCCCAATCCCTGCGCTAATCCAAGCCTGGATCCAGCCCAGCTGGCAGAGGATTTAGGCCAAGGGAACTCCCGGCCAGGGACCAGGAGGGGACCAGGCAGGTGGCAGTGTCGGCCAAGGCCCCAGGCCACCCCCCACGCCCCAGCTGAGTAACGACAGGCAGGAGAGACAGGTGGTCTCCCTGGGGACCTGAAGACCACAGCTGTAAGGCCTGGGGTGGTCCTCCTGGGACCCCCACCGGGGCGCACTCTCAGGCCCCACCAGGAGGTCTCCCTACACCCCTCCGCAGGCTGGATGCTCTGCTCCATCCCAGCCTGTGCCCCAGGAGAAGGCCCTGATCTCACCCCACAGCTCTCGTACTCCAGGGGAACTCCGAGTGGATTCCTGAGGTCCCAGTGGGCCTGGAGGTGGGATGGAAGCAGTAGTACCCTGCCCCCCAGCACCCAGCTCCCTGTGGGCTGGCGCCCTACAGCCAAGCCGGGCGGGACTGCCTGGCCGGGCCTGTTTGGCCCACGGGCGACCCGGGGCCTACTGGGCCCCTTTGTGCTGCGACTCCCAGCACTGGCTGAAGGATGCAGGTCCCCAAGCCTGGGTCTAGCCCTCCTTGCCTCCGTCACCCAGCTCCAGGCCCCTGGCATGCAGCTGCAGTCCCCGAGGACCAGCCCTCAAGACTGACCTTTCCCAGCGGAGGGGGCACATTCCTCACAGCATTCTGCCCCCAGAGGCTGGGCTGGCCTGGGCCAGCTGCCCTGCTCATGACCGACCTGTCCTGGGGGAGGAGGGCCGGGCCTAGGGAAGGCCCGCCTGCTGCCTGCTGACCGGACACAAGGCCCAGTCAAGGCCACCCAGCTAAGGCCCAGACGAGGGGCAACCAGCAGAGGCAGAGTGGGCGGCACTCCCTCCTCTTCTGGGCCAGGGGCTGCCGGGCGTCGGAGGCTCCCAGGGCAGGCCAGCCTGGTAGACAAGGGGGCACAGGCCAGGGGGCAGAACCCCACCCCAGTCACGGCAGCAGGGAGGACTGGGGTCTTGCCCCGAAGACCTCGTGTTCCTCCTGCCGCTGGGCCCGCGAGCCCCCAGCCCACCCTGTGCCCCCTGCCCAGGCACCGCAGGGACAGCATGAACCCGTGTCCCAGGCCGCCTGTGGCAGTGCTAGGCCTGCACCCCTCAGTCCTCACTGCCCTAAACCCCACTGCTCCTGGGCTGTGCCGGGGCCCGTCCGCCTCCCCTCCCCAGCCAGAGGGGCGGAGCCCGGGCCAGGCCACAGAGCCAGGGCCAGAGGGCACCAGAGACCGGGCAGCCCGGGACACTCCCTTGGGTCCAGGGTCAGGGAGGGTAGGTGGCGCAGGCTCTGAGGAGACAGGACAGGTCACCTGGGTTGAGCACAAGAACCAGGGTCCCGTCATCGACTCAGAATCAAGTACCCAAACCCAGTTAGGAACTTTGCCCAGGAGGCACCGGCTCCGTCCCTGCAGGAGGTGGCTCTGCGCGGAACTGGAAAGGGGACTCGTCCTGGGCGTCCTCAGGAAGACACAGGCTGCCGGAGCCCCTGTGATGGGCGGGGTGGGGGGAAGGGGAACCAGAAAGCCCCGGGAGCATCAGGCCAGAGCAAGGCCGGGGTAGCCCCGGCAGAGGCCCAGTGGCCCACACTCTCGGTGCCCTGGGCCCCGTGTGATACCCACCCCTCCTTCCTGCTGACCCTGCTTGTGGTCACCGCCCTCATCCCCTCCGTGGCCCTGGACCACACACTCCCGCCCCAGAGCCTGCGTCTCCTCGAACCCAGCTCACACCTGTCCCTCCTCCTCTCCCCTCCCCAGAGCTGGCTCCAGTCTGGAGGTGCCCTCGCCTCCCCCCCGCAAAGCTCCCCCATCCCAAGCTCTCCCCCCAGGCCACGCCCTTGGGCTCTCAGCCACTGGTTGATCAAGGGTCTCCTGCCGCCACCCCAGGGGGCTTCGGTGCCCCCATCTTCCTGGGCAGGGGCTCTGGGAGGGGGCCCGGCCCCTGCATCCCAGGCTCCCTGAGTCTCCACGGCTGCCCCAGGCCATAATCCTCCACTGACCGGGCAGATGAGGTCCGGCTAATCTGCCTCAGCAGGGCTCTGCTGGCGAGGCCGCTGCCCAGGGGACCCCCACTCCTCCTCTGATGCTCCAGGAGTCAGGGGGGCGCAGAACCACAGCTGCTGTGCGAGACGGGGATGCCCCAGGGCTGCAGGCCGCCGGCGGGGAGCACCCCTCCCAGGGGGGGCTGTGTCACCCGCACGGTGCCGCCGAGCACACTGGGTGCGAAGTCACGCCCCCGATAACTGCCAAGCCGGAGGCGACCCCCCTACGGGCCCCAAGCCCACATGGCTCAGCCCCCAAACCAGGAGGTGTGGGACCCCTGCCTCGCACCCCCAGCAGCCCCCCAAAGGTGCCAGGCCAGCAGCACCAGCTGGGACCCCCACTCCCGCAGAGTCACACTCGGGGCCCAGGTCCCAAGGCCTGAGAAACAGCCCCCCAGGGGGCTGCCTGAGAGCAGACTTGGGTGACCCCTGGAGGGAGCAGGGCCTAGCGCCCCACCTGGCCCCCTAACGGGGGGCACAGATGGGGCCCTGGAGCGCCCTTCACACCTGGGCCAGGTTCACCCCACCCCCACAAAGGCAGGTAACCTGGTGTGCTCCCCCCATTGCCTGGGACCCACACACCCCTCCCCGGGGTGGGGGCTGCCATTCCTCACAAGGCCCCAGACCCCAACTGTGGTCGACGCCCTCGGTCAGGGGCCTCCCTGCTCGAGCCTGGACACCTGCTGCAGGTGCCCAGTCCGCCGCCCTGGCCCAGCCCTGTGGGGCTCAGGTGGGAGGAAGCAGCACACCTGGCCTCCAGGCCCTCGTACCTGTCCCACCCTGAATGACAGGCCCACCCGGGAGGCCTGCCCTGCACTGGGACCCCCTGCACCCCCAGGCCAGGACAGCTGGGGGCCAGCTACCCAGGTCAGGAAGGGGCAGGAGGGCTCCGTCGTGGAGGGGGTCCCCAGGCCCCTCCATCCTCACGCCCACCCTGCACCCAGAGGGGCCCTCCCCTGTGCTCCCTCTCCAGGTCCTGTCCCGTGACCCTGGGGGATTCCTTCAAGGCTCCTCACGCTGCCTCGTGGCTGCTGACAGGACCACGCGTATTCGCCTGCACACCGTGTGCTCCAGGGAGGGGACGTCCAGGCCTGTCCAGCTCTGCCCCTGCACCAGCTGGGACCAGGCGCTCGAGTGGGGGTGGGCACAGGGCCCGGGCCACCAAGCCGGCTCCAGGAGGCGACACGGAGCCGGCGTCTGGCCTGGCCGTCCAGCCTCCCAGGGCTCAGCCTCACCAGGCAGCACTGACACCTCCAGCCGCAGAGCCTGGCGTGCAGACGCGCCCAGCAGACGGGACGGGCAGGGCCAGCTCCTGAGGCGAGGACAGTGCACAGCACCCTCGACCCCACACGACCCCCAGGGGAGAGGCGCCCGGGGCCGTCCTCGCCTCGGCGCGGCGGAACCGCCGCCCAGGACGCCTGGCCCAGCAGCGCCAGGAAACGGAGGCCTCAGATGGGCCTCGCCCGGCCCCCTGCCTCAGGGCCCCCAGCTGTCGGAAGGCGGCCCCCAGCCCCTGACTCCTTCCTGCCCCAAGCCCCACGGAGGATGGCGGCCGGCCGCGGGACACTGGCGGCCATGGCTCCAAGGAAGGAGCGCCCTTACGGTCAGAAGCCGGGCAGCTCTGGCTTCATTTTGTTTTTATGGCCGAGATTGATCTTGTCCTAACGCGGCAGCAACGAGGGAGCAGTGACAGCGGCATCTCCACCTCTCCCCCAGGGAGGGCTGGGAAATCAATTTAATCTTCCAATAAACCCCACAAATTACACCCACAGGCTTCCCAGCATGAGCGCACACGCACGCACACGCACGCACGCGCGCGCACACACACACGCACGTGTGCCCGCATGGACTCCTGCGGAGCCGCAGGCCCGCCCCAGAAGGGACACACACCATGTTCACTTGCCCTTCGTGGGGCAAACCAGCATCTGCCCTCCCTGCTTGTCTGCTTCCAGCCCTTTCCTCCTCCGAAGCTTCTTTGCCTTCTTGAAGGGCCTTCCAGTGGACCCTCCCCGTGTCCACTTTACTCAGAATGGTCAGTAACAGCAGGACACACAGGGTCCTCAGCCCCCCACCAGCCTCCCCCACACTGCACGGGGGGCCCAGCTAAGCGTGCAGTAGGCGCTTAGACAGTGCTCAGGTGGAGAAGGGGAAGGAGCCGGCGCCTCCAGGAGGGAGAGACGGGCCCACTCACGGATGCTGGACATGATGTAAACGTTTAGTCTGAGAAGCGGCACGCCCCCGCACGTCTGGGTGTCTCCCCCCCAACTATTTTTATTTTATCAGGCAGTGTGAGCTGCCTCCTTCGAGCCCACCCTCCCAGGCAAAACCTCAAGGTGGCTGTGCTCCGGGCCGGGGGACACAGGAGCCCTGGCTGGCCTGAGGGGTCCGGACCACGGCAGTGGAGCCGGAGGGTCCTTTGGCCGGGTCAGCAAGGCCTGGGCCTGGCCCCAGACAAGCCTGGGGGAGAGCTGAGGGTCCGGGGGGCAGGGCAGCAGCCAGGGAGGGAGACACCCTGTCACCAGGATGTGCCCTTTTCCTCCTGTAGGGCCCCCCCCACCCCACGGGGCAGGCAGCGGGGGAGATGAGCGTTCGGTGGGCGGGGGCCTGGTCCCCCTGTATCGTCCAGCTGGGCCGTGATGAGGGCCAGAGGGGGACGGGGTGCGAGCGGGCCAGGCTCTGCTCTGCCCCCTTGGGCTGCCCTCTCTGGGCCTGTACTCCTCAGGGAGTCGGGCACAGAGCGTGTCCCAGAGGGTGGGGACAGACTGGTGGCCAGCCACGCTCCATCCAGCAGGCCGACCGACCAGCGGGGCTGGGCCTGCACCCTCCACCTGCCCACAGAGGCCCCTGCTGCTACTGTTCTGGGTGGGGATGGCAGCGGCCTGCCCCCTGCCCCTCCGGCCGCGGCCTGAGCTCCTTCCAGGATCAGCCCTGGGTGGCCAGCGGGAGCCCTCTGTCTACCACCCAACAGAGAGTGACGGAGCAGAAGCGTTCGTGATGGTCACAGCTGTCCTCAGCTGTTCCGGCCTCCTGTGGCAGTGGGCACTGGTGGACACCTGCACCCTGGACAAGCCCCTTCCCCCGCAGTGGGCCCCCACGCTGACATGGCGCCGTCTGAGCACCACGGGGGGCCGGGGGGTCTCCAGCACAGCGGGGTCCCAACGTTTGGCCTTCCTCTGCCCACCCAGCAGAGCCGGGGCCTCCTCGCACTGGCCAGGGACAGGCCCAGCCCTGGCGGTCCCCCGCTGAGCTACAGCGGCGGCATTAATCACATCCGACAGACCTTCGGGAGAGGACTCCGCTAGCAGCCGTCCACGGCCTCCTGCCCTCAAAGCTGCCCTGGTGCCTGTGTTCTGGGGGCTCCTGCCCTGGCATCACTTGGGTGAGGCTGCGAGGGCGGGCAGGCGGTGGGGGGCCGAGGCTGGTGCCGGCCCACATCGGGAGGGGCCCAGGGAGCCCCAGGGACTGGCTGCAGAGGGAGAGAGAGGCTCACAGCGGCACCGGGGATGGGGGGGTACTTCCCTGAAAAGTCACCAGATGGAACCTGGTCCGCCTGTGGGGAGGAGAGGAAACTCCTGCAGGGCTGGGGGACAGCTCCAGGGGAGGTGTCCTCGCGGTACTGGCCAGCCGGCCCCACCCCAGCCCTCATCCGCCCAGGCCCGTGCGGGGAGTCCGGGGGCAGCAGCCGGTGGAGCTGGACGGCCGCCAGGCAGAGCCACAGGGGGAGACAAGAAACAGAAGAAGGCTGAGCCCTTCCCCCAGCCCGGCCACGCCTCCCAGCCAGGGTGGCCAGCCACCTCCAAGGCAGCTGCGGAGAGAGCCCTGGGGCCTCAGCACAGAGGGGACGTTCCAGAACCGGGCAGGTCCTCCAAGTCTGACTAGTGTCCCACATCTCGTGCAGGACGCCCCTCCCACCCCACTTGGGGGCTGGGCCAGCTGCCGGCCCCTGCTCCTGCCCCGAGGGGCCCGGTGGACCTGCCTGGGCCTCACCCTGACCCCGCTCCATGAAGCCCCCAGACGCACACTGCTGACCGGGAAGCATGCCCAGGAAGAGCCGCCTGCACCCGGCCCACGGTCAGCTCCACCGCGGGGGCCTGACCGCCAGGGAGAGCTTCCAAAGGAAGCAGCAGCTCCGCTGAGGCAGGGCCCGGGGCACGGGCCAGGCCAGGTCCCGTTCAGCGTGAAATCGGGACCGCCCTGAGCCACCCGGAGGCTTGTCTTAGGTCCCCAGACCTGGGCAGGCTGAGGGGACCCCCAGGACAGGGTGGCCCTCTGTCCCTGAGCAGTGGCTTCATCACGGCTCCTGAGGACCCGCCTGCGGACGGAGCCTTCCCGGGCCGCCACGCCTGCATTCCCCACCCTCGGGACACTGAGCTTGGGGGTCCACGGGCTCTGGCGCTGCTCGAGCAGGCAGACTCCTAGCAGCTCGGTCCCCTCAGCTGACCGGCTGGCACACGAGGCCCCAGCCTGGGACCTTCCACACACGCTGCCCCGGCGGGTGTGGAAACCCTGGTCGAGGGCTGCCCGGGTGGGGGACTTCCTCTCCCCACAGCTCGCAGGAGCCACGGAAACGTCCTGTCCTGGGGCGGGCATCCGCTGCCCCACCTGCAGGCCCACGCCCACCGGCCTTTCCCACACGGGACGTCCGTCCAGTCCGCGGGAGCCCACGAGCTGGAAGCAAAGTCCCAGGAAGAAACAGACATTTCCGATTACTCATGCCCCACCTCAACCCCCCTCCCACCGACAGCTCTCAGAGAACGTGGAGCCGGCCCGGCCCGGCACAGGACGGGGCCCCGCGTGCCCCTCACCCGCACCCTGCCCCTGCTTCCCGGTGGGGGCCGGACCACTGGCTGTTCAGGAGACAGGTGACAGGAGAGCCTAGACCTCGGCCGTCAGCTCATCAGCTGTGCAGCTGGAGGCCGGACCCAGGACTCCAGCCATCTGCTCCATCCTCAGCTGCACGTTTGAGACGGCTCCCTCCCTGGGAGGGGGGCCCAGCACGATCGACCCAGAAGATAAGGGCCACGCCACACATCCCCACCCTCGAGGCTGGCCGAGCCCTCAGCCCAGAGGACAGGGCACGAGGTGGGCTCACGGCGGCGCGGCTGCCACCCCGCTCCCAAGCCCAGGCTGCTCCCTCACTGGCTGAAGACACTGGCTATGTCGGGGCGACCTGGACCTTGGGGCCCTGGGGCCACATGGCAGCAGCCGTTCCTGCACCGTCTTCAAGCAGGCATCCTGCGCCCAGCGGTTCTGAACGAGGCCGGGCCGGCCCAGGACTGTTGATTCCACAGAGCTCTCTGCAGGCCAGATTGGCAGGAATGTGCTGGGCCAGGCCCTCCCCAGGGACCACCCACCATGGGAACCCTGCCCTGCGCTGGGGGCTGCGGTCAGGGAGTGGGTGCACCAGGGGTGGCCTGAGCACCCGGCCAAGCTGGGAACGTCTGCACCACCAGTCCCGTCTACACACACCACACTGTCCTCCTTCATAAAGGGCAACTCATCTTGGGAGGCAGGAGGGGACAGGCATTCCTGGAGCACCCACACGGGCCAGGCGCACACTTCTTAAGGCCACACTATGAAGGCAGCCCCACGCTGTTCCTCTCCTCCATGAGAGGCTCAGAGAGGGTCAGTGCCTTGCTTGAGGTCACACAGCTCATCAAAGGCGCCGGCGGGGACCCATCCTCAGTCCGCCTAGCGGTAATGCCCCTGCCTGCTACACATGCTTTCCAAGGTTCCCCAGGCCCTCCCCCGTGTCCATGCCAATCAGAGGGCAGAACAAATCGGGCCCAGAACAACCAGGATCCAGACGAGTCGCCAGAAGGCAGCTCTTACTCTCCTTGGAATCCCAGCCCTTAATCAGAAAGTTCTTTTGCTGTCTGGCCCAAGTCACTCCTGCTGCAGCCGTGGCGCTGGTCCCCCTTCCCTCCCTGCCACTCCCACCCCTGGTCCGGAGCAAGTGCTGCACTGGGGACAGACAGAGACCCTCTTTGGAGAAGCTCTGCCCCATCCTGTCCCTGCAGGACGGGCCCCGACGCCAAGCACCCGGCCCCTCTCCATCCAAGCTCCTCGGCGCCAGGCAGCTCCGGGCAGCCTCAGAGAGCTCCTGCCAGCCCAGCGGATCTGTGCTGTCTGCCTGGAGCAGCGCCCTGGCCCCCAGATCAAGACAGCACGACAGATCTGAGCAAGAATTTGCCCGCACAGGGGCCAGGGCTCAGCAAACAAGGGCAGGTCCCTCAGGTGGAGGCTGCCGCTGCCCTGTCCATGGTGCTGACAGAGGCTCGGGGCTGCCTGCACGGCCCTGGACGGGGAGGTGTGAACAGGCTTGGCCCCTGGGTCCCACAGGTCAGGACACCCAGATCTGACCCCCAACAAGGCTGAAGTCCGTTGGGGGCGGGGTGGCGGTCAGGGGACTGTGTCGGCTCTGACAGGGCACCGCCTCCTGCTGCCCACCGGGATTGTCACCACCCTTCAGAGTGGACGCCGGCACAGGTAGGGATGATGTGGGGGCCGGAGGCTGGGGGTGGGGAGACGTGAGCGGGTGTTGGTGCGAATGGGGTCGTCGGAGAGGCCCCTGGCCGGGGGCGTCAGGCACTGCCCACGTGGGGTCGGTGGGTCACCGATGGGCAGCTCAGCACCTGGTCCTGGGCTCCCCACAGGGCCGATCACAGCCTTCTTCCTTGAGCCCCTCCTGTCCCCCTTACCTTGGTCCCGGCTGAGCCCGCCAGGGTCCCCGGGCACTGCCATGGCCCGCAAGCTCCACCCCGCCTGCCACCGGCACAGCCTGAGGGGTCCCCAGGCAGCGAGCTGGCCCCGTGTGTCCCCGTGTCCAAGTCGGGCACCCCTCACGTGCCCATGCCCGATCAACGCGCTGCCCGCGCCCGGCTGCCGCTGCTGCCGGGACCGCCCCTCCCGCGGGCTCCCCGCCTGCCTTAACCCTTCGCTGCCACTGCCACTGACAGGCTGGGAACCACAGAGGGAGGAATGGTGCACGCGGGGCACGTGTAGGGGTGGGAGTCGGGGGCAGGGGGCACGGGCAGAGGCAGGAGCATGGGATGGGGGTGGTGCTGCGCGCTCCTCCAGCTGGGGCTCTGCCCACCACCCCTGGCTGTTCCTGGCCTCCCTCCCACCCTCCAGGTTGGCCCCCCTACCAGAGCGGGTAGACGCTTGCATCCCCCCAGGAGCCAAATGTCCCCCAGCTGGCATCCCCCCACGTCACTGCACAGGGCCTCCTCCCAGGACAAGTCACCCCACCCCACAAGGGGCCCCCACGAAGGCTCGGCGCTTCAGAGGTGGCTAGGGTGACATTTCACTGGCTGTCCTGGTGGGGGGTGTGCAGGATGACGACAGTGGGGGTCCCAGAGCCCCTGGTGACAGCCCAGCCCCCCCTGCATCCAAACCCCTCCTGTGCTCCCTCCCTGCCTTCCACGCATCCCCCAGTGAGGGTCCTGCAGAGGCCTGTGGGGGCTGGGAGGTGGCGGGGCTGCTGGGGGTACCGGAGAATAGCCCCCCACGCCCGCCTCTGCACACCACCTGGAGGGGTCCTGCTGGGAGCGAAGCGGGGGGCAGAGTCTCAGGAGGGCAAGCGCCAAGCAGTCCCTACCTGGCCCGACCCCCAGCAAAGCCTGCCTCCCCCGCCGTGCTCTGGTTTGACCTGCGGCAGCCCGCATCTGAGGGAAATTACATTTCCCACCTCAACAGAAGAGATTTCTGTCCCTCGGGGGCTGTTTGGAAAGCTGCCGCTTCTGCCCGACGCCCTGTCCGTCAGGGCTGACCCACAGCCCAGGGGGCGGCCTGGGGAGGGTTACGGGAACGCGGAGCCCGGCGGGCGTCAGGCCTGAGCGGGAGGGCCTGGGGCTCCTCAGGGCTTGCTGAGCTGCCGCCTTCCAAGGGGTGACTGCCTCTTGCCAGGCAAGGCGCCCAGGTGCCGATGGGAGGGCAGCACATCAGCCGTCACCACCACCGCCTGGATCCCACCCAGGGCAGGCCCAGGCCCACTGCCCAGCTCCCTTAGAGGGGCAGCCGTCCCCCCTGGCTGCCCCTCCCGGAGACCTGGCCCTTGGGCCAGACTGGCCAGCGCCTGGGCTCTGGGGACCTGCCCTCGTGACCTGACACCGTGACCCTCCCGTGTCCACGCTGGTCATGGGTTTGCTCAGCACAGCCAGGGTCCGCAGGGCTGGCAGAGACCACGGAAGGGAGGGGCAGCACCCTCCCTCCGGCACCAAGTCTGACCGAAGTTCCCGCTGGTGGCAGCAGGAGGGGGTCCTAGAGCTGAAGCCAAGGACAGGGGTCCAGTCAGTCCAAGCAGCGGCACTGAGTGCAAACGTGCAAGAGCCGACCAGGGGCGGGGAGCGCAGCGGGGAGGGGCGGCCCAGCAGCCCACACCTGGGCTTGGTAAGTCCGGTCGCCTCTGGGAAAGGCCCAGCAGCCCCAAACTCTCAGAAGAGGAGAAACCGAGGCAGGGAGAGAGGGAACCAAGGGAGAGGAGATGAGAGGCAAAACCAAAGGCAGACCCGAGAGAGTGAGAACGTGCGGGAGGGGAGGGCGTGCGGACCACAGGGTCCCCGGGGGAGGGGGCTCTGGCCGGCCCAGCCTCGTCTCCCTGGAGTGGACCGAAGGTCCCTGAGCCCCACCCTGCGAAGAAGTCGGATGAAACTCAGGTTCAGGTTCTAATGAATAATCGATCGGTGTCGCCAGCCCTGCCCACCGCGCTCCGTTACCTGGGCCTGCGAGTCACAAGGGCGGTGATTAAAAGCCGCCTGCTGCACGTGTTAATTTGCTTAAGGTTCTGATCTCCTAAATCTCCTTTCTGGGCATTTAAGTAAAATTCCGCCTTTGACAGCCTTTGGCCTGGCTAGCAGTGGGTGGGAGGAAGGGCCTGCCGGCCCCCAGGAGTTTAATTTCCTTCTTGTCTGAGGCAGGGGACTGGAATACACAGTCAGGTGATGGGAAGTGGGCGCGGGGCCCCTGCCTGAGCCCCTCTCGCTGGGGTGCGCACCTTGTGCCCTTGAGCCCCACTTCTGTCCCCGGCCGGGTGCACTGTCCTTCTATGGCCTGAGCTGCCTCCCGTCCACCACCCTGCTCCTGTGCGCAGCACCCCTGCTTCGGGGTCAGGCCCAGCTGCATAAACCTGCCTGACTCGGGGGGCAGAGGGCCTTCCCCAGCCCTGGGGACAGAGCCCGGGCCCGGACACCCAGGGCAGGGGCAGTGGGTGTGGCCTCCCAGGTCGAAACAGCGGAGGAGGATTGAGCCTAGAGCAGTCGGCCCTCTACTGCCTCTCTGGGCTGGGGTTCCTGCGTTCCAGGTCTGAAGCGCTGTGTCCGGACAGGGGCCAGTCTGAGCTCCAGCTGGGTCCACCCAAGCATTGCCGGGAGGAGACTGTGCCCTAAGCCGTGGAGGCCAGCCTGGACCTTGGACCCAGAGCCCTGGCTTCCCGGCCAGGCCTGTAAGTGGACAAACCTCACGTGTCACCTCGGTTTCCCTGCCTGAACGATGGGACCACTGCACACGTGCTCCCGGGGCCAGGCCCTGCAAAGGGGGGCAGCCCCTCGCTGTCTGCGCCCAACAACCAGGGCCGCATAGGGACCCTGCCGAGCCCTCCCCTGCCCCCGGCCCTGGGCTGCCCCACCCAGACGTGGCCCTGATGTTCCCCACACGTGCCCAAGAAGGGCAGGGGCAGCCCAGGGTCTCAGGGGGCAGAATCTGGGTCCCCGACTTCCATGGCCCACCAGTGCCCCGCCACAGCCTGAAACCCACTTTCCACTTAGAGTTTCACGTTTACTTGAAGGGTATAACGCAGCCCCTCTCTGTGGTCCTGCAGGAAACACTCTTACACCTCTGATCTCCCAAAAAAACCATTAGGCAGCCCCTGTCCCAGGGCGAGGCTGGAGACGTGGGCCATGACCAGGCCAGGGCCTCTCCTGTCTTGGGGGGGCCGCAAGGGCCTGTGTGTGTGCACGTGTGTGTGCCCAGAGGCTCGCAGGGGCGCCTCCGTGCACAGCCTGGGTCAGCCTCCACGTGACACGTGGAGTTCACCGACCTCTGCCCTCAGCGTCCGTGTCTGTCACCGAGGAAGGTCCGGCAGCTCTGAGGGGGTGGCCAGCCTGGAGCCCCGCCCGAGGCCACGGAAGAAGGTCTGGAGGGCAGTGCGGAGCAGTGGGCACCCGGTGGGGTACCGGCGGGGCCAGGCCATCTTGCGCCGAAGGTCCAAAGGCAATGCCCGCTTTGGGGGGGGGGGCCGCTACGCGAAGAGCGCGGCCCTGACCTGTGCCTGGGCGGCAGCAGCCACTGAGCCTGACAGATCCCGGGAGCAAGAGGCTGTGAGCGATCGCCTTCCCACCGGTGGAGAAAAAGCAGACGTACACCCTCAGAAACCTCCACGGGGCACCTCGATGTCGGCTTCCGACTTCCGTCCTACATAAACCTCCAAGGAAACACTTCCGCACGACCCGCTCGAGAAACCAGTTTGAGGCTGCAGCCTAGGTGCAGGCAGGGCTCTGCCAAGGGCCCACCAGCAGCAGGGACCCCGTGCACAGCAGAGGGGCCCCGGCAGGTCCCTGATTCTGCTTCTCCAAGGCTGCTCTTCAGAATGTCCCAGTTAGAAGGGGCCCCAGAGGCCACCGGGTCCAACCTCTCTGCTCTTCCGAAAGGAAAACTGAACAGAGGGGTCTTGCCCGGGGTTCACAGCCAGGCAGAGGCAGAGCCGAGACCAGGACCCAGGCCCTGACCCCAGGCAGCTCCCCTTCCAGTTGGGTCATCCCAAAGGTCACACCAGCCCCTCCTGCCACCTCAGGTGTGGGCACCGCGGCCCACCCCAGCCAGCACCCGGCACATCTCAGCCACCTCTCCAAAGGGTCGAGCGCTTGTTGAAAGATGGAAAGGCGGCCGCTTGGGTGACGACACAGTACTGACGGCCCCGTTGTTGGGAGAGACACAGGGCCCGGCAGCCACGCAGGGCAAGTTTTATTAATTATTCAACACTGAAGCCAATTTAGTGTCACTTTCTTGGTTGATTTAAGAGCTCTGTAAACGGTAAGGCTTCTGTTAAGGGGCTGAGCCGCTCGGGAGGCCCTCGTGGGTGGCCGGACCCACCCCCCTACCTGAGACACACGCTCAACACACCAGTACGGGCTGAGCAACGACCTGCCTCGGGAAGCAGCTGGGGAGGGAGGAGCAAGTGGCACACGGGGACCAGGCAGGGGATGGCCCCTCTGTCTGGGCCCCGCGACGTCCCCCCTATGAAGAGTCCCTGCCCCCCCAGGCCCGGATTAGGGTACGGGTTAGGATTAGGGTACGGGTGAGGGTCAGGCTTCGGGGAATGGTTAGGGTTAGGGTTAGGGTTAGGGTTAGGGTTAGGGTTAGGGTTAGGGTTAGGGTTAGGGGTTAGGGTTAGGGTTAGGGTTAGGGTTAGGGGTTAGGGTTAGGGTTAGGGTTAGGGTACGGGTTAGGGTTAGGGTTAGGGTTAGGGTTAGGGTTAGGATTAGGGTTAGGGTTTGGTTTAGGGCTAGGGTTATGGTTAGGGTTAGGGTTAGGGTTAGAGGGTTAGGGTTAGGGTTAGGGTTAGGGGTTAGGGTTAGGGTTAGGGTTAGGGTTAGGGGTTAGGGTTAGGGTTAGGGTTAAGGTTAGGGTGTGCCCATGGGGTCACCTCTGTGATGAGCTGAGTCCAGTGCTCGGGCCTGAGGCTGTGGTCACAGACCCAGGGGAGCCAGCCTGCCCACAGCTGCCCAGATCGAGCGACCACAGGCCACTGGGGGAGATGGGGGGGCCGGCTGGAGTGTAAAGCAGCAGTGAGGTGTGCAGCCTGTGCAAACCAGGGGAGCGGCATCTGAGAAGATGCCCTGAGACAGTGGGACCCGAGGAGCCCAGAAACCTGGGGTGCAGGGTGAACAGCCCAGGAAACCCCCGACTCAGGGGCACCGGGTGGGAAGGGTGCTGCTCTGGGCCTGGCACCCCCACTGCCCCCGGCACCCCCATGCCAGCCTCCAACACGGGCATGAACCTGTCTCCTGGTCCCCCAAGCCTGCTGGAGCCAGCAGACACTTCGAAAGGACCGTCTTCGCCACACTCCCAGGCAGGAGAACGAGCCAAAGTGGAAATGGCAGCCCGGAATGGTTGGGTTCAGGGTGCACCGGGGCGGTGGAGTTCTGCTGGCCAGGGAGGTCCCCACCCCCACAGCCTCCTCAAGGGCTGCTGGGGCAGGAGGGGAGCCTAGGCCCTCACCTGGCCAGAGCCCTGGGGCAGCAGACGAACCCGTGGGAGGACGCAAGAAGAATGGGGCGATCCAGGGCAACGATGGGCTGGCAGGGAGGGAGGAGAGCTTCCAGAAGGCTCTGCCTGAATGGCCGAGGCCACACCCCCGTGCCCAGGCCCCCAGCTGCCCAGGGGCCCGGTCTGCACTCGGACAATGGTACCTGAAGCCACAGCACATCCACGCGCCTCCCTCCGCGGCCCCTCAGGATAACCTCAAGCCCTGATCAACCGGGGGCCTGGCCAGGTCACTGGGTCAGCGCCCGGCCCCAGGCTGCCGCAGCCCAGTCACTGGACAGAGCCCGTGGGAGCCGGCACTGCCCTCGCCTCCCGGCCCCCCTGCACCAGTTTGACCTAGATTCCGCGCCCGCATGCATGCCGGGCAGAGCCACGGCCAGCCTGGCACCAAGACAGGGGCCGGATGCCAGGCCAAATGTGGCCACACAGTCGCTGGCCCAGCCCACCCAGGGCAACTCCCAACACCCCCAGCAGGGTCTGTGCGGAGCTGCCCACCACTTGCCCCATGGCAGGCCAGGCCAGGCCCCCAGCACCTGGGCGTCCCCTTCAGCCTCGCCAGCCTGTGCTGCACCATCTTGGCGCCTGTGTGCCACGCAGGCATGGGGACGGGAAGCCACTTGGCAACTTGCATCGATTAAAAATACAAACATCCTTGAAATTAGAAGCACGTGCACGCAAAGCCCTGCTTTTGGCTACCAGGCTCGCAGGCCTTGCACGTGTTCCCAGGCCAGAGGGGGCGCAGGCGGCGTGCACCCACCATCCCAGGCCAGGTTCGGCCACCTGTGTGCCCCTGGGCCATCTTCCCTTGCCCTTCCCCCTACACCTATTCCACTGCCCACCCCCCAGCCGACAGCCAACGTTTATTAAGCACCTGCTGTGTGCCAGGCACTGCGCTTGGGGCCGGGGAGTAACGAGCAAAGCAGAAGCAGCCTCCACCGTCAGGGAGCGCCAGGTCAGGGGCAGAGGTGTCGGCCGGGCCAGGCTCACCACAGCGAGGAGAGCTCTCGGCCCGGGACCCAGCTCAGGGCACAAAGGGGACGAGCAGAGGGAGTCGGGGGGGCGGTACTAGACCCCTCCTCGGCCATCAGCTCCCAGCCCCTCACCGTGCCGAGGATGTACGGCCCTGTGACAGGGTGCTTGCCTGAAGCATCCTCCAGAGCCTGCCTGCCCCGGGTCTTCCCGGCAGTGCAATTTCATGTACAAATTATTTCCAACTTTACTGCATCACTACATGCAGACAACGGCTTACTTGGCGTTCATTGGGAGAATGGAAACATTCAAACATCCCGGGTGCTGGCGCACGCGTCTCCAACCACAAAACCCAATCAACAAGTTGGAGCGGGCTCACGGTGAGGGTTGAATTTGTCATGATGACTTACACGGGGCAGGCGAGGCCGCCTGGGATGAGGCCACGGAGGGAACGGCTCATGGTTCAGCCCCGGGGCTCCTGGCGCGTGCAGAGAGCCTTGCCAACCCGCGGCACCTGCCGGATTCCCAACCGGTCCCTCAGCGCATCCTGAGCTCCAGCCCCAGACGTGGACCGGGAGGGGCTTCAGGGCTGGCTCTTTACAGAGGGGCCGGGTCCCTACAAGGCCATGGTCAGCACAGGGGCGAGAACTCTCTGGAGGGTCATGTCATCCTGACCAGTGGCCACGGGCTGCCCCGGTCACTGGGAGAGGGAGCCCCAGTGCACGGAGCCGGCTGCCCACACCGCGACACCCCAGCTTTAATCTCCTTTACACCAGTGGGATGGTTGCATCCCCACAGATGTTCAAAGCCAGTGAGACTGGAGACACAAGAGGTGGACGAGGGGAGTGAAGCTCGGCCTCGAGACCGTCCTGTGGAGACGGTCTGTGGGGGGTCGGGGGGTAACCCCGTACCAGCTTCTGAGAGCGCAGGTCTGCCAGGAGGCCTCGCCGGCACCCAGTTCAGAGCCACTATCCCTCCACCCCTCCCCCCGCACTGGAGTCACTGGGGCTCTAATCCTGACCTTGCTCCTTTGGAGACTCGGGCAGTGCCCTGAGCACTTAGCAACAGGGACGCCGTGTGTTGGGGGGGGTGTGAACACAGAGCTCGGGGAGGTGGGGGGGGTGAATGCACAACTCGGGGAGGTGGGGGGGTGTGAACACACAGCTGGGGGGTGTGAACACAGAGCTCGGGGAGGTGGGGGGGGTGTGAACGCACAGCTGGGGGGTGTGAACACAGAGCTCAGGGAGGGGAGGGTGTGAATACACAACTCAGGGTCGGGGGGGTGAATACAGAGCTCGGGGTCAGGGCACCTGGAAAACATTTTCCCTCAAGACAAGACAGAGACCCCAAGATCCTACTCGACCAGGGGGCCCACCCACCAGACAGCCGTGGGTTCAGTGCCTGGTGGGATGTGGAGGGGTCCCTCCGGCGGCCCCAGGCAGAGGCTCCAGCCACAAGCGGCCGGTCCGGGCACCCGTGTCCATAAGCCTCCTGCCCAGCTTCCCCGAGGCCCCAACCCCAGCCGGTCGCCTTTCCTTCACTCTCAGGCTCCCGAAGATGACAGGCCTTGGGTGGTGACCGGTCACATCCCCTGCCCCATGGTGACTGCCACACGGGTCCCCTCGACACGCACTTTCACCCGCAGCCTGGGGGGAGTCAAGCCCTGGAGGACACGGCACTGGGAGCCCGGGCACCACGCCCTTGGCCACCTGCCCTCCCCTGTACCCTCTGCACCCCCAGCTCCCCCGCAGATGAGAGGACCCAGGAGCCATCAAGCGCTACCTACGCCAATGTTTATTTTCTCTTTCGGGCAAGGGAAGAAAAGAAGCACGAGGGTCGGCCTATGGGGCGGGTGAGTCACTGGGGTGTCCAGCAAAGGGCGGGGAGCAGCGCCCAGCACCCTGTGGGCAGGACGGAAACCGCCCCACCACACCCACCCCTGCGGGTGCCGGTGCCGCCTTGACATGGGGTGAGCGCTGGTCAGCCTCTGGGCAGTCACTTCAAGGAAAGCCTCCTCCTCCAGGGAGTCCTCACTGACCACCTGCAGTTCCTCCGTGCCTCTCAGGAGCAGAAGCCCATCCTGCAGGCTCACCCCCCACCCATCTCAGCAGACCTCGGTTCCCCTGGGAGCCTCATTCATTCGGGCGACCTGGAGAGAAGCCGTTGGCAGCTGGAAATGGAAGCAGAGGGGACAGGGACACTGTATCACAGCCCACGGGGCTGCAGAGGTGCACAGGCCTCCCAAACCCTTGGTCCCTCACAGCCCCCACCCCGCCGCCGGACGTGCCCCCAACCCCGGAGTGGGCAGGCAGGCAGGAGTCCCAGCAAATCGGGGGCAGGCTGACCCAGAACAGGCCCCCAGGGCCAGACCGCATTCCGGTCCCCGATGGATGGAGCCACCAGCCGGTCAGTCCAGGCTTTCCTCCAAGAGTGGCCGTCCCCATGCAGCCCACCACAAGAGAGCCATGAGTGCCCCAACCCCAGGCCACCCTGGGTAAGGACTCGCCAGTGTAATGACCGTCAGGGCAGGACCGAAAGCCCCTGCAGCCACACGTGGGTGCCTGAGGCCAGGAGAGGCCAGCCCGGGGGTTTGGGGGACGGCTCCCCACTCCTTAGGAAAGGACGGCGGCCCGGGACCCAGGCTAGCCAGAGGACCCGAAGCAGAGGCCCAGGGAAGGTGTCAACCACCCCCGTGGTGTCCCAATAGTGGGAGAAAACCCCGAGGTCCCTTCCCTTCTGGGAGCCTGCGTGGCCCTGGAATGGGTGGGAGGGGTCCTACCCCAGCTGAGGGCTGGTCCTCTGAGGACGGGGTGGGCTACAAGCCCGAGGCACTCCTCCCACCAAGACCCCTGGACAAGCCAAGGTCAGAGGAAGGCCCAGCTCCCGAGTCCCAGGAGGGGAGGCACCTGAGGTGGTGGCAGTGTCCAGCCTGGGTCCCCCACGCGGGCCAGCGTCCTGTCCTGCCATTTTCCCTCCCGCCCTCTGGGGCCAGGGGACGGTCGCGAACAGTGTGGGCTCCACAGGAGGCCAGCTGCCGGGGAGCTGCCTGGGGGTTTCGGTGAGGCCGAGCGGCTCCGGCGGCCTCACGTGTCCCCAGGAGCAGGGCCCGATGGTGGCGCCTGAGTCACCGCCGGGGCTTTTTAAGGCACAGCTGAGTGCAGGGGGCAATTTAGGTCTTTTTTAGGAGACGTGAGAGCACGTGGCAGAGAACACGAGGTCAGGACTGAGCACACAGCCACGTGCCCCCCACGGGATGCCTCCCAGATCCTGCAGGCACGGGGGCCGCAGCTACAGCTGGGGCCTCCGCGGGACAGGAGCAGGCGTCCCGGAGGCAGGGTGCGTGATGCTTTCGCTGGCCCGGCAGGGCCGGGGGGCCTCGCTGCACGACTGCGGGTGTCGTGTCCTAGAGACGGGCTGTGGCCCTTTGAAGGTCTTCCTAGGAGGGATGGCCTGGCAGCCCCCATCCCACTCCCGTCCTCCTGTCCCGGGCAGCTGGCGGAGGAGATCAAAGGCCAGTAGGGGTCTGGAGCTGTGGTCTGATGGGCCATCTGGTCCTGGCGGCTTGGTGACCCCAACTGCAACTACAGACCCGAGGGGCGTGGGCTCCCTGTGCCCCACGTCCCCACGTGGCCGTGCTGACTCTCCCTGGGCCTTCGTCTGTCCCTGTCCATCTGCCCGACAGTCTGCTGTCCTGAGAAAGGCCCCCCGGGATCAGACACCGCCCCTCGGCCGTCCAGCTCAAGGTGGCAGCTCTCTGCAGAGCAGCCCCTGCGAGCGGGGCCGGGGAAGGACTCCCCAGGCAAGGCCACCAGAACCCGTGGGCGGGCGGAAGGGGGCAGCCCCTGGGAGATGGCCACCTTGCCACTCCGACAACCCCCAAGGGCCCCACCTCACTCTGGGCCCCGCTTCCCAAGGTGCAGCAAGTACCCCCCGACTCAGCCTGCAACGACGCCGCTTCCTTACAGACACAGAATGTAACTCCCAATAACGCCAAGCCCAAAATAGCCCCGCAACGAGCCACGTGCCGAGCTCCCACCGGAGAGTGAGGCTGGGCTGAGCGCAGCTGCAGAGCCGCTTCAAAAATACCCTAAACATGTACACGCACTCGCAAACACACGCACACACCCGCTCCGAGGATGCCTGCCCCGCCCACTGCAGGTAGGCGGTGAAGGTGAGGGCATAGGCGGGAGGGGACCCTGTCCCCCCACCCCAGCGGCCGACAGAAGGCCCCAGGCAGCGGTGCAGGCGGAGGGGCAGACGGGGTGCCCCGAAAGTGCTCTCCCACCCCCAGCCCTCCCCAACCCTGCCCCCAACACCTCCTGCGACATGCTCCCCCAGCATGGGGGGTGGTGCTGGACGAGCTCTCCTCTTCCAGAAGGTGGGGCTACCCAGGCCACCCACCCCCACCTGCCCCGGCCCCCTCTTGGGCCCTCCGCCCCTCTCCGCTCTCCTGTGCTCCCCCCACCAACCCGAGGAGCAGCCAGTGCCCGCCACACCCGAGGGAGGCACAGGTGGGCCTGTCAGGCGGCCGTCCTCCGGCTCCGCTGAGGGGGTGGGGGGCCTCTTGCGGGCCAGGTTCACATCTGTCCAGGGCAGGTGCAGGAGGCGCCTCTGGCAGTTCCAGACCCAGAGCGGCTGGCACCCAGTTCCAGGTGCCCACTGGCCTTGGCTCCCTCGCCAGAGGGTCCTGGGACGGGCTGGCTCCCTGCAGCCCACGGCACCAGGGGCTGTACCTGAGACATCAGGTCCAGAGGCTCTTGTTCAGCCACTGAGAATCCTGCAGGGCCCAGACGCTGCAGAGGCCAATCGGACTCCATGAATGGCTGGAGAAGCCCACCAGCGCCCAAATCCTACCCTCCCCACCTCGGGGCTTTTTCTGAGAGGGGAGCTCCAAGGGCCCTACTGAGCCCCACACCCCAGGATCCCGACCCCAGGATCCCCCAGGAAGGCTGGGGCCGGCCATCAGGCCACGCCCTGCCAGTAAAGGGGTCCAGCCCACACAGGGCACTGATGGTCCAGCCCCTACAGAATGACTGGGCCAGGACTTGGACACCCACAGCCTGCACAGAATAACCCCTCATTGCAGCCACCCCCGGGGACAGCAACACAGGCCACACCAGGCTGGACAGGTGAGGGCAACGAGGACAGGCCACAGTGACATCCATTTGCTCAGTCCCTCGGGACGCAGCTCCACCCAGAGGGGCACAGGCTGGCTTTGTTCTGGGGACGCAGACCCCCTGCCCACCCCTCCACCCCCAAGGTCACCAAGACAAACGGAGCTCCGCTGGAGCCCTGGCCCTCGTCGCCCGCTGGCTGGAGCGGACAGCCACCTGCTGCTGTGGAATTCCGCTTTGCCAACCCCGCCGCAGCCTGAGAAGTGGGCCACGGCCTGGCCTGGAAAGCGGTTGCTCGGAAACGCTCCATGGTCACGGGATCTGCCTCTGCGGCAGGTGGCCTGCAGGGAGCTGCACGCAGCAGAGGTGCCCGGGCCCGGAGCCCCTTCCCCAGGGTGCGCCCACCCGCCTGGACCTGGGGAGGGGCTCCCCAACGGTCCCCTCCCTGCATCCCTGGGGGAGCAGGCCCGGGCAGCCCCAGAACTCCTGCCCACCCAGGGATGGGAGCTCCCCTCGCTACCCCTCCCCACTTGAGAAATGCAGGAAGGGCTTTCCCAGCAACCCCTGCCCCACTGTGGGCCACAGTCCTGGGGACACTGGGAGCTGCAGCAGCCCACGCCAGCTCGGGGGGGCCACACCCGGGGGGGTGCCCACTGCTGGGGTTGGCGAGAGTGGGGCGATAGCATCCCGGGGGCAGTGTGCACAGGCACGAGGACCCCAGAAGGGCAGTGGGACCTGGACCCTTGGGCACGGCTTTCCTCAGAGGGGAAGACAGAGCTTGGGGAGTGGACGGAAGGGCGGTGCAGAGGGTGGAGGGTCCTGTCCGTGCCAGGAGGAGTGGCCCTGACCCCCGCACCGCAGCCAGCATGCCGGGCCCCACGACCCCGTCCATGAAGGGAGGCGGAACCAGCACCCAGTGAGCGCCTGCTGTATGCACACACAGCCCTAGCTGACCAGACGCCGCGGGTCTCGCCCACCCCTCGCCTGCCGCCCCAGGCCCACGGCAGGTCACCCCACCCAGCCTCCACGTAAGCGGGGCGGCAGCAGGACCAAGGCCTCTAGGCCTGGGAATAAGATGCACGAGGGGGTCTCCCAAGACCCAGGCCGATGGGCGAGGCCCCCAGGAAGGGAGGCCTGTTCCTGCTTCTGGTTGGGGAGGCCGGGCCAAGCCTCCCCCACTGGCAATTATCTAGGCACCTCCCCAGCCCCACCTGCTGTCTCCTGGGCAGCGAGGGGAGGGCAGGGGCAGGAGGGGAGGGCGGGGGCAGTACCATGGCCCGCCTTGGCCAGCCCTGTCCCCGGGGCTCACTGTAGGTCGGCGCTGCTGCCTCTGAGCTGAGATGAAATCCTCCCCCCAGGCTGATCTCCCGTGCGCAGGGTGGGCCGCATGGGCAGCTGGGGATCCCGGCCCAGGCACTGCTCCGGGAAGCCCCGGTTTGCTCCCTGAAGGGTCCGGTCCAGCACCCAGGCCCAGCCATCCCCTGGGCTCACCTCTCCTTTTGTAAACCAGGGCAGACACGGTGCCCGTGAGGAGACAGTGACACAGGCCCCCACCAGTCCCTGGGGGCGCCCCCTCCCGGCAGGGGAGCTGTGCTGTACCTGTGCTGCCGGGGGGCGGGGGGGGGGGGGCTCTGCTCAGCCCGCCCTCCATAGGCCGCTGGGAACACAAGCCCCACAGCACGGGTTTGGCATCCGTGGAGGGTGACGAAGGTCCCGGGGCTCCGAACCCGTGTTCTGTCTGAACAGATGCTTGTGCTCGGTGCGCCGGATGCCAGAGCCTCCCCACAGCTCAGGCCTGAATCGACACCTCCCAGCAGCCCTGGTGCACAGCGGTGGGGCGGGGCTGGGGGCCAGAGCCCATGGATGCAGGAGGCAGAGGCCCACCCCGTGGGGCCACCCGCCTGCGCCCCGCGATGCTGGCCCAGCCCCTTGGGGAGGGGTCCGATCCACGGTCACAGGGGCACTCTGCTCCCAAGTGCAGGGGACCCTCTCTGGGCAGCCCCTGCACGGAGTGAGGGGCTGTGGCCGTCCATACCACAGACCTGCAGGGCTGCCCACGGCCCTTCTCACGAGGGGGTGTAGGGGTAGCAGCTCTGGGGGTGAGCTGTGGCCCGAGGAGCCAGTTCCCGCGGCTGGAGAGAGGCTACCGGGCAGGGGGAGGGGCCTCCGGGGAGGCAGGAGTTCACTGGGCTTCCCAGCAGCCGGCATCGCCCCTGAATCCATCTTCATCAGCCACTCTCTGGGTGGCAGCTCCCGGCCTGTCGCTGCAGGTTGCAACCCTTGGCGACACTCCCCCAATAACTGTGGGATGAGGCAGCACCACCGAGCACACACAGCTCTAGGCTCCAGACCCGCAGTTAGGAGCCGGGGCAGGGCCGCCTCCCAGCCCCCACCCAGAGATGGCGGGGCCTGCGGGATCTGGGAGCAACCATTCACTGGGAGAGGGTGAGGCCCCTGCCCGGGACCCACCTGGCCGCCACGTCCCCCAGGAGGCCAGGACCTCCAGGGCCCCCTTCCCTCCTCCCCCCAGGAGCCTCTGGAGCCAGTGTCCAGCCCAAGGAGAGACTGCGGTGGTGGGAACCCAGGAAGCAGCGGGCAGGGCTCCACCCTGGGCAGCTCTGCTCGCGCTGTCAGGGGATTCCATGCCAGCCCATCCTCAGCCCATGGGGCCCGGAGGGGTGAGATACGGGCCCTGCCTCTGGCTCACAGGCGTCCACCGGTGGGCGCGGCGGGCAGACAACACAACCATTGTCGTGGGCTGAACGGTGGCCCCCAAAGATGCGGCCACATCCCAGAACTTATGTGGAAAAAGGTCTTTGTAGATGTCATCAAGCTAAGGACCTTGAGATGAGGCCATCCTGGACGAGTGTCCTCACAAGAAGAGGGGGGACAGGACACACGGGGACCAGCCCATGTGAAGACGGAGACAGAGGCTGCAGCCGAGGAAGCCTGGGGCCGCCAGGAGCTGGACGAGGCAGGAAGGACCCTCCCCTGCGGGTTTCAGAGACAGTGCGGCCCTGCCGACACCCTGAGCTCAGACTTCCAGCCTCCAGACGTGAGAGAATAAATGTCTGTAGTGTTAAGCCCTCTAGTTTGTGGTCATTTGTTCCGGAAGCCCCAGGACACTCGTGCCGCCCTCTCGAGTTGGCCGCAGGGCATGTGGGCTCAGGAAGCAGGATGCCTTCCTGCTGAGGTGGGCGTCTCTGCTCCCGTCTGGCTGCCCAGGAGGCCACCGGGACGAGGACCACAGAGGCCTCAGGCCCAGGAGCCGCCCCGTGCTGGCAGGGAGCTCCATTAAAGAAGCACTCGCTCATAACACCCTGGAGGAGGGCAGGCACCTCGGTGACAGACCCAGGGTCCCGCAGCAGTGAGGGGACCAGGGGAGGCGAGGCGGGGAACCGGGCTCCTCGCTCAGGTCAAAGGCTCCCTGCGGGACGGGGCAGGGACATTTCAGAGACTGCACCCTGCCCCCCACCTCCCTGCCCTCCCGGCTCCTGGGGTCGGGGGTTCAGTCATAAGTGAAGCCCCAGGTAAAGCCCCCGCCCCCGGATCGCTGCATCACACCTGTAGTGCCGGCCCATGTCTCTCCCTGCTCCCCACACCAACCCAGCTGCTGGGTCCCATTAGCCAGTGGGACGGGGCCCCCTCTGCATACAGGTGGAAAGTGGGAGCCCCAACGTGCCGGCCACTCACCCTCGTCCCCGGGGGTCCTGGGAGTGAGTGTGTGTGCACGAGAGCCGGGGTCTGCACGTCTCCGAGGGCCCCACGGGGAAGGAGGCGATGACGTGGCTGCTGACCCCACGGGATGCAGGCGAGGGGAACATTTCGGAGCCTTCCCACACACGCGTTCTGGGCTGTGAGTGGACGGCCCGACCCTGGGCCTCCCCGGGCCCAGCTTGCTTGCCATTGAGCCTGAGCCTCCTGGAGCCCCCAGCCCACCCCGTCTGAGTGGAGCAGCAGCTGTGAAAACAGGTGGGAAGCGTCTGCTCCAATCCATGGGGGTGGAGACCCTGAGATCAACGCCCCAGAGGCTGCTGGGAGCAGAGAGTGGGGAAGGAGGCAGGAAGAAGAGCCGGGGTGGCGGGGCAGAACAGGAGCGGGGTGGGGCCCCCCCAGGCCACTCTGCCCCAGAGGGACACACACACACAGACACACAGACGGCTGCAGGGGCCGGAGGCTGGAGGAGACCCAAGCTAGATCAGCCCCAGGGAGCGAGCGCCCACCAGCCCTGGGCCCCTCTCCACACCTGGGCTGGGCTGGGCGGCCAGGCAGCCTCCTGTCCCTTTGTGCCCCACAGCAGAAGGGACAAAAGCTCTGCTCGGCGGGCGGGCGGGCGGCTGCGCTGGAGACGTCTCCCAGGAGCCCTTCCTACCCAAGCCGTGGATGCGGGCCTGTTACACAACAGACCTAAGAATAATCCGGGGGGCGGGCAGTGCAGGGGAGAAGGCCGTCCAGCCTCCTGGGACCCCTCAGGCTATGCTGGGCCGTGGGGCCAGGCAGGTAGGTCCTGCTTCTGCCTGGGGCCTGGGGCCTGGCTCTGTCTGGAGGTCCCGGGGGCACCTCGGGGCACTTCCACCCCTAGCACCCGGGAGACCAGACTGCAGAGTCCTGACTCCTGCCCCCACCCCTGGCTCCCAGGGACCGGCCTGGCTGTTGGGAGTGGCAGGCAGAACCCCAGAAGACCCATCTGTGCCGTGTGGCCCTTGGGGTCAAAAGCCCCCAGCTAGTCCACGAGGAAGCTGCATTTTCAGTGGCCCCTGATGGCTGTCCCTTCCCAGTGACCCCAGCACACAGGGCCTGGGGGCTACAGTGGACATGGGTGCGGGACAGGGGAGGGGACGGCTGGCCCAGCAGTGACAGCAGTGGAGCAGGTGGCAGGCAACCCGTGGGTCTGCAAAGCAGACTCCCTTCCGGGGAGCGGGGAGCGGGGAGCGGGGCGGGCACGATAGTTAGCAGCTAACGAAGTAGGCCTATTAGGCGCAGGGTAACAGAGTCTTTACAAATTGGCCCATATCTCTCCATCTACTGCAGACATTAAACATTAAAATCCAATTACGACTCGTATCGTCAAACCTGGCTGCCGCTGCTTACGGCAGCCCGTGTGCCAGGCGGGGGGATTATGTAAGCTGAGCTCTCAGCTACACAGGGTGAGGGCCTCGGGGAACCCCCAAGAGGGTCTGCAGGGGTCTCTCCACCCACAATTCCCTCTGGCACCTATGGGACCCCACAGACCTGGTCCAAGCACCGGCTGAGGGGGTCCCTGGCTGGTCACCCACAGGAGGGGTCGCTGCCAGCCTGCTGGACATCCAGTGCCCCCAGATGCCCCTCAAAAGCAGCATTCGTGGCTGGGTGTCAGGCGTGACCCCTGGACACCCCGGCCCAGCCTCGGGCTCACTGCGCACCCTGGGTGTACCACGTCCAAGACATCAAGGCCACCGGAACCCCCCCCCCCCGCCCATTCTGGGAAGCCCCAGGCGCGGCACACACTGCCTGGCCTGACAAAGGGTCAGCCCTCTCACACCCCGGGCACAGGGCGCAGCCTCTGGTCAGGTGCAGGCCAGGCGGGGCCACCGAGCAGTCGGGCCTCTGGAAAGGGGGCCGTGGGGACCCTTCAGACACGGCCAACGGCACATGCTCCTCCTGCCTCCCCACCCTTTCTGGAACCCCCAGACCCTCCCCACAGGGTCACACAGAGGATGTGGCTATGGGTTAAGTACAGAGGAAACATGACAGGGTCGGGGGGCTGCTGGGGGTCTTTAGAGCCAATTTCTCCCATTATCCCAGGGTCCTGGGGGAGACAGGCAGGCTGGCTCCTGCCCCCACCACCCAGGAGAGGAGATGACGACCTCTGACCTGCCAGCACTGCCCTCTGGGGCTGCCGCTCTTTGACTGAGCTGTGGGCTCAGAGGACCCTGGCAGAGCACAGACGGGGTCCCCATGACAGAAGCATTTGGGCACCAGGTGCCGGGGAGCCGAGTGTCCCCTCTCAGAGGTCAGGCACAGAGGGACAGAGAAGACACAGCCTGGCACATTTGCATGGGTGAGGGGTGGAGAAGGCCAGGGGGAAAGGCCAGCCTCAGCAGGGCATCTGTGCTCACTCTGTCCACCTCAACGGTGGCCGGGCAGGATGGGGGCTGGGGAGGTCTCCTGCTTCCCTGGCATCTTCCCTCTGCCAGTTCCGGAAGTGTCCACGTCCCCTAAAGGACGCCTGCCCCACAGCTCCGCTCGCAAGCACAGAGCCCCAGGAGGGCCTGCTTCCCCCACCCCACCAGCACCTGCTGACAACCTGGGCAGAGCTGCCCCGGAGCCTGGCTGGGTCCCGCCTGAACCGGCAGTGCCCGCGCACCCGCACGCACGCCTGCCTGCCAGTGCTGGGAGAGGCTGGCCCAAGGCCAGGAGCGGCACCTGCCGCCCAGGGAGATGTGCCAGGCCTCTCTCTGCGCAGTGTCCCCCCAGCCCCTCGCCGCAGACCCAAATGGCAGTGCTCCACCTACAACCAGTGAGGGGGCGGGGTGCCCTGGCCTGGGCTCAGCAGGGCTCAGTCTCCTCAGGGGCCCCGGTGAGACATCCATCCTCAACCAGGGCAGGAAAGTTCGCAGGGGGCGTCCCCCAGATCCCTCAGCCCGCCCGGGAGGCCTCCGAAAGAGCCCGGACCCCTCACCTGCCCCGCGACATCCGACACCCACACCCCGGCCAGACCCCTCCAACATCGGGGGGCCCCCCCTCCGGGGTCTGGACCTCAGAAGCATCTCGGCCGACCAGGCGGCCGTGGCGGCCGGCACGAGGGGAGCAGCGCGCGCCCCCTCCCCGCGCCGGCCGGGCCCGCCGCCCAGGGCAGCGGCGCCCCCGCGCGTCCACCGAGCCCCAGGCGCAGCAACAGGAGCGGCGCGGCACCTACTGTGCTTCCGCGGGGCGGCTCCCGCGTCCATTGTCTCCGCGGCGGTGGCGGCGGCGGCGGCAGCGGCGGCGGGGGCGGGAGCGGGGTCGGCCGGGGTAGGGGCGCCGTCAGCGGCCGGCCCAGGGCCCGGGCTGGGGCCGGGGCTCGGGCTCGGGCGGCATCGCCCCGCCGGATCGGAAGCCCGCGGCGGGCTGTGCGCGCAGCGGGCTCGGCGCGCTGACACTGCGCCCCGTGGAGGCGCCGCGCGCGGAGAGCGCTGTCACTCGTGCCGCCCGCACCACACCCCCTGCCCGCCCCGCGCGGGGAGGGGGACGGGGGCGCGGGCTCGCGGCCGGCGCAGAGCCGCGGGCGTGGGACGCGGAGCCCAGGCGCAGAGTGCGGGAGCCCGGGCGCACACTGGTGCCAGCCGCCCCCCCCCTCCCGCGCCCGCGGCCAAAGTACTTGCCCCGCAGAGATGCGCCCGTAGCCTTCCTGCATCCCCCACCTCCCCCTCCAATCCCCTCTCCGGTTGGCCAGGCCGCTGGACTGGGAAGGGGGCGGGGCCGAGAACCGCTTCGCCCTCCAGAGGCTGGGCACTTGCACGGCGGGCGGCTCAGCTCCTTGAGACGAGTGTTTGCCAGGCACTGCCCCCCACGCTCCCAACCCACCGCCACCCTGGTGCTTGAAGCGAGGGGCCTGGGCCACCCCTCCCCCAAGATGTAAGGTGGCACGTGCAGAAACCTGCACCAGTGTCTGGAGCTGGTGGGGGAGGGGTGGCAGCCCAGCCCCGGAGCGGCTCCTCTTCGGGAACCAGGCACCGCTCAGCTCACACCAGGGGGCAGAAGACCCTGGGTTGGGGGAGGGACGCTTTGCGCTGCTGTCTCGGAAATATGTGACCCCCGAGTCTGGAGAGAGCGTGGAGACCAGAAGCAGTAGTGAGAGCTGCCCACCCCCTTGTCTCCCCACACGGGCCCCCTGCCCGACGGCAGCGCCAGCCCCAGCACACTCGCCCTCTCACTGCTCCAGGTCCTGGAGGGTCCTCCAAGCAGCGACAGAGCCGAGGTCTGGACCCTGGGGACCCTCGTTCGTGGGACCTCCCGGCCAGACCAGGCTTCTGGGAGCCCCGTACAGCCTGCCTTTCTTCCCCTTCTGCTTCAGTGGAGGAGGGGCAGGAGGGGCAGGTCAGGAGAACAGGTCCGGCCAAGCACCCGTGTCCAGAGAGGCCGAGATCCCACCCGCTGGGCCTGACAACAGGAGACAAGATGCAAGCTCGTGTCCCAGCTCCGCGCGGACCCATGAGTAGCCTCAGCTAAACCCCTCCCCTCTCTGGGCCTCAGTTTCCCCAGGTATAAGACCTGCTGGTTTCTAAGGTTCTTTCCAGATTGCTGCAGCCCAGAGAGGTTCCTGACTTTCCCCAAGCCACACGGCAGATTCCTTGCCTGTGCCACAGACCCCAGGGTGGGCAGAGATCCCTCTCAGGGCCAAAGCTGACGCACGGGAGACAGCATCTTGGCATCTGCCAGGACCAGCTGAACTCCCGAGGCTTCCTGCTTTCCAGCTACGCTGGACAACGGCTGGGCTCCAGCTCCCGGCGCAGCCCTGCACACCTGCACTGGAAACTGTGCCCAGCTGTGTGTTTGGGGGTGCTTCGCTGGGCTGAGGCTGACCTGGCTCTGGCAGCCCCCGCTCAGGGAGGCATCAGGCGCTCCCACCGGGCTGTGAACTGGAGGCAAAGACCCCATCAACATTTCCGTGAGGGGCTGTCAGAGCAATGCACCCAGAGCTGCAGAGGCAGCAATTAGGGCATCCCTCCACCTTCAGGACCAACACAGCAGCTCCGGGCTGCTTCCTGTCCTGGAATACCAACTCCAGCGGCTTCTCTGCCCACCCCCCAGGGCAGGGCCTGATGCCCGGGCCGGGCCAGGGCCGTCCACTCCTCTCCCTCCTCCCCAGCTCCACCTGGACAGGGCCCAGGACCCGAGATGGCTGAGAAGGTGGAGTATGGAGACACCCAGAAACGTGCAGGGGGCTCAGTGGGGCAAGAGCGAAGGCAGGGTAAGAGCGAAGGAGCCCCCGCAGGTCCTCGGCAGCCAAGCCCGGCCAGGACGGGACTCCTGCCGGGAGGCCCCACGACATCCACACCAGTGGGTGCTCACAGCAGGGGCCTGGCGAGCAGGGCTGGGGGCTTCCTTCTGCCCTCTGCCCATCCCCAGCCTTCCAAGGCTTTCCTGAGTGACAGCTGGGCTGGGTGCGGGCAGGTGTGGAAAACTCCCGGGCACCCGAGTGGGCAGCACCTCCTACCTGCACACCTGCACACCTTTCTCAGGCAGCATGGGGCCCTGTTGTGGGGAGGGGTGGCTCATCTCACGGGGACAGAGTTGCCGGTCCTGGGCACAGGGAGATTCCAGCAGCCCACAGGGATGTGCCCTCTGTGCCCAGGGGACACGGCTGAGAGCCCGAGAGCCAGGGACAGAGAGACACACAGACACTCGCACCCAGAGACAGAGACGCGGAAAGCAAGGGCATCGACCAGACAGTGACCCCGGGCTTGCTCCTGCACGAAACCAAAACTGAAATGCAAATCAGAAACCTCGAAAGAAATCTCCATTCTGCGCCAGAGACTCCAAGAATGCTTGGAAGGAGGCCACAGGACCTCTGCGCAGGCGGGGCTCGGGGCCTCCAGACAGGAGGCTGCGCGCGGTGTGTGGTGTGTGGACGTACCTACCGCGCCCACCAGGTCCTCCCGGCAGCTTCAGCAGCCAGGACAGAGAGCCTGCCCCCCGCCCCGCCCAGCATCGCCCCCGCTGAGAGCCACCCCGGCCACCCTTCCTTACCTGTGTCTCCCAGACGGGCTGCTATCCAGGCCTCCCCTTCACCCCCTCTGGCCTCTGGACCTCCCTCTGAGGCACCCTACCCGTGCTGCTCCTACACAGGCCTGAGAGTGCTACTCCGGTTCGAAACCCTCAGGGACTCTGCTCTCCTGTCACTCGACACAGATCCCTCGGCCTGGTACCCAGGGGGCCCCACCCACTGGCCTCCGCCCCTCCCACTTGGCTCCCAAGGCCTGGAGTGAGGCCCCCTTCTCCAGGAAGCCTTCCCTGGTTCCCTCATTCCACACGCCACGCCCCCTCTGAGATTGCATCACAGAACTTCCCTTGAGATGTCACAGGGGCCTTGCCCTTGTTTCGAGTCTGTCTCCAGCAAGATGATCCCCAAACACACCAGCTAACCTGGCAGCTAGCCTCAGGCATGTCTGCTTGCCAGATTGACCTGCTGCCCTGTGTACCCAGAGACCATCCCCGTGGGCAGCGTTGCCCGGCTCTGGCTGTAACAGGTGGCCCCAGCGAGAGCCCGGCTCAGAAACCTTTCTGCAGCTGGAGGTCACCAGCGAGCACACAGGGCCCAGAGACACACACAGAGAGGCAGCAAGAGGCACAGCGAGTGCCGTGGGCAGAACGAGGGCACGCTCGCCAGGTCCATAAGCTTACTCGGGTGAATGTGCAATTCTCACCCGCTGACTTCAGGAAGTGGGTTTCAGTTCTCACCAGCAGCTGGCCTTAAGCCGTCTAGTCCTCAACCAGAACTCAGGACAACCTGCAGGACCAGATCCAGCTCTCCCGCCTCCTGCTGCCTCTACACACGGAGCCCGGGGCAGCCCTGGCCAGGCTAGTGTCAGCCTGGTGGCCGCCAGGCATCTCCATGGCACAGGAGGAGGGCTGGCCCACCTGCCCCAAGCCCCCAGGGCACTTTGCTGCACCAAGGTGGTGCCGACTGGGGGCATGTATGGTGGGCCAGAGGTCTTTGTGGGCACTGCCAGCCCTTAGGAATCATTCATTCCTGACCCCACTTTTCCTCTGAGGGGGAAGCTGAGGTGCAGAGAGAGGAAGGTACCTGCCCCAGGCCCCCTGAGACCAGATATCCTGCCCCCAAAGGACCTCTTTCTTTGGCAGGGGTGGGCGTTTCCATCTGGGTCTGGCAGGACAAGGATGGGGCCCCTGAGCTGGGTCAGGACTGAGGGGGCCTGGTCAAGGCCATGTCTAACACGGCCATCCACAGGGCCAGATCCTCGGCTCTCCCAGGCCAGCCTGGACCCCTGGGTCAGGCAGTGCAGCCACATCTGAGTGCAAGAGGTAGACCATGTGAGCAACCCCCCGGGGGCCCTCACTCCTGGGACCTGCGGGGGAGGTGCCTGTGGACGGGGAGGGTGGGAGGCTGGAGGGCAGGCAGGTGGGAGTGTGGAGGGCTGTTCCCAGCGCGAGAGCCAAGGCCAGCTGGGGAGAAGAGAGTCGGCAGCTCACGGCCAACGTGGACGTGGAGGCCAGCAGGCGAGGGAGGGGGCGCCTGGGGCTGTGGTGGGGGGGCGGGGAGGCGGGCAGAGTCCTTGACCTGCCCAGACCGGGGGTGGCTGGAGGTGGCTCCTGGCCCTGGGCGGGGGCGGGACAGGATGGAGAAGCACAGCTGCCTGCCCATCCTCCCTGCGGCCACCCCAACACTCAGTGCCCACCACTACCTTCTCCCCTAGCTGGGGGCCACTGGCCTGGGGGGAGCAGGGAAGGACCTGGGTGATGGGGAGGGATGTGCACGGGGGAGGGGAGCGTGCCTTGGAGAGTGGGAGGGAGCAAGAGGGAGGGGGTGGCCCAGGGGATGCTGGGCTCTGCCCCCTCTTCTCACCCCACGCCCAAACCCCTGGCCTACTGCACCCGCCACTGTTATAAACCAACGATGGCTCTCACGCAGCAGCCAGCCCATCTGCTGGGTGACGGCTCCGTTCGTTCGTTCATTCATTCATTCATTCATTCATTCACCTTTTTGTTCTTTCATTCCTGCAACCACTGACAAACACTCTCTGTGAGTCCCCAGGGTGCCCGGCGGGTGGCTAGGAATTCAGTGGGCCCCCATCCCAAGAGCCCTACCCTGGAGGCCTCGACCAACTCGCCAGTTTAAGAAAACTGTCACAGCTGACACTAGGCGGCTTCCTGGCACAGCAGGAGGGGTCCTCGGATGGGAGGGACTGAGCAGAGGGCTGGGCGGCGGCGAGGCAGGAAAGGGATTCAGGGGCCGGATCACAGAGGGTCTTAGAGACGAAAGTGATGAGGTTCTTGGGTTGGTCCAGAAGGTCATTAGGACAGATGGCTGGGGGGGCGGGGCGAGGAGAGGGGGAGATGGGCGGCTGTGGGAAGCAGGCGGTCTGGCTGCACGCCTTCCTCAGCGGGGCCGGGACACCCCGGTGGCTCAGACGGGCAGGGCCACGGAGGTGGAGGGAAGTGCGGGGACCTGACACCGAGCAGCGGGCCTGGGCTCCGGGGGCAGGTGCTCGCTCAGGCTGGAGAGCTGCGGAGCTCTGACGGCCACTCCTCACGCTGCTGAGCTTGAGATTCAGGCAGAACCGTCCAGCTGGCCTCGGGAGGTCCCAGGTGCACCCGGCCAGGAGCGGGGCCCGGGCACCGCGAGCGGGGTGGGCCCTGGTGGACCTCGAGTCTCTGGGGCGGGCGACCATGCTCAGAGAGGAGGGGGCCCGAGCTGGGCCAAGGGATGCCCGGCTGCTGCCCAAGTGCACCCCTCGTGTCTGGCTTGAAAGAAAGCAGAACCCGAAGCCCCTCATGCAGGGCCTGCTCGGTCCAGCACCCTGTGCCGGCACACGCTGAGGGCTGCCTGGCCCCAGTCCACGGGGCTGCCCAGCCCAGAGGGAGGGCAGAGGCTCTGGGCTCCGGCGTGAGTCCTGGCGCAGAGCCCTGGGAGGGGCCGAGCAGGACTTCGTGCCCCCCTCGCCCACTCCCCACCCAAGGGGTGTCCTTCCTGGCCCCAAGCCTTCCTCATCCAGCAAGACTCAGGAGAGACCGTGCCCTGGGCAGCCCTGCGTTCCCCGGGTCCCAGTCCATAGGGGGTGGAGCAGCAGGGCACTGGGAATAGCCAGCCAGCCCTGCACGGCCACCCCACCCCCAGCTCTCCCCAGCGACAGGGCCTGCAGGCGACCTGGTGGCTCAGCTCAGGGAGCTGCTGCCCCCAGGCGAGATGGCAGAGAGGGGCCCTCGCTTTCTCCAGGCCAAAGAAGGAGACTCCCAGTGCCCCACGCCGGGCACGGCAGGAGCCCCCAAGGTTGGGCCCCACCAGGCCCGGGCTAGGCCTCCTGTAGCAGCGGGCCTGACCCCCAAAGACTCCAGAAACCCAGGCTCCCCTGTCAAATCACAGCAGCGCCAGTGCAGGGTCACCTCCCACACAAGCCCCATCGGTGAGCGGCTGTTCCCAGCGCTGCCCTGCCCAGGCTCCATGCACCAGGAGGTTCTGACACCCAGGGACCCCTGTCGGGGCCTGGGCCCCTTCCCCAGCCCCTGCAGAGCGCCCCCCCCGCCCCGCCACCCCTAACATCCCCCACCTTACAAACCCAAAGCAGCTTCTGCTAAGCTTGCTGCTGGCCCAGCTGGCTTCCTCTGGCCAGGCTGGCTGGGTAGGGCGGTTGGAGGGCCAGCCCCCAGCACTGGTCAGCTCAGAGGAGTCCCAGGTCCAGTGCATTGGGCCCCCTGCTCCCCTGGCCCAGGCCCAGGTTTCCTCCTGCGGGAAGCAGCACGCAGGCCCCCAGCTGCAGCTTCGCTGTCCACGGGCCCCACCCACCCTGAGGACCAGCTCCCAGCTCCATCCCCTGCTTCTAGCTGCAGCAGCCCCTTCCCTGCACCCTGGTGTGGAGCCCAGCGGTCCGTCACCCCTCCCCAGGCTGCCCTGGGCTGCCTGCTCCCCTGCAGACTGGGCAGGATGGTCTGGGGCCTCCTGCCCGTCTGCCATCGAAGCCAGGTCTCTGTCCCAGGGCCCGGCCCAGCTCTAACGCACGCCGGATAGTTAGGAGCTGCAAGCCCCGCACTTCTCAGAAGAAATCTCCCCTGTGCAGCAGGCCCTGGGCACGCGGGAACCCCACACGCCACCCCGTGTGCGGAGGCTCGGGCATCCCTGTGCGCCCAGGCCCAGGGTAGGTGCCCGAGGACAAAAACAACTCGCGGCTTCATCCACACAACCTGCCCAGGATTCATGATGACAAGGAACATCAGTGCATGTGGCGCCAGGGAGAGGGGCCCGCTGGATCCCAGAGAGGGGACAGGACCAGAAAGGTTCTGTCCCCCGTCCCCTTGGCTAGGAAACCCCGCAGTCAAGCGCTTCTCTGCTTGCTTGGGTGGGGTGTTTCCTGGAAGAAAGACCCTCACCACACTCTCCAAGACTGGAGAGTCAAATTGGCCAGCTGACCCTTTGGGCTGCCTGTTAGAACTGTGCATAAACTGAGAGTTAATAGGCCATGAGAGAGCACCCGAGGGAAGCAGATGAGCTCACAGTACTTGGACTTAGTAACTTGTACTTTATCTACTCAGAGGCAGGGTTTGGTTTTGCTTTTCCAAACCAGACGGCATTCTGTATTCGTGAGGATTAGGACCCTCTGCGCAAGGGGAGCGCGTCCCTGCCCAGAGGCCCCCAGGGGCGTCCAGAGAATGAAGGAGCCCAAAGCTGCTGTCGTCCAGGAAGCCGTGATCGCTTTTTCCCAGGCGCAGATTGCCCTGAAGCTGAGTCCACGTGTCCTGCCTCCTCCGGAAAGGCCTCTGACCTCTCAGCAGGTGGGGCTGATTCTGGAAGAGCAGCGGGGGCGGCCGGCTCGAGTGCCCCAGACACCAAGGCTGCCCAGGAAGATGAAGGCGGGAGCTTCAGAGAGCTTCGGTGAACATCAAATGCCAAGGCCGCCACGCTTCCCAGGACACAGCCAGAGGCACAGAGCACGGCGCGAGCACACGTCTTCCCCGCCACGTGGTTCACAGCAGCCGGCGCTGCTGATGCTCCTGGCTGCTCGGCAGTGCCCGAGGGCCGCGGCCACCAGTGAGGAGGCCATTAAAATACAGGCTCCAGAAGAAGACGCCAAGGTTAGAGGGGGGCCGAGCAGGTCTAAGCCCCCAGGGCCAGGCTTGTGGGCTTGTGGAGGGAGTGGGGGCGGGACAGAGAGACGCAGCTGGTAACCTGGAGCAGTTAGAAACCCACGCACACAAGGGCTCGAGGAAGGTGCTGTGTTCTGTACTTTCAAAACATCTCCTCGGAGCAAGTCCTGCTTCCACAGCCAGGAAGAAAGAAATACAGGCAAGGCCAACATAGATCCGACTGAAGTCCCAGGGAAAGCAGCGGATCTGAACACACTGTGAAGGCCCCAGAGCTGGCACTCCTGCCGTGTGGACTTACACGAGTCCCCTCCCCTAGCCTCACGGCCCAGAGGCTACAGCCGCCCAGCCGCTCCAGCCCCAGGCCAATAAGGACTCAGTCAGACTCAGACACACGGTCCAGCGCCCCAGCGCTGTAAGACCCAGTGTGGTGAGGGGCCAGACCCAGGCCCCGGGCACCTCCCACGTCACCCCCAAATCCATAGCCTCAGGGCAGCTTATTTGCATTCTCCCATCCTTCGGCCTGTTGAATGGGATTAAGTAGCTCTAAATGAACCCCGTTACCAGGGACGCAGGAGAACGGGGTGAGAAGACGGCACAGTGGGGGTGTGGCCGTCCTGCTGCCCCAGCCGTGCACCCGGCCCCACACTGTCCACCCGCCCAGGCCCAGCGGGAGCTGGCTTCTCTCCAGAGTGCACACGCTCTGCTCTGGGCCAAGGGCCCAAGGCCGAGATGAGAGCCACAGCGCCACGGGAACACCAGCCACACTCACTGCCTAGGCTGGAGCAGGGCTTGCCCCCATCGTGGGCGCCGTGGACGCAAGTGGCCCCAAGTAACGTCACTGGTGCCACCTGCACCCGGCCCCAGAGCCCCTGTAGCCAGGGCTCCAGAGCGGCCCCCGGGCCCACGCCTCTTGGGCACCGCTCTGACCCGCGGCCCCCCGACTCCCCGCCTGGTCTGCCGCTTGGGGACAGAGCTGGCTTCAGCGAGGGCAGGCACTGCGGTGCAGAGGAGCCCGGACATGCTTCAGTCCAACGCAAGGAGCAGCCTCCTGGCCACAAGGAGACCAACTGTCCCCAGGCGGCCTCCAGCACACACCGGCCCAAGGGCCTCCCCTGCCCTCGTGGCTGGAACACCGCCCTTGCTCACAGGGGCTGCCTCAGGAGCCTTCTGGAAGGACTCCAGAGCCAGATCAGGCAGCCCCAGCCCTGCCCTCAGCCCCGCACCCAGCAGAGGACCTAGCCTGACGTCAGCATCAGCAAGCCAGGCATGGGGGGGACAGGGAGCTCGGGGAGGGGGGGCAGCAGGGGAAGGGGTCGGTAGTTTGAGGGTGGAGCCTCCTTTCCTCGACATCATAGCCCCTCCGCACGCCCAGAACTACAGGCTCCGTCCGTCCCGCTCCCCAGAGGAGCGGCCCAGTAGCCTCCCCACCCCAACGCTCCCCTGTTCCAACTACCCCTTCCTCTGGCGTCCATTCCAGACTGAGCTGAAAAGCAGGGTCCCAAACCCAGGCAGGGGACTAAGCGCCTCTGAACAGACACCGCCCCCCCCCACCCAGGCAGAAGAGACCTGCCCTGTCCCGGTGCGTTTGGGGAATGTAGGCGGAGCAAGTCCCCGCGGCTCGGGGCCCACGGGGGCGGGAGCACGAACGCCCACAGGCGCGCACATGCTCTCGCCATCACCGCGCATTCCTGGGGCCTCGGCCGCCCAGGAAGAGCAGGCCTCCTGTGCGTGAGCACGCGCGCGCACACACACACACACACACGCACACGCACACACACACCCCACCGAGGTGCAGACCTGTCATCATGCCCACAAGCCTGGTGCTGGCTGGCCACCATGCAGACCCTCACCCAGGACCGTCCCAGAAGAGCTGAGTCAGGGTCCCACGAGCGGCTGTGTCCGCCAAGGAGGTGCCACAAGGAACTGCCTGCCCGCCCTGCCCCGCCCCCCAGCCAGAGGTGGACCTGCCGCTCAGCAGAGGGCCCAGCAAACCAGCCAGAAATTCGCACCCCCCGGGGTCTCCCACTCCAGGTGGGCGAGATCCCAGACCCCTTCTGACCATCCCCAGGCACCCGGCCCAACCACACACCTGAGAAGGAAACACTGCCGAGATGCCAGAGACAGGTCTCTGCCCACCAATGTGCTGGGCTGCCCCCCGGCTCAACCCATCCCCTCTCCCAGGTGCACTGAGCTCCCCCCTCGTCCTGCAACTTCTGAGTCAGGGCTGGCAGGCCCAGGGCTGGTACGGGGTAGGCACACGCTGCGGCGGCCTCAACTCCAACTCAGCCCAACACGCTAGACTCTCGTGGCAGAGAGTAGCCAGGTGTCCTGGGCAGGGAGGGGATAAGCCCCCCACCTCCCGCAGGCCCAGGCCCAGCCTGGTATGGAAGTCTGCCACGCGGTGTGGGCATGGTCTCTCTGGCTGGACGTGGAGCCTGGGCTGCCCGGGGAGGACCAGGGCACCGCCAGGCACCTACCCTCCCCTCAGGCAGGGCCTCTCGCACCTGGCCAGGTCCACCTGTGCACCTGTGTGATTCCAAAAGTTGGGAGTCGAGATGCAGCAAACAAATGTTGGGTGTTGGACGTGAGAAGCACGGTGAGCCAGGGGTTGCTGGGGGCGGGGGCGCAGCCCCAGGGCAGGTGGGACGTCCCCCTCCCCAGTCTGGAGAGTGGAGCGCGTGACCTCACCCAGCTGCACCCCTGAGGTCTGCGCGCTTTCCAGTCTGGATACTATAGTCCCATGGTTTTTAAAGTTGACAGAGAGAGAGAGAGAGAGCGGGCTCCCCAACCCACACAGCCCGTTTCCAGAGGCCACAAGTGTCCCCGCCAACAGGCCACAGGACACCGAGGCCTGGAGACCGGCTGAGGCCCCGAGCCAGCACAGGGCTCGCACGGGTCTGACCAGGCCGGGCGGAGCCGCAGGGGGAGCTGGCAGCCTCCAAGCTGCCTTCCCAATAAGTCTGCTTGTGCCTCTCCCCTTGTGCCGGGAGACTCCCACTCCCGGCAGGCCGTGGCGGCCCCCCATCCTGGAGGAGCAGGCGGGGCCCCCGTACCCCAGGTGGGACCAGGACGTCACGCCCGCTGGGGAACTGAGCCCAGAAGGGCATTGCCGCCTACCCGGCGGCCTCACTCACCCACAGGCAGAACGTTCGTTCTCAGGAAAGGCCGTCTGCACTCCAGATCGGGGCCTGGGTCCTCGGGCGAGGGCACCATCGTGGAGGGACCGAGGGCTCTCGGCACTGGGGCGGCAGGTGAGAGGTGGGACTGGCCTGCATTACCACCTGGGGCCGGCCATCCGAGGGAGGCAGGGAGAGGCTGCTCTGAGGTCCCTCTGCCCCGAGGGCCCCAGCGTCCCCTGCCGGGATGGAGGCTGGGTCTCCGCTCATCACTCCTAGAGAGGCAGGGGCAGCGGGGCTGGTGAGTGAGGCCTGTCCAGCATCCAGGTTAGTGCTGGGCCGGAGTGCAAGAGGAGGCTGTACTGCAGCCCAGCTCCACTATCCACCCCGTCCCCCGACAAGCAGCCCTTCAAGGTGGGGTGCCGGGCAGCCTGGCAGGGAGTCTGGCAGGAGGGCGACCCCACCCGGGACCCTGAGGCTTGGGGGGAGGAGCCGGTGCAGCCAGAGGGCGGGGGAGCTTATCAATGGCTGCATCACCGAAGTGTTGACTGTTTCTCTGTGCCGGGACTGGTTCCATAGCTTGATAAATTTCAAAGGCAACACAGGAGTCACTTTGCAGAGAACGGCAGCCCCCCTCTGCTGTGACGGTGCTGGATGCACTGGCCAGCCCTGGGCCACCCTGGGGCCCCACGGACCACAGGAGGAGCCCAAGGCTCAGGTGGGTCCCTCAGCCCTTTCTCCAGCCCTCAGGTCCCAGTGCACTGTCACCCCCAGGTCTGCAGTCTCAGGCCCTTCCAGCCACCACTCGGTCTGGGCAGTGGGTGGAGGCCACGCTGGCCTCCCAGGCAGCCATCGGCCCCGGGGCTGCCTGGCTGGGCTCCCACCACCCCCCAGTGGGCCCAGGCCCCATCCGGCCTCCACGTGGCCTCCACAGAGGCTCAGTCCCACCCTGGCCTCTGCGCAGGACCCCCTGCTGCACCTTTCCAGCTCCTCCCCCACCAACGCCCTCCTCGCTCCCCCAGGCCAGCTCCTTCCAGAGACTTCCTCTGTGCCCACTCCCTCCTCTGGGCCTCCTCCCTGGGCCCAGCATGGGGGGCCTTGGCCGCTGGGCTCTGGAGCACGTCTGACGTGCCCAGGACGGAGCTTCTGCGGCCCGGCCCTCGGGTGCACGTCGGGACACCCGGAGCCACACTCTGCCCAGGTGGGAAAAACCGCGGGGGTGGGGGCAACACCCCTCCCCAAGGGCCCCTCAGAGCCGCCCTACCTCGTGGCCCTTCTCCAGCCACCCGGGAAGGAGGGCGCCGTGGCGGTCTGCCCTTCCTCCACCCTGGCAGGCTTCAGCCCCCAAGCCCTCCACCTGGCCCAGCCCCCCAAGACCAGCAGCAGACCCGGAACCGGCTACCCACCAGGGCCCGACAGCCGGGGCCCCGTCCCAGCCTTGCCCATCCCCCTCCCTGCTCCCCCAGGAGTTCCCTGGGGTCCTGCACGTCCCACGGGCACAGAGGCAATGCCACGCATCCCCGCTTGCCCACCCAAGCCCGGCTGGGCCCGCACAGCCCTCCACAGGCCCACTCCCCTCCTGGGCGCCCCCTGGCCGCCGCCCGGTTCCCGGGCTCACCTGCGGTGGCTCCCCCGAGGTGGCTGGACCTCCACGGCCCCTTGGCTACACAGCCCAAGAGGCCGGCGCCAGCTCTGGCCGCTGAGCCAGCTACTGCCAGGCTTCCAAGCAGGCCGCACGCTTCCTGCGGCAGCGGGAGCCCAGGAGCTGTGCCCGGACATGTCTGCCAGAGCGGGGCCGGGCGCGGGGCTCGGGCTGGGCTGGCACAGTCGGGCCTAAGTAGGCCACAGCGCCCACCAGGAGCAGAGGCGAGGCCACGGAGGGCCGTGAGGGCAGCAGTTGGCGAGCTGAGGCCCCAGCAGCACCGGCGCCCGTGAGCCCCGCGCCGCCCGCCCCCCACCCCCAGCCACGCCAGGGCCCCTGACGGCACTCCTCACTTCCAGCCACGCTGGCCCCCGTGGGGAGGGGCTGAGGGTCAGAGGGGCTGCCCGGCCGTCCCCAGCTCGGCCCCTCCTCCTCTCACAGGCTGACCCCCGGGCTAAGGAGGGGCACCGCCCCTCTCAGGCCTCCAGCCTCTGCTCAGACCCTGGCCCAGATGCCAGTGTCAGGCCCGGGAACTGGCTACTGCCCACGGGTGAGCAGCCACGGTGACATCACTCAGAGCCAGGCCGGGTCGGCGGGGGACAGGGCCGAAAGGTTCACGGGACTCCTGCCCCTCAGAGGCCGACCGTTTAATCAGGGCCCTCGGCACAGGCCCGGATAGGCCGGAGGGTGGCCCAGCCGAGCCCAGCGCCCAGGGGGCGCCGCCCACAGCCAGACGGGAAGGCCCGCCTCCATAGAATGGCCAGTGCCCAGCCTCGAGGCCCCGGGATGGAGTGGCTGCCATCGAGCAGTTCCTGGTGAGTCCACAGCGCCCACCCGCCCTGCCGTCGCCCGCTGCGGGGGCCTAGGTGTCCCTCAGGCCCGGCCTCCCGGCCTGGACACTGGCTACAGCTTCCAGCCCAACCCTGCGGTGCCCCCTCACCATGTTCCACAGAGCAGCGGGCTCGCAGTGAGAGTGCCACGGGGCCACCACGAGCCCCCCTCCGGCCACCCTCTCCCTGTTGCCTCCCGCCTTCTGTGTCAGCGCCCTGGACGTGGGGCTGCCACACCCTCCACTGGCAGCGCTGGCATGAGAAGAATCCCAGCCCCCCAACCCCAGCCCAGCGGGTGTGGCTGCACCGGGCCTGGCCTCTAACATCCAGCCTCTCTAGACCCTCTGCCCAGGTGCCCCCTGGTGTCCACCCCGGGCTGGACACCTGGCCCGAGGCCCCCGAGGGCTGACACAGCACGGAATCAAAAGGCTGGCCCATCTGCTGCCCAGGGCCCCCACCCCAGCCTTGCCCATCCCCCTCCCCGCTCCCCCAAAGCTGCCTGCGGAGTCTCCTCCCCAGGTGGGACCCTCACTGCCCAAAGCCTCCCCCGAAGCCCCCTACCACACAGAGCCTGCTTATTCCCGCATCCCTGCCACCCCAGCACAGCCTCCAGGCTGAGAGTGGGGTCCAAGGTGGAGGAGCCCTGATGACGGGGCAACAGGTCAGGGCTCCCCCGTGGCCTGCGAGTCTGGAGCTGGACCCTCTACCAGGAGCCACCTGCTGCCAGAGCCTCCCCTAGGAGGTCCAGGTGCCACATCCTGGACCTAGCAGATGAGGACGCAGAGGATGGAGGCTGGACCCCGACAAGCCCGGCCTCCCCCCTCGAGTGGGTCAAGCCAGCCAGAGCTCAGCACAGAGGCTGTCACCCAGGGCCCGCCAGGCCGCACATGGCAGCAGCCCTGACCGCGAGGCCGGGCGGGAGTGACTGGGTGACGCAGCCACACGTCTGGGTCCGGGGGCTTCGTGGAGCAGGACCCTTGCCCGGGGACAGGAGGGAAGGGCTTTGGTTGAGGGCAAGTCCTGGGTGAGAGCAGGGATCACTCAGCCAGGGCACGTGTGTGCAGCCTGGGACCCAGCCGCTCTGCTCCAGGCCCCAAGGGATTGGGGGGGGGCGGATATCCAGGGCGGCCCTGTCAGGTCGGGGAGCTGGAGGCCCCAGGGTTGGGGACACACACTTGGAACAACACAGCACTAGAAGGAGGAAGAAAGAGTGTCTCGCGGGAGAGAGACGCGTCTTGAGAGCACAGTGCCGAGCAAAGAAAGCAGAGATCAGAAGGGGGCAGACGACCAAGACCACACCACAGAGCACTGCTTCCCGAGGTGTGGCCCACGGAACCCCAGGGGTCCCCAAAAGCTTTGGGGGCCCACGAGTTCTGAACTATTTTCATGATTCCACTCTCCTTCCCCGTGCTGACGTTTGCACAACAGTGGGTAACACTCTGCACAGATCAAGGCGGAGGGATCACAGCCGCATCACCTCCTGCATCACTGCATGCTCAGGATCGAACAAAGAAAACGCCGTGTCCCCGAGCCCGCCCTCGACAGAGCAGTAAGAGTGACAAATTTGATTAAACCCCGCCTCTGGGTTCGAATCTTTCTAGTATTGTGTTCGAGACCGCGGGGAAGGGCTCCCGAGTACACACAGAGCTGCCGCCCCCGAACTGGTCGCGGACACAGCCCACAGACACCATTTTTTACCCGAAAGAACAGCTGGCAAACTGGCTATGCCGTATGGGTGTGCAGACATCCGGCAGAAGTTTCCTCAAAAACAAGTGAAGTAAGCACGCCACTTCAAAAGAAAATAAATAAAATGACCGGATCTGTCTCCAACGGTCAAAGCCACAGCTTAAGGGAACGTCGGCATTTGGAAGAACTTGAATCCACCACTGTGAGTCTGACAGCTTCCGAGCAGTGAAGGCTTTTTCTCATGAGAGCGGTGGTGTTCATATGCTCTAAGGAAACGTGTCAACATTTGGAAAATCCACCGAACTCAGCACACCAGTATTTCCCAGATGACCCAGACAGGATAATCCAAAATCACTCACAGGTGAAGATCCTGTCCAAGCGAAAACCAGACCAGTGGGTGTTAGTGTAACAGAGCCCCTGATGGCGTTGCTAGGGATGCAACTCTCACATCTCAGCTCCCTTCAAGAAGCCCTCGTTGGTTCAGCTTTGGCGGAGCACCGTTACCTGAGTCGGCACATTTCCCCGTAGTCTTCACCACAACGCGCTGGGACAGATGGAATGCCGTGTTCTCTACCCAAACACGACAGAGATTTGCAACAATGTAAAAAAATGTCTCTCTTCTCACTGAATTTTTTGTTTGGAAAAAACCAGTTATAAACTGTTATTTCTCTTAATGTGTAATTAGTTGATTGTTAGTTGATTGTTATTTTTAGTAAGGCCTCATCCGTAACTTTTTTTTAATGATCACTTTTACGTTCTACTGTGGTACCTGTCAGGTGATCATAACCAGGGGTGTGCTGGGCGAGACTGACCAACCACCTCTCGGGGGAGGAAAGCCCTGAGGATGGTGTTTGCTGATGCCCGTGGTGGAAGCACACCCACCGCAGCCAATTGCAAGCTATGCCCGTGAGATTACTGAGCGTGGAGTTGGGAAGAAATGGGCGACATTCCATCCCCTGGGATTTCCAGTCCTCAGATGGAACAGACGCAAACCCTATCTAGACAAGAACATGGATAATATAGTAAGATGTGAATAATTAGGAAGTGCTAAGTTCTGAGTGTTGATTGCCTGTGCTTTTATATAACTTATATGGTTTACATAAAATTTGATTTTAATAATGGCTATGTTTAACAACCAGCTCCCAGAATTACTGGAGATCTCACAGCCAGCTCTCGCCAGCTCTCTCTCCACTGGACACAAAGCTCTTCGGGGTCCCCAACAATTGTTCAGAGTGGAAAGGGGTCCAGAGACCAAAACCTTTGCACCGCTAACATTGATATAGATCAAAAATAATTGCAACACAAAATGTGGAAGCAACCTGAGTGTCCATCATGTCCATAACAGATGAACAGATAAAAATTACTCAGCCATAACAAAGAATGAAGTAATGCCATTTGCAGCAACATGGACGGACCTAGAGATTGTCATACTAAGTGAAGTAAGTCAGAGAGAGAAAGACAAATACTCTATGATATCACTTGTATGTGGAATCTAACAAAATACAACAAACTGGTGAATATAAGAAAAAAGAAGCAGACACACGGATATAGAGAACAAACTGGTGGTTACCAGTGGGGGGAGAGGTAATGTGGGGATGGGGGATTGGGAGGTACAAACTATTGGGGGTAAGATTGACTACAAGGATATAGTGCACAACACGGGGAGTAGAGTCAGTATCTTGTAATGACTGTAAATGGAGTACAACCTTTAAAATTGTATTAAAAAAACTTTTAAGGTAAGTGCAACAAAACACAGTATGCATTCTGAAAAGTAACTAATACAAAAGGTGCGCACTGAGCACCCATCAGAGCGCATCCCAAGAAGGGGCGGGATGGGGTGAACACGATCAGTCAACCACGCACAGTCGGTCACGAGCAGGGCCGGGATGAGAAGAGGAGGGTCCCCAGAGCCCTCTGTGCCCGAGGCCTGCAGAAGAGATTGCTGTGGAAGTGGGCGTCTCCAGGTCAGAGCTCGGTTTGAAGCCTGCCTCTTCGTAGCCAAGAAATTCTCCCTGAGCTCTGGTTTCCTGGCCCGTAGAGCAGGTGCAGAGAGCCCTTCCCCAACAGGAGACGGCAGGAGCCAGCCTGGCAGGTGGGCACAGACCCTTCCGTGTCTTCACGCTCTGGGACCCCTGCCCTTGGGGGCTCTTTCCCCACCCCTGCGCCAGGAGCACACCCCACAGGAGCCGGGCTGCAATCACTGGGGTCAACCCCATGAACAGAGATGGGCCCTGGGAGCCCCTCCCCGATCCTCCCGGCAGCTCCAGCCCCTCTGTCCTGCCTCAGCCCCACCCTCTCCATGAGAGCATCACTGCCAACCTCCGTGCTCCGCGAGAATCTGCAAAGTGTGGCGAGGTCAGTCTCCACGTCACAGTGTGGGAGGGTGCTAAATGGGTCAAACTGCCCCCCGGGGCCAGAGGAAGGGCCCCAAAAGGGACAGCAGAGGTCCTGCCTGGACCACCTCCATCAGAAGCCAGCTCCCCGCGGCCCCGAATGGAATCCTGAGTCTTTGGGCGGGGTGGTGTCTGTTGAGTGCAAGAGGTAAGTCAAGGCTTGGGGTAGGCGGCCAGGAGGAGGGAGGCACAGGGCATGTCCCTGCGTCCCTGCGTCCTTAACCCAAGGACACAGAGCTCCTGACCAGAGCCCCAGGGGCGGCTGGGGGGGCCCTGCACCCACCCTCACCCCACAGTAGTACCCAGACTGGCAGGGAGGAACGTCTCGCTCACCGCAGAGGTCCAGTGTCGGGGAGGGTCCGAAGGGGCTCAGAGGGGAGCCATCGGCGGGAGGGGCGCCTCAGGCAGAAGGGGCAGCAAGTGCAAAGGCCCTGCAGCTGGAAGGGCCCGTCTGGCCCCTGGGGCCCAGGGCTGGCTTGGAGTCCCCAGTCCCAGTCCAGCTTCCTCAGACAGAAGCCCCCTCCCTCCCCCAAGGGAGCTGAGGGAAGCATTTCTGGGCTCCTCCCGGCTCTGCCATCTCCACGGCCAGGCCCCCGACCCCGTTCCTCCCCCACCGTCCTCACGCCCCCAGGGGAGGCCGGCTGTGACCCCATGCCCCACTGCCGGGTGGGCATCAGCCCCTCCCTCTGCCGGCCTCCAGCCGTGTCCACCGCTCTCATCCAGAGGCCGGTACCTGCTCGCCCCTCCGTTTTCCCCTGGATGTCTGTTGTCTCTTGAAATTCAGCGGGAAACTCAAGGCCGGGCAGAGAGGACAGACCCCCAGAACAGCCCCGAGCTGGGGTGGCCGCTGCAGTTGCCTTCTCGGAGGAAGGCGAGGACCACCCTGGGGGGCCTGGCGCGGGGGCTGCTGGGACCCCCAACGGGAGCGGATCCCATGGTGGGGAGAGTGGAGGGGGACCCGGAGGGAGCATCCCCTCTGAGAAGTTTTGTGTCTGGACGGGCAGCGGTGGCGGGGGGCGGGGAGGGGGACTGGCGTTTGGATGAAGGAGGAGCACAGGGGATGCTGAGGTCATACTTGGCACCCGGTGAGGGTACCGGCCAGAGCTGCCACACGCAGGGGGAGAAAACTAAAGATGCGCCCTGGGGCCCCCACTCAGCTCTGGCCTCTGGGGACGGGGCAGGGGGCGGGCGGGGGATCCGGAGCCTCCTGCTGGGGACCCCGACCCCTGGCCTCCAACAGACCGGGAGCGACTGTCTGCACACAGCGCCTCGCGGGAGAAGCCCCAGGCCACGCCAGGCCACGCCGCGCCACACGCTGGGCCACGCCAAGCCACGCTGGGCCACACCAAGCCAGGGTCCTGCGCTTCTGCCTCGGGGAGCCCCCGTGCCGCATGCTTGCAGTCCCCAGGCCCTGGTTGCTTCCCGACTCTCACGTCTGAAGTGAGGAGGCTGTGGGCCTTCAATAGCATCGGCTCTTCTACTTTGAAAGTAAACACCCCGAGGTGGCAGAGGGGCTGTGAGAGCCACTGGCCGTTGGCAGCTACCGGTCGCTGTACATCAGGACAAACCCCCCAAAACCAAAGTCAGAACCACGTGGACGCAGAGGTGGAAGCCAGCGCACGGTGGTTCCTTCCAGCCCTGGCCAGCGGGGCGCTGGCAAGGCAGGCCGTGGCCTCGGGTTCCCGGCGAGCACTGGGGCCTGTCCACTCGCTCTGGCCTCGGAGCTCGGTCCACACAGACACCCTGAGCGCTGCCGCACGCCAGGCGCCCGCTGGGAACAGACAAGGGAGCCAGACAGGAGACGCCCTCGGGGACTCTCGTCACCGTCACCCAAGTCCACAGACCAAGCACTGCTGCTGCTGAGATGCTTGCAAACCTCTGAGGTCCTACCACCCATGGCCCCCACGCCACCTCCCAGCAAACCCCGAGCAGCTCAGCCCCCGGAGCCCACCCGTGAGAGGAGCCACAGCGAGCCTCGGGCTGGCCCACGCCGTCCACGCCACACACGCGTGGGTCCCGGGGGCTCCCCGGCCCAGGATGTAAGACTCTCTATCCTCCATTTGGCAGGTGAGGACCAGCACAGAGGTGGCAGCCCCCGTGGCCACCCCCATTAGGAGGATGCCGGCATGGGGACAGTGACATGGGGGGAGGGCGTCTCCAGGGAGCGTCCAGCACAGCCCCCTCCACGAAGAGCCCCCAAGCAGGCCTGACCTCCATGTGCTCGTCCACATGCGGAGCCCCGAATGGATGCCCTTCCTTGGGCTGGAGTGAGGCGAGCGTGTGGGTGACCTGCGCCAGCCACTCTCAACACCCCTGCCCAGCCAGCGGCCTCTCTCAGGCCGCCCTGGCTTTGCCTGGTGCCCACAAATCCTCACTCTTCTGGGTGCCCCACCCCACAGGGTCCTGGCTTCGCCCCCCTCCCTCCAGCCCCAGGGGAGGCGGGGAGGATGGCCTCTGGTCTGGACGGAGCCCTCCCTCTCCTGTCAGTGCAAAGCCTCCTCCTCCAGGAAGTCCTCCCAGATCACCTCTTCCTTGGGCCCTTAGTGTCCAGGCCTTAGTTACCAACCAGCTCAGCCCCAGATGATGATTGCACTCACGCCACCCCCACCCACCCTGGCATCAGGCAAAGACGCTGGGATCCAGACGTGGGACCAGACAGACCTAGGATTCACCCTGCACCTGCTGTGGACCAGGCAGGGCCTCACCGAGCTCTGACTCTTAGCTCTGCCACACGGATGGTGGCCCTTCCCTCCTTGGCCCCTCAGGCTCCAGATTCCTGTCCCGCCCCCTTGAAGCGCCGACAGTGGCCCACCGCCCCGGAGTCCCAGCACACTGCTGGGCCAGGAATCGTGCCTGCCTGTCCCAGGCCAGCACAGGGACAACAGGCCCTGGCCACCGGCAGAGTCCCTGGCCAGCCCCTGTGTCCTTGACATTACTTCCAAGACCAGCCCAAGCCCCAGGCAGCCCCTGTCCTGCCCCACCTAACAAGCCCCTGGCAGGGCACTGCTCTGGGTCCCGCAGCAGGGCCTTCCCACACCTGCACTGGGGGAGGCCTCTGCCCAAGGGCTGTTGGGAGTCCCAGCTCAGTTCTGGGGGGCCGCCCACCTATGCCCACGACCCCTCCCACCCCAGGCAGCCCGAGCCCACCCTGTGCCCACTGCACCCCCGCCCCACGCACCTCAGGGCCAGCTCCACGGCTGCCTGCTGGGGTGAGGTGTGTTCCCAGACCTCCCAGCCAGCCACCACTGCCAGCTGGAGGAGCCTGTTCTCCAGGTTTGTCCCGAAGGAGTGCTGCGCCCTAAAGGTCAGTGGGGAGCACGGGCTCTTCCCCAGTCCCTCCACCCCCCAGGCGCTGGCTGCAGGGAAGGGGAGAAACAGGCTAGTCCGGCCCCAGGCCTGGGGCTGGAACTGCAGCTGCCCACCCCCTATGCCCCACAGAGGGCAGCAGCACCCACCTCTGCTCCACACCCCGAAGGCGCCTGCCCAGTCATGGACGCAGGCCCACAGCAAGGCTGGTGCCCAGCAACCCGTGTCTCTCCACCCCCACCACTGGGTGGGCATCTCAGCCTCGGCGACCCCTCTGCCATTCTCCAACAGCGAGAAACACCCGCTCCTCCTTATAGGACGGGGATACACGGGGGTCCAGCGAAGGCTCTGCCTGGGAGTACCCCACCCCACAGTCCCAGGGCAGGGGTGCACCCAGCCCGGTGTCCGGCCGGCCTCGGATGACCCTGAGCCCTGGGATTGGGCGGGAGGGGTCACACAGTGAGACTGCCTTGGCTAGAATCAGGGGCCTCGAGCTGGCCCCCCTTGCCCCTCCTTCCTTCTTCCAACAGGTGCTCCTGAGCCAGGCTCGACGGCACAGCAGCCACCCAAGCAAGAAGCCCGTGTTGGGTGAAGCCGGCCTCCCAGGAAAGGGACACAGACCAGCTGGCCACTGGCTTGCCCACCAGTCAGCTGGGTGGGGCTGTGGGAGGGTGGGAGATGAGTGGGGGAGCTGGGAGAGTGAGGGGAGCAGCAGGGCCATGCCCACCCTCCAGGCCAGGCTCAGTGAACGTCCCGGAGGAGGGACCAATCTGACAATGGGAGGAAGTGAATGAATTTGGTGGTGATGTAATCGGGAAGAACATTTGTATTCTACTATAAGTTAATCACTACAGGGATGTTGCCTGTAAGTGTAAATTCTGCATAATGGCCCATCTCTGTGAACCCTGCTTCCCAGGTAGTGAGCATTAAGCTAAAATACCTTCGTTTAGCTCACAGGAAACATCCTGACCAGGCCCACGTGTGAATGACTGCAGGGAGGAAGAAATTCACACACCGCCTCCGGGCTGACGGGAACCAGGAAATGTTTGACTTTACTCCCTCCCCTCTTAGTACAAAAGGAACCTGGATTCTAACTCAGGCACAGTGGTTCTTTGGAGCACGGGCCCACCATCTTCTCCGTCTGCTGGCTTTCCAGATAAAGTCATCACGCCTTGTCCCAACAACTCGCCTCTCTATCATTGGCCTGTTGTGCGGCGAGCGGTACGAGCTTAGACTCGGCCTGCGTCTGCTGATGCGCGCGGAGTATACGCTTAATATCGGCATCTCCATTCCGGAGACCAGAAAACTGAGGCCCGGAGGTCCGGCAGTGCGTGTGAGAGGTCCCAGTGGATGAGGTCACACAGCCGAGGTCACAGCAGGTTCCTGGCTCAGCACGCTCGGTTTGTACACAGCAGTGGACATCAGGGCCCCACGCTGGGGCTGGACCCCGGTCAGATACCTCTGCCCGGTGCGGGTGGCCGCTTCCCCGAAGTCCACACGGCTCTTCCCCTTCCTGTCCCAGAAGCCAGGACAGAAGTCACACGGTGAGGCCTCCAGTAAGAGCCCTCGTCTCTCCAGCCCATCCGGAATCCCAGAGCCCGAGAACACAGCGGGCAGCGCACAGGGCTCGGGCTTGCCTGGCTGCCAGGGGACCCGGAGAGCTGACTTCTGATGAGGCAGAGACTCCTGTCTGTCCCTCCCACCCGCCTTCCCTCTGAAACCACCTCGTCTCCCTCCCTGGCCGTGTGGCCATCTCTGCACCCGGCGAGTCATCACTCTGTTCTCCTTTGGTTCTGATCCAGATTCACTCTTTGGGGTGAAATTCACTCCCCAATCCATAATTCTACCCGCTAACGTGGTGGAGCAGATGGGCCCACGGCACCATCTGCTGGCCATTCTGGGCTCTGACCCCCAAACTCAAGTCACAGTAGGGGCCCTGGGGCACCAGCGGCAACCCCAAACAACCAGCCCCGAGGCAAGTGAGGACGCCGGGGAGATCTGAACCCAGCTGGACCCCAGGCCGCACATCCCCAAAAACAGACGCTCGGTAACACTGTTTCTGGCCTTGCCCTGCCCAGTACGGCTGTGCTGGTTAGAAGACTGGGAAGGTGCAGTTCTGGGCAGGGAGCCGGGACCAGCCAGTGGGGGAGGTGCCCTGGGCAGGCCCCACCCCTCAGGCTTCCCTAAGGAGCCAGCCGGTGACCCTGAGGAAGGGGACAAGACCTCTTCCAGATCTGACTCGGTGCCGGTGGACACTGCGTCCATCTGTGCAAGCCCATAGGCCAGGGGGTCTCAGGGGCCAGTCTGTTAGTTAGGCAGAAACTGTGAGGCCTCAGGGTCTCCACCTGGCCCCCGCCCGAGGGCGCACCCCTGGCTGCAAACCAAAGCAACAGGTGGCCTCTGCGACTAGGAAACTGGGTACACAGACAGGGGCACCGCTCCAAAGCGACACGGGGGCTTCGGTAGCAGGAGGCACTGCGGGACCACGCAGGTCCTGCCCCTTCCCTCTAAAAGGTGCCTGCCTGCCTGCCCCTGGTGGAGGCCCAACGAGCTCTGAGCCTGTCCCCAAGGCCTGGTTCTGTGTCGCTGAGCTGTGCCAGCCTGTGCACGTACCCACAGCTGACGCCCAGGTATGGGAGAAGTGAGGCCAAGAGCTACAGCCTGTCTCAACACACGCCCTCCGGGCCGAAGTCAGGGGGGCCCCGTGGCTCCCCCGCCCCCTCAGCCCACTTGCCTTCTTTCTCTCCTGCTGGGCCCACAGCTCCCCTTAGTGCCCACAGGACAGGGCCCTCTGGTCTGTCTGGGGTATCCCTGCACCCCCTCCACTGGGGCACACATACAGATGCCATGACCTGCTCCAGACCCAGAGCCCTCAGGGCACCCCCACTGCCTCCTCCCACTGCTCTCCCCCCAGGCCCCTCCCCCGGCCCTGGGCTGCAGCTCAAGTCCAGCCGTGGCCTGTGTCGGGGCGCCGGGCTCTCCTAGCTCCGTCCCCTCAGGTGCATGGCCTTCCAAGTTCCCCAGGCCCTCTTCGGTCCCCTCTCTGAGAGCAGCTGGGAGGGGTCAGGGGTCTGCACTTGTGGGGCCTGGGCAGCCGCCAGTAGAAACACCGCGGTTCAAGAATCAGAGCTCCCTGCTCCGCCCCAGGCCGCAGAGCACCTTTCCTGGGCCCGCAGTGGGGGTCGCGGGGATGAGAACACACGAGGTGCCAGCGCCCCGCAGAGGGTACTGCAGGGAGGGAGACGAGCGCCCTCCTTACTTCCGGCCCCAGGGGACGGGCAAGTGCCTCCCCACCGGGCGTCGGCACGCCCCCTCTAGCTCTGATGCCTCTCGCAGTACCTGGGGGCTGTCGCCGAGGCCGCTCGCCACCCTGCGCCGCTCAACCCCCCACCCCGCGCACCCGCCCCCTCCCGCACTGCGCCCGCTCCTCATCCGGGCCGCGTTCGCCCCGTACGGACCGCGCACGGAACCCACGGCCCTACCACGCGCTGGCCCCCGCAGCAGGCCCCGCCCCGCAGCAGGCCCCGCCCCGCAGCAGGCCCCGCCCCGCAGCAGGCCCCGCCCCGCAGCAGGCCCCGCCCCGCAGCAGGCCCCGCCCCGCAGCAGGCCCCGCCCCGGAACGCGCGCGCGCCGTGACGCACAAGATCTGTGACGCACAAGGTCTGCGCCGCACGCCGAGCTAGCGCCATCAGGAGGCGCCGCCGCGTGGGCGTGGCTATCCGCTGTCCCGCAGCCGCAGGTCATCAAGATCTCCCCGGTCACCGCGATCTCCCCGGTTTCCACGGTCCCCGCGGTCCCGCAACCCTAGGCCATGGCCCCTGCGGCCGCCAGCCCCCCGGAGGTAGTCCGCGCGGCTCAGAAGGACGACTACTACCGCGGCGGGCTGCGGAGCGCGGCAGGCGGCACCCTGCACAGCCTCGCGGGTGAGCCCCCGCGGGGCCGCGGGGGCGCGAAGCGGGCCGACGAGCCTCAGGCCCTCCGGTCATCCCCCCGCAGGCTCGGCCAGGCCCTGCTCGCCCCCCCCAAGACCTGAGGCGAAGGAAGGAGCGAGCGCCCCGGGCTTTGCCCCCCTGCTGCCGGGGGCGGGGGTGGGGGCCGGGCACCGGGCGTGGAAGAGTCCACGGCTCTGGGGACACGGAGAGTCTCCCGTGGAGCAGCGGCGTCGGAGCCCAGTGGAGGGGCAAGAGCGTGGGGTGGATTCCAGACGACAGCGGGCTCCTCTTCGGAGTAGCCGAAGCGAGGCTGGGCCGTAGACTCGGGCGGGTAGCCATGGGCAGGTTTTGAGCAGGAGAGGGACACGACACGATCAAAACAAATGGCCCGTGTATTCGTTTTGCTAACACATTCACTTACTCTGTGCCAGACACTGTTCTTCGTGCTTCAGAACGTTAACTCATTTTATTCTCGACACATCCCTGTGAGTGGGACCTGTTGCTAGTCCCCTCCTTAGAGACAGGGAAGCGGGGATTCCAGAAAGATCTTGTAACTTCCTGAGGTCACAACCAGCAGTGTGGGGAGCTGGGATTTGATGCTGGATGGGTGGTCTCGGCTTGAGCTCCTGGTCACTGTACTACACTGTCCTTGTGGCCCTTCTGGGCTCTAGAGCAGTTGCCCAGGCGGGTCCTGGACGGGGAGGTGGCTACAGGTTGGTAAGTTCTCAGGATACTCAGTGGCCCAGGCGAGGCAGATACAGATGGAGCAGAGTGGACAGCACAGGAGGCCAGGGAGAGAACAGAGTGTGGTTTAGGACAGTATCAGCCGCGTGGAAGGGTGACGGGGCTGGGCCTTGGCAGCAGGAAGGAGGCTTGTTCCTAATCCTTACGCTGCACCACCCTCGCCCCAACCCCTCAGAAATGACGTGGTTCCTCCTCTCAGGTGCGAAGAAGTGGCTGGAGTGGAGGAGAGAGATTGAGCTGGTGTCGGATGTCGCCTACTTTGGCCTCACTACACTGGCAGGTAGCAGCCCCTGGCAGGATCTCAAGGCCCACAACACACGCCGAGCCCAGAGGACAGGAGAGGGGCTGTCAGCAGAGTGAGAAGCTTCTGGAGGTGCTTCTCAGGGCCCCCGGAGCTGGGCCGCATGCAGCCTCAGGGAGGGAGGGAACCCCGAACCCTTTCCCTAGGTGGGAGGCCAGGCCCTGAGCCCAGGCTGGGGCCTCTGGAAGCTTTGCCGTACCCCTGTCACATCTGTCTGGGACCATTTCTCCATGGCTGAACCCGTGGCCCTAGAGGGGTCCCAGCGCTGAGCCCTGTCACGGGGCCTGGGCTATGAGGATTGTAGGGACCCAGTACGGAAGTCGCTGGCAGGTCCCTGCCTGTCTCTCTCACCGGTCCCTCTCCCCACAGGCTACCAGACCCTCGGGGAGGAGTACGTCAGCATCCTGCAGGTGGACCCGACCCAGGGCCGAGTGCCCTCGAGGTTGCGCCGCGGGATACTGGTGGCGCTGCACACCGTCCTGCCCTACCTGCTGGACAAGGCCCTGCTCCACCTGGAGCACGAGCTGCAGGCCGATGGTGACGGCACCTGGCCCTCACGGGGCAGCCTGGCCCCCGGTGCCCGTGGCCAGTCAGGGACAAGACGCTGGATGCGCCGGTGCACGGCCGCCCTGACGGAGCAGCAGCAGGGGACGCTCCTGCGGGCTGTGTTGGTGTTCAGGCAGGGCCTCGGGTGCCTCCAGCGTCTCCACGTCGCCTGGTTCTACATCCATGGCGCCTTCTACCACCTGGCCAAGAGGTTCACAGGCATCACCTACGTAAGTCACAGGTGCCGCCTGGGCCCGCTCTTCTGCAGGGGACCTCCGTCCCCGAGCACAGTCACAGGGCCAGAGCTGAAATCCTTCACTGGAAACGTGGGTCTTGTCAGGTCCCGTTTTGCTGAAAGACCTGCGCAAGTCTGGTTTCCGTAAACCCTGAGGGTAGGGCGAGTCTGTCTTCCTGCCGCCAGCACGTGTGGCCGCCCCGCTCTGTACCCTGAGCGCAGGCCTGGGGCCCTGGCTCCTGGGCCCCGTGCCCACCCTTCCAGGCCGCCCTGACAGAGGGTCAGGTGTAGGGACACCCTGATGGTGACCCTACAGCGACCCTGTTGCCGCCAGCATCCCCGCTAGCCTCCCCTGGGCTCCGCCCGCCGCAGGAGTCTCAGCTGATGCCCTTGCTCCCAGGTTCACCCGGAGGGCCTTCCCTCGGGCCCCCTGCCTCCCCGGAGGTCTCCAGGCTCCCTTGGCAGTGCTGTCCCGGCACGTGCACCCCCTCTCCTCAGCCCAGCCCCAGTCCTCACCGCGTTTGCTCTACCTGTTAGGTAGGGTGTTTGCTAAGTTGCTGCCACAGAGGGGCCTAGAAACACGGGCTCAACCCAGTCAGGGCGTTGGGGGCTGCCACGGGCTCTTCCTACACAGGCAACCAGGGCCCTGCCCCTCGGGCTCCAGGCTCTGGCCAGTCTGGCTGACCTGACTGTCCCCATTCCCTGGGGGGAAGGAGACAGAAGCGGGGGGCAAGCAGCTTTCCCTTGGGGGACGTGGCCGGGAGTCCCAGCTGCGGAACATCACCCGGGTAGTCTGGTGCCTTGCTAGAAGCGGGAGCTTCTGTTCGTCCCACGGGGCTGAGTAGCGGGTCTGCCACGCTTGGCGCCCCTCCCATCTCACTGGGCGCCGCTGCTCAGGCTTCCCAGTTCTTTTTCTATGAGGCTTGGGGGCCTCGTCGTCCCCCCTCTCCCCGCAACACCTTGCCTGCAGCCTAGTGACTGCAGGCTTCGAGGTTCGTGGCCGTCCTCGCTCAATGCTGGGCTCCCGCTGGGGGTGAGGCCCTGAGCTGTCCAGCTGCGCCCCCCCAGCTGCCACCCAGCGCAGAGCCTGCCAGGCGCTGCTGCCCCATCCCGCAGCCAGAGGGCAGGCCTTGGCTTTGTGCCACAGGGGAGGCCTGGCCCCTGGGCCACTCAGTGCCTCACGCCAACGGATCATGTGACTGTGCCCCCCTCCCCGGGTCCCTGACAGCTCCGTGTCCGCCATCCGCTCGCAGAGGACCCTCGGGCCCGTGCCAGCTACAGGCTGCTGGGGCTCGTGTCCCTGCTGCACCTGGCACTGGCCGCGGGCCTGCAGCTCTACGGCTTCCGGCAGAGGCAGCGCGCCCAGAGGGAGTGGAGGCCGCAGCGTGGCCTGTCCCACCGCAGGTGCGCAGGGCTGTGCCGGGGCGGGGGCTACCCAGCGCCACACGGAACTCAGGCTCAGTTCTGTCCCATCGTCCCCCCTCTCCTGCCAGGAGCTACGCAGAGAGAGCAGTTTCCAGAACCTCGCTGTGCACCCTGTGCCTGGAGGAGCGCAGGTACTCGACGGCCACGCCCTGCGGTCACCTGTTTTGCTGGGGCTGCATCACCCACTGGGCCGACACCAAGGTGAGCGTCCTGAGCGTAGGCCCCCGGGCCACCCCCGCTGCACTGGGCCTGCTGCCTGCCTCCACAGCCACGCTTGTTCAGTGGTGGTGGTGGGGGGGCTATTTTTAAAAGCCCCCAGCTGGGATGGAGGCAGGGAGCTGCGGTGGCCGGAAGCCTGCTGTGACAGCTCTGCTCCCAAAAGGAAGGCCCCAGCCACCCACCTGGGAACCCTCGGAGCGAGAGCCGCCTGCTAGGCCTTGAGATCTCAGGGTGTGGGGTCCAGGGGGCCAGAGCAGAGAGCTCTGCCACCTTACTCCTGCGCTGGCTTCAGGGAGGGGCCGGTCCCGGGCCCCCGTGTACCCCCGCCCCGTCTCTCCTTGGGGCCTGAGGTCAAGCCCGCCTCATTACTGGGATGTCCTGTCCACACGCTGCCCAAGGAGCCTTCCTCAGGGCCTGCAGGGCGCGGCGGCTGCAGCCTCCTCCGTGGGGTCCAGGCCGCTCTGCGAGGCCCCGGGGCACACGCGTGCCTGGCAGGCAAGGGGCTGACCTTCCCGGGCCACGAGGGACCCGGCCCTGAGGGTGGGGACAGGGGACCCGTGAGCTCACACCCAGAAACTCCAAGAGGTTCAGGGCAGCCACAGTCGTTCCGCGGCCAAGCGCCCTCCCTTCTCCCAAGTCACCCATGGCCTGGCCATCTCCTCGCTGGTCACCGTCCCTGCTCTGCTCCCCAACTGCCTGCATCATCTCAAAAAAATGTTTTTCTGTCTTAATGGAGACATGTGTACATCCGTGTTTTACTGGAGATGCCAGTGGGGGAGGGACCCCCGGGGTTGTAGGGGTCACAACCCGTGACCTTCCTCCTCCCCCCACAGATGGAGTGTCCCCTCTGCAGGGAGAAGTTCCTCCCCCAGAAGCTGGTCTACCTGCGGCACTACCGCTGACCCGACGGAGGGAGGAACCCAGGAGTCTTTCCTGATGTCAGGAGGAAGTTTATTCTCAAGGTTGACAAGTTGACTGTACTTGCACAGAAATCATGAAATTCTCAAGTCTTTTATTCTTTGTCACAGTAGATACTGTGCCAGCCGCCGGGGAGGACAGGCGCTAGACCTGGACCTGGCCGTGAAATGGCTTCAGGGCAGGTTGGGCAGGGCCTGCAGGGCTGCCAGCCAGACAGCTCAGCACTTAAACAGAACTTCCCTCCCTTCCCCAAACCGGTCATTTATATCCAATACCAGGCACACAGTGAGGGCAGGGCCAGACGGGCCAGGACTGAACAAGGGCCGGAAACCAGCAGCCTGCCTTCCCAGCGTGGTCAGTCTTCCAGCCCAAACGACCCACAAACCTTAACCCTCGTCACTGGAGCTGGCTTTTGGGGCGAGAGGGCACAGCCCTTCCCGGAAAGTAGCCGTGATTGCCCCCTAACACGTTGGGCAGGTGCCTTCTAATAAATGTCAAGTTTGTTTCCCGTTTTAGAAAATGGAGGGCTTCCCTGGTGGCGCAGTGATTAAGAATCCGCCTGCCAATGCAGGGCACAGGGGTTCAAGCCCTGGTCCGGGAAGATCCCACATGCCGCGAAGCAACTAAGCCTGTGCGCCCCAGCTACTGAGCCTGCGCTCTAGAGCCTGCGAGCCACAACTACTGAGCCTGCGCGCCTAGAGCCCGTGCTCCACAACAAGAGAAGCCACTGCAATGAGAAGCCCGCGCACTGCACCGAAGAGTAGTCCCTGCTCCCCGCAGCTAGAGAAAGGCCACACTCAGCAACAAAGACCCAACCCAATGCAGCCAAAAATAATAAAATAAATTTTAAAAATAAAATGGAAGTGTGTGTCCTGGCCTCTGAACACGAGCCGTCTCCTCCTGCTTGGAGCGCCTGGCGGGCTCCAGCCAGCCTGACCCACTGAGGCCACCCGTCTCCAAAGCTGGTGGTGGGCCAGCTCGCCTACACACCGGCTCACTGCTGTGTCCAACACACTTCCTGCCACCTTTTTTGTTATTTTCAGGTTTTTACATCTACCTAAGCTGTGCAGAGACAGGACTTTGCCGTAGGCATCCTTACAACAGCAAGTCCACAGAAGTGCTGGTGTGTTAGCGCCGTGAGGTGAACGGAAGCCCGTGTGGAAGGGGCCCTCCCAGGGCCCCTACAGGCTGCTTCTCCCTCCACGTGACTCTGTGGGAGCGGTGATGCAGGAACAGAGACTCCTCGGTGAGCAGAGGTCAGCCCCAGAGGCAGGCCGTGACCGTGGGCCCTGCTCCAGACAGCCAGGAGCCCCAGGGGAGGCTCCACGGTTCCCAAAACCCCTTACTTACACTCACCAAGTGCCTGCAATTTCCCGTATTTCAGGCCTGTGCATTTACCAGGGAAACAGTATGAAAAACAAAACAAAAAATAGTCTAGAGTTTGAACACCTCAGGTGCCACAATGTGGTAATAAAAGTACCGATTTGGACATCATTTACACATGAAGTTAGAATTCAGGATCAGGTACACAAATGGTCTTCATACGGCCTCTTAAAAGCAAGAGGAGCTCAATTTCAGCTATGCAAAACCTGGCAAAAGAAAAGCCAGGCGGTAAACACTCGATGTCTGAAACCCGCAGACAGATGGAAACGGCGCTTGCAGCAGGGAGTGGGAACAGACCACCGGTGTCTGGGCCGCGGCCTCAGCAGCACGGCCCGCCCTCCAGGGAGGCCGCACTCCCCCGCCAGGCCCTCACAGTGCCGGAGGCGTAGCGGGTTAGATGAAGACTACAGGAGAGCAGGGACGTTGTCTTTAATGAAGTTGGAATTAAAAAGTCACTCGGTAAAATGTTTACGAGTATTGGTTTTTATCACATCAAAAAAGTTGACATGCAGGTCAGAGCTGTTTCCCTGTAGAAAGTGGGAAGCCATGTGTTAAAAGCCACAGAACTGGCTGCTCCTGCCAGGTGTATCTGAAAAGGGGCTGCTGCATGAGAACACGTTTAAGTTAAAACAACCCTTCACGTATCAAAGAAATGTGTCAAAATAATCTCAAACAATTAAAATATATATATATTTATAATTCCAGGCCCTCAGAAGCAATCATGGTAGTTAAGAACGAAGTTTTGAGTCATCATGATAGAGGCCAACTCAACACATCTCTAGCGAGATGAAATTCGGAAACCGGCATTAGAGCCCAGAGTTGCTGCAGAATCTCCTTCCTCCACGCGCCGGACGGACAGGCGAGCGTCCTCCGGGGCCACGGTGAGCGTCCTGGGAGGCAGCAGCTGGCGTCCTGGCTCCTTCCGCGGGCCCGGCCCCCCGCCCCCGCCCCCCAGCCCACACGGCTGTCCACCCGGCCTGCCCTCTGCAAGGCCAGCGTCTGGACGCCTGACCGGCACTGGAAAATAAATCAACGCGATTCGGTTTAAATGCCAGTTTCTTCAAGAACCTGATATTTCAGTTACAAATAATTGAAGCTCCTTTTTAAAAAGAAAATAACTCCCTTGTAATCAACTACTTTATGTGAGGAAAGAAGACGGCGTCACAGCAACTTGCGGCCGTCCAGGGCCCGCGGAGGGCGGCCGCGTCTAGCTGGCGAACGTCTTGCCCACGTCCTCCTTCCCCTTGTACGTCCTCTTGCCGTGCGTGAACGGGATGTACCGGTACTTGATCATGTGCTGGGGACAGGCAGACGCGTCTCAGCACGGCTTCCCCGTGACCCACCTTCCCTCCAACTCTGAGCCCCACCTTCTCCACATACCGGGCGTGGAGCCAGAGCTCCGGCAGACGCCCCCGTCCCCCCACTGCCCAGCGGAGCCAGCCGAGCTGCTGGAAACCCTGAGGGTGTGGGATGGGCTTCGTGACGCCCTGTGTGCCAGACGGGCTAGCGCTACTGAGCTGGGGACGTGGGATGGGTGGCACCCGGGCCCAGGTGGTTGGGCGGGTGGGGAGGCCAGGATGAAGCCGCACCACCCTGTCTGGCCAGGCCCGTTCTAGGGTGATGCTGGCAGGACACACCGTCCAGGAGGTCCTGGGCCCAGACTGTCCCGCAGTATGATGTGCCAGACCGGAGGGTGTTAACCGGCTGTGCTGTGCTGGTGGGGAGCGAGCACCACACCCATCGACCTGCAGGGAGAGCAGGGGCCACACGGCCCTCCCGTGTCTCGGGCCCGAGCCGGCTCTCCCAAAGCTACCAGTACTGGGTGGCACTGTCTCACGGTGCAGAATCATCTGGGTTTTTACCTTTATTTGCCTCTTCATCGTGATACAGAAAAGCATGATGAAGTACATGACCAGGATGGGCCAGAACACCGGGACGTTGAATGCCTCAAAGAAGGTGCAGACCATCGCCACCAGGATGCCCTTGGTCGCTGCGTGCCTACCGGAAGGAGAGAAGGTCAGAGCCGGACGGCGGCCCCGAGGAGGGTGTGGGTCTCCACTTGCGGAGCGGGGTGGGCGCTGCGTGTGGCGTGTCTGACGTACTACGTGTGACCACGGACACAGCGTTCTTAGTCCCTTGGACACTCGAAGTTTTCTGAAATTACAGAAGTGTAAAACAGCAGTGGGGGCCCCGGCACTGCGCAGGCCAGCAGCTGGGGGATGCAGATGCCCCCCATGTGCTGCTGGGGCCCACGTCTAGAAATCCAGTCCCGAGCCTCAAGGCCTGAGTCCCACACGCCCAGCAGGCCATCCCCCAGTGGCCGAGCAGTGTCCCCAGGAGAAGCAGGTGGAGTCAGGCCTCAGGGCCACCCTCCCTCCGGCTTAGGGCCCAACCCATCAGGGTCACAGCCCTCCTTAGAATCCCCCTTGGTCTCCCTTTCCTAGAGAACAAAGGCCACCTCAGAGGGCGGGCAGGACCCGGCCTTGCCCACTGCCCACCCTCCCCCGGCAGCCCTGGGCCCAGCGTTTCACACTCATCCCACAGGGACTCACCGAGCGCCTGCACGGCCACCCCTGCACCAGGAGGACAGGCTGAAGGGCGGCAGCTCTTTGCCTTCACTTTTGTGACAACACAGGACAGACACGTTCACAGACCAGCCCCCCCCCGCAACACACACACACACACACACACACACACACACACACACACACACACACACACACACACACACTAGGGGGTCACCTCCATCCTCCTGTCACATTCGTACTTGTCACAGCGTCACACACACGTGACCGCCTCCAGGAGGCCTGAGAACGCCCAGGCCACCCCGAGGACCGACTGGGGAGAGAGCGGGTCCCCCTTCGGGCCACCGGGGGGGCGCCGTGCACAAAGCAGCGCCCCCCCGAGGCCAAGTGTGCCACATACCCGGGACCCGCCTCCCCAGAAGCAGCTTCTTTTCTGCGGCATCGAGGTGCAGCAGTGTTACCTTGGGAGGGGGGTGGGCACTACAAGGCCCCGTGACCCCCCTCCACGCCCAGCAGGCACGCTTCACGTTCTGGGTGAGTCAACGTTGAGAACGAGGAAACACAACAGAACTGGCGTTTCTCCAAGGAGCCTAAGCTGCTGGCTCGCTGGGACCGAAGCGCCCGCCCCCGTCTCACGGCCGTGCGTGGGCACGGGCGTCTTTCGCAACCACCGTTAGGAAGTGACTCACCAAAACTTAAACTCTGGGAGCCTTCGAATGAAGGGCCGGAACTCCTCATTCTGTTTGGTTGGTAACGAGGGGCCATCATCTGAAAGGCAGAATGTCACCCGGAGGTGAGGCACACAGTGCACCTTGTCGTTTCCACCGCTGCCCTTTTAAGGTTCCCTAGAGCTTGTGAACCAGCAGGCCTGATACGTGACATACAGATTGACATCCTTTAACCGGACATAAAATGGGGACCTTCAGTTGATTTAGAAACCGATTCACTGCTTTAGAAAATCTGTATTAGAATTTTTTTTAAGACCAGTTTAAGCGATCACGTAAAAATTCAACCACACGCCGATTTTCAGGAACGTGTCAACTGTACAACACGAGGTACAGGGAGGATGAAAGTCCACAGCCCACGAGAGCACACAGGCGGGAGCTGTGCATCCACTCTCAGGGGCACTGGGCTCAGGACGGCCACCCTCTGCAATGAGCCGCGAGCCGGGCCTCGGGCTGAGGCCCCCAAGCCGCCTCCCTCCCCAGTTAACAGATGGAGAAACTGAGGCCCACTGAAAGGGCCTCTTGTTTCCTAACCCCCCAATGCAGCACCAAACGAAAGGGCTGTTTCCTTTGCTATTTTCATCAAATACTCCACAGAAAAAAATACACAGGCTCCCATCGTGATGTGAACAGGCTGCATAAAGCGTGCCCCTGCCGTTAACAACTGGGCCTCTGACTCCATGGGCTCCACAGGAGCTGCGGTGGGTTTTCCCAACAGTGGCTGCGACGCGCCGGAATGGAGGCCTCAGCATCCGGTCGTGAGCCATCCCCACCCCCAGCTGGCCCAGCAGGTGTGTGCCAAGGCCCCCACCTGGCCCAGGTATGCCAGGAGCAGCCAGAGCCACGAACCTTTCAACCCATCGTCCTCAGGGGACACTGGGGGGCCAGTGGCCTCAGTCAGCCATGTGGAGCCGCCGTGGAAGCTTGCTTTTGTGAGAAAGGGACCTAACAGGCAAGCGTGGAGGGGACATGGACGGGCCAGCTACCCAGGAAGCAGGCCCTGGCTCCCCCCGCCCCTGCGGGACCTCAGCAGGTTCCACAGCCTGACGGCTCACTTTCCCCTCTGCCACACGGGGATGACAGGAGCGCCTGCCTCCTGTGACTGTCACAAGGGCTTAGCAAGTCGTTCCACAAACTTGCCAGGATCACTGAAGTTGCAGGTACATTTTAAGCACCCAGAGAACAGTCCCCAAAATTTAGATTTCAAATGTTTCCAGAGAAAATGGAGCAATCCTGGGAAGTATAGAAAACCCACAACTCTCCCCAAACAGAGCAAAGTGGACAGTCTCTACTCTACCTGAATCTTCCATTAAGGAAGGATCCACTTTTGGAGAAAGGAAAGCTATGAAGAGATTTAGATGGTAGATTCCCAAGGCGTAGGTCACGATGTACCAACCCTGGAAGAGAAGGAGAAACGGTCAGTGAGGCCACCCTGAACCCATTCCCTGTCTGGACTGAACCAGGACATGGAGTCGTAACAAGTGACGGAAGTGCAGTGGGCATCCGTGCTGACAGTTTCTCTTAAACTGCACCATGGGTCTGGAGAGTGGATAAGCCAAGGTCCACACGGCAAACGTCTTCAAGGGTCCAGTTAGGTGCACCCAGAACGTAAAGCCACCAGCCCCCCGGAAGGCAGCAGAAACGGGGGTGCTTCACAAAGCCTCACACCCGACCTGCACACCCGGGTCAGAAGCCCTGCTCTCGGCCAGGGGTGCCTGACCCAGACGCAGGCTCCAGACCAGCCTGAGACACTGGGGCTCAAGCTCCTTCCGGCGGGCGGTTCACACCACCGCACACTGTGTCAGGAATGTTCATAACGTTTGCCCAGAAGAAAACCAGAGCCGGAAAATCAGTAAACCAAGTCCAAGTCAGCAAAGTGTTGTGGACCCAAACCCCCCTCAGGCGACACAGAGAAAGGGGCACACGTGCCACATGACTCGCTCTTAGAGGACAGACTTCATCCGATCAGAACCACAGCTGCACTGCAGGACCAACTGTAAAAGCCTAAACATTTTCACACAAACAAGATGAGCCCTTTCTACCTTAAAACGTTTTCAAGTCAAACAACAAAGACCTACATGTGCAGAGTTAACAGCTGAGTTAACTCTGCACAAGGAGGAGTTAACACACAGCTCCTCGTGGCGGGCTGAGTCTGAAGGGACGCCAAGTCGGGTAGAGACTCAGCTCAGAGCACAGGAGAACCAACCCGTACGAGATGCACCCGCCCCCGCCCAAATCCCCCAAGTCAAGGTTTCTAGGTCATTCATTCCACTGAGAATGGACCAAGGTCCAGTTTCTTAAAAAAATCTAGACCCGATCACAGCAAACTGAACATCAGTTATGGACACCCAATACAGACCGCACCCTGCTGCAGAGCTGGACCGGGGCCCCACCGCCTTTGCGCCGAGCCAGGGCTAGGCTTCCTTGTAGGAACACAGACACAATACCATCCAAGGACAGGTCTCTATGCTTAGCTCAGGTGAGAATTCCCCAGAGCGCTGGACGCAGCATAGCATCCAGCAGGTGAAGTACCCAGCCACGCACACACGTACTCCTAAACCTTGGGAAATACCTGGAAGGAGGGTGTTTGCTTTCAAGGAGGGGGAGAAAAAGCCTCAGCCTCCTTCCTCTGGACAGAAGGGAGCATGAGCTGCCCTCCTCTCAGGGTCTACAGAGCACTCCCGTCCAGGAGCCCAGCACTCACCAAAGGTGCGGAGTGGGCGTCCGTCCCCTGGAGGAGCCGTGCCGCCCTCGGTCACCCCACCTGGCCCTCCTCGGACACCAGCACGGCTCACGGCACCCAGGGAATGGGGTGGCCAGTCCGGGTGATTCTGTCCCTAGAGTCCCCAGCCCCCGTAAGTCCCGCCCGAGGCAGGGTCAAGGAGCGCCAGAGGGTCCCCTGTGCAGACGAGGACACTGGAGAGTGCTGTCACCTCACCAGGCTCGGCTGACACCAAGACTGTCCTGGGAAGTCCAGCAACAGAATACAAGGAACTTAGAACGGGATGTAAACATTTAAAGACAGTCACCGAAGTCTTTCTTATACTTGGTGCTTAGCTGTAAAATTATCTTCAGAGACCCTTTCCTTCACCATAAACCCACCTAATCCAGAGACAGAAGGAAAAACAACACCCCAGCCAACACCACAGTGCAGTGACTCGTCACTGCCACCCCCCACCGACCTGCAGCAGGTAAACTCGGATCATGTAGACGAAGCTCAGGCCCAGCGTCACCACCCATCGCACAGCCGTGTACGGCGTAGACTTGTCGAGCCAGGACTGATAGATCTGGAAGGAGAGTGCCCAAGTTACAGAGACCCTGCGATTCCTTCCGCAGAGCACACTTCTTGCCAGCATTTGCTTCAGATTTTAAGTCAATGGCACTAAGCGGTGACTACAGTTAATCGAACATTTGCAGTGTTTCCTGAGGCAAGTCCACCCCTTAAGCAAAAATACTACAGAACCATCTCTTGCAGCACGTAGTCCTACAGCATCGGCCCAAGGGGCCATCGTGGGGAGACTGAACTTAAACCCCAGAGAGGATGGGACAGAGAAAGGAGAATGTCACCACCCTGCATGTGGGACTCCACCCGAGGTCCCGTCCCGCCTCCCCCGGAGCCGGTCCCAGCCCGCCCAGGAGCCGCAGAGCTGACTGCCTTAATCCTTAGATTCACATATGTGCACACGTGTGCCTACATGCACGTGTACATGTGTGTGTAATTAATATACACGTGTGTAGTCTAAATTTAATTTTGAGTTTTTAATTATGAAAAATTTCAACCATTCGTGAGAACGAGCCTCCACGTGCCCGTCACCTGCTTCAATAATTAGGAACTTCTCCAGATGCTAGTTTTTAATTTAAAAAATCAATACAGTTTTAGTTTTGAACCAAACTGTGCGATTCTTCGCTGAGTTAGACTCCTTCCTCCGGAACTCACAGGCCTCGCTGCAGCCCCAAGGGGTATTCCCGCCACGGAGCGCAAGCCTGGGCCAGGGACAGAGGGGCCGAGGGGACGCAGACATGGGTGTCTGGACGAGGGGACAGCAAGGGCAGAGCAGGGGCCGCCAGGTCCATCCCGCCCAGGAGCTAAGAATGGTTTTCACATTTTAAAAGTTGTTGGAAAAAAACACAGAAGACAAGTACATGGCCTGAAACTCAGCAGACCCAGCACCCTCACGGCAACGGGAAAAGCTTCTGAGAGGGTGAAGAGGGTGAACGAGAGACCCAGGGAGGGGCCGCCCACCCTGCGGGGTCTGCCAGCACACTTATGCCCCAGGGAAACGTCCCAGGGTCAAGTCTCATTTAAATGTTTCCGCAACTCAGTGACCCGAAAACCAACCTGTCCAAGTCTTGTGAAGAATCTGTACACCACAGAAGGTTTCCCGTGGACGGAATCTCCCACACTGTCACCTTCTGACATGCTGTATACAAGAAAAATACAACATACTTTTAAATTAAATAAAAAGTACTCAAGGACTGGATCATTTTGCCCTATTTTCATCCACACCACCAAGCAGGTTTCCTCAGCATTCACTGTTTCATCCACGCCGTGGCTTCCTTCTGTGTGTCTTTACTACCAGTCACCCAGAAAAAAGAAACCAGCCAGCGACACGCTTTGGTGGAGAGCCAGGAAGGCATGTGACATGCAAAGCAGCAGCACCGGGTGGACTTTCGTTCCTGCTAATGTCACCTGGCTCACACTCCTCCGGCAGGTCCCCAGGAGCCGCCCTCGCTGACGGCCAAGTCCTCTGGCCCCATTTCTGTGTCCACCTCCCGGGGCCGGTCCACAGCACGGGCCACCGCGCCCAAGCCTCCCCGGGGCTCGCCAGCCTCCAGCACCTCCTCCTGCCACTCCTCGGGCTCCCCTCAGTGCCCCCACTTCTCTAGGCCCCGCCCTGGCCTCTGTCCAGGCCACTGCCCACGGTGCCAGCTGTGCACCTCCAGGTCCTCCCAGACCCGATCCCCACTCCATGACCAGGATCCTCAGGTGATCATCCGTCTGCGTCCCAGTTCCTTATCTGTGCGTGGAGGTAATCCAATCTGCTCCTGACCATTTCAACATGCCCTGCGATTCCATGCGCATCTAGCCTGTGAGAACCCAGGTCACTAAGGGAAGCCAAGGGCATCGTCACCCCTGTTCCACAACAGAGGATCAAGCCCCAGATAGCTTAAGCCACTTCTCAAAGTTAAGAGTAGCTCTGACCTCAGCTCCTGCAGCCCAACACACCCCTGCCTGAACCTCGGGACCAGAGGATGCAGAGGATGGAGGGCCCTGCCAGCCTGAAGCTGGTGAAGACGCCGGGGCAAAGCTCTCCCTGCCCGCAAACTTGCGGGCAGCTCCCTCCCGATCTGGCACCACGGCAGGGCTGGGGACCAGAAGTGGACTCCAGCTCGGAGTCTGTTTCCAGGGCCCCTGAGTGGCATGGCTGTGCGGGCTCAGTTTCCTCATTGGGGAGATGGTACCCGCTGGCACAGCGGCCCTTCCCATTCAGACAGAAAACCACGGCTCCCGACGGCCCGAGCTGCCCCAACACCCGGCCTGCGCACAGCGGGGCTGGGGCCTGAACCCACGCCCGCTGACACGTCCTCGCCACGTGCACTGAGCAAGTCCGCAGGCTCACGACGCGATCCCGGGTCCCAAGTGGAACAACATGCCCGTTACAGCTGACCCTCGAAGAATGCAGAGTTAGGGGCGCCGGCCCCCAGCAGTCGACAAGCCGAGTATACCTTACAGTCGGCCTCCGGATCCGCAGTTCAGCCAACCACGGACTGTGCGGTACCGCAGTACTTTTCTCGTGAAAACAATCCACACGTGAGTGGACCCATGCAGTCCAAACCTGTGTTATTCAAGGGTCAACTGTACAACTCAGGTATTACAATAACCTGAGCAGTCCCACCACACACGTCATCACATCTGTGCTGAAAAGTCTGTCATTCAGTGACGCCATTTCCTGGAGGCACCGTGTGGAGGAGGCCAGCTAGGCCAGCGGGTGCAGGAGTGCCAGGAGTACCGCGGAGGAGACTGAGAAATGCCCTTTGCTCTCAGGGGAGCCGAGGCTGAACTGAACAGGCGAACTCCTAGTCCTGTCTTTTGAGAAGGTGGGAAAAATTACATTTTTTAAAAGTGGCTACGTTAGAACTTGTTACCTAGGACAGCCAGCCACCCTCTTTAGGCCAGAGCCAGGCCAGCAGAGAGCTACATCAGTAACATCATTTATCCTTTGGCTCCATACAAACTACCCCTTATTTTACTTTTTTATGACCAAAGCGTTTACCTTTAAAACGCTTCTACTTGAGCTGAGGCATGAAGATGACCATTAGAAAAACCTGGGTATTCCTTTGAAGTACGCGCCCTAAGTAGAAATGACTGCTTCTAAGTCTCATTCTTTCAACTGAACGTGTGGAAAATCTTCCCAAAACAAAACAGCGAACTTCAGATCACCTGGCAAACGACATACGTGGTGACACACGGCTCCACACCATGGCTGAGCTCGCGTACAGCGACGTTTAGAACGTGGACTTTGGAGTCAAACGGCCTGTCTATGGCGTGACCCGCAGGCCACCTCGGCCGGCCCCACTCCGATTTGTAAAGCACCGTAGGCCCCTCCCGGGCCTCTGTGGGAGTGAGCGGCCAGCCGTGTTAGCATCAGCAGCAGGGCTGGCCCGTAGGGCGACCGACGGAGGGAGGGAGCGAGTGGGTCCCCCTCAGACACGAGTCAGACCTGTTCCCAAACGGGGCAACCCTCACACGGCTGGGTGCCTGCGGTCCTCTTCCCTCTGCTGTTCCAAGGCCGCCGCCTCGGGAGAGGCCCCCTGTGACTGTCCAACAGGTGCCGGTCCCTCACATCATGTCACCCTGTTTTATTCTGTGTGACGATCGTTTCTGATTGCTTTCCGCTTTCTCTCTCTATTGCCTCCTACTACAACGCAAACTTCTTGAGGGGGAGCCTTGTCTGTCCACTGCCAGTCCCACGGCCCACAGGGCCCGGCACAGAGCTCGCAGTGGGTAAGTTCTCTGTTGGATGTCACTGTTTCAGGCTCAGCCTCAAGAAAACAAAGGCAAAAATAAGACAAAACCATTCCAAGCAGAGACCAGAAGTATCACGTCTGGAGATTTGCGTACAGAGTTCCAGAGTCATCACTGCACCTGTCTGTGGAGTGGACCTCCCTCCTCAGATGGCCCCCGTTACACAGAGGACAGTCCCGCCCGGTGCACGGGTCACCCACAATTTGGTTCCCACTGCCTCTCCGTTCATCCCCCTCCCCATTCCTCCTGGGTCCCCAGCGTGGTAATTTTCCACACTTTCGCCCTCTGATGCTGTTCCCTCCGCTGAAATGCCCTTCCAGACCCCATCCACTCGAGCGCTCGGCCAAGCCCCGCCGCCGGCTGCTCCCTCCCCTGGGCGTGACCACCTTCCCGTCTCCACCGGGCCCTGACCACACCGTACCTGCACCACCACAACCGGGGGCCCCGGGGGGTCCGCCTTACACATCCCCTAAAGTGAGACCCACCCGACCGAGCAGCAGGCGCCCCGGGACGCTCCCAAGCCCAGGTGCCCAGGGCAAGTTTCCGGAGGAAGCCCTGGGCCCAGCACGCGGGGCGCCGTCGGGCGGCTCGGCCCGAGCGCTCGGAACCTTCGGTTCGCAAAATGGCCAGGACTCGACCTCAAGACACCCAAGTCCACCGCGACGCTTCCTACCCAAATCCCGCAGGCCGCCCTGGGTCGGCGAGGACACCGAGGCCCCACGGCCCGGGCCGGGCGGCCGACCCCTTCCAGGACGCGCCAGCGGGGGGCGGGAGCCGGTCAACGCGGCGACCCCAGGGGCCCCGTTCGGCCCCGGCCCCGCGCGCGGCCCCCAACACCCCGGCCCCCGCCCCGCCCCACCCCACCCGCCGGCACCTCGCGGTCCACTGCGGCCGAGCGCGGTCTCCCGAGGGCCGCGGGAAGGAGGACGCGAGTGGCTGCCGCGCCGGCGCTTCGCTCGGTCCGGGAAGACGCAGCCGAGCACTTCCGCTCCGTCCTGAGCGGCACCGCCTCCCGGGCCTTCAAGATGGCCTCCGGGGCGGGGCCGAGAGCCTCCAACCATTTCCGCTTCCGGTGCGGGCGCCCAGGCCGTTGGCGGGGCGGTCGCGTCGGCGGAAGGGACGTAAGCGGCGGAAATTCGCCGCGTTACGCAAGCGCAGTCGCGTCCTCTGGCTCCGGGACCAGACAGCTCCGCTCCAGAGATTGGTAACGCCCAGAGACTGAGCCCGAGGCCACGCCCCCTCGCGACCAACGAGCCAATGGAGGAGTGCTATGAGGTTGCTAAGGGAAACTCTAGAGGCAAGATGGCGTCCGCCCGTGATGGGTGCGCGAGCTCCCGCTTGGCGCGCCGAGAGCCGCCGGTTCGGCCACTGCGGGACGGTAACAGCCGACTGCGCCCTACCGGGCCTCGGTCCGGATGGGAGGGAGGCGGGCAGGTCCGGGCGCTCGCTGCGTGTCCCAGCACACGCACTTTCACTTCAGGAAGTCCAGAACCCGCAGCCCCCAAGCCCAGCGGAGCTCCCCACGCGCGCCTCCCCCGAGCCCAGCCCGCAACCCCCGGAAGCCTTGTCGCCCCCAATTTGGGAGGGACGCGCGTTCGCGTGTCCCGGTGCCCGCGGGATGGGCGGGGTCCCGGGCCCAGAGTAGCAGAACCAGCCGTGTCTTGGAGACCCAGCCGGCAGGAACCGAGTCGACCCTGGGTGTCCCTGCGTCCTGGCAGGGGTCGCCTCCTCTGACCGCGCCTCCCAACGTCCCCGACGCGCGGTCAGAGGAGGTTTGATAGAACCTGTTCATAGAATGAAAAAAACGGGGCCGTAGAGATCCGAGTCCACATCTCTTAACTTCAGGTAGAACCCGAGCCTCGTTTATGGCAGATACCAGAGTCTGGCAACCCCAAGCTTCCCTAGAAATGCTCGCCCCAAGTTGGCCTTGAAATAGGGGGGCTGGTGGGAACTACTGGAGTTGGGGGATGGTGCACCCAGCAGCCGAGTGGCAAGAAGTGACGATGGGCAGGCCCTCCTTGGATGCAGGTGTGGGTTTTGTCTGGAGGGCACAGGAGGCCACTGGGGGGATGAGGTCCCTGCAGAGAGATGACCTGGACGGCTCTTCTCCTTGTGCCCTCACTTACCCCCAGCTAATTCGGCTCAGTTCAAATGTCCCCTCTCAGGAAGGCTCCCCACCCCCGCGCACACCCATCCACCCTCCCACCAACCCGCACGCTCCTTTCAAGGACCCTGTGCTCACTCCTAGCCTACCTCCCCCGGGGCCTCTCTGCACAGAGTAGGTGCTCAGCGTGTCTGGTGCATAAACAGATGAACAGGGAGAGTCGTGACCCAAACTGAGCCTTTGGGGAGCAGTGGGCAGGGGAGTTCACTGGGGGTGAAGCCACAGACACCTGGAGAAGCCCCCGGGACGGCCCGCACCTCAGTGCTTGCTGGTCATCAGCCAGGTCACCTGTGTCTCTTGCTAACCTGTGCGCCCTCCTTTCAACATTCATGTTACGGAGTCTACGTTTACCCGAATTCTTTCTTTTGATATGAAGGAGAATGGAGAGGAAGCAGGAAACATGGTAAGGATGGGCTGTGGCCTCTTCCTGCAGCCATGCCGCTGATGGCCCGTGTCCCTGCCGATCTGGGGGCCACACAGGTGCTGGCCACACCGGGCCTTCAGCACTCACTAGTGCCCGTGAGGGGCCATCCTGCAGCGCTGGAGGCCTGGACAGCTCCCCTGGTGCTGATGAAATCTGCTTTTCTTTTTTGTCTGATGATAAAGAGACTGCCAGTTTTTGTAGAAAATCTAAGCAGCAGAGGAGAGCAAGTATCAAGCGAAAGTCCCCTGGAGTCCCCCCCAGAGGCAGGCCTGAACTTTCCAAAGTTTACACTCATGGTTTTGTGCCTGTTTGGGGTTCTGTCTGCTCACATCCTCTGCTTGGCTTTCTACTGGAGGATTGATCTTTCAGTATTTTCTCATGAGCTATTTTTACATCTGTTGGCTGCCAGGGTTTTCTATATTTTGAACTTTTTGACTTTTATTGACTTTTCTTGTTTTTGCCCCACGGATGTTTCTCACTTTTGTGCTGAAATCTCTGTTCTCTTCCTGGCCTGGACAGAGTGGTTCCTCCTTTTTGAAATGTATGCTTCAGTGTCACCCTATGACCACAGACTCTCTTTCTCTCCTTCTGTCACTGCACTGACAGAGGCGAGGTGGCCGTCGAGTCCCCTCTGAGGAGGTCTGGGGCGGGGTCCTTGAACTTTCGATGGCCAGAACAGCAGGAAGACGCTCAGTCATGTTTCACGGACGTTCTTGTTGGTGGACGTGTGTGGGTGAGCCTGCAGAGAGCACGTGCTGGACGAGAGATGGAGCCAAACGCAGAGACTTTCACGGCTCCGTGCTCGTCCCTGAGAAACAAGCCCGGCCACACGCATGCCCCAGCGGCCACTCCCAGCCACTGCCTGACAGCACGACGTCTTTCACCAGGTCAGGGCAAATTTCTGCTTAAAGACAGGAGTTACTACGAAGGCGAGTTTGTAGACGGAGAGATCACGGGAGAGGGCTGCCGGCACTGGGCCCTGACAGGTTAGCTGGCCCGACGCTTTCCTCCTAAAGCAACCTTGGTGTGAGCTGGCCCCTCCCTTCCGGGTGCAGAAGGCACTTCCATCAGTAACCTGGGGACCCCTGGTTTCCCTAAGGTGTCTCGTAATGGCCTCGTGCCAGCCTGGGGCAGGGTGGCCACACTGCTGCCCGCAGAACCTCAGACCCCCACCGGCAAGCGGGTGTTGGGTTCTCAGCGGAGAGAAGCCTCACACCACGGACTCTGGCCTGGCGGGGCCTTTGCCCCCAGCACACAGATGCCCCAGAGAGGGTCCCCTTGCGATGGAGTCTGCACGTACACTGCTGGGAGGGAGGGAGTCCCATTTCCCTTGTTCAGGGTGAGCGGTGAGATAAAGGGACACCGTGTTCTGCTACCACTGCCCAAGGGTCGGGCAGGAACTACTGGTTACCCCGCTGGACTCAGGAAACGAGTCTAACCCTGGACACCGCTTCCCGCCTCCCGTCCACACCGGGGAACACCTACACCGGACAGTTTGTTTTGGGAGAACCCCAAGGACATGGCGTCATGAAGTACAAAGCCGGCGGACGTTACGAAGGGGAGCTCTCCTGCAGCCTGAGAGAAGGTCCGGGGTCCGTGGGAAGGCGTGAGGCATCGGCCTCGGGGTGGACACTGTGGGGCCCGGACCCCAGCCCTCCCCGGATCCTGACTCGGGGCCTGGACGGGCCTGGGCGGGCCTGGGCGCGAGTGCACTTCCCGGTCCGGTGAGGTTCGGAGCGCAGGGCTCACAGCGAGCCCCTCAAACCTGGTGACTCAGGTCCCCGCTCTGCCATCGCCCTCGACCCCGTGTCAGCAGTCGGCCTGGGCTCGGCCAGGCGGGTCTCCTGGACTCGCTGAGGGTCGCAGTGGCTCAACCAGCGCTGTGGGTCCTCTTGACCCTCGGCTCGGTCACCTCCTCCACATCCTGTGGGACCCAGCCAGTCAGGAGGCCACATTCCGGGGAGCAGCAGGAAGAGCCCCGGGGTCGCCGGAGCGAGCGGAGCAGTCCCAGCCCCCGACAGCATGCCCGGCGCGGGCGCAGCTCTGACCCCTCCAAGGCCTCCCGTGAGGGGTCAGGACGCCCCCCTTCCCGAGTGTCCAGGCCCTGAGACTCCGTGTCTTCACGAGCACTTCCTCTGGCCTTTGGGCCCTTTGAGTAGGTGGTAGAGGCCCTGCACAACTGTCGGTCCTCAGCGTGAACTCGCACCTGCGAGCTGGCCTTGACCGCGCGGCAGCACCACCCCAGCCGGACAGCAGAGCGTTTCAGTCTCCGATGCTGGGGGCCCCGGACGCCCCCACCCTCCCTCGGGACCTTGAGAGCTGGACTCAGAGCCGCTCCCGCTGCGTGTGGCTGCCAGGCCGCCCCAGATCGGATTGCGGGGCCGGGGGACCCCCATGGGGCCCGGCTACAGGGGGTGCCAACCCCATCCTTCTTCTAGACACCCGCCTCCCCCAACGGAGGTACGAGGTGACCCTCAACTCTTGCCCGCCTCCAGGACAGGGGCACCTGGTGGACGCAGATGGACAAGTGTACTGGGGGTCATTTCACGACAACAAGCGGCACGGCCAAGGGCGGATGGTCTTCCGGTGAGTCCGCCGTCCTGTGGGCCGTACCCCCATCGAACACCCAGCCCTGAAAGTACGGTCTGTGATTTTTTCACATGATCCTGCAATTTCTCCCTCAGTTACTGACATTGGTTCTGTGTGTATTTAGTAGAAAGAACATCTATCCCCCTCCTCCAGTGAAACACCAGGTGAGAAGGTCGGGTGGGCGCGAGGGTGGAGTGGGGCCGAGTCGGGTGACACCGGCAGGCTCTCAGCTTTGGGCCCAGTGCTGGGCGTCTTTCATACTCCAGGCAGTTTTCGTGCAAAATCCTGCCCTTGGGATTTGCAGGCCCCCCCCCATTTCCTTCCCGTTTTCCTCTCCAAACCTTCACACCTGGGGCCCAGCAAGCGGGGCCTCCCGTCACTGCACGCCACCGGGCGCCAAGGCCACCTGCCCCTCTGGCCGGGCCCTGGCAAGGCCACAGCTTGTGCCATCTGTTCTGGGCCTATTTTTGCCTTGGTCCCGGGGGTGCGTGCTGAGCCCCAGTCGGAGGAGCCGGTGTGCGTCACACAGCCACCTGGCCCTTCCCAGCCTGAGAGCAGCCTCCGCGTTTGTCCCTCAGGAACGGAGATGAGTACGAGGGCGACTGGGTCCGGGACCAGCGCCAGGGCCATGGGACACTGCGCCATGCGGACGGCTCCATCTATGAGGTACTGGACCCACCGGCCGGGCGTCCTCTGCTCCCAGTGCCGCCCGGGGTGCAGCGCAGGTGCTGCCCTTCTGACTCTGCGAGGTAGGGTCGGCCACCGTTCCCTTTTCGCTGATGAGAAGATGCGGTTCAGAGAGCTTAAGGGCCACGCGCTAACACCTTTCCGTCCCGTCTGGTTCCTGAAACACCCCATGACCCAACACTCTCTCCTGTGGGAATGGCCTGGTGAAGCCTTTTTGAGAGGAGATACCCGTGGGGTCCCAGTGCCCTCAATAACCTGGGGAAGCAGGCGAGGACCCCTCCCTGCTCCTCATGAGCAGGGCTCTGCGCCCCACCCCCCATCATGTGGCAGCTGCTAGTCTCGGGTTGATGGGGGGTTTTAGGTGCCACGAGGCCAAGAGATTCAGGCACGTGGGAAGACCTTCTCGGGCCCCCAGACTCCGCCATCCTTGTGCTTCCCGCACGCCGGCCTGTGGGTCTGGCCGGCCCTGCAGAGATGCAGCCAGGGGCCAGAGAATGCCGCGTGAGCCAGGTCTGAAGGATGGGAAGGGGCCGCCGCATGGAGACCACAGGGAAGGGCATTGCAGGCAGCGGAAGGGCGAGGCTGGGCTCCAAGGCAGGAAGAAGCCTGCGTAGCCAGAGCAGGGGTCAGGGGAGGCAAGGCAGGAGGTCCAGGCAGTCCCACGCATAGGCCCTGGAGCCACGAGGGCTTGGAGTTTTATCCTACACATCACAGAAAGTGCTGGAAGGAGTTGGTGACCTGATCCCTGTGTTTGGAAGGCTTCTCTTGCTCTCACTCATGGAGAGAGGTGATGGCGGCCTGCACGGGGTGTGGAACCAAATTTGGGGGGGTTTGGAGGTACAGACACTGGACTGGTTGACAAGAGCAGAAGCGAAGATGTCCTGCATTTCTGGCCCAGCGTCGGGTGGATGGTGGTGATGCCTGAGCCAGAATCCACCGGAAGACAAGTCACACCAGTAATTGAACGTGAAAGTATCAACTAGTGAAAGACAGCAAAATACTCAAAGGAGTAAAAGCAGGAATATGGCAAAAGCAAATGCGAAAGTGGCCCCAGGAGGTGCCCCCAAAGATGGGGTGGGGGCCGGCCTGGTTGCATCCTCGGGCCTGACCGCGTGGGGCTGAGGCCATGGGAGATGTGACTTGTGGCACGTGGTAGCTTTGGGAGTGACTGAGCTGCCACCGAGCTCGGCTGTGATGCGCCAGCTGAATCTGGGCCTCGGGAGCCGAGGGTTGCACGTGGCTGTGGATGTAGTGACGGCGGCGCGAGGCCCTTGGTGTCCTGGACAGGAGCTCAGGTCTGCACTCAGCTCCAGCCACGGTCCTGAGAGTCTCTCACTTCTCACAGCCTCAGGGCTGAAACAATTTGATTGTGTGGGTTGCAGAATTAGGTTGTCAGCTGAATTCATATCTTTGCCAAGTTTCTCATGTGAAAGTTAGAGTGGAGATTGGGAAAGAAGTCCCAGGAGATGAGGGAAAGCCCAGCCCCTCCGGAGACTCAGACCTTGCAGACAGGGGGTGTGGCCACAGCCCGCTGGGTTGGAGGAGCTTCCCTGGGCGTCTGCTGCCAGCTGCCGGGGCCGCGTGTGCAGGAGACCCTGGGACACAGAGGAACTCGCCCAGGACAAACCCCTGTGCCTGAGGGGTTAGGAGTGGGCACCCTGGAGCCCGAGGGAAGCCTCTTCTCCGCAGGGTCCTTGCAGCGCCCAGCACGGCACCAGCTGGCAAAGCGACACGTTTCAGGGTCCAGCTCCCGGAGCACAGAGTCGGGCAGGAAGGGTCGTTTGGGGGCTGAGGGGCAGTAAACTGGTAACTGGCCGGGGCACTTCCTGAGATGGAGTGGCCTGCTGGGGAGTGTGGAGTCCTGCCCTGGCTGCGAGGCTCCCCCCGGCATGCTCACCTTGCCTGCTTGTAAAACGCAGAGCTCTGCTTAGGTGACACCACCTCCCAGGCCCCTCCTGGGACCGCAAGTCCTGGTCTGGGTAGCCAGCCACTCCCGGGGTGCCGCCTGGGCCGCTGCGGTTGGCAGTTTGCGCCAGAGCCCATTTGCAGATGCCGCTGTGCCCCGGCCAGAGCTCTGCTTCTTCTCCCCAAGGGGGACGTCTGTCCATCCTCATGGGGCCAGGCTTTAGGGCTCATCCTGGGCAGCCACAGTCACTGGCCTGAATTCTCCAGAGCTGCCACGGAAGAGGGAAATGCGGGGGGACCTGGGAGGATCTTCCTCGCTCGGAACCCCCAACAGCGTCCACACCTCGCGGGCTGGGGGCGTGGGGTCGCAGTTCTAGTGCTGGCACTGCCCTCAGCTGCCCTCTGGCTCCCCGACTCTCTCGACCACCGTTCCAAAGACGAGGCGGCCTCCCAAAGCAGGGGGTGGCCGAGCCCTCGCCTTCTTCCGGAGAATCCCGAAAGCCTCCGCCCCCACCCTCCACCCCGCATGCCCTTCCCCCAGAGGCAGTTTGGGCTCCTCCAGGGCCTCCGCATCAGCGGCCTGGGCACTGGGGGCCGTGCTCGGGCCTCCCCAGCAAGTCGCTGCTCGGCCGGGGGGCTGGGGGTTCCCCGCCGCCATCCACCAGGGGGCAGCCCGGCCCTGCCGACCGCCCGGCCCTGCAGGGGGCTCCTCCGCTGGCTGCGGAGCTAGAGCCGCGTCCCTCCAAGCGGATGCCCCGTGGACGCCGGCTTGGATGTCAGGCGGGAGCCGGCAGAGTGCGAGGGGCTGGCGGCTTCGTCCCCCCGGCGCTTTGCAGGTGAACGAGGGTCCTTCCCCGGGGTTCAGGCCGTCCGCCTGCGTTCCCGCTGCTCAGCGATGCCCCAGCCTCTCAGGGCCGCGCGACCCAGACCCTGAGCACCGGGCCACGCAGCCCCGCGGTCGGGAAGCACTGCCCCCACCCACAGTCGCAGCCACGACCATGTCCTGAGGGCCCCGGGAGGACAGCCAGGCCCTGAATCCCCGCGCCCCAAACAGCTTCCCGACGGTGTGGGCACAGGAGCTCCCAGCTCTCAGGGCCCGCCTCTCTGTGCTGTGGGGATGCCTCCTGCGCCTGACCTCTAAGCTGTGACCTCTGGGCATGAAGGGTCACCTGGGAGAGATGGAGCCGCCAGAGGGAGTTGGCATGTCTCCCATGAGGGTACAGCTGTCCCCAAGCTTTCACTAGGCAAAGAGCTTTCTCTGTTTTTTAACTTTATTGCAAAATACACATAACATAAAATTTGCCATCTCATCCATTTGTAAGTGCACAGCCTGGTGGCATTAAGCACATTCACATTGTTGTGAGCCATCACCACCGTCATTTCCAGAACTTTCTCTTTTCCCCAAACTGAAGCTCTGTCCGCATTAGACACTCACTCCCCACCCCTCCCCCAGCCCCCGGCCCCGCCCTCCTACTTTCTGTCTCTATGGATCTCCTCCCGGGACCTCATAGAAGTGGGGTCATGTAGGATGTGTCCTTTCGTGTCTAGTTCATTTGACTCGGCATCGTGTCCTCTAGGTCCATCCACGTTGGGGCAGGTGTCGGGACCTCCTTCCTCTTTAAGGCTGGCTCCTGCTCTGCCGTGCGGATGTTCCTTCCGCGCTGCGTCCGGCTGCTCGTCCATCGATAGACACTCGGTCTGTCTCCACCTCTTGGCGCCTGTGAGTGACGCTGCTGTGAGCACCATCCTGCTCCCAATTCTGGGAACGGCGCAACTGCTGGGTCACGTGGCGATTCTATTTTTAACTTTCTGAGGAACCTCCACACCATTTTCCATTTTCCATTCCCACCAGCAGCGCACCAGCGTTCCAATTTCTCCACATCCTCCCCCAACGCTTGTGTTCTCTGGGGGTTTTGTGTTTGTTTTTTTATTTATTTATTTTTGGCTGCATTGGGTCTTCATTGCACGCAGGCTTTCTCTAGTTGCGGCGCGCAGGCTTCTTATTGCGGTGGCTTCTCGTTGCAGAGCACGGGCTCTAGGCGCGCGAGCCTCAGAAGTTGTGGCTTGTGGACTCTAGAGTGCAGGCTCAGTAGTTGTAGCGCACGGGCTTGGTTGCTCCGCGGCATGTGGGATCTTCCTGGGCTTCCAGGGCTCGAACCCGTGTCCCCTGCGTTGGCAGGTGGATTAACCACTGCACCGGCAGGGAAGTCCCATGTTTCCTGCTTTTTAAATAACCGCGGTGCCAATGAAGTGATTAAGAGACAGGCATCGGGCAGCCCCTCGGAGAGCAGCGTCCTCCGGGCCACCTCCGTGGAGCCTGGGGACAGACTGTGGGCTGTGGAGGCGAGCGCACACCTGGCGGAGGGGACAGAGGGGTGCTCTCCAGTGAGCCTCAGCCTCTGTGCACATGGAATGTTCCTACCTGTGCGGCTGTGCCGTGGTGCCGCCAGCAGCTGCGCTTCTGCCCGTCCCGGGGCACCTCCGTGTGCATTGGCTGCATTTCTCGTGTTGGCGTTTCTCTGCATTTCTCGAAGGGAGGCCTGCTGGGCGGCGCACCTGCTCACCACACAGAGCAGGTGGTCGGCCTCATGCGCATCTTCACCTGCTGGTGGCTCGCAGCCTCCCCTCTCCTCACCTGTGCATCTGTAGGAATGCCAGGGGCTCCGTGCCCCTGTGCCACTGTCCTGGCCGGGAGGTCACAGTCCAGGAATGGGGGCCTGACCGTGAGAAGCATCTGGGCCCATTGGCACATCGTGGGAGGAGGGGCCTGGGCTGCCAGAGCAGAACCAGCGCTGCCCCACGTTCCTGGTGGGGTTCTACGCAGACGGATATCAGGACCCGGAGTGTGAAGGCAGCTTGCATTTGCATCAGCAGAGCTTGTCACACTTTGGAATCCAGGGAACTTACGGCCAGGATCGTGGAGATCAAAGACACCTTAGGGACCCTGCTGTTAGCTGGGAAGTGAGGGGCATTGTGTCTGCAGAGAATGATGGGCAGGGGCCACCAACACTCTGGCCTGTGTGGCCACTGCTGCCCCAGCAGGCCACCCCGAAAGCTGGAGACCCCGGGCCCCTGCAGCCGCAGGCCCAGGCAGGTGACCCGGGGCCACGCCCCTCCCTGGTCTAGGAGCCGTGGCCTCAGGAAAGTCCTCACCTGCTCCAGGAGGGAGTTTGGTGACAGTGGGAAGTCACCTTCTCCAGACTGGAGGCCATCAAAGAAGATGCTGTGGAGAGCCGGGCCCCGGCCCCTCCTGGTGTGGTCGGTCAAAGCCCGGTGCCCTGGAGAGGACTGGAGGTGGGGAAGAGATGGGTGAGCTGGGAAGGTGGGCTTCTGACCGGGGCGGAGATTCAGAGTGTGCCTGGGAGCGCCTGAAAACGCAACAGGACAACGCAGCCGTAGAAGCAATTCCAGGGAAAGCACCGTCACTTTTCCCGGGAAAGAAAAACAGCGTCTGTTAACTAGAAAGTGCTTCCCGAAATGAGAAGAGTCAGGTGTGTATTTCTCACAATTTATTCAAACTCGTGTGTGGTGGGGAAGGCACCCAAGCGGCCCCTCGTCCCACCCCCGACTCCGTGCTCTTCAAAGAAAGGACCAGGTAAGGAGTTCTGAGCACATAGGTCCCTATCCTGGAGCTGAGAGGCCCTGGGGTTGCCTCAGCCACCGCCGGCCACAAGGTGTGCCCCACTCACCCCACGGGGCCTCTCCTAACAGGGACCCCGCGCACCCGTGCTTCGCGTGCAGGGTGGCCCGGCCGTCCTCCCGTCTTCCTGCACTGCGGCAGCACACACAGGTCCTCACCTGCACGGGGAGGAGAAGGAAGAGCCGCCAGGCTGGAGTGTATCGTGTATCTGTCCTGGGAAAGTGCTGTGTTGCAGCCTGAGCTGGGGTGGGGGGTCTCAGATTACGGGAGCGCGATTAAGCGGTCGGTCAGCGATTAAGCGGTCTGTCAATGCTTGGATGGCGAGGACTGGACAGTGACTTGGCGGGGAGCCTCACCCTGCTCACACCAGTGGGGCGGAGTGGGCCGGGGCTTCGTGGTCTGAGGGGCACGTTCACTGCCTGTCTGCACGCGGCAGCCCGTGCGCCCGCAGGCCATGCTCCAAGGCTCTGTGTGCTGGGCCCTCCTGAGTCTGCTCCTGGCTCCCAGGCGACCCTAGGCCCTGCCTGCCTTCTTCCTGAAAACCCACGCTGCACCTTCGCAGAGGGCCAAGGGGCCGGGCAGGGCGTGCAAAGACGTGGACCCCGACACGGTCGAGGGCCCCAGTGGCCATCGTGCTGTTTGGAGAGGAGCCCGCGCTCATTCGAGCCCTAGTTGTCCCCATGGAGCCCTGCCCTGGGAAGCTCATGCCCCGGAGCAGACAGACAGACAAGAGGGGACCACGACTGAGAGGGAAGGGAGAGGCCGCTGGGAGGGGCCCGCGGAGCGCCACAGAGCTCGGCCCTCTTTGGCGGGAGCGCTCAGAGTCACGTGATGGAGAAGCTCGAACAGAGGCCGAGGCCGTGTCACAGGGTCGGGCGTGCGCGCGCACTGAGCTCCTGCCACTTCCCGGTGGCTGGAAGCCCCGTCTCCCACCTGCCTCTGGGCGTCCTCCCCCGTCCACCCCGCAGGGGCGGTGACCCCAGCACCGCTGCCCAGGACAGGGGTGAGGCCTGCGCTTGTGCGGGCGGGCAGCACAATGGCCCCGGGCACAGAGCGGGCGCAGCTCCAGATGGGGGCGGTGTGCGGGGGAGGCAGCCGGGCCCCACAGGGGGGTGTTTGTCTCTGGAGGCGACCACCCTTCCCCGGGGCTACCGGCCCACTGCCCAGGCACCACAGCACAGAGCCTCAGACGAGGGCATGAACCTCTACGTAAAAGGGCGGGGGTGGGGGGGGGGGGCGGAGTGATGAGTTGATTTGGCTCCTGAGAGGTGCGTTCGATTGGCCGTGAGACCTGCTTCCCGAGTTGAAATCGGTCACTTCTCCGGCCTGGGGACGGCGGCGTGAGGGAAGCGAGGGGTTCCGGCGACTCGTTCACCTCTGAGGAGCACCACTGACCCCAGCAAACCGACTACGGGGCTCGAGCTGGGAGAAGCTCTGACGTCAGTGTGCTGTACACAGCTGGGGGTGGGGGGCGGCTCCCTGCCCCCTAGGGCTGGCCCCACCCAGACTCAGAGACAATGGCCCAGCTCGGCCAGGACCCTCCCGCTCTGCTCCCCCGCAGGTCACCCTGCCCATCGCGATCACTGAGCATCGCTGCCTCCACCACACAGCAGACGCAGGTGCACACGCCCGCATGCATGCACACCTGTGCACAGGACCCCTTCCTGGGACCAGGCAGCAAGCCCAGCAGATGCTGCTGCTTGGAGCCCGCACTGGCTCCAGGGATGGTCAGCTAGTGACTCTGGGGCTCCCCAGCCCCGCCCAGGATGGCAGCACGGGGTCCCTGCTCTGGCGTGATACCTGCGGCCTCGCCCCCTCTTTGGCCTGGCACGCTGCCTGCAGACGCGAGCCACGTCTTAGGGGACGTCGATAGACCGTCTGCGATGTCAGCCGTGCTGGCACCGAGCTTTCCGGGAACGCAGCCCGACTGTGGGCCCAGAGGGCTCAGCTCTCTGGGCCTGGGGGCTGGAGGGACGAGGCTGCCCTGCGGCTCCAGGCCTCCCGTGGGGGGCACAGCCACGCCTCTGCCCAGCTGCCACCCCCAGCCGGCAGCCTGCCCCTCCTGCAGCCGCGAGCTGTTGCCTTGCCGCTACTGCCGTGCACCCCCAGGGCGCCGCAGCTGTCTGGTGCCCCGGCTGGAGGGGGAGCCGCGGCCAGGCCCCTTCCCTGTCACCGTGTAATGTGAACACAGCGACCGTGTGTTCCAAGCAGCCGTGGAACCTGTTCCCCCAGATCTTGGGGTGTCTGAGCTCTTCAGGGGCCGTTCCCACAGGCCTCACCTGCCAGACGGCCCCTCCCGAGGGCCTGAGGGGCTCCCGCCAACCGGAGTCCGGCCCCAGCTGCTGGGCGGCCTCGGGCCACTCGGAGGGCTGGGCAGGAAAGCAGGAGCCCAGTCACCTTCTGCCAGAGTGAATCGAACCAAAACGCGCCTGTGGCTAATGCTTCTTCCAATAGGAGTAATTCATAGCTGAATAAAACCCCATTAAGATCTCGAACTTTTCCAGGAAAGCAGTCTTTCTGCTCTTCGGCACTGTTCTTCCGCTCGGTCGTGCGTATCGTTTACAAAGCAGGCTTATTATGGGGGTGGCAGAGTTGGGGTGTGCAGCGAGTTGGCACTGCCCCCAGGGTGCGGCTGTGCGGGTTCCCAGTGTGATTTTAATTGGCCTTTCTGTTATCAAGGAGCGTGTCGGAACGCTCAGCCCCTCGACCCCGCGAGCCTCCGCTCGCTCGCCTGCACAGTCGGCCCCCCGTGACTCTGCACAAATGCAGTATCTTTGTGTTAAAAGGGTTTCGTGCTAAAAAGTGTGCCCTTTGGAGCCATATTTTCTTTGCATTTTGTATTCGGGCCATTGTCTCCAAACTTCCTGGCTTCTTAAAGTTCAAAGGGCAGCGCCTTCTGCGGAGGTCCCCAGGGGCCTTCGGAGCCTGGGGGGCCGCCGGGCTGTGCGGCAGGGAGACCAGCCCGTCTGAGCCCATGGTTCTCTCCACGGGGACAGTGGCACGGTGACGTGTTCAGTGGACAGGGCAGCGTGGCCCACTGCTCCGGGGGCGTCTACCGAGGGGTGTGGATCAATGGCCACCCCGTGAGTAGGTGCCCCCGGCCTTGCCGCTGGCCCCGTGGGGTCCTCTTGTGGGGTCACGTCTGGGTCTGGCCGTGTCCTTTCTCAAGTGGCCCTGGGCAGTCTCGCGGGAGGTGTGGACCAAGCGGGGCTGGATGGAGTGGAACCTAGAATCCCCTTTTGGGAGAAACATGCTCTGCTGTGGTTTCACGGGGCTCGTGACACGCAGAGGCCCCCGTCAGACCCTGAACCCAAGTGGTCCTGCTTCAAGCAGGGCTCCCAGCCTCGGGGTCTCCCACCCACGGGGCTCTGGGCGTCTGGCCTCCCTGCACAGCCTCCATCCAGCCCCCCACCCTGAGCTCTCTGCTCTGCAGTGTGCGCACAGGTGGCCTGTGGCCTGCAGGGTCCTCTGCTGGCGCCTCACCCTCCCCGTGTTGCCTCCGGGCATGGGGGCTTTTGTTAGACTCCAGGGACTCGGGTCACCAATCAGAACCTTGGTGCCGGGTCCACGGGTGCAGCTGCTCACTCAGAGCTGCGGGTGGACCCTGCTCACCAGGCCAGCTCCCGGGCAGACAGCCACAGCCTCGTCCAGCACACATCAGGTCGCTGACTCAGACGCACGCAATGCAGGGCCCGGGTCCGAGCAGTGGGCGGGAGGCCGTGCGGGGACATGCCCCGGGTGCACTGGGCACTGCTGGGCCGTCACCTCAGCTCTGCCGTCCCCCTACCGTGATCAGGTCAGTTCTGAGATGACCCACTTCAAATCACTGTAGCCGGCCCTCAGGACGAGGTTAAGGTCACGGCGTCAGTGATGGTCCCCCAGCCCTGACAGCTGTGCCATCCATGCGCCCCCCACCCCCGCTGGGACACGGTCAGGCCTGAGCGGCTGCACAGCGCATTCAGGATGCGGGATGCAGACCCGTGGCACTCACCGCCCTGACCCCACGACAGATGCGCTCTGCTCTCCCCAGCACAAGCCACAGGGATCGTGATTTTGGGTCCGGAGGGGATGGAAGTGGCCCAGGGATCTTCCTTCACATTGACCATCCAGCTGCAGTGGGACGGTGGGGAAGTTGCCACGAGTCAGTGTCTCCAGGAAGGCGGCCGGGTTATGTATTCTTTTCAGAAGGATAAGCAGCTGTCGGGTTCTGAAGTAGCAAAAACGCAGACAAGATGCCACAGGTGGCTTCTGGCCTCCCAGCTGCGCCCAGGTCACCCCGTTCCCAAGTCCTCGCTGCCGGAGCCTCGGCAGAAAGGGCAGTGGGCGTGCGAGCCCTCCAGCCGGTGGGAGGCCGCTGTGCGGTGCATGTGCGTGTGTGAGCACATGGGCTCTGTGTGTGCATCTGTGTGCATGTGCGTGAGCACACAGGCGGCCCTCCCGGCGGTCACACACTCAGAGTCAGAGGACAGAGGAGGCCACGTGGGCGCCGGGCCAGCCGCTCAGCCTGGCAAGGGGAGGGTTTCTCAAGCTCCTCGTGGGGTGACCAAGGTGGGCAGACGCCCATCCGTCTGGGCTGCGTCTAGATGCTCAGTCAGCCCTGCGGCCAAGCAGAGGGACGACCGGGCTTCCCGCCCCATGAGCAGAGAAGACCCAGAGGGACGGGGCGGGACCACCGGAGACAGACGTTCCTGCACAGTGGCCCGGCTCGGGTCCACGGCTCCGCGTAGGAAGCATGACGTGCAGCATAAACCGAGCATATTTCGTCACAATTGGCTTATTTTAACAACTTTATTGCAGCATAATTTACATACCATAAAATTCATCTATATTCAGTGATTTAATGATTCTTAGTACACTTGCAGGGTTGGGCGACCATTGCTACACCAGTTCCATTTCAGAACATTTCCTCCACCCCAGAAAGACCCCTCATTCCTGCCCTGTTCCCACCCGCCATCCCAGGCACCACAAATGCCTTTTCCTGGACACTGAGTGTGGATGGAATCTCACTTGTGGTCGCGCTCTGCTCCTCCGTCCCGCCCAGTGCGCGGTGCTGCTCTCCTCTTTGTGGACCACTAGCCTCCCATCCTGCCCGCCCAGCACTTTGCTCACCTGCGTCCGTGGGCGACAGTCCAGTCCTTGGCACTTGGCTGCTGTGAACATTCCTGTGCAGGTTTTTGTGCAAACCTGTTTCATTTCTCTCAGGTATATATTTATGAGTAGAATTGTTGGGTCAGTTGTTGGGTAGGTTCGTGTTTAAATTTTTCAAGCAATGGCCAAACTCTTTTCCAAAGTGGCTGCGCCATTTTACCATCCCGTTAGCAACGTACGAAGGTTCCGATTTCTCCACGTCCTTGCCAGGGCGTAGCCATCCTGAGGATGTCAGGGGGCATCTCCTCATGGATTTTTGTTTTCTTTGTTGTTTTCTTTTGGTTGTTCTTTGGGTTTTTAAAAAATTTTTTGGCCGCACCGCGCGGCATGCAGGATCCTAGTTCCCTGACCAGGGATCAAACCTGCACCCCCTGCAATGAAAGCACAGAGTCTTAACCACTGGACCGCCAGAGAAGTCCCTCCTCATGGTTTTGATTTGCGTTTCCCTAAAACTAACGACGTTGAGCAGCTTCTCATGTGCTCATTGGCCATTTGTACGTCTTCTACAGAGAAATGTTTATTCATATATTTCACCTCTTTTTTTTTTTTTTTTTTGGATTGGGTTGCTTGTCTTAGTTTTTAGTTATACAAGTTCTTTATGTATTCTGGATACAAGTCCTTTAGCAAATATATATTTGCAGATATTTTCTTTCAGTTTGTGGCTTATCTTTTAATCTTAATGTTGTCTTTTGAAGGGCACAATTTTAAATTTTTTTTTTTTTTTTTTGCGGTACGCGGGCCTCTCACTCTTGTGGCCTCTCCTGTTGCGAAGCACAGGCTCCGGACGCGCAGGCTCAGCGGCCATGGCTCACGGGCCCAGCCGCTCCGCGGCGTGTGGGATCTTCCCGGTCCGGGGCACGAACCCGCATCCCCTGCATCGGCAGGCGGACTCTTAACCACTGCGCCACCAGGGAAGCCCATACGTTTAAGTTTTGATGAAGTCCAATTTACCTATTTTTTTCTTTTGTTGCTTGTGTTTTTGGTGCCATATCTAAGAAGACTGCCTAGCCCAGAGTCATGAAGACTTATTCCTATGTTTTCTTCTAAGAATTTTATATTTTTAGCTCTTACAGTTAGGCCTATTATCTATTTGGAGTTAATCTTTGTATATGTTTGGTAGAATTCAATATGAAGCCCATCTGGGCCTGGAGTTTTCTTTGTGAGAGGATTTTTTTGTTTTGTTTTGTTTTACATCTTTATTGGAGTATACTTGCTTTACAATGTGTGTTAGTTTCTGCTTTATAACAAAGTGAATCAGTTATACATATACATATGTTCCCATATCTCTTCCCTCTTGCGTCTCCCTCCCTCCCACCCTCCCTATCCCACCCCTCCAGGCAGTCACAAAGCACCGAGCTGATCTCCCTGTGCTGTGCGGCTGCTTCTGTGGGAGGATATTTAACTGCTAATTCCGTTTCCTTTGGATATAGAGCTGTTCAGTTTATCTATTTCTTCTTGAGTGAGTGTGGTGTTTTGTGTCTTCCAAGGTTTCAGATTTCTTGGCATAAGCTTGTTCATAACACTCCCTTGCTCCCCAGTTAATGAATTGATACCATCTCTCTTGTTCTTAATATTGATTATTGGGGTCTTCTTTCTTTTTTTCCTGACTAGTCTAGTGAGAGGTTATCAGTTTCATTGATAAACAACCAACTTTTGGTTTCACTGATTTCTCTATTTTCTGTTTTCTATTTCATTAATTCCTATTTTGTTTAAATTTATTTTTGGCTGCGTTGGGTCTTCGTTGCTGCGCGCGGGCTTTCTCTAGTTGCAGCAAGTGTGAGCTACTCTTCATTGCGGTGCGCAGGATCCTCATTGCGGTGGCTTCTCTTGCAGAGCGTGGGCTCTAGGCTCACGGGCTTCAGTAGTTGTGGCACGCAGGCTCAGTAGTTGTGGCTTGCAGGCTCTAGAGCACAGGCTCCATAGTCGTGGCACACAGGCTTAGTTGCTCCACGGCATGTGGGATCTTCCTGGACAAGGGCTCGAACCTGTGTCCCCTGCATTGGCAGGTGTATTCTTAACCGCTGCGCCACCAGGGAAGTCCCATTAATTCCTATTTTGATCTCATTATTTCCTTGCTTCTGCTTAGTTTGGGTTTAATTTGCTCTCCTTTTTTAGTTTCCTAAGGTGGAAAGTTTCTGACGTTATTTCAGACCTTTCTTTTCTCATATAGAAGCTCATTGCTAGACATTTCCCCCTTCACACTGCTTTAGCTGCATCCTACAGCTTTTGACATGGTGTGCTTTCATTTTCATTCAATTCAAAATACGTCCTGATTTTCCTTTTGAGTTCTTTTTGGACCCAAGAGTTATTTAGAAGTGTGTTGTTTCATTTCCAAGTGTTTGGGAATTTTCCAGAAATCTTTCTGTTATTGATTCTAACTTACTTCCATGTGGTTAGAGTCATACTTTGTGTGTCTTGAATTCTTTTAAGTTTTTTGAGACTTGTTTTATGGCTCAGAATACGGCTCAGAAGAGTGTGAATTCTGCTTCTGAGTGGAATTGGGTGGCATTTTCTATAAATGTCAATCAGGTGAAATTTGTTGACCCTGCTGTCGAGTTTGCTATATCCTTGCTGATTTTCTGTCTGCTTGTTCCATCAGTTATTGACAGTGGTATGTTGAAATCTCTGATTATACTTGTGTTTTTGTCTATTTCTGCTTTCATTTCTATCAGTTTTAGCTTCATGTATTTTGAAGCTCTATTATTAGAAGCATAAACATTTAGGATTTTTATGTCATTTAATTAACTGACTTCTGCAATCCCAATCTTTATGCTATTGTTTTAGTACATTTTACATTCATGTATCTAATAAACTTTATGATACATTGTTATTATTTTTGTTTAAACAGTCATTTATCTTTTAAAGAGTATTTAACAAACAGAAAAGGAAGTCTCACCTGTTCGTCTCATCTGCTGAGTTACCATTCCTGGTCCTCATTCCTTCCCATGGATCCAGATTTCCATCTGCTACCATTTTCCTTCTGCCCAAAGGACTTAACTTTTAACATTTCTTGTCATATGTGTCTGCTGGTGATGAATTCTCTCAGCTTTCGTACATCTTGATTTTGCTTTCCTTGATAGACATTGTTAGCGCATACAGGATTCTGCCTCATCTTCCAGGTGAGCTTTGTGGTGTCACCTTGTCTGCGTTGTTTTCTCTGAGAGATCTGCTTTCATGTCCCTGTACAAATGTCCTTTTCCTCTGGCTGTTTTTCAGGTTTTCTCTTTTTCACTGGTTTGAATAATTTGATTGTGATGCGACATGGCGTAGTTGTCTTCGTGGTTCTTGTGCTTGGAACCTGTTGAGCTTCTTGGATCTGTGGGTTTATAATTTTCATCAAATTTGGGAATTTTCCAGCCATTATTTCTTCTGATAATTTTTCTGCCCCCATCTGGGGGACCCAAAGCAGTGGGTAGCCTCTGCCCCCACTTTGGGGACCCCAATTTTCCATGTCTCAGGCTGCCCCCCCGTCCATGGATTCTCTTTCCCACCCTCCCTCCCTTCCTTTTTTTCTTTTTTCTCACAGTGTCTCATTCTGGATCATTTCCATAGCTGTGTTTTCAAGTTCATGAATCTTTTTTTCTGCAGTATCTAATCTATTGTTGATCACATCCGGTGTGTTTTTTCATCTCATGGTTTTCACCTCTAGAATCAACTTTGTTCTTTTTTATTTTTATTTATTTATTTATTCATTTTCTTGGCCGTGTGGCAAGCAGGATGTTAGTTCCCCCACCAGGGATCGAACCCGCACCCCCCTGCAGTGGAAGCACAGAGTCCTAACCACTGGACCGCCAGGGAAGCCCCACCTTTGTTCTCTTTTATATCTTCTATGTCTCTACTTAACTTTTGAACACACGAATACAGTTATAATAATAACTTTCAAAAACGTCCTTTTCGGGACTTCCCTGGTGGCGCGGTGGTTAAGAATCTGCCTGCTAATGCAGGGGACATGGGTTCGAGCCCTGGTCCGGGAAGATCCCACATGCCGCAGAGCACCTAAGCCCATGCGCCACAACTACTGAGCCTGCGCTCTAGAGCCCACAAGCCACAACTACTGAGCTCACATGCCACAACTACCGAAGCCCACACGCCTAGAGCCCATGCTCCACAACAAGAGAAGCCACCGCAACGAGAAGCCCACGCACCACAACGAAGAGCAGCCCCCGCTCACCGCAACAGAGAAACCTGCACAGCAACGAAGACGCAACGCAGCCAAAAATAAATAAATTAATTAATTCAAAAAAAACCCAAAAACCTACTTAAAAAAAAATGATGTCCTTTTCCACTGTGTCAGTTCTGGGTCAGTTTGATTGAGTTTCCTCCTTGTTATGGGCCATACTTTCCTGCCTTCTCTGCCTGGTAATCTTTGATTGGATGTCGGACCTTGTGAATTTTACCTTGGGGGCTAGAGACACCTGTGTCCCTGTAAACATTCTTGACCTATGTTCTGGGGTGCAGTTAAGTTGCTTGGAGACAGTTTAATCCTCTCAGATCTTGGTTTTGGGATTTGTTGGGTCTGCAGGGGGCCTCAGTCTAAGACCAGTCACCCCCCCATTACTGAGAATTCTGCTCGACCTGCCCTGACTTCTGAGTTCTCCAGCCTGGCTGACAGGACGAGCAGGCCTCCCATCCTGCTGGGGCCTCTCGTTCTCCCCTCACTCATGCTCTGATCTGTGCTGCACTGACCCTGAGGTGCCCCTCTGCTCCGCTCCTGCGTGGGCCTGTCTACCAGCCTCTACCCGACCCGCTCTGTACCAGCCCCGCACGTCCTCTCAGGGCAGGAACTGGGCAACTGTGGAGTCCGTCGTGTGTTTCCCATCCTTCGGGAACCGCTGTCCTTGCCTGACGTCCAAGGTCTTGAAAACCACAGTCTCATTCAGTTTCATCTGCTCTTTGGTTGCTCCGAGTAGGAGGGTCCGTGGGTCCCAGTTACGCCCTCTGGACCAGAACCGGAAGCCGATCAAACCACAGTTGTCTCTACACTTGGCTCCTTGTCTCCCCAAGTCCACGACGTGCTGGTGTTTGCCCTGCGTGTCTCCTTTTACGATCTCAGCAACTCGAGGCTGCACAGGGCCCTCACTGGCGCTGGTCAGCGCTCGTTGTTGACCCCGAGCCCCCGCGTGCGTGTGACCAGGCCTGTGCTGGGTGCCTCGGGGATGTCGGCGAGTGGGTGGAGCCCATCCCCCAGGCCGAGGTGGGAGCTGGGTGGCCGTGTGCTCAGTCGGTCCCCCACGGCCCTGAGCCTGTAGCCGGTGAAGCCCTGAGGCCAGCCAGCAAGGAGAGGCCCTCCCAGGGAGTAGGGACCGGTCAGGGCCAGAGGCACAGAGGTGCCCTGCGGCCCGGAGCTGGACTCAGGTCGGGACTCCCAGGACGGGGTGGAGCGGGTAGGCAGAGGGTGGACAGTCGGCTGAGGGCCAAGAGGAGTGGTGGGCCCAGGAAGGTGAGCGGAGGGCGAGGTGCCCGTGCTCTTGGCCCCTGGCAGCACCCTGCTCCTCTTGGACACTCTGCCGCAGACATTCCTCACGGAGGCTGGAGTGGGGGCTGGGGGGACCCAGGTGCTGCCGCCTCGCCCCTGCAGCCCTCGGCAGCCCCTCTCTCTCCTTCGGGAAGGTGAGGACGGCCGGGTGGTGGAGATCTCTGCGGGCATCCGATACACGCAGCTCCCAGCCTACTTGGAGGTCAGCTTTTTCAAAGTGGACGATGGTCACAGAGAGACACCCATCCTGGGGTCCCTGACGGGCAGACTCATGCACACTTCGGTTTAGGGCCTTCATGCTCTCCTCAGCCTCTTTTTTTATTTTTAAATAAATTTTTATTTATTTACTTACTTTTGGCTGCGCTGGGTCTCCGTCGCGGTGCGTGGGCTTCTCATTGCAGTGGCTTCGCTTGTTGTGGAGCATGGGGTCTAGGCACACAGGCTTCAGTAGTTGTGGCACGCAGGCTCAGTAGTTGTGGCTCACAGGCTCCGTAGTTGTGGTGCACGGGCTGAGTTGCTCCGCAGCATGTGGGATCTTCCTGGACCAGGGCTCGAACCCGTGTCCCCTGCATTGGCAGGCAGATTCTTAACCGCTGCGCCACCAGGGAAGTCCCTCTCCTCAGCCTCTTGAAGGGGCCCCCATCCCTCCAGTTAGGATTCCAGCCCTGGGCGCCGCCAGGTGGGTGTGGGGCACAGATTTGCCGTGTCCGGGGCCGAGCCAGACAGGGTGGCCGTGCGGTGCTGAGGTGAGGCACGTCCAGACTGAGCCCCGGGCGCCCCCCTCATGGGGCAGGCGGGGCCAGCCTGGCCAGAGACCCCATCTCTGCTTCCGCCTCAGTTTATGGAAGCCAATTTGGCTGCACTGTCGTCGGGGAACGTGCTTGTATTTCTGTGTAAAAAGGCTCACTGGGCGCCAGGCCCTCCGCTGGGAGGGCTTTCAGAGCCGCTAGGAGGTCTCGGTGGAATGCGGAATGCGAGCCCCGCGTCGCCGAGTGCGGGCCTGCGGGCTGGACTCAGCGCAGCTCAGCACGGGCACTGAGCTGTAGAAAGTGCCCCATAGGGAAGCCGAGGGGCACAGACCCGCTGGGTTCCGTCCGTCACCCTTCTGTGTTCGGCGCCCAGTCGGAGGGCCCTGGGTCCCCGGCAGGAGCATCTGGGGACCGGCCGGAGAGTCTCCATCATTTTCCAGCTGACCCTCCCTGGGCTTCAGTTTGCTCTTCTGCCAGATGAGGTGGTCACAGCGTCCACCTCCAGGACGGCTGACCGAGCCCCTGCGCCCCACTCCGTCCCCGTCTCGGGTCTGACCCGGAAAGTGCCCCCGAGAAGGGAGAGGGCCCGCCGCCCAGAGCTCAGGGAGGTGGGCTCCCTTCTGCTTTTGCTCCTCCTATAGCACTGATGCTTCCCGTCGTGCGAGCGGGTTCACGCAGGACCGTTCCCGGTGAAAGTCTCCCCCCACGGACACAGCTGCAGCAGAGCATCTCCCCCACGATGACACTCGCCTTGCCCCCGAGCCTCTCGGACGTGTTGCGGGGAGCCCAGGTCGGCCCAGGGTGGTGAACACGCTGCGTCTGTCTGTCCTCCGTCTGTCCTGTGGTGCACGCTCCAGCCCTGCCGTGAGGAGGTGAGCGGTCAGCCGCCAGTGAGGAAACGGCTTCAACTCGGGGGCCCCGCACCCCGTCAGCAGGAAGGCAGACCCTGGGCTGCAGGCCTGCGGGGCACCCAGTCGGACCTGGGACCCTGGTGGGCAGAGCAAAGCCTCGAAGTGGCCAGAGGGGGACACGGGGCTGCTGGGCTAGGGAAGGAGCAAGCATTTTCTTTTTTTTTTTTTTTTTTTTTCGGTACGCGGGCCTCTCACTCTTGTGGCCTCTCCCGTTGCGGAGCACAGGCTCCGGACGCGCAGGCTCAGCGGCCATGGCTCACGGGCCCAGCCGCTCCGCGGCATGTGGGATCTTCCCGGACCGGGGCACGAACCCGCGTCCCCTGCATCGGCAGGTGGCGTCTCAACCACTGCGCCACCAGGGAAGCCCTCTTTTTTCTTTTTTTAATATTTATGTATTTATCCGGCTGCACCGGGTCTTAGTTTTGGCACACAGGGTCTAGTTCTCTGACCAGGGATCGAACCCTGGCCCCCTGTACTGCGAGCACAGAGTCTTAACCACTGGACCACCAAGGAAGTCCCAAGCCTTTTCTAATTCTAATACAATGGCTTATTCTATGACTATATGGGGACAGATATCTTTTCTTTAAGTTTTATTTATCCCTCATCCTAAAGGAAAGCAGAGTGCGGAGTTCTGGGGCAGGCCCACATGTACCGGGATCAAAAACCAGGGGTCCTTTCCTCATAAGAGTGAACTTCTGTATTCTCAGAACCAGAGAGATAAACCCGTCCCTCTCATGCTCACCCCAGCACGGCTGTGGCCCTTTCTCCAGCCAGCACGGGGCCTGAGGGGCTCGGGTGGCTGGCTCTGCCTGTGCGCTAACTTGCACGAGGGCCGTGAGGGGCAGGACGCGGAGGCAGAAGGCGGCCCCTGCTGAGTCCAAGGGCGGGGGCATCGCCGTGGGCCCTGGGAAGCCTGGGGAACGCGCCCTCGGGGCACCAGCCTCAGCCAGGATCCCCACGCGGACAGGTCTCGAAGAGACCCAGAGGGTTTCAGATTGAAAGATAATTCAGCACAAGTCCTGAGATAAACTTGGGCCAGGAAATCTCTGAGGTGACAGTTTCTACTGAAGCGAATTACAGGGACCCCCGCGCAGAGGAGTCCAGTGAAACGTCCGGCTTCCCTCTCGGCCCAGAGTCGCGGGCGCTATTGAATGCCTGCCATGACCGACGCGTGCCACAGAGCCAGACACAGGACGGCTCTCGCCGAGGCCTTGTCCCTGGGCCCCTTGCCCTCACCGGGCAGCTCCACCGTGGTCGCCCGTCTCTCCAGCTGACTCAGGGCACGGAGCTCACCGCGTGCCTGCTGCGTTTGGCTTCTTCCTGGGCAGACCACACGCTAACAGCGAGGCTTCGCTGCTTCTCTCAACACAGCCGTGGCTCCAACTCCATCGACGTTTGCTGCTCACGTAAGTTCGGAGGCAGGGGCGACATCCCTGATTGCCAGGGACTCGCACTTCTGTTTCCTGTTCTGCTACTCTGCGCACCCCCTCGTGGTCCTCGAGGGTCGCACAAGCGCCAGGCATCATGCCCCTATTCCAGCTAGCAGGAAGGCGGAAGCATAAGGAGCGACGGGCCCTTCGCTTCTAAGCAGCTTCCCGGAGGAATCACTCCCACTGCCGCTTACACCTCATTGGCCAGAGCTTGGTTACGTGTCCACACCAGGCCATACGGAGACAAGCAACGCGATTTGCCAGCTCAGACCCGGCTCTGCCATCGGAGAAGGAGGGGAGGGTGGTCACCCAGCCGTCTGCCAAGCGGTTTGGAAGCCCGAGTCAGACACCGTGTCATCACGCTGCACTGCCGGCCCCTGCTGGGCACCAGCTGAGCGGGAAGCAGCCTGCGGGCAAGGATCCTGGCCTCCTGCCACCTCCGTGCCGGTGCCCCCCCTCCCGTCTCCTTTTAGGAAGCAGGCCCCGTCCGTGACCCCTGCCCACCCTGTGACCTCACCCTGCAGCCCCGCGACAGGACTGTAAGGTCGTGATTAATGGGTTTGGTAAAACAGGCTGGTAGTGAAGATGCTGATTCTTTTAGACCAACGGGCGCCGTGAGGGTGTCGCAGCCTCGGGAGCTAATGAGGCCCCCCAGGGAGTGGGCGGCCCGCCAGATGAGGCAGGCTGGCTGGGGCTGAGGGCTGGGGGTCCGGAGCTGCCCCCCCTGGCCCTGCCCTGCCCTCCTGCCATGGGGTTCACTCACTGACAGGAGTCAGTGCCCCGGGCCCTGAGCCGAGGCCCCGGTGGGTGAAGGCAGAGCTGGGGGCCCGGCCACGGGTCGGGCCAGCGGGACCTGGCACGTGGCGCCTGCAGGCCTGCTCCTAGAGGTAGCGCTGGGTGTGGCAGGTGGGGAGCCGCTGCGAGTGGGGGAGGCCACCCCACCCCCGCCGCTGGAGCACGAAGTCGGGTTCAAACCTCGGAGCAGTTAGGGGTCTCCCGGAGGTTGGAGGTCGGGCTGCCCCAGGACAGGAGGGAGGGAAGGAGGCCCGGAGCAGAAGCATCGCGGCTGAGGCCGACTTGAAGTTAGAGCAGAGCCCGAGTCGTCTTACATTTTGAAGCAATTTTCCAGTTCCAGCCTGTTCTGAGAATCGTGCCGACAGCCTGGGGTGCGTGAACACGGGCCCCAGCAGGCGGCAGCAGCTACAGGCGCCTGGCACCCCGTGCCCCACGCTCCGCCCCCAGACTTTCCTGGACAGAGGGGATGCGGCCTCTCAGTCACAGGTTCAGAACCTTGGGCGCCTGGAGCCGAGGCCTGTGCACAAAGGACGGGCCCCTGGAAGTCACCCCCACTCAGGGCTCTCAGCCCCCCTCCGCCCGGCCTCACCCAGGCCTCCCGAGCACCTACCCGGGGGCTCGGCCCTCACCCCGCCCCCAGCCGGGCCAGGTTCTCAAGGACGGCAGGTCAGCATCTTCCCTCCCGCATCTGGTGGGCAATTAAGAAAGTGGACCCTCTAAAAACTTGGCTTCTAATTATACAAATAAGTAAAAGGAGGCGAGAAAATGCCTTCTCTTTCCCAAGGCCTAATGTCAGTAACATGTAATTCAAACTCTATTTTATTATTTTGTTGATAGGAAATATCTCAGTTGTTCCATTGTTTTTAACTTTTGAATAGACGATTTGCTTTCCGTTGAGAAGAAAAGAGGATTTCATCGACGTGGCTATCGCCTGATCTTCTAAACCCTATTTTGGTTAAATTACAGCACCCAGATTTTAGTAACAAAGCACACTGATTTTACATTCAAAAAATTTTTTATATTTAGTCTCTTAACCTTTTGTAATTCCCACCCACAGCTTTAAACGATAGAACCCTTTTATGTTAATTGTTGTCAGTGGGGTGTCTGCCTTGCCCCCCCCCCACCCCGGTAATTTAAACCCATTGAATCCTAATGCAGGTGCTGGTAATTGCGAGTCGGACATTGTCAGCCTGGCTGAGCCTGTAAATTGGATTTGGGAACCTAAAAAAGCCGTCGCAGTGAGGGAGAACCTCGGATTGCTTGCTTTTTTTTTTTTAATGCACAAAACCCTCCCAGGAAATGTTTCCAATTGGTCTGAGTGGTTCCTCTTTTTCACTGTTGAACAATCGTTTTGAGTATTCATCAGATGGGCTCTAGGAGGAATCATCGTAATTATAAGATGATTTTAAAAATCAAGGTGCCCTTTGCTGCTGACCCAGTCTTGCCAGTAGAGGTGACAGGATGTGTGGCAGAACTTCCGGAAATTTCATTGCCTCTTGGGGTGATAACACGTTTTAATATTGTCTGCGGTTAATCATGGCAGAATAGTATGAAAGAGCCGTACTTTTAAAGGAAAATTTGTGCTAAAAACTTCTTGTCTAGGAACCATCCCAGCTAGAGGAAACGTCCCAGAGAAATATAAAAAGATACCGCGTTGCTGCCAGGGCCAACGCCGTGGGTAATGATGGAGGTGAGCTCAGATGTGAGGGGGGATGTCTGCCCGGAACCAAGCGTCAGGAGGGTGAGGGGTCGGGATCCGCAGGACCCCGAGACCACAGCTCCTGGGAGCCGGGGCCTCAGGGGGTGCCCTCCCTGGTGGCTCTCCTGGACACTGGGCCCTCTGGCCCTGTGGTGGCCCTGTGGCCTGGGCGCCCCAGGGAGGAGGAGGGGCCGGTCAGCAGGGTGGTGGGGGCCTGACCCCCAGGGTGGGTCCAGTGGGAGCCCCCGCTGGCTCCTCCTTCCCATGGATGGCTGTGGGTCTGGGGCCGGGCAAGAGGACACCAGCCCCTCCCAGTGTCCCGCGACCCCCAGGGCACAACCAGCGGGAGAGCCCCTGCGCTGCCTCGGATGCCCCACGCCCTTTGGCCCAACAGCGGATCTCTGGAGCCATTTGGTGGGACCCACAGGGTGGAGAGCAGAGGGAGGCGGGGTGGCACCCAGGCTCCCAGTGCAGCCGAGGTCTGGCATGGCGGCAGATCTGCACCCCCGTGGACGCTCGCACTGGGTGCACACGTGTCCTTAGGGGGGACCGCACGGCGGGCAACCGGCCCGGCCCACCCCCTTCAGCCCCCGTCGTGGCCTCGAGGTGAGGACATCCTGCCGGGCGGGCCAGGTGGGCTCTTTCCCTATGACCTTGGGGGTCCAGGCCGTCTGCTGGCGGGGGTCCAGGCCGTCTGCTGGCTGGGCCCCAGACCCCTTAGAGCCACCAGACCAGCCAGGGACGATGGCTTATTGATTTTAACTTTACGTTCTGACAGGGGACCAAGAAGCAAACCCGACCAGTGGCTGCTGGCAGCTTCCAGCATCAGTGGGGGCAGCTCCTGCCTCGCCCCGCGCCCGGGACCCCGCGTCAGCCCTTCTGCCGCCCACGTGGGCGCCGCCCATGGGGCTCCCTGTCTTCTGTGGTCAGAGCCCGCGCCTGTCTGCAGCCTTGCCCCAGGGGCTCTCCTGGGCACAGTTTCTGCCCCCGTGTCACCTCACACGTCACCGAGCCTGTGGCCTTCCCGTGTCAGCCCCAACGCTGCCTGCGGGCTTCCGTCCAGGGGGACAGCCCAGGGCACCACGCTGGGGTCAGGCTCCCGCATCGGCTGAGGTGCTGGTCGGTGCGGCCACGGCCCAGCTGGCAGGGCACTGGGGTCTCGCCTCTACGGGTCAGGAGCAGCTCTAGCCTGGAGACTGTTGAGGGTGGGAGGTGAGTCAGGCCCCCTGACTTGTCCAGGGTCCCTGGGCGAGGGGCCAGGACCCGGCCACCGTCAGGAAGCTCGTTCCGAAGGCACCGGGGAGGGGCTTGCTTGGGGGGTCGCTGCTGTCCTGGAGGCCTGGCCTGGGGCCCCCACGGGCGGGGCAGAGTCAGGACAGCGTGATGCGGAGGAGGGGGCTGGACTGGCAGGGCGCCACCAGGAGGGGTCGCCCCGGGCCTGAGGGGCTACCCTCGTGGGCCTGTGAATGCGCGTGTCAGTGCAGACCCCAGGTGAGCGTCTGCACACGGGTGTGAGTGTGCGTGTGCTCCAGAGCGTGGAGGGCCTGCGCACGGGTGAGAGTGTTTCCCGTGTGGCTGAGTCCTGTGTGCGAATGAGGCCGTGTGAGTTGTGTGCACGCTCGTGTGTGTGTGTGTGCAAGTGTGTGCTCGCACCGCTCCGTCAGGGCCTGGTTCCCGGAGAGCAGTGCGGGGAAGAGGGCACGTCACGCGGCCTCCCCGGATCCCGCCCCCCGGCCCACCTGCTCCCAGGTGCCTGGCAGCTGGAGCCCCCGCAAGCCGTTTCTCGAAGCCTCAGAATCAGCACGTTTTCTTTTTAAAGGCAGTTTTCAGCTGTGTTCCCTCCTTCCCGCCGGGCCTCGGGCCTCATGCCAGCCCTGCCCTGTGCGGTGTGACCTGGGCCGTGCCCCGCACGCCAGCCACAAGCTCCGCAGCCGGACAGTGTCCTAGACACAGTGACAAATACCCCTCCACCCTTTCCTGGAAGAACAGAAGCACATGAGTGCTTTGTCGTTGAGAAGCGCAAGCCCCCAGCCTGAGGCTGACCCCGTCCCCTCCGGAAGACAAGCTCCCGCCCCTGGAGACCCCGGACCTCCAGGGCCCAGCGAGGGCCCCGCGCCGCAGTCCAGGCCTCCTCTGCGTGCTGACCGCCCCCTGCAGGGGCCCTCACATTGGAAGGCAACCGCCGGCTGCCCCACTTCAGGCCACTTCATGGCCCCTGCGGCCTCTAACCAGGGCTGTCCGAGACCCCCAGGATGGATGTCGTCAAAGTGGCAGCTTTAGAAACTGCAACTTCCCAGCGAGTGAAAGGACACATCACCGCAGGAGAGACCTTGGACGCAGCGTCCTCGGGCCCCTCCCCACCCCCACTCCTCCACCCAGGACGAGGCCGCTGCTTAGTGAAGCCACGTGCAGGAGACAGAGCACACGGGGAGCGCAGGGGCCGCCGGCTGCTTTCCAGTCTCTGGCCAAGGACTGCGGGGACGGACGGGGACCCCTCCAGGGGCCCCCGTGTGGGTGGCCGGCAGCGTAGCTCTCCCCCGGGCCCGTGGGGCCTGCCCAGCCTTGCTCTGCCAAGCTGCGTGCAAAAGGCTCGGCTGGGGGAGCCTCGTGGAGGCGGGGAGTGGGTGGGGGTGTCAGAAACAGGCTCGGAGAGGACCCCAGATTCGTTCCCCAGCCCTGCTGGCTTGCCAGCTGAAACATGGCCCCTCGTGTTCCTCAGAGTGCCAGCAGCGTGCCCTCAGGGGGCAGGGCAGCGTGCCCTCAGGGGGGCAGGACGCCCCAGTGCAACGTCTCTGAAAAGGGGGCGTTTTCAGCCGAGCTTCGATGCGTACAGAGCGTGCAGCTCCTTTCAGAGGGAAACACGACTGGCAGCAGGAACGTGGCAGACAGAAAGCTCAGGCTGTAGGAACGTGCATCCTGTCCCTTCTGAGCGTCCAGTGGGGACGATGGCTTTGCTTCACAAAAGGACGGGCAACACCAGGGTCGGGCTTCCCCTCAGTAGCCGGTGCCGTGGCCCCAGAGGCAGGATCTGCTGAGCTCAGCCCGGGGTGGCTGCCGGGGCCCGGGACCTCGGTCTGCCGGGGGTCCTGATCCACAGCCGCCCACCACAGGGACTGGAGATTCCAAATGCCCACCATGCCCATCCCTCCCAGGCCAGGCCAGGCCAGGTCACGGTCCCCTTGCTCGCCTGGAAATTCTCAAGTTTGAAAATCTCTTAATAAAAAAAAAAGCAAAGCCTCGCCCCCGGGTGGGTAAGAGGGTCCAGTTACAGATGAGGCACTATGTTCCCCACACGGTGAATTTCTGCTTCTGGGGCTGATTCTCAGGCACGTATCTCCACCCCAGGTGCAGGCAGCCTGGACAGACGAGGCTGAGGTGGAGGAGGGTGCCCTTGCAGGGGCTCCTGAGGGACCTGCGGGTCCAGCCCTGGGATCTCTTCAAAGACAAGATCCGTGCACCTGCCTCCACCACAGTGGTACCTGCAGAGCAGCAGGGCCCCTTGGCTGGAGCTGGCTGTCCTCAGTTTCCCCCTCCATAAATAGGGAGACAATGACTCCTCCTCTAGGCTGAGGTGAGGGTTCAATGCGTGTTAACCACATGGGAAGAGCTTATCAAAGGATCTGGCCCCTGGAGGGTGTAGAGTGACCATAATGTGGCTGTGAGTACAATCCTGGTGGTGACATCAGTGATGGTGATGATGATGGTGATGGTGTTGTTAGTGATGGTGGGGACAGTGGTGATGATGATGATGGTGGTGATGATGGTGAGAATGATGGTGGTGACAGTGATGATGATGATGGTGATGATGGTGCTGATGGTGATGATGGTGAGGATGGTAATGATGATGGTGATGGTGGTGATAGTGATGGTGGTGATGATGGTGATGATGATGGTGACGGTGATGATGGTGATGGTGGTGATGGTGATGATGGTGTGACGGTGATGATGGTGATGGTGGTGGTGATGATGGTGATGGTGATGATGATGGTGATGGTGATGATGATGATGGTGATGGTGATGGTGATGATGGTGACGGTGATGATGGTGATGATGGTGGTGATGGAGGTGATGATGATGGTGGTGATGATGGTGATGGTGATGATGGTGATGATGGTGATGATGATGGTGGTGATGGAGGTGATGGTGATGGTGATGATGGTGATGGTGATGATGGTGATGATGGTGGTGGTGGTGATGGTGATGATAATGATGGTGATGGTGATGATGAGGATGGTGATGATGGTGACGGTGATGATGGTGATGATGGTGACGATGATGGTGGTGATGGAGGTGATGGTGATGGTGATGATGGTGATGGTGATGATGGTGATGATGATGGTGATGATGGTGATGGTGGTGATGGTGATGGTGGTGATGATGGTGATGATGATGATGGTGATGGTGATGATGGTGATGGTGATGATGGTGATGGTGATGCTGGTGATGGTGATGGTGATGATGGTGATGATGATGATGGTGATGATGGTGATGGTGATGATGGTGATGGTGATGGTGGTGATGATGATGGTGATGGTGGTGATGATGATGATGGTGATGGTGATGATGGTGATGATGATAATGATGGTGATGGTGGTGATGATGATGATGGGGATGGGGATGATGGTGGTAGTCAGGGTGGTGAGGACAATACAGCAGGCAGACCTGGTCCTAAGGACACCTAAGGACTGAGGCCATAAGAGCCAGGAGGGACTGTCCAGGAGAAGCAGGCTTCAATCCTTGGGATGTCAGCAGCCAAACAAGCCATGGAAGGAGGCCCAGGAGGAGTGTGTTTGGGGATGGAGGAGCCAGTGGAGGTGGGCAGCAGGAAAGCTGCAGAGAAGCACAGGCAGATGGGGCCCTGGGAGGTGGGGAGGAGCCAGGAGGAGATGGAAGAGGCCCCTGAGTCTGGCGCAGGTTGGGAGGGACTCTTGTGTGGCAGCGTGGATGAAAGGGGGAATGGGAACTGGGCAGGAAGGTGGGTGTGAGGGCCCTGAGCCCCTGGGGGCAGAGGCAGCATGAAGGGCTGGAGCAGGGAAGCCGGGGCATCACTCGGCTGCAGACCTAGCACTCGCTTCCTGTGTTCTTTCTCGAGGAGCCTGGCTTCGTTTTTCTGTAACAGAAACAATCCCCACTTGGTGTAGGATGCTCGCAGCCGGATCTTAGATGGGTTGAGCTGTCCAGAGGGTGCCAGGTGGGGTGAGAAGGCAGGACTCCTGGAGGATGTCCGGCCACACCTGGGGGACAGTAGCCCGTCCACTCTGGTCCCTGCGGGCTCCAAACGGACCCACCTGCAGGGTTTTGAACAGGCAGCCATGGCCTTTCTTACCTCCTCCTGGCCTGGACCATCTCCTGGTACCAAATGGTTCACGGGCGCCAGACTTGATTCCCGGCTCCAGGGTCAGGAGGGCAGGAGTGGGAGGGTCAAGGGGTCCTTGCTCTGCCTCTGGTCACCTGTGGGGCTCAGGGCGCACTCGGGTCTCCCAGCCACACCGCTCACCCCATCGGCCAATAGGATAGGCTGACCCGTTAGATGTCAGCAGCTCGGAGCTGCACTTACCCCGCTGCAGGCGTTTCTGTCACTCTCATCTCCCTGGGCAGGACACACGCATCCACTGCTGAGGGGAGCCCCTGCCCATGGGGTCCGCTGCGTGGGAAGTGCCGCTGGGACAGCTCCGCAGGACGCGGACGGCAGAACGAGTGTAGGGGGAGCCCGTCCAGACACGCAGAGCACGCCTTCTGGCTGGTTCGCCAAATGCACGTGGAGGAGCCCCAGACAGGATCCAGTGAGTGGGGAGGGGCACCTCCTCTTTTTCCTCCCGTCTCCAGCCTCCAGGAACCGTGGCAGGGCTGGGGAGCCGTCCCTCAGAGGTTTTTGCCAGATGTTAGGAAGCCCTCCGAGGCAGACACCACCAACGGGACCAAGGCCTGGTCCGTGAGGGGTGGCTCCGTCTGGGGTGCACGGGCAGTGGCCCTGGGGCTGGAGACCTCCCTGGGCAGGGGAGTGTGAGAGTCGGGACACGTGCGCACGTGTGCCTGTGTGTGCACACGCGTGCCACGTGGGGAGACAGCATCGGGGACTCTGGACAGAGGTCTGCAGGCCTGGTGGCAGGGGAGCCCGGTACAGATGCCCCCATGCCCTCTCTGCCCGAGGGGAGCCCAGTACAGATGCCCCCATGCCCTCTCTGCCCGTGCCCGGCTGATGAGAGACCCTCCAGGCCAGACCCCAGGCCACAGCAGAGCTGTGTGTACCCACTGGACAAACGGGGGTCGGGGGGCTGGCACGCAGCCCAGAGGGGGCCCTCGCCAGGGGCCTGGGAGGCTGGAGAAGGGGCCCGAGGGTGCCCGCCTGGCCGTGCACAGCCCTAAAGGATGCCTCCCCCGACCCCCGGTCATCGAGACCCAGGGCCCACGTGTCCTCCCTGCATGGCCTCCCTGCTTCACTGGCTGCCCCGGTGCTCGTGTGTCCCTGTCTCTGCAACCCGCCAGCCCCTCGCTGATGGAGGCTGCCCTGAAGGCTTGCGCGGTGTGTCTAGTCACCAGCAGACAGGACGGCTTGTCCGCTTCGGCCTGATAACCTCTTAGGGGTTTGAGTGTCGCAAACGGAGGAAACATCCGGCCTAGAGCCGGCTCTCCCCCGGGGAACAGCCGGGCCTGCACGAGGTCTCTGCGCCTCTCGCCTCTGCGTCCTACACAGGTGATTAGGGAGTCTAATTGAGTTGGCTGTAAAAAGATAATTAATTGGCATTTCCCTCCCGGAGAGGTCAAGCTGCCTGATCTCCCTGGCCGGCAGTGACCTTTATCTTGCTGATAAAGCCATAATTGTTGTAATTAAAATCGACACAAAGGCTTCAGAAGTCACTCCCCACATCTGGAGTCTCGCATCTGCTCACAGGGCCGCCTGGCTGGGGAGGACCCAGCAACGCGCCAGGAGCAGCGCCAAGGGCCCTGGAGGCCGAGGCGGGACCCCTCCCCCCAGGAACACTGTCCCCTTTGGAGCATAAGGGGGTGAGGGCGTTTCTTCCTCTTATGTGGCATCCTCAGGGCCCACGGAGTCCGTGCAAACTCGGCCAGGAGAACGGCTGGCTGACCTGTCCCCAGGGAGGCTCTGCAGGCTTGGACATCACACAGCAGAGCCAACAGAAGCTGAGTGACCCAGTGGACGGGCCAGGAAGCCACCATCCAGCCAATTCAGAGGAGGTGGCAGGGAGCATGTCCGAGACGGGGGTCAGTGAGCGGGGCTGAGCGGGGCCCGGCCGGACTGTGCTCTGGGGGCAGCTGGGGCAGCGGCCTGGCTCCATGGAGAGCAGGTCGAAGGGTGAGGAGGACCCTGGAGTCCCACCAAGGGCAGAGCTGGCAGCAGCCGGGCAGTGCTGGGGCCCGCGAGGTCGTGGTGGGCGCGGAGAGCATGGTGGTTCAGAGTTGAAAGTATTTGCGGCAGAGCTGGCGTCGCCGGGGCTGCTGAGAGCAGACGAGGCGCGGAGAGGGTGCGGGGTGGGGGCACGGAGGCTGCTCCGGCTTCTGGCTCAAGCGCCTGGAGTGGGTGCCCATCCCCAGAAGGCGGTTCCCCCTGAGCAGATGAGGCCGGCGAGTGCAGGCGGCAGGAAGTGGCCTGGTGTCCAGCACGGGCAGCACGTGTTTGTGGGGATGGGCACCCCTCAGTCTCCTGTGTCCAGGATCCGAATTCCAAAGGCTGCCCCACCGCCTGCCCCTCCTTCCCTGTGGGGCCGTCCACTGGGGTCAGATGCACTTCCCAGCCCCCAGTCCCAGGCCAGGGTCCAAATGCACCTGAATCTGGGAAGATTCCCTCCCAGGACTGCAGACACAGCTGCCTCTGGGGTTTCAGCCATTTCGTGCCAGGTCTCGGAGCACCCTGCTCTTCTGTCCCTGGACGGCGCACGGCGCGTCCCGGGGGTCGGGAATGCCCGCCCTCGTGGCCGAGATGGAGGCGGTCCTGAGCCGCCATCGGGTTCACCATGCCCTCTCCCTGCCTTGTCCACCCCGTTGGTTTCCGAGACCTGGGCTCCGAGGCTGCCTGTGATGGTCGGGAGGACGGGCCTCTTCCAACAGCCCAGAGCCGGGGGGCGGCAGCTCAGGCTGGGTGTGGACCGGCCCCCAGCCCACACCCCGGGCCCCGGCCCCCAGCCCCTGGCAGTGGCGTCTTGCGGGCCCAGGTCCGAGGTTACTCCTCCGGGAGGGACGGCGGCCCCGGCCAGCCCAGCTCCGCCTGGCGCCACTAGCATGGTCACCTTGTCAGAGCACAGCGCAGGGTCTCTATTGTCCAGAGGTGTTGATAAAAGAGGCAGGAGAAGTCAGCCCCTCGTGAAGTCACGTGGAAGCCGGTGGCGCGTTAAGAAATGGAAACAGTGCCGTCAGCAGCACAGTTCCTGTCGTTGCCCAGGACGTAAATAGTGTGAGGGCAGCAGAAGCTGCTGAGGAGAGGACGTTAGCAGAGAACGTCCTTGTGGAGGGAGACTTTCCTTTTTATAATGTACCATAATGATGAGGTGAAGACGCCTCCGGGAGAAATAATTCCCCACCTGTAATTTGGAAATTCTTCTGGGACCCGTCTCCACCTCTCCCTGCAGAAGCTGGGGCTCCGGGGAAGGCGCGTTAACGCCTGCAGCCCCGGGGCCCCATCCCGAGCATACGGATGAGAGACACCCCTCCACTCACCCGGAGGCCCCCCCACCAAGGGGGGCCGATGAGGGGTCCACCCTGCAGACTCCGCTGGCAGGAGCGTCCAGCCACCTCCCTGAGGCTCCTCCCCACTGGTGTGCATGGACAGAGGGTGGGCAGCAGAGTCCTGAGTCCAGCCCCCATAGGACAGCGGGCCTGATGGGCCTGTTTTGGGGACGGTCCTGGGGTGACCCTGCACCAACGCCACATCGCAGAGTCCCCTGGAAGCTCAGCTGTCGGCCTCTGTGCAGAAAAGGCCGAGTGCGGAGGTGCGGGGCTGAGGCTGCACCCCTGTCTGTGAGCCGCCGGAGCATGGGGGCGGGCCTGCTAGGGGAAACGCTCCCTGTCGCCCTCGCCCCTTGGGGCCCCAGGCGGAGGAGGGATGGAGGAAGCCGGGGGGAGCAGCAGTCCGGGGGGCACCCGCTGCAGGACAGGCAGGCCGAGCCCAGCTCGCTGACACTCCCCAGCACAGGAGGGCTCCAGGGTCTCCTGGGGGGGCGGCTGCAGCCCCACCCATGCCCCTCGCCGTCACGGGTGCAGTCTGACGTCACCCGCACTGGGCAGCCGTCAGCAAGCAGGAATGTCCTCTGGCCACACTGTTCAGAAGCGGGAGCTGGGCTCTGCCTGGCCAAGCACGAGGCCTCTGGCCTGTGGCCTGCCCAGGCCTGCCCCAGGCAGCCCGGGCCTCAGCCGGCAGGGGCCTCGCGACAGGAGACCCTCCCAGCCCCAGAGCACAGCCTGCCAGGCCTGGTAGCGGACCCCAGATGAAGGGGCGTCAAAGGGCTGTGGCCCCCAAAGCGTACCAGCCACGGAGCCTGCTCTGTCTCACTGGACCCGGCCTGGCCCTGCCTAGGGAGGGCCGCGTGGCCCCACGCCGGGCAGTAGGGCCAGGCCCCCAGGGCCCACGTGGCCACCGTGGCCCGACCACCGCAGCCACACAAGTCACGCTTCAAACTTTTGCTTTGTGGCACTTAAAGGGCCTTTTCGTTCTTCATTTTTCTGGAAAAGCTCTTTCCCCTCTGCTGGGGGACACAAGCCCCGCTGCCCTGAGGACCGCCGGTGAGCAGGGAGAAGCTGCACCCCGCTCTCCGGCGTCCGCCGCGGGCCCCCTCCCCCCGGGTACCACCCCATCCTGTTCCTGGACAGCCTCCGGGAGGCGAGGCGGGAGAGCCCCACGTGGCTCAGACACTGAGGCCAGCGCGGGGGGGCCCTCGGAGCCCCACCCGCTCCTTCTATAAGGCGGGCAGCAGGCCCCGAGGCCTGGGCTGCAGGAGAACGACGCCCACAGTGCGGGCCCCGCCAGGAGACAGCAGGTAGGAGAGGCTGACCCCGCTCACGGGCGCCTGGGGGCTCGGTCTGGCCTCCCCGTCAGCTGGGCCACAGGCAGGGCCTCGCCGGCGTGTGCATTCGGGGACGGGGGGCCCTTCTCCACCCGCCTGCCCGGTGTCCCCAGGCCTGGGCATGGAGGCCGCGAGCGAGACCTCTGTCTGCCCTGGAATCACACATGCTTCCATGGCCTGGGGCGAGGGGAGCCCGGGGCCTGGGCCAGGACGGCGATGTCCCTGCAGCACCGAAGGCCTCGCCTGGGATGGGGCAGTGGGGGTGGAGCAGAGCGGTCACAGGGGACACCTTCCTCACGGGGCCTGCGGGCCGCTCCAGCCAGTGGACAGAGGCCGGGGGCCACTGGGCGGGGAGCCAGGCCTCAGGCGGGCGGGCGCTTCGTCTCCCCACGTCCCCCCCCGCCCCGCACGGCCGCTCAGGCCGCCACACGCCCATCCTACAGGCCCGGAGACCGCGGTGCGCCCAGGCTAGTTGGGGTTTCTGTCTGACACAGTGGGCAGGGCTGTGTGGGGAGGCGAGGGGACACCCTCTGCTGTTCCTTCTCAGACACACGCTCCCTGCAGCGCTGACCCTGCCCCGCAGGCGGGAGGCTGGATTCCAGAGGAACTTCCTGGGAGCCCCTCACCCGCCCCCGCCAAGCCAAACAGACCAGCCCCAGAGGCTCGGGTGGGACTGACCCTCAGCCCCGCTCCAGACCCGAGTGCCTGGGAGTCCTGAGCGCGGGGCGGCCCTCCACGGAGCCGCCAGCGCCCCGCCACCTGGGGTCCCCTTCACGGGTGGAACCTATGAGGTGTGGCCACGCGGAGCCCAGCCGGGCTGGCAACTGGGCCGTGAGACCCGGAGAATCCAATCACCGCTCCTGAAAGATAGGAGCCCTCCTTCCCGAGACAGGCAGCCGGGCCCTGGGTGGGCGGGGAGGGAGGACATGGCCCCTGAGGGGCCGGGGAGGGGTGCCAGGCCCTCCGAGACACTCGCCTGCCCCCAAGGCCCGGCCTCTGACCCGAGCGTGAGGCTTGCCAGCCACGGGAGCCAAGGTCGGAGTGCCGTGGAAGCCTCTCGCCGCCAGCCCGCGGCACACGTTGAAACAGCCACACAAGAGCAGAGGCCCGTGGGCACAGACGCAGCCACAAAACTCTAGGAAAAGGAGAAACGCAGGACAGATGGGCAGGGGGTCCGCAGCGCCGCCCTGAGATGCTGCAGCCGCCGACGCTCCCAGCGATCGGCTTGCTCATCCGTGACGCCAGCGGGAGTGGGACGGGCCGGGACACTTGGAGGCTGGCACGGGGTCGGCAGGCTGACAGGCCTTTGATCCCACTCGCCAGGGGGGAGCGGGGGTGCGCCGTTTCCAGCAGAAGGGGCCATCCTTCTGTGTCGTTCTGAGTCACGGTTTGTGAATTAAATATGAAGCTCACTGATAACCGGAGAAGCACAGACTCAAAACAGAACAAAACAAACAGGCAAGATCCTGTGAGACACGAGACCCCACGTTGCCCAGTGTTTCGATCTCGGGAACACACGTGCAAGCCAAAGGCTGAAACACCCCAGGAATAACTCACATAACTGTGCACACACCCAGATGCTCAGGGCGGAACTGGTGCTTGATTTGGTCACTGTGGCAACCCGGCAGCTGAGGTTGATGTGGAAACGTCTGATTTCAGCAAAAAGAAGCTTCTCACCGTCCAATTCTTCTGAGAAGACGGGGGAGCAGCCACCTCCTCCCGCAGGCCGGCCCTGCTGAGGGCTTTCCAAGCTCTTGAAATGACATGTCCTCTGCTAGCGTGGGTACCACCCCAGGAGGGCACGTCTGCGTCTTATACTGCTCCGTGCCCACGTGTTGGCCCGAGTGTGAGGCCTGGCCCATTCTCCCTGGGGAGCCCCATCTGAGCTCGTTCTCCGAATATAGAAACCCCGGAGAGATATTTTTAATCCTGAATTCTCCCACAGCTCCTGGGCCACCCCCTCAGCCGGGCCAGCTGTGGAGGGGCAGGGCCCCGTATGCAGAGCTCCCCACGGGCCCTGGAGCTGCCGCGGTTAAGGACACGTGCCAGTGTGGACAGGCAAACCCCGACCTGGCCCCAGCGCCCCGGCCCGAGCCCACCTGCCTGGCCTGCATCCACCTCCCAGGCCCCGGGGCCAGTTCCTGCAGCCGTGAGGTCCTTTCCCCCCACAGATCCCAACACTCCCACTGCCCAGATGCCCTGTGCTGACGGGCATTGGCCTCAAGGCTTCCTCCAGGGCCCCAGCTCTGTGCCCCCGAGTCCCCGACCTGCTCTGGGTCTGTGTGGTCCCCGGCCCCATACAGGGAAGAGGCGGGGACCGGCCGGAGGTCCCCAGCACCTCCTGCTCTGCGTTATGGGGCGCGGGCCGTCCTGGTCCCTGCCCACCACAACTTCCTCGCGCTTGTTCAGGCGTCAGTGCCCTGTGCCAGCCTCCACACCTGCCTCTGGACCCAAAAGCCCACCTTTGGGACTTCTAAGAAACCCATCCTCTCCAGCAGCCGGCTCTGGCAAGTCAGAAGCACCTGGGCCTCCGGGTTTGCACTGAGAATTCCCGCAGAGCCGTGGACATTCGGTTCCCGCTGGGCCCACTGTCCCCACCCCTGCCAGGAGGCACAGCGTTTGCACAGGGCTCCCCGCTACACGACCGGGGCACAGTGACACCTCCTCCTGACGCCTTTCGAGGCCCCACCCGGCGGCCAGGTCCCAGGCTGGGGCTCTGGTTTGTGAATGACAGACCCACAGGGGGCGGGGGTGGGGGGAGAAGGGGCACGTGGGCCCCTGCAGCCGGCGGGGCCTCCTGAGTCCTTAGTGCCTCCTGCCCCGAACGGTCTCACCAGCAACACACGGCGGTTCCCTCCCCCACGGTCGGCTGGGGGACCCCTCTTTCTGTAATGGGCAGCTAGCCTGCAGGGCCTGACCCAGACACCAAGACGGAGTGCAGGGCCAGTCGGGTCTCCCGCTGGCCCCCCACCCCCCCGGGCTGGCTCAGGCAAACGCAGAGGCCACAGGGCCGTCCCCGTCCAGCAAAGCCAAGCCCGTCCTGTGTCACCATCCGCATTTCCGCATTTGTTTCTTGACAGTCTGCCTCCCAGCCCTGGGGGCGGGGGGAGGGCTGGGGGGGGCAGAAGGAGGCAAAGCCTGGGAGAGGCCAGCATGGGGGCCGCCCGCGGGTCTCACCCTGTGGCAACCCCGGGGGGCACAGACCATCGGTCACTCCTGGTACAGCCCAAGGCTGCCGAGGCCCTGCCAGGGCCACCCCAGACGAGGCTCTCCCCGCTCGCTCTTCCCCCCGGCAGCAAACCCCAGAGTCGCCGTACCCCCCCGCCGGGGTGGTTGCTCTCTCAGACGTGTCCGTCACTCTTGCTAAAGACGCAGATATTGACAGAAGCTGACTGCAAACCGCCACAACTGTCTCCTGCTTGTTCCGAATCTCGGGCCAACTGGCAAACACCTGCCTGCAGACGAGGTTCCTTGAGGTACCCACAGTCTTCACGGGAGCGAGACGGCGTACGTGGATGCCCGGCGGGTGCAGCCCAGCCCTCGCCCTCCCCTCTGGTTGGCAAGTGCGCAGCAGGCAACGCTGGAAACCCTTTCCGTTTCCCCCAAAACCCCGTCCACGGGGCCCTGAGTTTGGGGCCATCCGACACCTGGCCGTGACCGTGGAGCCTCCAGGCTGGCCTGTAGGCTTTGGCCTTGAGGCGTCGGACCCCAAGGTCCAGGAAGGGTGGAAGGAGCCGCTGAATTCAGGTGGCCGCCACCCCCCAACCCAGGGTGACCCAGGAGGAGACCAAGGGTAGGCCGGCGCTGCTCAGCTTCCGGGGCCCGCGGAAGTGGTCCAGGCGGCCGACTGTGGGGCTGGGCCCAGGGCGAGCTGACCTTGCGGCCCCAGGGCCACTTGACCCTCAGAGCAGCCCCGGCCATGCCCACAGCCCGCATGGCCCCCCACTCAGCCACCACCTGCCTGCCCTCCTGCCCCAGGGCCCCTGCGTGTCCTCCCCTGGTAACCCCTCAGAGCCGCAGGACACCTCACGTCGTCACTTGCTAGCTGCACCCATCGTCACCATCTAGAGGGTTCCAACAGTAGCCGGGGTTGCAAGGGTGCCTCTCCACCCCCACGAGGGCTGGGTGACGCGGGCCCTGCAGCCTCAGAGCCGAGAGGGTCTTTATTTCACGTAACACAGGGGCAAGTTCAAGGGGAACCACCTGCTGTTGGTCACAATGTTCAGGTTTAATTAAATTACCTTTGTGCCCCCTAAAGTAAGCCTTTCCGTGGAGGGAAGGGGTCCCGCTGGGGCAGACCGGCACCCTCGGCCTGGGGGTCGCGGCCTCCCCAGAGCCTAGCCGGCAGCCCACCAGGCCCCGGCCCCGCCGCAGACACGCTCTGACCATTTGCTCCTGGAGGTGCACGCCCACCCAGGGAAGGGGCGCCCAGCCCACCGGGGCCCCTCACCACACAAACCCCGCCCTGTGGAGGGAGCAGGCAGGGTTCGCGCCCACCCGGCAGGGTTCCGGCCTGGAAGGGCCCTGCATGTGGACGACAAGGGAGGGCCCGAGTCCTGGGGGCCGTACAGGGGGTGTGGCCGCCTTGAACTCCCCTTCCCCTGGGAATGAATGGCCTGCGTCCACGGGGCTCTGGCTCTTTCCGGCCATCGCATACGTGGCTTCTTTGTGTCTCAGAGTCTGGTTGCTGCCCTACCACGGTCAGGGGAGCCTGCCCTGGTCCCCAGTCCCCGCAGTGCCAGACCAGGGGAGACGGCGTGCGGACAGGGTGGCCCCTCCCTGCGGCCCCAGGACCCAGGGAGGCTGGAGGGCGGCCCTGTGCCGCGCTGCTTCCCGGGAGAGCGTGGTCTCCACCGCAGGCCTCGCTGCATTCCTGCGGAGACATTCCTGGCGTATTACGGAATTTCACAGCATGACACAGAGCCCTGTCAGTTCCTGAATGATGTGAGACTGTGTCAGCTGCACAAGACATTCTCCATTTCAGAACCGTGGCCGTGAGCCTGCCCGGCCACACGGGAGAATTCCACCGAATTGGGGAGCACGTGGCTCTGGTTGCATCTTCCCCAGAAATCCTGGATGCCGGCTCTGTGACAGGAAGACGCGCCCGCAGCCCCATCAGCCTGGTGGCTGCACTTGACCTTGCCCGAAACTGCTCAGCGGAGGACCAGCCGGAGCCTGACACACAGCGACACGCCCTGCTCGCTCAGAGAAAAACGGGCTTCATTAAGGCTTCCGTGATTAGTCATTTAATCAGTCATTAGGCCAACGCAGATGGAGACAATTTTCTACTTGAATAGACAGTTGAAGCCCGCGGTCCAAGAGCCCCCCACCTCCGCAGAGGGTCGCGGTGACCGCCGAGCCCCTAAGACAGGCTCGCGTCCTCCCTGAGCCTGCATCCTGGGCTCCCCTCCGCCCGCCGGCCCCCCGCCTCTGCCGAGTCCAGGACAGCCCTGGACTGGACTGGAGGGAGGTGGGGCGCAGTCCAGGAACCACCGGGGTCAGCAGTTCCTGTCTCGAGCGCTGGTCCCCGCACCCCGAATGTGCTGGGCCCAGTCAGGCAGGCCCGGCTTGGTGAGGCCACAGTAGGCAGACAAGAGGGAAGCACACCTGCAGCCGCAGGGCAGGGACGGGGCCCCCTCGGCCCCCGTGATGGAGTAAACGGGCAACTCCACGGCCACAGGCCAGGGGCTGCCTGCCTCTCCCGGGACCCCAGGCCTCCCACCGTACCCTCTGGCCTTTGGGGGCCAATTCTGGGAGCCCTCCCCCGACTCCGTGTCCTCCACGGGGCTCAGCCCAGGGGCCCACAGGCAGATGCTTTAGAACTGAATCTCGAATGACCCGAAGGCTCCCCACGTGAGGACTGAGGCAAAGCCCACGGGCCCTCTGCCTTCCCGGCCCTCAGCAGGGAGCTCCTCGGGGTGGGCATTCATGGAGAACAAGAGAAACGGAAGGTTCTTTACTTCTTTAGAGACTTTCAAAGACTGAGAAGTGAGCCCGTCTTGTCCGCAGGAATAACAAGCCAGAGCAGGTGTGGGCCAGGCGGGAACAGCTGGCCGGGAAGCGCGGCTCTGGCACCCTGACCGCTCCGCCCCACAGCAGAGCGGGATGCTTCCCCCCTGACGCAGGGCTGGAAGAATCACCCCGACGGCAGATGCGGAGGCTGGAGGCCCGACAGAGCCCTTAACCCTTCACACGCCGACCCCCAGGGCACCACCCACGATCCCCCGGCCGAGGGACCCCCTCAGCAGGCACCCCCAAACACAAAACACCCTGCAGGCTTTCCAGGGCCTGGAGCTGACTGCCCAGCGGTGCCGTGCGGGGCACAGGAGGCTCTGGGAGAGGAGCCGCCCGGAGGCCCGCGCCAACCTGGGGCTGTTGCTCCAGAGCCCATGGCACTGCGTGAGACCCCCCGTCTCTTGGGGTCCTAGGGAGGCAGTGACAGTTCCCGGCTAGGCCCCACGTCAGGGCCAGCCGCAGTGCTGCGACGAGCTGACTTTTAATTTTGGAACTTTCGTATGGGCTCTCCGCGGGGGCCAGAGAAGCCCCGGGGCCCACGCCCCACATGAGCAGCAGGTTGGGGGAGCCTGGGCGGGCTTCTCTGCAGGCTGCAGACCCTCAGGGCGACAGTTTTCCCGAACTGGGGCCTTGACTGGGCCCTGTCAGCCGGCACATCCCACGAGTGCTGGCGTGACGCTCCCGCCCACCCCCAGGATCCTGGGCCTCGACCCAGACTGCCCGGGGCTGTCCTCTGACCAGGCCGCGGGAAGGGGTCCCCACGCTCTCGCAGCGGGTCAGCCTCAAAGACTGGTCCCCATGCCCAGATAGGCCTCGGGGGATCCACACCCCACGCCACACTCCAGAGACTGGAAAACAGATGACCTCAAGGGTCAGGCGCAGGTCTGACCGCGCCCAGAGCCCGCACCCCAGCCCGTCCCCGGCGGGTCTGTGGGTGGACAGGCCCGGCTCACGTGGGCTGCTGGAGACGCCGGGCCCAGTAGGGAACCGGTCTCTCCAGAGCGTGAGCCCCTTTCTCCCGTGGTCACTGGGCACCTGGCCAGCGGCTCCCAATGCCCAGCGCCTCCTGCAGCCAGCTGCCTGCAGAAGAGCCGGCTGTGTGCAGGCGCTCTGCTCGCCGGGGTCTGGCCGACCAGCCTCAAGCTTCTCATCCAATCACGGCCCTTTTCTCACCTCTGCCCATTGGCTCTCCTGACCTGGGCCACGTGGAAAAGCAGTGAGAAGCCACGGGCCACGGAGCTCAGCTGTAGCCCCACACCCAGCCTAGGCTCCGTGGGCGTCGCCTTGGCAACAGCTCCGCTCAGGATCAGACGTGCTCCCGGTAATTTCAGCAGAGAAAGTCCAGGGCAGAATCCTAGGGCCTCTGTGACCCCAGTGCAGTGCTGCGACGCACCAGCTCTGGCAGGACACTCTCAGGGCCTCCGGAAAGGAGAGGCACGGCCGTGGGGCCACCTGTGCCAAGAGGGCAGCCAACGGACTGGTGGGTCCCTTGGGTAGCTGAGTGCCCGACAGGGACCCTCGCAGGAGGCCCAGCTGGACCACGTGTCCCACTGGAGCAGGCAGAGGGTGAGGCCCCTGGGCCTCGTGGAGGACTCGGGGGGACCCACCAGGGGGGCTTCACTACAGGCCTCGTGTCACAGGGACACATCTGTCAGGTCAAGACGCCTGACAAAGGCCCTGGACGGACAGCCCCACGCAGCAGGAGCTCGAGGTCGCCCTCCCCCTGAGGAGCCCCACCCTTCAGGCAGGGTCCCTGGAAGACAAGTTGGTGCTGTCTGGGCACCAGGCCTCGGTTTGGTCTGTAAATGCAGAAACGGACTTCTGCTTCCAGCCAAGATGGAATGCAAGGGGCTGGATTTGCCCTCCCGCAAGTAAACAAGTAAGACACTGGACAAGATCCAGGACACAACAGTCCTCGAGACATTGTACATCTGATGTCGAGGAATGGGGAACCATGACGCTGAACCGTCGGGGTGAGCCCTCGGGGTGAGCCATTGGGGTGAACCGTCGGGGTGAGCCCTCGGGGTGAACCATCGGGGTGAGCTCTCGGGTCCCCCAGTGCGCTGCCTCCGGGGTCTCCAGCTGTGGCACAGGCAGGGGACCCAGGCGGGCTCAGGGATGCCCCGGCGGGGAGACACGGAGCTGGGAGGCCCGGAAAGCCGAGGCGGCAAGAGTTCGCAGCACAGAGAGGAGAGAGCCCCAGAGTCTGCAGAGCACGGATCAGCCCGTGCATGTGAGGATCGTGCCAGAGGCCAGGAGAGACCCACCAAGAAGGTTAAAGGGAGTCGGGTCCAGAGCTCACACGGGCTGTGAAAAGTGCGGGCTCGTTCCAACAGCCAGGCCAGAAGACCTCCAAATTCACGGGGCGTTGGTACTCACAAGGGTCCTACCTTAAACCCCACCGAACGAACCTTAAAAGCAAGACCCAAGAGGATCGCACTGTTTCTAAGTAATGTAACAGCACCAAGGATATTTACAAGAATACGAAAGTATCCGGCAGCCAAGAAGGTAAAACCCACAATGTCTAGCTTCTCACCAAAGATTACCGGGCACACAGAGAATGCAGGAAAGCAGAACCCGTAACGAGGAGAAAAATCAGTCCATCAAAACTGACCCTGGACGACACAAGTGGAAGAATTCATGGGCACATACGCTGGACCGGTGACAACTGATGGAACATGGAAGGTTGAGAAGACTGAATCAAACGTCTGGAGATTGAAACTGCGATGTCTGACGGAGGGGTAATGGCCACGCAGTGGGCGAGTGGGCTTGAAGACACGGCCATCCCGGATGAAACCCAAAGCAAGATAAGACCGGACACGGTAAGCAGATCTTGCTCATTAAACCCTGAGACGACTTCAAGAGGCCAAACGCGTACACAGAATCGGAGCTTCCAAAGTGATGGGGCGAGGAGGAGGTGGAAAACATATTTGAAGAAATTATGGCCAAAATGTTTTCAAATCTGGGCTTCCCTGGTGGCACAGTGGTTGAGAGTCCGCCTGCCGATGCAGGGGACACGGGTTCGTGCCCCAGTCCGGGAAGATCCCACGTGCCGCGGAGCGGCTGGGCCCGTGAGCCATGGCCGCTGAGCCTGCGCGTCCGGAGCCTGTGCTCCGCAACGGGAGAGGCCACAACAGTGAGAGGCCCGCGTATGGCAAAAAAACAAAAACAAACAAACAAACAAAATGTTTTCAAATTTGATGACAACTATGAACCCACAGATCTCAGACACTCAAGAACCCTGAGCACAAGAAACATGAAGACAAGGACACCAGCCACAGACAGAAGGAAGGTCTTGGATGGGGGACTGCAGGACCTCGGGTGCACTCGGCCCCTCCCACATCCTGCCCCATCCCCAGCCCCCCCAAACCTGGGTCTCGGGTCTCCCCACTGACCCCACGCACGCTTCCCCACTGACCTGGAGTCCAGGTGGATTCCGAGAGGAAGTCCGTTAGCATCCCAGCCCTGAGCCCTCCTGATTCCAGCGCTGTGCACACAGTGGGCGCCCAGTCAGCATTTCTGGGCTCAGACAGAACCTCCACCTCACACACCGCCCGGGCTGCAGCTGCACCGGTCCCCACAGGGCCAGCCCCCGAGCCCTCGGGACTACCAGAACCGTCAGCTAATCCGCTGGCTCCCTCCCGGCTCTGCCTCTGTTTTCTCGAAGCCCTGAGGGCTCTGTAAAAACTCTCAGGGTTCTTGTAACCCCGTTTATTTCTCTTAAAGCTGGCAGCCTGACAGGCTCCGGTTATTCTTAGAGCTGAATACCCGCACTTCAGAATCTTTAACGCGGCTCCTGGGTCCGAGCCAAGGCCCATCTCCCCCACTGCAAATGAAGGAATTTTAAAATCTTTTGTCTTTAATTTTTTATCACCCAAACCACGCTTGAGGTGTGGAAGCTTGGCAAGGGGTCAGAACCTGGTGGGTCACCAAGCCTGTGCCAGGCACCCCCAGGCTCTGATGACAGGAAACCACCAGCCACAGAGGGCAGGGGTGGGGGGAGCCCGCCCACTCCCCTAAGTCCCTTTGGGGGCTAAGTCAGGGCAAAGCCCAGCCTGTGGCACCTGGGACTCTGTAGCTCCAGCAGCCCAAGGATTCAGGGTTGCCGTCCACACGGCACCGGCTCCCTTGTCCCCCGAGGATGCGTGGACGAGGCTGGGCAGAAACGGAGGGTGCAGTCAGGGCTCAGCTGGGGCACAGTGCCCTGCCCTTGCCTGGAGGTGAAGCCCAGGTGGTCCTCCTGGGCAGGTGACCCTCCCCTGCGGGCAGGCGGGGTGAGCCCGTCACTCACTGCAGAGCAGAAGCCCGCATGGTCGAGCCGGAAACGTTGGACTGGGCCTCGGGGCTGAACAGCTGGGCCCCTGGGAGCCCCGCGACCTCCTGTCTTCACCCGCTGCCTTTTCTCTCCTGCCTCACGAGGGGACACCAGCGCCCATGGCCCCAGACCCCCCGAGTCCCAGCTGCCGCTTGTCACTTCTCGCTGGGAAATAAACGCAGCTCCTGTGTCCTCCCCAAACAGACTCCGCACCTCCGTGAGGCCTCAGTGCAGCTGACGCCCACTTTTCAGAGCAGCCCCGGGATTCTACAGGGCAGCGCCCGCAGTGGGGCTGGGACTGGGTTTGTCTGGCTCCAGCTCTGGCTCCATCCGTCTGTGGGCACGTTTGGGATCGGACGGCAAGGTTCGGGGGCTGAGGGCCGGAGACCCAGGTCCCAGGGCTCGCAGGGACCCCCCTCCAGGTGCAGGCAGAGCGGAGAGGGGCTGGCGCACACTCCCCCTCAAAGGCAGCAATGGGCCTGGGAGGACAGGATGGTCACACGAGGGCGGGCCTGAGGCTTCCGCTGTCCTCAGGCCCGGATGCGGGGGACCCGGGCAGTGCCTTCAAGGGCCTTCTCCTCTTCTCCCCGCAGGCCTGACAGGGTGGTCACGGCACAGCTGGCAGCAGCGGCCTTCCCAGGTAGGCGGGCAGCGGCGGACACGGCCAGGTGGGGCATCTCCGGCTGTCACTCCACGATCCGAATGAGTCATTTGTGTCGACCTCCAAATGCCTCATCAGAAAGGGTAGCTCCCAGGGCTCCGGATGGGCCTCGGGTTGCACGAGGGTGCCCCCAAGGGTCTCTGGGCCCCCCCAAGGCCGCACCAAGAGGGGCCTGGGCAGGTGGAGGGGCAACCGGCCGAGGGTCCTCACCAAGCCCCTCCCAAGGCTCAGTCCCTTGCAAGGACTGTGCGTGCCAGCAGGGCGCCTCCCTGTCCCCTCGGCCAAGGCGAAAGTCCCTGGGTCCGTCTGGGGTCCTGGTCAGAGGGCAGGCAGGCCTCCGGGTGTGGCCCCCCCGACCCCTCGTGCAGCTGGGAGTGTTAGCGAGCCCTGCTGGTGGCCTCAGCCGGAAAGGCCCCCGTGCACGGGCAGCGCTGGGGTTCCAGGCAGTGCCCCCGCCTGGCTCTCTGAGCTGGCACTGGCCGTCCTAACAACAGCTACACACTCCTGCCAACTGGCCAACAGGACCAGCCCCGAGGTCACCCCCAACAGGACCCCGGAACCCTCGCGTGCGCCCAAGGAGGAGGTGGCGAGCCTAGGCAGACAGTGTGCCCCTCTGCACCAGCTGGGAGAAGCCAGCAGGGGACCGAATGGACTGCCAGGCTGTGAGGGGCAAAGCCAGGTGGACGGTCGGGTCTCTGAGATGTGGGTCAAGCCAGGCCAGGCTCGGCCGGGCGCCGGGCCCACGGTGGGACCACGTGGCGGTTGGGCTGGGCCTTGGGTGGTTTCCGAGGCCGGCAAGGGGGCCCCTGGCCAGGCCCTCTCCCATCTGCTGGGAGAAGGGCCTCAGGAACAAGGTCAGATGAGGGCTGGGGCCCGGCTCTGCGGCCGCTGCCCACTGAGCTCTCGCCGGCTCCCCCGCCGGCGCCCTTGGCCGCGGCTGGTGTGGCTGCGTGTTCCCGGGAACACCTAGAAACCGGGCTGCTTGGAAACACTGCGGCGTTGCCATGCACCGTTTTCCTCCAGGCCGGCCAGGGAGGCCCGGTGCCCGGCTGCGGAATGTGGGCCCCCTCCCAGCGGCCCAAGCCGGCCCCCAGGACCCCCAGAACTGTGGCTTCTTCTGAAGGAACTGACTCAAGGTCAAGCAAATTCCTGCCAGCCCCAGAGGCCCTTTCTCGTCCCGCCCCAGGAACGCGGGGCGTCCGCGGCCCCCAGGCTGGCCCGAGCCGGAGGGTAGAGCGCAGCCAGGGAGGTGGCCTGTTTTCCACCCCGGGTGCTGGAATGTTCCCTGACGGTGGGAGCCGACTCCCGCGCCCCCCTCAGCTGCGGCCGCATTCCTGGTGGGAGCCCCGGCCAGCCCTGCGAGCTTTTTCCACGCTCTGGTGCCAGCACTGGCGGGCTAGGGCGGGAGAGGACGGTTTCCATGGCAACCTCACTTTCTGTTATTTCTTATTTTCTTTTTTATGGTTTCTCCAACTTTGAAGCTCTCCAGACAGTTTACAGACTGCACGGAAGAAAAGCGTTTCCTCCTCTCCCATGTCCCCCAGCGGGCAGCAATCCCACCCCCAGAGCCGCCCCTTCCCACAACACAAGCCAGACAGCCGTGTCTTCAGAGGCTAATTATTTTTAAAAGCATCCTAGAGGAAGTGAATTATTTTTCTTCTAAAAAGATAGGAAAGTATTTTCAGAAGAACCCCTGCCCTCAGCCACGCTGCCCCATCGGCGGGGTGGGGAGGCCCTGAGCCCGGCCCACCTTGCAGAGCTGGCATGTGTCCTTGGGTCCGGCCCCAGCTCTGCCCCAGGACACGGGGTGGGAGGTGACTTCCCTCACCCCAAATGCACTTATTCACCTGCGTTGCACACCCAGCTCCCCAGGAGAAGGGCCTGGAGCCCCGGGCAGGGTACTGAGGCGGGGTCCCTGGGTGGGGGTTGGGGGGTGCGGGGGATCTGAGGGCGGCGGCAGCCTGGTCCAAGTGCCCGCCTCTCGCAGGGGGTGTGTCGTCGTGATCCGTGACGTGGCCACCCCTCCGTTCCCGGGCCACACGCTGCCCGCTGCCTTCGAACACCTTCGGGTCTCGGCGCAGGGCTCGGGCCAGCAGCCCCACGCCCCTGGAGCGGCCCTGCAGCGCCGAGCTAGGGCGCTGCCCGGGGGACCCACCACTGACTTTAATAGAACGCGCCAACACCGACTTCCGAGGGGGGGCTCCTCCCCGACCCCCGGACACACGTGGCGGCTCATCTGGGCGTCCCAAGGCGGGGCGGCCGGTGGTGGCTGGTGCCCTTCTCGGCTGGCACGTCTGCGCCACCCGCGCTCTCCCCGGGGTGAGCCCAGGCCTGGCGGTCCCAGTCCCCTGGCCACAGAGCCCTGCAGCAAAGCCGGCCCAGCAGACCCCTCGGGCCAGCACTGCCCGGAGGCCGGCCGGCCAGCGCCTGCCTCCCCGCCGTCCCTGCCCTGGAGGGTGGCTCCGGGGCCCCGCTGGCAGCCTGAGGCTCAGGACGGCTCCCAAACGAGAATCAAGAGGCCGTAGGCAGGTGATCGGTTTTCCGGAAACCAGAGGCCGTGTCTGCAGGGGCGGCTTGTCAGATTTCACAGCTGCCTCTGAAACGCACCCCCAGCCAATCAGCCAGGTCTGGGGCTCGGGGATAGAGCAGGGGACACGCCGGGAGGCCTGGGGGCAGCTGGACGAGCAGCCACGTGGAGGAGCCGGCGGAGGGGCCCGCACCTGCCAACCTCCTACTCGGGGTGCGGCCACACTCCAGACCCCGGATCCAAAGCCTCCGCCCAGGGCCCCCAGATCTCCCCGCATCCACACAGGGCTGGGCTCACCCCCTGCCTCGAAGCCCACGACCTCCTCCTCTCCCTGGCCACCTGCTGCCCTCGCAGAGTGGGAGGAAGGGGGAGGGGACGCCCAGAGCCCTCAGCCCCTCCCTCACCGGCACAGTCACCCCTGGACCCGAGTGGACGGGCCCCTGAGCCCCCAGCCATGAGGATGAAGCTGCTGCTTCCCATCCGAAACGCCCTGCTGACCCCCCGCCCCTCATCCCGCACCCATTTCCCTCCTACGCTCGCCATCTGCACCCCCCCGTCCCCGTGAGCACCCCACCCCCACTTCAGCGCTCAGAGCAGGGCCACCTGCCCCAAGGGGCTCCAGGTACCAGACGTGGCCCTGGCAAGGCCCCCCATCCCCTTGACTCAGCCCTGGGGCCTGGGGCTTGGGCCGCCCCCCCACCTCCCGGGGAGCTCGCTGTCTCCTGGTCTCCCCTGGCTTCAGCAGCGGTGGTGCGGCAGCCCCCTCGGGCGTCCAGGGCACCGTAGACCTGACGTGCCCCACACCCGCTCCTCCTGCTGGGCTGACAGCTACGCAGTCTTCTGTCGTTAAGGCCCAAATCCTCCACGTCCGCCTTTGTTCTCTCTTGCTCTGTGGTCCACGCCCCCACCTCAACCCCAGCAATCCTGCAGGTCTTCAAGGTGCATCCCCAGCTGACCCCATCTCACTCCACCCAGCACTCGCCCTGCCCCGACGTCTCTCCTCCACCAGGTGACCCCAGGGCTCGCTGCTCCTTCAGCTAAGCTGGGCATGCTTCTGCCTCAGGGCCTTTGCACTCGCTCTTTACCTCCTCACGAGGCCTTCCCCACCCCAGCTCCAGCAACACGGCCTCCAGCTCCCTGCTTCCTCTTCCGTCTTCTGCACGTGCCACGGGCTAGGACGCCGTGCGTTTCACAAACGAATCTCCCAGAGGGTGGGCATTTCTTCATTTCTGTACACCAGCACACCTCGGCACCTGGAGCAGCATGTGGCCTACACAAGGCACCCAGCGGGTATTTGTAAGGAATGGGTGAATGCGGAGAACCCAGTTGGTGCAGCCGCTACTCCAAGCCGGGCAGCGTGCAGGCACTGGAGACAAACAGGCAGAGGAGGTGTGCAGAGCGGGGCTTTGGTGGGGGGACAGCTGGAAGGACAGACGGACGGATGGTGGGTGGGTAGGTGGACAGACTGATGGAAGTATGAATAAACAGAGGGATGGATAGATGGATGGTGGGTGGGTGGATGGGGATGGATGTAATGAGGGATGGAGGAAGCAGAGGTCCATGTGTCTTTAGGACGTAGGTCGATGTGGAATAATTATGTTCTAACGTGAAAGGCAGGAGGAGGCTAACGACCAAAACCAATCCAGAGCACGAGAGCCCTGCACCCTTCCTGCTTTTCTCTCAGTAGGTTTCCCACCCAATTTGCCTCAACACACCTGCCCCAATACACGGTCGACAGCTGGCAGATGGGGCAGCGGGGTGGAGCTGATCCCCTGCAGGACGGGGGAGCTGAGCCCCGGCCCCAGGCGACCCTCCACCTCTGCTCGGTCCGGCTCCCAGGGCAGGGGGAGTGGCTGGGCCGTGAGCCCCGCCAAGGGCCAGCTTCAGCATGAGGAACAGAGAGGAATGACAGCCAGTGAGGGAAAGGGGGTTCCAGGACCTCCACGATGAGGGAGCTGATGGAGTTCCGAGCCCGAGACGTGGGGTGGCAGCTGGGGAGCCTGGAGCAAGCGGCATCTGTCAGCCTCCTTCTGGTTCGACGAGCTCCAGGAGCCACAGACGCTGCCAGCCTGGTCTAGCAGGGCCTCCGCCTCTGAATGTCTGTCAGGAGAGGACAGGCTGCAGGTGTCCCAGCAGTGAGTTCCCAGAAGGGGCCCGTCCTCGGGAACCCCTGACTCCTGCATCATGCCTGGGCTCCTGGGGGCTCTACCCCACCCAAAGTGGTGGAGGCAGATGGAGGGGGTGCAGGACAGCGCCCCCTCCGGAGGGTGTGGCAGGTGAGCTGCCGGGGGCGGTGTCCACACAGGGCTGCGTGAATCCCGGGGGCAGAGCCCTGGCCAGGACCCCATGCCCTTGAAAATCCCCTAAGACAGCTTCCTCCAGGCCCCGTCATCCACCGGCTCCACCCCAAGACTCGGCAAGTCGCTCTGCAGCTCCTTCTTTGCTTCAAGATAAAACCACACTTCTGTCAAAAGAAAAACAATGAAAATGATGTTTCAATTTAAAAAACAAAAATGCTGGAAACAGAAGCAGCTGCTGTGTTTCCCACACGCCCGGGTCAGGAGGCATCTTCTGGGGTTGAATTCCAAATCAGAATCACGATTTTCAGTCCCCAAACCCAGGGCAGCAAGTTCAAGGTCGCCGCCCCACAAGGACGATGCGGGCCTCCCGGGACGTGGGGCGGGGGCTGCCCACCGTGGGTGCCCCCGCAGACTTGGAGCGAAGCTGGCTGTTCAGTCGGCAGCCTCTGCAAACACAGGGCCCACGAAACCTCCTACTTTCCGAAGGCCCGAGGGCAGGGGCTGCTTGGAACCCAGGAGGTGGGGTGGGGGCAGGACAGTCCCAGGTGAAAGGCGCTGTCCCCTGCCCCTCCCCTCGTGCCCACCCGCTGCCAGGAGTCCTGGGTGGGGGGCGGGCACCGCTCCTGGCCGCGCGCCTGAGCCACGGCCCCAGGGACCCACCAGGACTTCAGCTGAAGGTCAGGGGGTGCTGGGGGGGGTTCAGACACCAGAGGCACCGCCCCCAGCCCGTTAGGACCCCCAGTCCTCACACTGTGTCCCACAGACAAATCTGTAGAAAATCTGAATTCTCAACAAAAAAAAAAAAAAAAGAGGGAGGGTCAGCAGAAGCCGGAGGTGCCGGCCCGGCCATTACACCAGCTCTGGAGGAGGAGCTGGGGGGGAAGAGGGGGTCCTGGGAGGGGCAGCATCCAGCCTGGACCACGAAAGGCCAGAGCGGCAAGGCGGCCGCAGGCAGGGCCCTACCGGCAGACGGTGCCCCCCAGGCAGGCGGGGGCTCCGGCGGGCCTGCCTCTCGGGGGCGGCTATGCGTCTGCCTCTGGCCTGGAGAGCCCCCCGCCTGGGGCCTTCTCCTCAGAGGCAGGCAGGCCTCTTGGGAGTCTCCCAGGAGAGCAGCACCAGTGGGCCAGGTGGGGCCTCCAAGCCACCCTCCTCCACACCGGGGTGGGGCGGGCAGATGGACAGAGGCTGATGGGGGGCTGCCTTGAGGCTGCCTTACACCCCAGGAGGCTACACGGGCTCCAGCAGGCTGTGGGAGGGGGCTCCTTTCTCCCCCGGGCCTCGGCGCCCCCGGTGGACCCTCCTCCTGCCTCTGACTTCTGGGGCTGGGGACTGACTCCAGATGGTCCACTCACGGAAGGGCCATTTACCGAGTGACAGCCACGCGCCTGAGTCCTGGCAACTTCGTTCCCCGACTGGAGACTGAGCCAGAGACAAGGGACGCACACAGAGATGGGAAGAGCCGGGAGAGCTGGGGGCGCCTGCCCTCTGCCCAGCCCACTTCCCAGCAGGGCCTCGGCAGGCACAGCCCCTCAGAGCACTCCAGGCCGCTCCCCCCAGCCTCCCCTCCCGCTGGCCGGCGGGTCGCCCAGGATGCCCCCGGCGGAGGCCTCCCTTCTCCGCAGCCCGGGCAGGCCGCCTGGTCTCGGTGTCAGTCGGGTGGCGAGGCCAGCTGTGCAGAGCACCCCCCCGCCACCCCCAGGGAGGGCTTCCTGGAGGGCGCAGGGGGGCCAGCCTGCCAGCCAGGCTCCGGGGCAGCCTGGCCCGCTCGGTGAGCTCACTGCTAGCCCGAGGTGCCCTGGGAGCCCTCGGTCCTGGCGGAGTCGGCGAGGGTCTCCAGGCCTGTTTCAGCACCACCAGGGCACATAGACAGCTGCCCGCGGCGCCCCCCTTCCTGCCCCCTCCCTTCAGGGCAGGGACAGCCACTGAGGGCCAGCCCGGGGCCTCTCTGATGGAAAAGCCGGGCTGGGGTGGGCACAGGGGACCTTGGGAGGCAGGTGGGGAGCGGCTGCCGCGGGCCCCCCCTCCTCAGGCCCGGGACCGCCTCTGGCCCTCAGCAAGCCTGGGGGCGTCCCGGGAGCAAGCGAGCCAGGCGGTGACCCACACTGGCCACAGCTGCCCCAGCCCGGGCTCCTCTTGGCGCGAGGCCCTGGGTCTTGAGGCGCGGGCGGGCGCCCCACTGCCACGGCCGGGGACGTTCTCCGAGGGAGACTATAAATAGGACTGTCATGGGGACACCAGATGTGCGGGCTCAGCTGGCAGGCCAGCCCTCCCGCCCCACACGGCCCCTGAGCGGGACTGCTCCCCCGAACACGGACACCCGTCCTCCTGGTAACCCTCCCGTCCACAGGGGCTCAGAGCACTGTCAGCCGCCCCCGACCCTGCCCCCTGGACACCCGGCAACAGGAACCAGAACAGCTCCCTCCCACAGATGCGGCTCCAGAGCCCAGTGGGTGGGACCACCTGGGGAGGGGCCCGGGAGGAGTGCTGTCCACCCCCCCGCACCCCCGCGCCCTCAACACTCCTTGGCCCTCCACGCAGCACAGATGCCAGCCTGGCCGCGTCAGCCACCGGGGGCCTCTGCACCAGATCGAGGCCGGGCTGGCCCTCCAGGGGTTCTCATCCTGTGGGCTAATCCTTGGTGAGCCCCTCTCGAGGACCCCACTAGAAAAGAGGGCAAAGGTGGAGCAGAGATGAAGGGGAGCCTTCAGGCAGATGCCTGGGTCAGGGCTGGGGGTGCACCTGGAGCACCACAAAGGCCCCGATCTGGAAAGAACCTGCTGGCCAGCGGGTGCACTGGAGAGCTGGCCAGTGGACAGTCCAGACCTGCTGTGAGCTGGTGGGGGTGGGGGGGTGGGGAGGTGAGGTCCCAGAGGCACGGCAGGGCCTGGGGAGGGGGCCCCAAGTACCAGCCAGTGCCAGGGAGAGGAAGGGTGTGTAGACGAGGGGGTTATCCTGATGACAGTGAGGGCTGGGGACAGAGGAGGCGAGGCCTAGAGAAGACAGGGACAGAGAGAGAGGCGGGGAGAGCACTTCTACAGGGGAGCAGGTCATGCGAAGCCGTCTCTGGTCACATCCTTCAAGGCCCATCCCACCTCCCACCCTGGGGGCTGGGGTGCCCTGGGGCTTCCCCACCCCCACCCCCCCCAGCAGTGACTAGACTCAACTCTGCGCCTGCATGGAGGGCAGTGGGGAGGGACGGGGCCCAAGGCCTCCAGGGAGCCCGCGCAGGGTTCTCACAGGGATGCTTTTCCACACCGGTGGGAACGCGCTGCCCAAAGTTCGAGGGGTCTTAAAGGATCCGTTTTGCTTCGGATCTGGCATAAAAGGCAGGCGGCCCCCCAAAGTTAAGGACACCCAAGCAGGCTGAGCGGAAACCTCCTGGGGAGGGCGGGCTCGTGTGCCGACCCCGGAGCAAGCCCCTCCCCGCGCTCGGCCCGAAGGTGCAGTTCCCGCCTCCGCCGCCGGAGGTCGCGCCGACACCCCGGCCCCCCTAGGCCGCGCGGCGCTCGGATGCGTGGACACGTCAGCGCCCGCCCGCCCCCGCAGGGGAGACGCTCGGAGCGCGTGGGGAGCCCCTATCTTACCCCGGAGCGAGGGCGCGGGGGCTCCAGCCCAACGTGCCCCCAAGGCCCCTCCCCCCACAGGGTACACCTCTGTCTCCCCCCCATCCCGCCTCTCCCCAGCGCGCAGGGCGGGAGGGGGGGCACTTCCTGCCGCCCGCTCCCTCCTTCCCGAGCGCGCGCCACCCCCGGGCCCCGGGCCCGAGTGCCCGGGCTGCGGCGTGTGGGTTGCCCCGGCCCGCTCCGCCCCCACCCCCACCCCGGGCCTGAACCTGATCCCGCCCCTCGCGGTGGGTGGAGGGGTCGACCTCGCGGCGGCGGGGGAACGCGCGGCCCCACCCCCGCGCCCGGCGCAGGCGTGGAGAGGAGGGGCCTAGGGGGGGCGGGCCGCCCCGTCGTAACCCCATCTCCGACCCCGCCCCACGGCCGGAAGCGCCGCCGTGCCCACCCCCGTCGGAATCGGAGGCGGACTGAGCCCCGCGCCCCCCGCCGGGAAGGGGGAGGGGAAGTGAAACCGAGCGGCGGGGCCCGGGGGCCGCGTCGGGGTTTCTGTAGACGCGTAATCGGAAACTGAGGCCACGGGGCGGGGGCGCGGCAGCTGCGCGGCCATTCCCGACCCCGGCCGCCTGCGTTCCCGCCGCCCCGGCTCTGCTGGGGAAGCCCCCTCGACTGCGGAGATGGGGCGCAGCAGCCTCCCCTCTCCAGCCTCGCTGGATCTCAGGAGGCAGCTCCGGGGAAGGAAGTGGGGGGATCTGCCCTGTCCCGACTGGAGCAGGGCCTTCCTGGGCAGGGCGTAACCCACCGCCCCTGTCCCCGCAGCCCGCCCCCCAGGCTCCTAGCACCGCCCACGAGGGGCGCACACCCTCCGGGTGACTCACTCCGGCGGAGACACCTACTCGCTGCCTGATTCACTGGGTGCCGGGCCCCACACGGACACCCCGTGCTGGGGGTGCATCTCGGGTTCGCGCTCTGCACCCCCATCGGCACGTTTGCTGGGCGTCCGAGACCCGCGTGACTTTGGAGAGGCCTCCTGGGGTGGCGCGCAGCCTTGGCCCAGCAGGGCGTGGCCCCCGACCCGCACCCCTAGACTCCGGACCGGGAACCCGGAGCCGCGTGCAAAGCAGGCGGCAAAGGGGCTTAGGTTCACCCCAAAAGGGCCTACCACAGGCCTCCGCACCCAGCCCGCGCGCCAACGCCTCCCCCCACCCCAGCCCGGCTTCCGGCCAAGCCGGAAGGAGCAGGAATTTGGAATGTTGGGAACCAGCATTATAATTCTCCAGGGGCTTCTCCGCCCCCGCCCTTCCCCCCAGGGTGGGCGGGGCAAGGGGAGGAGCCTAGTCTGCCTCCGACAAGGCGGGGTGGTACCTCCAGGGCCGGGGGCCACCCTGGCGTCTGGCCGAGACGCGGTCTCGCGGGTGCCGCGTAAACCGGGGCTGGGGGAAGGCCCGGGCACCCGGCCCAGCACCAACCTCAGGCACGGGGGCGCAAGAAGGCGGGGGCGAGGCCCGTGTCCTGGCAGGGGTGCCTGCAGGGAGGCCGCACTGGGCGGAGGAGCCCCGACCAGCTGGGCCTCCGAACACCGGGCGTGTTGGAGCAGCCGCTGCCTTCCCGCCGGGGAAGCAGTTGTGGGGAACGGCAGACGCCCCAGTGACGCGGCCAGTGACACCTGCCTGGCTGCGCCGGCTGCAGCCCTCTGGACGCAACACCACCCTTCCCCGGCCCGGCCTTGGCAGGGAACCTCCTCCACAAACCACCAGAGCCTTTTCTGGGACTGTTTTTTCTTAGAAACAGGAAGTTGGGGTGTGGGCCACACGTCCCCCAGGTCAAGGCCCCGCCGAGGGCAGAGCAGGGTGGGGGTTTGGACTCATGGGAACTCGCCATCCTGCCCGGCTCTTGCAGCCCTCTGGCGCCCGATGGAACCCCAGGTGTACGCAGAACAGAGGCGAGGGGAGGGAAACAGGATGACCCGGCCTGGCTGCCTGGGCTCTGCTGCCCACTCGGCGCCAGCCGCAGCACTGGGTCACTTGGGCCTCTCGGTGGCGCCTCCACGAGTCCGGCCCCGGGCGTGTAGAGCAGGCGCACCGGTGCTCTCCTCCCGGCCCCAGCCCCGCAGCCGCTCGCCCGAGCAGAACCTGCCCCCCAAGGCCAGGAGACCCCTGCCCCGGACGAGGTGCCGCAGCCGTCCTGGGCCTGAGGACCTGGGTCTCTGATCCCAGCCCTGGTGGCTCAGCCCCTTCCTCTTCTCCAGCGGAGCTCCTGGGCCCTGTGTCCTGCTCACTGGGCAGGGTGGGGGGTCTTCTCCACCGCTGCCCCGTGTCTGACGCTTTCTCGTGCTCACAGGTGAGCATCTGTCCGGTGGTCCCACTGCCAGCCGCTCTGGCTGGGAGCCCCGCGGAGGGCACCGTGAGCACAGCCCTGGATGCCTGACGCAGCGCGCCCAGCCTGGCCGTGCACTAGGCCCGGCCAGGGACACCAGCTGGCCCCGCCCCACCCGCCCGGCCAGAACAGGGAGGTTTGGTTTTGGAGGGTTTCAGGATGCAGGGCTTCCTTCCAGGCAGGCCCCCACCCGCACCCTCGCCGTGGGCCTGGGGACCCCAGGGCCGCAGAGGATGGAGCCCAGGAAGGCCTGTGGGGTGGGCCCTGATGCAAGTCGGTGCGCACTTGCCGCCCAGCGGCACCTGCTTCTCCTGACTCGGTGGAGGGACCAGAGGGTTCTGAGCGTGGGGGAGGGGTGGGGGGAGGAAACCTGAGGGGCTGAGGAGGGGGAGGGTGGGCACCCCGACACTAAGCGCGCGCTGCCAGGGCTTTCCCTACACGCCAGGTTGTAGACCGCAGAGCCGCGCCCACGGCCTGCCTGGGTGCAGGGGGTACCCGATGCCACCTGCCTCTCTGGGGCTGCAGGGGGCACCGGTGACGGGGCGCTGCCAGGTACCTGCCTCCCCTCTCTGCTTGGGTTTTGCAGGACTCAGGTGGCCTTGGACATGAGTGCTGTGATGGGGGCCTTGCAGAGAAGGCAACCTCAGGCTCCCTCCCACACAAGGTGCCCTATCCCTGGAGGTTTCCGGAACAGGCCTCCACGGCAGCAGGAGTGACCTGGGAGAGAGCTTGGGCCAAGCTTCCTGCCTGCAGGGGCTGCCAGGCCGGGCACAGAGCAGGAAGGCCCGACCCCAGCCCGGCCGGACACCTGCCTGGCACAGGACGCTCCACGACAAGCCAGGTCGGGCTGACTCCACCTGCCTGCCCACCCCCCTGCTGTGCGGCCACCTGCTCCAGGGCTAGGAGCCCCAGCGGCCCTGGCCTCTGGCACAGGCCTGGGCACAGATGGCCCTGCAGGCGCACGTCCTCAATCCTTGGGGGCAGGGGCCAGCAGGCATCCAGGTCCCCAAAGTTCTGTCCCCGTATCCTTCCCAGGGTCGCCCGTCAGTGGGTGGGCAGACAGGAGGGTGCAGGGCTGCTGCCCCCCAGAGCACAGTGGGTTTCTGTGGGGAGGGGTTCAGGGTCACTTCCGAGGCCCTGGTTTCACATTCTGCTGACAGCCCCACCCTTTCCTGAGGGCACACAGACTTCCCTGGGGGATGAGCCAGCGTCCCTGTTCCCTAGGGGATTCCACCTCCCTGCGGGGAGAGGGGGGACTACCCAGGTCACCCAGAGTGCGGCCAGGGCTCCTGGCCAGCCCCGGTGGGCCACCAGCTGCCCAGCGGCCTGGTGAGCACAGTGTGGGAAGGAGGCCTCAGGGGTCTCGTGAACCGCCCTAATCTTAGACCCGCTCGTGGAGCCCTCCCACAGTTCTCTTCCTGGCCAGCAAGAAGGGGTGACCCTGCGACAGGACAGGCAGAGACGAGGGGGCAGGGGCAGGTTGGGGTCTGGGGCCAGGTGGGCCAGGGAGGCGGCTGCTGGCCACAGCTGCGCTCTGCTGGAGGTGTGGGTGGGGTGGAAGCTGGGTGGGGGCCACACCGAGGGCCAGGGGCTCGGGGAAGGGAGGATGGGCTGTGCCAGCTGTTGCTGTAAAGGGCAGGCGGCTTCCTCTTTCCACGAGGGCGCGCCTGGCATCCGCCTCCCCGGATAAGGGCCCAGCGCTCGGCCTGCGGTTGGCCCCTTTGACCACAGGACGCTGGGTAGGGGCTGGGGGGGCCAGACTGTGGCTCTGGGACCGGCAGACTAGAGGGGTGAGGACCCCAAGACACAGGCAGGCACAGCTGAGAGCCCAGGGGGCCGGGGTGGGGCCCGCAGCTGCCAGTGACGGAGCAGAAGTGAAAGCCGGGGGGTGGGAGCCACGGGGCAGGGACAGAAGCTGGGGAGCCGAGGAGGTTCTCAGGAGCACCCCGCCCTGGGCTCACGTCACCCCAGGCCTCGGGGGGACTTGGGAACTGGCCCCAACGTGGGCGGGGGGCCCGCCGAGAGCTGCCGGTGCAGGGACACTTTCTCCAGCCCAGGGCCCTGGGCAAAGGCCAGGCTGGGGGATGGCCCCGTGGGTCCCTACAGAGGCCCTTGCTGGTGTGACAGTCCCGAGCCTGGGGACTCAGAGGTGGGGGGGTGGGGCATGGGGCTGCCAGGAATTCCCGAGGAGGGGTCCCTCCCTCCCCGAGGGTCTGATCTCCTCTCTCTGAGCCCTCGGGGTGCCCTGACCCCTTCAGCATGGGCTCGGGAAGGGGGTTCTGAGCTCAGACGGCTCCCATCCTGTCTTCTCTGGGCCGGGGGTGCCCAGAGCCCTTTAATGCCATCAGGTCCCACCCAGAGGTGAACCCAGAGGGAAGCCCAGGGCAGCGCAGGAAGACGGCTGAGCCCGGAGCCCCCGGGAGCTGCCACCGGCCCAGCTCCAGGCCCCCGACGGGCTGAGCACCACGCTGGCCGTGAGGACACCCCCAGACTGCACACCCACTGCACTCCCCCAGCCCCAGAGGGCCCCCAGTCTCCCTCGGGAACACCTCCCCCCACCCATTTCCCTGGCCGTCAGGACCATGGGTGTTACGTGGACCGCCCGAGCGGGGAGCCGGGGTAGAGCCAGGGGCCGAGGGGCTGGGCGCTGGCGGTCAGAGATGCTCTGGGGGAGGGTGAGGAGAGGCCGTCGCCAGGCGGAGCCCAGAATGAGGCCTCACGTCAGCTCTGGGGACAAGTGCAGACTGGGAAGCACATGGCGCCCACTCAGTGGTGACAATGCCCCACAGGGGCGGCAGATCTGGACACCGGACATCACCCCCAGTCACGCCACCCAACCCTGCTGGGCTCAGTGGAGGTCGTGAGGACGACGTCCGTGTCCAGCATTGGGAGTGGCAGGGCCTCAGCTGCCCTCAACTGGCGTCCATGCCTGCAGGACCCCCGACGGGCCGCAGTGGACGGCTGACCACTCAGGAGACCCCAGAAGATAGTGCTGCGCGGCACCCTGGACGTCCAGGCAGAGGCAGCGGTCAGGTGGACGAGGGACCGCACGGCCCAGTAACGTGGACACAGTGTCTGGCCACCGGCCTTTCTCCCTCTCTCCTCCCCGCTCTGGGTGCGTGGGCCAGGAGCGCTCCCTGGGGGCCGTGCCTGCCTCATCTCTTGCAGGGCAGTGCCCCAGGGTCCAGCCCTGCCCGGGGAAGGGGGCCCTCAGATTCTGACTGATGGCCCTACAGCTCAGTGGAAGGCCACTCCTGAGAGGGACAGGAGTCAAGCCCAGGTGACACCTGCAGCGAGGGGGGCAGAAGGCATCGGGCCCAGGGCCCCAGGCAGCGCTCTCGGGTCCAATGCGCGGGCGGGAGGGGCGGGGCTACAGCTTAGGGCCCCGCCCACCTCCCGTCCCCTGACCTGTCCCCGCCCCTAGGTGGCACCCCATGACCCTGGACCTCGGGGCTGCTTTCTCCTGGGCCCAGCTGTCCCCGCCCCAGCCTGGCCTGCGCGGAGTGGGCTTCTGCTTCCACACTGCAGCCCTTCGTGTCCCCCCTCCCTGGGGGCTCCAGGGGAGCACTTCTGGGCCCAAGTCTGGGGGGCTTCCCAAGGCTGGGGGGAGGAGTAGGGACCCGGGAGCCCTCCCAGGCTGCGGTGCGTTTTCTCCAGGTGACCTGGGAGGCCCCACGGCCTGGGCTGGGAGGCCGGACCTGGGTGGCCAAAGGAAGCCTTAGTGAGGTGGCACTCTGGGGCCCAGAACCGGGGGCGCGGCGGTCCTGGGGAAGCCCCTAGGTAGTCGGACAGGCGGGTGGTGGCCCTCTGCTCATCCTTCAGGGCAGCACATTGGGGTCTGCGGTTCTGATACCACCTGGCCCCCTCCCCGTTAAAGACATGGGGCAACTCTGCAGGGAGCTGGCCGTCTACCCCGGGGTGGGGGGGGGCAGGCCTCCAGGCCCCATGGGGGACAGGCCAGGAAGGGCCCCCAGCCGACGCCCACAGTACAAGGAGGAGCCGCAGCTTGGCGTGACCTGGAGGGAGAGGGATGGAGGGCGCCCCAGCTGGGACCTGCCCGCTTGTGCCCCGTGTCCACTTGGGTTCAGTGGAGACTGAAAGGCCCCAGGGTCTGATCGACCGGAAGACAGGCGCCCCTTCCTGGGCTCAGGCCTAGATGGTGGCTGGAGAGGAGGGGTTCTGGGGTGGCCAGGCGAGCGAGTCCTTTATCTTACGATGTCATCTGTTTGGGGAGGGGCGCCAAAGGACTAACGGGTACACAGAGAAGTAGAGAAATATGCCAAGCTGTTTTTTTCTTTTTAAATCAGGCATTTATAAACAAGAAAGCATACATTAATTACATAAAAATAGTTTTCGAATAGTGAGTAAGTCATCATATTGTCATTAGCAGCAGCAAAGGAGAGAAGGGGACGGTGATGCAGACGCTCCTGGCGGGTACGAGGGTGGAGCTGTGGTTTTTTTCCTTAATTGAAAAAAAAAGTGTCATTTGTGACTCCTGACTTAAAGCAAGAACAAGATGGCCTCCCCGAGCCTGGTGGGCGCGGCGGGCGGTGTCGCCCAGAAAACCGGCTCGAGCGGTGGGCATGTTCTGCCTCAGGTAGAAATAACCCAGAAAACAAGACAGCTACCAGGTAAGAAGAGAGATCCGGCAAAGGACCTACCACGTATACGTATGATACACGAGTATCAGAGGAAAAAGTATTTACATGGTCGCTTTGTACATCTGCGAGTTCTGTACGAAAAGCAAGATATCATGTGAGTGAGTTAGCTGCTCCACAGATATGAATGTTATTGCTGTTGTTTTTTCCCTTCGTTAAAAGTCTTCTTTCAGCATAGAAATAATGAGTGATTAAACTGAATACACGATCATTTCGATAATGGGTATTACACACGGGGAGAGTCAACAGCCTACGGGAGAGTGCCTCTTCAGCAAAGAAACTCCAACTGCAGCCGCACGGCAGGAGCCCGGGGACCCTGCCCCCGAGGACAAGCGTGGACAGCCCCATGGCCGGCCTCGCCCAGGGGCCGCCAACGGCGCTGGCAGGCCAAGGGACCTCGGGGCGGGCCTGAGTCCACCACCCCACCTCCAGCTCTTCCCGACATCTGGGGACCAAGCCGGACAGTGGCGGCGTAGACCCGATGGCCGAGACATGCGGGTGACCGGAGGGGACAGAGCGCGGGCAAGGAGGCGCAGCGGCCCCCACTCGCAACTTGGAAAAATGTATCTCCCTCTGGAGCCTAAAAACTCAGAAAGTAAACGGAGCAAAGCAGGTGGCCTCGGGCGGGTCCCGGGGGCCCTGCGGTCTCACTACGGATTTTCAGACTTGGCAACAGAGCACAGCCGCACAGAAGCACACTGACACACGCGTCACGCTTTGCTCCAACTACATCATTTACTTTCCCTTGAAGAAATGACCGCAAAAACACAACTCTGGAAAAACAAAGCTAAACACAGCATTCTGAGTGTTGCGTGACACAACCGACCCTCTACACGACACGGTAATAATGCCCATCGGTGGATATACGTGTGGCAGAGGTTTTAAATTCCATGCATACAGATTTAATAACTGCAAAGAAAAACAGAAGCAAAAAAATTAAAAAACAAAAAAGAAACAAAAAACAAACAACAACAACCAAACAAACGCTGCATATACACGATGTCCCTTTTGCATTGCACTTTAGAAGGGAGGCCGGCAGCACCCGGCCCCCACCCAGTAAACCAAGGGCAAAACCCCACCGACGATGCCGTCACCCGGTCTCCGCTCCACTCGGCGGTTGCGGCACCACCCCCGGCCACGCTCGCAGCTGCCGGGGTGCTGGAACGGACTCGGGCAGAGGGTTCTGGTAAGATCTCTCCATGTAAATAAATACCATGATTTTAGGACGGGCAGCCACCTCGTCTACTGGGAAATCATTTTTCAAGCTTGGGCATAAGAAACCTTATACAATTCGCATACAGTTGAGAGTAAACGAGATTATTTGGAATAAATGCAAGTAACTCATTGTGATAGTGGCAGATTCAATAGCTACTGAAGACATATTTTGGGGGTAAAAAGACAAGTCAGGGTTTGCTGTACAAGATGCTGGAAGGCACAGAACTACCCCCCGAAGTTCAGTTTTTGCATTTTCGTTTTCGTGTGATTCCCTTGTTCAACCAAGCACCAGAGGGGTTTCTAAACACTTGAGCACTTAGGATGTGAATGCTCTATAAATCGGTTTGCAGTATTTGAAAGTAAAAACCTCAGTTAACTGGGGAATAAAAAGAGAAGGGAAGATTTTTGACAAAGTGCAGTTCTAAATATACGTTTAAATGAACGAACAAACAAGAAGTGAAATAATGCTGTGTTTTGTTCCAATGCTGCAGCCTCAGTCCCCAAACAGAAGGAGCAACGTTTGCCGAATTGAGAGGGTTGCCTGGTCGAGGGCGCGTGTGCCCAGCCAGCGCGGACCCATCTCCCGTCGCCTCCAAGCACACCTGCGGACACACCTGTGGAAGGCGGGCCGGAGCGGCGGGCGGGTAAGGCGGCAGTGTTCCAGCTCATCGTGCCTGCGCGGTGCTCTCCGTGCCCTTCCCGGTGGCAGCACAGGAGACGGGGTTCCTTGTGGCTGAAAAAATAGACTCTGGAGAAAAACCCTTTGTGTTGTCACGCGGCCGCGGGCGCGGGATGAGCTGTGATGGCTTCGAGGGGCAGGGCGGCTGCCACCCTGGCTCCCTTGCGGGTCCTCAGGTGGCATCACGTGTGGGTGGGGCTTTTAAAAGTTAGTCATTAAAAAACATGTTGATTTCTTTGAATATCAAGTCTCCTTATGGGTTTTAAATAGCTTATCACAAAAGTGTAAATGTTAGAACGATCCGGCAAGCGGAGCGCCAGCTGCAGCTACCGAGCTGGCCTCGACGCCGGCTGCAGGTGGGGACCGGCGTGCTTGCTTGACCTTGGCCAGTAGAAAATTTTGCAGTGGATTCCAAAAGTATGTGGTTCCAAACACTTGCTTGGTTCTAGGCACAGTAAGACGTTGTGCTATATGGACCGGGGCTGGGGGGGCCGGGGTGGGGGGTGGGGAGCGGCCCCGCCGGCACGGAGCCCCCAGCCCCGCCGCCCACCTGCCCGCCCGCCCGCCCACCCTGCGGCGTCCGCCCCGCGCAGCAGACAGTGGGTCCGGCTAGGGCTCCAGCTCGGCCATGCTCTCGCCGCCCGTGGCCTCAGAGCGGGGCCGTGGCCACAGCTGCTCCTGCAGCCCCTTCACCACCTTCTCCAGGTGCTCCCGGGCCTCCCGCTCCCGCAGGAGGTCAGCCCGCAGCTGCTCGCGATCGGCCTCCGCGTGCTGCAGCTTCACCTGCAGGTCCTCGATCTGGAAGGGGACGCCCCGCGTTAGCCGGGCCCGCTCCCCACCTGGCCGCCGCCCCGGCCCCGGCCTGACCCTCCGGCCCATCACAGGCTCGCCCCGCCCGCCGCCCACTGGACCCGGGCTGGTGAGCCTGGCAGGGCCTGGGGGAGCTTCCCGGGCAGCACCAACCCTGCCCGCGGAGACCCCGAGTTGGGGAACTACCCGAGCCCCGAGTGCGGAGGCCTCGGGGCACCTCTCAGCCTCCTGGGCCCCGGCCCGGGCCCCGGAGATGGCCGTGAGACGGGACCCCGTCTCCCGACCCCAGGCCAGGCAGGGTGGCCAACTGGGACAGGCTGAGACTTTTAACAGTGCGTGAGGGTGAGGGTGCAGGTATGGGTGCGGCCCTCCCCCCAGGACGGGAGGTGAGGAGAGCCTGGGGCCAGGACACCCCCGTGGAAGGAGGACCCCAAAGCCCAGCAGGGCCAGGTCGGCCTGCAGGCTCCCCACGCCCGGGGCGGCCCCGCGAGGAGGGGAGGGACCCTGAGATGCTGATGGACGGTGCACGAGTCCTCCCCGGCCGGACAGCCCACATACCTGGGCCGAGTACTTGGCCCGCAGGCGGCCGGCCTCACAGCCCTTGTCGCACACGCGCGCCTGCCGCGCCTGCTCCAGTTCCCGCTTCAGGCGGAGCCGCGCCTCGTTGGCCTCCTTCATCTTCTTCTCATTCTCAGCCCGGAGCCGCTCGATCTCCTTCCGAAGGCTGCGCTTGGCCTCCGTGGCCTCCCGCAGCTTCTCCTTCTTGGCCACGCGCAGGAACTCCAGCTCCTGGGGCGAGGGCGCCGGCTCAGGGGCGCCCTCACGCCAGGCCTCTCCGGCCCCGGCCCTCCGGTGCCCACCGTGCACAGCCCGGGGGGAGTCCCTGCGGCCGGGGGAGGGGGCTCCCCCAGGCACGGTGCCATCTGGGGGCCCCGGGGACCCTACGCAGCCAGAAGGAGAGGCGGCGGCCCTTTTCGGGGTCTCAGCCCCGGCCCCCAACACGCTCATGAAGATGCCTGTGGGGAGCCACACCTCCAACCAGAACCAGGGAACTGGTGCGGGTTTCTGAGAGAGTGGTGGAAATGGGGCTCTCGGGGCTGGCAGGGCTGTGCTGTGCTGGGGCCACGTGTCAGACGCTGGCTGAGGTGTGAATGCAGCTGAGCCCTGGGGTGACAGCCCCGCCCCCCACAAGGTGGCGCACAAGGCGACCACGGGGCCGATGGCACAACCGCAGGGCCTCCAGCCCCCGCCGGGAAAGGAAGCAGTCCCGGGTGGAGCGGCCCGGAACCGGCGCGCAAGGGGCCGGCGGGGCAGCGCCCGCTCCTTCCCCGCACACTCGTGCCCCCGCCGGCCCCCGCCCGCCCCACCTGGTGGAGGCTGCGCTTGGCCTGCAGCGCGGCGCTCAGCTTCTCCTCCTGCTTCACGCGCATCTTCACCACCTCGTGCAGGAACTTCTCTTTGGCTTCCTTGGTGTCCAGGCCGCCCTCCAGGGCCTGCCGCAGATGCTCCAGCTCGGCCTCCAGCCCGCTGCTCGGGGCGTCGGCGGGGGCCGCGGCATCGGGGGCGCCGGGCGCCGCAGGCAGGGCGAGCAGGCCCGGGGAGCTCAGGTCCTTGGCGGAGCCGGATGAGGTAAAGGACGGGGAGGACAGCGAGGACAGCGAGGAGGTGACTGCAAGGCAGGCGGCGGGGGCGCGGGTCAGCAGGGGCCGCCCCCGGAAGAGCGGGCGGGCGCCCCCGCCGCCCCGGGGCAGGTTTGTGGCCGCACTCACACTCCTCTCTTCCCTCCACCTCCACCTCGGCCTCCGAGTCCTTCTCCTCCTCGGGGGCAGGCCCGGGTGCCGGCGTCTCTGGGGCTCCAGGGGTGTCCACTGTCAGCTTCCGCTTCCGAGGCTGGACGCAGCTGGTGACGGGCTCGGGGGCCCGGGAGACGACCGTGGCGCAGGGCGGGCTGCTCGCCACCTTGTGCTGGGCTGGCGGTGCTAGGGCCACGTTGGGGGCCACGCCCGTCTCAAAACTCTTGTAGGAGTAAAAGCTGCAGGGGTGTGGCGGGCATCGGGGCCTCGGCATCTGCCCCTCGCAGCCCCTCACCCCGCCCCTGTGCCCCTGCACGTCTCCGCACCTCCGCTGCACACCACCCCCCATCGCGGCCCCAGCTCCCATGGACCGTGCAAGGGAGCAGACACTACAGCCCGGGGCCCTGGGGGAGCTGCAACACGGCGACCAGCCACCATACGTGGGACAGGCCACAGCCAACGTAGAGCGCGCGGCCAACTCCAGACGCCACAGAAAATCCTAGCGTTCCCCCCCCACCCCCCATGCCATCAAAGAACCAGCACTTCTGCAGCTGCCTCAACCGGGGGGCTGGGGATCTGACACACAGCCTGCAGACCATGTGCCCGTCGAGCTCAGTGATGATTAAAGCGGGAACCTGCTTCCCCGACTGCTTCGGGGCCCCACAGCAGGGTCAGGCTGAGCTGGGACGCAGACATGCCCGTCAGAGCTGGCGGGTACTCACCTGTCTCGAATCAGGGCTGGGAGGTGTGGGGAGAGCTCTTTGTCACTCGCAGAAACCGCAGGGGACCAGGGTCGGAAGGCAGAGAGGCGCTGGCGAGGGTGGATGCAGCCCAGGCTCTGTCGGGAGAGAGGCGCCGTCAGAGGCTGGGCCCCAGGCCGCCCCGCGCGCCCGCCCCGCACGCCCAGGCCACACGGCACCTTGCTGGAGGAGCCGGCCAGAGTCCGCAGCCAGCCAGACTGCTTGTCCTTCTCGGAGGGTGTGGGGTGCTGGGAGGGGGCGTCGTCTGCTTTTCTTACGGAGGCCGGGGGCTCGGAGACCTGTGAGCAACACAGAAGTTCCCGTTGGCAGGTTGCGAGGGGTCCCCCAGGGCCCAGTCTCAGACGCAGCTGAGTACGAGTCGTGTCCAGGGACGCGTACACCCTGCCCGACTCATCACCCAGGGCAGGCCCGGCCCCACAGCAGTGCTGCACACACGCCCACCGGGCACTGGTGCAAGACAGCAGGAGGGACCCCTGCCCCTACCCTCAGGCCACCGCCGGTCTGGAAGAGGCAGCCCGGCAGGCAGGCTCGCTGGCCGAGTATAGGGCCCTGTCGGCACCACGCAGAGCTTTCCAGGGGCGCCACGCAGCACCCCCAGAGTTCTGGACTTCACCACATGGGGCCTGGGGCAGCTGCACGCTAGGCTGGCAGGGCAGCCCTGGGCCGTGCCCCCTCCCCGCCTGAAAGAACATTCCCAAAATGAACTGTGTTCAGTTTGGCAAGGAAGCCCCCTCGACTTTCCCAAGTCTTGCTGTCAGGGAAGGAAGCTTGGGACAGCGACCCCAGGCCCAGCAGCCGAGCGTTGTGTCTGCTGGATGCTGTGGCCCAAGTGGCCTCCTGGGCTGGTGTCAAACTTCCCCCCAGTCTGCTGGCACCAGAGTCCTGAGGACACAGGGTCCCTCCCCAAGAAAACAGAACAGTCTTTGGAGGACGGACGGTGCCTCCCCCACCCCGCCCTGGCCGGAGCCTGGGCGTATCTGGGAGGCCACTGAGGGCGAGGGGCTGGGGGACAGTGCCCATCACCCCCAGGCCAGACCTCAAGAGGGGTGGGGTGGATGGGGGAGGGGCTCCTTCTGCCCCAGGGGGCACTTGGAGAAAATACTGAACCCCAGAACTGACCCGAGGGTCAGCAGAGCCATCACCACAGAACTCAAGAGACAGGGGGCCAGGCTGGGCCAGGCCCCCCAGGGTGAAGGAGCCGGCACACGTGGGTGTGTGCGCAGGGAGCCAGGCTCCCTAACTCTGCTCCAGGCAACGTGTAGCCCTCGGGCCCCAGACCTGTGGGTCGGTCCCCGCACAGGGCAGCTGTCCCAACAAACAGCCTGCCCACCCAGCCCCAGGAGACGGTTCGGGGGTCCCACAGACAGCAGGGACCGTCTGCTCAGACCTGAAAACACTCAGGAAAGAGAGACCCACTTGGTGCTGCTTTTCAGGGGAAAGGAGTCGTGGTGATGCCTAGACCGGGCGACACCCACAAGGGTGGGGTTTCCTGTCTGAGCCCAGTTCTCAAGGGAGAGAAGCCACAGCGGCCCCGCCGGCTCCTCCGATTCCGAGAAACCTCAGGGAGCCTCGTGGCGGGTGTCAGATGAGCCGCGCGGCAGAGCCGGCTTCCCACTTCGGAGAAGGGCCGGAGCCTCCTGCCCCCGCCTCACCCCGAGCCCTGGTCCACCCAGGACGCGGGGAGGCAACTCGGGAAGCCGAGCAGCCCCTGAGACTCCGGACCCCGGTGCGCCCTCCAGGAAGCGCAGCCGACCGGTTACGAAAACGAGGAAGCAGCGGAAGAGGGGCTTGTGGAGCGAGGCTGGGCGGGCACGGGGCTGCCAGGGCCCCGAGGGAGTGCGGCCTCCTCAAAGCCCTGGGAAGGACGGGCCAGCGACAGCAGGCAGTCGGGGACAGAGCTGTGCGCGGCCATGGCCGCATGTCCCCCCGTGCGAGGAGGTGAGCCTGTGGCCTCCGGCTCCTGACCCCGCTGGGCGCCTCGAAGCCCAGGACGCTCCCCGGCAGTGGGGCTGGGCGCCCATGGCCACTTCCCCACAAACGAGGACCCGGGTGGGAGCACGTGCCCCGTGCACATGCCCCAGCGCGGGGGGTGGGGGTGCTGCCTGACTGAGAAGCCTGTAGGGACAGCGCCAAGACGTGGGTCCCAGGAGACACCCCACCACCACAGGGTGCCGCCACGCAGGACTGCTCAGCGGCCATGCGCGTGCATCACCACGGAGGACAGGACACGCGTCTGCCCGTAGGGCGCTCCCCACTGTGGGGTCTGTGTGTCACCCAGGGACCTGTGTATGTCTGCAAGGATTTGGGGGTACGATTTGGGAGTGCTGTCACTCCTGTGACTTTCATGTCCGGCCAGGCCAGGAGCGTCAGCCAAGTCAGAGGCACCAAACCGTGGGGCCCGCTGGATATGGGTGGAGTGGAGTGTGGACGGCTGCTGGGACTGTGGCCACCGCCAGAGACCAGTGCAACAGCAGCAGGCAGACCGGGCCGGGGGGGCTTCCAGCGTCCCCCACCTCGTGCTCCCAAGGGCCATACTTAGTGCCTGAGCCCCAAAGGCCCTGCAGGCCAGCCCAGCCAGGCAAACCTGGGGGGCTCCTCCCTGCAGGCAGCAGGCCCTGGACCCACTGGCGGAGCAGCCTACACCCTGTGCTAAGGCCCAGAGGTGGGGAAGGGGCGGAAGGAGGGCTTTGGGCCATCGAAGACGAAGCTCACCCTGGGTTTCTGAGTCCCCACCCCCAGTGCTGCACTGAGAGCCCCAGGGCCTGGCAGCACGAGGGCCTGGACGCTGGGCCCTGGCCTGCACATCTGGGGACCTCAGGAGCCCCCGGATGCTGGCAGTCCCCACCCCATGGGCCTGCCCTGCCGTGCCGCGCTCTGTTTCTTATGCCCTACACCTTGGACATCTTAAAACAGAAAGCGACAACGTACGTGGGGGAGGAAAGAAAGGAGAAAGAACGTTCCAGATGCAGCTCGTGGCACCGGGCTGAGGCCTGAGCGCACGGCGTGACGTCCGCACACACAGAGCGCTGGGGCATACCACCCCCCATGTTCCCAGCTCTGGGGCGACCCTAGCAGTACAGAAGGGCGGATCCCACTAACCGCAATGCAGAGCCGGGGACCAGCAGGGCACAGAGCCGCCCAGCGCTAACCTGCACGGGACACAGCAAGAGAAGCCCAGCAGCAAGGGCAGGACCAGCCCCAAAGGGCCCGGGGCTCAGAGAGGAAGGCTCAGACTCAGGCCTCGAACACAGACACGCAGGCAGGGCTGAGGGAGATGCCGCCTGAACACGGCACGGCGGGGCTGCCCGGGCTGGGCCCAGCACGGAGCACGTGGGAATGCATGCCACCCAGGCGGCTGCCCGGCTGCAGCAAGCGGCTACTCGGTCACCTCCCGGCTCAGGCCCACGACTGCAGCCGTGAGCCCTTGTGGGACGTGCAGGTGACAGGGCTCCACCCGCCCAGACAGGCGCCGCGCTGCCCTGAGATCCGCCACCTGCATGGAGGCAGGCGTCTGTCCAGGGCGCCCCGGGCCGTCAGGATGCGGGGCCTCCCTGCACCCCCAGGGGCACACACACCTGCTCAGGGTCGTGCACACGCGAAGCTCAGCTGTGCAGGCCGCGCACTGGCAGCCAGAGGAGAGCGGTAACCACCCCCCTCCCCGGGCTGGATCGGTCTGTTTTCTCGCAGCACAGAGGCGTCCCCTCTGGCCTCGGGGCCTAAGGCCAGGATGCCCGCTGCCCTGGGCGCTCTGCAGGGCTGAGGGCGGCTGGTCCCCACACGCCCTCTGGTCCAACAGCACTAGACAATGTGTCTGGGGGGCCAGGTGGGCGCGTCCACCCAGTGAGACCTGCGCCGCTGGCCAAGGAGCACGGCCTGGACAGAAGACCTGCCCCACGGAGGAAACACTTGGCTCCCCCAACTCTTTGCTGGGGGCGGGAGTTCTGCCACCTCGGGGACCAGGCCCAGATGAGGGTCCGGCCAGGCACTGTGCTCGGCCAGGAGGCGACACGCACTGTCCAGCCGCCAGACCCTGGTCGTCAACTTGTTAGAAGGACATCAGCCTTGGTGTCACCCCCTGCCCCCCGGACCCCAGGCTGACCCAGCCCAGCCAGCAGATACAGGAAGAGCGCCAGCCTCTCCCCGGAGGCAGCGAGCAGCCCCCACAGATCAACACGAGGGGCCACGTCCCCACCTCTCGGCTGTGAGCGCACACCTTCCAGGTGAGCGGGAAGCTCGCACAGAGCTGGGGGTGTCCTCCAGAGGCACGTGCCCTGCTGTGCAACACACCTGCCTGCACCCCCTATATCATCCCCTCCCCACCCACCCCCCCTCCACCTCTTCACCAGGCGGCGGCGAGTGTGCTGGGAGAGCAGCCAGCCTCAGAGCCGACCTGCAGGCAGCGGCTCCCCTTTGCCAGCTCACAGTCCCACAGATTCTGCACCAAAGGCCCAGGCAGGCTGTGCTAGGGGCCGCGAGAGCGCCTCACCCACCGTCCAAGGCGGCTCTCACTTCAGGGATTTCAGGGAAGGGCTTTGGGACGCGCCGGGAGGACCGGGTGGGCGTGGGGAGAGTGACTGCTGCCGGTCCCGTGCAGAAGGCAGAAGCGGAGGGGCGAGACCACTGGCCGCCAACCTGCAACACCAACTGCTCCAGGAAGCTGTGACGATGGTCCAGAGCCCACGGCACCTCCCCCCAGGCCAGTGCGGGGGGGGGGGGGGGGGGAAGCAGCAGGATCACCCAAAAGCCCAGGAGACCGAGATCGGAGAGAGCCGCCGCGGCGAGGCCCCGCCCACGGGCCACCGGTCAGGACGAAGGCAGCCGAGCGCAGCCCGGCCTGGGCGTCAGGGGCTGCTGGACCTGCGCTGCCACCGTTATGAGCTCATTTTCCACACGGCTGGAAAGCGGGTCCTTGAAAGGACACAAGCCAAACCTCCCCTCTGCTCCTCACGTCCTCACCGGGCTCTCGGGGTGAGGGCGGCCAGGGGAGGGCCCTCCCGGCTCCCTAAGGCCGAGACTGTTTCTGTGCAGCTCCCCTATGATAAACTGCTTCCTCAAACCATCTCAGAGAAAACTTGAAGGTGAAGCGTCTGGAGGAACCATGAGGGCTCCGACGGTGTGAGCCCCACCCCCAGTGAGCCGCTTAGATGACACCAAAGCACAAGGAACCAAAGATGAAACAGCGGAGGGGGAATTCAGCAGCCTCAGACATTTGTGCTTCAAAGGACGCCATCGAGAAGGCGAGAAGACAGCACGCACAACGGAAAAAAACCTCTGCAATCACCTCTGATAAGGGACCTGGATCCAGAACACATGAGAACGGAAACTCGAGACAAAAACAAGCCATCTCAAGGGCGAAGGCCCTAGACAGGCATTGCTCCCAAGGCGGCACACACACGGCCAGCAAGCGCAAGCACGCGAAGACATGCTCAGTGTCACTGACCATCAGGGAAACGCACCTCACACCCGTCAGGACGGCGACGATCACAACCAGAAAGCAAGTGTCGTGAGGATTCAGGGAAATCGGGAGCCTGCGCGCCGCTGGCAGGGATGTGACCCGGGGCAGCTGCCAGGAAAGCTGGTGTACAACCACCCCGTGACCCCCGGTAAACACCCGAGAGGACTAGAAAGAGGGACTCACACCTGGTACCAGAATCTAGACCAAGTGCACGGGAATACCTGTCACCTCGTACGCCTGCAGGTGAACCTACAACCACCTCAAAAAAACCGTAGAATTTAAAAAAACACCGTGAGGTGCCCCTTCACACTCACTAGGACGGCTGTAATTGTTGAAAGGATGGACGCTACAAAGCGTCGGTGAGAGGGGGCTTCCCTGGTGGTGCAGTGGTCGAGAGTCCGCCTGCCGATGCAGGGGACGCGGGTTCGTGCCCCGGTCCGGGAAGATCCCACATGCCGCGGAGTGGCTGGGCCCGTGAGCCGTGGCCGCTAAGCCTGCGCGTCCGGAGCCTGTGCTCCGCAACGGGAGAGGCCACAACAGTGAGAGGCCCGCGTACCGCAAAAAAAAAAAAAAAAAAGCGGCGGTGAGGATGTGGAGAAAGCGGAACACTGTGTGCTGCTGGTGGAGGAACAGAGCTGCCGTCGCCGTGGAACAGTCTACAGAACCGCCGTACAGTCCAGCAGCTCCACTCCTGGGCCTGTACTCAAGATTACTGAAAACACACCCGCAAAAACATCAGACACGAGTATTCAAAGCAGCATTATTCGTAACAGCCAAATGTCCGTCAGTGGGTGAATGAAAAAACAAAACGTGGTCCCGTCCATCCACACACCGAGTATCGCTCGGCCTTGACGAGGAGTGAGGCACAGACACGCGACACGGTGGAGCCGTGAGGACACAGCGCCCGGTGAGAGGAGTAGATGTGAGAGGCCACATGGTCCCATTCCCGTGAAACGTCCAGAACGGGAGATTCCGCAGACAGGAAGTGCATTGGTGGGTGCTGGGTGATGGGGGACCCACGGGGCACGGGTTTCTTTCAGGGTGATGGAAGCGTCCTAAAAGTAGACGACGGCGATGGGTGGCATACACTAAAACTCCCTGGCTCATACTCTTAGAAAGGGCGCATTTTCTGGCACGCGAATTACATCTCAACAAAGCTATTACTAAAAATATCTATTAGAAAAATAAGAGGAACTGTTGGTTGAAAAACCCAACCACTGAGGATCGAGGGTTCCTGACTGAGGAGCCCGGGGAGCCGCTCAAGGTCCATGGCACCGAGATGGCGTCAGGGGTCAGGCAAGGTCCCGGCGGGGCTGGCATCCACTGGGCACCTGGCCGGGCAGCCAGGGCATGTCCAGGGTGACAACGTGGCCCTGGCCAGGGTCCCATGGCGGGTGGGTGTGGGGCTGCACACAAGTGCAGAGGCTCGACACGGAGGGCGGCCCCGAGGTCCTGAGGCCCACCCCGGCCCCCGCCTCCCAAACCCTGTGGCCTGGCGTCCTGGCAGTGGGCGCCCCGGAAGCCCCACCCCGGCTGGCTCTCTCAAGCCTGGTGCCACTTCACAGGTAGGGCCAGAGGGCGCTGCTCAGGCCACCACCTCACACAGCAGGGGGCAGGAGAACCTTCAGCACGCTGGCCGGCATCCACCCGCTCCCCCCACCAGCACCCGCCCTCTGGCCCTCCCCGCTCTGTGCCCCGACCCTCAGCAGCTGAAGACCTAGGTCCCCTGGCAAGACATGGGCACGTGGGCACGCCCAGGTCGGCACCCAGGGGCAGCACCCTCTGGGGGATCAACTCGGCATCACCTGTGGCCCCATCACCATCTTACAAGCCACTCGGAAGGCAAAGCAGTCCCCCCACCCCGGCCCCCAACCTCAGGGGCCTTCCACCCGCAAGAACGAGCCTGCACCCCCCAGACTGAGGCCTCAGAAAAGCGGTGAGAGACGTTCTTACAAATGCACAAATCGGCAAAAACGTGTCTAAGGAGCATTTTTTTAAACGTTACAGACGGCATACAAAAACCACGTTTAAAAAAAAACAGCAATCTTACAAAAAAAAGAAAAGAAAAAGTCTAGGAATCTTAATACAACACATCTATTTCTAACTGAATCTTAACACGGAATTCCACTCCTAACTGATATTTCTGAATTAGAAAGTCACTGCTGGTCTGGAGTTGAGGCAGCACTGAGGGTCTGTCACCCGGATTCTAGGTGAGGAGCAAGAAACACACTGGAAGCATTCCTGAGACTTCCAAGCCCCAGGACAGGACCCAAGGTGATTTGTCCCCCAGAGCAGGGACAGGTGAGTGTCAATGACCGCAGCCCGGCGGGGGCTCGAGGCGGGGGTCCCGGGGAGACCCCCGTGGGGCAGGGGCCGGCCAGGGAGCCTGGGGTCTCTCCATGACATTCAGAGCGCCCCACGGTCCAGCTGCTCATTCTGCAATTTTCCTGTCATTTAGCGGATCAGCAGAAAAACAGCCAGGACCACAGACAGAGATGAAAAGTTCCTGCTGGGCAGTATGGGGCCTTCAAAGCAACCCACCCCACCTCTCTGAACCCCGGTGGAGGTGGAGCTGTCACAGCCGTCAGGCTGGGATTCCCGGAGATCGGTGGGGGCAGCAGCCTCCAGCCCCGCTTCTCAGCCCCGGAACCCCGGTCCGCACACTCTGACACCGGAGAAGACAAGCGAGCGTCCCCGTGGCAGTGTGGAGCTGAGCCCAGGAGGACACGCCCATGTCACGTGCTGGCCCAGGAGGCCCACCACGACCAACAAGGGCCTGGGGCCCCCGCCCACCATGCAGGGGAAAGTCCCTCAAGAACCCATAACCATGGACCTGCACGGACCCCTAAGAGGGGCAGACACCCACAGACCCTACACGTGAGGAGCACAGGGTGGGAACACCCAAAGAGACGCAGCCGGAGCGGAGCAGACACAGAGAGAAGCTGTGCATGTGGGTGGGCACCAGCGCCGGGCAGGCACATGGCACCCCGCAGAGCGACCCCCCCGCCCCGCTCTGCTGGACTCTCCCGCCCGGGGTGAGCCTGTTGCCCACAGGGACCGCAGCAGCTCGAGGGGCGGGCGGTCAGCCCCGCTCCTGCAGCCACGTGGACCCACTGCCAAGACCGGGGCCAGCCCTGCTGGGCCCCTGAACCCCTGCCCGGGGTGGGCGCAGCAGGGAATCGCAGGCTCCTTCCTGCAGGGATGCCCGCCTCGCCTCAGAGGGAGGCCGCAGAGGAGAGAGTGTGGCTCCCCGGGGCGATAGTGGGGCTCCGGGCCACCGCATCCCACCTAGGCTTTGTGACAAAGTCCTGCCAACAGCACCCACGTCTCCTACAGCGCAGCTCTCAGCCCCCACGCTTGGGACCACTCCCTCTAAATCAGCCCAAGGGCTGCGTCATGGACGGTCCTGCAGATCTCACAGTTCTAGAAACTGCAGAGCTATTTTTGTTAAGTACCATTAATATTTTCCACGTGATAATTCATGTTTCATATTATGCTTAAATTAACCTATTTTCTGATTACTGTGGTACAGAGGAAGCGGATTAACTTTGCAAGACAACCCCAAACCCCAAAATGAAGTGAAAATAGCAGTTTTACAGATTTGCTTTGATTTTTTTTAAACTTAAATGGGTCACCTTTTCTGTTATTTCCACACCGTCGACAAGAATAAGTTAAGACTTTTCTAAGGAAACAGTCGCTGCCCCTCCCCTGGGAACCAGACCTCAGCGGCTCTCAATGGAGGGGTCCGCATTCCCTCCGCAAGGAGGGACCTTTGGCCTGGCTCCCAGAGGGAGGTCCTCCCACCCACCCCCCACCAACCCTCCTGTGGAGGAGAATGCAGGGAGGGGACGGGAGGGGCAGGGCGGGGCTCTGGGAAGGGGTGTCCCTGAAGACCCTGGACATCAGCCCCGACACGGGAAGGCCTCCGGTGGCCCTACAGTCCTCGCCACGTCACGGACCCGCCACCAGCCCTGCTGCACAAGGCCTCCCACACCCCTGCAAAACCTCCCTTTTAGCATCAGAAAATCAGGGGAAGTCCCCCGCTGGACCAGGCAGGGTGGAACGGAACCTTTTCTTTTCCTTAGCGGTCACTGGAAAGTAACTGTTAAAAGGACTTTACAAAAAAAACCCCAAACACCAGAACCCCAGGAACAATGAAGCTGTTCTGGGGCTCATTCTACTCTTAGGACAATGTCCTTGAGGGGTGGTGAGGGACAGCGTCTTTCCCAGCGCCCTGACCGGCCGGGGGGGGTGGGGGGGGCATAGTGGTCGCCAGGCCTCCAGCCCCTGGGCAGAGAGGGAGGAGGGCCAACAGGCCTCGCCATCCAGAACAAGAGAGAAAGCCAGCAGGCAACACAGGGCACTGGGGCCGCCCTTCTGGAGGGTGACTAAGAACCAGCCTGAGAGGAAGAGGACAGTTTACGGGGCAGCGGGAGGGGCGGGGCTGGACACCACCATGCCCCATGTGGCCCTCACCCCACCAAGGCCCCTCGGGAAGGTCGGCCTCACCCTCGACCCCCAACAAGCCTCTGACGCAGGAACCACCAGGACGCATGGGCGCTGTCCCCAGACAAGGGCCCTGATGCAGCAGCGGGCACATGGGCCGGGCAGCAGCTCTGCCGGGTCACCAGCCGCCCCGCCGCCCCTACCTTCTCCTGTTCTGCCCCCCGCCCCACGTCCGTGCCCAGATGCCAGCCTGTCCCTGGCCCCTCTGCTCACACCCACAACTGCCGCCAGGGGTTCCGTGGGCGCCTCACCACACCCACGGCGTCTCCCTCACCGCCCCTGGGGACACAGCCCCCGTGCCTTGCGGGCCCCAGGTCCCCTCCACTGGCCTCCTCCTCCGAGCTGCACGCCATGCCGGGTGGGGGCCAGGGCCACCCTCTGCTGCTTAAACCTCCAGGGCACCCCCCCCACACGCCCCCGGACTCACAGCTGACACCTGCCGTGCTCGGACCAGGACAAGATCGGGGCACACGCGAGCGGACGGGCGTGTAGGGGCGTGTAGCCTGCACACACGCATAACACGGCACTCTCATGTGTGATCTGTCACCTGCTCCAGGTGAGAGCCTCAGAGAGAAGCCCGGGCCCGGGGCAGCCGGGAGTCAGCGGGGACCTGGCAGGCCTTTCACTGAGCAGAGCCCTAGACCTGGCAGGCTGGTGGGGTGGCTCCCAGGTGGCCCTGGGACAGGCCCTGGGGAGAGAGCCCCCAGCCCCGCCTGGTCCCATCAGTCAGGGCACCGATGCGGACGCTGGCCGGGGGCGCTGAGCCAGGATCAGAGGCTGCCGGGACACAGCAGCCTCCCACGTCCTTCCAGTGAAGGGCCTTCCGCTCCTCCAAACGCCGACGTGATGCCGGCCGAGGGTCTCCTGAGGTCTCGGGACCCTAGGCCTCGGCTGCGAGCGGAGGGGGCGGCAGATGGCGGAGCACCTGGGGGCCCAGGGCAGCTGAGGCCTCGGGCTGCTCAGTGTCCCACCCTGGAGGACACACTACAGGAGGCCGAGGCGGGAACGCGTCCCCAGACTTGGCTCCGCCATCTCACCCGCCCCCCACTCCCGCGGGCTGGGAGCCCGAGACCCCAGGTCTCTGTGCACAGAAAGCCTGCTTGCCACGCGCCAGGCCCTGCCGCGAGCTACGCAGCCCAGCTCGCCTGAGTGGGAGCCTCGGGGGTGGGTGCGTGAGCCAGGACGGAAGGAGGACCGGGAACCTGGGGGCCGGGGTCCTGGAGAAGGTGACACAGGTGCTGCGGGCTGGTCAGTTTTGTGGAGGGACTCGAAGGCCCAGGAGCTCCATGCCCAGAAGAAAGGCCCGGATCCCGGCCACCATCAGCGTCCCGAGGGCACTGCCATGACACCCACGGGTCAACCACAGCCCAACCTCAGAGTTGACTTCACTGACACACAGACACGACGCCAGTAAAGAGGCCCAGCCCCAGGCGAGGGCACGTGATGGACCCCGAGCGCCCCCAATCCATGCATCCTGAGAGGCAGGAGGGAATCGGTGCTGCTCTCAGCACTCCGCCCACCAGACCCAAATTCCAGTGCTGACCGTGCAGGATGGGGGGCTTCCAAAGAGGCAGGCGGGGGGGAGAGACGAGGACTCTCTGCTCTCAAACGACTCCTCCCCCTGGCTGGCACCCAGCTCCCTGGGCCCCGGGAGGCCCTCGGAGGATGAGGTCCACCGCCCACACGCCCCATCCCACTTAGGGGAGCCCCGTGCTCAGTCCACGGGAGCAGACCCTCCCAGCAGCCCACCTCGCAGGGGGCCACAGAGCCTGAACCATCCTCGGGGGTAGAGGAGGCTGCTCACGACGTTCTTGGGGTCCAAACCGCCCATGTCAGGAGCTCCCCGTTTCTCTCCACATCAGGATTTTTCCTGTCCAGGGAGCACTGTCCCCGTCTTCAGAATCTAAGTAAAAACATCCCCAAGATGTACCCACCCAAAGGGGACAGGCGGCCAATCTCTGCACAGCATGGGGGTCTCCCGGCCCTCCAGAGCCTGACACCAACTACCACACACCCCCGGGGGCAGGAGGAGGGCCGGGAAGGGGGTCCTAGGAGGCCCCTCCCACGAGGGCTTTTTAACCTGAAGGTAAGACACCAGGGCTGGCTTTGCAGGCCCACGACCGCACACTGGGGTCAAGGCTCTGCTGGGGTCACCTCTTCACCTTCGATCAAATGTTATTTTGTGAATGAAATCCAACGGGACAGGGGTGTGTGCAGAGCCAGAGAGATGGCGTGTGACCCCAACGGGCCAGGGCTTCCCTTCAGACAGAGGGGGCCATCCGCCTCCCACCCCAGCCCAGGAGGCCGTCCTGGCCTCTCGGTACCCACGCTAGAGTCAGAGACGCGGCCAGAACGGGAGCTGGGGACCCGGGTTCTCGTCTCTCCCGCCTTCCACACCTCAGAGGGAGGCAGAGGCAGCTGGGGGTGGGGGGCAGCGCCGTCAGCCAGACAAGGACGAAACACACACGCAGGCTGCAGCGACCCTGCACACACCTCAGACGCTCTCATCTTTGCATTTAAAAGTGGCATCACACGACGGCAGGAGGAACAGTAAAACTCAGGGTGATAGCTTAAATTTTTAATTTTTTCTTTATCTGAAATGGCATTAAAAAACAATACCCCCCCCCCCCCACTGCGACAAGTTGAGAGACCTCAAAAGAGAGATGAAGTGTAGGCATTTCAGGCCCTTTCCTCCTGCTTCCCAGACAAAAGCCGGGTTACGAAGCCAGCCCAGACCCTCAACGCGTTCGGTCACCGTGGACCCGCAAGGTACCCAGCTGCACAGGCTCAGCAGCGGCCACTCGCCGTCCTTGGGGACGCAAAGGGCTGCCCACAGAAGCCGGCCCTGCGGTCCAGTGTCACCCACGTGGAGCCCCAGGGCGCGTGTGAGCGCCACCCGTCGGCTCACGCCAGAGCGAGGGAACTTGGAAACAACTCTCTAACTGTTAAGGATAAGATCCTGCAAAAGAAGACTTTTAAGCCCATTTGTCAACACCTCCCAAGTGCACACGGAGCTGGTGATGGCGGGGAAGACAGAAATTCACTGGGGAGGCTGCCGTGAGCTGCCGCCCAGCTCCCCACAGCTCCGCGAAAACCACCATGCATCTGAACCAGAGCTCAAGGCAGCACACAGGCTGCCCACTGGGGTCCAAACACACTTCAAAGCCAAAGGGTTTTCTGTGCTCCCAATTCTAATTACAGGAAAAGGTCACTTCTTTTTATCGTTGGGGGTGCATCTGTCCAGGAAGCACACACGTGGGCCCCTAAACTCCCCTGTCCACACCAGCCACTGACGGGAATGTGACAGGGATGGAGCCGCAGGACCGTGCGTGGAGCGCCCACCCCGCCCTCCAGCCACGGGGGCCACAGCAGAACCCCGGGTGGGTGCGGCCGGGTGGGCAGGTGACCCAGAGGAGGGTGGCTGAAAGCCCATCTGCCTCCACCTCTCCTCCTCCAGGTGCAGGCCTCCTGGGGGGGAAGGGAAGGGAGCCCGACCCAGGGCGCTCTCGCAGCGGCACTGGCAACGGCTCCCCGGTCAGCTGGAGACCTTGGGTTCCCCTGGAGGGGCTCTCAGGAGGGGCGCAGCAGCAGGGGGAGGCAGCCTGGCCCCTCACCCAGACCTGCAAGCAGCCCCGAGAGAAATCAGGGTGACCCGGGGCCAAAAGGAGGCTGCGGCGAGCCAGGCGTGGGCGGCAGGACCAGCGGGCGGCGCAGGCCGAAGGCAAGACACACCGGACCTGGCCACCGCCGCGGCACCGCTGGGCCAGACCCCGTGCAGCCTCCTCCGCCAGCAGGCGGGGTCCCAGGGGAGCTGCCCTCCACTCCTCAGCAACCTAAAGATCCTCCCCAGGCAGGTCCCCTCCCCCAGGCACCGCACGTGCCGACGGCCGACGAGGCCCAGCCCCGCTCTTGCAGGCACCCCGGCCTCAGCGGGCAGCTGGAGGGACGGCACTTTCGCCCGCTTCCCCGCCAGGAAGTAGCCCCGGCCGGCCCCGCCCACGCCGCCGGTCTGTTCGGCTTCCTCAGCGCCTGCACCTCCTCCCTCCCTTCCCCTCCCCCTCCCGGCAGCCGCCCTGCTTGTTTTCTCGCCATAGAAACCGACACAACAGTGAGCCCAGCGCTTGAGCCGGCGCGGGTGGACGGTGGCGCTGCCCGGCCGCGGGGCTACTCAGAGCTGGCGCGGTGGCCGCCTCTGCTTCCAGGCGGAGGCACCGAGGCCGGCAAGGGGCCAGCGAAGTCACCGCTGGTGTATCCCCGGTGAGTCCCCAAGCCCAGGCTGAAAGACAGCTGCTCGTGGGTCCCAAAGACGTGACCCTGGAGACACAGAGCCGAGAGTCCACGGGCCTGTCGCCAGCACTGACCAGGGCACAAGGCGGCAGGGCCACCAGAGTGGGTTCCTAGTAAAATGAAGAACACACGGCGTGAAGCGCACCGCGTCACCCTCACACTCGGATGAGGGTCTCCAAGGGGGCCCAGCCCCTCTCGTCTGAGGCTCATCCCTGCCAGTGGGGTGGGCTGGGGTGGGGAGGGGGACGAGGGTGACCAGCACCGGGGAGGAGGCTATGTGGGCCACACTGGGCCCAGGAGAGCCAGGACGCGGGCAACAGGGGTGAGCGGGGGACGCGGCTGAAGAATCCACACCAGTTTTTCATCTGAAAAATGGGGCGACACAGGCTCTGCTACCTCAGAGCAGAGGACATGGGGTTTCTCGAACGTCTAGCCCTAACACGTCTCGCCTACAGCAGGAACCACGCCGGTCACATGACAGCCCCGCAGCTGCAGAATCCCCACCACTGGTGAGCCGGGCAACGGGCCCTGAGACCCCTGAAGCTCCCCTCCTGCGGAGCATCCCAGGACACCCCCCCATCAAGAGGCAGGTGGGGGCAGGGCCTGGCAGGGGCAGGAGGCCAGGGGCCCAGGCACCAAGGCTCTCCCAGTGCTGCCAGGCCAGACTCTGGGTGACATGGCTGCACCAGGGGACCTGCCCAGCCCAGGACCTGACCCCACCCCCACCCCCGCCCATACCAGCCCCCGGGCCCCCTTCTCTCACTGCACAAAGCCAAGGACCCCACAGGGAAGGGAAGGGTGTCTCAGCAGCCCTGGGGGAGGGAGCAGAGACAGGGGCTTCCTGTGCCTTCTCCTTGGGGGGAGGAGGGCTGGGGCCACCATTAGAATCAGCGGCCGGCCCCTCGCCCCAGGTCTGGGCCTGCTCTGCCCACTGTGGCCAAGGCCACAGCAGGGACCGGAGCCCACGGCCCACCCGCGCTCTCTCTGACCCTCACTGACCCTAAGACCCGAGTTCACATGATCTAATAGGAAGACTGGGGTCTCCGGTTTCATTTTTTAATACCCACACTATAGCCTGTGTTCGCTGCTGTTTTCTAGGCTAGGTGTACATTCTTAAAAGGTACACGTGTGAGGTGTCAGGTGACACGGCCTCCTCTCTGCAGGCCAGGAGACTGGGTGTCATGTCGGGGTTGTTCAGGGGTTCAATCACATGCGGTTACAGCAGGCCGGGCTCTGGCAGTGACATTGGGAACACCGGGCCCTCCCTCTGCAATGGTGACCCAGGCGGCCTCCTGGAGAAGGGGCCGCCGTCTGCCCACACAGGAACGGGTTCCACCCCAATGGCTAACGTGTCTCCTAAACGCTAATGACACAGATGGCGGGAGAGGGGGTGTCACCACTGAATCTGCTTTTTGAAAGATCCCACTTGAAACAACTAAAGGAGAAACACCTCACTTCCCTCAAGGAGCCCGCCGACCTCCGGCCTCGGTCTCCCCCTAGCAGGGTGTGCACATGGGGCCAGAGTGAGGCAGACAGCGCCTCTATCTGCAGGGCTGGGGCGTGGGGTGGCCTTGGCCGGGGACAGCTTTCCATGTCCGTGACCCTCCCCCAGCCCCCTGCACTTGCAGCTGGAGCAGTCCTTAGAGGGAAGGAGGCATTTCCTGTGCCCCCCCCTCCCAATTTCCCGACATTCTTGGCAAGCCCAGAGGAGAGGAGGTGACAAGGACGGGAAGGGGCTTGGAAGTGGCGGGGCGGGAGGACGCGGCGCCCGGAGAAGGCCGGCGGGCAGGAAGGGGCTCTCCATCAGGGCATCCCCCGTGGGGTGTCCGCCAGGCCTGCAGCACCCACAGAGACGCAGGGGGCCAGGGACCCGGGCCTTCAGGACATGGAGATGCCCGGAGGCTGGGAGTTGGGGTGACTGTCCAGTCCTTGGCCACTAAGCCTCAGAAGTGCTCTGCGGCCCCACCTGGCATTCAGCTGCCCCCGTTGGACTGGGAGGGAAAGCCCTGCACTGCTCACCGGCGCAGCCTGGGGCCTCCAGACACCAGGCCCATGACAACTGGGCCAGAAACGCCAGCGCTGCGTGTGGGCCCAGAGCGACCGGAGCCCAGGAGCCCAGGAGCCCAGGAGCCCAGGAGACGGGGCGGCTGCTTCTCCCACAGGCTGTGGAAACGCCCTCCCTGCACGCCCAGCAGGACAGGAGGTCAGAGTCTAAGGCTGCAGTCAAGGGCTAAGGGAGGGACCCGGATGGTGGAGCGGTGCCCCCGGGGCCAAGTCACAAGGACCAGCGTGGGGTCACCCTGGGGTCCACACACGCCATGCAGCCCTGTGGGTGCACGGAAGCCCAGGGGATCCACGGCCGTCCCAAGGCCCTGGGTGTCTCGGGGACACAAGGTGTTGGAGCTTCCTGGGGGTTGAGGCAATGGCTGGGATGGAGACCCTGGGCCCGCAGTCCCACATGCTGGGAGCTCTGGAGTCTGGCCAGCACCAGCCCTCCAGCAGGTGGTCTCTTCCTCCTGCAGGGTTAGGGACGCTTCTGGCCGTAACAAGGAAGCCCGGACGCTCGGGGTCCCCACCCAAGGCCAGGACTGATCTCCACAGACGCCCTGGGGCTCAGTGGCGCTCCTGGCCTTCCGCCCAACCCTGGCAGCAGGCACAGGAAAGGGCAAAGCCCTGCAGGTCCGCATGGGACCCAGCTGCGCACCTATCAGAAATGAGAACGCCACGGTGGTGGCTGACAGCCCGGGCCTCAGGGCCGCGTGCCCGCTAACCGTGCACAGCCCCGACAGACACCCCATCTATATTCAGCCTCGGAGCAGCCCCATCTCCCCGCAACATTCCAGGACCCACGGAGAGGCCTCTGTCTTCAGAACAGGAAGGTCAGGCCCCTGCTCTAAGGGGCTGAGGGAGAGGGACACGTGAGGACCACGTGATTCTGCCTGGGGAGTGAGTGACCAGGTGGGGACTTCCCCACTGGGAGTCGTCTTCAAAGCAAGTTTAGGAATCTGCATGTTGCAAGAATGGCCCCAGAAAAGCCGCTCGTCTGGCCCCAGGGCCCATCTTAGCTGCTGCCCCACACGGCCTCCCAGCAAGGACAGAGGAGGTGAGGCTGGGGCCAGGCCTGAGCCCACGTGGCCAGACCTGCAGCCAGCACGCCCTGCTCAGCTGAAAGGACTCTCTGCAACGACGCGAGGCCACGTGACTCCATCCGGGTGCCGGCCTCTCCTGTGCATGGATGTGAAGGCTCGGCCTGAGCAGCCACTTTGGGCCAGGAGGCAGCAAGCAAGAGTGACTCAGAGAGCCAGCGAGGACGGGGCTCCTGCCTCCAGGCTGCACTCGCCACGGGGGGTGTGCGCGCTGTGTGTCCTCTGCACGCTGGCCAGGCCCCACCCCGGCTGGGGGCGACCACGAAGCAGGGCTGCCAAGGGTGGAGCGAGCCCTTGCTGACCTGCACCCAGAAAGCAAAAGGTCACAAGCCTCAAGTTTTGTTTGGAAGGTTTACAGTAAACAGCACAAGCTCTCTGTCAATCACCAAACCAAAGCTTGAGTTGTTCTTGACTTCACTTCCTCAGACAAGGCATCTAATCAGAAAATCTAGTTGACCCTACCTTTAAATCAGTCTTTCTTTTTAAACAGAACGAGCGTCCGCGGTCAGCCAGAGACCTTCCCCCAGAGCCAGGCTTGGCAGTTGTGAACACCCACTTCCTCGCCCCCCGGGCGGAGCCCGGCTGCGTCAACAGCCCCACACCCGCCCTTGCCGGGAGCAGCCGGAGGCCAGGACACGCACACAACACTCACTGCAAACGCACACGTGGACACAGGGGCCCAAGAACCCCCCACGTTTTGGAACAAAAGGCAAACACCTCAAGGCTAGGGGTCCTGCATACATCAGGACCGAGGCACTGGGGAGGCTGTTCACCTTTCCCAGGGAGAAGCCACAGCGCTAACGAGGGAGCGTCACCGGAGAGCAGCCAACCCTCCGACAGGCGAGGCTGTAGCATCGAGGGGGGAGCACAACCCCAGGGGTGGGCCAGGGGGACCCCGGGAAGCACAGGGACGCTGAGGGCCCACCCTTCGTGCCCAGCGGGGGGAGCAGCAAAGCCAGGCAGGCCGACCTCCGCCCGGGGGCCCAGCGCCCAGGCAGCTCCTCTCACCGCAGGGCCTCACCCTTCTTTTGGAGACAAATACTGAGCACCAAGAAAACAACTTCTGAGCGTAGAAAGTGACCTGAGAGCTCGAAGAACGGGTCCTGGTGCCCCTGGGGGTGTGCCCTGCCCACCGCCCCCAGAGAGGCAGACGCAGGGCCAGGACCACCTCCCTCCAGGATGCTGGGCGGCGTGGACTGGAACCGGGCCGGCTGCGGGCACAGCGGGCGAAGGAGGCTCGAGCCGCAGCAACGCCGACACCAGTTCTTCCACACACAGCAATCTCCACCCCGGAGGGTAAAGGCCAGAGAGCAAAGGCACGCATGACCCCAGCGTCTCCGCAGCAGAGAAGAGGCCCCAGGCCCCCACGCCTGGGCAGCAAGGACTGAGACTGTGCTCGGGGCTCTCCCACCCGGCCAGACCCCTCTAGAGGCCCCTCCTCAGCTGCTGGCAAACATTGAAGGATGCGGTAGAGTGCTCGTGGAAAAACCAAAGCCCCGGAGAGTGGGAGGCCCCGGGTGGGAGGGACCTTGAAGGACCAGTGGGCAAAGGACAGCAAAGCCCAGACACGACCGCGGCGCCTGTCCCCGGAAGAGCAGAGAGGCCGCAGACGCCGCCCCGTGCTGGCCACAGGGAGCGACGACAGATGATGGGGGGGGTGCGCATCCGCAGTCCCTGTCACCGCCGCTGTCCTCCCGGGACCAGCACGGGGCTGGCACAGCGTCCACCTCGCCGTCCCTCGCGCCCCAGGCCCCAACCTGACTCCCGCTTCTAGAAACAGTGCGGGGACGCACGTGGCCAGGGTGTGGACGTGGAGCCCCAGGCAGGCCTGAGCGTGTGGAGGGTGCTGTCCACCGAAGCGCGGGGAAGACGCACAGGATTCACAGCACAAGTGTTCTGGAAAGTCACAGAAGGAACCAGAACAACGTGTGAGGGAGGTTTCCCCAAATACGTGAGCCCTTCCAGCCTGTGAACCACTCACCTACTCCCAGTGACACAGAAAACGGAAGGACAGAGCTGGGAGCCGGGCGGGGCAGCGGGAGGGGAGGAGGGGAGAGGGCCCCGCGCCACGCCCATCTCCACAGCCACCTGCCCCTGCAGCTCCAGCTCCTGCAGCCCTGTCGTTGGAGCCTGAGTGGCCTGGCACACTCTGGGCCACCGGCCGCAGGCACGGGCAGCGGCAACATAACCCGTGTTTCCCTGGACCTAAGAGCCGGGCTCCTGCCACCTGCCGCCCTCGGGAAGGAGCACATCTGAGGCCGGCTACAAGCAGAGCACCTCAGAGCCTCGAGAGGGACGGCTTTGTTTAAAAAGGTACCAGGGTCATCCTGGGAGCAGAAACACCTCACCTGCTCCAGCGTCCAGAGAAGCAGGGCCGGTGCGGGCCAGAGGAGGTGGGGGGGAATGAGGTCCCAACACTGCAGACAGACACAAGCCAGGGCAGCGACAGGGAGACTCGGGTTTGGGGCAACACAGACGACATCAAGGACGATGTGGACAAGACGGCAGCGCCGAAGGGTCAGCAAACAGGGACACCGACTCGTCGACCCCCGTCATTGCCAGGAAGGTCCCGAAGGCCCTCCCCACGCCGGGCCGGCCGCCAACAGGGGGCTCCTGGTGCGGCCTCCCACCGGGGCTTCCCACCTCACTTTGCTTTAGCAGGTGGTGTCGTCCCAACCAGTCCTGGTTTCTCTTTGTCCTAAACCGACACGTGTGTGTGTGTGTGTGTGTGTGTGCGTGTGCGTGTGTGTGTGTGCGTGTGTGTGTGTGTCCGCGCGCGCTTTACCACCATTTTTCAGCTACTGAAACATGTCACCTCAGGGCTGCAATTCAGACCTTTCAGCCTGTTTCATCCCCTGAAAGGCCGTGTCAAGCCCCAGCCCTGCCCGTCTGTGCGGAGGGCGAGGGGTCGTGAGAACACACGACGTGGCGTAAAGATCAGGGCAGTGACCTTTCGACCCAGCCTCTCTGCAGGGCCCAGGCCTGCCGCGCCAGTGAGGGGCCGGGGGCGGGGCGTCTCTCCCCAGGCCCCTCGGCCAGGCTGGCCCTGCACCTGCCCACAGGGGCCAGTGCCCCCTGGGGAAAAGGAAACGAGCAAAGAGGCCGGACACATCCTCCCTGTCCTGAGGATGCTGCCTGTTTTGGGGATCAGGTCCCCTTTCCAAGAAGCCACTTCTGTCAACTGGGTAACTCTTCCCCGGGCATCATCCTCTCAGGCCATCTGCACAAAGGTCATCAGCACCTCCTGGCCTTCAGCAGTGGTCCGGATGGGAGGAGGGGGCACCCCAGGGGCCCCCCAAGTCCCCGTGAGTCGGGCAGCCACACAGGAGACCCTCAGGGACAAGGGCCGAATCTCAGCCCTGGAGGTCCTGCGGGGGCGGAGAGGGGTCTGGGTGCTGGCAGGCCCAGACAGACAAAGGCTTCCGTGGGGCGGGAGCAGCTCGGCATAAAGGAGCGTTTGGGTCGGCGCAGGGCAGCATCGAGCCTTTGTGCCGAGGGTCCCACTGCTGCAAGTCCCCGGCTGGCCCTTCATCCCCGGTGGGAACTGGGCGACAGGACGCCGGACAGGGCCCTCCTAATTAAGCTCCAAAGGGACGAGCCGCACCGCCCCCGGCGTGGCCGTCGGGCAGAGGCCACAGCACCTTCGGGGGCAGGTGCCCTCCACCTGGGGCTGCCGGGGCAGCCTGAGGGCCTGACCACAGGCGAGGGCGCATCCCGGGGTGCCCATGCTCCCGCCACCCACAGTGAACCGTGCCAGTCCCTGGGATGCCACAGGCGGGACCGCGTCCGTCTGTCTGGAGCCCAGCCCCGCCCCGCGAGGAACAGGCCGGTTTGCTGAATCCAGGGCCCTTTGCTGAATCCAGGGCCCGGGAGGAAAGCACGCAGTGGCTCCGCCCCACCCCCAGCTCCCTCTGGGGCTGGTGGCCTGAACTTTTCACCCTCGGCACAGACACCAGGAAAGGAGGGCGCAGGGGTGTCTGCCCGCGGGCGGGGGAGGGGAGGGCGGCCAACACCCACCGCCCCCCTCCAGAATCGTGTATGGCCCCTTTTACAATGGCCAGATGGCGGCCCAGGGCCCGCAGGCCTCCTCACCCTCTGTGACCGCCTGACCTCTCGTTAACAGGGACAGAACTGGGACCTGCGGCCACACCCCCACACCCTGGAGGGGCCGGCGAAGGTCACCAGGGCTGCGTCCATCCCCCCGCCTCGTGAGGTGAGCCAATGCCTACACCTCCCAGACGCTCCTGTGTGAGAACCAAAGAGGACCCAACCCGCCAGTGGGGATGGGGCAGAAGCGGTGGAGGGATCGCGGCACAGGACACCGCAGGCGCTGCCCAGAACCTGCCCGACGGTGCAGGGCACGGCCACGACGAGCAGGGGACACGCGGGGATGGCTGAGACTCTGGGCGCAGAGACCGACCCGCACGCCCCATCCCCCCCAACACGCGTCACGACGACAGGCCGGGAGAAGCAGGGACCTGCCGGCCACGGCCATCGACCAGGCTGCACCCGGGGCCAGGCTCCATCAGCAAGTGACCCCGGTCTCTCCTAGGCGTTGACAGCAGCGCATCGTCACACCCCGAGACCAGACACTACCGAGCCTCGCCGTCCCTAAGGACCAGCCAGAGCCACCGCACGACGCAGCGCACAGCCCGCCCGCCTGCCCGCCCGCTGACCTCCCTCCAGGTCATCGCCTGTCCCCGTGAGGCCTGTCGTCCTAAACTGCCACGCCGGGCGTGATGAGCAGAGCCAGAGGAAGAAAGGCCCGCTAGGACGCGGCCCCGCCGCTCTGCGGCCTCCGCAGAACCTGCTGGCAGCGCCTCTCATGGGACGTGCTGCCCAGGGGTACACGACGGACGTCACGGCAGGACGTGCTGCCCAGGGGTACACGACGGACGTCACAGCAGGTCCCAGACAGGGCCGCGAGGAGCCAGGTGTGGGCTCGTCCAGAATCCCCAGCAGCATGGCCACACCGAGGGCCCAGCGTGGCAGGGACGCCTGAGCCAGAGCCCAGTGGGTCCCGAGTGGCGGGTGGACCCCCAGTACCACTGAACGTAGGCTGGCACCCCACAAGCGCCCGGGGACCTGGCCAGGCGACCCGCAGCTTCCTCAGGAGCGCCAGGCCTCACCACACCGTGCGCGCCCACTGCCCCTCAGCCCCTTTGCTCTGCAGCCCTCCACCAGCAAGTCAGGTCAGTCACCCCCTCGGCCAGGGAAAGGACTGTGCTCTAACGCCGGGCAGGGAAACTCTGCCGCACCGCCAGAAACCAAATCAAATATGGTTCCGGACAGTCCTCTGGAGTGACTCAGAGGCCCGCGGTGACGACCGGGCCGGAGGACACTGGGCAGGGGTCTGGGCCGGCCCTGCCCGCCTTCCCCGTCACCCAGCATTCACAGCCTCCTGGCCCGTCGCTGCCCTGTGGTCAGCTCGGCACCACTGGGGGGGCCAGACGAGGCCCTGTGCCCTGGATGCAACTTCCCAGGCGGCCATGTGCCCCCGAGGGCCCCTCCCGACTCAGGCAGCCAAGCCGTGGCCGGCACCTCCTCCGCCCCACGTGCTGGCACTCCGCCCCGTGGCTCAGCCACCGCAACCCCCGGCAGGAGCCCGGCCCCTCGCCCAAGACCCGCGTGTGCTTACTCGAGGCTACGCCTGTCCAGAAGCTGGGACGGAGGAATCGGGGTGAGGGGCACACACGGGGGCATCTGCCAGCCGCCAGAAAGGCCCAGAACAACAGCAAAGACAACGTGGATCAGCTCCCCGGGGCTGAGGTCCTGCCACGCGACTAGTTCCCTGAGCTGGAGCCCTGCGTCCGGGAGGCCGCCAGTCCAGGGCTGGGGCCAGTCAGGCACCCCTGGGGCAGGGGCTTCCAGGGTGAGTGACGCCCACCGAGGGGCTCCCCGCCCGGCGCCCAGGCCTGTTCCACGGCAGCCCTGTCCCCCTGACTCCAGGGCTCGGGCCACCCGGGCCACTCAGGAAGATCTCCGGCCACCTGGTGAAACCGTTCTGATGCAGCTCTGGGCAGACACCGGGGTGGCACTGCAACCTGTGACCAGGGACGATCTGGAAGTAGGAGGCCCACGGTCCCACCTGTGCCCTGGTGCCCAGGCTCACCGTGGCACAGACGTGCGCGCCCCTCCTGGGCGGGACCACAGCACAGCCCTGACCTGCTGGGCCCTGAGCTCCTCCCCACAGTGTCTAGGAGAATGCAGCCCCACCCTCGGCCTGGCCGAGCCCCAAAGCCACTGACCATACCTCCAGACCTAAAGGAAGGCTCTAGGCAGATGTGGTACTTAAGCGTGAGGACACGAGGGCGTACAGGCCACTGTCACCGCTCTGCTACACCCCGACGGCATAACCGATGTGCCACCTCCTCACTCTGAAAGGCATCACACTGCCTGGAAATTTCTGAAAAGCAAAACACACAACTCTGTCCCTGCTCAACCTGAAATGAGTGGCACCTGGTAATCCCCCTTCCCCGACAGCCGAGTCCTCAACTCGGAGCACTGTCCGTTCTCGCAGGTGCCACGAAGAGCGCGTGGACACAAGCCCATTCTCGCAGGTGCCACGTAGAGCGCGTGGACACCAAGCCTGTCGCTAGACTGGTTAAGCGCTGGCTCGACGCAGCTGCTACTCTGAATAGTCAAAATCACAGCACTTTGTTCATAATCAATTCTGACTAAAATTGAAAAGGCAGTAATGAAGATGTTAACAAAAACGAATTTAATGTAGCCAAGATTACTGCAAAAAGGAAAACATATCTGCTCACGACTGCCGTGCCAGTCAGCACAACGCAGAGGTGTTTTTGAAGCCTTCCACCTCGGGGTCTGACTCGCTCACCTTCCTTCCTAGGGCCGACAGCACCCCTGGGGTCTGCCACTCAAGTCTCCAGCTATTTTTGCTTTTCATGGGATTCCAGCAGCGCAGAGCACCCCCCACACGCCCCCGTGCAGAGAAGCCTCCCCAGATGTCTGCATCCCGCAAGATGACAGCAATTTTTTAACTTTTGATCTCGTTTTTCTAATGTTGTTTATGAAAAGAGTGCCTGATTAGACAAGCTGGAAGCCGATTTGGGGGCAGTAACCACACCGCGGGGAGAGGACCCGCCTGCAGCCCAGATGGCGTCACAGGGACCGATCACCCCCTCCCCCAGCCAGTTAAAACCCAGACAAGATCCAGGAGACGACCGCCCTCAAGGCACTGGACATAGTGACCAAGGACAGTGACCCCCCCCACAGATGCGGAAGCTCTCGGCCACCCAGCTCACTGCCTTGAGCTCTCAGATGGCAGCGCCCAGGGCACCCCGAGTTGAGGAGACAGAGCTGATGGTCCAGAGGGGCCAGTGCGGCTGGAGTGCCCAGGACACAGCCACAGGGTGTGGGCAGGGTGGGCAGAGCGCAGGCTGGCACACGCGTGTGAGGACACTGCCAGAGGCCGGGAAAGACCCAGCAAGAGGTCAAGGGAATGGCGCCCGGGGCCCACGCGCGGCTGGGAGCAGCCCTGCTCCACCCAAGAGGCTGGGGTACCCGAGTCCTTGCAGTCCTGGCTACTCAGGATGGTTTTGCCACAGTGTGGGGGATAATTACCCCTAGAAGGAGCATTCCTCTGGACCCACCCAAGAAATCGTAAAAGCAAGACCTGTGAGGATCAGACTGTCTGCAAGTAACCTAACTGTGCCCCAGGACAAAGCTTGAGAAGATTTACAGGAATTCAGAACATTCAGCATCAAAACGTCTATAGCCCAGGAAGCAGGAGAACACGAACCACAATGCAGAGTCACAAACCCACTGAAACGGACCAAAACCTGGAATTCACGTAGAACGTTAAAACCATCACTAAGGCCAGACTCTACGTGCTCAAGAAGTTAAACAGAGACACGGAAGGTCTGTGAAGTCAAACGTCCACAAGAGGAAGACGATGCTGGATGGGCTGGCAGAGCGTATGTGCAGCGCAGATGCTTGTGACAAACTGATCACAATGGAACAGAGAGAAAGAACCCAAGAGAGGGGAAGAGCATGGGGGGGGGGGGGGCAACTTCAAACGGTGAATCAACAGGTAACTGGAGCTCCCGCACGAGGCACGGGGAGCAGGAAAAGTCTTCAGAACACCAGCCAAAAACTCTCCAAACTTGAAAAACACTGTGAACTCCAAAAGCTCAATAAACCCCAAACACACGCAATCTAAAGAAAGCCACAGGGCTTCCCTGGTGGCACAGCAGTTAAGAATCCGCCTGCCAATGCAGGGGACACGGGTTCGAGCCCTGGTCCAGGAAGATCCCACATGCCGCAGAGCAACTAAGTCCGTGCGCCACAGCTACTGAGCCTGCGCTCTAGAGCCCACAAGCCACAACTACTGAGACCGCGTGCCACAACTACTGAATCTCACGTGCCTAGAGCCCGTGCTCTGCAGCAAGAGAAACCACCGCAATGAGAAGCCCGCGCGCCGCAACGAAGAGTAGCGCCCACTCGCCCCAACTAGAGAAAGCCCACATGCAGCAACGAAGACCCAACGCGGCCTAAAATAAATAAATAAAATAAAAATAAATAAAATTTTAAAAATAAAAATAAAGAAAGCTACAGGGACTTCCCTGGTGGCGCAGTGGATAAGACTCCACACTCCCAATGCAGGGGGTCTGGGTTTGATCCCTGGTCAGGGAACTAGATCCCACATGCATACTGCAACTAAGAGTTCGCCTGCCACAACTAATGAGCCCACGTGTCATAACTAAGGAGCTGGCGGGCCGCAACTAAGGAGCCCATGAGCTGCAACTAAGGAGACCGCCTGCCACACCTAAGGTGCCTGCCTGCCGCAACTAAGACCTGGTGCAACCAAATAAATTAATTAAAAAAATTTTTTTTAAAAAAACATAAAGGAAGCTACAGCAAAGTACATCAAAATCAAGATGCTCAAAACCAGTGATAAAATGAAAATCATAAAGACATCCCAGAAAGAGGAACAAAGGACCACATCAGATCAGCATCTTTAAAGTACTGAAAGGAAAAAAAAAACTATCAACCTGGAATTCTATACCCACTGCAAATACCTTTCAAAAACAAAGGGGAAGTAAATACGCTTTGACACCAAAAAACTCACCACCAGTGGACCGATACTAATAAGGAATATTAAAGGACATGCTTCAGGCAGAAGAAAAACACCACCAGATGGAAATCTGTAGCTTTACAAAAGAATAAGCAGTGCTAGAAACGATTACTACGTAAGTAAATGTATCAATTTCTCTCTTTTTATTTAAGCGCCTTTAAAAAGCAATTGTTTAGGGGCTTCCCTGGTGACGCAGTAGTTAAGAAACTGCCTGCCAATGCACGGGACACAGGTTCGGGCCCTGGTCCAGGAAGATCCCACATGCCGCGGAGCAACTAAGCCCGTGTGCCACAGCTACTGAGCCTGGGCTCTAGAGCCCGCGAGCCACCACTACTGAGCCCGTGAGCCACAACTACGGAAACCCACATGCCTAGAGCCTGTGCTCCGCAATGAGAAACCACTGCCATGAGAAGCCCGCACACTGTAACGAAGAGTAGCCCCCGCTCACCTCAACTAGTGAAAGCCCGCGCAGCAGCGAAGACCCAACGCAGCCGAAAAGAAATAAAAGAAAGGGATTTATTACAAAAAGAAATTGTTTAATCATAAGCTGTAATGACGTACTGCAGGGATTATGACACGTGTAAAAGTGCAGTGCGTGAAACAAAAAGCCAGGAGCGGAACGATGGGCAGGCTGCAGTGAAGTTCTCGCGCTGCAGGTGCTGTGCTGGGTGCCGCTGAACGGTGACAGGTCCAAGGTGACGAGGATAAAGGCTGAAGCCCCGGGCAGATCCTTAAAATCCCAAAATGAGCACAGCAAAGGAGGCAACAAGGAAATACTATGGAATCATAAACAGTATTTGATTAAACCAAAGGAATGCAGAAACCCACAAAAAATGAAACAAATAGATGGAAAAACAGAAAACGAACAAGATGAAAGACTCAAACCTGATCCTGTCAATAATGAAAGTAAACCTCAGTGGGTTGAACACCCTCCACTAAAAGGCAGAGATTGTAAGACTGGATAAGAAAGCCATATGCAGCCTACAAGAAACACATTCCAAACGTGAAGATAGGTTAAAGCGAAGGCGTGGGAAGGGAGACGCAAATTCACAGGAGTAAAGAAAGTAAACAAAAGCTGAAACGACTACATTAACATCAGGCAAAGTATGTTTCAGGGCAAAGAGTATTCACCAGGGACGAGGGACATTTCATAACTGATAAAAAGGGTCAAGTGATCTCTAAAAAAAATCATAAACACGGATGCCCCTAATAACAAAGCTACCACATACGTGAAGCCCAAACCCGACCTGACTGCAGAGACGGATCTACAGTCACGACAGAAAATCCCAGTCCGCTTCTCGCAAAGACAGAGAGCAGGACACAGAGGACACAGAGGACCAGCCAGGACGGCAGCTGTGAGCAAGGCTGCCAACACTGGACCTGAGGGTTCGGAGCAGCCCCCAGCTCAGCTCCCCCGACGTGCACAGAGGGTTTACCGAGATGGACCGTACTCTGGGCTGGAACCAGCCTCGGTCCCTTCAAAAGGAGCCACGTCACACAGGTGGGTGCTCTTACCAGGTGGGATTCGATGCGCAATCAGTAACAGAAAGACCTCTGGAGAATTCCCAAATGTTTGGAAACTAATTCACTTCTAAATAAACCGTGCATCGAAGAGAAAATCAAATGGTAATTAAAGTTTTAAAGTGAATGGAAATGGAAACAATGCACCAGGATATGTGCAATACCCCTGATTGCAGGGAAGATTTCTCAGCTAAAACATCAAAAGCCCCGTCCAAAAGAATCAACTGGTACACTGGAGTTGATCAAAATGTTAAAATTCTACTCTTGAGAAGAAAAAAAGGAAGAAAAAAGAAAGCCACACTATGAAGAAAAAAGAAAGCCACAGACAGGGAGAAAGCTTTGCAAAGCATAAACGTGAAAAGGGACTTGCACTCGGAATACATAAAGAACTCTCAAAATTCACCAATAAGACAACAACTCCACTGAAATAACCAACAAATCTTGAACAGACACTTCACCATAGAAGACACACAGACGGCAAATAAGCCCACAAAAAGATGCCCAACGTCATTAGGGAAACGCAAATTAAAACCACAATGAGCGTCCAACATATGAAACTAGAAAAAGGACAAATTCAACCCAAAGTAAACCAAAGAAACGGAAATATAAAGATCAAAACAGAAATCAATGAAATAGAAAACAGAAAAAAATCAGTTAACCCAAACTGGTTCTTTGAGGAGACCACTAAAATCGATAAACCTTTACCCAGATTGATCAGGAAAACAAAAAAAGAAAAATGACCAGCATCAGGAACGTGAGAGGCGCCACTGCCCTGATTTCTACAGCGAACAGGAAAACGCTGTCAACAACCCACGCCAGTAAATTTGACAATTTAAATGAATTGGGCACTTACGTGTAAAAAGCAACTCTCAACCTAGAACAGATAACCTGAATAGCTAAAAACCTTCCCACAAAAAACCTCCAGACCAAAATGGGCTTCAATGTAAGCGCTACCAAATATTTTGAAAAGAAATAAATAATTATTTCAAAAAGTTTAAGGACGGAATACTTCCCAAATAATTCTATGAATCCAACATTACTCTGATACCAAAACCAGACAAAGATATTACAAGAAGGAAAAAACAAAACAGAAACTACAGCCCAATATCCCCCACGAATATAAATGCAAAAGCTTATAAACAGGGCTTCCCTGGTGGCGCAGTGGTTAAGAATCCGCCTGCCAATGCAGGGGACGCAGATTCGAGCCCTGGTCTGGGAAGATCCCACGTGCCGCGGAGCAACTAAGCCCGTGAGCCACAACTACTGAGCCTGCGCTCTAGAGCCCGCGAACCACAACTACTGCGCCCACGTGCCTAGAGCCTGTGCTCCGCAACAAGAGAAGCCACTGCAATGAGAAGCCCGCACACCACAATGAAGAGTAGGCCCCGCTCGCCACAACTAGAGAAAGCCCGCGCGTAGCAACGAAGACCCAACGCAACCAAAAATAAATAAAACAAATAAATTTATTAAAAAAAAAACTTATAAACAAAATTTTATCAAGTCAAACTCAACAATATTCTAAAAGGATGAGACACCGTGACCAGGGGAGGTTTATCCCAGAAAACGAAAGGTTAGCTGAATTCAAAATCAGTCAATGTAACTCACTATATTAATGAACTAAAAAAGATATGCACCATATAAATAATCTCAATAAATGCAAAAAAAGCATCTGACAAACTCCAACCCATTCCTGATCAAAGCAATCAAGGACAGAACTGTAGGGACTCCTTCAGTCGAATAAAGAGCATCTACAAACCCAGTAACTTGTGAACGACATACCCAATGGTGAGATACTGCACGCTTCCCCTAGACCAGGAGGAAGGCTGTCTGCTCTCACGATGTCTACTCAGCCACAGGAGGCTCCAGCCAGTGCAATCACACAAGACAAAGAAAAGGCATCCAGATCAGAGAGGAAGCAAAACTGCCTTTATTCACAGATGTAAAACCTGACAGGATCTCCAAAAATCTACTAGAATGATTTGCAAGGTTGCAAGATGCAAAATAAATTGTACTAGCAACTTATAATCAGGAGCTGAAATTTAAAAAACAAGAGTACTTACAGGGCTTCCCTGGTGGCACAGTGGCTGAGAGTCCGCCTGCCGATGCAGGGGACATGGGTTCGTGCCCCGGTCCGGGAGGATCCCACATGCCGCGGAGCAGCTGGGCCCGTGAGCCATGGCCGCTGAGCCTGTGCGTCTGGAGCCTGTGCTCCGCAACGGGAGAGGCCACAACAGTGAGAGGCCCGCGTACCAAAAAAAAAAAAAAAAAAAAAAAGAGTACTTACAATAACACCAAAAAAGAAAAGGAAAAAACTTGTTGATAAATCAATAAATCTGAAAAAAGGCGTCAAAGACCTGTGCCCTGAAGACTATAAAATATTGCTGAGAGAAACTAAGCATAACTTAAACAAATGCAGCAATATACCTTGACCGTGGGTTGGAAACTCAAAACTGTTAAAATATCAGTTCTTCCCAAATTGACCTGTAATCTAATTCAATCCCAACCAAAATTTCAGCAAGATTGTTTTTCACAGAAATTGACAAACTGATTCTAAGATTCATATGGAAATGCAGAGGACCTGAAATAGTCATAACAACTCTGAAAAGGAACACAGCTAGAGAGTGAATATCACCTGATTTCAAGAATTATACAGCTATAATAATCAAAAACAGCACAACATTGATATAAAGATAGACACTCGACCAGTTGAACATAAGAGAGTCCAGAAATCAATCCACACACATATGGACAACTGATTTTTGACAAAAGTGCAAAGATAATTCAGTAAAGAAAGTATAGTCTTTATAACAACTGGCACTGCAACAACTGGTCATCCACATGCAAAAATATGAACTTGGATGTGGACCTTGCATCATTCCCCAAAATTAACTCAAAATAGATCACAAACCTAAATGTAAACCTGAACGCTACAAAATCTGTGGGAGAAAACAAAAGAGATGATCTTTGTGACCTTGCATTAGGGAAGATTTCTCAGCTAAAACATCAAAAGCCCCGTCCAAAAGAATCAACTGGTACACTGGAGTTGATCAAAATGTTAAAATTCTACTCTTGAGAAGAAAAAAAGGAAGAAAAAAGAAAGCCACACTATGAAGAAAAAAGAAAGCCACAGACAGGGAGAAAGCTTTGCAAAGCATAAACGTGAAAAGGGACTTGCACTCGGAATACATAAAGAACTCTCAAAATTCACCAATAAGACAACAACTCCACTGAAATAACCAACAAATCTTGAACAGACACTTCACCATAGAAGACACACAGACGGCAAATAAGCCCACAAAAAGATGCCCAACGTCATTAGGGAAACGCAAATTAAAACCACAATGAGATACCCCTCCACACCTGTTAGAAGGGCTGAAACGAGAGCAACCACAGCAAGTGCTGGCGGGGATGCTGGCGGGGATGCTGGCGGGGATGGGGAGTGGTGTGGGTGCTCTGGACCAGCTCGGTGTTTCTAGAAGGGCAAACCTGCACACAAATACACGACCCAGCCATTCACACCTAGGTGTCTACACAAAGGAGACGTGAACGTCCCGGCACAACTTGTAAAGGAACGTTCCCGGCAGCTTTATAAGTAACGGCCAGGAACTGGAAAGGATCCCGAGCGTCCGCAGGTGAGGGAAGAAACAAACTGCGGCAAATCCGTACAATGGAGCAAAAACAAACAAAAAACCCAACTACCGACACGACCACACAGAAGAATCGCGAGACAATTATGCTGAGTGGAAGAAACCAGACCGAAAAAGAGGCAAATCCATCTAGAGTGAAGGAAGCTGCTCGGTGCTGCCCGGGGTGCGGATCGGGGGACAGGCCGGAGGGACCGCCAAGGGGCACGGGACACTTCGCGGTAAGGGACGGTTTCTTCACCTTGACTGGAGCAATGGTTTCACGTGTGTACACATTTGTCAACGTTATCAAACTGTACGTTTTAAATATGCACAGCTTATTATGTTAATTATACCTTTAAAAAGCTGCCTTTAAAAAAACTATACAGCAATTATCCCAACTGGAGCTTTTATATTCCAGGACTCATTTGTTCCACGGCTTGAAACAATTCCCAAAGGTCAACGACAAGTGTAACTGAGCAGCAGAGGCCACCATTTCGTCTGCGGTCGATCCCAAGCACGTCCTTTTCCATCCCCAAAAGACTCGCAGAACTGCCGTGGCCATGCATTCAAGTCATTTCTTTGTCCAGATCAGGAACCTGCAAGCACTTCCTATAAAGGACAAACCGTATTTTTGTTTTTTTTTTTTTTTTTTTTTTTTTTTTGGCTTTTTGGGGCCTGCGTTCTCACTCCAGCTGCTCCAGGCTCCCACAAAAGCAGCCACAGGCCAAGTGGATGCCACGGGCAAGGCCGTGAGCAGATACAGCTTTATTTACATAGACGAGTGGGCTCTGGCCTCAGCCCAGGGCTTCTCCCAGGGGGGCCCAGGGGCAGCGTCACCTGGGAACTTGTAAGAAATGCAAATTCTCAGGGCCCACCTCAGATCTAGGAATCTGAAACTCCGGGGGTGGGACTCACAAGCTCGTCACTGAAGAATTCTGAAGCCCAAGCTCTAGAACCACTGGTCTGGAAAACCGGCAAGAACGATGGACTGAACCAGAGGCAAGAGTGAGCACTAACAGAAAGCTGCAGCCCACACTCCGCAGGAGGCCCTGGGCCTTGGGCGGCCGGTGATGAAACGTGTCTGCTGACTTCGCCACAGGAGAAGATCTCAAAAAAGGAGAAAGGAAAGTGAGACGTGTCCTGACAAACCTCTATTACTGAACAGCTCCTGCTGGTTCTTTTCACTTCTTGACAAGGAGTTTTCAACCCACTTTTAAAAGGCAATTCCAAAATTGTCTTGGTTCACATTCTCCCTTGACTGCCTCCACTCGACACTCGGGGATGATTAAACCTCAGAACGAGGGGTCTGAGTCATTCCTCCAAACATCAGTCAAGACCACACTCAGCCGGAGACGCTGAATGCAAGACCTTCAAGGGCGGTGAACCCTGTGTAGACACGTGTGCACACACACTAGCAAGAAACAAAACACTGCGAGAAAACAAACCCTGGTTATCCGAGGGTTGCTCTGGTTAAGTCACAGATCACTGGCAGTACCGCACCGTCCTTTTTAAAGCAGCTCTTTATGCTCTTCCTTCCCGAATGCTTAAAATGCCAAAACCTTTTGCAAATTCAGTGAAACTCATCAAGAAGATGGAATAATTAAAATGCGGAACGAAAGAAAACCAGTTTCAAGATGGAAGAACAAAGACGCTTCAACTCCGCCCTCCTCTCAAAACCCGCCAAAGCCCCCACCCTCCAGCGAAGGAGCACCTGCGCGGGCGGGAGGAGGCTGGGCCGGCAGCGGCGGCCAAGGGCCACGGGCCACGTGGACAAGCGCGGGGTGCGAAGACGCCAGCGACCACGGCGGGCAGAGAGGACGTTTCTCGGGAGCAACATCAGGGGCTCATCTGCAAGTGTGTCCGCGGGACAGTTCGGCGGACCCTGAGTGCCCAGCCATGCCACCCCACCGCTGCCCATCATGCTTCCCCACGACGTGAGCAGACGACAAAGAACCACCAGCGTGGGGAAAGCCGAGGCCCCAAAACCAAAGGGTTTCGAAGGAAACCGCCGTTAACATTCCTGGGGATAACAGACAAGATACTGCATCCATGAAACGAGAACAGGCGAGCGCTTTCACAAAAGAAACGAAGAACAGAAAAAGACATATTAAAAATTAAAATCACAAAACCCAAAAGTCGACAGGCAAAAAAAAAAAGTATTAGATGAGAAAGTGGAAGAAATCCCCAGAAATGACACGGAGAGAGGCCGACGTCCAGCCGGAAGGTGCTCCAGAGGACAGGAGAGCAACGGACCAACAGCCGGGACTCGCCACTAGGAACCTGCAACCGGGCAGACGGCCCGCGCCAGGCCTGCCACAGTCACCTGCCTGATGCCGGGCTCAGAGGGAAGAGGTAGGGCACACGCCAGGTCCGGCACCTCAGTCTCAAGGAGGGGGACAGCACCTCACAGGGGAGCAGGAAACAATGACCAAGCCCAGGACACAGAACGGACAGGAAGTGAGGTCAGGACGCAGGAGCTACTGCAGACAGGAAGTGAGGTCAGGATACAAGACCCAGAGCAGACAGGAAGTGAGATCAGGACGCAGGACCCAGAGCAGACAGGAAGTGAGATCAGGATGCAGGACGCAGAACAGACAGGACGTGAGATCACGACGCAGGACGTAGAGCAGACAGGAAGTGAGATCAGGACTCAGGACCCAGAGCAGACAGGAAGTGAGATCAGGACGCGGGACCCAGAGCAGACAGGAAGTGAGGTCAGGATGCAGAACCCAGAGCAGACAGGAAGTGAGATCAGGATGCAGGACGCAGAACAGACAGGACGTGAGATCACGACGCAGGACGTAGAGCAGACAGGAAGTGAGATCAGGACTCAGGACACAGAGCAGACAGGAAGTGAGGTCAGGATGCAGAACCCAGAGCAGACAGGAAGTGAGGTCAGGACGCAGAACAGGACGTGAGATCAGGATGCAGGACCCAGAGCAGACAGGAAGTGAGATCAGGACTCAGGACCCAGAGCAGACAGGAAATGAGGTCAGGATGCAGAACCCAGAGCAGACAGGAAGTGAGGTCAGGATGCAGGACGCAGAACAGACAGGACATGAGATCAGGACGCAGGACGTAGAGCAGACAGGAAGTGAGATCAGGACGCGGGACCCAGAGCAGACAGGAAGTGAGATCAGGACTCGGGACCCAGAGCAGACAGGAAGTGAGGTCAGGATGCAGAACCCAGAGCAGACAGGAAGTGAGGTCAGGACGCAGAACAGGACGTGAGATCAGGATGCAAGACGTAGAGCAGACAGGAAGTGAGATCAGGACGCGGGACCCAGAGCAGACAGGAAGTGAGATCAGGACGCGGGACCCAGAGCAGACAGGAAGTGAGATCAGGACTCAGGACCCAGAGCAGACAGGAAGTGAGGTCAGGATGCAGGACGCAGAACAGACAGGACATGAGATCAGGACGCAGGACGTAGAGCAGACAGGAAGTGAGATCAGGACGCGGGACCCAGAGCAGACAGGAAGTGAGATCAGGACTCGGGACCCAGAGCAGACAGGAAGTGAGGTCAGGATGCAGAACCCAGAGCAGACAGGAAGTGAGGTCAGGACGCAGAACCCAGAGCAGACAGGAAGTGAGGTCAGGATGCAGGACGCAGAACAGACAGGACATGAGATCAGGACGCAGGACATAGAGCAGACAGGAAGTGAGATCAGGACGCGGGACCCAGAGCAGACAGGAAGTGAGGTCCGAACACATCCGCTGGCTCAGGGTAAACACGTCCCACAGTCACAACAGTCAGCACGAAGGGTGGATTTACCCAGACCTGAGACGCAACGGCACGGGCAGGCCTGGACGGGGGGGGGCAGGCACAGGTGACTGAGAAACACGGGTCAACAGAGGATAAGCCGTGAACCAAAGGAAGCCCCTGCCCAAAGCCAAGTGGAGAGTATAGGACAGGGTCACTGGGTTTGTGCCTTCGGCTCTTTAGCCATGACCCCAAGTGGCAGTAAAGGTAAGAGGATGCCCACATCGTGATAAGAACTAACATCAAACCCTCAAACCCCAAAAAGACGGAGAAGTGACGTCCGCGTACCTGGGGAGCAGGGGCACAAGCCCGCATCTTCCACCACATTACAAAGTGGGCCTTGCTGGGCAGCATGTGGCTAAAGGTCACCTGTGCCCCGCAGCGGGAACGGGCATCTGGAGGAAAAAGAGCCCCCACGGCCGTGTCCACCCACGACATCCCGATCCTGCCTGCGAAGGCCAGGCCACAGCCAGCGTCAGCCGGCCTGGACCTTGAGGACGTCGGAAGCAAACAGAAGATCCCGACTCAGCTGCCCCACCCAGGGCGGCAGTGACAACCAGAAGTGCACACAGGACTGTCCGGCAGCCAGAGGGTGCGCGTCAGCACGTCTACGCTGAGCACCAAGGAAATCAAAATGGACAACAGGCAGACAAAGACCCCGAGCTTTCCACGTGGCGGCTCCTGGGGGAGGCAGCACCGCTTCAGGGCTACTCAAGGGACAGGGAGCAAGGAGAAGGACCCCCGGCGGGTGGGGCTTCCCAGCCCCCTGTGTGCTCCAGGATGGGCTGGAGGGCCTGGGCCAGCTAGCTCCTTCCGTCAGCACCAATCCTGGAGACAACTCCATCCATCGCTGGGCCCACAGCCTGATGCTGCCTCGTCTAAGGGCAGAGGGGCCGGCAAGGGGCCGGGGGGAGGGACACAGGCCCGCCGGCCAGCACTCCGAGCAGGTGCATCACGCTGGCCGATGGCCCAGGCTATACGGCGGACCTTCCCGACACTTCAGAATCAACAGCTCGAGATGAACAAGAAGCTCCCACGTGGATCAGAAAGTCTCGGAAGAACTTTCGAGAGAGGTCCCCCTGGACCCACCTAGAGACCACCTAGCAATGCACCTGGGGCACCTGAAACAACGCAGCACAGCTCAGGACGGCGCCAGGCCCGGCAGCGCACACACACTACAGGACCGCGGCCCACAGAGGACTGGCTGCCTCCACTTGTGGCACCTGCGGCCCTTCCCTGACTGCAGAGCGGGGGGACCAGCGAGCGCAGTCACCTCCTGTGGCAAGGGCAAGCTGCGCGGCCAGGCAGTCGCGGCGGGGCATGCACGGGGCCCGGACGGTTCCCCCCCGTCACAGCAAGCCCTGACGTGGATCAGCGGGGCGGGCGTGAGGCTTCCAGGAGAACGGAGCACCTCCCGCCCCGGCAGCGAGCGCTCCGCCCGCAGGGTCCACCTCTGCCCACGACGGACAGGCGCCACCAGCGCTAAGCCCGGCCAAGGCCTTTGCCGACGGGTCGCCCCCGCCCCTCACACCCCTCACGCCACCTGGCAGCTGTGGCGCTCCTTCCCACTCTGGCTGGGCTCCCCGGGGCCACATGCCCTCCAGCATCCAAATGAGGGCACCTTGGTTCCCTGTGCGCCACACAGAATCCGACACCCAGGCGGGGCGCGGAAGGGGCCTCAACTAACGACACCAGGGCCTTGAGCAGCAGAAAGCACTGGTGCGGCCCGGCCAACGGCACCACGCTGCTCAGGCACACGCCATCCCCCTGGGCCCGGCGGCCAGCGGGACGCACAGCAGGGCCACCTGCTCCTGCTCTCACGCGGCCCATTTCTGCCTCCGCCTCTGCCTCACCATCGGGCTTGGAGCGTGTGGCTTGTTTACTGAGAAACGCACACGTGTGGGAACGCGTCCCCAGGGATAAAAGCGAGACCCCTGGCGGGACAAGATGTGAATGCAGGAGGGCTTGAGGGAATTGAGGTTCACAGGCTGTCTCCTCAAATCGCCGTCTGAGGACAGAGCCGCGATGGGTCCTTCTCCCCTCACCGGAGGCCCGGCCCCAGGGATACACAAAGGATACGTCAAGAGCAAGCACACACACTGACTCGGGGGCCTCACGGGGGAACGCGAGGGCCCCGGCCCCGGCACGCCCACGCTGGCTGACTGCGGGGGCCGGAAAGGGTGGCAGGGCTCGGCCCATACCCACGCGCTGCAGGTCGGGACGGGCGAGGCTGTGCGCCACGGTGCACGGTGCCCCACGGCACAGCCAAAGCAACTTGCACCAAGTCGGGCCCTGAACATCCATTCCAGTCAGGCCCTCCTTGTTCTCCTGTGAGGCTCAGTACTTACAACCTTCTGCTGATAGGCTGGACCCACTGGAAGGCTCTTCTGGCAGAGCTGGGCATCGGCCCGACACTGGCCTCAACCAAGGACCCCGTCCCGAGCTCGGAGGGGCGGTGGGAACACGGGCCTCGTCCTCTCTGGAGGCACGCGGACCATGCCGGAAAGCCGGGGGCAAGGTGCCCGTGGCCGGGGCCAAGGTGCCCGTGGCCGGGGCCGGGCGTGTCTTTAAGCTCCGTCTTCGTTTTGGGCACAAAGCACTGACGTGCCTGCCCTTGGATTAACATTCTGGCAACTCTCTGTGGTCAGGAGCTCACACGGACGGAGGCCCTCGGCAGGTACAAAGCACTGTAGCCCTAAGGGACCCTGCAAACTGCTCCCTGGGAGGCTGTATCCCCAGCACAGGGCCTGGAACCTGGGGGCCTCCCCAGCCGCACAGCCACGGGGCAGCTGTCTGGAGCCTGGCCGCCCCTACACAGCCCAGAAGAGCTTCAGAACATCGGGCCACGCCACGGGCGCGAGCTCATCCTCGATCAGCCACTACTGCTCTCAAAACACTCTCATCCTTCTTAGGGTAGCTAAAATGAGTCAACCCCTTTTTTTTTTTAATCTTACAGGGCTTTCAGAGATTTGAGGTAGGATAAAGGTTTGCTTTCCAAATGGGGAAAAAAGGGACGTTTTTCAATTCTCTCCATTCCACCTCAAACCGAAGTGACAGGCACCTGGAGGCCGCGCTGCGCACCAGGCTCCCTGCCCTCCTGACTCCACTCGCCCAGAGAAGGACACAGATCCAGGCGCAGGAACGAGAGGACGTTCTGGGCAGGGAAGAGTGTGAGCGAGCCCAGCGCACGGCGCACCTGGGCACAGCCCAGGGTGGAGTGGACACAGGCACAGAGACGGCCTGTGGGCTCAGGGACAGTGAAATGTCAACAGACGCAGCCCCATGGGAGGCCCCCGAGACACGAGCCACTGGGGAGGAAGCGGCTGGGTTCCATCCATGACCCCTAACAATGAGAAATGGAAGACGGCCCTACGTTCACGTGCAGAAAGATCATCTGCCGTTGGCAGTCACCTTACCGCTGCCCGACGGGAGGCAACCCCTACCGAGACTGGTACCCACCCCCCGGGCTCTGGCCTGGGGGCAGGCGCGTCCACAGCAAGGGGCCGCATCTCAGACTAAACCACCTGGTGACCCGGCTCCCTGTAAGGGAGCCGTCAGGAGAGGATGGGCCACACGCTGCCATGAGGTGTGGGGCATGGCGGTGGGGGGTGGGAGAAAAGCCATCAGGAGGGACCGAGTGCCAGTAGGTGGCCAAAGGAGGGACAGTTTAGGCATCAGATAATGGCAGGACGACTGGGACACTGAAATGGGCTGAATTTGGTGACACCAAGCAGCAGGAGGGGGAGGGAGGGCAGAGCTCCGTGAGAAGCAGACCGGCCACTGTCGCGGGTCAGGCAGCATCGCAGAGGGACAATGAACCCACCAGGAGAAAGTTCACGGGGACAGGATGCTGGCAGGGTCTAAAGTCTGCCCACAGATTACTTATTAACCATGGAGGGAAAAGGCAGACCCCACTCACGACAGTGATCAAAAGCTGCCGTCCCCAAGGGGAGGCAGACTCTGAGCCTCCTGCAGCTTCACGATCCCGCCCCAAACGCCACCTGACACCGACCAGGAGACACGCCAAGGCACCCCGGCTGGAGATCCACAGGACGGCTCCCGCCCTCCAAATGCAGCGTCAGGCAGGACCAAAGGTGGGGAGGAACTCAGGAGACGGCCCGGAAGAGACGGCCCAGGGCGCATCCTGGCGGGTCCCCGGCAGAAGCAAACCACTGTGAAAGGGCCGAGAGAGATGACGGGCTCAGAACGGGGCAGCAGCTGGGCCCCCCGGTGGTCACACACCCAAGGACCACAGTGACGGACACTCCCTCCAGCATAGCAGATGTGAACCTTGGTGAACCTGCTCTCAAAGCTTCACTGCAGGTTTGAAGATTTCTTAAAAAGTCCCAAACCAAGGAGACGCAGCAGGTTTACCAACGGCAGCAGCAGCCACGCCACTGAATGAGGACACGGGATCGCGCACCAAGAACGGGCCCGGCGCTCTGGGGACGCCCAGCTCGCGCAGGGCAGTGACCGCCTGCGATATTTAGGCCGCGCTGAGTGATTTTTCTAAGACGGACCCAAAGGCGTCGTCAGAAATCAAACAGCATGAAAAACCTAACTCTCAAAATTCCAGATTTCCTGAACAGTAACAAACATGGTTATAAAAACAAATGTCAAATTCCAGTTCAACTCTCTGGTACAATGATCCAGCATCCAGCACATGAGGACCTGGACCAACAAGGAGCAGGGGAATGGCGACGCCCACACCCCACACCCCCGGCCCCTCCGAGACCCAAGCCCCTGGCTCCTGCCGACAGGAGATGTCGGCCCGTGACCCCGCCCCACGGGCTCCTCCCTCCCAAGCCCCCAGCCCAACAGCAGCAGGACAGGGAAGGAACCTCCCTAAGCGGGTACACACTCCCTTGCTTCCACCGGAGAGGACCGCTGCTGGCTTGTTTACCCAAATCACCACTCGAAGAATCACCCAAAGTTGTCCCACTTGAAATCCCATCCCATGAGCCTTGCTCTGAAACAGAATGCAGGTCTTCCCTCCCGCCATGGGGCCACGTGAAGGTTGAACTCGGCAGAGAAGGGACTCCCGCAGCCCGTCACCGGGCACCACCTGCTGGCATGGCTGAGGTGGGCGGCTGAGCTGGCCCACGCACGCCCGGCCTGCACACAGCCCAGGGGCCCCCAGGACACGGGTGGCTCCCAGCCTCCCAACAGGACCACACGCAGGGGCCCAGGCCAAACGCACCACTACCCCCCCCACCTCGGACCCCACCCCCTGGCAGTGGGCTGAGAACTTGCAAGTCCATCGGGGTGGCCAGCATGGGGCACACTGACCACAGACTGCACAGGCCCCGGTCCACCCATGAGCCCGCTGCTGGCACAGAGAGCTGTGGCCGCCTGGCTCACCGTGTGCTCTGCCCACAGCACCTGCTGGCGCCCGCCCCACTGGCCCGGCTAGCTGCAGGGAGGCCACCGTGCCAGCCCACACACGGCCCCCGCTGGGCTCCCGGGACGGCTTGTCGGGCCCGCTGCCTCCTGTCAGATGCCCCGGCTTCGGAAACAGAGAAGGGTTGGGGCAGCCGGAAGCTCACACACGGTGCTGGGCCTTCATCGTGACCGACGCAGGGGTGGGCACCCCACCACCCCACTTCGCAGGTGGGGACACCGAGGCCCGAGGAAGTAACGGGGCCTCAGATCCGAGGGAGAGACTGGCCAGGCCAGGACCTGGGCCCGGGAAGCAAGTGTTTTTCGGTTCTTTGTTGGTTCTGGTTTTGTTTTTGGTAAAGAGCCAATGTTTTATTTTTTTAATTTTTCACCGCAGCACACAGCTTGTGGGACCTTAGTTCCCCGCCCAGGGATGATACCCGGGCCCTTGGCAGTGAGAGTGCAGAGTCCTGACCCCTGGACCGCCAGGGAAGTCCCAGGAGTCAGGTTTTAAGAATCCATGCCCCTAACCACTAAGCTAAACTGCCTCTCTAAGTTTCAAGAAACTTCTACGTGACTAGAAATACCAAAAAATTATACTTACTACTACTTGCACAGAGAAGATGGGGGCGGGGGGAAAGGTTAAAATCAGATCCAAAGACAGTGATTTCTGCTTCACTGTGGGCAGCGGAGAGGCCAGGGAGAGCCCGCTGAGAGATTTCCAAGTCCTTCTTTTCTTTAACCCAAGCACAAAGAGCCAGCCTCGCTGCGGTCACTGCAGGCCACGCCCAGGCTCCCACCACCGGGTCTTCCCTTTGAGTCCAGCCAGTGGCGTCACCCCACCCAGTGGGCAGACCGGGCGGTATCTGCAAAACAACAATCAAGGACCCTCCTTTTGAGAGGCAACGGCGGGCCGCACAGCCCCACTACCCTGCCTCTCATCCGCAGTCAACAGCTAAGACAAAGCTGGACGGAAGAGCAGACGGTGACCTCGGCCCCCCAGGTCCAAGCCTGCGCCCGCCCCCTGCAGGAGGCCAAGATGGGGGTGTCTGGAAAGCAAACATTGGGGATGGTCCGGGTCATCAGCTCAGGCAGTGCAGCCCCGGGGCTGGGGTGCGGGCAGCGGGGCACAGCCGCCCCGGCCAAGGCCACCACCCAGGCCCCAGGAGCCACCCCATGACCTCAAGGCCCTTCGGGGCTCCAGGGAAGGGATGCCACCCCCACCCCCACCCTCACCACCCACACCTCCACAAGGTGGCGGAGCACAACAGCGAGTGGCCCACCCGGAGGACCCATGTCTCCCGGGCCCCCTGTTACCGTGGCCTCCTGAAACCAATGCCAAACTAGTGGAAATCACGGCTGGGGGCCGGTCTGGGCCCAGGGCCACGAGAGGGGCACGAGCGCCAGCCACGCGGAAAGCGGTGTCCGAAGGTAGAGGGAGGACACCAAGGGGCCAGCGGTCCTGGGCTCGGGCTCCTGGGCCTCCCAACTGTCCTGGAGCCGAGCCAGGTGGGGCTGCAGGTCCGCATGCTAGCCCCCGAGCTCGGCGTCGGCCGCCCAGCTGCCCAGGAGCAGCTCTGACCTTCCTCCCAGTCTCCCGGGAAAAGTCAGCGTCCGGCCAGCGGGCACTCCTGCCCCGAGCTGCCCCCAAGCTGTCCAGGGCAGGGGTGGGTGTCCGCCTGCTCTGGGTCCAGCGCGCCACCCACATCTGGTGACACGCTTAAAAGGTGGAGACGCGGTTCTCTGTGTGGGGAGAAGCATCAGTTTCAGAGAGTCCATCACTTCCTCTTACCAGAACTTTCTCCAGAAACTGGGGCAGGAGGCAGACTTCACAGAGAGAAGACAGCCTCACGCCAGGCTCGCCGGGCCGCCCCTCGGAGCCTGACACGCTCCTGCCCTGCCCTTCCCCACCCCGGGCCGAGGCCCGGCCATCTGTCCAGAGCCTGGCCCCGACCAGGGCACACGCGCAGCAGCCCTCGCAGAGGCCTCCCCAGGACTAGAAGACGGCCCGCGCCTGGTGGGCAGAGCCACCCCCGGCCCCTGCAGGCTCCCTCCCAGCCCCCACGAGCCGGGCACAGCGCGGACGCCCCATCACGGACGACGTCTGCATCCAGGTCCGCCCGCCACGCTCCACCGTGAGACTTGCCGGCAGCCCCTCCTCCAGCAGGTCACTACCCCTCCCACTGTGCCCGGCTGCACCAGAGTCTCTGAGGCACGTGGGGTCTCCTTGTACAAAGATGGGTGTCCAGCCACAGTGACAACAGAGGGGTGACTGAAGCAGCCGACAAAGCATCAGACTCCAGAAAAGGCAGAGCGCTCCTACAGCTGAACAAGGCCAGACAAACAGCCCGGTTCAGAAAGGGCAAAGGACTCGAACAGACCTCTCTCCAAAGAAGACACACGCACGGCCAACAGGCTCACGACAAGATGCTCAGCATCACTGATCATCGGGGAGCGCGAGTCACAGCACAGCGAGACACCACCTCACACCCGTGGCCGCCATCAAAGAACAGAAACCAGTGTCGGCGAGGATATGGGGAACCCGGGACGCAGGTGCACCACTGCTGTGGAAGGCAGTATGGAGGGCCCTCAAAAAGCAGACACAGAATTGCCGTGTGACCAGCCATTCCACACGTGAGAACGTGCCCGACAGAACTGAAGGAAGGCTAAACCCACTCGCAACAGCACGATTCAGCGTGGCTAAAACATGGAAGCAACCCAGGTGTCCATTGTCTGATGACAGATAAACAAAATGTGGTCCGTCCACCCAGCGGAGTATTATTCTGCCTCACAGAGGGAGGAGATTCTGACACCTGCTCAACGTGGATGGACCCTGAGAACACGATGTCGAGTGAAATAAACCAGACATAAAAGGACAAATTCTGTGTGATCCCGCTTCTGTGAGGTCCCTGGAGGAGTCACACTCACAGAGACAGAAAGTAGGAGGGTGGGGCCCGGGGCTGGGGGAGGGGTGGCCAGTGAGTGTCTCATGGGGGCGGAGTGTCAGTTTGGGAAGACGAGAAAGTTCTGGAGATGATGGTGGTGATGTTTGCACAACAGTGTAAACGTGCTTTAATGCCACTGAGCTGTGCACTTAAAAAAAAAAAGGGAAATTTTATGGTACATATATTTCACCCCACACACCAAAAAACCACGTATAAGAAGAATTACAGAAAAAAATACTAAAAATAACAAAATGGCCGACTCCATTAGCAAAAAAGGAATCGAGAGCTATTCGGCTCTCACATTAACAAAGCTATTCTGAATGACGGTAACCTAACGTTGTGAGAAGGTAGGAACGTGGGCGTGTAACTGGCACACCGTTTAGAGAAAGAATTCTGGTAACAAAATCTAGAGCCCTTAAAAAGGGCCTACACCCTGCGGGGGTCAGAGCCTCCTGAGAGATGCCCAGGACTGTGCGCGCAGATTTAAGCGCACAGTCACCCCACGCGACCAAAGATGCCAGAGAAGTATAGAGACACATCGTGTGCGTGAATAATTAAATGAAAGAAACAGGCCAGGGAGCTCACTCTGAGCCACCAAATCTCCTACGAGAAACTCACCGGAAGTCCCAGGCGTCTGAGGAGATGCACTTGCGGTGACACTGATCTGAGCCACCTCAGGACCCAGGCCCTCCCCTCCCCTCCCCGCAGGGGCCGGTCAGCCAGTACAACCATTTCAGAAAACAGCTCAGCATGACCTCTGACCCAGCACAGCCCGTGCTCCAGACACACGTGCACACGCTTGCACCAAGGACGCTCCACACTCCTGTTCGCAGGCACTCCCAAGTCCATCGACACAAGAGTGGGGACAGGCTGGTGTGCGCCCAGCAACCAGGCCAGCAGACCGCACGACAAGACCCAGGGGGAGCCAGCAGCCTCGCTGGACACAGGTCCAGACACGGGGACGTTCAGGATGGTGTCCGGGGGGGGGCAGGAAGCAGCTGGCAGGTGTGCATGACTTTCCGTGCTACCACGCGCGGCTGTGCTGAGGTTTCTGCGAGGGATCCGTGGTAAGATGCTCCCTGAAGCCTCACTTGTAATGACAAAAACGTGGCCCAACCGTCGGATGCAGAATAAACGCCAGGACCCTCAATACCACAGATTACTCGCAAAAATGCTACGTGGCTGTAAACACGCACAGACGTGCACAGAGATACGTGCACACAGGGGCGTGTGCCCAAGGGAGGGCTGTCACCCACTCACAACGGCGGCCGCGGATCCTACAAGGCCCCCGCAGGGGACTGTGTCTGAGACGGCGGGGATCCAAACACAGGCCGGGGACCGGCTGGCACTAAGACATTCTCGACGATTTTGTCAGACGCGCTAATGGCAGAGTGGTGGTGATTTTCTCCAATTCTGTATCTGTTAGACGGATCTTGAAACACTTAAACATGAAGTGAGATAATGCCTGGGGTCTGCTTTTAAAGAGGAGGAAGGAGGGCTTCCCTGGTGGCGCAGTGGTTGAGAGTCCGCCTGCCGATGCAGGGGACGCAGGTTCGTGCCCCGGTCCGGGAAGATCCCACATGCCGTGGAGGGGCTGGGCCCGTGAGCCATGGCCGCTGAGCCTGCGCGTCCGGAGCCTGTGCTCCGCAACGGGAGAGGCCACAACAGTGAGAGGCCGGCGTACCGCCAAAAAAAAACAAAACAAAAACAAATAAAAAGGAGGAAGGAGCTAGATGAAAAGAAACGAGTAACACGACGGCACGTGTGGAACCGGTGTGTGGCTGCGTGAACTGACCTCCCGACTCCGGGGCACTCTTGAATCTCCCAGTTTATAAGTCACAGACATGTCACCATGGCACTGAGAGACAAGCGCTGGTCCCTTCAGGCGGTGGGCTCTGCTGGGCAGGATTCTGTTCCACTCACCCCGTAGCAGCAAAGGCACAGGCCCAGGCGGCTCCGGAGCGTCTGCGACTCTCGCGAGCCCCAGGCACGGCCTGCGCCCCCATCCCTCCGCTCGCTTACAGCCGCCGCGGGGCCACGCTGCAGGGCTGCCTTGTGGAATCCCGGCCACACTCCTCAGTCCCGGGGACCCCAGGGCCTCTGGCACGGGGACGCATGAGAGAAATCGCAACTCAAGTGTAAGTGTTTAACAGAACGTTTAAAAGCCTAATTACGTACGTGATGCGTGAGAGGCCTCCAGCTCAGGTAGTTAAATCCCGAGGGGCACTAAAAACCACGGGAGACCCCCCCAAGTGACTCAAGACCACCTCAACAGCAGCAACAGGAAAATGAAAGCAAGTTCTCCCCAAACAGGAGACTCCAACCTCCCCTGCAGGACACCCGCCCCGCGGCAGACTGGACACAGGGCCGGCCTCGGGCCGCACTGTCGGCTCGGTGGGGGGCGGCAGGAGTGGAGGCCTTCTTCCTCGCCGTGGGGAAGGAGCGCGATTCGGAATCCCCGGGCCCTCACGGCAGACAGGGATGCCAGGGACCCAGCCCGCAGGGGTGCCAGCGCCGGGCAGGGCAGGCGCCGCGTTCTCGGTCCTCTGCAGTCGCACCCGTCGGCACATGGCCCAGCCCCAGCTCCACTGCAGGTGGCCGGACCCCGGCTGGGAGGAGGGTCCTGAGCGTCCCCCACCAGGGAGCCCAGGACCCCGCACGGCCGCTCAGGCCACGTGGAGCACAGCTTACCTCCTGGAGTGACGCGGGGCCAGCCCAGGGCCCACCTTGGTCTCACAGCCTAAAGAGCTTTATAAATGCAGAAAAGACCCACTAGGGTCAGGCAAGCTAGGCGACACTTATTACATACAAGGATGTTAAAAAAAAATCACAGTTTTGATAGTTCTGCAAAAAAAAACTTAGCAAATTTACAACAAAACTGTCAAGTAATTAAGGCTAGGCACTTCACACATGAACTTAAACTGCTAATTAAAATCCCCTCGCTTAATTGACTACATTTGCATATCATTCAACTTGGGAGTATAATTTTTTTAACGGTTTGGGCAACGTGGTTCGAACGCCAGGAAGCGGGAGGCGGCAGGTAAGGGGAGCCAGCAGCCCCAGGCGAGACCAGGGAGGGCAGGGCTGGGACCCCCGGGGCTTCACGCCAGGCCTGGGGTCCCCACCCCAAGTGCAGAAGGAAGTCAAGGCCAGCAGAGACCCCCCGCCCCCAAGGCTCCCCCTTGCAGCCCAGCACCTCTACCTTGCCTTGACCTCCGGCGGGGAGGGGCCAGGGGATTCCAGAACTACCCATGGGACACATGCACCTGCCCCTCCTCCAGGGGCAGCACAGCGGCCCCCCGCCCCATCTGCCCCAACTCCCGCCAGGGGCTCACGGAGCACCAGCCCACGGTTCCAGAGACACACCCGCCCCACAGGGGGCGACGTCTTGGAGTCAGACAACCACACCCGCCCACACCCGCCTCCCAGCCCAGCCTCACTCGTGGCGGCTGGAACACGAAGCACCGGGGCGCCGAGGCCCCACCGTCTCTAGGGCCCGGCCCGCGCCCAGCGGGTCCACATGAAGACTGTGCACCTTGCCGTCCACGGCTGGACCCGTGGGTCCCCGTGTGAGGCACCCCAGCCGCACGCAGGGTGAGAGGGGCTCTGCAGGGCCAACGGCCCGCCCCTCTTGTTCCAAGGGTGGAAGGGCAGCAGTGAGTTGATCCAAGAGGAGAACGCCGGGCAAACAGGAACGCGTCCACCAGGACGGGCCAGAGGAACCGTGAGCACGGCCGCGACCCCGGAGAGCGAGGAGGTCGGGTGTGAAGGCAGCACACGCGGCCACTGGCCAGCTCGCCTGTCACTGCCGCTGCCACGTGGATGCCTCGCCCACCCACCGGGCCTGAGCCACGAACCAGGGCCACGGCAACATGAAAGAACCCTGAGGTGTCAGAGAACAGATGTGGACCCAGAAAGCAGGCCACTCACAGGCCCAGTCACAGCCCCACAGGCCGTCCAGATACCCCCGGCCTCAGAGCCAGGTGGGCTGCCGGCCTCCCCAGGGCTGTTGGCAGTGGGTGTGGCTGGGACGGCCCATGATGTGGAGGTGGGCTCCCATGCTGGGGTGGTTTCCTGCACACGAAGCGGGACAGACCCTCGGCCCTCCCGGAACACGCTACGTGGCGCAGGAGAGGCACGGGGGCGCCCCTGCCCAGCTGGGAAGAGTGGGGTGCGGAGAAGACCGTGCCGCCAGGCCCAGGTTTTGGGCAGGTCCCCAGGCACCAATCACAACCACCTGGCTCCTGTGACGACGTGGCCAACAGCTCCTCGGGGGCTGAGGGAGGCCAGCGCGGGCACACAGGACCACCTGACATCCAGTGACTGACCCCAAAATGCATCCATCGCCCCCACCTACAGTCCTGACATTCAACCCAGTTCCACGCTGCTGGCCACGTCGCGGGGAGCCTACTTTCAACAAGAGATGTTCCTTTCGAAGTAGCCCACCAGCATCCCAGCGGAAGACACGTCGGGGCCGACGCCACACGAGACCTGTCCAGGGAGAGCGTCCCTCGAACCCCCCATGCAGACCCAAGCAAATGTGAAGCAGGGCGAGGACGCCCGACACCTACAGGACAGCTCTGTCCACTCCCGGGAAAGCTCCCCGCTCTCTCCTTTTCTAGCCATCCACAGCCAAGCTGCCAGTAAACCTTGACGATTAGTGATTTCATGCCTCTATGAGTCATTCAACGAGTATTTATTCCAGGCCCGGAACTGGGGACCCAGCCGAGACCAACACCCCCCCCATGAAGCCGACAACACAACCACAAACACACAACCCCAGAGCCGGCCGCAACAAGGGCTCCCCGGAGAGCCCAGCCCGCGGGGCAGGCCTGACCGCTGCGGGCTGCGCGGCCCACAGAGCCACGCCAACTTCCTGAATTATCTGTAGCTGCAAAATCAAGAAGTCGCAGTGTTCTTTGAGTCTTTCTAAATCAAAAATGTAAAATCAGAGGAGACGCAAACGCCAAATATCCGACAGCGTCCTGTCTGCTCCCCCGGCCGTCCCACTGCACTGAAGCAGGGGCTTCTGGAAGCCAGCCCTGTGTTCACAGACGGCAGCATCAGAGCTGTGCTCTGCTCCCCCCCTGCCCTGAGGCTGCATGGGGGCCTGGGCCACGCTGGCACAGGTCACACCGTGGACACACATGCAGCCCAAGGCCCCGCCCGCCCCACTCCACTCACACGGACACACGGACACCGTTCACAGTGCTAACCCAACTCCGACCAAAACCAGCTTCAGACCCCACCGCGTGGGCCCCACACTCCCGGAAACGACTTCCCGTCCCTTCTCTGAGGCTCGGATCGGCCCTCATTAACCCACAGATGCGTGTGGCCCAGAGCCCCCGCCCCGCGATCTCAGGGCCCAGCCCCCCTGGACTCGCCCCATTGCCCCATGACCAGTGGGCAGGAGGGAAGGAAGGGCCCTTGGAGGAATGGAGCCTTCTCCCTCTCCCGCAGCTCTCACAGATCTTAAGGAAATAATTCAGCCTCTGTATTTTAACTCAAAACAAAGAAACTTTTAAAAAACATTTCAGTTGAAACTTGCATAATTCTTCCAGTGGAGAAATCCTCCCCAACTTTCGCAATCCTTAGAAAGAGACACATTATTGCTGCTTGTGTAACAGTCTCCGGGCCACAGAGAGTCCGGCCGCCGGCCACGGACACCTCCCGCCAGACAGCCGGGGCGCAGGGCCCGGAAGCACCGCCTCCCCCAGGCCCTCCCGGCGCCCGGCGGTCACCCTCCCCAGACTTCCTCGTGGGCCTCGCCTGGCATCTCAGACAGACGGTACCCAGACGCGCTGCAACGAAGCGTGGGAGCCACTGGCCCTACTCTCGAAGCCCCGCGCCGACTGAGGGGTCCCGGGGGCAGGAGGGTCGGAGGCGAGGGCCACTCAAGGACCCTGCTGCCCCCAGAGAGACGAGGGCCCCGCCCAGCTCCAAGGAGACGTCCTGGACATCGGCAGGATGGCTGAAGACGGGCAGACGTGGCCCGCTCACTGCACAGAGACTGAGGGCCAGCCCCCCACGCCTTCCCTCCCTCACACACGGCTGACCACAGGGCTCAGGGCAGCAACCAGAAGCTCCTCAAGCTGCTGTTTCCCTTCTGACAAGGCCCCGGCCTCACTCTGGGGCCTTCGCGCTGAGGACCAGACGGACCCGCAGACCCTGTCCTCCTGCACAAGGGGCGGGGCCCGTCCAGGAGCCTGGCCTCGCATCATCGCCCGATGGCACCCCGCCTTCTCAGCTGAGCGTCCAAGGCCAGGGAATCACCATGGAGCCCCATGAAAACCTCGAGCAAAACAAGTGGACAAAGGGACAGCCGAGGGACTTCCCCGGCAGCCCAGGGGCTAAGATACCCGCTCCCAATGCAGGCGGCCCAGGTTCGATCCCTGGTTGGGGAACTAGCTCCCGCACGCAGGCCGCAACTAAGACCCGGCGCGGCCAAGAAAAACAGATAAACAGATAGATACACAGGTAGAGAAATAAATATCTTAGAGAAAAAACAGGACAGCCAAACCTCACATCTAGGGCCAAACCTGACGGCATCCGGTGAGCACAGCCCCCCCATGAGAGAGGGAGTGCCGGGAAAGGCATGCTGGCCAGAGTCCCTTCCAGCCTGTCGCACGCTCCTGACTCCATGCCCTCCCGTGGCCATTTCGGCTTGAACGCACAACACGCAGCCCGCTTAGAGGCCCAGATCTCCCTCCACCACAGCCACAGCCGATCCGCAACAGACACCAAGAGACTCAACGCTCCTCCACGCCAACAGCCCGGCCGGGTCTCTACTTTGAGGAAGCACTGCTCTCTGACTAGAGAGCCGTCATCAGGTGACGCAGGGAAACCGTTCCAGCGCTAGGAATTCAGACAGACCGCACCGTGGACGCTCACACCACACACCACGGCGACCATCGGCCCACGAGCCCCTGGTGTGCAGGCAATTCTACAAAGACGACTCCTGCGAGGACTCAGCGTCTGAAGGACAGGGGTCAGCGAGCGACACCATCCCCGGTCTCCGGTCTGAGAAGCGGGACCCTCCGAAGGCACAGCAGTTCCCAGGAGCCCGTTTCTTAACCACACAAGGAACGGCCAGGCTCCAGCCCTGGGGAGACAGCACACCCCCGCCCCGCCGCCTGCTCGGCCCGCGAGGAGCCCTCCCGCGGAACGAGGGGTGCGTCCCAGGCAGCAGCCAGGCTGGCAGCACCAACGTCCCGCCATGACTGATAGCAGCCGTACCGTTAAAACACCAGTCCAGTTTGGTTCAAACGCCATCAGATAAGGGACAGAGCCGACTGGGCAGAAGAAAAGGGGAGGGGGCCATGGGAAGGCTCTGAGGCCCCCATCTCCTCGCCACACGTTCCCAGCAGCAAAAGGACACGTCCTCGCCCCGCCTATGACCTCATCACTTAAACACCCCCCAAAAAACACTGCCAATGGCCGCTACTTACTACAGTCCCCCTTTCACAAGTGAGGAAACTGAGGCAAACTTGCTCAAGGTCAGGCAGCTAGTGAGGAACGGAGCAAGGGACAGGGCGAGGACATGGGAGCAGCCCCGTGGGGCTCCACGTTCAGACCCGCCCAGCGCGGGACACCAAGGACAGCAGCCGGGGCCCCGGCAGCCCCAACAGCCGTGGGACGGCCGAGAGCACATCCTTGGGGCCCCCGTGGCGTGGGGGGCATCACTGAGAAGGGCCCCGGCTGCCACACATGGACGCGCCACCTTCAAGGGTTTCCAGCTCAGGCTGGAGCCCCGCCCCCCCACTCGGTCCCACGCTGGGATCGCCGCCCCACCACAGTCAGGCCGCAGGCACGGCAGGGCAAGAGAAGGCCACTGGGCACCAGGACCCCACGAGAGTCCCTGGCCCCCGCCCACTGCTGACGGCAGAGGACCCGGGCGACCCCTAGGCCCCCGGCACCTGGAACACACTTCGGCTCACTTCATGGCCCCGGCACCCAAGGCCCCCACAAAGAGCGCTGCCAGCACGCTCTGTTCCTCTCTGCCCTCAGCCTTGGGAGACCAAAAACATTAAACTAAACTACGAGAAAAGTGAAGAAATCAAAACACAACCCGTGAATAATTTGTCGAGCAGGGAGTGGGAGGGGTGAACAGAGGCGGGCAGGGCGCCGGGAGGGGGTCTTCCCAGGCAGCTTCTTCCAGAACAAGCAGGGTCTGGGCAGCCATGGGTCCCCCTGATCCTGAGGCTCAGACCCCCCCTTCTCACGGGTGGGGTGTCCCTGGCATGTAGACAGGCTGTGCTGGCGACTTCTGGAAAGGACCACGCACCCCAGAATTCCCAACCGCATAGTCACAGAGAGAAGGCAGTGAGCACAGTCCCGGGAACAGGATAGGCGGCGAGGCCGGCGGGAGGAGTGCCCCCCGAGGTACAGGAGTGGCAGGAAGGCACAGGAGCGTGTGAGCGGCCAGCCAGCCACACGGCCGAGGCCCGGAAGGAGGGACACCGGACTGCCGGCCCATACCACCACTGCGAGGATAGGCCGCGCTGACACTTCGGCCTGGGGACCCCAACAACCACTTACAGCGACCACATCTTCGTCATCACGGGGGAGATTTTTTTAACGGGTGAATGAGCTTTCTGAGCGGCGCTGGGGGGAGCACAGAAGGAGAAAGGGTGGTGCTGACCATCTGTTGAAATCACCAGGCACGAAATCCCCCTCTGACCTCTTCTCTGGGACTGTGGCTCAGGGGACGGTCCTGCCTTCTCACCTGGCAGTCCCTGGGCTCACAAGCTGAGCCTACGGACACCCATGTCCAGAAGAGCGGAGCCTGCTGCAAGAGGGCTGAGGCCCGGGTCTGCAGCTGCAACAAAGAGCCCACCCCAGGAAGACAGCCACAAACATACACGACCCAGATTCGGACACAGACACAGACACACACCCTGTGAGACAAGCCCCTCTGCGTTCCACCCCGGGGTAAGCGACCCACCACGGGCTTCCCCTGTCGGCCAGAACCCAGCACCACCTTGCACACGGGGCTCCCTCGGGCCACGATGGCTGTCAAGGGGGCAGGCACCCCAAACAGAAAGGCCCCCAGTGTGCAGGGAGCGCCCACCATGCCACCCAGAGCCAGCTCCCAGTCTACAACGAAGGGCCCGGCCAGCCGGCCGTTCCCAACAGCATACTCCCCCACCAGCGCTGCCCACTCAGACTGTCCCTCCCGCCCAATCCCAGCCCCATAGTCTGCAGACAGCTGCCACCTGGGCGCCAGCCTAGCCAAGGGCAGAAACACCACAAATCCACAAACGCACACGGTGGCCCCTCTGAGCGCAGGCGACAGGCCCTCACTTCCCCTCCCCTCCTCCGCTCCCTGAGACTCTGACACTCCGCTGGAGGGGCGCCCAGAGAAAACCGGGCGGGAGCATCTATTCACAGATTTGGAAAAAAAAAAGTTTGATGCAATAGCTGAATTAATTAGGCCTCCCAAGAATAGCTGAGCCAATGCAGCATTCTGTGTGTGCAATTTAATGAGCCTGGATATTTAAAAGAAAAGTTACAAATACTCGGGGAGAGGGGGGAGATGTCACAGAAAGTTAGCGTGGACCCCACTGAATGGTTTCGGCGTCGAGTGGCCCGGGAGCTGCCAGGCTGGATCACACAGATCCTCCGTCTGGCAAACAACAGGGACTAGCCCAGCGGCCCTTCCCCGCGGCGCCCTTCAGCGTTTCAGAGAGAAGGAGAGAAGGAAACGTGCACATCCAAAACAAATCGCAGGCCGGCGGCTACCCTGACACTCGGGGCCCCGGGTGCCCGCTGACCAGTCCCCGAGCCCAGTGCCAAGGGGCCCTCGCCCCCGCACGGGGGACTCTGGGATTCACTCCCTGGCAGGCCAGGGCAGACACACAGAGCTGGAGTCGCCGAGTCTCGGCCCCCTGCCACCACGGCCCGAACACCTGGCTTCGGTTTAGTGTGTCTCCCAAACCTTCAAGGCACAAACAGGCCCTGCCCGGCCAAGTTCTGTCTGCTAGGACACAGGGGCAGGCGCCCCTCCGTGTGCCAGCCCGGGAGCGTTAGGGCCAGGGCGGGTCCCTTCCGCCAACTCGGCCTGGACACCTCCTTGGGCCCCAGGAAGGCCTGGGCTCCCGGCTCCAGCCTGGACGCGGCCGGTATCAAACTTCCCGGGACTCAGGGCAGAAGAGTCCGAGATCTGAAGCCTGCCCCTGCCGGCCCAGCTGGGCACCGGCTATGGGCCTCAGGAAGGCTTCACCCACCCTGGCCAGCCCTCGAGGCCCCCAACCAGGCAAGCGGCTTGTCCTAGGAGTCGGACGGGAGGACCTTCCTCCCAGATACATGGCCATCTACGGGGACGCCAGCGCCACCCCAAATTTCCTTAAAACCAAACCAAACCCTGAGACGTGTAGGGGAGGCAGAGCCCCTGACCCAGGAGGAACCCCCACCCTCTCCGCAGCCCGCCCTCCTACTCACTCCCCGGGCCCGGCCGTGGCGCGGGACACTCACCCGGGGCACCCGCCGCTTGTACTTGTTGCCGTAGTCGAACTTCTCCTTGACGTCGTCCAGACAGCGGCCGAGGCGCGCCTGCTCCTCCTTGCCCGTGTAGTCCTGGCTGAGCAGGATGTAGGCCCGCCAGTTAGCCGAGTCGAAACCCCAGTGGCAGGTCCGGTTCTCCAGGGCCTTGTGCGAGTGCACCACGAACTTGTGCGGTGGGTACATGAGGCGGCAGTCGAGGCACTGGATGCAGGCGGCGCTCGGGCTGTTGTAGAGCTCGGGCACCAGCAGCCCCTTGCACTTGCCGAAGCACTCGTGGTACACGCGCACGCTGCGCTCGCTGAGCTCCAGGCCCAGCGCCAGGCTGGCCGCCAGCTCCTTCTTGCAGGGCGGCGGGTAGGCGCCGCCGTACAGCAGCGCGTTGCACAGGCGCTCAGCGTCCGTCTTGGTGATGAGCCCGCACGAGGGCGCCGAGAAGGGCAGGATGCCCATGACTTTGAGGATCTCCAGCTGGTCGGCCGTGCAGCGCGAGCAGTAGATGTGCAGCTCGTCGCACACCGAGTTGATCTGCTGCAGCGAGAAGTCGCGCAGCACCGAGTTGAGGATCTGCGGCAGACAGAGGCGCTTCTCGCCGCCCACCACGAAGCACGAGATGGTCTCGCCCTCCAGCACGGTCTCGCAGCGCTCTGTGGAGCGGTCGGACGGCATGAAGAAGGGCCCGGGCAGGACGGGCGGCGGCGGCTGGATGGCGGGCAGGTGCAGCACCGGCGGCGGCTCGGCAGCCGCAGGCACCGGCGCCGGCACCGCAGCCGCGCCCGCCTCCTTGGAGCTCTCCTTCTTGTAGGCCTCCTGCGCCCAGCGCGCCGAGAAGGCGGCCGGGCCGCCCAGCGAGCTCATGGAGCTCAGGTGGAACTGCTCCAGCGTCTTCTGCAGCCCCGGGTGCGGCTGGAAGCCGCCGCGGCCGCCCGCCGCCGCCTCCATGGTGCGCTCCGGCTCCCCAGGCCGCTCCCGCTCCCGCGCGCCCGGGCCCCCGCGGCCCCCGCCGCTGCCCCGCGCGCCCCGGCGGCGCCCCCGGCCCCGGCCCCGGCCTCCCCCCGCCGCCGGCTCCCGGCCGATCACGGCCGCGGCCTCGGCCTCGCCCGGCGGAGCGAAGGGGAAGGCGGGCGGGGCGAAGGGGTCCCGCCGCTGGAGCCCGCCGCCGCCCGGGCCCGGCGCCACATCCACGCGCCCCGCGCCGCGCCCGCCGCCGCCGCCGCCGCCGCCCGGGCCCCCCGCGCGCCCCCCGCGCGCCCCCCGGGCCCTAGGCGCGGGGCATGCCCCAGCGCGCGCCGCCAACGCCAACGCCAACGCTCGCGGGCCCGGGGCTCGCGGGGGGCGCGCGGGCAGGTGCCGGCGCCGCGAGGCGCGAATCTCCGCGGCGACCGAGGCCGAGGGGCCCGGGAGGAGCGGGGGCGCGGGCGCGGGGCCCGCCGGGCCGTCCTCGCGCGGCGCGCCGCCGCCGCCGCCCCGCTCCTCCCACCGCGCGGCGCCCGCCCGGCTCGTCCCGGCGGCGCTGGCCGGCCGCGTCGCGCCCGCCGCCGGCCTCCCGGCCCGGCCCGCGCCCACCCCGCCGCCCGCGCCCGGCTCCGCGGCCTGCCCGCCCGCCCGCGCGCGCGCGCGCGGCTTCCGGGACGGCGGAGCGCCTGTGGGGCGGCCTCAGACCGCGGCGGCGGCGGCGGCGGCGGCGCGGGGCTCGGCGTACATCCTCCCGGCGGCTCGCTCCAGCTCGGACTGAGCGCCGGGCGCTGAGCTCACGCCGCCGCCCCGCCCCGCGCCCCGCCCCGCCCCGCGCCGCCGCCCCGCCCCGCGCGTCGTCTGGGGCCGCGCGCCCGCCTCAGCCGAGCGCCGGCCAGGAATGCGCCCGCCCCCCGGTCCGGCTCTTCCAGGAACGCGCGCTCCCCCCGCCCGCGCTCGGCGCTCCGCCGCACTCGGCCGTGCTTGGGCCCGCCCGCCGGCCCGGGACTCGGGCCCGCTCGGCTGTGCTCGGGCACGCCCGGCCGCTACTCGGCTCCGCTCGGCTCCGCTCGGCCCCGCCCGTCCGGGACTCAGCCCCGTTCGGCTCCGTTCGGGCCCGCCCGCCGGAAGGCCACTCGGCGGGGGCGGTGGCGGCGGCTGCGCCCCGGGTCCCCCATCCGGTGGCGGCAGCGTCCTGCGAGGCTGCGAAGGCGCCCGGCCCGCCGCCGCATCGCCGCCAGAGCGATGACCACTCCCCGCATCGCCGTCAGAAACCCACACAAGGTCCCCACTACAACCGCAAACCAGCTGAGTGGCGGACGGGACGGGGCGGCACACCCTCCACCGCCCACCTCCCAGCCCCCGGGGTCCCCACATAGGCGACGGGGACGCCAGGCCAGACGATCCACGTCCCACATAGGACAGGGACACCGAGCAGCACGATGTGGGTTACTACACACGTTGGGATTACAGCACCCTGGAGACCCCACACGGGACACAGACATCATGCAGCCTGTTCTGGCGACCCCCAAGCGATGCAGGCGCGACACAACACCCCCAAGGGATGACTGGCCGCAGGGCCGGCCACCCCATGACCCTGCAAGGTGGTCCCCCCACACAGCCAGCGGCTGGGCCTCCCACCAGTTCCAGGGCAGGGCTTGCATCCAGGTCGCCGCCAGGCCCAGGCCCAGGCCCAGGGTGGGTCTGCAGGAACCTGGCTCCTTCCTGCCCCCGGCAAGCTGGCACGACCCTTACCCTATAGCCCCCGGGCCCAGAGAGCCATTTATACATCTGCAGGGCGCCCAGGGCATGGCCAGTGGGAGACCCCACTGTCTGTCGTGGCTCTATCACGAGGGAGAGACAAACCAGACAAACCAGAAAGTGCGGGGTGGGACAAGAACGGGGCCTGAAGTTGGACAGGCTGGCCGGGCGGCCCCCAGAGGAATCAGCATCTGGCAGAGGCCTGGGGGGTGGGGACTTGAGATCAGGGGGACGATTCTGGTGGTGCTCAAGTCAGGGGCAGAAGGACAGTCCAGCCAAGCTGGGCAGTGGCATCTTTTCCTCCACAGGACAAGGGCACCCAAGCTGTTCTGGGCACTGGGGGACACGTTGGGGGGGGCACAGTGCTAGGCAGAGGCGAGAGGGCCATGCCCACTTCAGCCTGTGTGACCTTCAGCTTGTTACCTATTGCTCCTGCCTCCCCAGTGGAAGCTGGAACTGGCCCCAAACCAGCACTCCCCAGGGTTGTGTCTGCCCCCGGGGGGGCCGACCCGGTGTCTCTGCCGGCCTCTGTCGCCCCTCAGGCACGGGCAGGTGTCTGGAGATGCAGCTAGGATGCGCAGTGACCCCACACATGCATGGCTGCAGAGTCTCAAGGGAGGCCTGAGATTCAGGGTGCAGTGCTGCACGTCTGAAGGCCTGACCACGCCCCGCCAGGGACGTGAACCCTCTCCCACCCTCGCCTGCGCCCTGGGGGCTGTGTCTTCCACTCTTCACTCCAGTGCCCCCAACGCTGGCACAGGAAAACTAGGAAAGGGGTCCTTACAAAACAAAAAAAAGGGACTTCTTTGCTTTCGGAGGCTGTTTTCTTGGTCCCATTTGGACCAAAAAAATTTCTGTTGTACCTGAGTCCGTTCCTTCCACGTGGCTTTGACTCCCATACAGTCAGGCAAACTGTAGTTGACAGGAGATGTTGGAGCACCAGAGGGCTGGCCAGGGAGGGTTTCCAGCCAAACGCACAATTCCTCCTCGTTCGGCGAAGTGGGCACTCCCGGGAGAGCCCCGAGCCTGAGGCCCCCTGGACAGGTAGTGCCTGCCTCCCAGTGTCCCCCCACCCCGCCCACCCCCTGTCCTCTGGCTTTGCAGGGCTCCAGGAAGGGGTCTTGGGAAGGGGCCAGGTGGAAGGACCAACACTCCCAGAGATTCAGAACCCAGATTGAAGCCAAAGTGGGTGGGTGTAGGGTGGGGGACAGGTGAGGGGTGAAGGGCCCTGAGATTCAGGGAGGGCCTGGACTGGTCACTAAAACTTCTCTGCCTCGGTGGACCTTGAGGTCTCCTTCCCCGAAAGATGTTGGAGTTTCTGGAGCAGCTGAGGCCGTCCTACCCACCGAGGGCCAGGACGGCTGTACCTAGAGAGAGTCAGCCAGGCCCTGTCTTCTCCACGAGCCCAGGTGGGGGCCCCCAGTGTCTGGCCTTCCTCCTTTCAACTCATTGCAGCAGCTGCCCTGGCCAGTGGCCTGCTCCCCCCACTGACCCCTGCCACAGGCCACGCACCACACTGTGAGGTGGAGGGTCCAGGCCACGGGCACAGGCACGTTGGAGGGCAGGGGCAGGAGCCTGCTGCGCCAGGCCCGCCCAGCTCACTCTCCAGCCCTTGCCGCACTGACGGGTATGGGCAGCTGGTCGTGTGCGTGTTCACCTGCGAGATAAATACACATTTCCCGTGGGCACAAGCCAGGCTCTGGGACCAGTGGCGAAGGAGACCAAGTTCTGCCCCGTGTGCTTCCGTGTCCTGGGGCCAAGGAGGCCAAGGATCTGCAAACTGCTCGTAAAGGATCAAGATTATTGAGGACCTGGGGGTGGGCTTTGCAGCCAGCAGCACCCCGAGACCTGAGAGAAGAGGGTGCTGGCACTGATGAGCTGCCCCTGGCCTCAGGGGCAGCTCAGAGGCCCAGCTGGGGAAGCGGACCGGGAGGCTCAGATCAGCAGGTCCTGACAGCGACCCCCACAGACAGCTCTGCCCTCCTTGGTCCCACCTGTTCCCTCCTCCCTGCTCCATGGGAAGAAAACACCTGGTCTCAGACAAGCACAAACTACCATCGTCAGGAAAGTGCTGAGATACTGTTTTAAAACTTGAAGTTTGAAAAAAAAAATTACTCAAGTAACATGAGCTTGATAAAAATTTAGAAAAGACTTTTATGTTATTTTGAGTTCCACCAAAAGCAGACCTGAGACAAAGATTTGAGTGAAAATATGTGTTTGGGAGGTGTTTCCAGGACATACAAATCAGGGTGGGAGGAAGGGAGGGAGGGAAGGAAGGCAGGACACCCGAGTGTGTTACCAGCCTGTCACCCCAGGCTCCTGGAACTGGATCCTGGGGTGCAGAGCCATCCCCGGGGGCCGTCCTGATTGAGGTCAGAGGCCAAGGAGGGGAGGGGACATCCACTGGAGCAGGGAGATTGATTACACATGGGATTGAGCAAATAAGGAAACAAATTACTGGTGACACTTCAGGTCTCTCGCTGTTAGAGATGGGAATTAAAAAATGGAAAGGTATGAGGATATCTGTAGCTGATGTAGTGAATGTATAGCTGATTCACTCTGTTGTAATGCAGAAACTAACACACCATTGTGAAGCAATTATACTCCAATAAAGATGTTTAAAAAAAAAGAAACAAAAAATGGAAAGAGATAAATGCAGTGAGAGGCCCTTAGAGGAATGACACCCCAACAGCAGCAGGCACCCCGAGAACCTGTGTCTTGGCTTCTAAATGCCATCTTCCACTCAAAGGAAGCAGGGGCCTTTGGAGAAATGGCTAGTCGTAGGGCTTGGGCAGAAAGAGTACAGGACGAGGCCGGAACATCTTACTGTGTGGGGAAGTAGGAGAGCCCAGAGCATAACAGGGACACACTGAAAGCCGCGTAGCTGGCTCGAAGGGCCCCCAACGGCAAGTCGGAGACCATCATGATGGCCGTGGATTATAACCGTGAAGTAAAGTATTAGACCACAGGGCCATGCGTATTTAAATATTTATTAAAATAAAATGTATTCGTAACTGGAAAGTTTGATGAGAAATGGGCTATTTGCATGGTTTTACAGCTCTTCCCCACAAGGCTCCCGTCTGCGAAAGGAAGAACAGTGAGTTCCCGGGGGACCCTGTCAAGTACCACCCAAACCGAGCCATCCGTGGACACCAGCGGTCATCAGATCAGTCGTAACCCTGCACCACCTGACAGGGTGGGATGCTTGCTCACGTCTGTGACTCTCCTGCCAAAGAGGCATAACCTGCACCTGGCCGTGACGAAACCTCCGACACCCACACAGAGGGACTTTGTACAGAAAGATGGGCCTGGAACCTTCAAAGGTGTCAGGCTCATGACAGTCAGGGAAAGGCTGAGGAATATTCCGGACTGATGGAGACGAAAGATACAACGGCTCAGGGCAACATGTGGTCCCTGGCTGGATCTCGTTACTAGAAAGAATGTTATTGGAGGGACCAGAAAGCCTCGGATGTGGCCCGAGGCTCAGAGGGCAGCAGCCCTACCTGGGACTTGGTGCTGTGGGGTGTGATGGATAGAGCCCCATGTCAGCAATTCACTCTCCAATGGTTTGTGGGGCGGGAGGGGTGGTGTTCCTGTACCATTCTGGCAACTTCTACCTTCTCTCTAAGCTTGAGATTGTAGAAAACACAAAGTTTATCTTTAAGAATGTCATGGGGAGGAGGCATGGATTCTTTGTGCGGCCTCCTGAGCCTGAGCTGCCAGCGGAGCGGGCTCCGGCCTGGGGCCGCTGAAAGCCCTGCCGCTGGGCAAGGCAGGCCAGGCCTGGGGGGTACAAGCAGAACCCCATGAGTGTCTGCTGCAACTCCGGCCAAGATGGCGGAGGAGCTGGACCCCCTTCCTGGTCCAACACGGGCACAAGCCAGGGAATATAGATCGCTCCTTAAATGTACAAATGAGAAAATTCAGAAGGGAGGGAGCTCCGCAGAGCTGGAGACAAGGCGGAAGGCAAGGCCCCGGGGTGAGCGGGGCGGAGACCATGCAGCCTACACGGGGCTTGGAGTTGGCCTCACGCCACTGAGGTCAGGGAGTTAAGGCCACGGTGGGAAGGAGTTGAGGCCACAGGCCATTTCTCAAACGAGAGCTGGAGCCAGGCTCCCGCCATGACCATCCAGGCTGAGAAGGGGCTGTCTGGTCCATGAAGGGGACATAGAGACTCTGCCCAGCAGCCTGGAGGAGGAGCCCAGAAAGCAACCAGCCCAGAATAGGACAAGAGGGCAGAGGGTGACAGGGAAACGAGGATCTGGTGGAATATAGGATGTATCTGACTAGATTCAAAACTGGAGAGCCTCCTGGATGAGGTAGGAGATATTAGCTGTAGGAACAAACTCAGCAGATGAAAAAGAAAGCAAAGCAAATATTAACTCCAGGAAAGACAAAGAGAAAACCTCAGCAGAGTTCACCACTTGGCCTAGCCGTGAGCAGTGTTGACACGGTTATAATAGTGTAAACAACTCAGGTCATTTAGGAAGAGAAAAGAGAAAGTCAGGTGAGGGCAGAGGTGCTGGGCCGTCGCTGCTCCGTCTCACGATGTCCAAAACTCGTAAACGAAGAAAGAAGCAGCAAGAGAACACAATTTAGAAGAATGGAGAAAAATGAGACAAGAAACGGCTGAAAGAATTGGGAGAGGCTGAGGCCAGGCCACCGGACCCAGGGGCGGACGGCGATGGCTTAGTGACCACCAGACTCGTCCAAAGAGTCTTAACCCTTTGGGTTCTTTTTGTTCCTTTCATCTATGTATCTTTCTTTGGTAAGAATTAAAATGAACAAATCATAACTCTAAACATAAGTAACAACAAAAAGACGCACTCACGTTCTGCCCCCCCCAAATGCCACAGTTTGGGACATTAAAGAACACACTTTGAATAAGTCATTAGTTAAAGAAGGAATAAAATGGGAATCACAAAAAGTTTATTTTGCCGCACTGCACGGCATGTGGGATCTTAGTTCCTGGACCAGGGATCGAACCCGTGGCCCTGCAGTGGAAGTGCAGAGTCTTAACGGCTGGACTGCCAGGGAAGTCCCAAGAAGTTGTTGGGTTTTTTTCCGGTACATGGGCCTCTCACTGTTGTGGCCTCTCCCGTTGCAGAGCACAGGCTCCGGACGCGCAAGCTCAGTGGCCATGGCTCACGGACCCAGCCGCTCCACGGCATGTGGGATCTTCCCGGACCGGGGCACGAACCCGCGTCCGCTGCATCGGCAGGCGGACTCTCAACCACTGCGCCACCAGGGAAGCCCCCAAAAAGTTTTAAACTGAATGATGACGGAGCGCCGTCAATCATCGGCACAGCCAGCGTGGTGCTCAGACATTTATGGTCTTCAGTTCCTACATCAGAGACAAGAAAGTGGTTTTTGCCAAGTGAGGGAACTACAAATATTTTTAGTTTCTTCCTCGTGCTGACCTGCATTTTCTAGTTTTCCAAAGAATCTGCTTCAGTCTTGTTGACCTTCCCTGTTGTTTCCCCTGGACCATTCTGTCTGGGAGGGACCCCCTTCCCTCATGGAACCTTCTGTGGGGTCAGCCTCGTGGCCCATATAAGGACTACTCATCCAGGGGCCAAGGGTGTGTGTGTGCCTCCCCTGAGGTGGTTGGGGACCAAGGCCTGGGCCGGGTCACACGTGGCTCCTGCACCCAGCACTCAGCCCAGACCTGCCTCGTGGGGGTCAGCTGAGCTGGTGCTTGGGGAGCTGAGCAGAGGACCTGGCCATGGCGCGTGGGAGTCGCCACTGGCCATGAGGGTGGGCTGGCTGCCTCATCCAGGGCCCCCAAGTCCTGCCCATCTCCCACTGCGGGCAGCAGCCCCGAAGTCCTGCCCCTGTCCAGGAGCTGCCCTTGTCTTCCTGGATGGAAGGGAAGAGTGGGCCCCTTTCCTGTGCCAACCAGAGCCACCCAGATGCCCACCCCATGGCCCCGAGGCACTGCCAGAACCCCGCCCGCCCCGACACAGCAGGCCCAGCCTCAGCCGCGGACGAAGCCCTGTGGGGCAACATTGAGGCCGCCTGGCCTCTGGGGGCCCGAGCAGGGCAGTGGGCAGTCCCAGGAGCCAGGCGGTTGCTCAGGCCCACGTCTAGGCCCTGACCCCAGGCCCACGTCTAGGCCCTGACCCCAGGCCGGGGAGACAAGGCTGGCTCTGGAGCCCCTGTCCCTGGGGGGAGGGAGACCCCACCCGGCCCTACTCAGCACAAGCCCTGGAGGCCCAGAAGCAGCAGGAAGAAAGAGCAGGAATGAGGGAGGGACTCGTAGGCTGCCGCCACCGCCAGCCACCCCCCCCCCCCCCCCCCCCCCCCCCCCCCCCGGCCACGGGCTCCAAGCCCCTGCCTCTGGGGACACGTCCTCAGCCTGGAGGGCGTGCTGTGGGCACCTGCCCTGCGACCCGCCCCTGCCCGCAGGACCCTGGCCCCGAAGCGTCCTGTGCTGCTCCGGACAGAACGTGCCCCTTGCTGGCCACAACCCGCCAATCATAGGGTGGCCCTGGGCCCCGGGACGAGGGGCGGAGCTGCCGAGCTGGGTGTGAGGGGGAGCTGGGCCCTGGGCCCCGGGATGAGGGGCAGGGCTGCCGAGCCGGGTGTGAGGGGGAGCTGGGCCCCTTCGGGGACCCCCTAACCTGCCCTTGCCCAGCAGACGCTGCCGAGAGGCACCAGCTGGGCACAAGGGACAGGATGGGGGCGGAAAGGCAGGTCCTCGCCTGCAGGAAGGTCCCACCAGCATCTTCCAAAGACGTCCTCCAGGGGCCCAAGCTGCCGGTAATGACAGTAGGACCTCTTCGGGGCCCAGGGCCCATGAGACACACTCACGTGCACAGGTGGCTCTGAGGGCACGGGGTCACCATCCCGTGTCACGGCAGGGCACACCAAGGCCGGGGTGGCCCGGGACCTGCCCAGCGCACCGTGCGGTAAGGATGTGGGAGCCCGGGTGAGACCCAGCTGCCTGCAGCAGGGTGTGGGCAGGTGGCTGTGATGAGCCGTCGGGGTGGGGGGCCGGGAACAGGTGAGGGCTCTGAGGGCCAGACCCCAGAGACCTCAGTGGAGAGGTGGAGCAACAAGGGAGCCTGCCTTTGGAACACGCCCACTCGACCTCCCAGCAGCCCGGTGACTCTGAGATCCAGAGGGACCCCCACGTCCTGCTCCACCCCACCGGGGATGTTCGCCCCTACAGCACCAGGACAGGCCCCATCCCCCTGTCCTGGGCCCACGGCCTCCCCAAACACACTCTCTAGGAGCAGGGTGTGCCCCGCCCTGAGCCCCTGCCCAGGCCCTGGGGTCTGCCTCCTTTTGCCTGGGACCTGTCGCTTCCCCATCAGGGACCCCAGGCAGTGAGTGGTGGGCAGACTCTCAGTAAATCTTGGTGGACGGTCTGAGGGAGGTCTCTTGACACGAGGCACCTCACGCCAGGCCCAGCCACCGGCGCAGGGGCACGTATCCCCGGGCCGAGGGGCATCACACACGGCCGCTGCAGCCGCCCTGAGCCCCTTCCCCTCTCTGGGCCTGAGGCTGCGTCTCCAGGAGACAGAGGATAGCTGGGCTGGCTCTGGGCTTTCGGCCTGTCGCACAGGAGGTCGGGGGTCGCTGCACACCCCAGAGGGGAGGGGCCACGAAGGGGCGGCGGCCCAGGCCTCCGGCAGGGAAGAAAGGATGGAGAGGCCGTCCTCAGAGCAGTGTCCGCCCCGGGTGAACGTCACGGGAAGGGGAGAGGGAAGGAGGACAGAGGGCAGCTGGTGCCCACCCCTCCAAGGCCCCCCACGCGGCTTCCCAGAGAGACTTGGGGGCTCAGGAGGAGTAGGGTGGGTCTCGGCCTACGGACCCCAGGCCCGTCCACGGCACCCGGGCCCTGCTCCCTCCCTGGCCCCTGCCGCCCCAGGAGACCCCAGGCCCAGCCTCTGCAGTCCCCTCCTGCTGCACAGGCCCTGGGCCCCTCTCTCCTCGTAAAACGTCGGAGCCGTGCTCCGTTCCAGAGCAGGCCCCTCCCGCCCTCCTGCCGTCACTCCTGGCAGGCGCTGCAGTGAGCTCACTCATTACATAAGGCATCCGAGCTATTTCTTGGGGGACTGAGCTCCCCCTACGCGGGGCTCCATTCCCCCCTTCCCTCTCCAACCCTCAGCCATCACCAGCCAAGAGCATCTGGGCATGAGAGGCAAAACCCCCAGGCTCCCAGGGCGCCCCCCCCGACCCTGCGCGGGGAGGGGGCTCCCCCCACCCCGCAGAACAAGGGTGGGAGAGAAGAGAGGGCAGCTCCTTCCAGATTCCCTGGGAGGGCTGAGGGCAGAGACGCAGCCCCACCCCCAGCCTCAGGCGTGAGGGGGAGGAAGGAAGGGATTTCCCCAGGGCACGAGGGCTCTGCCATCACCAGTCACTGTCCCAGGGATGGGGGTGGGCTTGCCTCCCTCTGGGTCTGGGGCACCTGGGTCATCCGTGGGCCCCGATCCCAGCAACATGTCCGCCAGGACTTGCGTCTCCAGAGGAGCTGCAGCATTTCCTTAGGTCAGGACAGAGGATGCCTGGCTAAGTGCCACTGGAGGCCCCAGCAGGACAGCCCTGCTTTCCAGAGGGGGCACCAGCCCAGGAGCCCCTTGAGGCTGCAGGGGTCCCCCCAGGGGCAGAAGGGCCCGGGGACCTCAGACCTCCTGCCTCATTTCTGTGGCCGGGTACCACGCGGACGCAGTGGGCCCCCAGAGGACACAGCTGAAGGGGTGTCCAGACAGCGTGTGCTGGGCATTTCAGAGGGCCGAGCCGGCTCCTGGCCTGGAGAGGAGCAAGACAGGCCCCCTCGTTGCCTGGAAGGAAGCTCCGGGAGGGGCGGCCGTGGGGCCGGGCCCATCGCGAGCTTCTCCCACGGGATGCCCCTTTCCCGCTCCTCTGGGCCCGGCGGCCAAGCTTGGGGCCCTGAGCTGTCCGCCCCTCGAGGCCGCTCGGTGGCCCGCGCTCGGGCCCCGCCTCGGGGGAAAGTGGCCCCGGCGCCGCCTCCCGCCAGCCCCGCCCGGAGGAAGCGGACTCCAGACGCCCCGCCGGGAGTCCGGCGTGCACCACGCCCTGCTTGGGGACAAAGCTCCCGGCGGGCGGGCAGAAGGGACCCTGGGGACCGCGGGCCGGCGGGTGGCGGCCAAGCCGGAAGCCCCGCGGCCCCTCCCCCGGCTCCCAGCCCCCGGCCTCTGTCCTCCTCGAGAAACGGAGAACGAACGAGACCGTGTTTTCCTTTCTTTTCAGAGACTCGCGTTCTTGGAACTTACACCCTCTTGGGTTTGCTATTTTTACCCACCCTGAGCCTTCCGGTCTCCATGGCGACGCCTCCAAACAGCAGATTCCAGGCGGCAATGACGTCACCTTTCCCTTTCCTGCCGCCCAGGCCTCCCGCCGCTGCCGCCACGCGGGGCCGCCCGGCTGAGACCCCGTGGGCCCCGCCGCCTCCCCGTGCCCGCTGCCCGCTGGCCAGGCCCTTCCCCGGGCCCCTCCGTCCCGGGCTCCCTGCCACGCCGCTGCCCTGTGGGAGCTGCCTCGGCCCCGGTGGCCCCTGTGTGGCCCCTGTGGTGACCGTGCTGGGGCCGTGCCGGCAGCAGGAGCGCTGGAGGCCCTGTGGCCTGGTCTCTTAAGTGCTAACTGCCCGTGGGTGTTGGTCCCCTGGGTGAGGCTGTCACACTGCCCGGCCCCGGGGCTACTGCCCTCCCGGCTGTGTGGTCCACGGGCCTCAGGCTCCACACCTTGGTCCTGGTCTGGCTGCAGGACTGGGGGGCCTTGGTCCCTCCTCCTGGGCTGAGGTGTCCTGCAGTTGGTGACCAGGCTGTGTCTCTATCTGGGCTACAGTTTACCCAGCTGTCCCTTCGATGCCCAGCCTGAGGGCTGCCCTCAGCCCAGACCGAGGGTAGGGACACTCAGGACTGCAGGTCCACACCACTCCTGGGCACTTGCCCTGTCGTGGACCCAGACGCTTGCCGAAACGGCTGAGAAGTCTTGGCCGGGCCTCGCAGGACGGGCGAGTTCGGCGTGGAGAGCCCCGCGTCCCTGCCACGGTCAGAAGAAGGAGTTCTTCCTCCGGCGGAGGAGTCCCAAAGAGCCAGGCGCTCCAGCCCCTGGGCCTGCAGAGGCTACCTTGCCTGGTGGGATGCCGGGGTCCCCTCCCCTAAGCAGGGCCTCTGCCTCCCCATTGCCCCACAGGGCCTGGGACGGATGGTATGAACCCCAGCCCCAGCCAGAAAGCAGACACTGGGTCTGGGGCCGAGGAGAAGGGGAGCAGGCAGGGCTGCGGGGGCGTCGTGGGGGGTCAGAGCCACTGGCACGGGCGAGGCCGAGAGTTGGGGCCACACTCTGCGCCGCCAGCACCCAGAAGGGCAAAGAAGACACTTCGATAGCTCATTAGCTGCCATCCCTGCTCCCAGAAACAACATCGCAGGAAGGTGGTTTCAAGGCTCACATTCCTGCCCTCCTGGCTGCATTTCAGGTACGAAGTCCCAACTCGCCTCCATCTGACACAGGCAGGCACACTCACAGGTCTGGACAGGAGGCAGGCCGGTGGGCGGCCCCGTCTCCAGAGCCCCACACAGACATGTTCACGAAAAGCTGTGCAGAGCACTTTCCTGGGGCCCACAGGTGGGCCTTTCCACTGCTCCCCCAGGAGCCTCTCCACCCTGAGGCTGTGTCCTCAGGCCTGGAGGAGGCCCTGAGAGAGAGGGCCCAGGCTGGAGCAGACCCGGGCCCTGAGCGGAGGTGGCTCGGGCAGGGATGCACATGTGGCCTGTCCAGTTAAGCACCTACCCCAACAAGCTCCGTCTGGACCAGAGACACAGGGTCTGGGAGCTGTGGGACAGTGAGGGGCAGGGGGCAGGCTTCACCCTGAGGGGCGTGAAGGTGAAGGATGGAAGACCTGTGGCCCCAGAAGAGGTCAGGTGGCCGCCCCGCCGTTACCGCAGGTACTGCGCGGGACTCTGTGTGCCTCTGTCCTTCCCCCCTTCTCCCTTGGATTTTTTTTTTAATATTTTATTTTATTTTAACTTTTTTTGGCCGCGCTGCATGGTTTCTGGGATCTCAGATCCCAGATCAGGGATTGAACCCGGGCCACAGTGGTGAGAGCCGCAATCCTAACCACGAGGCCACCAGGGAACTCCTCCCTCGGGGCTTTTATGTAAGGCTCAGACTCCTGGGACAGCCACTGCCCCGCCCTTGCCTTTGCACCCTTTGGACCCCCGCACAGGGGGCCCTGGTCTGAGCTCTGGTCAGCCAGACGCATCCTGCCCAGGCTAGGACCCAAGTGCAGGCCGGGGGCTCAGGCCCTGAGGGGCAGTGAGTGCTTATGGGTGAGATCCCATGCCAGGCGTGACTGTGAAATTGATTTCTTCCACCAGGTTTATCAAGGGCCAAACTGTGACAAGCAGAAAAGAATTCCTGTTCTCAAGTGCTTACAGTTTCATGGGAGACAATGAAAAATTAAATTTCCATATGTTCTATGTTAGTCGGGAGTATATGCTCTTAAGAATAGACCAGGGTGTGGTCCAGTGGGTAAGGCTTTGTGCTCCCAATGCAGGGGGGCCAGGTTTGATTCCTGGTCGGGGAACAAGATTCCGCATGCACGCCGCAACTGAGAGTCCATGTGCCGCAACTAAGAGTCCGTGTGCCGCAACTAAGAGTCCGTGTGCTGCAACTAGGAATCCGCATGCCACAACTAAAGAGATCACGTGTGCCGCAACTAAGACCTGGCGCAGCAAAAAATAAATAAATAAATAAAGACTAGGGTGAGGGGGGTGGGATACCAAGCAGAGGGGCGTGCGCAGTAGGTGCAAAGGCCCTAAGGCGAGGGCACGCTTGGGTCCCACTGGGGTCCACGCAGAGGGGTGGAGAAGGTAGTGAGAGGAGTGTGGGCAAACCCAGCTTTGCTGCCCCCGGGGGATGGGGGTTTGGAGAACCCTGCTCTGAGCCGGCCTGGGAGGCCCCCAGAGCCACAGCCCCTCGCTGGCAGGTGGGGTGGAGCAGCTGCCGGGTGAGCAGAGGAGGAAGGGACGTCCTGTACCCAGCACCCCTGTGCCTCCACTTCGCTGCTGGGAAAACTGAGAGCGAGAGAAGGGGAATCGATTCGAAAGACACAGGCTACTTCTCGGAACATTTGTTCCCAGTCCCGCCCCCAGCCTGGCACAGGGCAGGAGCCACCGGCCAATGGGAGGGCCCTTGCCAGGCCCAGGCCAAGCCCCTCTCAGCCCCTGGGCGGCCCCTCCCCACCCCGCCCAGGGCCCCGCTGCCCGCTGTTCTGGGCACAGCGCAGGGGTTAAGGAACTGCCCACTTCAAAGGGTGGGGCTCCCGGCTGCCACCCCAGCCCCACCCCCAGTCCCACAGCCGCCGCAGGCCTGGCATTGGCCTCCGCCCAGCACCTTCTCCAGACCGGTCCACCTCCAGGCCAGCGCTGCCCAGCGGGCTCTCATCTCCGTGAGTAATATTTAACTTGGAAGGGCCAGCGGACAACTGCAGGGGAGAAGTTCACAACAAGTTTGGATTTCGATCCGCTTGCCAGGAAGGAGAGGGGGAGGGAGGGAGGGCAAAGTTGAGAGGAAGAAAGGAGGGCAGGAGGCGGGCCTGAGAGACAGCACCCCAGGGAAGCTCGAAGGACGGGGCCCAGCACCGCCCAGCACAGCCGGCAGCCCCTCCAGCCTCGGCCTCCTGGCAGGAAACACCCCGGTCAGGAGGAGCCTCAGGATTCAGCTCTGGGGCAGAGAACACAAGACGTGTGTGCACACACACACGGAGACAGACACACACACAGAGACACAGACACAGACAGACACAGATATATAGACACACACAGACACAGAGATCCATACACACACAGACACACACAGAGACAGATACACACGGAGACAGACACACACACACGGAGACCCAGACACACACAGACACACACACAGACACACACAGACACACAGAGACCCAGAGACAGACACACACACACAGAGACAGACACACAGACACACACAGACACAGAGACACAGACACACACAGAGACAGATGCACACGGAGACAGACACACACACACGGAGACAGACACACAGACACACACAGACACACACACAGACACACACACAGAGACACACAGAGACAGACACAGACACACACAGAGACAGACACACAGACACACACAGACACAGAGACCCAGACACACACAGACACACACAGAGACACACACACACAGACACACACACACGGAGACAGACACACAGACACACACAGAGACAGACACACAGACACACACAGACACAGAGACCCAGACACACACAGACACACACAGAGACCGACACACACACACTGACACAGACACACACAGAGATAGACACACACACACACACAGAGACAGACACACAGACACACACAGAGACAGATACACAGACACACAGACCCATACACACACAGACACAAGCAGAGACAGACACACACACACACACACACACACAGAGACCCAGACACATACAGACACACACAGAGACAGACACACAGACACACACACAGACACGCACAGACACAGACACACAGACACACACAGATGCACACAGAGACAGACACACACACACAGACACACACAGACACAGAGACAGACACACACAGAGACAGACACACAGACACACACAGACACAGAGCTCGAGGTTGTGAGCAGAAAGGCCTGCCTGCATCTCTGAGTCTTCAGCACAAGAATGGAAAAGCCCTCGGGGCAGGAGCAAGCCGGGGCAGAGAGCAGGCAGGCCAGGGCCCTCCCAGAGGTCTGTGCCCGCAGGCTTGCCCACCCAGCGCCTAGCTGGGAAGGGCCCCAGCCAGTGTGCCCTCCTCCATGGGAAGTGCGGCCACTTCCGGGCAGCGGCCGCCCCAGGGTATTCAGGAACATGGAGCCTCTGCTGGCTGCCAGCCTCTCCCAGCTCCAGGTGTCCCCAGCCCACACCTAAGAAGGCTGAGCGGACCTTGGGAGGGCCCCGCTCCAGAGGCCCAAGGGGAGAGGCCCCGGCTCCCCTGCCTTGGGGACAGGTCACCCCGGGTCTCCATGCCACGTGGGGCCCACCCTCCTCTACTGGGACCCGGCCCTGCCAGCAGCCCCTGAGCCTGGGGCTCGGCTCCACGGTGCCAGGTGAGAAGCTGCACCCACCCTTCACCGACTCGCCTCTATTCTGGAATGTAGCAAATCTAAGTTGTTAAATGATTTATTTTCCGCAAGCATGCATTTTCCCAGGGAAAAATGCACCCCTCTCCGACCTTGTAGTTTGTCCTGATTTGCTCTCAGGCAAAAACGTCTGCCCTTGGGGGGTGGGGCCCTGTATCACCCACCCTAGAGGACGGGCCACCAAAGCTGGCTGGGTGGGCACCCTGGCACCAGGTGGAGTGGGGCGCCTCGCCCGGGGGAGGGGACCCTCACCGAGTCACACCATCTGGTGGAAGAGCTCAGAGCGAAGCTTTCCCACTTCTGGTAACTGCCCTCTGCTCCGCGGCTCTCCTTTCACTAGTGAAACTGTTTCATTTTGGACTTCCTCTTGGGAATCAGAGTCCCAGCCCTGACAGCAGCCGGGACAGCAGCGTCTCTGTCAGAGCTTTAGGATTCATGGCCCGTCTTGCAGGCTTGGCAAGGAGCCTGGACAGAGTAAGGAGCTTCCCTCCAGTGCGTGTGTTTGCTTGTGACATGCAGGGCTGCAGGGGGACCCGGGTCTCTGCGACAGGAGATCTCCCACGCCAATTCTTTCTCCCTGCTTTGCTTCTCTGGAGGAAAATCAACTATCACCCATCTTCCGCAGACAGGCCAGTGAGTGAATCCACAGGGGCCCCTGTTCCTGGCCCACGCCGGACGGTGCCTGTGATGAAAGCATCTGGACCGGGGGGTGCCCTACCCCCACCGGGAGCCGTGGCTACGGACCACGTGGGAGCCACGCAGATGCTGTGGCCTGAATGCTTGTGGCCGCCAAATTTGTATGTTGAGGCCTAACCCCAATTAGGGAGGTGGGGCCTTTGGGAGGTGATTGGGTCACCAGGATGCAGCCCTGGTGAATGGGATCAGTGCCCTCATAAAAGGGACGGCACAGAGCTGTGTCCCACCGTGTGAGGACACAGAACCTGGATGTGGGCCCTCACTAGAACCCAACCATGCTGCCACCCTGATCTCAGACTTCCAGCCTCCAGAGCTGTGAGAGAGAAATTTCTGCTGTTTATAGCCACCATCTATGGTGTTGATGTTTTCTCACAGCAGACCCCAAACGAACTAAGACACCGGGCCTGCCAGAGGCATCAGCTCTCAGACCAGCTCTCAGACCAGGGTAACTGAGGCCCATGGAGGGTGTTTCCAGGGCTCGGGGCCCAGGTCGGCCCACAGGTGAGGTGCAGAAGGCCGGGCCCAGGGTGGGAGGGCAGCAGACCTCCGGGGGGCCCTGCTTCTCGGCATCCCCCGGCACCCTGATGTGGTATGTAAGGGGCGGTCAGGAGCGCGTCCTTGGAGCCCGCGGCCTCGACGTGGCAGATAGGGCCCAGAGCATGACCCCGGGCTCCAGTGGGCACGTGGCAGGAGCTTCCTGTACTCCCAGGCCCCTCCCCCCACACACGGTCACACGGCCACACGTGCCCCCCCCCCCCCCCGAGCTCCTGGAACGTGGCCGACAGGAGCCGTACTCTGCGTGCAAAGGCCCAGCCTGAAGAGAAGAATGTGCGGAAACGTGCTAATAACTGACATACGATTCCACGGTGAAACGTAATATGTCAGATATGCTGGGTTGAAATGAAATATATTTTCATGATTAACTGCACCTGCATCTGTCACCTCTTCAGAGGTGGCTACTGTACATTCTCAACAACGCGAGCGTAGGGGCGGGCAGGCAGACAGACAAAGGCTGGGAGGGCGAGGGCAGGTCGGAGGAGGGTGTGGCGGGGACAACCGACCGTAGACCCGGGGCAGCATTGGAAGGTTCTCTCCCTGGAGGTCGGCTCCCAGGACCCCGTGCTGCAGGGCGTCCTCGGGCAGCTTTGCGAAGGCCCATCGCCCACAGTTGCCTGAAGCCCTGCGCGGCCCCGGGTCTCGGCAGCGTCCTCGCTGCCCAGCTGGCCAGCCGCTCTCATCGCGTGGGGAAGTGAGGCTGCTATTCGGGGCGACCGGCCACCCCGGGCACCCAGCAGCAGATGGGTCCCTCAAAGGAGGCTGTGGTCCAGGAGATTTGGGACAGTCTTTACCAATCGAGGGGCAGGCCGAGCGCCCAGGCCTGGGGACGCCAGAGGGACACTGGCCACACTCACCAGCCGCAGGACAGCAGACCCCGGGCAGCTGGGATCGCTGGGCGTGGGTGCAGAGTCGGGGGCATATTCCTCTCCCTGAGGGTCTCGGGGGCCCCTCCCCAGCCCAGGAGCAGCCCGTGGGGCACGTGGGCACCCAGGAGGGGAGCTGGCTCCACCGTCTGCCTAGGCTGGGCCTGGGTCTCCCAGGCCAGAGAAGCTGCCCCTTGTCCCTGCCCCAGGGCTTGGAGCTCCAGCACCACCTTCACCCCCTGACCCCAACTCCCCCTTCAAGGCCACTCAGTGCCACTAAATCGGGAAGTCCACCAGCCGGGCAGCAGCACAGGAGACCTGGGTTCAAGTCCCTGCTCGGAGCTCACTGTCACGCAGCCGATGACAGGGGCTGGACGGCCAGTCTGTCCTCCGATGCGGGGCTGGTGCCCGGAAGTGAGCCCCGCATGGGCCAGACACGGGGGAAGCAGCTCAGGGAGCCCATCCTGGCAGCTCCACCACGCAGGCGCTGACGCAGCCTCTGCATGAATCGTCAGGAACCTGCCCCACCTCGGCCTCAGAGCCGCCCACCCCCCCCACCCCCACCCCCCCACCCTCAGCCTCAGCGCCGCCCCCCCCCCCCCCCCACCCCGCTCCTGGACGGGTGACAGTCAACGCAGGGCTGAGCTGGGAGGAGGATGGCGTGGGCTCGGCTGGCCCCAGAGAGGGAGACCCCTGTGCACGGGGGTTGCCGGGAAGGCCAGCTCAGCTGTGCCTGGCCTGGGTGGGGTGACCGGCAATGTGGTCAGAGGGGCTTGGCCACGGAGGGGTCCCAGGCACTCCCGAGGGGGAGGGAGGAAGCAGCGGGGGAGGAGCCGGGCTGCGCCCCTTCTCCAGGGCCTGCTGAGCCGCTCCCAGGCCCTGGATGCCCGACTGGGGCTCAGTCGTGTCAGGGCCCGGTGCCGCTGTCTGGGCAGGTGGGCGGCAGCAGCCTGGGAGGTGCCCACTGCCTGAGAATGACCCCAAACAGGTCCCGTGTCCCTGACTCCTGGTCCCCTTCCCGCCCCCCCTCACCTGGGGGGGTCCCTAAATTCCTGCACTCTCCCCCTCCCCCACCCCTCCCCCCACCTTCTCCTTCTGAGCGGCCAGATGGGCCAGAAGCCGCCTCCGGAGCTGTGAGCGGCCAGCTCTCTCCCTGGGCTGTTGCCCCAGCCAGGGCCCTCCCACCCTCCTGCCAGCATCCCAGCCCGGGGCCTGCGGAGTGGCCCAGGGGGTGAGGCCCAAGGAGGGGAGACGGAGGCGGCAGGAGTGGAGGCAGGCTAGCCTCAGTGGCCCCAGGGGCTGAGGCAGCAGCCTGGGTGGATACCGACCGGCCACCAGCCGGCTTCCAGCCACGTCCTGCTGGGCCCCAGCTTGGCTTTAACCTGCCCCGTGTGGACACAGAGGCTCGGTCAGGGCTCCGCAGACGGGTGTTTGACCTCCCTGCAAGAACGGGTAGGGGTCTGTTGGGGCAGGGGTGGTGGGCACAGGCAGGAACCTGGGCTACAGGTGGGAGTAAGGCCAGTTCAGAGAAGTGATTCCACGGGGCCACAGGCCCCACTGGCCGGACAGTCCCCTGCAGGCCTCAAAGGGGACACTCAGGACCCGGGGCTGCCCTCTGGCCTGGGGGGTTGCCAGGCCCCTGAGGGCCCTGCGACACCCAAGGCAGAAGCAGCTCAGCACCCAGGGCAACGGGAGTGGGTGGGGCCTGGGGGGGGGCGTCCCTGCTGCTCCTGCCTCTTGGATGGTGAAGCCCAGGGGTCTCATGTCAGAGAGGTGGCCCGGCCCCCTCCTGCCCCCCTGGGCCAGACAACAGACAGCTGTGCCCTGAGCAGCTGCTGCCCCAAACGTGGCAGTGGAAAGAAGACACAGGCCCTCTGCCAAGGGCTGGCGTCCCTCGAGCTGCCTCAGGCTGACGCCCCGTGACCTGGGGTTGCTGCTGGGACCTCTGGTGGCCATAGTCCTGGATCCCAGTAAGACTCAGGTAAAATGACTCCAGGTGCAAGGCCCCTGGGGGCGGGGGTGGGAGGGAGGAAGCAGCTTCCTGCCTGTGCCCACCCTGCCCCAACAGACCCCTACTCGTTCTTGCAGGGAGGTCAGACACCTGTCTGCTGAGCCCTGACCGAGCCTCTGTGTCCACACGGGGAGGAGCTAAAGCCTTTGTGCCCTTGTGAAGAGAGGAGGGGGCTGAAGGGGGAGGGAAAAGAGGAGGATAACAGGTGGGCCGGGGCGGGGGGTGGGGGGAGCAGGGAGAGGACCCAGCTGAGGCCCAGCAACACCTCTGATGGGGATGCCCACCCCATGAGCCACACCGGGACACCCAGGCCAGCCTGAGGACAGCCCCTGCCTGAGGAGGTCTCCAGGGAGGCGGTCAGAGCTTTCTGCATCAGGCTTCCCTCACAGCAGGTGGTCAGAAATGGCTCACACAGAAATGGGGGTGACGCGGTGGGGGCCTAGAAGGCCAGGCTCTGGCCAGCAGATCTGCCGTAAGCAGGCAAGAGACCACTGGAGCGAGGAGCTGGCCCGAGTGGGACAACAAGCGGCACTGGCCCACCCTCTCCACCCAGAGGGGGAGGGGAGGGGGAAGGGGGGGAGGGGAGGGGAGGGAGAGGGGAGGGGAGGGAGAGGGGAGGGGAGGGAGAGGGGGGGGGAGGGGAGGGGAGGGGAGGGGGGAGGGGAGGGGAGGGGAGGGGGAGGGAGGAAGGGAGGAGGAGGAGGGGAGGGGAGGGGAGGAGGAGGAGAAGGGAGAGGGAGGGGGAGGGGAGGGGAGGGGAGGGGAGGGGAGGGAGGGGGAGGGGAGGGGAGGGGGAAGGGGAGGGGAGGGGGAGGGGAGGGGCAGTCTTCCAGCTGCACATGGTGCCGACAGCTTGGAGAGGCCCGAGTCTCTGTGTCAGTGTCCTGTGGCTACTGCACAAATGACCCACCTGGGGCTTCAAACAACGGGATCCACTCTCTCACAGTCTGGAGGCCAGGACTCCACACTCAAGGTGTCGTAGGGCCCCGTGCCCTCTGGAGGTGCCGGGGAGACTCCTTCCTGCCTCTTCTGGCCTCCTGGGGTTCCAGGTGCTCCAGGGCTCGTGGCCACATCCCTCCAATCGCTGCCTCTGCAGTCACGTGGCTTGTCCTGTGTGGCTGTGTCCAAACACCCCTCTTCTTGTGCGGACACTGGTGATGCTGGATTCAGGGCCCACCCTGACCTAGTACGGCATCATCTTAACTTGATTCTAGCTGCAAAGACCCTATTTCCAAACAACGTCACACTCACAGGTTCCCCGGGGACACTGTTCAGCCGCCCAGTACCCTCAAAGCTTGGTCCCTGCTGGACTTCCGTTCCCCACAGGAGAGCTGACATGGCGCCCTCTCGCCGGCCCCACTCATCCTCGGATTCCGGCACCCCCGAGGCTCCGGGGACACCGTGGGGGCAGAGTGCAGGCTCGCCTACCCAGGAAGGCACACAGTACCCTAGCCCTACAAGTCCCACTGAGGGGGCGGGGACGGCAGGGAAACCCAGGCAGGCGACAGGGGCAGGGAGAGTCCAGAGGGCTTCTCTGCGGAGGGGGCCCCAGAGGAGAGCCCAAGGGTTGGCAGGAGTGGAGACATGGGGACAGGCAGAGCCGGTGTTGCTGCACGCAGGGCAGCAGCAGAGGAGGGGGGTGGGTCGGGAACAGTGGGGACCTTGAGGGAGTGACAAGGTTCGCTATGCATGCTGGGAGAAGGTGGCTGTCCAGGGAGAGGTGGTGGCCAGGATGGGTGCTCGGCCGCAGGCTGCTGTCTCTGCCACACCGGCTCACCCCGGCTCTGTTCTCGGTGGAAGGGTCCCCGGCTGCCCCGTGACTTTCAGGCTCTTAAAGTGGAGGCTGGAGGCCGAGCTGGCCCTTGGCTTTAGCCTGCTGACCGTGGCAGGTCCCAACCATGGACGCCCACCCCTCTGCAGCCGTGACGAGGGTCCCTGAGGAGGCCAAGGGTGCCCTAACTCCCACACCGGTGAGTGGGCCCTGCGCGCGCTCTGCTGCCCGACGGACCCTGCGATGTTTCCCGGGCAGCTGTTTCAATCCCGCCCGTCTGTCCGGCGCGTTGCGTGCCCGCGAATGCACTGCCCGGCTCCAGGCAGCCTTGCCCTCTTGGCACCCACAGGCCAGCAGGTGTGGCCGCGTCAGGAGGCCGGGCTTCAGGAAGGGGGCGGGCCCAGCCCTTGAGGCCATCCTGGCTGGCGTGGGCACCGACAGGGCACCCACACGGAGCACGTGCCCCCGGCGCCCTGTTCCACTTGGAAATTGGAGGCTGCGGTGCTCTCTGGGGCTGGTCGTGCCCGCCGGCCTCAGGCCCTGCCCTGCCCGCCTGTGCCGTCTTGGCTGCCCCGATGGCAGAGCTGGTCCCAAAGGAGGGCGTGGGGAAGCCAGTGGGGCTCAGACCTCGCCAGCCGGCCCTGGGCCGGGGTCCAGCTGACAGGTCTCGCCCGGCCGGCCCACCGTGGAGTAGAGGCATCAGCGCCAGTCAGTCAGCGGCAAACTCCGCTCCGTTGGGGGGGAGGACAGAGCACAGTCACCCTGGCTCTAAGGACACCAGGAGCCCACAGGTATCAGAAGGTGCTGGGGAGGGCTGGGCCCCCGACCAGCTGGCCACAGATGTTACCCTGATTCTGGGAGGGGAGGGCGTACCTGGCGCGCCATCGTGGACAAAGCCAGAGAGCGTGGGGGGAGGTGGCCTCACAGCTGGTGGGGCCGCCACCCCTGCCCACTGGCGCCCTTTCTGCTTCGCTGGAGGGCTGCCTCCTCCAGAACGTGAAATATTCTCTGTAAACATAAACTTGGCTTGTAAAAATCTTGTCCCGCGGTGCCAGCCTCCGTCCCGATCAGAAATGCTTCTCCAGCCAAGCCCGCGGCCTGTCACTGCAGCAGGTGGCTCAGAAAACGGGAGCCTTTTAATCATGTTCAACTTTTAAACTTCCTCCAGCCCCACCTCCCCCCCCCCCCCCCCCCCCCCCCCCGCCACCGCAACTTGCTGATAATGCCAGGACAGCTGGGGCAAGGTGGGTCCCCGTCCACCTCCAGAAGGTCCTCGTGCGGGCTGGGCAGGCGGCGGGCAGCTGTCGGGAAAGCGGCAGCCAAGGGGACGGGGCTCCTGCCGGGTGCCGGCACCTGCCGCGAGCAGGCATACGGGTCACCCCGGCTCTGTTCTCGGTGGAAGTGTCCCCGGCTGTAGGTCTCAGTGGCGATGGGGGAGTTAATCCCCAGCAGCCGGATGAAACCAGAGAGGAGAAGCCCCCAGGAGACAGCTTTGACATGTCGCTCTGGCTCTGCCATCCCCAGAGCATGGATCCCGAGGGCCTCTGTTCTGCCTGGCCTGGGGTCTAGATCCCATGCACCCCCCAGCAGCCCAGGGTAAATGAGGCCCTTTGGAGTGGTTAAGGCCAAAGGAGCATGAGTGCCCCCCACCCGCTGTGCTGAAGGCCAGAGCCAGGCTCAGCCAGGCTCTGACAGCCACCGGGGCCTGCACCTCCTCGGGGCACCTGAGACCCTCCCTGCTCCTGCCTCGGGCTGGGGCGTCGGCTGTGTGAGGTCTGTACAGGCAGAGGCCAGGACGCTGAAGACCCCAGGGCTCAGTTCCCAGAGCCCTGCGGGGGAGGAGCAGCTGCTCACACAGATGTCCCCATGCGGCTTCCCAGAACGGCCCGACAGTGGGGCACGCGCCGGCCGTCGAGGCCTGCTGGGGCCCCGGTCTGCCTGCGTTCCTCCTGGAAGTCCCCACGGCTGGCGCTCAGAGGCGCGGTGACAGTTCCAGGAGAGGCTCTGAAGCAGCGGAAGCTGAAGCCAGAGCCAGTGGTGCCGTGTCTGGGAACCCCACCACCACCCGGCTCGTCCTGCACACCTCAGTCCCATCCTGGGGCCCCCAGGGCACAAACTCTGCACCGACAGGAGTGGCCGAGGGTGCCTGGGCGTCTGCTGCCACCACGTGGTGGATTGCAAGGTCACTGGACGAGAATGCCTGGCGCCCGGGGTGTCACAGAAGCCCCCTCAAAGGCCCTCCACCTCCAGGCCCCCGCCCCTGGCCCAGGACTCGGGCGCTGCACTTGGTCGTCTCACATTGCTTTTTATTTATTTACTTATTTGGCTGCACCGGGTCTTAGTTGCGGCACACGGGCTCTAGGTCCCTGACCAGGGATCGAACCCAGGCCCCACCCCACCCCACCCCCACCCCGCATTGGGAGCGCGGAGTCTTAACCGTTGGACCACCAGGGAAGTCCCTCTATTTCTTAATTAAGGGAACTAAGCTCCTCCCTTTTGTAAGGAAACGGGGACGGATCGCCCGGGTCGTCAGAGCTGGACGCCCAGGCTCAGGGCTGCCGATGCAAAGGGAGGTGGCAGAGCTAGATGAGGCCTGGAAGCGGCGGGTGGGGACGCCAGGACTTCCCGCGCAGTTCCTCCTCCTAGAAGCCGCTGCAGACCCCAGGCCTGAGGGGTGAGGGCGGCATCCGCCGGCTCAGCTGGAAAATGACTCCCTCAGGGCAAGGCAGCCTCCCGACCTCAGTGCCGCCTCCGCGGTGGACGGAGGAACCCTGGCCTCCGTCTCCCCAAAGGTTGGGGTCAGGATACCACCCTCCGATAGTGCCACAAAGGGGAGGTCACCTCATGGCCTGCGGAGCAGGTCGTGGGGTCCCCAGGGTCGGGTCAAGCGCCCACGTGGGGGTGGGAGTTGGGGTCCACAGCTCACGTCTGGCCGTGCGGGGATTGACTAGGGGGTTCTGGGTTGGGTTCCGCCCTGGCGAGCCGGGAGTGCCCGGGGCGGGGTCTGTGCCGGGGGCGGGGTCTGTGCTGGGGGCGGGGTCCGGCGCGCGGGCCGCTCATTTCCGCCGGACGCGCTGGCTCCGGGCGGATGGAGGCGGCGAAGAGGTCGAGGCTGAGACTGAGCCGCCGGAGGCCACCCTCGGGGGTCCGGTGAGGCCGGGGCTGGGGGCAGCAGGGAGAATGGGGAGGCTAGTGTCCCCGGCCGAGCAGTGGCCGGGTGTCACGTCCCCACGTGCTTCCCCGAGCCCACCTCGGACCTGTCCGCCCCCCCAGCTCTTCCCACCCGACCCCCACCTGCGGAATTCTCACCTCCCCACGCCGAGCTGCACACCTGTCCCCCCCGCTGAGTCCTCTCTCCTGTGCCCTCCCCGCCGGCTGAGTTCTCACCGCCCCGTCGCCCCAGGTCCCCGAGCAAGCCCCCCGGTTCCCCTCCGGACGGCGGCGAGTGTGCGCGGCCGTGGGCTGAGCTGCTGCGCGCCGCGTGTGCGGAGCTGAACGTGGACGGCGAGCCGCCGCCGCTGCCCGCTTTCCCCGGCCAGGTGCGTGTGCAGTGGTCCCCGCGTGGCCCCGGGTCTCGGGCTGGGGCGGGGCGGGGCGGGCGCGGTCCGACGACCCCGTCTTGTAGGAGCCCAGGCGCAGCCCTGAGCGCGCGCCCCCGGAAAGCTTCATCGTGGGAACCGAGACCTTCTCCTGGACGCCCTTCCCGCCGGCCCCGCGGCGAGGCGGGGACCCAAGCGACTGCGACCGGGTGCTCCGCGAGGCCCTGGGGCGCACGGGGTCCTCCGCCTGGTCCCCCCAACGACACCCCGCGCCCGAGCCCCGCGGGACCTCCAGCGCTGAGGAGCAGCCGTCCGTAGAGGGGTTGCCGACACTGCAGAGCTGCCCCATGTGCCAGGCCGTCTTCGCCCCCAGGTGAGTGGCCCCCCTGGGCCTTCCCTCCCCTCTGCTGCCACCCGGTGGCTCTTTCTCTGGAAACCACAGGCAGTTTCAGAAAGCTAGGGTAACTGAGCGCGACTTTGGCATTCTAAAGTTATAATTTCACGCAGAAAAAGTGGGCAAAGCACAGAGACGGTGCTGATGAGCCAGAGGGCACAGGGGTGCAGGTCTGGGGGTCTACTTCCTGGTCCACCGGCCTGGGGCCCTGCTGACAGCCTGCAGCCTCCTGGACGGGGCCTCTGAGACTCTGCAGCATGAGGGCAGGGAGGCTCTGGCTCCAACCGGGTCCACCCTGACATCCGGGAACCGGGAAGTGACTGGCATCCCCGGGTGGACTGCCTCCAGAGCCAGTCCAGGCTGTGGGTCACTGAGCAGTTTTCTGTTACAGCCCCTCGGGCACCTTCCCCCGCGGGTGGATTGCCAGTTTTAAAAACAAGATTTCATTTCTGTGTCTAGAGATACTTATCTCTTTTTAAAAGTCTAATGTATACTTTTATACCTTTTTAAAAATAAGGGTGGTGGAATTGGACTTTGCTAAGAAGTCCTAATTGCCCAGCTTGTGGGCCACATGTCACAAAGCCGAGGACACAGGTGTGTGTGGGGGGTCATGGGGGTCAGGACGGCGGGAAGGAGTTTGGTCGGATGAAGGGAGTGGACGGCCGGTTTCGGTAGCTGGACGTGCTCTGCGTGTCCCGTGGCCTGGAGAGTGGGTTCAGTTACGTGCCTTGTCTTTGGTTTTCCAGAAGTAAAAGCAGCCCTGGGGGGTGAAGGGAGTGGCTTATAGAACTAGCAGCTGATGACAGACAAAAGTCATCAAACCAGTGATCAAAACGTGTGGCACAGAACTGCACAGGTCTGCAGTGAAACATCCAGGCTCCTCCAGTGGCGACACTTCACTGGAGCCAAGCTTTTGGGGGCCTGGACGGCTTGGGGTGGGGAGAGTGAGGGCGAGGGGTGAGGAGGTGGCTGTCCCCAGGGGGGCCTGTGGGCGAGGCCCCCCAGCCGGCACAGGTCTGGCATGGCGGGGGCGGGGGGGGGGTGCAGTGGGTGTGGCAGCCGCGCTGAGATGCCCGTGCTCCTCGTAGCGCTGGAAAATTTTTCCCAGACCCAGTGTCTCACCGAACATGTCTCTTGCCTGTACTGATGCTTCAGGACAGTTGTGGGCTGCAAACACCAGCTCTCTCACCAATTTTTTTTTTTTTTAAACATTTGTTTATTTTTGGTGCATTGGGTCTTAGTTGCAGCACATGGGATTTTTTGTTGCGGCGCGCGGGCTTAGTTGCCCTGCAGCATGTGGGATCGTAGTTCCCCGACCAGGGCTCGAACCCGTGTCCCCAGCATTGGAAAGAGGATTCTTAACCACTGCGCCACCAGGGAAGTCGTCCCCCCAACCCTGCCTACGAGTCCTGATGAAGCCATGAACGCTTTTTAAAATACGAAGTCCTCTTGATTCGTTCCCGTTGAAAGAACGTCTTCTTGGCAGCAGACGTGCGGCCCAGCCCCTCCGTCCCGGTCTAGGGGTGGCTTTTGTTCTTGGATTACTTGTTTTTCTACACAGTCTAAAAAAGAACTCCCAGATATGTTAGAAAGAAAGTTCTAGTTTGAGCTCTTTAAGCAGTTAGACTGAGGCTGGGCAGAATGCCTCGGGATTGCAGAGTAGGTGTCAGTGCGGTTGGGTCCAGGCCTCCGCGTGTCTGGAATGCTTCTAGCACGTTCTTCCCTCTGATTAAGAAGGAGAGAGTGGGCCCTTGCCGGGCCACACCCCGAGCCCCTCCACCCCTGGGGCAAGGGGACAGGTCAGGCCATTAGGGGACAGAAATGGGACTGTGCCACACTTGCTTTCAGTGATTCTGGGGACTGTTTTGGGGCAGAGATGGAAGCCCTGCCGCCCCTCGGAGCAGAGGGATGGGCTGCTGGGCCGCGGGAGGTGCGGGCGGCCTGGGCGCCACGGGCAGTGAGACGGTGCTTGTCTTTCTTGGAGCCTCGCGCTTTCCGGGTCACTCAGAACCGTTTGTTCTCTGAGATTCTTCTCTGACCTGAGGGCCGTCATGTACCACGTGTGTGTGAAAGCCCCTCGGGGTCCGTGAGCTCGGGGCTGGTTCCGGAGATTGGCTCTCACCCGCCACCTGACGTGAGGACGGGAAACCAGATGGGCACCGTGTCCGCGTGATGAGACCCAGGCCAGCCCGTGGGGTCTCACGCGCTCCGAGGCCCCTGGAGGGTCGGAGCAGAGCCCCTTCCTGTGCTGGGCCTCCCGTCCACGCACCGGGCACGAGTGGGAGACAGAGGCAGAAGCTCAGTGTGCAAAGTGGACCCGCCACGAGGCTCCTGTTGGGGTGTGTGAGGGAATCCCAGACTGTGTCCCCACCGAGGGACAGTGCCGGGCAGCCCCCGGACGAGGTGACCCGGTCCAGATCTTAGGGTCTTCTGGTGGCCTCGGAGAAGACACGTGGAGGGGCTGCTTCCCAGGACGGGCTGAGGGGCCTCTAGGGACTCGAGGAGGCACTGACCGGGGGCCTCAAATCCCCAGGAGGGAGCAGAAGGCCACCCGGACTGGCAGGGGCTCCCGCGAGCAGCAGAGGCCGCCGTGGGCGTGCATCAGGGGAGAGGCCGTGGCCCTCGGGCTCGCCGAGCCACGCGGTGAAAGGAGGTCATTTCAGGCTGGACGCCGGGACGTAGTGGTGCAGGGAAGGGCCTGTCTGCTCTGGCCAGGTGACCAGCTTGGTCTGCCGAACGCCTGGCTCTGCCGCCCTCTGGGCACCGTGGCTGCAAGCTGACCGTACACGGGCCACCAGCACATGGGGGACGGTCATTCCCGGCCTCTCCTCCTTGATGGCATCAGACGAGGTCAGGGATGGGAGGCGCCCGCTGTGACCGGCGCCCACTCTCCCCTCCCCCACCCAATGCCGAGGGGCTGACCCGCGGGCCTTGGAGCCCCACTAAGTCCTCTTCCCCAGAGGGGCCGAGTCCCTGAGTGAAGGAGACACATTCTCAGGTCTGAGGCGCACGCCCACCTTCGTAGTGACCGCCCTCCTAGTCACCAGCGCTCACGCCTTTTCTTTTCTGGTTGCCAAGCGGGTAGTTTTCAAAGGAAAACTTCGGAGGGAAGGAGGGAAGGGACGCATGGGCATTTGTTGGTGCGGACACACCTGTGGGCTTGTCTGACTGATGAGACAGAGCCCCTGCCATGGGGGGTGGGGACCCCGCCCTCCACCTGGGGGGCCCCGTGTCTTGCCCACGCCCTTTACTTGGGACTTTCTGACACAGGGTTCCCCTCAGTCTCAGACGCAGGTGCCAGGTGAGCCTGGGAACGGGCATCCAACAAGCCTTCTGGGCGCCCTGGGGACCTTGGACCCAGGAGCAGGGTTTGGAAAGGCCCTTTCTGGTTGGGGGGGCCGCCTCCTTGGTTCTGCCAGCCGAGGGCACCGTCCCCGGTTTCTCTCCAGCTACTCTTTGGTGCGTGGTGAGCACCTAGGAAGGGCGTGAAGCGGGTGTCGCGTGCTCTGGCCGGGCGCCCTCCCTGCCCGTGACCCTCTCCTCTCCTCGCAGGCTGACCCAGCTGGACATTGAGAGCCACCTGGCCCAGTGCCTGGCGGAGAGCACGGACGACGTGGTGTGGTGAGCAGCCCGGCCCACGGCTCCCCCTCCACCGGCTGGGCCACCGCCCCTCCGCCCTGCGTCCCCCAAAGCTGTGTATTAGAGCGCGTCAGCGTGAGGCGTTCACGTCCCGCGTCTGTGTTGAGGCCAGAACATTGGGTCCTTTTTCCTTTTGGGGTGATGCTGAGCAGCGTGGTGACTGAAGTGGACAGAGCAGCCCAGGCAGGTGACAGACGGTGTCACCAGCGGTTCGGGTGTTTGTACCCAAGTTGGCAGAACGGACGCTTTGCTCACCTCCGACTGGCTCACGTTTCACGACCGTGTTTTAACCCCCGGGTGAACCTGCTCCTTCTGCAGCTGTAGGTTACTGCCAGCAAGGAAGGCACTGTCACTGGTGCCTGTCACCACCCGCAGGGGTTCAGAGCAGCTCCCCTCAAGTCGGGAATTCACGGGGAGGGACAGGCCCGCCTGCCGGCCTCTTGTGTGAGCTGTGTCTCGTTCGTGCTCTCAGTGCCCACGGGAAGCAGGGCCAGGGAGCGGGTGTGGGTAGTTTTCCTTCCGGCGCTGTTGGCCCACAGGTTCTGGAAGAGCCTCGTCTCCAGCACAGCCACAGCGGCTGCAGCACCGGCGGGAGGGAGGGGGTAGGATGTGGAAGCCTAGGGTTAACCCCCAGAAGCTGGTATTTTCCTTTCAGAAAGGGCTTCAGACGAGCCATGAAAAGACACAGGAAGCGTCAGTGCACACTTCTCAGTGAAAGGCGCCAACGTGAAAAGGCTACACGTGTGGTTCCAACTCTAGGACCTTCTGGGACAGGCAAAAGCCATGGAGACGGTGAAAAGACCAGTGGTCCCCAGGGGTTGGTGGGGAGCGGGCATAGATAGGCAGAGCACAGAGGAGTTTAGGGCAGGAAAATACTCTGAACTACAAGGGTGGTTACGCAATACGTGTATCGAGCCTGGGTCCAAACCCACAGAATGTACTGCTCCCGGGTGATGCAGCAGAGCAGGTTCTTCCCTGGTAGCAAATGCACCCCCTACGGGGATGCTGGGAGACGGAGGCGGCAGCGGGGCGGGGGGGCACGTGGGAACTCTGTACCGTACCCTCACTCTTGCTGCGAACCTAAAACTGCTCTGAAAAATAAACTCTGTTTTTCAAAAATGGCTTCAGGAGCCTTTGCTCCTGGAGACGCCTACTTCTAATGAAAACGACAACAGCACGCACTGTCATTAACGTCTTTAATAATGTGCAAGACACGAGCGGGTGTGGCCTCGGTGGGCACCCCCTCTGCAGGAGGAAAGCCATGGCCACGTGCGCCGCCATTCACTGTACGAACCACAGGGACGCGGTTACCTCTTTACAGTTCTGACGGCCCCAGTTTCCAAGAACCGTATCAAAAGGACACCGTATTGTGACTGGAGCCGCTGGAAAATGTTAATGATTTGTTTCCAAACCCCGCCTCAGCACACCCTTCACCTTCAATTTATAAAAACAAGTGACTGTGCACAAAATCTCCCCTCCCCAGGAGCACAGGTCACGCACACGTCTTGGACACGAGCACCCGCACTGGTGACCGGGAAGCTGTTTGGCAGCACCGCAACCTTGATATAAATGCCTTAAGTTTGAACAGATCCGTGGCCCCTGTGCTGTCTGAGCAAAGACGTCACCATACCCGATGCAGCACGCGACCCCTGTTGGGAGGAAGGGGGCTCCTGAGGCCGTCCGTGACCCTGTCCTGGGCAAGCGGGGTCTCCCCCGCCCAGGCGACCTCGCAGCCCTCACGCGTGGCTCCAGGACGACGTCACCGCGGGGCTGCCACGCCCCTCAGGCCCAGGCAGCTCTGACTCTGGTCCGTGGTCCCTCATTTCCGTCTCTGGAGGTGGGTCCTGGTCCCAACTGGGGTGCTGGTTGGGACAAGCCTACACGTTCCATGGACACTGCTCTGCCACCGGGGTCAGGGGCCTGGGGAGGCTGGCGTGTCTGCGGAGGGTCACGGTGAGGCCGGTGAGGCCGCGGCTTCTCTGTTATCCTTTAATTACCGTGATCTGCCCGAGGCCGCAGACACATGGAGAGAAGCAAGGCCTAGGGGTGTGTGGCGATGTGGGACATCCGGGGACTGCTGTCCCCGAGGGCGGGCAAGGCCCCTGCCCGCCCCCCCCCCAACACTCTGCCTGTCCCTGAGCCACACCTGACATGTCAGGGACTTGCAAACCCACGATCTACCTCGTTCTAGAAAACCTCGGGTTTGGCTTTTCACTTACGAGGGTGGCCGAGTGACACGCGCCCCCTTTGCAGATTATGGGAAGTGGGGGTGAGCCGTGCCCAGAGATGCGTGTGTGAGGGTATTCCAGATTTACTGTTTCACTTTAAGGCTTAGGACCCATCATACATATATCTTTTAAAATTTCTAATTCTGAGCATCATTATTTCTGATAAAAATATTTTCCCAAAATCTGATACGTAACACAAGACGTCACATAGGCACTGCTTAGTGTTTCCAGAAATATATTTTGTGCGGATTTAGTTTTCAGATTTTTTTTGTTTTTTGGTCTACGGGTGCTTTGGTGAGCCGTGTTTTAGAACCTCTATGATCCAATTTTCCTGGTCAGTCTAATGCCTGGGTCGGGACCAGCGGTGCCCACCTGGTGAAGGGGGGACCTGGGCGTCAGACCACAGGGGCTACTGACGTGCTCGGTATGAAAATACTTGTTAAATATTAACAACAGGAACTTACCAGGATTTAGAAAATGTTCCGAATTTGTAAAAATGCTCCATTGCAGTGGGTCCCCGCAGGCACTTACACTCCCGTCCCCGGCCCGCGCCTCCTCCGGGTGGGGCTGTGCCTGCGACGCTGGGCGGGTGCCACCCGCGAAAAAAAGGCATCAGAGGGAAGCTTCAACATCATCGGGACACTTTATTCCTCAGGACGTTACAGGCTAACTCTCCCGGCGGAGCAGGTCAGTTCTGTTTCTGTGGAAAGTGTGCACCTTCGAAGTCGGGGACACTTCCTCCCTCGGACACGGGCACCGCGGCCTCCGCGGCGCAGGCCCAAGAAGCAAGTTCCTCTGGTGCAGGCGGCCGCGGGCCGCATGGAGGGGCTGTTCTGCCCGGGCCGCCAGCACCCAGCCCGGCATGCATGCATGCGCGGTGGTCGGGGACAGGCCCGCACCGGCTGCCCGCGTCCACGACGAGAACGCGGCGCCTCACGCGGACTCCTCGGCGGACAGGAGCAGCGGGTGGGTGTATTCAAACCCTTCAAACTCCGACTGGTCGATCCTCTTGAGGACGTCCCTGTGGGTACCGGACAGGGCAGGCTCGACGGGCCGCGAGAGACCCCGGCCCGCAGCTCGGGATGCCCCGCCCCCGCCCCCCCACGCGAGACCCGCCCACGGCCACGCCCCCGCCGCTCAGGACGCCCCGCCCGTCTGGCAGGTCTTACTCGTCGTCCGGGGTCAGCTGCACCGGCTCGCTGGTGAACTGCGTGTCGAAGTTGTCCAGGCCGTAGTCGTCCGTTATCTGCGGCTGGAAGGGCGGCAGGGCCTGCTTCTTCCCCAGCTGCAAGAAGACACGCGGTCAGACCCACGCGCGCCGGCTCAGCGCCCGCTTGGAGTTTGCACAAACATAAACCACGGAATCGAACAGAAGAGACCGCCTTTAAATATGCCTCATGTTTAAAGACCGATTGTTTTTCTCTTAAAGTCCAGCAGGAAAATTTTCCAGTCATAAAAACCCTACTTGAGCTGAAAAATGCTGGCAGCGCAGGCCGTGCGGGATGTACCTGGGATGGAGTGCAAGGTCCGGCCACCCACGCGGGATCCCACGCCATCTGGGGTTTGCGCCCCCCTCGGCAGCCCCACCACTTAAACCAAAGGAGGCTAGTTTGGGGAAGTTTCTTCCTTTCTTAATCTGGGAACCCAGGTCATAAAGGAGCTGGGACCTGGCAGGGACGCCCACACTGGAACCCCTTCTCCCAGAAAAGCCTTAAGTGGCCATTTCTATGGTTTTCTTTTTATATGTAAATTTATTTTTGGCTGCATTGGGTCTTCATTGCCTTGCAAGGGCTTTCTCTAGTTGTGGCGGGCGGGGGCTACTCCTCGTTGCAGTGCGCGGGCTTCTCATTGCGGTGGCTTCTCTTGCTGCGGAGCACGGGCTTCAGTAGTTGTGGCACGTGGGCTCAGTGGTCATGGCTCACGGGCTCTAGAGCTCAGGCTCAGTAGCTGTTGGCGCACGGGCTTAGTTGCTCCGCGGCTTGTGGGATCTTCCTGGACCAGGGCTCGAACCTGTGTCCCCTGGATTGGCAGGCGGATTCTTAACCACTGTGCCACCAGGGAAGCCCTCTATGTATTTCTAATCCCAATGGGATGCAAGGCAGTAAAACGCTTGTCAGGTGGGAAATGGGGCGTCTCAGGACCCAGACTCTGCTTCCTACTCGACATTTAGGAGGATGAGACATGCTCATGCCTAGAGAGAGTGAGTCGCGCTCTGCGGCAGAGCAACTCAGCGCCACGCCGCTCACAGTGAGGACGGAGGACGGCGAGGATGGAGCGGCCCCCACGTTCACACACTCGGTGACATAACCCACCCAGGTGTGCGCTGCGCACCTGTGCTGGGCCAGGCGCACTCCTAAGAACACAGATCGAGTCGTAAGTGAGAGGTAAGGTCCTGCCCCGCGGGGTCTGCGCCCACCCACACCAGCCACGTGTGAGCCAGCAGCCAGCCCTGCAGCCCGGAGCCCTCAGCTCTCAAGGCCCAGAGCAGCTTGACTCAGGAAGAGGATGCCCCAAGCCTTTCGGGACGGGCTGCCCCCTTCCCTTGGAGGGTCTGCGTGAGTGCTGAGCCTGGAAACCTCCACCTGGGTGGGGCCTCCGTGGGACCCCGTCCAAGATGTGGAACTGTCCCAAGGCCCCGTGTGGGGAGCGAGCGACAGCTGAGTCAAAAATAAGCCCCCAGCCCAGCTCAGCTCACACCGGCTCTTTGCACTGTGGGACCCAGAGCCATCAGGAACTCCAGTTATAGCAAGAGAAACAAACTGGGCCTGGAATGCTGAAACATGTTCCATAAGTCTGGGGACTTGGGAAGGATGAACGCAGGTTCTGCTGGCGAAGTTGGTGCATGAAATGAGGATGCCACAGAAACAGACGAATCCTTCCCAGTAATGCCCAGGTGTCAGGGCTGAGGCCAGCGCACCTGCCAGAGCCCCGGCAGAGGAACGCCTGTGTCTGTCACCCAGGGGATGCAGGAGCAGAGGGAACGGGCCGACCCGCAGGCAGAGCGGGGTCACCAGTGTTCGTGTGCGTGCGTGTGTCTGCACACCCGTGCACACACTGCAGTCACAAGGCCCCGGCAGCTGGTAGGGTTGGGCCACGCCCTGGGCACTGTTACGGGGACACAAGGCCTTCCCTTCTTCCCTGACTTCCTCTCATGAGCAAGTTTCCGTATTCTTCTGTATGTATGAAATACATTCTGGTAAAAAGTGAAAAAAGGGGGCATTTCTTACACGATTTTCCCTCCCTCAGGTCTCAGGCTGCTTTAGAAACATTTAAACAGCAAGAGTCAGAAAGAGTACGAGGCAAGCACAGCTGGGTGCTGGCCTGGGGTCCTCTGAGCCCAGCCCCACCCCTGCCCCTGCTCTGGGGGCCAAGGCTGCCTCAGTCCGTGGCAAAGCCCCCCGGAGTATCCCATACACAATGTCACCTCCTCTTCCCTCAGTCAAAAGCAGTGGACGAGGGACTTCCCTGCTGGTGCTGTTGATAAAACTCCGCCCTCCCAGTGCAGGGGGCCCAGGTTTGATCTCTGGTCAGAGAACTAGATCCCACACTCATGCCGCAACTAAGAGTTCGCATGCCACAACTAAGGACCCCACGAGCTGCAACTAAGGATCTGGCAAGCCACAACTAAGGAGCCTACCCCCACAACTAAGACCCATCGCAACCAAATAAAAAAAACAAAAACAAACAGTGGACGAGAACGGTGCCACCCGAGTGATGTCCTGTGCATCCCACCACTTAGCCCTGCGGTGTTATGGGAAAGAGGAGGCTGGCAGAGGACGGGGGTGAGGGGTGGCGGCTCCGGTTCTGAGGAGATGGCCTGAAAGAGGTGAGGGAGCGGTGGAGGTCGGGGAGGGGCACAGCTGTGCAAAGACAGGAGCGGACCTGGTATGTCGGGCGTCGAGGGGATCACGAAGGCCCAGAAGAGGAGGCCGTTGCTGCTAGGGGCCACGCGCGAAGCCGGGGACCAGCCCGGATGAGGGTGGCTCAGACCCAGGTGGCTGCAGTGGGGGTGGGAGAAGGTCCAGGCCCTGGAGGTTGAGTCCCTGAGGCCTGGGTGGGTCAAGGTCCACTGCAGGGGGGAGGGGCCACGGTGCACCGGGATGTCCTATTGGAACTAGCTAGCCAGCCAAGCGGAAACATCCGGGAGCTGAATCAACTCAGGCGGATGGCAGCGGTCACAGACCGGGCACCCCGCCACGGGACCCCCCAGCATGGCATGGGCGCCCAGGCAAGGCTGTTCCCAGGACCTTCAAGAAGCAGCCCCCGCCCCCAGGGGCTCGCCAGGCCCCCTCCTTGTTCTTCAGGAGTTTCCAGATGGCTCCCCGCCCATCTCCACCCATCGCACCCCCCTCGAGGGCCGCCCACCGCACGGGGCGGGGGGCGGTATCAGATTCCGCGCTGCTTTACCAGGTCCCAGTCTATACTACGGAAGAAAGCGTGAGACTTGATGTCGGAAAATCCAGTCTGCGGCCGGCAGCCGAGCCTCTCCTTAGGGTCCTGGGGGTCAGAGTTCAAATGAGGACAAGTCAGCACAGAGCAAGGCGGCCCCTGATTCCCGTGCCCAGCAGGGGAACGGGCCTGCCCTCCCCGGGACCCCCCCCCCCCCCGCCGGCCCAGCACCCAGGCGAAGGCCAGACGTTCCCTTCATTGGAAACGCTTCCTGCCGGCAGGTTAAGCTCCTCCGGGAAGTTCCTCTTTGGCATCGTTCCTCGTCGTTACATTTTGTCAAGCGTGAACAAGCATCCGTAGGACCAAGGAAGGACGCAGAGAGCCACACCCACGCCCGACACTAAAAATGCCAACCAGCTGGTGGAGCCGTGGCCCCAGCAACAGAGGAAGGGCCGCAGCCACGGCTGGCTCGGCCGCCACGGGGGCCACAAGCGTACCTTGTTTAAAAATCCTTTCAACACGTGGGAGGCCTTGACCGAGAGGAACCGGGGGATCCGGATGGGCTTCTCCAGGATGACTGCAACGACCCGGACCGGGAGGTGAGAGCCAGCCCCCTCTCCGTGCCCGGCCCCGCCCGCCATGTCAGCTCTGCCCAGCAGCCAGGGAGCCGGCGGCCTGCAGGGCACTGGGAACCCTCCTGAGCAGGCGGTTCGGGGCACTCGTGGTGCCCTGGGCCCCGTCCTACACCCCAGCAGGGTCTCGAGGCCGCAAAGGGCCCTAGTGCCCACGGTCACACGTGCTCACGATCACATACGAACCAACGGTGGCTCAGCTGGCCCTGCGTCCCCACGTCCACGGGTGCCAGAGGCCACCGTGGGGACAGCCTCGCCCTGAGCCCCAGCATGCCGGGGCTGTCGGTTCTGGCCCGGGGCCCAGATTGCAAGGAGCCGTGGCTGGAAGGGGGCAGCACTGTGGCTCAGCACAGCCGCTGCCCGGGACTCATGTGCACACCTGGCATGGGCGGAAGGGAGTTTGGGCTAAATCGGGACAGATTCTCTTTCCTGTGGGCGTGAGAGTGCCGTGTCCCCCTAGCCACGGCCGTTCCCACACCCACGGCCCGGGCTTTGCTCCCAGAGAGCCGGTCGTGGACGGGTGGCCCCACCTAGTCTGTGGCAGCCGCGGGGACCAGCCTGGGGACCTGCACCTCTGAAAGGGGAAAACCCGCAGGGTGTGGAGTCAGCTGGACGCACGGCCCGCGCACCTTGGAAAAGGTAGTCCTCGGTGTTCATGTCGGGGTTGTCGGTGATGATGTCGAAGGGGGAGCGGCCAGCCATCATCTCGAACATCAGGACGCCCAGCGCCCACCAGTCCACACTGAACCCTGGGAGAGAGTGCAGGCCTGTCAGGCCGGGCCTCTCCAGTTGTGCTGTCCCGTCACGGGGCGACAGTCATGACAGTTTGCGTTTCCTGAACCACAGCTGAGGATGCATGTCCCCAGCGTCTCCCAGGCAGCCTGGCCTCCCCTCTGTCCACTGTCCCCGGGACGCTCGGCTCCCCCTTACTAGCTGCAGAGCTGTCTCCACATCGAGGCAGTCCACGGACGGCCAGCTGCTCCCAGGGTCTGCAGCTGTCCACCTCCATCACACACGGGGTCCCCATCCCGGGCCAGGTTCTAGACTCCCTGCTCTGGTCCACAGCTGCCGTCTGTCCTTCTCTGGCTACTAAGTGACTTCAACCCTATCAGCCTCCTGGGTGCCCAGGTATCTGAGGGTGCGAGAACTGCCCACCCTGCCTACCCGCCCCCCGACTGTTAACAGCAAGGAAAATGTGTGGAAATATTCGATGGTATGTTTGGGATGTGAAAACAGCAGAACCCAAGGAAGGGGTGACAAGCTCCAGTGTCCACGGGGGCTGTGCGTGGCTCTAGCGGCTCTGGGAACCCCCTCCAGAGGGCGGCGCCCACTGACTCGGGACACCCGCCTCAGCCCTTCGGGCTCCTTGACCAGAGGGATCCTGTCCAGTGACCTCGCCAGGGGACACCCAGGTGGACACACAGGACAACAGCTGGGGACTGAGGCCAGTTAGTGGCTTGGGGCTGGGACGAGGTAAGGTGTGCATTTTAGTGCCATTTGGTTAGGAAGCCCCGGCTGCCGGGCCACGGCCCCAGAGCCCCTGGTGGGGAGCCCCGGCAGGGTTGGCCCCAGGCAGGCCCACCTCCCTCTCTCTCTGCTCCGTGGCCGAGTCCCCAGGGAGAGGAAACTCCCAGGGCTTGGGGCGCGCTCCCCCGCCTCCGCTGCGCCCAGCGCCCTAGCGCCCCGCCCACGCTCACCGTACTCCTCTCCCCGCAGGATTTCCGGGGCGATGTAGTTCGGGGTCCCGCAGAAAGTGCTCGTCGTGTCACCGGGGCCCAGGCCTTCCTGTAGGGATAGAGCCAGTTACCAGGAGGGAGGGGCCCGCCGGCGAGAGAACCAACAGAGGACCGGTGACGTGGGGGCGGCCGGAGCCCGGCAGCCAGGACGAGACGGAGCGGGCGCTGGGTTGCCCGGGACCCCCCAGAGGCAGGCGGGGGCAGCGGGCCGGGAGCCCACCTTGCACATGCCGTAGTCCGTCAGCTTGATGTGACCGTCAGCGTCGAGGAGGACGTTGTCCAGCTTCAGGTCCCGATAGATGATCCCTCTCTCGTGTAGGAAGTTGAGCGCGATACAAATCTCAGCAGCGTAGAACCTGGGGAGGGGTGACACCCGTCATCAGCAGAGAGAAGCCAACCAGGAACCGGGACGGGGGCCCAAGCGCACAGACGCCCCGTATCCTCCGCTGAAGAGCACGTGGGCCGACAGGACAGGACAAGGCACGCAGCGTCCTCGTGGTCAGGGAGACGCACACCAAACCCACCATGAGACGTCACCTCGCGCCCACCAGGACAGCCACTCTCCAAACCCCCCAGACAGAAAAGAACAAGTGCTGGTGAGGATGTGCAGAAACTGGAAGCCTTGTGCACTGCTGGTGGGGATGTAAAATGGTGCAGCTGCCGTGGAAAACAGTACGGAGCCTCCTCAAAAAAATTAAAAATAGAATTGCCATGTGACCCGGCAATACTGCTTCTGCGTATATATCCAAAAGAACTGAAAACAGGGACTCGAATGGTCATTTGTACCCCCATGTCCACAGCAGCACTATTCACTGTGGCTAAAACACAGAAGCAACACAAGTGTCCATTGTCAGATGATGGATAAACAAAATGTGGTCCATTGACACAATGCAGTAATATTCAGCCCTAAAAAGGGAGGAGACTCTGACACCTGCTCCGGCGTGCGTGGACCTTGAGGCCACGATGCTGAGTGAAATAAGCCAGGCACGAAAGGCCACATCCTACGTGATCCCGCTTCCACGAGGCCCCTGGAGGCGATTCACAGAGACAGAAAGGAGGAGGGTGGCGGCCGGGGCTGGGGGAGGGGTGGGGAGTGAGTGTCTCATGGGGCCAGAGCGTCGGTTTGGGAAGATGAGAAAGTTCTGGAGATGACGGTGGTGGTGGTTGTACACACCATGAATGTGCTTAACGCCACTGAGCTGCGAACTTACAAATAGATGCACCGAGACAGTAACTTTATCTCATGTGTGTTCTACCACAATTAGGAAAAGAGGACATGAGCGTGTGGGGCTCGCTCTTCTCCAATGACTACCCGCCTCCCCCCAGAAAGGATCTACGGTGACTCATGATGCCGCGTGGAATTATTTTCCAGTGAGGAAATGAGGAAAAGAGAAAAATATGGAAAACAGGAAAGAGCTACGTACGGGGTGGAAATAAACGCCCCACCCGCCCGTGAGGCCAAGGCTGCGCGGCGGTGATGGGGTCAGTGTCCCTGAGAGTCATTTAGAAAGAAATGGAGACGGTCTTCCTCTTCCAGGCGAGCCCCTGCTGTACATCCGTGCAGATGGCGGGGAGCGGCCCTGCCATCCAGGCGGCTAAGCTGATGGTCGGGACGTTCACCCCGTTTCAGAAACAGGGGAAAGCACGGCGCCACCGCACACGCAGCACTCCAGGGGGTCGGCCACTCCCAGGACCCTCCCGGCTCTGGCCTGGCCCCTGGCGGGAGGCAGTGACCCCCTGTGCCCCTTCCCCAAATCCACTTCCCTCCTCTGACCCCCCAGGCTCCCCCCGGCCCCCGGCTGCACCCACCTGGCGTGCTCCTCGGGCAGCTTCCTCTGCCTCTGCATGTGAAACATGAGGTCGCCCCCGTTGACGTACTCGATGACCAGGAACAACCTGTGGGACACGTGGCGGGGAGGCCAGGGTCACAGGCGCGGCCGGGACCCCCAGGGGTCCCCCTCTCTGGCCGGTCACCCTCCTGAGAGGCCCAGGGAAGGCGGTGACCGGGGCTGCCCGCCCGGCTCTGGGGTCAGAGGGGAGCCGCTCAGCTCTGACCCCAATGCAGTAAAACTCAGGAGAGAAACTCGCCACTCGCTGCGTCCAACACAGTTATTTGTTCTCCCAGGGGTGCCAGGCCTGCCTTTGGTTAAAAAAGGTAAAAATAAGGCAGGGCTGGTGGCCGGAGGCCCACTGGGGCAGGGAGGGCACTATGTGTCTGGGTGGCCGCAGAAGGCCTCCCCAGGGAGCAGAAGCCCGGGTGGTGGGGGGACGGGAGGGGCCACGGGGGAGGGCGGAGAGCTGAGGGACCACCCTGTAGGCCAAGGGGAAGCCAGAGGGCAGATGCACAAACCAGGTGATGCGAAGGACCCTCTGGCCGCCGTCTGGATGCACCCCAGGAAGGGCGGACGGGCAGGCGGAAGGGGGAGGAGGTGCCCAGGTGAGAGCACAGGTGCGCTGGCCAGGAGGGCCTGAGGCAGAGGCCGCAAGATTGCCAGTGGGCTGGGCAGCCAGGAGGGGAAGGAGTGGGTGGGACCCTCCCTGAACAGCAGGTCCCAAGGGGGAGGGTCAGGCTTGCTGACCTGGCCACCGGGAGCGATGCCGGCTGCCCTCCAGGAGGGGTGTTGGGGGCAGCGGGGTCGGGGCTGCCGGCGGGAGGATCCCTGGGATTGACAGATCCGTCCTCCGGATGCAGGCAGGGCCCTTCAAGTCTCCAAATTTACCATTTACCATGTGGTTGCTTTTCTGATAAGATCCTTCTCACATTTAATAAGGTTCCATTTTCAAAATTAAATTCCCACACGATTTTCCAGAAATACCCTGCTGAGGGCAGCTCGCGGATTTTTAGGTCAACGGCTCCTCTGGGGCGCTTCTGGGGAGTTGGGAGCACAGACGGAGGGGAGCAAACCCGCCAGCCCCCCAGCCTGTCTGCATCCCTGATTCAGTGATGACGTCCTTTAACACGGGGCAAGTGAACAAGCTGCAAATCGCCTTCCAACTCTCTGATTACATGTTTAGACTAGAAACAACTCCTAAATACATAAATAGCAGAAATGGAGACAAAAGCCTGAACACTGGGTGGGTAGCCAGAGCCTTCCCTGTCATCCTGGAGAAAACCCAGCTCCTCTGTGGGGGCAAAGCGGCTCCCCCGCCTCCAAAGGATGCTCCCGGAAAGGGTCCAGGAACCCTGGCCCTGACGCGGGTCCACCCGCTTTACAGACAGATTGTGCTCACGCACATCTTGCCTGTGGCCGCTTTCACACTACAACAGAGGTGAGAGACGGAAAAAGCTTGCCGACCAGCTACAAACAGCAAGGACAAACGACAGCTGTACAGCCCCCGCTGACCGTCGGGCACTATTCCAACGTGTGTGCACGTCTGATCCTGGCAGCTACCCTGAGGGAAGTGCTATGCAGCTCCTCGACCCCTGGGGAGAGGCCTAAGACCGAACGGTTTTAAAAAAAACCATTTACTAACAACCCTGTGACATCAAAGCACAGGACGGTATTTGCCACCAGGACCCGGAATCCTGCAGCCCCAGGAGGTGTGTTCACCCCAACGTGGGTGCTCCCCAGGAAACGGATGTGGCCGCCCACACAGGGACAGAAAGAAATACACCAGTTCTGGAGACAGACACCAGCAGGACGGCTTAGGGAGCAGAAGAGATTTAAGGGGACATTTAAGAACCCAGAGAAGAAGCGGCAATGGTAGTTTCCCTTCTGTATCCGGGGGAAAGACCGTCAAGGCAGTTTCAAGAGAAGCCGCATCTCTACGCGTGGACGCGGGGACACGTTCAGCTGGTCTGTGGCTGTCACCTGGGGCCCCGGGTCTCAGGTAACTTGCCGATCAAGGAATTTATTTCATTTGTGAAACTGATCAGCTGCAAGAACAGAGCAGGATGGTTTTTTTTCTTAAAGCAACTGTGTATCTGAAGAATTTTTTCGTTCTACAAATAAATCTTAATACTACTTCCAACATTGCACTTTTTCTTTTTCCTTTTTGGTTTTTACAGGAGTACACTGGATTTACAATGTTGTGTTAGTTTCAGGTGTACCACTTTCAGCATTTCTTTAGCGCAGAACCCCACCAGAGCCGCCAGGGGCTGATTCATTCTGATGACAAGGCTTTGTGTGACTCAGACAAGCTGGCTGCTATGACAAAACGCCCCGATGTCCATGGCCAAGCGCAGCCGAAGGCCGTCTCTGGGCTTCACGCCCGGGGCTCTGCCACGGCGCAGGCAGGGTTGGCACGTGTGTGATGCCAGGATGGGAAAGAAGCCACCCCTGGGGCCGAGACAGCAGCTTACGTTTCCTCGGTACTTCACAAAATGTGCAAAATATAGTAAAACCTCGCAAAACAGGATTCATCAAGAGCTGGAGACAGATAGGGGAGTAAACACCACAGTCAACTCACAGGCTGGGACCAGGGCAGGAGCAGAGGCCAGAGGCCGGCCCTACCTGCCTGACCCCCATCACCCGAGGAAAACCTGGGATGTGGGGCCTGTCCGATGGCTGAGGGTGCCGGGGGCAGGGGAAGAGGGGACCGTGGCCCCATCTGCATGGGAGATGCTCTCCTCAGCTCGGGGATGAGTCAGGCCAGGCCCCTACCTCCCCACAGCCCCCATGGGATAAAACACCAGCCCCAGGCTTCCCTGGTGGTGCAGTGGTTAAGAATCCGCCTGCCAATTCAGGGGACATGGGTTCAAGCCCTGGTCCGGTAAGATCCCACATGCCACGTGCACCACAACTACTGAGCCCACGTGCCACAACTACTGAGCCTGTGTGCCACAACTACTGAAGCCTGTGCACCTAGAGCCCGTGCTCCGCAAAAAGAGAAGCCACTGCAATGAGAAGCCCGCGCACTGCAATGAAGAGTAGCCCCCACTTGCCGCAACTAGAGAAAGCCCGCGTGCAGCAACGAAGACCCAATGCAGCCAAAAATAAATAAACAAATTTATATATATATTAAAAAAGCCACCAGCCCCATACCTCGCTCAGAGGGGACACCGATGGCATGGGACAGTGTGCTGAGATCAAGAGGTAATGCCACATGGACACCAGCAGCTGGCTGCATCTGGCCCCCCACCCATGTCTGTCAATAAAGCTTTATCGGAACACTGTCTTTGTCTGTCTGAACCCCAGTGAGTAGCTGCCACAGAGACCATGTGGCCCTCAAAGGTGAAAATACTTACTATCTGGTCTTTTGAAAAAAAGTGTCGACCCCGCTGGTGTCAAAAATAACAAGAACAGCAGACTTTACAGCCCTCACAAAACGTCAGGCACTGTTCCAAGCACATCTGTGTATAAAACTTAACCTGAGAACCGTGCGGTAGGTTCTAGGAGTTTCCCTACTTTACAGACGGGGACACCGAGGCAGTGGAGGTGAAACAGCTTTCCCAGCATCACACAGTTACTGTCTAATAAGATCTGGTAGCGGCCGATCTGGATGAATCCAGAACGCAAGCCTGGAGCCCCACCGCCAGTTACCGACCCCCCATCACAGGGGTGGCTGCCCCCCAGTGGAGCTCAGGGACCGAAGAAAGGAAAAGAGGAAGCAGACAAGCACCTGGGCTCCCGACAATGAACGACAGACAGGAAAGGAGGCTGAGGGCCAAAGGGAGCATCTCGGGAGAGACCACCCTCATTCCCGGATGAAAATCAGAAACGCAAGGCAAGCCCCAGGACAGACACGGTCCGAACCAAAACCCTGAGTCAGAAGGATGCTCACAGCGATCGCGGTGAGCATGCAAACCAGATACAGCCCACGGCTCCGGGGCAGCTGCCTACAGAGCAGGGAAGCTGGCAACTCCAGGCCCAGAAAAACCTCCTCTCGGAGCGGGGGGACGAACAGCTTGTCTCCATCTCCCTGTGGACGGCGCGTGCTGGACGGACACACCACCAAGCACCCGTCTGCGTTCGAGGGCAAGGGGACCTGGCTAAGCCTGGCTCAAGCGCCTGTGCTGTCACACGTGAAGGAGGCACGGAACGTGAACTCCAGCCCTTCCCAGACTCGGGAGTTGTGCCTCATGATGGAATCGAGCAAAGCAGGAGAGACCAAAACCGTGAAGCAGCTACAGAAGGACCGGCGGGAGGGTGGCACACCTAAAAGACATAACAATTACAGCAAACGCAGTTGGGTGGTGGAGAGAGGGAAGCTGCCCTCTGAAACACCACAGGCCCCAGCAGATTCAGGGAATCCTGCCAAGAGATCATTGCAATGAGATTTAGAATGTTCCAGAGAGTAAAAAAATAAGGAAAATGCAGAAATCTAATAACGATTGTATAAGGGGAACTATAGATGGATCAGAAAACATCAATGAAAAACTCCTAAATAAGATCAGAAAACTGAATTCAAAAGGACATTAACAAAACTGTACACTAAGACCAGGCATGCGTTTCCCCAGGAATTCAAGGAGAGTTCAACCCTGGGAAATAGGTTCTAATGATACAATTCATCATTTTAGGAGGCCCCGAGGAGTAAAAGTCATAACAATCACCCCCATAAACGGTGAGAAGACCTTCGGAAAAATTCCATATTCTTTCTTGACAATAAAATAAAAAGAGGTGTAAACTTCCTTCAGACAAACTGTAACTCCACGCCGGTTACTGGCGTGTCTGTAACCTCCCCACTGGGAGTCTCTGAGCTGCGTTTCTGAGGCTCTGGGGGAGATGGGATGATGGGGTCCAGGAGTCCGCAGGGGGTGAGCCTGTTCCCAAAAGCCAGACAGGGGCAGCACCTCCTTAGCCTCCAGCCTTGTCAGACGGGGCCCCTGTGGACCCGGAACTCAGGGCAATGGCCACAGGTGGAGACGCTGGTCCCTGCTGCTCCCTGCCTCCCCCAGTGCCCCTGGGCCCCTTGGTGTAGCAAACGTCAACACATTTGACTGGAATGCCAGCGCGGTCTGGTTCTGCATTCCTGACACCCCGCTGGCCCACGGCAGCTGGCGCTGGGCCCTCAGTGCCAACACCAGACGCGTCCCCTTGGGGTCAGGAAGGGGACAGGTTTGTCCACCACCACCAGTCCCCAAATGTGGTAGGTACCAGCTGATGTCATTAGAGGGGCACGAATCGGGATGCAGGGGGTAACAGCATCGTCTGCAGATGTTATCACTGCACAGCCGGAAATCCAAGAAAACCACCTGAAATTTACCGGAGAAAGAGAATCATGAGGAAAAGGGCCCGAAATCAATGTGCAGAAACCGCGTTACGTTGCTTGTTGCTCTAATGGAAGAAAAGGCCTCCCTTACAGTAGAAACAGAAGAGAGAAACACTCAGGACAAGATGAAGCGAGGAACTGAAAACTCTGCACGAAGAAAAACTAAGATCTCCCGAAAGAGCAGATGAAAAGGGAAACCACGTAACTGAGCAGGAAGCGCCTGCACCCTAAGGATGCCCCGTCTTCCTTTCCGGAGCTGGACAGGTTGACTCCAAAGTCCACATGGAGAAATAAACAGCAAAAGGGAAAACAAGCAGCAGAACGTGCCGGTGACAAGGCCAGGCAGTGCACACAAAGCTCCTTCCTCCTCCACTCTCCTGCGTTTTGAAATGGCGTCAAGCTTTTTTGAAAAAAGGAGCTACCCTTTTACGTGGTTTCTGATGTCGTTTAATAGTTGGCAAAAGCGCAATTTCAGGCCTGGTCCTGACAGTTACTTCGACCAAAGGAGCCCCCACGCCCGGCTCTAGCGAGGCCCTGTCCAGGGGAGGCGTGCAGCTGGACAGGACGTCCTCTCAGTCAGGCAGCGGCTGCGTGGGGCACCGGAGTCACCGCATCCTAACGGGATGGTCCGAGGACGCCCGCTCACGGAGAGCACGTCCCACGCCCGTGCACGCCCGTCCCCAAGCACGCGGTAATAACACGTCCCCACCACCCACTTGCCCTGGTCTGAAAGCAGCCAGTCGCCACCAGATTAGGAAGAAAGAAGGAATCACACTCAGTGAAGGCCGTGTGTGGGCACAGCGGCAGGAGGACTCAGGCCCCTGCGCTAGGCGGACGGAGGCCATGCCCCAAGGGTCCCTCACTGTCCGGGGCTGTGGCGTGATCCACAACAGCTACCACAGTGTTTCCAGAGAGATGGAAACGCTGGAAAAATACAGCGAAGTCCTGAAACCTCCTGAGTGTTCCGGGGAGTCTCGACTCACTTCTCCCCACGTGCGCCCTCGTGCCGGGCAGTCTAGCCCGAGGGGCCCTGCTTGGTAGCCTGAGGGGTCAGGGCTGCGTCCGGACCATTGGATGCAGGGGATCCAGGTGGAGAACAGAGGCTGACGTGGCTCCACCCACGCCCACTGTCACTCAGCGCCGCGCTTTCTATTCCGGGTTTAAATTATGACTGGAACACACGTACTGCCTTTGGAAAGTACAGTGACTCACGTTCCCAAGGAGGGAGCACCTGCCCCTCAAGGTCGCGGATGACTCCTGCCGCGTGCACGGCCCCGTGGGCGCATCCTCACGCAGATGTCACAGGTGTCCCGTGACCACCACCAGGGCCCCCGGGAACCGGATCTCCCTGACCCTCCATCAGGAGCGGGCGGAGGTCAGACTGGGCCCGGGGTCTGCTCACCGCAGGCCCGCCGGCTCCTCACCGTGGCGACAACACACGTGGCCCCGGCTCCCCCTCGGCTCCCGCTTCCCAGCCCCGCGTCCACACCGCCCACTGGACACGTGCTTGCCCCGCGCCCCCAGCTCTCCATGTCAGACCCCGCCTGCCACCCTGGCAGCACCAAGCGTTCGTCAGTCCTGCCACGCTCTCCCTGGCATTGGGCGAACTCACCATCCTCGTCTCCCTCTAGACCTCCCTCAGGCCTCCTCGCCCAGCAGGTCCTGCGTCCCCGGCTGAGGACCGTGGTGCTTTCGGAAGCCTTTCCTCATCCTTCCCCGGCACAGCCGCCTCCCCTGGGACACACCCATGTGGCCGTCCCTCGTGGGTTCTGCCCCCACCCCGCCCCGCCTTGGCGGCGTTCCCAGGGTACACGTGTGCGTTGTGGCCCCCCTGTATGGGGCCCCGGGACCCCGTCCAGGCTGAGGTCTCTCCAGAGCTGCAGGTGAGTCCTCAGGTGCGATTTACAAAGGCCAACACGCAAGGCGTTTCACATCTCGAAGCCACCGGGAACCAGGAAGAACCGAGCTTAGCGTCTAGGCGGGCACCGCAAACAAGGCACAGCCGCTGCGTTCTTTAAAGGGTAAGAAGCGCCCGCGGCCGCGCGTGAATATAGACAACCAATTGGCCAACGGTTAAAAGGCTTTACGTTGGAACAGCAAGTTGACTGCAAGCACTTTACTGGTGGCTTGCTCATCTGTGATCTGAGATCACGCAGAAGCGAGAAAAAGGTCCCCAAACTACAATCTAACGTGGGGGCTGGGGGAGGGAGACATAGATTTCCAGCCACCATCTCTCGATCACCCATTTTCCCCACAATAGCGTAAACTGAAGCCGTTTCCCCTGTTTTGGCCATTTCGGAGTTAATTTTGGCTGTTGTGTAGAAAAGATGGGCTGTGTGGATACGAACAATGGTTTTTCCATAACACAGACGTTTATTTTACACTAAAACCCCACTGTGGGACTTCCCTGGTGGTGCAGTGGTTAGGAATCCACCTGCCAACGCAGGGGTCATGGGTTCAAGCCCAGGTCCGGGAAGATCCCACATGCCGCAGAGCAACTAAGCCCGTGCGCCACAGCTACTGAGCCTGCGCTCTAGAGCCCGCGAGCCACAACTACTGAGCCCACGCGCCACAGCTACTGAAGCCCGTGCGCCTAGAGCCCGTGCTCCGCAACAAGAGAAGCCACCGCAATGAGAAGCCCGCGCACCGCAACGAAGAGCAGCCCCCGCTCGCCACAACTAGAGAAAGCCCGTGCGCAGCAACGAAGACCCAACGCGGCCAAAAATAAATAAATAAATACAGACATAAATAAATACATTTATAAAAAAATTAAAAATAAAAATAAAGCCCCACTGTACCATCTGCATACGTTTGTACACGCGCGGGGCTCTGTACCCTGTGTATACACGTGGCGACATTAGTGACTGTAACGCTCGGGACTCCACGTCCATGAGTGAACGTGGAACATGGCAGAGCCGGACGGCACTACTGGATTTGGGGAGAAAAAAGAAATGCTTGTTTTCTTCCCATCCGGAGACCCCCTTCTGATAACTGCTCATGAGAAACTGTGCTTATTTACCAGAGTTTTGCTGGTGGCGGCCCGCGGGCGCAGCTCCGGAGTGGAGCGGGTGTCCGCTGTGTTCAGTGGCGCTGCAAGGGCTCCGCCGGCTCCCGGCACCACGGCAGGCCCTCGGGGCGGCAGCTCGGCGAGGAGCCCACGGGAAGAGTCGAGGTGGCCCGCACGCCCATCCCAGCCACGTCCCCGCCGCCACCCTGCCCACCCACCTCCCAGTTCCCGACTCCAGTGGCCTCGCTCCTCATTCACCAGCAGCAGCGGGCGCGGTGCCGAGAGCCGCCCAACGTGGGGCGGGGCAGCTGCTGGCTCCTATGTCCTCGCGGGCTCAGACACGAGGTTCCGTCTGTTTGTTCCAAGGCCCAGCACCCCCAAGAAGAAAGGCCCTTTCAGCCGAAGCTTACATCATTCACGGTTCCCCGGGAGCGGGGCCTTCCTGGCTGTAAACGTTCCACTGACGGACCCACAGCCACAGCCCCTGAGGTGGGCATCCCTGCCATTCCCTGTCCCAGGGCTGAGACGGGGCCCAGAGAGGGTGCCCTGTGCGAGGTCGCCCGAACAGTAAGGGGGGCTGGCAAGCGAAGCCCAGCTGTCGGCTCCAAGCCTCTGCTGGTACCACTGTCAGGAGAACCACAAAAGGCTTTGAAAGACCGAAATGAGGACGGGATCTCCGGAGGAGCCAGGCTCTGCTGCCACCTCCCTCCCAGGGCACGGCTTCCGGGCTCTCCCTCCGTCTCTGAGCCACTTTCCAACCGGGTGCGTTCTACACCAACAGTGCCATCCACAGACTCGCAAAGGAAGTCTGCCTGGTGGGGCCCCTCCCGGCCTCCCAGCCGGCTCGGCACCAGGCATCGGCCAGTCCCAGGGTCCCCGTCACCCGACGTGTGCGGGAACTTGAATTCTCCTGTGAGCGGGCTGTAACCTCTGACGAGTCCCTCATTAATCAGTGAGTCACATAAACGCTGACACACGCTCACTTTATATCTGTACCAAGGACATGACTGTACCTTAAGAAAATTATCCTTCAACACCACAACTGCCTGTGAGGTGCCAGGTATGAACCAACTGCTGGGAGCACGAAACACCCCACCCGGCCCTGCTCTCAGGGAGCTCACACCGTGGGTGGTGGGGGACAGGCATATATCATAAACCGGCGTCAAAGCAGGCGCGTGGAAACAGCCCGGAAAGACACCTATCCGGACTAACCAGGTCTCAGGTGCTTCTAGACGTCACTGACGGATTCCATAAAAGTGGGAGGCAAAGGAACTAGACGCAGATGCTAATGGCTCCGGGGCTGCCTCCCGGCTGTGAGTGCGAAGGCTGTACACAGCTTCTCACGTCAGTTTGGAAAGGCGCTACCGTGCGCACCTGCATCGTGGGGCTCACACAGAAACACCTGCGGGATGGTTTTTGTTTCCAATTCTAACCTTAACGCACCTGGGAACACGTGAGCCGGCGGATTTCCGGGACGTGAGTGCAGAAAGCGCTGTGCTCCTGTAACAGGGCTGGAAGTGAGGCTGAAACACCTGACCCTTGTACATCCACGCCCTACAAGTTCATACAGTGAAGTTAACTGAAAAACACAGCAAGACTCGTTTCACAATACATTTAGGAAGCGTGGGGTTGGGGGGACACCCTCGGGCGGGCCCCATAATCCCAAGAGACTGGTCACAGCCAAAGAGAGGTGAGGAACGCGCACCGGACACTATGCTGGGCCCTCCCGGAGCCCCGGGTGGGGGAAGAGGCCCGGCAGGCAGGGCGGCAAAGACGGACAGAGGGACCCAGGGGCAGCCTGGTTGCAGGGGCCTCGTCCACACGCCTAGGGGCCTGGACCGTCTCCCAGAAGCAATTGGGAAAGTGGTCGGGGGGCTCTGAAGCAGGTGATGGATACTTCAGATCTATGTTCTCGAAACATGGCTCAGTTCCAACGTGGGGGAACTGACAGCCTGGTGCCCCAGGGACCGGACGCCCCGAGGAGGCTGCAGCTGGGGCTCAGGGGGAAAGGGAGGGTCTGAGACCCACTCAGGAGGCAGAAGCACTGAGATCTGGGAAGGTGGCAACGCCAGTTCCGGTGGGAACAGGGGACTGAAGATCGAGAGAGGTGGGGGTGGGTGCGGGGGGTGTCGGGGGGTGAGTCACTGCTCTGACCACAACGAAGCCCCGAGCAGAGAGTGGGCGGAGCAGGAGCGAGACCGTCGCGCAGAGAGGCTTGCTGCACGCTGGGCCCTGGCAGAGTCGGGCCCTCGCTCGATCCCTGGCTCCCTGCGCTGATATAAACCTTCCCCAAGAGATAAGCGTATCTCACCGTGATCACACTGCACGAACAACACGGTTTACACGGAACACCTGCTGCTGGCTGGGAGTGTGGGACTTGGGCACGTGTTAGGTAGAGGTGCCTGCGTGACCCGCCCCCAGTAAACCCCGAGTTTCACAATTCCCTGTGGAGGGATTCAGGGTGTGCTGTGGGACTCCACAGGGAGGGACTCCGGGCAGCTCATGCCCGGTTTCCTCGTGACTTCACCCCGTGCGTCGTTTCCCTTTACGTCCTTCCACAGCAGTAAGCCTTAGCCCTGAGTCTGACGACGTGCCGTGTCCTGCAAGTTCTCCTAAGTCACCGAACCTGGGGGTGGGCCCTGAGCACCCGACCCAGAACACAGTAACTTTTCAAGTAAACAAACTGTGTGAGTTCAAGTCATCTGGCCGAAAAAGTTCCAAACTGAGTGTACGCTGACTATCCTGGACCAGCAGTTCCAAACCTTTTTAAGGTAGAATTCTAATATGTACAAAGCTTCTAAGTGAGGCTGGTTAGTATCTATTCATCTATCCCACTAACCAGTGAGATCCATTAAGCACAAAGGCAGGCCTCCCGTTCACAGTGGCCTCCCAATACCTGCTCCCACGCTTGTACCAGTGGGATGCGTTCAATAATTTGTAAACAGAATGAAAGAATTGAGCTTCATTTGTATGAAATTTACTTAATATGACACCGGCCAACGAGAACAACAAAGCTAGTTTGAGGAACCAAAAAGCCCCTATACTTGCAGAGAGGAGGACCCTACAGACGACGGCAGAAACCTCGCGACGACACAGCCTCCACACGGTTCAGGTCAGAGAGCAGCAGAATCCCAGAAGTGCCCCCTTCCTCTTACCGACTTGTTGTCTGGAAGCAGGAGTGTAAGCCGACCAGGAAAGGGTTGCTGGATGCCTGCTCGAACACGTGCTTCTCTGTCTGTACCCAGTCAATGTCCTGAAATAGAAGCCAGGGAGTGTGAACACTTCACGGGCATATCCTGGAGAAGGGGAGGCAAGAGAGGAATGTCAGCTCTGCTGGAGGGGAGACCATGCAGAGAGGAAAAGAAAACGCCCGCTGAGAAATTCTCCCCACCACCATCGCCACCCCACCACTGTCACCCACTACCATCCGTCACCTTCACCTTCATCATCTCCACCACCATCAGCATCTCCGTTACCTGTCATCTATCACCGTTCACATTTCTCACCGTTTCTACCACCATCACCAAAGCCACCATCACCAGCTGTGCACTGGCCTCTGGGCTACAGGCTCTCCCGCACTGCCCCGTGTGCTGCCCGGGGCAGCCTTGGAAAGTCTGTATTATCATCTCCGCTTAAGACAGGAGGAAACAGAGAGTGGAGGCTTCTCCAACACCCCACACCCACCTCCCAAGCACCAGCTCCCACGGCAGGCCTATCTCCCTCCCAATCCACCCTGGAACTTGGGAAAAACTCAGCTTGAGAGTCTCAGCTTTGGTTCCATTACAACCCCAGAAAGCAGAGTCGGACGAGAGTCCCCGAATTCCCCGGGTTAGACCTCTTGTCTCAGGGGTTGGGAAGCGAGAGGGAACGGGATGTGTCCACGGTAGCCTGCCTTCCCCTGAAGGTTTCTGGAAAAACGAGCAGACTCTCAGTGAGCATCCCTTTGGTGGCCAAAGACCGTCTGGGTTCCTCGTCCTGGGGCTGGGTCCTGACCCCTCTGCCCCTCGCTCCCAGGGACGCCCTGGCCGGCATGGCTCTGTCTGACCAGCCCCACCTCCCCCAGCTCCACTCGCTCGTGCAATGGCCACCTGGTGTCGGCACTCAGCGTCTCATGTGCAGAGCCGGCCTCAAACAGAGCCCTTGACTGTCCCTGCGTCTGTTCTCGCAGGCACCGGGCCACCCGGGTGCTCAGGAAGGAAACGCCGTTGGGTGGGTGATGCCTCCGCCCCCACGCCCCCGGGTCCACCCGCCTCCCGCCTGCCGGACTCCCCACGCTAGTTTAACAAAACGCCACAGACCTCGAGACTCAAATCCTCCAAACTGTATCCTCTCGCTGCTCTGAGGCAGAAGCCTCTGGGCTCAGGGTGTGGGCAGGGCCCCGCGGAGGGTCCTTCCTGCACCTCCAGGGGACTCTGGCCCTTCTCCGCCTCTGTCTTCACAGTGACTTCTCTGTGTGTGTTTTCCTTCCTTCCTGTCTCAAATCTTTCCCTGCCCTTCTCTAAAGGGACACTCGTCACTGGATTTAGGGCCCCCAGCTGATCCAGCATGACCGCCGCAGGATCTGTGATTACATCTCCCCAAATAAGGTCCTGTTCCCAGGTTCCTGGGATTGGGACGGGGGCCACGGGACGGCAGCGCCTCTCACAAACGCACAGTTGGCCCGCGCGCCACATCCTAGGGTCTCGCTCCCCTGAGACCACCTCCGAGTCCGAGCTCCAGTCCCCGCCACGTGCGAAGATGCCGAGAGCGACCACAGCAGTAACTCTCTGGAGGCCTCTCCTCTCAGCGTTCTAGAAACCGGCCCTCACACACCATCAACCCTCCAGCCGGCCGCAGGCTGGGAAGGGGCTTGGAATCCTCTTGCGGGGCTGCAACCGGCAGTGAAGACGCCGGCCGGACCCCGCACTTCCCAGGGCCTCCGCTGCCTCAGCTGTGAGGCACGGATGTCCCAACTCACTTGTGAGCTCAGCACCCAGGGCTGAGGGGCCAGCTGGGCGCCGTGAGCACTGCACAAACGCACTTGCTGGGAGGACAGGTCGGGACTCGGCGCAGCCCCGCTCTGCCCTCTGAACTGCGAGCCTGGGCCGGGGAGCCCGCCCGTGGCCCCTGCTCCACGGGCGCCAAGCGGCCTCACGGGTCAGCAGCGGCTGCACCGGAACAGAGTGTCTGCTCCCCGTGAAGCCCGTTCTCTGCTTCTTAGGGACGTCACCCCCGTTCAGGGGTCAAAGAAACAGGTCAAAAGTACGTCAAGCCAAGAAGCCCATGAAAAGGAGCTCAACACGTTGTCACTATGGGAACGCCAATCAAAGCCACTTCATACCCACCAGGACAGCAATGGTCAAAAAACAGCAAATAGCAAAAGCGTCGGCAAGAACGCGCAGAAATTGGGAACCTCACGCGTTGCTCTTGGGAATGTAAAATGGCACAGCTGCCGTGAAAAACAGTTCCTCAAAAAGGTAAACATAGAACGACCCTATGACCCAGCAGTTCGCCTCCTGGGTAAACACCCAGGACGAGTGGAAATAGGGACTCGACAAATAACCGCACGGAGCCGTTCACGGCAGCGCGACTCAGGCAGCGACGCAGAGACAAGCCCAGGGCCCGTCAGCGGGTGAACAGAGAGGCCCGAGGGGGTGGATCCGTAAAACGCAACGTGGCCGAGGCCCAAAAAGGAAGGAAGGACGCGCAGACACCCGCTACCACGTGGATGGACCTTGAGAACACGACGCTCCGTGAGAGAGGCCGGACGCAGAAGGTCCCATAACGCACGGTTCCACTTACACAGAGCGTCCAGAACAGGCAAATCCAAGGAGACAGTGGCGGCCGTAGGGGCCGGGGAGGGGGCCGGGGGGCACTGCTCACGGGGACAGGGCGGGGTGCTGGCGAGGGTGGCCCGACACCGTGAATGCGCTGAACGCCACTGAACTGCGCGCTTGAAAGCGGTCAGCTGGCAAACTCGGTTACGTGCGCTGACTTCCATCCGAAGGAGCGAGCAGGCGGGCCCTCACCTCGTCGTCGTGGACCAGCTCCTTCTTCACCACCTTCATGGCGTAGACCTGATCGTTCTTCTTCAGCCGTACCAGCAGGACCTTGGCATAGCTCCCGCGTCCGATGACCCTGAGCAGGTCGAAGTCCTGCAGCCCGAGCCCCTGAGATATTTTGATCCCGTCCATCCCATCGATGACCGGCTTGAGGTCCTGAGGGAGGGAGGACAAAACGGGAGGAAGCGGAAAGGAGACTCGTGCGCGACGGGGGAAGACGTGGCGTCCGCGCCCCGGAGCCCAGAGCCCCATCCTGCTCATAAGTCCTGACTCTCTGTCCCAAAGGCCGCCGCCTCCGCGCCACCCAGGAGCAATCCCCAAGAGCTTCTGGTGGAAGGGGCCGGAAATCCGAGAGCCGTCATCAGCCACCGGTAGGCCCTCTGCAAGCAAGGAAGGATGCTCGGGGCCAGCCCCGCCTGGACAGGCCGAGCAGGTGGCCGCAGGCTCACACACCCAGGGGCCATCGGTGCAGCGGCCGGAAGGCCACCTGGCCCTCCCTGGGGGGTTGCAAAGCATAACTTGCTAATGTCTGGAAAGACCTTCCAAAGCAAGTACCACTAGAAACTATATACGATGAAAGAGAAAGGCAACGTGATTAAGGGCACCAGCTCCCCTCCTGAGAATTATCTCTGGCAAGGATTCTCTGGTGGAGGGAGTTAGGTAACTAAGTGTTCCTGACTCACTCCAGACACAGAACACCAGGGAGAAAGACCTAGACGTCCAGGCGGGGACACTGACCTTGGGAAAGGTGTGGCCTCTCAGGCGTTGCTGTTCCCTGAGGTCCTGTGCACAGGGGTTGAGCTCCAGCTGGAAATGCCCTTGCTCAGAACCACAACTGCCTGAGCCTCATCTATCACCCAGAGCCCAGTTGTGATGCTGTGATTTGTAACACCAAGTTCCTCTCTGTTCTAGGGCCCCATTCCTGGCACACAGCTCCTAAAACCTGGGGGGATTTCCTAAGTGCTGGGAGCCAGCAAGGTGTGTTTTGTTATGTTAATGAGGCAACTACAGGGAAGCCTCTAGGTCACCTGAGGATGCAGCTGGCTGCCAGGGGAACCGACTCAGGGATCAGAAGGTCAGTCCCATCCCCTGACCTCCCAGGAGGGGAGAGGGGCTACAGCTCGACTCCAGCGCCAACGGCCAATGATTTCATCATCACACCTGTGTAATGAAGCCTCCGTAAAACTCCCAAAAGGAGAGGTTTGGGGAGCTTCTGGGTTGGTGACGTGGAGATCTGGGAGTGGCCCTCGCTCAGAGACCGTGGAAGCCCTCGCCCCTTCCCCACACCTTGCCCTGTGAGCCTCCTGCAGATGGCTGCTCCCGAGTTACAACCCTTTAAAAGAACCCGGTGATCTGGTGAGTAAAATGTTTCTCTGAGCCCCGTGGGCCGTTCTCACAAATTAATTGAACCTGAGGAGGGGGTCGTGGGACCCTCCAATCTGTAGCCAGTCGCTCAGAAGCACTTGCAACTGGCATCTAAAGTGGGAGGAGGGGTCCGTCTCGTGGGACTGAGCCCCCGACCTGGGGGATCTGTTCCCCGGTCGATGGTGTCAGAGCCGGGTTACACTGTAGGACACTCAGCGTCTGCTGAGAATTGCAGAGCTGCTGGGTAGTGTGGAAAGCACACACAGAAAATAAAGGCAGGCTTTTATGCAAATAAACTTTGACTAAAACTGCAGCCCTGGACCCGCTGTGCTGTCTGGGTGGAGAGCACGTGGGAAGGCCTCACCCGCAGCAGAAGACGGTGCCAGGATTGGGTCCCCAAGAACCTTTGGGGCAGCAGCCTCTGGGGCTTCGTAACAGATATGCCTCTGGTGAGACCCAGCTGCGGAGGCGGCAGGGCCTGTTCCCGGAGCTGTCATCTCCCCCTCCTCGCCACCCCCCCTTCACTGCCACCCGACAGGCCGACTCCCCGACCCTGGACACCCCATCCCCCCAAACCAGAGGGCCCGTGAGAGCTGCCTGTGGGCGCCAACGTCCCTGCCACACAAGGCACTGAGTCTCAGAGACGGGGACTCCCGCCACGGGGGAGGGGGACGGCCGCAGAAAATGTAAGAACCTGGGTGCTGGAGTGGGCGTGACAGCCAGGTCAGAGTGAGCCCACGCCCCAGAGGCCAGCCTTCCCGCTTTCTCTCAAAGCACAAGAACACGGGGTTTCCTTTGTGGAGGTCACGGGTGCCCCTTGTGGCCCACCGTGATGGCCTGAGCCACCGGTACTGATGTGGAAACGGCCACGCCGGCAGTCAGTGCCGTGGAAAGCTTCCCGTGCGCCGGGCATGGTGCTAAGCGTTTACACAATGCTCTCAGTTTACCCTCACGGAAAGGCGCAATCATTATCCACACTTGACAGAAGAGGATCCTGAGGTCAGAGGGGTCCCCTGACCCGGGCTCAGACCAGGCCTGCAGCTTGGGCTCACACAGACTCAGCCAGTGACCCCTCACGCCCAGTTCTGCGTCGGTGAAAGAGTACATACAATGAGCACCATATGCTCACCTCAGATTCAGCAATGGCTCACGTGCTGCCACGTTCACTTGCTCTCTGCCCATTCGGCTGTACAGAGAGCACCTCTGTGCTACATGTCTGGAAGACCTCCCAGACCTCTGCCCTGGAAGCCTCAGTGTGCGTGAGCCCCGATGCCGCGAGGCCGTGCTCCCCCCAGCCCTCCTCGTTCACATTCGAGTTTCCACGACTGCCCCAGAAATGAGCTAAAGCACCTGCAAACAGGACGCTGGAAATACCGACGAGCCGTCTGCACTCACCTCAGGTTCATCTTCAATGTTATCATGTTTCCGGGTTGAAGAAATATAAGCAACTAGGGAAGAGAGGAAGAAGAAAGGGTGTTACAGGCGTCGTCGGGGACGCGGCCTGAGACCCCCACGGCCCTTGCCCCTCTGTGGAGACACAGTGGCCCAGGCCAGGCCGCCAGGCCAGCCAGTGCTCAGGGTGAAGGCCTGGCAGCCACTCTGACTCAACTAGAGACTTAAGAAAATGCAGCTTCCTGGGCCCCACCCAGACCTGCTGACTCTGAACCTCTGGGGCTGGGAACCTGCCTCTGTGACAAGTTTCCCTAGTGATTCTTCTGAAGTGACGGATCGTAAGATTCTGGTGTCTAGCCTTCCGGTCTTTGTTCTCATGGTACGCAGATGGCTGGCTGGGTGGACGGGTACTTGTTACGGGTCTCCTTTACATGAGGTGCTGTGCTAAGGGTTTTATGCTCCGTGGCCTCCTGTCATCCCAGGGGATGGAACTCATTTATCAAACGAGGGCTAGGGCCCTTGCACACCCTTGTAACGGTGCACAGAACTGCAGAAGCTCAGAGCTGGGCCATCAGTCCAACAGGTATTCAGAGTCACTCTCTGAATGCTTCTTAGCATTAAAAAAAGTCTCTCCCCAACCAAAAAAAAAAGAGAGAAAGAAAGAAAGAAAAAAAATCCACTAAAACTCAAGAACTACACAGTAGCCGGCCGTGCGCACTGCAGGCCTTTCCACAGACATGGGTATCCATGGTGGCCGCTGCGCTACGTGCCTCTTAGAACGTCCGAAGTCGGCACAGAGGGCAACCCCGCCCCGGGCTCCCCAGGCAGCAGCACACAGAGACGTGGGCGCCCAGGGAAGGCCACCCCGCCCACTTCTGACCGGACGAGGGGGCCCTGAGAGCCCTCCCCAGTCCTGCAGCGAGCACGGGACATGCTCCCAGGTACTGGCCCCTGGTGAGAGGAGAGGATCTAAAAGGGTGCCCCGGGGGAAGGGGAGGCGGGCGGGTGTTCCCGGGGGGCGGGGCGAGCAGCCCCTACTTCCATCCGTCTCCTCAGAAGGAAGGTCCACGTCGTCACTCTTGTCGTCCACTGCAGGCTCCTGGGAAGGCATGACAGAATCCTGCAGAGAGACGGCAACACAGTGACCCGGCGGGCGCCACGACGGAGCTTCCGGAGACTTGTAAGTCACCTGTTATGTAACACACACTGTAACACACGTATCACTCAACTGTTACATCATCGCACTGAACACGGGAGGACGAGCACTGAAGCCACCTGTGAGTCCACAGGCCGAGGTGACCGCTCAGCCCCTCGGGCCGCGACCTTCCCGGCAGGTGCCTTAAAAGCGCGTGTATTTACACAGTGACGCTGACTCCTCTCTCCCGCCCCCAGCCCCCATCACGCGTGGCTGCAGTCAGGCCCCAGCTCCGGGTTCCACGGCTGACGTCACAATCGAGGAGGCTCCCTAGGTGGACCCTGCGGCCCCCGAGAGTGCCGGGGGCTCCCAGGGCTCAGGAAGAGGGCCCGACCCGGACCGCGGACCTGGGCCGTCACCCTGCAGCCCACGGGAGCCCCCTCCTCTCTCGCGCGGGTGGCAGGGACGATGTCAGGCCCCGCCTGGACAGAAGCAGGCCGAGGGCCCCTGGGGCAGTGTGGGCACCCGGCCAGGCTGTGCCGGCCCCCACTCACCATATGCCTGTCGCAGCTCAGCGGGACGAGGACGTGGCAGCGCTTATGGACCAGCAGTTTGCAGTTGATGCACCTGTAGCCCTGCCTGGCGAGGCCCCATATCCTTTCACTGCACTGGCCACAGTACGCTCTCTGCACGGGACGAGAACAGCCGCTGTCAGCCGGGCCCGGTGCCCCCGGGGGCCCCGCCACGCCGCGGACATGCTGCACCGTCACGACGCGCAGCTGGGGCGGGAGGTGGCCCCGTCGCCTCATCCAACCGGGACCAGGCCCCCGCCCAGGCTTGGCAGCTCCGTCCCAAGGTTGGTGGAACCGAGGGCCCCAAGGAGGGCACTGGGGCTCTGCTCCTTGTGAGGGAAAAGGGGAGGCCCCGGCAGGCAGGGGTGAGGAGACCCCTCCACGGGCAGCGCCCCCCCTGCTCGCAGGGCCTGGAGTGGGAGTCGTAGCTCCTACCAGGCTGCGCTCAGAACAGCCGAGGGGCCCCCTGTGGGTGGAGGGACCCAGGTGAGAAGCGGGTGGGAGAGCCGGCTGCCTGACCCTCGTCCAAACACCCACCTACACGACGACCACAGAAGCGACCCTGCCTGGTGTCAGGACGTGTCAGGATTCTGAGCTGCTCTGGGGCTCCATGCAATTATCTTGGCATTTTTCTCAGCGTTTTAAAAGATTTTAAATGGTCAATTTTTATTCTTCTTGGTTCTAAACACCTGAAATTCATGATCATTTTTGGCTTGTTTGGAGAAGTTTTTGGAATGTCACAAAGTGCGTGGAGGTGAGCGTGTGCAGAAGTCTGGTCACCCGCCCACCACTCGGCGTCCAAAGTCATCTTCGCAGTTCCGTGGTGTCCGCACGTCGACAGGTTCCCCACTTAGTTTTTTTCCAGCCATAACTTGTTTTCGCGTTTTACCCTCTTTTGCCTTTTTTTTTTTTTTTTAACAAATTTCTTTCTTTTGAGAGAGTCTCAAATTACTCCTGGAGAACAGAAAGGATACACGGTACCAGCCGCGCAATGCAGCTCATTTAGGAAACAGAGCGAACCCTCACGAGGTGCGGGCCTGAGGCGCAGGACGGGCTGCTGGCGGCCAGCGGGCACCGAGAAGCCGGTCTCCCACCAGGAAGGAGCCCCCTCCCCATACACAGAGCGCATACGTCTCAGTCACGGCCACGTGGTCAGCACCTGAGACAGTGCCCGGCACACAGTGGGTGCCCAATAAAGGTTTGCTGAAGACAAGTCCACACGCGTGCGCCCGCGCGCCCCCCTGCTTTCAACTTCGGTAACAGGAAAGAGAAGGATGTACCCAAGTCCCCCACGTTGCCGGAACCATCCCTCCCACGAGGAGGCCAACACGGGCTGTGGGACTCCCTCTGGGAACGGCCTGAGATGCGGCAGCAAGGGCCAGACAGGGGGCTGGACAGAGCGCCACCCCCCAGGCCTCCGACTCGGGCCAATCCAGTTTAACGCCAGCCTTGGCACCTCTGCCCGAGGAGGGTGAGCGCTGGTGAGTAAACTCGGGGTTCAGGGAAGGGGCGGCATCTCTGAGGACCGCTCACCGTTCATGGAACCATTACAAAAATCCACGTCCTTTTATACCATGTGCTAAATGTGTTTTGCTTTCTCCAGAACACCATCGAACAATGCCTGCATCACGTTAGGGGCAAACCCACAGCCACCTGGTATCTTCGCGAATTAACCAAGATCCCTCTTCCTACAGAGCCACCCTCGCCAGGGTCCAGGCCAGGACAACGGGGGATCAAGGGCAGCTGAGTTTGCCGGGTTCCAGCACCCGTCAGTCGCATCGAGGCCACGTGCAGGCATCCCCCCAGGAGGGGCAGCCACAATGTTGCCAAAGGCTCTTTATTTCAAAACTAGATTTGAATTATCAACGTTTCAAGAAACGCGCCACTAAATATTAAAACTTAGGGGCTTCCCTGGCGGCCCCGTGGTTGACTTGGCGCTCTCGCTGCCACGGCCCGGGTTCAATCCCTGGTCGGGGAACTAAGACCCCGCGAGCTGCGGCCAAAAAACCCAATAATGATAATAAATAAAACTTAACACCCAAGCTTCACGTCTCAGAAAGATCACGTGACTTAGTAGACTAATGGCTGCGAGTATTTTAAGCCCCTTACACGCTGCCGAGGCGGCTCCTCGCTCAGGCTTCAGTCACCGGCGTCCGGGGCTGCTTTCACACGGCAACAGCAATGGCCGAGTCAGGGCCCGGCTGTCGTGACAGAGGCTGCACGGCCCACAAAGCCTGAAATACCTGCTCGCTGCCTCAGCCCTGTTCCAGCTGCTCAGACCAACGGCCCCGGGGCTGAGGGCCTCAGGGCCTCCCGTTGTGGGCTGGACGCTGCCCCTGCGCCCCCATGAGTCCCCATCGGAGCCTTCCTCTCTGCTCGAGAAGCTCAGTTGTGTCCAGTGCAGAGACAGCTCCAGGCAGGGAGCTCGGGCCACTGAGGCCGACAGCCCTTGCCTCCATCCCTGGGTCACCAGCGAAGGAGGGCAGTGGCCTCCTTTATGCGCTTGTCCCTGGGAATCTGGCTGAGCCCGCAGAGCCAGGCGTGGAGCTCCTGAGACACGCGGGGTGGCCTCGCGGCCCCGTAATGAACACTGGTGGATGGTGCGGCCTCAGACGTGCAGCCCAAGGACCCTGGTGGGAACTGTGCCTGGTGACAAACGGCGACACGCCCGCCTCCCCATCTGTGAATGGCGGGGCTGGTTAAGAGTTGTCGGGGGTCTCGGGGTCGGCTCCCTCCTCGGCCTGGTGTCTGTGAAAAGCCGCTTAGCGCTCGGGGAGAGCGGGTGGGGACGGGGCTGGAGTGGGTACCGCCCCCCCGCCGCTGAGTTCCCCTCCTCCTTGAGGAGAAGCCTTTGCCCACAGAGCTTGGGGAGGGTGCGGCAGGAGGAGTGCCAGGCTCTTCACCCTGCCATCAGAGAAATGGGTTTTCCTCGGAGAACCTGCAGGGAGGTAGCGGCCAGGCCCCTCCGGCGGCCTTGCCGGGTGGGTGGGTTTCGTCCTGGGCCCGTGAGTCAATTTGTCATGAAGGGAAGCAGTTCTCTGATGTCCTGAAGGGTGGCCCATCCCGTCCGCCTGAGACCCTCTCTGGCAGAACCAAGCCGGTGCCCAGATGCACAGGAAGAGAAGCCACCGGCCACAAGCTGGCTGGTCGTCCGTTTTTTAAATAAACACGGGAGGGTGGGCAGTGGGGGCCTCGCGTCACGGGGCTGGACGTTCCCATTTCTCCAGGCTTCACCCGGTCCGTCTGGGTGGTTCACTGCAAAGTCTCACGTCCACACCCGTCGGCCAGGCCCATCACTCCCGCACCCCAGCCCTCTGCCAGCACTCGGCGACGCCCGACCTCCCCACAGCATCGATGTCCCGAGGACCCCGTGCCCTCCCAACGTTGCCAAGGCTCCCGGGGCCCTTCTCATTCCCGACAGACACGCTGCGTCCCTTCTTTACACCCAACATGGCGCCCAGGGCTCCCCCGCTGCCTCTTCCCCAGTCATCCATTACAGTAAACGATAAGCCACTGTGTCGTGTGCGCCTCCCGTGTGCCAGGTGCGGGCACAACCTTCAGGGCAGAGTGCTGTGCCCGGCGGGAGGTGGCACACACGGGGCTGTGAGGGGCACGGAGGGGGCGCGCCACGTGGGGGGGGGCGGGGGGGCAGAGCGCTCAGCGCGTGCGGGGGTCCCCAGGTCAGCGGGCGCTCGGCTGCTGTACCGGACTCCGTGGTGTCCCCCCAGACTCAGGTCCACCCAGAACCTTAGGTGGAAAAGTATCTTTGTAGGTGCAGTTAGTTAAGCTAAAATGAGGTCAGACTGGGTCCTAATCGTGACGGGCGTCCTTGGGGAGCAGAGACAGAGAGCAGGCGGCAGAGGCTGGAGGGCTGAGCTCCCAGCCCAGGAGCTCCGAGGACCGCCAGCAACCCCAGAAGCTACACAGGAAGAAGGACCCTCCTAGAGCGGCGGGAGGCGAGCGGCCCCGCCCCACCTTGGCTTGCGCTCCAGACGGCGAGAGAATGGACGGCGAAGCATCCAGTTTGTGGTGCTTTGTGCCGGCAGCCCTGGGGCGCGTGGTCGCCGGCCATGGGGACACCTGCAGGTGCCTCCCCACCCACCTGCCAGCGGGACGGCTACACAGCCTCGCGAGCCCCATGGTTTCCGCAGGACACAGGGCAGCACGAGGAGCAACACCAGATGCTTGGCTAAAGCGCCTTCGGAGCGGGCCGGGCAGCGGGGCCCGCGGGCCGGGGGCTGGAGGGCTGTCTCGGGCTCTGGGCTTCGCAGGACACCCCTGGGACCAACGGGGACACTGTGGGGTAACACACGCATCCCGGTAACGGGACAAATCTGCGTCCCTTCTGAATGCACGCAGGCAGGCGGGACCACGGAGCCACAGCGCCTGGACAGGGGATCCCGTAACAGGGACACACAGGCCGAGTTCATCAGAAAGGCCCGAGCTGGCACTGAGCTGGCACCTTCCCGGGCTCAGGGAGCCTCGTAAAGGGCTCGTTGTCATCCAGGGGCAGCGGCTGTGGAAGCGGCTCGAGGCCTCGCCTGTGCGCAGGGCAGAGCCCGGCACCTCCTCTGGCGGGGGGGAGTGGGGGCATCTCGGCGGCCTCGACAGCAACTCACCCTGTTAAAGCGCTTGGCTTGGAAGAGGTGGCCGTTGGCGCGGTACAGCTTCCGCCATCTTCTGGCTCCACGGCGGTAGATGGATTCTGGAAAGAACAGCAGAAAGGGGTAAAGAAACAGCCTAGTGGCCCACAAGCCCAGCTCCGCCACGTGCGGTGCGGTGCGGTGCGGTGGGGACAGGCCACCCGCCGAGCTGACACGCCTGCGTCCCCACAGCCACTCCTCACACGATCCCGGGGTCGACCTCCCCTCGATGCCCCTGGATATGCCGCGAGAGCTGCCCTCCGCGGAGGGTCAGGCTGTGAAGACATCGGGGCCCGTGTGGCCTCCCACGTGTTTCCTTTCCACCCCCTTCCCTCCGGGCGTGAAAACCAGGCCCCTCTCCACACAGGGACAGGCTCCGACGGGCCGAGGGACCCCTGGACGTGCACGCCCAACCGTCCTCAGAGGGACCCTGGCTGCCGGGGAGTCCACGGTCAGCCCGAGACGGGCGTCCGTCCAGCCAGCACCATCCCGCCCCCTCCGTCCCGGGCTCCCGTTTGAAGAGCAAATCTAGGGACAGAAGTAAAGCCAAACCAACCGGACACTAATGTTGAATTGAAAGTTACCCAAACCGTCGCTTTCACAACCTGCATTCGATAATTCAAACTCCTGAGGAAGGAGGCTGCTCGTTAAAAACGCGGAGCTGAACGTATAACCAGAACCGCTGGTTTTATTCTTCCTCAAAAACGTTTCCAACTTTGCTCCTTCAAAACACTTTGAAAGTATGTGAAAACAAAATACTCAGGACACAACGGGAAGCTTTGTGCCTTTACAAAGCTCTGTAGTGAAGGCGACTTTCATGAGAAGTCAGGGAAGTGCCAGGAATATACTGACGTGGAAACCGTAACAGAATGTTTTTAAAACAAGCAAATTACAGCTCTGGCTGGAACCTGCCGAAACCAGGTCACAGTGACTGCAGAACCGGCTTCTCTCCCGTTACATGGGAGACGAAGTGGGAAACTGAGAAGCCGACACCCAGACAGAACAGGGCCGGCCAGAGGGAGCGTCCTCACCCCCCAGCCCATCTGCCCTGGGCTCCGAGGGGTCCCTGGTGACGCCCCAGGACCCCTGCCCGGGTGACAGGGTGCGGCCCTCCCGGCCTGATTTGGGGGAAGCCTGGCCCCCGGCAGGTTCCCGCTAACGTCCCCGCGTGTGGCGCACACACCCCCCGGCTGTCCCCGCAGACGGAGGCATGAGGCACCGAGTGACACAGACACACAGAGGGAGCCGGGCTCTCAGCCGGGGACGCGGTGGCACGGACACCCTTCAAATCTGAGCAAAGCCACCCGAAAGGAGAGATCAAGGACGTCCTAGCAGAGGCCAAGGGCGCCAGGGAGCCCCCAGCAGGCCGGAAAGCTCAGCGAGGGGACAGGATGGAGCCCTGCTGACCCCTGGGCACGGAGCAGGACGGAAGGAAGGCGGGCGATGTCCCGCCGTCCACAGAGAGAAGCCTGGAGCCCTGCTGCTACGTGCCCTCCCAGATCACACGTGGAAGCCCTACCCCCAGCCCCCATGTGACTGTATTTGGAGGTGGGGCCCCTAAGGAAGCAATGGAGGTTAGTGGTCAGAGCGTAGGGCCCCTGACGGGATTAGCATCCTCGCAAGAAGAGGAGACACTCGAGCTCGGTCTCCAGGGCGGGAGGACACCGGGGAGGCGGAGAGCGAGCCAAGTGTCCTCACCAGGCACCGACCCTGTTGGCACCTGGGCCTCAGCTGTCCAGCCTCCAGACCCTGGGAAGTGAGCTCCTGTGGTCTCCGCCCCCATCCAGGTATCGTGAGGGCAGCCCACGCAGACCGGACGCCTGCCTCACTCCACACAAAGCTGCGGCCTCAAAAGATGAGGACCAACCACGAGAGGCAAAGCGACAAAAAAGCACCGGCCCAAAGAGGAGAGGAACACACCTGAGTACCGTGAGGGGAGGAGGCCGCCCGAGAGGCAGACAAACCGTCTCCATCATCAGCCGCACCAAGAGACAGGTTAACGATTCGGGATGCGGGAGGTGCTTCCACAGATCGGCGAGGAAAGAGCAGCAGAAGCGTCAACGAAAGACAAGCCTCCGCAACGGCAAATACCGTCAAGGACCAGAGCAATCGGAAGTCGCCTGTCCTCCGACACACGGGCGAAACCGGGGCCAAAACTGACTGTCGAGAGGACGCGTGCTTCCCCGGGACCCAGCAATTGCACTGCTCCGAGACCAAGGCCCGAGGGACCTCACACGTGGGCTCGCAGCCGGCAAAGGGTGTTTGCGGACGCCCAGGCCCATCGGCAAGAGGACAAGTGACCTGCGGGCGTGGCCGTTCAGGAGGACCCGTCGGCCGTAACCTGACTTGAGCTGTGCTCAGCAGCCCAGACGCATCTTCCAAAATCAAACCAAATAAGAAATCAATATGAAGCGACGTACTGACGTCCATAAAGCGGGCTCTGTGAAATGACGCCCTTGTTACCAAACTAAAAAATAAGCAAAACGGACAGTGTGTCGTTTCAGGATGCGCAGGTGTGAGATGAAATCCTTCTGGCCAGTGGAAGACCAGAAGCAGTGGGTCTGCGCTGGGCGGGTCGGCTGCTAAGGGCACGCGTGTCCGCTCCGTTGTGTTTTATAACACGCGTGAGTCCCATGCTCTTGAAGTGCCTCGAGTGCCGCAGTGAACGACGTACGATCAGAACTGTAGGAACACAGAGGGAGGGGCCCGAGGCAGCAACGACGACATGCTTATAAACTAGCTTCAGATTTTAATAGAAACACAGAGCTCTGAGTCTGCACAGAAAGGCCCCGGCCGCTGCACGCGACCCCGCCGCAGGGGCCCACATCCACGCCCCCACCGGCTCGCACCCTGACCAGCGGGGAGCAGCGCCTGTGGACGTGCGCTTCACACCCACGGCAGAGCGCCGACCGGCAGGGCTGCCTCAGAGAGCCACGGCGCTGACGTGACACGGCTCCCAGGCCACAGAAGTTGCAGATGTGCAAGTTAAGGGAGGGGAACTAGGGAGTAAAGTGGTGAGCAGGCAGGAGGGGGCCACATCCTCTAGGCCCCTCCCGACGACCAGCCCTCCTGGGGGAAGGGTCAGTGCATGTCCTGCGCACACAGGACCGCCGTGCAATGTCGGGCAGAGGTGTGACCGTGCTGTTGTCTTTAACTAGAGACTGAGCATGGTTTCCGGAGATGCCTCTTGGCAAGGAGGGGAATGTGGTGGTTAATTTCATGTGTTAGCTGCGTTGGGCCACGGTGCCCAGATCTGTGGTCAAACATTATTCTGGATGTTTCTGTGAGGGTGTTTCTGGATGAAATGAACGTTTAAACCAATGAGGGTGGGCCTCGTCCGATCAGGCGAAGGCCTGAAGAGACCCCAAGGCTGACGTCCCCCAGCGAGAGGAAGTCCTGCAGCAGATGGACTTCGGACCTGAACTACGGCAGTGGCTCTTCCTGCACCCAGCCTGCAGCCTCCGTGACATGTGAACGAATCCCTCACAGTGAACACTCTCTCTACACACACGTCCTGTTTATTCTCGTCTGGAGAACTGACTCACATGAACTCTCAGGTGGACTTTCCATCACTCCCCACCCCAGGCAGAGACAGGAAGGTGCCGTCAGAGACCCTGGCAGTGCACAGCCCGCTCCACACCCTGGCCTCACTTCCGGCAGAGGCGGGGGAGCCCCTGTGGTCTCCAATCCACACCCATGTTGCCACCTGGAAAGCAGTGCCCAGGTGACTCACAAGGAACCACAAGGGACAGCAGGGCATCCTGCATTTAAAAAATATATATATTTTTTTAAACAGAGTTTTTGTTCTGAAGTGATTTCAGATGTACAGAAAGTTGCAAAGACAGTTCAGAGAGCTCCTGTGTAACCTGCCTGCAGTCTCCCCTCGGTTAGCATTGCTCTGACACAGTGTGAAAAAGAAAAGGACACACGTTCTCAGGGAACACGCATGTGCAGAGCGCATCCCGGGGCGGGCGCTCTGGGGATGACCCGTCCCACCGCCCGCTGCACCCACCGCGGGCCCTGAGTGTCCACCTTCCCATTCGGCTGATCTCAGTGGCAAACGGTCCGGAAGCTCAGCCGGGTGGGCTGGCAAGGCCTCCATGGGAAGCGGGCCCTGGGGGGCGGCTCCGGCTGACCCCGCAGCTGCTCCACCCGGAATCCTGGTGGGTCAGGAGGCTCGACTTCGGAGTCAGAGTTGCTCGAAGTCAGAGCCTGCGGGGCACCTTGAGGTGTCCGGTCGCCTCCACGGCGCCTGTGCTCTGGACGGACATAGAGCGGGAACGACAGTGGGCCCTCGCGGCCCCGTCTGCTCAGCCGCTCCTATACCTTCTCAGCCTGAACGACACCCTCAAAGCAGCTCTCCGCTTGCCTTTGGAATTCTATAATTAGGACGGCTGCGGGGAACTTTAATGAGCTCAGTTTCTATGGCAACGGAGCATCTTGAGGGCTCTGACAAGGCGAAGAAAATACACTTTAAAAAAGGAGCTTAGAGCAACAGACCTTGAAACAAACCAGGCAGCCCCCAGATTTTGGGGGGAGCATGGGGTGCTCCGAATTTTCAGGGCAGATCATGATGCTACTGGAAGCCTCTCTGACTGTTTGCTGGACACGGACCCACCGCCCAGGTGACCAGCCCAGCACAACCCCCGGACAGCCCTAGAGCACCTCGAAACTGTGGCGGGAGCGCTCCGGCGACGGGGCATGTGGGTCAGCCGAGAGCCTTCCTGGTGGTTCCGGGTTGGTGACCAGCCCGAGGCAAGGCCAGGGAGCTGGTGAGGGGCCCTCGTCCCTCAGGCTGGGGGTGGGGTCCTCAGCAGAGCGCGCGCTGCTGCCCCCAGGCCCAGCTCCCTCCGGGCGAGTGGCGTCCCCTGGGGTCCATGCTCAGGAGGGCGGGGCCCGTGTCCAGCGTGCAGCGCACTCACTCAGGCCCCCGTCCTCACCAACCACACATCCCACCAGGAGGCTCCTACTGCAGGCTGCACGTGACCATCTAGAAGCAGGAGTCTGGGGTTTACATGGGACGCTGGCCTGGCCATGGGCCACGTATCTGGTGCTGCTGAGATGCCTGGTGGCCGCACAGGCTGGGGGTCCTGAGGGACGGTGGCCAGTGTGGACAAACAGTCCCAGGAAGCCCACGGAGCCACACAGCTCGCCTGCATTTCCCAGTGGCTGGTGTCACCCGACCGTGGACGCGGCAGCCCACTGCTACGCACACCAGATGGTCGCTGTGTCTCAGGAGGGACCGGGCACTGTCCCCAGAGCCGTGTCCTCCTGTGGCTCTGCGGGTCATGCTGGGGGTGGAGCAGCAGTGAGCAGGATACAGCAGTGCCGGTGGGGTCGCCCCCTCCAGGGCCCTTTCCCTCGTGGCTTCCTGCCCCTCACTCTGATGTGTCCCAGCAGAAGACGCAACTTAAAGTCCGCTGCTCTGAGAGGTGGTTCACCGCTGAGAGGCTACAGTGCAGACCTGGGAAGGGTCTCAGAGCCACCCTGGCAGGAAGCCAGCCACGTGGGCACAGCGGTAGTTTGGTCCTCTCAGCGGCCCAGCTCCCACAGAAGCCTGCCTTCCGCACATGGTCCCGACGTGGCCCCCAAGCCTTGGCATTGCTGGCGCGGAGCTGACCATCTGGGTCTAAAGCAATCCCAGAAGGGTGACCCCAGGGATGTCATGGGTCCAGGGCCGTCACGTGACTGAAACCACCCAATCAGGCTGCAGAGAGGGGCTTCCCTCTGAGGCCAGGTTGCCCCTCCCTGGGCAATGGAGCAGGGACACAGGGCCCGGGCGTGGCTGGCTGTGTGGACGAGGTGGGGCCAGCCCCAGCGTATGGCCACGGGAAGACAGAGTGACCAGGGCCAGGCTTGCCACCCCACACTGCCGCCTCTGGACACGTGCTGTGGGGATGTCTCTTGCGGGGACAGACCATCAGCTGTGGCCACAGCTATCTGGAGCACGTGCCAGCGCCGTGGCCCGGCAGCACCGGTGGGGCCTCCCGCGGAGAGGAAGCTGGGGACCGGGGCCAGCATGCGGTTCGTTTCCCTGAGCCTCATACACGGCAGGGAGAAGAGGCGCGAGGGTCCCCCCAGTGTGACGCGCTGTGTGCAAAGCGGCGGGGCAGACACACGTCCCGAGGCTCGGCGACACCTGCAGGAGCCCACCTGCCGGACACCTTCCCTGGTGGCCAAGATGGACATCTGAGCTGTGCCCGTGAGGACACAGCGGCTGAAGGTCAGGACGCTAGGCGCCGTGGACAGGAGAGTGGCCACGGGCGCCATGGAGCAGCCGTCGGGGGTGGGGAGGGGAAAGGGGCGCCTTCCTCGAGGAGCGGCTGACGGACGCACCCTGACCCAGCGCTGGAGCCCCGAGTGGCGGATTCACTCCCACAAAGGCTCCGAGGGACGGGGGGCCGGCACGTGCGAGAGATCCAGCGAAGGACCAGGTTCCTGATTTTTGTAAAGAGAAACGCTTACGAAAAGAAAGGTCTTCTGCTCCCCAGGACAGGAGCTGTGAGGACCGGAAGGCGTCCTCCGTGTACATCAGGGGCCCGGCCAGCACCCAACACCGGTGTTCAGGGCGACCAAGCCATCCAGACAGACCCAAGGGCCCATTCCTGTTGGCTCGAGCTGCTGTCACAGGGCCCCAGACGCCCCATTAAAGAACAGACCTTGACGAGGCACAGGGGGCGCAAGGCCAGGGCCACACCCTAGGGGTTCCCAGAAAGGGCAGGCCTCCCAGGGCTCCTCAGAGCTGTCCCTTTGTCACCAAACACCATCAGTTGAGAAACCCAATCCTAAGAGGTGCTTTGAGAGGGAGGGGGGATATTATAACAGTTCAACGTTCTCACAGTTTTTATCACAAAGATACAAACTTGTCCTGAAATGAGTTGAGTTTTGATGAAATGTCTGACCAATGTTTTCAGAAAGATTCTCTAGAAAAACGTACACCAACTTGCAAGCGATCTGTTGCAGATGAGTTCCGCCGAACCACCTCCCTTCCATGCAAGCGTCCTCCTTTACGGACTCACTTCTTATAAACAGCACGAGTCCTGGAGCTGCTCAGAGCCCACCTGTGCTGCAGGGGCCCGCGTTCCCCCCAGACCCGCTGCACCTGCGGCCCGGAGCACAGGGCCAGGCCGACGGGAGAAGACCTCGGGCCGGGAACACGGGCACCCCGAGTGTGCCGGGGGAAACGATGGGAGGGGACTGAGGACAGAGCCCCTCCAAAGACAGCCAGTGGTGGCTGGACCACAACAAGGATGGGCCGGCATCACGGCCAGACGTGCGGGTCAGAATGGGAGACAAGGCTGGTTCCTGGGAGGCCAAGCGGAGAGCGAGGCCTGGCGCTCGTGGGATCCAACTGCAGATGAAAACTGGGGTTCAGGGCAGCCGAGACAAGCCCGCCCTAGGGGCCGCCTGGGTCCTCCCGGGACCCACAGATGGGCGGCAGCAGAGTCTGCGGGCTGGAGGCCCGGGTTCTGGCGACGGCCTCGGCCAGCTTACTCGGCAGAGGGGCTCCCGGGGTCTCTTCTCCTGCGGCACAAGCACCCCTCCCCACGACCCCAGCACCACATACACCTGGGGTCGGGGCCTCCACACAGGAATTTGGGGGGCACGCTTGGTCCAAAACAATCTGCTCCTGGCCCCCCCAGATTCGTGCCCCTCTCACACGCAAAACACACCCACTCCATCAACAGCCCCGAAGCCTTCACTCCTGCAGCAACACTGACGTCCAAAGTCTCACTGAAACATCATCTAAACCTGGGGGGGGGGATGACACTCAAGGCGCCCCCCGGCCTGGACCTGGGGAAGTTGTGTGTTTCCAAGATGCAATGTTGGGGGACTTCCCTGGTGGTCCAGTGGTTAAGACTCGGGGCTCTCACTGCCGAGGGTGCAGGTTCAATCCCTGGTCGGGGAACTAAGACCCTGCAAGCCACATGGAGTGGCCAGAAAACAAAAAACAAAACCAAAACCAAAATGCAATGTTGGGACAGGCACAGGATGGTCAGTCCCACTCCAAAAGGAGAAAGAGAAAAGGAGCGCAAGCAACAGGTCCCCAGCAAGCCCCAGACTTGGCCAGACAAATTCGCCAGATCTTTAAGGTTTCATGTTCTGCCCCCCAGCCTCACTGGAGTGGCGGGGTGACCCCCCACTACGAGGCTCTCTCAAAGTCCCAGAGGAAAGGGGAGTGTGGAGAAATGAACCAAAAATCCAGGCTGCCCTTCAAGGCATTTGCTGAGTCCTACGCCGCACGAATCCAGGGCAAAAGGCCAAGAAATCAAGCAGAGAGAGCCGCTAAAAGGTTAAAAAAAAAAAAAAAAAGCTCGGTGGAGATTTCTGGCTGACTCACAGCGCTGGGGAGACAAAAGCTGGAGATTGGGGTCCTGGTGACCCCTCAGACTTCTCCAGCTGCAATTACTAAAAGATATTAAAGGAAAATGAGAAACAGACCAGCCTCAACAGAATCAAGGTGACTCACCCACACTCCATCTGCTGGGATAAAGTCAAATCCTTTCAAGAGGAAAATAACCTCACTCAGAGCTCCTACACTTTTTCAAACACAGTATCTGATATTCAGTAAAAAGTTACCAGGAAGGTCAAGAAATAGGAGCATTTGACCAAACAGTCAATAAAAATGGCCTCCCAGGAGATTCCGATATTCTACGTATATTGAAAAAGGTAAAATGAGAGAATTTCACCTGTGAACTGGGTCTATGAAAAAAGGAATCACATTCTAAAAACCCAAGCATTTTAGAAATTCTCAAAGTGAAAATACAATGATTGAAATGAATAATTCAGGAGACAGATTTAAGAGCAGGTTAGACAAAATAAGACATAGTAGTAGGAAAGATCCAGATTGCAACACAGTGGGGGGAAAACCGGGACGGAAGAAAGTGCAGGAAAGAGGAAGAGGGCATATGGGACACGGTGAAAAGACATGGATGTGGCGCCTGGGGGACAAAGGGAGAGGGGACGGGCACCATCTGAAAGGACACAGCTGATATATCACAGCAGAAACAAAAGACACTGTGCCGCAGATCCCCAAACTCTACAAACCTCAGGATGAATTCACTATTCCCCCTCTTCTGCAAGGCTGCTAAAACAGAAGAACAAAGACCATTTTAAGGCAGCCAAAGAGGAAAGAGAAGCAACCAAGGAGTAACGGGGGAACAGGCGAGTCTCCAACAGAAACGGCTGAGGCCAGATGATGCACCAGACGTGCTGAAAGAGCAACGCTGCCCACCTGGGCTCCACACCCAGAGAAAGTGGCCTCAGAAACGAAGGCAACAGAAAGATGTTCGCACAGAAACAAAAACCAATTAGTTGTCAGCAAATCTCTGCTAGAAGAAATACTAAAGGGAGTTTTTCGGGAAGGAAGATGGTCTCGGACGTAAGCACATGCTGCAGGAAGAAATGTGTGCATCCGAAGGGGAGTCTGAACGCACGCTATTTCCAACAACGCTAACAATGATTGTGGAGTTTAAAATAGAAGTAAAATGTACACACATGACAACAATAGCATAAAAATTGATAAGGGGATAATAAGACTAAAGCGTTGTAAGGTTCTTGCCTTACCCAGAAATAGCAAAAATAGTAACAAGGTGCATTCCAACAATGTTTCTTAAAATTCCTAAGGTAGCCAGAATATTTTTTATTTTATTATATTATTATTTTTTAAAAATAATTTATTATTTATTTTGGCTGCGTTGGGTCTTTGTTGCTGCACGGGCTTTCTCTAGTTGTGGCGAGCGGGGGCTACTCTTCATGGCTGTGTGCGGGCTTCTCGTTGCAGTGGCTTCTCTTGCTGTAGAGCACAGGCTCTAGGCGCACGGGCTTCAGTAGTTGTGGCTCACAGGCTCTAGAGCGCAGGCTCAGTAGTTGTGGCGCACGGGCTTAGTTGCTCCGAGGCATGTGGGATCTTCCCAGACCAGGGCTTGAACCCGTGTCCCCTGCATTGGCAGGTGGATTCTTAACCACTGCGCCACCAAGGAAGTCCCTATTATTTTTTAAAATATTTATTTGTTTATTTTATTTTTGGCTGTGTCGGGTCTTAGTTGCGCACACAGGCTCCTTGTTGCAGCGTGCAGGCTTCTCTCTAGTTGTGGCATGCAGGCTCCAAAGCGTGTGGGCTCTGTAGTTGTGGCACGTGGCCTCTCTAGTTGTGGGCTGCATGCTCAGTAGTTGCGGCATGCAGGCTTAGTTGCCCCACGGCATGTGGGATCTTAGTTCCCCAACCAGGGCTCGAACCCGTGTCCCCTGCATTGGAAGGCGGAGTCTTAACCACTGGACCACCAGGGAAGTCCCGCTAGAATTTTTTTTTTTTTGGCTGCATTGGGTCTTCGCTGCTGCATGTGGGCTTTCTCTAGTTTTGGCGAGCAGGGGCTACCCTTTGTTGTGGTGTGTGGGCTTCTCATTGTCGTGGCTTCTCTTGTTGCAGAGCACGGGCTCTAGGTGCACGGGCTTCAGTAGCTGCAGCACAGAGCCTCAGTAGTTGTGGCTCACAGGCTCTTGAGCGCAGGCTCAGTAGTTGTGACACACGGGCTTAGTTACTCCGCAGCATGTGGGATCTTCCTGGACCAGGGATCGAACCTGTGTCCCCTGTATTGGCAGGTGGATTCTTAACCACTGTGCCACCAGGGAAGTACCTAGAATATTTTTTTAAGTATATTTTTTAAAAGTATTACTTAACAAAGCTAATAAAAAGCGGGGTGGGGTGATAAAAAAAGTAACACTTGATTAAACCAAAAGAAGGCAGGCAAGGAAGGCCAAAAGAAAGAACACATAGGTCAGTTACAAAATTAATAGTAAGATGATTGATTTAAACTGTAACTTATCAGTATGACATTAAATGTAAATGAACTAAATGCTTCAGTAAAAGACATGGATTTCACACTAGGTCAAAAACAACAACTAACTTCTGCTTATAAGAGCTGTTTCCAAAATATGATACAGAAAAGTTGAGTATAAAGATGGAAAAAATATACCACATAAACACTAAGATCCCCCCGTTCCCCCCCAGCACACACACGCATAGTTATACTGATGTCAGACAAAGGAGACATAAATGCTAATAATATTTTTTATCTAAAAGAGCAACATTTCATGATGATAAAAGTGTCAATTCAAAAGGAAGATAGAATGATCCTAAATCTGTACGCACATAATATAGCACAAAATACATGAAGGAAAACCAAAAGAAGTCAAATTTCCAATAATTTAATACCTATAGATATTAAAGATATTTTAAAGGATAATAAAGATATGTACTATGTCAATAAGTATGATTTAGACTTTAAAATACCCTTAAAAACACAACTTACTAAAGGTGACAAAAGAAGAAATACAAAATCTGAATAGTTAATTTGTATTTTAAAAATTAAACCTAGAATTTAAAATGTTCCCACGAGGAAAACTCCAGGCTCGTGGAGCTTTGCTATAAATTCTTCTAAATAATTAATTTAGAAATAACATCAGTCTTAATGTAAATCTTCCCAAGAATTAAAAAAAAAGCTCAGGGACTTCCCTGGTGGTCCAGTAGTTAAGAATCTGCCTTCCAATGCGTGGGGCCCAGGTTTGATCGTGGTCGGGGAACTAGATCCACATGCACGGCACAACTAAGAGTTCGCATGCTGCAACGAAGAGCCCGTGAGCTGCAACTAAGACCTGGCACAGCCAAAATAAATTAAATAAGATACATAAATATTTTTTTAAAAAGCTCAATTAATTTTTTAAGGCCAATATACCTCCATGTTTAACTCTGACAACATTACAAAAAAAGAAAATTATAGGTCAATTTCTCTTGTAAACATAGTTTGCAAAAATACCAAACAAATATTTGCAAACTGAATCCAGCAAAATATAGAAAGGATAACACATTATAGCCAAACAGGGTGAACTAAGTGAATGCAAGGTTGGTTTAACATTCAAAGCTAAATAATGTAATTCACTTTATTAACAGAATAAAAGAGAAAAGTATGTCAACAGATGAAAAAAAAATCCATCTGGTAAAAGTCTATGTTATTCAGGATAAAACCCTCAACTAGGAATAAAATAGAACCTCCTTAATTTGATGATGGGAATGTACAAAAGAAAGAAAAGTCACTCAGCAGACAACATCCTTAATGGTAAAATTTTGAAAACTTTCCACTGAAATCTAGAACAACAGGATGCCTGTCGTCAGCATTTCTGTTCCATAATGTTTTGGACACAGGCTCAATGTTTTGGAAAGATAAACAGTGCCAGTGCCACAAGGCAACAGCTGAAGGTTTGGAAATAGAAATAAAACTCACTGGCGAAACGGTAGTGTATATAGGAAACCCAAAGGGACCTGCAGATAAAATACTAGGATTTTTTAAAAATTTATTAATTAAATAATTTATTTATTTATGGCTGCGTTGGGTTCGTTGATTCGCCATTGTCACAAAATACACCACGGAGATAAATTTTAAAAGCTGTTTTTCATATTTAATATGACTACTTTATTTTTTTAAATTTATTTTATTTATTTTTGGCTGCGTTGGGTCTTCGTTGCTGCACACGGTCTTTCTCTAGTTGCGGCGAGCGGGGGATACTCTTCGTTGCAGTGCGCGGGGGCTTCTCATTGCGGTGGCTTCTCTTGTGGCGGAGCACGGGCTCTAGGCACGCAGGCTTCAGTAGTTGTGGCATGTGGGCTCAGGAGTTGTGGCTCACGGGCTCTACAGCACAGGCTCAGGAGTTGTGGCACAAGGGCTTAGTTGCTCCACAGCATGTGGGATCTTCCTGGACCAGGGATCAAACCCGTGTGCCCTGCATTGGCAGGTGGATTCTTAACCACTGTGCCACCAGGGAAGTCCCAAAATACTAGGATTAATATGTGAATTAACAAGAGTTCGACAATCAACTGCATTTCTCCATACATTTTTATAAGCAAACAAATAGAAAACAAAATTATAAAAGGAACACCACCTAAAGCAGCATTAAAAAGTAAATGGCAGAGGGCTTCCCTGGTGGCGCAGTGGTTGAGAGTCCGCCTGCCGATGCAGGGGACATGGGTTCGTGCCCCGGTCCGGGAAGATCCCACATGCCGCGGAGCGGCTGGGCCCGTGAGCCATGGCCGCTGGGCCTGCGCGTCCGGAGCCTGTGCTCCGCAACGGGAGGGGCCACAACAGTGAGAGGCCCGTGTACCGCAAAAAAAAAAAAAAAAGTAAATGGCAGAGACTTCCCTGGTGGTCCAGTGGTTAAGAATCTGCCTTCCAATGTAGGGGACGCGGGGTCGATCCCTGGTTGGGGAACTAAGATCCCACATGCTGCAGGGGAACTAAGACCCGATGCAGCCAAAAATAAAATAAAATAGATAAATAATAATAATTTAAAAAATCACCCAGAAGCAAACAAACACTAATAAATTCTTTAAAAACAAAAAAGTAAACGGCAGTGACATGATCTAACAAAAACTGTGCAGGACTGCTACACAGGAGACCACAAACGTTACTGAAAGAATTTAAAGAAGGGTTAAATCTATTCTCATAGATTGGAAACCTCAGTGCTGTAAAGATGTCAATTCTCCCATGTTGATCTATGAACTCAAATGTAATCCAAATAAAAAATCTCATTGGGTTTTGGGAAACTTATAACCAACTGTAAAATTCGTATAGAAATAGAAAAAGTAAAAAACAACCAAGATACTCTTGAAGAAAAACAAAATCGCAGGACTTAAAACACAATGATATTAAGAGTTATTGCAATGCTGAGTTAGGGGACTTCCCTGGTGGCACAGCGGTTAAGAATCGCCTGCTAATGCAGGGAACACAGGTTCGATCCCTGGTCCGGGAAGATTCCACATGTCACGGAGCAACTGAGCCCGTGTGCCACAACTACTGAGCCTGTGCTCTAGAGCCCGCAAGCCACAACTACTGAGCCCACGTGCTGCAACTACTGATGCCTGTGTGCCTAGAGCCCGTGATCCGCCACAAGAGAAGCCACTGCATGAGAAGCCCGTGCACCGCAATGACGAGTAGCCCCTGCTCGCCGCAACTAGAGAAAGCCTGCGCACAGCAATGAAGACCCAACATAGACAAAAAAAATTAAAATAAGTAAACAAAGTAATAATAATAAAAAAAAGCTGAGTTAAAACTGTGTGATATGGGTGTAAAAGTCCAACAGGACAGAACAAGTCCAGAGACAGCCCGCCCCCAACCCCGACAATGTATGATAAAGATGTCACTGAATCGGGGTGAGAAAAGGATGGGTTTTCCTATAAGTGGTTCTGGATCAACTGGTTATCACCACGGCAGGGGGCGGGGGGGGGGGGGGGCGCGGATAACCTCCGCCCTGACCTCACGCCATACACAAAACTCACTCCCAGGTGATGTAGGACAAATGAAAAGCTGCAATTTGGGCAGGAGAGAAAATACTCAGGACCCGGGGTTAAGGGGATATTTCTTTAACAGGATACAAAAAGCACTAATTGTAGAGTGAGCGTCCAGTTTTTGTTCATCAAGAGTGGAAAGGCAAGCCGCTGAGTGAGGGGAGGTGTTGGCAGCGTCGCATCCACAACACACAAAGAGCTCCTGCAAAGCAGGAGAACAGACGCACGGCCGATTAAGTTGTTTTTAAACAACCTGATTTTGAAACTAAGCAAAAGACTTGGACGGGCACCCGACAGCAGTGGGTCCTAAACAGCCTGTTAGTGAGATGCTTACTCAGCCTCAGGGGTAAAGAGGAGGTCGGACCACGGCCACGATGCGGGACCATTCACACGTGCTCTCTTGCAAAGAGCTTCCGACAAGCCCGTGTGCTGCAGGACGTGTGAGCGGGACCCCTACAGCCCGAGAAGAGGGTGGAAACGCAAAGTTACCACGACTGTGCTCCCGGCACACGCCTCCTAAAACCCTAGGAGTCCTGAGTGTCTTCTGTAAGCTGATGAGATTGGCTTCAGGTTGGGGGCTGTCGTCCCGGTCCAAGGCATAATTAGACGGCTGGAACTTTCGGCCCTACACCCGCCCTCTGGGGAGGGGAGAGGGACGGGAGGTGGGCTGCCCCCCCAGCCATTTCCCTCCCCTCTCTCCACACTTCAACACCATCTGCCCTGTCCTCAAAGATTCGAGCCACAGGTCCCCATCTCTTTAGCTCAACACCAATGACCTTAACCTTCCCTGCCCTCATCAACACCGCAGACCTACATCCCTCAGGATCACCCACCTGCAGGCCTGCGTCCATGCCCGCACCCAACCTTCTCTCTGCCTGATGCCAGCCCACCTCTGTGACATTCCTCATCCAACCTAAGAGGCCATCAACTGTCAGAAACACCGTGATTTTATGCACCAGAAAGAAAGAAAACGTTGCCGGCTAAACGGGGACACCCAGACCTGCACGATGCTCTCCGATTTCAGCCATGTTAGGAAGCGGGAGGCTGGTCCCAGAACTGACAGAACGCGGTGTGTGGGGGCGGCTCCCGGCCCTCCTGAAAGGAAGCCAGCCTGCCCTTCACCCTGCGCTCATCTCTTCCACTTGGGTGGCTATCTGGGAGCCTCGATGGACAGATGGTTGGACAGGAGGCTGGACACACACACGCGCCAAGTTCTTGTGAAGCCTGAGCTTGAGGATCGGGTCGTAAGGAACGAGGACTGCGGAAAGGATCTGGACCCCCTGAAGCAGGAGCTCAGAGGGGCTCTGGCGAGGGTGGGATCCGTCCCAGGCAGGGCTGAGGTCCAAGCGGTGAGCTGGTGGGGCGCCGGGGGCAGCGCTCAAGAGCGAGTGCCCCCAAATGCAGGCCGGTGGCCACCCACAGTGGCAGCAGCGAGCGGCAGGGAGGGTGGTTCTCTTGGATAAACCAGCCCTTAGGAGCAGATCGGAAACCAGGTGAAAGAGGTGGGCGGGGGGCGGGGTCCCTCTCCTTACACCCCCGCCCTGCAGGGCCCCATGCCCACCAGCCCAGGCCAGGCCATGTGCAGGGCTTTCCACCAGTGATGATTTGAAGGTGGGCAAGTGACCAAGGGCACGAGGCGTCGGTGTGACCCAGCAGCCGGGGACCCTGATGCGGTGCCTGACGGAGGGTAAGCCCCTCTGCGGAAACTGGCACTGCAGAGGTCCGGCCGCCCGAGGAAGAGCCGGGGTCAGTCCTGGCTGCTGGGTCTCCTGCCTCAGTTTTAGAGAATCTGTTTTCAGTTGTTGGTCACTCACGGAAGCCCTTAGGAAACGCCCCCTCCTGTCCGGCTCTTCCCCCTCCCGGGGCCCCCCTGGCAGAAAGAAACCTGCGCTCCCTCAATGCCCAGCCAGCGACCAAGTCCACAAATTTCTCCTGTGGCTGGGGCTGGACTCTCCCCACGCCTCCTGCCTGCGCCTGGCCACAGCCTCCCTGCCCCGTCCCCAGCCCAGGCCCTGGGAAGCCATCACCTTTCCCGTGTGGCCCCCAACACCGACACGATCAAATCTCAGGGACGCACACGTCGCGCAGGCCGTGACCTGGGCTCCCCCTGCCTCCTCAGAAGGTCCGTGAACAGGGCTGCTGAGAGGCCGAGCCCAGGTGCAGCTCCGAGGGTGAGCCGGTATCAGCCCCGCGTCACAGCTGCTGCCAGCACCCTCTCCCTGTCCCACGCCCGGCCCCCTCCACGGGCATTCTGATGAAGCTCAGGTCAGCGGTTGTAATTAGTGTTTTAATACCCGTTACAACCTCTGATCATCAGAGGACAAAGGGGCAGGTACCGTGGACTCCACTTTACAGATGAGCTAACTGAGGCCATCCAAGGCCAGGGGTCCCGGAGAGAGCTGGAGGGGGCTCCCAGGCTGCCCCCGCCCCAGCCCCAGTGAGCCCGCCAGTGCCTTCCGTCTGGGTCTCGCTCTCACTCCAGGAAGCCCTCTAGAGGGGACCAGAAACCGCCCACAGTGGGGGGCTGGGAAGCCCCTGTGCCCAGCTGAGTATCCACCCCCAGGGATGACCCGTCCTAGTCCCCGAGCCTGTGCCTGTGTCACCTGACACGAAAACAGGGACTCCGCTGGCGCGATTAAGGTAAGGACCCTGGGAGGGGATGATCCTGGATTATCTGGGGGCCAGTGTCATCACGAGGTCCTTGTGAAGGGGAGGCAGGAGGGTCAGAGTCAGAGACAAGATGTGATGACGGAAGCCCTCAGGTGTGCCTCTCACGCAGCCCGGCCCCCAGCGGCTCACCTGCCCCAACCATCTTTGGTCCAATGAGGAACAAGAGGGAGGCCTCTGAGAGACACAGAGACAGAGAGACAGACAGACAGAGACAGAGAGATGACTAAGGCGGGGCCTCCCTTCCCTCATCCTGCTGCTGTCCTGGGACCACGCTGGGGACCAGGCAGGGCCCTCCCCCTGCCCTGGACTCACCCCGGTCCTTGTGGCCAGCCCTATCCACCCTGGAGGAAGGATTCCTGTCCCTACAGCACGTCTCGAAGCAGCCGGCCAGCTCTTCCTCGCGGCTCTCGGCCACGTGATCACCTCGTCCCAAATCCACTCCGCTCGGATGGCCGTTTAGCGAGACCCGCACACGCCAGCACGATCCCCGTCCTATCAACCACGAGCCCCGGGCGCGCCCACGGCTCCCCCCACCGCCCCTCAGCTCCTTTCGGGTCCCTGTCTGCAAGCAGCCTGCGGCCCCTCCTGCTGGCCAGGGACAAGCCAGCTCCTGGTCGTCTGCGAGCACAAGGCCAGAGCGCCGCCTCCTCTCTGGGATCGAAGCACCAGACCTGGGAGAGGGGCAGCGAGGCCACGACACACAACCGCGCGCCCTTTGCAGCCACGCGACAGGACGTGGCCTCAGCACCTGAGAGGCCGGCGCCGTGATGAGACCGCCTCCCCACGACTGCCGTGTCCTCCGTGACCTGAGCATCCTCGCCGGGACCGCACCACGATGCTCGAACGCCCGCCGAGGCTGCACGAATGCACAGCAGTGAACCGGGGTCAGCTGAGCAGCTGGCGGCGTCCTCGGCTGACTAAGTACCTGGACGTGTCTGACCACGAACGGAGACTTAGTGGAGAGTAAACACTTCCGGTCCTGAAGGCTGCTCCCCTCACTCGGAAGATGGTGTCCGTGCACCTACCGCGTCCACCTGTCCACATGCATGTTAACCTGCCTGCGTCCACCTGTCCACACTCATCTCTCTGCACTCACCTGCCCACACTTACCTGCACGGTTCACGTGGGACCCACCCTTCAGTTCCCCCTTTCCTGGTCCTTCCAGGTCCTGCCAATCTTCTCCCAGCGCTGGACTCCTGCCCCCTTTCCCTGACCCTCTGCTGCCGTGTCTTTGGCCTCGTGGGCAGCAGCAGGCCGCACAGGCCTGCTGGCCCTGACCCACCCCACTCAGCATGGGGCGCCTGCCCGGTCCACGCTCTGACCGCGCAGCTCCCACCTCACAACGGCTCCAGGACAGGCGCCGGCTTCCCTCTCCTCCCCCCACCTCCAGCCAGGCCAGGTACCCTCAGTGTCCGAGCTCCGCCCACACCAGGGCCCAGTCCGGTCCCACCCCTCCCCCTCCCACCTGGGCAGAGCCAGCTCCCATACCCCTTATCTCGGCTGAAACAGCGTCTCCTCGTGGAAGCAGCCCTCCCAGGGCCCTTCCAGCCACGCGCCTGTGCCCTCCCTCCCTCTAGGGCACAAACTCCACGCGGACAGGCAGCACCATCCCAGTCCCTGAAGCAGACCCGGTCACCAGGGGCCTTGTACACAGAAGGCCGCGAGGTGCGGGCGGTCTGTGGTCAGCCAGGTCTACCCTCTTCTCGCTGCTCCAGGGGAAGCGCCCAGCGTCCGCCTGGCCGCCGTGCCAGCCTCGCAGCTCCACGGGCCCCGAGTCTGGGTTTCAGCCAAAGAGAACGTAGCCGTGCGACCCCAGTTTTGATTTTCAGCTGCTGACAACCGTCGAGCACCCCATTCCCTTCCCTTGCCTCCACAGCTGAGGGAGCGGACGAGAAAGCCCCACAGCCACCTCCTGTGGCACCGGGGGTCACAGCCCGAACGCCCTGGCCCTGCCCCCCCACGCCCCCCGAAACCCAAGCTGCTCTCTCAAGTCGCCTGGGACCGCCTCGGGGGCCCACCCCGCTCCCCCGAGAGCCTCGTGACACCAACAGGAAAGGAACCCCGCACAGTCCAGGCCACGGGGAGGTACCAGTCTCCCCCCAGCCGCCCACTGCCGCCCGAACGCAGACGCCGGGAAACGCTGGCGGCCACACGGCGAGGAGCGGGTGGTGTTGCCCCAAGTCTCACGTCCCATGCAGCCCTGTCAGTTACCCTCGTCCCGGACCGTGAGCTTCCCGAGGACCGTCTTCACATCTCTTCACGGTGGGTCTCAAGGAGCAACGGCTAAACGGACAAAGCGGCTGATGTTCAAGTACCCATACGCCCCCCCCGCCCCATTCTAAGAGGGACTAAGAAACAAAGTGCAGCCCCACCGCTGGGGAAGGCTTCCCAGAGAAAGCGGCTTATTCGACTTCTTCATATTAAAGATTTGTCGGGCTTCCCTGGTGGCGCAGTGGTTAAGAATCCGCCTGCCAATGCAGGGGACAAGGGTTCGAGCCCTGGTCCAGGAAGATCCCACCTGCCGCGGAGCAACTAAGCCCGTGCACCACAACTACTGAGCCTGTGCTCTAGAGCCCGCGAGCCACAACTACTGAGCCCGCATGCCACAACTACTGAAGCCCGTGAGCCTAGAGCCGTGCTCTGCAACAAGAGAAGCCACCGCAATGAGAAGCCCGCACACCACAACGAAGAGTAGCCCCCGCTCGTCGCAACCAGGGAAAGCCTGCGCACAGCAACGAAGACCCAACGCAGCCAAAAGTAAATAAATAAATAAATAAAATTAAAAAAGATTTGTCACGTTGATATGAATCGATTAGAGAGATGGTTAGAAAGAGTGCAGGGGCCACGTGTTCGTAAAGGCCTCGCACATGGGGGGAGGGGCAGAAAAGCGAGGCTGGGGCGGGGGGGGGGGCGCCCTCCCCCAGCGGGTCTGAGAGCATCTCCGAGGCCCGGCAGACACACCTGCTTCTCCTCCACATCTCAGCAGTGCATCCCACCTTCCCTCAAGAGAAGCACTGCCCCTTCCCCAGAGGGAGAGGCCTAATTATGAGAAAAACAGGAAACGAAAAAGTGCGGGTAGGGTCGTTGCGGGCTGTGTGCCTCGCAGTTGACTGCACGTCTTTGCTTCGGGACCCTTTAGTGAGGCAGTGGGGGCATCTTTAGGCTTCTTCAAAGAAGAAAAGAACAAAAAAAAGAAGAGAACAAAATACAAGAAGTTTCTAGGAGTCTAGAAAACAAACCAACAAAAACAGAACAAAAACTTGTAAGCAGACCTCGAAAAGCCCACACCGGACTCTGAGGAAAAAATATAAATTCAAGAGATTCCTGGGGCAGAGCAAGGGGTCGGGGGGTGGGGGAGACTGGCTCCAGGACCACCCTCCCACCCCCTCCCCCAGCCCATCGCCCTCCTGACCTTAGGGCCCAACCCAGAAGGACACTCCTCCACCCACCAGACAGGAAACGCTGCTCTGCTGTGTCTGGTAAAAAGGAAAAGGGGGAGAGAGGGAAAGAAAACTGGACTGTTTTTCCAAACCCCCGTAACAGTCCTCCCTTGTGAAAAGGATCCCACAGACAGCTAAGTGAACCCCAGGCGGGACACTCAAGACACACCATTAGCATGTGTTGATCCTACGGCGTACCCACTACTTGTCTGTTACATGTGAACTTCTGCTGTGTATCTGTTCTGTATCTGTTCTGTATCTATTACCTATCTACTACGTGTCTATGGTGTATCTGTTCTGTCTCTGCTACACCTAATACGGGACATGTCCACCACATATCTACCCCGTGTCCACTCTGTACCGGATGCTGGTCCACGCCGAGGAGATGCTGAATCCTGTCCCCTCACAGGCCTCCTAGAGGCAGGCACTGACACCTCCGTTCAACAGGCAGGCCTACGAGGCAGCATCTGGACTGCAGGTCGGTTCAGTATTTCCAAAGCTTTTGATCCTAAACTCCTAAGTAACAGAGCAACAGACACGAGGGCCACAAAGTTGATAGGAAAACACACGCTCATGGCAGAAGTCCCACGAACCTGGGCGAGGCCTGCATCCCCGTGCACAGCTCTTGTCCTAGCGCCCCGTTCTAGTGGGTGAGGGATAGTCGGGGAGTTGTGGCCACGGCTGGGGAAGAAGGGCAGAGAGCAGGGAAAGGAGCTTTCGAGCAGGGCAGCAGGCGCTGGACCCACATGGCAGCCCTGCAAGGCAGCCACTCCTACCCCCCATTTCACAAGAAGGGAAACTGAGGTTAGGGAGCCTTGTCCTGGAAATCAGCCTCAGACCCGCACTGGAGGCTGTCCCTGGGGTTTCACGGCCAGGGCCACCCTGAGAAGCGGGGGAGGGAGGATGCCCACCGGCCTCCTGCCAGTTAGAGGACTCAGCTGGTGCAGTTTCTTAGGTCTCTTAAACCATGTTTGAGATTCAAAACAGCTTTGCTAATTAAACACACAAAAGGGCCTGATTCTCCTTGAGATTAAGCTTTTGAAAGGCTTTAAGAATTTACTGGGGGGAAGCCCACGTTGTCACAACTCAATTCGGATGCGGGATTTACATATCGAGAGGAGACTCAAAGGTCGAGAATGAGGGGGGCAGGGCCAGCACCAGGGGAGCCCCCTCGGGATCCCTCCACAACGGAGAATCTTTTAATGTCTTTTTACTAGTTACTAAAAGTAACTATCTCATTGTGCCGCTCATCTTAGAAAATCAGGCACAAGGAAGTCAGGAGCCCCCGGCCTCCAGGGGGTGGGACGGCATCGCAGGACAGCCCCCCAGGAAATCACGGAGTCAAGATTGCGTGTCCGTGCAGGCACCCTCAGGGATAGTGGGTTTGCTTCCAGCAAAGAGAAAGCAAAGATCGCAATAAAGCGGGTCGCACGCATTTTCCGGTTTCTCAGCACATAGGAGGCTATGTCTACACTAGACTGTAGCGTATTAAGCGTGCAGTAGCATATGTCTCAAAAAATGTACATACCTTAAGTAAAAACGACTTTATTGCTGAAAAATGCTAACCATCATCTGAGCCTGCGGCAAATCTTTTCATCATTTGCTTATTTATTGCTGGTGAGGGTCTTGCCTTGATGTTGACGGCTGCTGACTGACCAGGGTGGTAGCTGCTGAAGGCTGGGGTGGCTGCAGCAATTTCTTTCTTTCTTTTTTAAAATTTATTTATTTTTGGCTGCGTTGGGTCTTCAGTGCTGCCCGCGGGCTTTCTCTGGTTGCGGCGCGCGGGCTCTAGGTGTGCGGGCTTCAGTACTTGTGGCTCGTGGGCTCTAGAGCGCAGGCTCAGTAGTTGCGGCGCACGGGCTTACTTGCTCCGCGGCACGTGGGATCTTGCCAGACCAGGGCTTGAACCCGTGTCCCCTGAATTGGCAGGCGGATTCTCAACCACTGCGCCACCAGGGAAGCTCCACAAAATGTGTTTTTTGTTTGTTTGTTTTTTAAATTGAAGTAGAATTGATTTTTGTAAAAATTACTTTTATTGAAGTATAGTTGATCAAAATGTATTTCTTAAATATTAAGACTTGAAAGTTGAAGTTCCTCCTTGATCCACAGGCTGCAGAATGGAAGCTGTGTTAGCAGGCATGGAAACAACATTCATCTCGTTGTACATCTCCATCAGCGCTCTGGGGTGACCAGGTACATTGTCAACGAGCAGCAATATTCTGAAAGGAATTTTTTTTTTTTTGAGCAATAGGTCTCAACAGTGGACTTAAAATACTCAGTAAACCATGTTGTAAACAGATGTGCTGTCATCCAGGCTTTGTTGCATTTACAGAGCACAGGCAGAGAAAACTTGGCCAAATTCTTAAGCCCTCTAGGATTTTCAGATGGTAGGTGAGCATTGGCTTCGACTTTAAGTCACCAGGTGCATTAGCCCCTAAGAAAGTCAGCCTGTCCTTTGAAGCCAGGCATTGGCTTCTCCTCTCTAGCTATGAAAGCCCTAGATGGCATTTTCTCCCAATAGAAGGCCCTTTCATCTACACTGAAAATCTGTTGTGTAGTGTAGCCGCCTCCATGAACGGTCCGAGCTGGATCTCTTGGATAACTTGCTGCAGCTTCTCCATCAGCACTTGCTGCTTCCTCCCCTTGCACTTTGCTGTTATGGAGACACAGCTTCTTTCCTTAAACCTCATGAACCAGCCTCTGTCGGCTTCAAACTTCTCTCCTGCAGCTTCCTCCCCTCTCTCAGCCTTCACAGGACTGAAGAGGGTGTGGGCGTTGCTCTGGATTAGACTTTGGCCTAAAAGAATATTGTGGCTGGTTTGATCTTATACCCAGACCACTCAAAACATTTTCCACATCAGGGACTTCCCTAGCGGTCCAGTGGTTAAGACTCCGTGCTCCCAATGCAGGGGGCATGGGTTCCATCCCTGGTTGGGGAACTAAGATCCCGCATGCCGCACGGCACAGCCAAAAAAAACCCCCAAAACAAAGGAAAAAAACACTTTCTCCATATCAGCAATAAGGCTGTTTCGCTTTCTTATCATTCATGTGTTCACTGGAGCAGCACTTCTAATTTCCTTCAAGAACTTTTCCTTTGCATTCACAACCCGGCTGTTTGGTGCAAGAGGCCTAGCTCTCGGCCTGTCTCAGCTTCTGACATGCTTTCCTCGTTAAGCGCAATCATTTCTAACTTTCGATTCACAGGGAGAGACGTGCACCTCTTCCTCTCACCTGAGTATTCAGAGGCCACTGCAGGGTTATTAACTGGCCTAATTTCAGTACTGTCGTGTCAGGGAATACGGGGACCCGAGGAGGGGGAGGGAGGGGGGAACGGCTGGGGGGTGGAGCAGTAAGAACGCACACGACACTCGTGGATTAAGTTCACCGTCTCATAAGGGTGTGGTTCGTGGTGCCCCCAAAACAATTACACAGGTCACCGATCACAGATCACCGTAACCAACGCAATAATAATGAAGTCTCCAATATCGTGAGAATTGCCAAAACGTGACACAAAGGCATCCTCGTCCACGGGAGCTGACCCTCGCGACAGTGACCACACGAGGTTGTCCACGCAGAGGACGGGACACAGCCTTCAGATCCAGGGGCAGAGCCCTGGGAGCAAACCTCAGAGCTCGGAAACTAGGAAGGCAACCAGCAGGGAAGGGCAGCTCAGGGCCACGGGGCTGGGGACAGAGGAGACGTCCTGGTGGCAGCGGGTGACCTTCGGGCGAACGGGGTGACAAAGCTAGATGTCAGCACAAAAGCTGCAGCCTCTGTGGAATCCTGGGTCCCTGCAGATGGTCCCCCAAGGGACGTGTTTTTCCAGGTGGCAGATTTTGAAATAACTGCAGCAAAACAGCATCTACCACTGCAAAATAAAATGAAACCAAAGAGAAGACTGCAGCCTGCGGTTGGGCTGAGCCCGGCTCCTCCTTTGCCCTTGGGCCATGATCACGGGGGCAGGAAGACCCTGGGGATACCTCCGTGCTTCGCGAAGACGAGAAATAACTCGGGGTCTGAACCAGCTGGTTCAGAGCACGCAGTGCACGCAGCTCACTGCCACCAGGGTGCGGAATCTGAGGGCTGTCTTTTCCCACAGAGAGCATCCTCATCTCACTTTCGTTACTCCGAAAATGCAGTTCAAGTTTTTTCTGCTCCTTGCAAGTCATCTGGTTTAGCTGGATGTGGACAAGTGACGTCCAACTTAACTGGAACAGCAAACTGGTCACACCCAGGATGCAGTTTTGTTGAACAAATGCCTTACAGGTTCACAAAATGCACAACTAAGGGGTGACCGGAGGCTCCTGTGTGGCCCCCACCCTCACCCTCACCTCTCTGGGTGGTTCCACCAGCAGGTCTTCCCGGTTCCTCTGACCAGCCATGTTCCCCGCCCTCCGCCCCCCCAGGAACCCCCCCGCCACGGCCATGTCGGTGGTCCTCTGCGCTTCGCCTCAGGGGTCACACCACGCCCCGCCCCGGCACCTCCTTCGCCCCCCGCACCAGCCCCACTACCCAGTGTTTCCGCCTTGGTGCCACTTACGTTAATTACAAGCTGGAACTTTAAATCATCATTTTGCACATCTGCTCATTAACCAGGAGAGACCGGGAGTGTATCCTCCAGGTCACTGGTTTTCCCAGCATCTGCCCGACCCGGCATCCGGGGGCCACCACTCAGGTACGTGGAAGGAAGGAAGCCCGTCTGTGTGAGGACCCCGGTGTGTGCGTGTGTGCGTGTGTGCGTGTGTGTGCGCGCACGCGCGCGCGCATGTGCTGACACTCCGGCTGATTCAGCAGAGACTGAGGTCATAGTGGACCCCTGGGTGTCTGCGAGAAGCCATGAGTCAGGAGCAAACCTGACGTCCACAGGGGACGCTGCTCCACGTTCCCTGACTTGCGACTTACAGCCCAGGACCGTTCTGATTGCACCGAAGCCGCTCCCTCCAGAACTGTCACCTACCACTCAGAAATACGCCAACATCAGCACACTGGCTCCAGCACCTACTGAAGACAAGCGTGGTGCCAAGCATGCTTACACACTGTTGCATTTAATCCCCACAAAATCCACGTGATTCAGTTCCTTGCGTCCACATCTACCACCTGGAGATGAAATGGAGGCCCAGAGAAGAGGTGGCCCACCCAAGACCGGAGTGGGAAGTAGGGGCGGCTGGATGCCAAGGCCCGTGCTCTGGGCCTCCTGGTGGATGGGCCTCTGGTGCTGCCCTGGCCCTCAGGGACCTATGATCTCGCGTGAGTGGCCCAGGCACACGGAAAGCCCGCCCCATCCGAGGGCTGAAGCCCCAGGCTCGAAGGCACAGAGGAGCCACTTCTCCACAGCCGCCAACAGGCAGTCAGATGCTGACGGCCGGGGCCCCTGGCCCTGCTCGGTGGTGGCCTGGGGAGATATGCAAACGGGTGGGGGGCCCGGGGGGATCCAGGCAGAGCTTGTTATAGACACGAGAGGGAAAGAGCTCAAAACTGAGCTTTCAGAAAAATGACTGGAAAGCAAGAAATTAATTCAAGGCCAAGAACAGCCAAGACGGGAGACAGGGGCCGAGGGTGGGAAAGGAGGCCGCGGCAGGAGCCTCAGAAAAGACCCCATACCCCGCGGCGACTGCTGTCCACACCGTGGGCCTGCACCTTCACACACAAGGATGAGGCCGCGGGCCTGGGATGTGCAGCTTGGACTGGAACCAGGTTTCTTCCATCTCTTGCCAAAGACGGGGTCCAGAGACAGAGACAGGTGCTGCCCCTGGAGGTGGGGGAGGTGATGGCAAAGGAGAACCCCAACACCGCGCATCGGAGGGAACATTCCGGAGGACGCGTGGGCTCCCAGGGAACGTGGCTGCACCGATGTGACAAGCTGGGAGGTCACCCGAGGGGGTGGGGACAAAGAGGTGTCCAGCAGGAGATGTGGCCCCCAAAGTCAGACTGGGAGAGGGACACGTGGACCAGGACCCAGCACCGAGGCCTCTCTACCTCGTGCCCACAACCCTGCCTGCAGGTGAGCATCCGTGTCCACACCTGCGATTACCTGGCACCCCCCACCCCCGCCAAGGCGGCCGTGCCCAGTGCAGTTCCAAGCGTGGGGAGGTCTCTGGAACAGGGGGGCCCAAGTACCACAGGTCCCTCTGTCCATGGCATCCACGTCTGTCTATCCACAACCACAGTGTGTCCACACTCACCCACACCTGTCTACACAGCATCCAGGCCCGACCACGCCATGTCCGCGTGGTGTCCACACCCACCCGTGCCTGTCCATTCCCAGGAGGAGACACTTTGCAAGGGAACAGCTGCTGCCAGCTTAGCCCATGGGCCGTCCGTCTCCTCCCCACAGGCTGGGGGTCCCGGGCCTCGAGCTGCAGCCTCCCTCATAGCAGGAGACCCGTCGCAGGCGCTGCAACTTCTCTGTGCGTCTGTTTCCAATGATCCGTCACACGGCATCCCTGTGCGTCCTGGGCCGGGTCTGACTCCGCCGGCCGGCCCGGCCCCTCCTTTCTGAGCACAGGGGCCTGGACCCCCGGCCCGGCCCCGCCCCCCACTGCCCTCGCCCTCTGCTCACCTTGCTCACCTCCAGCTAAACCACTCTTCAGTGCTTAAAAATAATTAAATCTGGGCTTCCCTGGTGGCGCAGTGGTTGGGAGTCCGCCTGCCGATGCAGGGGATACGGGTTCGCGCCCCGGTCCGGGAAGATCCCACATGCCGCGGAGCGGCTGGGCCCGTGAGCCATGGCCGCTGAGCCCGCGCGTCCGGAGCCTGTGCTCCGCAATGGGAGAGACCACAACAGTGAAAGGCCCGCGTACCGCAAAAAAATAATTTAAATTTAAAAGATCCCTTTGTACAAAAACAGATCAGCTAAAACCCGTGAATAATTTATGCTTGTTCTGTTCACTTCCAAGAACATCAACGTGGAGCTCAGGGAAGTTTCCGTCCTAAAGGAGCCCGTGACCTTCAGGTGCACGGGACCCCAGTGCTTCTTAAGGCCCCAAAGCGGAGGAGGTGGTTTGCACTTACCAGCAGGCGCCCCCAGGGAGGCCGGGAGCAGAGGGAGGTGCCGGCCGCCCTGTGCTCTGCCCCCCTGGGCCGGCCCCGAAGTGGGACCCCGCTGCCTGCCTTCCTCGCAGCTGAGCGAGCCCCCCAGGCTCCCCCATCACCCCACAGACGGCCCAGAGCCCCAGGCTTGCTGCATCTCGTTCCGTTCTCCCAGGAGTCGCCGCACATAGGAAAACATGCTGGGGGCCGGGGAGTGCTGAAATGAGGGGGCGTCCGGGGAGGGCTGGACACAGACGGTGCAGCTGCCACGGGCGGACCCCACGGGAGGCAAGGGTCTGCGGCAGCAGGGAAACGTCTTACTGCAGCCATGCTGCCCCAGACCCACGTCCTCGTGGGGATGGAGTGACTCACAGGCCCTCCGTTGCCTCCTGATTCAAGACTTCCTCCTCCACACAAGTCTTTTTCCTTCTTAATGAACTTGTATGCTATAAAAATAAGCTGATGAAAGACTTGGAAAATATCAGAAGACGTAAAAGAGAAGGAAAACAACGGTCCACCTTCGCGCTGACATCGCAGGCGCACGTCTGCTCTCCACCCTGAAGCCAACGCCTCGGACCGCCCCCGCTCTGCTCGGGTGATGTGGTCAGGAGAAGGCGGGGCCCAATGTGCACGCTTGTGGTCTGTCATTGCACACTTACCAGGACAACCCAACACCACACAGGCGGACAACCTGACTCTAAAATGGGTAAAGGACTTGCACAGACATGTCTCCGAAGAGGATACAGTAGACTGATGGCCAACAAACCCGAGGAAAGATGCTCAGCGTCACTGATCACCAGGGAAACGAAGTCAAAACCACAGTGAGACACCACCTCACACCCAACAGGGTGGCTCCTATCAAACAAACCCAGGAAATACCAAGTGTTGGTGGGGATGTGAAGAAGCTGGAACCCTGTACACGCCGGTGGGAACGGAAAATGGCGCAGCTCCTACGGAAAATGGTCTGGTGGTTCCTCAAAAACCTAACAATAGAATACCATACAATCCAGCAATTCCACTTGTGCATATAGTCCCCAAAGAACTGAAAACAGGGACTCGAAAAGGTATTTGTACACCCATTTTCAGAGCAGCATTATTCACAGCAGTCAAAAGATGGACGCAACCCAAGTGTCCATCAGTGGATGACGGATAAGCGAAATGTGGTCCATCCACAGGAGGGAGTATTATTCAACCTTAAAAAGGAGGAAATTCCAACACCCGCTGCAACGTGGATGAGCCTTGAGGACACAATGCTGAAACAAGCCAGACACGAAAGGACATGTCCTGTACGATGCCACTTTTAGAGGACCCAGAGGACTCAGATTCACATGGTGGCTGCCAGAAGTGGGGGGGGGGCCAGGGGCTGGGAGAGGGGGTGAAGAGTGTTTAACGGGGGCAGAGTGTCAGTTTGGGAAGATGAAAAAGTTCTGCAGACAGATGGTGGTGATGGTTACACAACAGTGTGAACGCGCTACTGAACTATACACTCAGAAATGGTTAAAATGGTAAGTTTTAAGTGTACTTTGCTACAATTTTAAAAAAACAACAAAAAACAACGGTGGGCTGGATTTGGTGTGTGGCCCATAGTTCTCCGACCCTTTTATTAAAGTGTATCCAGGTGATGGTACATTGGGTGGTCTTTAAAAGCGGTATTTACAAGGTGTATTCAATAATCTGCTTAGATCATAACGTCAAGAAAAACGAGGTTCTGTAACTTATACAGAAAGTCAAATTAATATCGTGGAAATATTTGGGTGGGTTCTACCTTGGACATTTAGGCTGCGTGAGGTCCAGAGAGCAAACCACACACTGTGCACATGAAACGGGGCTGGAAGCTTCACTCCTACACGTGCAAGGGCCTCCTTGGCGAAGCCCTGGGTGTTTCTTCAAGACCACGTGAGCTCAGGACTCTGCCCAGCGACCAGGGCCTCCTGTCCGGGAAGGGGTGGCCGCAGGGGAGGATGCCGCAGCCACGCCGTGTCCTCCGGGTGGTGTGACGGATCCTGTGGGGACACCGGGCTTGGGGCCTGGTCAGCGGGGTCCTCTGTGGTTGGTCACGAACCACCCACTAGAAATCCTCAGGCAGCCTTCTGGTTCCCAACTAGAAGAGGACACCAAGGACAGCTGGCCATGAAGACTGCAGACCTGCCAGGCTGTGAGCCTACGGGGACCCCAGGATTCAGCCTCTGCGGGGACTGCTCAGGCCAAATCCAAATGCTAAGTCCTGGCCCCAGCACCTCAGAATGTGCCCTTATCTGGAAATAGGGTCACTGCAGGTGTCTGAAGTCAGAATGAGGCCACAGGCTGGGCTCTGACTCAAAATGGCGGGTGGTTTTATAAAAAGGGCAAATTCAGACACAGGCGCAGGGGGAGCTCACCACGTGGGCGTGACGACGTCTCCAAGCCCAGGAGGGGCCGGATGGACCCTCCCTCAGCCTCAGAGGGAGCCAGCCTGCCCACACCAGGCTCTAGACTGAGACAGAATAAACTTGGGCGGCTTAAGTCACCCGCCCCAGCAGCGGGGGGACAGGAAGCAGACCCTGACAGGGGGAGGCGCTGCAGGACAGGAGGCAACCCCCGGAGCCTGGAGTCTCCACGGCTGACCTCAACCCCTGGGCATCCTCACACTCACATCCTCATTCCAACACTGCACGAAACGCAGCCCCTCTAAGCACGTGTCCTGGTGACCTCTCTGCTCTCCAAGGCCCCTCCCTCCCATCCCTGCTCCTTGTAGACATACCGCCTGGACCCTCCACACCCTCCCGGTGCCTTTGGGTTGGACGCCTGCCATGAGCAGAATGTCCGTGTCCCCCAAACCCATCTGGGGGGGCCCGACCCCCAGTGCAGTGGTATTTGGATGCAGGGCCTTTGGGAGGCGATTAGGGTGAGATGAAGTCATGAGGGTGGGGCCCATGATGGGATTAGCGCCCTTAAAACTCGAGGAAGATTCACCAGTTAGCCCTCTCGGCCCCATGAGGACACAGCGGGAGCCCAGGAAGCAGGACCTCGCCGGGAACTGACCCAGGTCTCCAATGCCCAGCCTCCAGAAACGTGAGGAATTCCTGTTGCTTGAGCCACCCAGCCTGGGGTATGTTTGTTACAGCAGCTGAGCTGACAGAGACAGGCCCCAAATCCCTAGACTCGCCCTCAGCCTCCCCGGCCCCTCTCCCCACAGGGCTGAAACAGGGTCTTACATAATCAACTCAGCAACGTGGGTCCTCTTCCCACCACCTGCCTCTCGCCCCTTCCCACACACACCCGTGAGTCCCAGGGTCCACACGCAGTTCACACGTAGAAGCCACGTCTCAGAAAGGTCAGGACAAAGTGGCTAAATTCCTCCCCTGGCCGGGGCAGGCCCGGGACGAAAAGGGAACACTGGCCTCCCCCGGCCAGGCTGCAGCTCGAAGGCCCCTGCGACAGGACAGTCCCCGGGGGTCGGTCAGATGATGGACGGCAGTACAGACACCCGCCCAGCCCCTCACCCACATGAGGACGCCAACGCGCGATGGACTCTCCAACTGCCCGGCTGGAGAGTCAACTCTTCGCCATGCAGAAAGTTCAGGAAGGGAATAAAAACTGGAAAGGTAATGTGGGGGGTGGCACCCAGGGACCACCATCGCTGTGTCCCATCTCCCAAGCCGGGAGGCGGATGCCCGCGCTCAGGTGACAGCGCACCCGAACACACAGTGACAGGCGCCAGCAGCTCACAGGATTTTTATTTACTTATGTCTAAAGATGTTTTTTTTTTGGTGTGGACCATTTTTAAAGTCTATATTGAATTTGTTACCATATTGCTCCTGTCTGATGTGTTGCTTCTCTGGCTCCAAGGCACGTGGGACCCCAGCTCCCTGACCAGGGATCCAACCCGCACCCCTGCATTGCAAGGCGAAGCCTTAACCACCGGGCCGCCAGGGAAGTTGCCGGTTCACAAGACTTTAAATGATAAAAACGTATTTATGTTCTTTGACGGCATGATTGCTCATCTGGGATTCTGCACCCAGGAAACCAAGAGTGGACCAGAGGGGCCGGCGCAGCGCAGCGGCCGAGGGGAACCCGCCGCCCCCGGGGTCACCACATGCACAGCCCGAACCCCAGCGCCTGCCCGCCCACGGCCAAGTCCCGAACCGTGAGCTGAAGACAGGGAGGAATTTTAACTAACCTGACGCCTCCGTATTTCCTTAATATTAGTAAGCACGCGAGGCTAGAATAGAATTTAAAATGGTACGCTCGCCAGGGAGCGACATAAGGGGCAATTCAAAATTTTCCCCTTCCATTTCATTGCGTGTCTCAAATTTTCTGTACTCAACACGTGTTGCTTGTCAACGAGAAATGCTGTTTTAAATACAAAGTGGACAGTCCTGTCTTCACAGTGCTGCCTTCCCGTCCACTCAGTCACCAGCGACCCTCCCGAGACGCCGAGCGGCACACGTGACCCGGCCTCGGGCTCCGGCGGCCTGAGCCACGTGGCGGGGCTGACAGTGCTCCCGGGCAGTGGGCAGCACTGTGCAGCCCATCGCTGACTGGTCCCAGGGTCTGGGGACCTCTGGTTTAAGGGGGGGACATCTCCGTGGGAGCCTGTTCAGTGAATGCCCAGGGAGGACACACCTGAGGTGGAAGCAGGCGGACCCCACCCTCACAGAGGCCACACCCTGGTGGTTGGGTGGGGGGCAGCACAAAAGCCTGGGTGCCGGGGGAGAAGACAAACGGTGGGGGGGGGGGGGTGTGAGTTTTCGTGGCGGGGGGGAAGGATGGTGTGCAATGGGATGGGGAAGGAGACGGGGGTGGGAGGGCGGAGGCCTGCAGCCCTCCTGACGTGAGCTGCCTTTGCAGAGGGAGGTGGGACTCCCACAGCGAGGGCCCCCTCAGCCCGGCTAGACGGGGTGGGGTGGTGACAGGGGGTTACGGCCCAGTGAGACCCCATTTACAGGCCCCTTCCGCCTGCAGGGGGCAGGGTTATCCAGGTGAGGGAGGCGGAGGCTGCACCAGGTCCATAGGAAAGGCTGCGACCTTCCTAAGGTCACACAGGAGGGAAGCAGCAGAACTGGAATTCGAATGGGGGGGCATCGAAGGCAGAGCCCTCATTGCCGCGGCGGCCGCACAGAAAGCCGCTATTCAGCACTGGCTCCGCCCCATCAGAACAAAGGACGCCTTCAAGCCACGTGTCCAGGCGGCCAGCACGTGCCAGCCACCAAGCAGCCCGCCCCTCACCGCTGTCCCCGTGGCCCCACCTCGAGGCCAGACCGCCCGCTGCTGCGGCCGCCCAGACGCCGTCCTCACTGCCTCCACACCAGTGCAGCTCCTCGGCGGCCGGACGGGACGGGTGCCCACCCCGTTAGGTCAGACGTTTTTCCGTGGCAGGTCACTTCCAGCCGCCACGCCCTCCCCACACAGGAGCAGAAAGATGGTACCCCCGACTCCCCAAAATGCCAGCTTCAGAGGAAAAAGCACCTCTGAGTTACTCACTCTGCCCACAGTAAATCTGTCTGATGACATAATGGACATATTGCTCGGGTATCTTTTCATAGTCCTTTGGTAACGACACCAACATTTTCTGGATGATGAGACCAAAACAGAACAAAATGAACAAACAAAAACTATGCAAAAGTAAGGGAATCATTAAAATCCCTCGGAGCAAAGGTCTTATTGGTGGCATATAAGCTGCAAGGACCACCTGGCATTTCAGAATCAGAGAGAGGGTTGAGATGGTAATTTTTATACCATGTGTTATTTGGCCACGGCTAACTGAAGAAGATGTATCAGGAATGTGGGTGGACGTGGGGTGTCTGATGCTCAGGGGTCTGACTGGTCCCAGATGCTTTGCAGGACAATGGCCAGCGCCCCCGTCATAGCTTTAAAGCATCATCACATTTGTGGGTACAAACCTGTGGCAGGACTGGGAGCTGCCGGTAGTTCTGGGTGACGCGCTGTGCTTCACGCGTTTACAGAAATACTGAGTCAAGTCACACGTTTCAAGCATCTCTAAAAACTACAACGTGAATGAAGATTACACAGAATTCATACAATGTGTGTCTACAGCGAGGACCTGGACAGCAAAACGGTAAATGCGTGATTATCATCTCGAAGAATCTGTAAGATGAGTCACTGTACAAGAAAATCTGAACTGTTCTGAAGTCTTACAGACCTTAAGTGAAAGAAACTGAGGGCTCTCCCAAATTTGAAAACAATCCTAAAAATTGACGTGATGTTTCCAATAATAATTTGTGAGGCCAAAAAGAAGATTTTCTAAATGGCCAAAAAGTAAAATTTTGTCAACTATATGACAGGAAGGAGGTAATTATCTTTGAGGTTTCTCTATAGGGAATATTGCAAAATTGTCACTTGAGAAGGCAATCACAATGTTTGCAGCTAGAACATATTGGGAGAAACGTATTATAGAATCATGCCAAGCAGATATTTAATGGTGAGTCTAATTAGTGATTTTTCTAGATTTTGCGATGCCGTCAGTATTTTAGGAGTTATCATTTATTTATATTTCTATTCTCATTCTAAATACATATACACATGTATGTATAATAGCAGACAAGAGTAAGAAAGTACGAGCAGAGAAGAGTACGTGTACTAGGTTACTCTTTGTGCAACGAAAAAGGGTAAACAACACATACACCTATTTTTACAAAAAGAAACACAGGAATAAGCCAAAGAAATTACTGAAGTTGGGTGCACATGGGTCGAAGGTACATGAACAGGAATCTTTGCACACAGTTTTTTGTTTGTTTGGGTTTTTTTTGCTGTACGCGGGCCTCTCACTGCTGTGGCCTCTCTTGCTGCGGAGCACAGGCTCCGGACGCACAGGCTCAGCGGCCATGGCTCACGGGCCCAGCCGCTCCGTGGCACGTGGGATCTTCCCGGACTGGGGCACGAACCCGTGTCCCCTGCATCGGCAGGCGGACTCTCAACCGCTGCGCCACCAGGGAAGCCCCTGCACACTGTTTTTATTTTTGAATCATGTTCATGTGTTACACAACCCTTCTATAAAATAAACAAATAGGGATGAGGAACACACCCTAGAACTGAGTGCAGACAGAAATAAATAAACCCGACTGAGTACTGCATAGACACAGCCACAGGGACGATGACAACGGAACCTCGGTAAACCCTGGGAGCCGCGCTCGAACTGAACCCGTGTCGGGGGAGCAGAGGCCACGGACCCAGGCTGCCAGGGAACCGGGTCGGTGCATGCGCAGAGAGCCCGAGAGGCACGGAGGCGGGCGGAGCCGCAGCAGCTCCAGTCCCGGTGGGAGCTCGAGGGTCAGAGCGCGAGCTCGGGTCCTACTCCCGGGGGTGAGGGGCGCATGGAACCCAGCTCTGCTTCTAGAGGCCCTCCCCCACCCCGGGAGGCTAGGTCCTCAGGGCAACAGAAGCTCCAGGCTGGAACTGGGACCGTGCTTGCTGATCCCAGAGGTGACTATACCAGAAAGCGGGGACGCCCTCAAACGCTGGTGGGAACGCGCCCCAAGCCGGCGGGAGCCGCTTCCCCAGGCTCTGCCGGCCAAATAGAGCCTCAAAAGAAATGACAGAAATGAATTTTAATAAACTCACAATTTAGAAAACCCCTCAATGTCGTACCCCATGAGGGTACGACATTGTTTTTAAACAGGGAGGGGAGCAGGGACGGCTCTTCCTTACAGCATAAAATGCCTACTGATATCGGTAGAGGGAGCGATGGAAAGAGAAAACGGCCTCGGGAGCGCCACGACAGGAACAACCCTCCCACGGATGCCGACACCACGTGGGGGGACACAGGCCACAGGCTCCACCGCGGACCTCCTCTCGTTCCGTGGACCTGAGAGGCGCCCGTGCTGGAAGCAGGACCGCTGGTGGGTGACACTGGCTCGGAGAGGCAGCTCCGATGACAAAGGATTTGGAAAGAACGTGATCAACGAGAGCACAGCTTGGTGAGAGGCGAGGGTGTGCGTGGTCCGGGGGTCCGTTCTGAGACCCAGATGCTTTCAGGCGAGACATGAAATGCTAAGCCAGGAAGGAGGTGCTTAAGACCAGGGTCCATAGCGTGACAACCCTCACAGCGGCTTCACATCCGGTCCTGTCGCCATGGTGGGCATGCTGCCCCTGCCAGCTGTCTGCGGGGCCGCTCCCGGGAGCCGCTCGCTGCTTGGCTCCCCCGCCGACTGCCAAAGGCCACGGGTGCCACTCTGAAGGAGGCCGGCCGGGGGACAGGTAGCACTTCCTGAGCTACGGTCATCAACCAGCTGGGACCCGGTGTCCGTGTCACCCTGCTGACCTTCTCAGATGACCGCGTGTCTCCCCCAGCTCTGCCTGCGGTCGGGTCGCTGGGCGGCGGGGGATCGGCCGCAGTGGGAGCGCTGACACCAGGCAGACTGGCAGAAGGGACACCAGCATGAACGTAGCCTTTCCCAGCGCTCAGCTGCTGACATCACAAAACAGTCACCGGACGCTCAACCAGCGAACCTCACACTCACGGGTCGGTTAGTTACAGCCTCCACGTGAATCCACCTTCCGCAGCGGCCAAGGTACACACGGCACCGACGGACCTGCTCCTGGAGAGATGCCATCTGCCGGCTCCGTCCTGAACGGCTGCTCGGCAGCCCCAGGCCCCCCGCATGGTCACCCGCACGGGGCCCCTCCCCAAACAGCGCCAGAGCGGGGCGCGCGGCCACCAACGTCGACTGGAGCCGCTTCCAGCTGCTCCGGGCCAGGCCCGTCGGGTCGGCAGCCAGAAACACGCCTGGGCTCTCCCAGGGCAGCACTGCCATGGCGTCCGTCCTGGGGCCTCACCTGGAGCCGCAATGGCTGGGGCTGGGCCTGTGTCACCATCACTGCTTTACGGAAGGACAGGACGGAAGAGAACAGACCATGCTCGCCGGGAAGATCCCGCGTCCGACGGCGGCAGCTGAGCCACCGTAACAGGCCGACCAGCATGCTGCCCTTCGTGCCCTCCTGCCCTCACCGTCTCTCCTGGGTGAAGGGACGGAGGGAAAGCCTGTGTCCCCACCTATGGGGGTCAGAGATTCCCCTGCCTCACCACCCACGGGGGCTCCAGGTCCACCTCACACCCCTGAGCCCCCAGCACCACCCTCTTGGGGAGCGGTCTGGCCCTCACACTCCCCAGACCCACCTGAGGAGCTCCCAGTGGCCGAAGCTGGAACAATGTGGGCAACAGAAGAAGAAAGTCATATTGGATGAGAATCCCGGGTACAAAACCACCAGCTGTGAGTCCAGACTGATATGAAGAAAGAAAGCAATGGAAGGGACATCAAACACCCCGAGCAGAAGAGTCCAGGTAATCCGCAGGGACGCCCCCTCCCCTCCTGATGGGCTGTGCTGACAACCTTCCTCAGAGGAGAGGATGCAAAGGGAGAAAGAGGGATTCTGCAGCGGGCACCTGGCAGACACACCTCAGCCAGGTGAGCGAGGCCATGTCACCTGGTGATGTGAGAGCAGGTGCCCCGACGTGATGTGATGAGAAGGGCGGCGCCTCCGCGGCTCCTCCCCAAGCCCCTGACCCCAGTCGAAGTGTGAGAAAAACATGAGACAAACATCAGACAAGAGGGGCAGTCGACCCACACCTGGCCAGCACTCCTGCACACGGCCAAGGTCACAGAAACCAAAGGCATCTGAGGCCTGTCGCAGCCAGAGGAGCCCGAGGACACGTGACGACTGAATGTCATGTGGGGTCCAGGATGACGAGGACACGAGGGGAAACTGAGGAATCCCGAGTGAGGTGGGGCTCGAGCTCGTGGAAACGTGCCTACGTGGGATCTTTAGCTGTGACTGACGTGTACACTGGTGCTACCGGCTCCCGTGCCGCCGTCCCAATTCTCCCTAACCCCAAGCCTGTTCTAAAACATAACGTCTATCAACTCACACGCACAGACCACTGCTGGGAAGCGCCCGCGACGCGCCAGCCCTGCCGCCTCCCGCTGCCCCTCGCCGGGGGGCCACACCACCCCACACCGCCGTCAGCCCCGCATCCTCCGTCCCACGGTCACGCGGGCCCTCGGACAGGCTGATTCCAGATGCCCACGCTCGCCCACACCCACCCGCGAAGGCCTGTCCCAGCGCTGGTTCTCCTGCATAATCTAGCCTCGGGAAAGAATCACCTACGTGGTATCCAGATAAACACAGCAGCAGGAACACAATCATTTTCCTACTTCCCTCCCAAGACCACAGTCGAAGGAAGGAAAGCACCGATAAACCCGTCACAGCAGAGGAGCGGGGGTGGGGGGGTGGGAAGAGGGGCACCGCGTGGCACCCTGGGAGATGGGCGGCCGACCGGGGGTCACCGGAGACGGGGCAGGGCGGAGCCCCCCAAGGCCTCAACTCATAGGCTCCTGGTCTCTGAGGAGGAGACCCCTGGCCTCACCCTGGAGGCGGGCAGAATGAGGGCCCAGCCTGGGGGGGATGACGGCAGCCTGGTCACCCAGCTTGAGACCCCCGGCCTCCCGGGAGCAGCCCAGCCAGGACACTGCACCAGTCATCCCCATGGGCAGATGAGCACGGGTCATGGGGGCCGGGGGAAACCTCCTAGCAATACAAGCCAAGAAGAAGCAGCTGGGTGGACACGCAGTGGGAAGGGCAGAAGAACGCGTGGAGAAGGAAGACACCAGCTCCTCCTGCACCTGCCCTACTCTGCTTGGACCTCATTCACGCACCTGATTCTCAAAGTGGCGGGGACTCTCACCCACAGTCACGCTCCATTTACGAGGGTCTGAGCAGGGGCCTGGACTTGGGCCCAGCCTGCGGGGGATGGACCCCAGCTCCACCAGGCACAGCTGTGTGCTGTGGGAAAATGACCTGACCTCTCCGTGCCTTGGGTGGCATTCTCTCCACGGGACACAAACAATAATAGCAGGTACCCATAGGGCAGCACGAGGATGAAAGGATTCATGCCTGGGAAGCCTTAAAGCCAGAGAAGTGCTCAGTGACTCACGTAATCACTTCACATGATGCGGCCTCTTGCCACAATTATAACCTCAAAGAAACACTGATCTTCCAGCTCTGAAACAAGAGCAGGACAGTCTATTCTAGAAAGCAACCTTCAGAGAACAAAACAGAGCTCTTGGAAGTTAAAAAACAAGGACAAGACAACACACTTAGTAGATGGTTTGGACAAGAAAAATTAAAGATATCACCTAGAAAATAAAATAGAAGAAGTGGAAAATAGAAAATCAGAGAACCAGTCCAGGAGTTCCAACTAACCATCAGTGGGAAGAGAAGGTAACAGAACCGTCAAAAGTGAACCATCAAAGAAATAACTGAACAGGGCTTCCCTGGTGGCGCAGTGGTTGAGTCTGCCTGCCGATGCAGGGGACACGGGTTCGTGCCCCGGTCTGGGAAGATCCCACGTGCTGCGGAGCGGCTGGGCCCGTGAGCCACGGCCGCTGAGCCTGCACATCCGGGGCCTGTGCTCTGCAACGGGAGAGGCCACAACAGTGAGAGGCCCACGTACCGCAAAAAAAAAAAAAGAAAGAAATAACTGAACAGAACCTTCCCATCAGGAATGCCTTGAGTTTCCACGTTGAAAGTTCCAGCACAAGAGACAAAAAGGCCCACATCCAGGCACATCATCGTGAAACCTGAGAATACAGAAGACAAAAGATCCTAGAAACTTTCAGCAGAAAAACAAAACAAAACAAAAACACACACAACAATCAAAATGGCCTCTGACTTTGCCATCAGACCAGAAACTAGTGGACCACAGTCGGTTCCTCCAAGGTGCTGAGGGGGGCGATTCTAACAGGCTTCCATACCCAGCTAAACTATCACCCATGTTCCACTCAAGTAAAAGCACTTCCACTCCAGGTCTCTAAAGCCTTGCCTCCCACCCCCAACCCCGGGGCCCCTCTTTCAGAACATCTCTGGAGGACGTCTTAACCAGAGATGAAGCCAAGAAAGGGAACAGGGGAGCCAGGGATGGAGGCGGCGGGCAGAGCAGAGTGGCAGGAGATTGCGGGATGAAGGCAAAGGGAGGTCCTGGGCATGCTGTTCAGGGCCTGGGGGGCCCCGGGAGGGCTGTCCCTGCGCTGGGAAGATAATGGGCAAATATGAGGCAGGACTTCTAGAAAACTGCAAGGACGAAAATCAAGACAAGTAGTAACAGCAAGAAAAACTACAAGTTGTACAAGACAGGAAGTCTAATGCTGGTGGCTCATGACCACGAGATACAGTCAATGACAAAACAACCCTACTGGGGGTAGAGGGAGGGAGGGAGAGCTGAGCTGACGTGTCCAGAGGCAGAGCGGAACAAGTAACACCCCCAACGGAAAAGTGTGATCCAGAAATCTGGAAATACATGCCAAGGGTGGCAGAGGGGTGGCGACACCTGTTCTCTCCCTTTAAACCACATGGACTATTCAACACCTTAAAATAGAAACCTAAAACTCAAAATTAAATGCAAGGTATGAAAACAATATACAACGCAAACTGTACACATGCGCATCTCCTGACCAGGACGGGATGCCCAGCTCCTCCACGTTTGACACAACCTTGTTCCATCCTCTCAACAAGCCCACATCACAGAAAAGGAAACAGGCGCAGGGCAGGGGGCCACGGGGCCACTTGACCAGGGCAGCCCTGGGGTGCTGACCCCAGCTCTCCCTCCCAGGCGCTCTTCGCCGCACCCACACACAGATGCTCCCCACTGCCACAAGTCAACTCTTCTTAAACTTCCCACAGAAGACACAGGCAAAAAAGCAGACTTTGAAAAGACCAGGGAGGGCTTCCCTGGTGGCACAGTGGTTAAGAATCCGCCTGCCAATGCAGGGCACACGGGTTCGAGCCCTGGTCCGGGAAGACCCCACATGCCGCGGAGCAACTAAGCCCGTGCGCCCCAACCACGGAGCCTGCGCTCTACAGCCCGCGAGCCACAGCTACTGAGCCCGCATGCCTAGAGTCCGTGCTCCGCAACAAGAGAAGCCGCTGCAATGAGAAGCCCGTGCACTGCAACAAAGACCCAACTCAGCCAAAAACAAATAAATAAACTTTAAAAAAAAAAAAAAAGACCAGGGACTTCCCTGGTGGCACAGTGGTTAAGAATCCACCTGCCAATGCAGGGCACATGGGTTCGAGCCCTGGTCCGGGAAGATCCCACATGCTGCGGAGCAAATAATCCCGTGCACCACAACTACTGAGCCTGAGCTCTAGAGCCCACGAGCCACAACTACTGAGCCCACGCACCACAACTACTGAAGCCCACGCACCTAGAGGCCGTGTTCCGCAACAAGAGAAGCCACCACAATGAAAAGCCCACACGCCCCCACGAAGAGTAGCCCCCGCTCGCCGTAACTAGAGAGAGCCCATGTACAGCAACGAAGACTCAATGCAGCCATAAATAAATAAATAAATAAACTTGTTAATTAAAAAGAAAAGACCAGACACATGCAAACTAAACAATAAAATGCAAATTCAGGGTCCCCTCCACCCCACCCCACCCCAGCATCGCGTCTACAATCTCCTGTTCACCCAATAAATGATCATGGACTGAAATGAAGCTGAAACAGCCTCCACAGCTGTCAGACCACGGTTCGGCACCTTTGAAATAACTACCGAGAAAGGCTCGTTAGTTGTCAACTCGGCGTCCTTGCCTCTCCTGATCTGGAATCTCTCTTGGAGGAAACGGGGACCCACCGGCTCATGGTTCGGCTATCTGGGGGGGATCAGAATCCGGCTGGGCCTGGGTGGAGGCCTCAGAAACACGGAGGAGAAGCAGGCAGGCACCAACGAGGTGGCCTACTCTACATTTCAGGACGATCCTAAAATAAACCGCCACGTCCACACACACGGCGGGGACTTTGTGGCGCCACCTCCCGATCGGATGATGTCAGCCATGATTTCGTGACCAAAACAACTCAAACACTGGGTAACTGGTGCAGATGGCTGATTCTGGACAAAGCTTTTCCTGCCCCTCCCACAAAGCAACAAGCTCTTATGGACAGAGAGCCTGCTTGGTGCCCACCCCTGGGCTGGGAGCCGGGGACCCCACTAGAACATGAAACGCCCATCCGACCCTTGTGGAGCCGTAGCCCCAAGCCCCGCCTGCCCTGCAAGAGTGGAGGGAAAAGACGAGCAAAGGCCCAGCGGCAGCAGGGATCCACCAAGGGGGCGGCCAGCCCCGCCAGCCCCCAAACGCGCCTTTCCCGGAGAGCGAGGCAGGGAAACATGGAAAAGAATCGTTCTCTGTTCTGTGATGTAAACAGAGACACGACACCCGGAAAGAGGGCTGGTCCTCCGCGGGGCTGGGCGTCGCTGGGCCCTGGCTCTGGCGGGCAGCGCTTAGGGCATCCTCCGCCCGCCACGACAGCCCCATGACAGCCCCAAGACAGCAGGAAACAACTGCTCCCCAGGCCTTCGGATGCTCAGTGGGGCCTGGAGCCTGAGCCAGGCACACTCTCCGACCAGAGCTCCGAGGAGGATGGGCCTCCAGGGGGCTGGACTGCATGGGATCCGCTCCGTCCTGGGGGGTAAACACAACCCCCCCCCCCCCGCTCAAATGTTAAAGGGAACAAGACGGGAACACGGGGAGCTTCTGAAGCAGGACGTCTCCGCAGGGACGACAGACGACCCTGACGGGGCCCCCAGGTCGGTGCCCAGGGACGGGGGGCGGAGGGTGACATCCACCCGGAGGGGCTCCCGGCCGCTCCGTGTGACCGACTGATAAATAGGCAGCCCTGGCAGTAAAGTCTGGAAGGTTACGGAGCTCACACTCCTTACGTAACTGTCAGCAGCTCTGAACTTTGTGAAGGCGGCCCGTCGTGGCTGACGCAGCAGAGACAGGAGAGTGGTGAAGCCACATGGATACAGGTGGGCCCTGCCACTGCCCCACCTGGCAGCATCAACACAGGATGGCTGTGGCTTTGGGGGCGTTCACTCCTCCCACCTGCCCCCCATTCACGGCTTTGACTAAACCCAGCCGAGACCCTGAGGCCTGGAAGTCACGTCCTGGGTCTTTGGGCAGCGTGTCTGCCCTGAGGGTCCCACCAGCCCTGCACGGGCAGCGTGTGATCGCGTGAAAGGAAAGAGGCCAAGACATCCTGAAGAAACTATGACACAGCTAATTTCTGCTCCTTGGCCGGTGCACGTGTGCGCCAACACCCGCTCCATCTCCCTTTCCCATGCACCCCTCCAATGCACCCTACGTTCTGATTCTAGGATCCAAAACAAATGAGTCACCCCCGCATCCCGGGCTGGCTGCAGGGTGGCCGGTACACAGTCCTTCTGCTCCTGGGGGAGGGGTGGCTCTGGCAGAACAGCCTCCCCGTCACCCCAGCACCGTCCACATGGGGGGCAACCCACCACCCAGCAGCCCACCCGCCCTGCTCCCCACCAGCCTTGGGTGGGCGGGGGCTGCCTGCTGGTGTTTTTGATTTTTACAAAAACACCTTCTGCAAAATGGACGTCAGAAAAGCACCCACATCCCCACCTCCCCGCGAGCTACGTGCAGCCCCGGAGCGCCCGAGTCTACCTCCAGTCATGTCAGAACAGGGACCCGGCCGCCGACCTCCCAGGCCCGGGCGGAGAAGCCAGACGCCGACACGACCTGCCTGCCCTCAACGCGGAGCCGGAGCCAGAGCCAGGACCGCCGGGGCTGCGGGAGCACAGCCGCTCTGCGCATGGGGCTCAGGGCTGGGAAACAGGTGCCGGCCGCGGGCAGCCTGGGCAGCCGGGGGCCCCGGGCGGCCCCATCGTGGCGCTGCCCACACGCAGGCGGCAGCAACGCGGAGCGGAGAGCAGGCAACACACATGCACGCTCACTCCAGACCCTTCGCCGCTAAGCCCCGGCAGCAAAACTCCCAGGGAGAGAGCAGGGCCCCCCGGCCAGGCTGCCACATGAAAACGAGGCTGCTCCCAGAGCCAACCAGCCGCGCGGCCGGGCCTCGGTCACATACCGTCCGATTTCAGGGGCAGGTTTCCTCCCCACCCACCCCCTCCCCCCGCGTCAGCCGCATCCCTCGCTGGGCACGCTCCCCTGGGGCTTGTTTTTCTAAAACCTGTCACCCCTCGGCGCTGTTCCCCCTGCGCACTCGGAGCTGCTGCGGCCACATCCCTGCCCAGGGCCGGTGGCACCAGCGCGCCTGTGTTTGGAGCATCTGTGCAGAAGGGAGGCTGCAGGCCGGGTGCCACACAGCCGAGACGCGGACCATCGCGGCTGCCCCGCCGGGAGATGCGCATCACTTACCGGGCTTTCTTCCACTGCCTCCTCGGCCGGATCCTTTATGCTCTACGGAGCAGTGGGCACGAAAGGAGGCATCCTCCTTCCCTGAATGTGCCGACGCTGCCCCCTGCTCCCCTTGGACCCGACAACAGGCAAGGGGGGCTCACACACCAGGGGAGATATTTAAAGGAAGGCTGGCCGGCCTGTCCCCCGCCTCTCACATCCCTGCCTCCTCATGTCTCCAGGCCCGGGTGGTACCCGGCTCCCCTGGGAAGCTGGAGCCGGCAGCTGAGGCACCAGCTAAAACACGGCCTGGATGTCGAGGAGCTGACGTCACAGGACCACAAGCATCTCTGCATTGAAATGGACCTGAAGGGAGCCCAGGGCAGCGGCTCGGCCTCCCGGAGCTGCTCAAACGCAGCGTCCATGGGAAACGGAGCCCGGCGGGGCCTGGGGCCACCACATCAGGCTTACCGGCCGGGATGCGGGGATGCCGCGGCCACCATGCGGGTGACCTCCGACCTGCATCGCTGAGGCCAAGAATGGGTCCAACGTGAATGCTCACGGGTCCCAAGGCCTGGGCACTGTGGCCCGGGGGGAGGGGAAGGAGAGAGGCCTGGCTCCGGTCAATGAGGCAGCGAACCCAGGTCAGGAGGTGTGTCTTGATGCTGCTGCTACTCGGGGGGGGGGTGGGGGGGGGTGGGGGGCCAGCGGGAAGGGCAGAAATGGGGGAACCGAGCTCCCAAGGAGGCAAGTATCGGGGTGACCAGCCTGGAACCGCACCTGCTCCAGGCTGAGGTGGGAGGTGGGCCCCCCACGCGGCCTGTGTCGTGCCGGCCGTGGCCAGAGTGGACCCCGGACCTCCGACACCTGCCCCAGGACCCACTACACCCGGCATCCGGCCTTGGCCGGCTTCAGGCTTCCCTCCAATTCCAAAATCACGAGGGGACTCGGCTCCCCTCCCTGGAGCCCCTAGGGCTTGTGCTCAGGCTGTGTGGCCAGGCTTCACGCTGGGGGCACGGAACATGCTGGAAACTTCTCTCCCCCACCCTCAGGCCTCCCTCCTCTGATCGATTCTAGGCAGGCAGCCGGCTCAGGAGTCTACGCTTACCTGTGTTCCCGACAGAGTCCGCGCCAAAGCTCTGGGTCTGGACTCCAGCTCCTTCCCTTGCTCCGGGCGGAAGTCACCGTGGAGCTTCTCTGACCCGCATCGAGTGACCGTGCGAGGGTGTTTGAAACTCAGTACAACTCCAGAAGCGCCAATGGAGTAGAAAGTCCCCAGAAGCTGTGAAAGTACCCATCGAGAACACCTCGCGGTAGCACAGCCCTGCTCCCCCGCTGCCGTACTGGGGCTGCTTCGACACCACACGGCAGCCGAGAGCCCAAGACAGAGGCTAAATGGCCCAAAGAGCCCCAAATATTTATCGTTTGGCTTTTACAGGAGAAGCTGGCATAACCCTAAGACTATAAAATCGCGGAACCATCACATCCACAGTGGGCTTCGATGGGAAATGCAGATTTATCCTGAGTCCAAGGGGAGAACCCGCAAAAGACGCGTTGGTGTCACCGCTGCTGCCCTTCAGCCATCTCGCCCCCAGTCAGTCCAAACACCCAGCTTTGCAGAACTCTAGAAAACCCAAGCTGAACCAGGAGACTATGCATTTCACCGGAAGTCCATTTTAGGTGGAAAAGTAGCTGTTCCGGGTTATTGCAGATAATTTGAGACAAAGCTGAACGGAACTGGATTTTTTTCTTTTTTCTTTTCTTTTTGGTCATTCTGCAGGGCTTGCTGGATCCTAGTTCCCCGATCAGGGATCAAATCCGGGCCCCGGCAGTGAAAGCGCAGAGTCCTAACCACTGGACCGCCACAGAATTTCCTGAAACTGGATTGTTCATAAAACAGTACACACACCTATAAACACCAGGAAATAGCAGGCGTCCGTCCTCCTGAAAGGATTCGGTGGTAACCGGTCCACCCACACCTGCTCGACCGCCTGGCCCACCCCCAGCCCCCCACCCACGCTGGGCCTCGTTCTCGTCCTCTCACTCTGAGGACGCTGGGTGGCCGTGAGCGCACGACGGGGGCAACTTCCTCGCCCTTGATCCACCAGCGGGGGCAGGGGAGGCGGCGAGCTGGGTACTCGGCCCGTTCCCGGAGCCCTTCTAGCTCTGCTAGTGCCCACACAGCACCCAAGGGGGCGGTCACTCCAGACCCCTTTCACAGCAGGGGAAACCAAGGCACAGGAAGCTGCCTCGCCTGCCCGGAGCCGGGGTTTGGACCCGGCAGCATGGTGGCACCGCCCTCTGGGCTCTCACAAACACGCGCGTTCAGGAGCCGCCACCATCGCACGGAGCGACCCCTGGTTTCCCTGGTGGGTCGTGGCCGCGGGAGATGTGCCCCAGCCAAGGCCCCTCCAGGACCAGCTCTGCTTCTGGGTGGTCGCCCAGCGTGTGTCCGGGAGGCACGCGAAGCTTCAGAGCCAGAGAACAGGCGGGACAGCAGCTCCGGGCACAGCGGGTGGGAGCGTGAACGAGAGAGGCGGGTGGGCAGGGGGCCCAGCCTGAGCCCCCTCCTCTCCCACAGCCACTGGCGGGGATGCCCCTTCCCCCGCAACCCACCGTGGCCCCTGCAGCCCATGGCTGTCCCCACCAGCCCCAACCCGGCCCCACTCCGTGGTCACCACTCCTCTGGGCTTCCGGACGTACATGCCCAGGTGAGAGCCCAGGTGAGTCTCCCTTCCGCTCACTCTCCCATAGGCTGACTCGCGTGTATCCAGGTACTTGCCTTTAACACCTCAGGCTGTGAGAGCTTTCTGGCCCCAGAATAGGAGAGGAAATGGCTTGGGGCCCAGCTGCAGGGAGAGCAGGGCCAGGCTGCCACCCCCACGCCGCTGCCACTGATTGGGAGTAAGAGGGCGTCGGAAGCCCCCAAAGGCCTGGGGCTCCTGACAGGTGAGGAAGCCTGGCCCAGTCCACAGGGGCTGGCAGGGGGCACAGCTGCAGACAAAGCCAGCCGTCATCCTCCTAGCCAGACTCCACCTCCAGACCTGAAGGGTCCTGGCCCAGATACAATCTCCCCGACCCTGGGGGTCCTGCCCTGGGTGCCAGGCTCGGCCCCAGAGCCACACAAGGGCCACCCAGGTGACAAGCAGGGTCCTCTGCAGCACTGCCTGCCCCCCTGAACGTGGGACACCTCTCCCTGGGAGCAGGCTGGAGCGGGGTTCCTACACCAGCCAGCCCACCCAACAGTCCAGGGACACCTCTGTCGCTTGAGCGTGTGGACAGGCCGGGACCGATGACACGAAGCACACAGGGTGCCAGCACCAGGTTCCCAGGACCTCGCAGGACACTGGCGGCTTTTAAGACGGGATCCAGCACCAAACCCCCAGATTTGCATTTTCTCCGAGGCCTTTAAGGACTGAGAAGCCCGGCTGAGTCCAGACCCGCCAGCCCTGCCCCGGCCGGATCCTGGTGTTGACGCTGCAGCCCTCCTTCCCACACCCCTTCCCGGGGGTCACTCGAGCACCCGCAGTGTCCACGGCTAACTCCGTGTGACAGGGCCTCCAACGAGACTCCTCCTCCAGGAAGCCCTCCTGGGGCCAACTTCACCACCCACAGGGACACTCCCGAGTGACCGAGAGGGCTTCGTTTATTGCATCTATTCTGCCCTGTAAGTGCCCCCAACTGTCCTTTAAAACACGCTGAATAACCACTCGCTCCACGGAGGTCTCAGCGCTTTACAAACAGTGTCTGAGTCACAGTCCCATTACCCCATTTTACAGGTAAGGAAAGGCAGTAGCTAACGGGTCTGTCATCTGCTCCACTGGCAGAGCTGCGGCTGCTGCCTGGACACCTGCCTGATTCCCGGCCAGGCACACAGTCACTACCCAACATTCCCAGGGAGGCCGCCCTCCTGGGGGCTCGCTCCAGCTGACAACCACCCCCAGCCCCCAGGCTGGAGTCAGGTCCCTGGGAAGAGCCCCAGTGGAGGAGGGGCCGGCAGGAGTGGCCGACAGGGGTCCGGTCACACTGAGGGGAGTGCGGCCAGATGTTAAGGACAGCGGCCGTCACAGGGGGCCGACGGGGCAGTGGGCAACAGGACCCCACTGTCCTCGGGAGGGCTGAAGGTCTCGACCATGCTTAGCCCCTGCTGGGCCTGCTCCCTGCGGGAAGACCCACGGACGTGCCACCCAGACCCGCAATCTGTGCGCGAGTAGCCGGCCCAGGCGATGCCCCTGACCGCCAGCCTGGCCGCAGCACTAGCTTCAGCCCCCAGGTCCCCGTCCCCCACACCTCTGCGTGGGGCCTGGTGTGAATCCGCCTTCCACCATCCGATCCACGGTCCCACCCCTCAGAGCTCCGCACGGGACCCCGACCCAAACACTGCGAGGGCCCTGGGCTCCCTGCAAACCTGCACAGCGTCTGCCGCAAAGCTCCACGCCAGAAGCCCGCAGGGACCCTGTGCGCAGGGCACCTCCCGGGGGCAGACCACACCCACAGGGTGCAGGGGGGATCGGACCTGAGTGTAGTTGATTGTAGGGGGCTGGGTGCTGGCCCGAGACATGTCCACGCCTAGACCCTGGAATCTGCAGATGGGACCTTACCCGGAAAAGGGTCTTCACAGACGTGAGGAAGTAAGGGGCTCGAGAGTGGCCCTATATCCAATGACATGTCCTTGTAAGAAGAGGAGGAAAGACAGGCGGACACAGAGGGGAGGTGCCCATGAAGCCGGAGGGAGGAGTGTGCGGCCAGAAGACCCAGACCTTTCTCCCCTGGAGCTCCCACTGCAGACTCCGTCTCCAGCTGTTCTGAGCTCGGGGTACCAGGTTGCGCAGCCCCAGGACCTAACACGCCCAGCAGCACCGCACACCCCCAAGTCCCCGTTGCCCTGCGCCAGGCCTCTCCCTCCCGTCGGGCCTCGTGGCTGCAAGGACAAGTGGCCCAGCAGAGCCTAGAGCAGGCCATCCAGTGGGCAGTCAGGGACCCTGCCCGGAAGGGGCCCGGCCGCCTGCTGGCCCTGTGCCCTCCCTTCCTGATGGGGGTGGGACGGCAAAGGGGAGGCGAGGAGGGTCCCTGACGGGATCCCCGCACAGCGCCCGGGTGCGACCCTGATGCTCACTGCGGCAATCCCGGCGGGGACCGGCCTGCCGTCTGTCACCGTGACTGTATGCTCCGGAGGAGCCGCGACCCAGGCCCGTGTGCGGCGCATTCTCCACATCCCCGCCGCCCCCAGGTACGACATCTGCTGCATCTCACAGGCTCCCTGAGTCCCGCTGCCCGAGGGGCAGAGCAGAGACCTGGGTTTGCTGCATCTCGGGCCCGAGAGCTTTGGCCACTCACATCTGAGACAGGAGACGCGTCCAGCCAGACACCCAGGCCAACACCACCGGGGACACAGCTGTACGTTCTAGACGAATCAAAGACCAGAATGCAAGAAACGAAATATTTCTTCCATTTGGGGGAGCCAGAAAGGAAAATGTGAAACAGGTTGAAACGCACAAAAATCCAACATGAACACTTCTGTGTGAGCAGAGGAGGACCCCCAGCGGGATGGACCTCTGTGAGGCCACAGAGCCCCTCTGTGCTGCCACCACCCCGCGCTTGGCCCTGGGCTGCCCGGCGCCCTTGCCAGAGCCAGCAGGTGGCCCTCCCTCGGGCCCCAGTGCTGCCACGTCATTCCTGGACTCCAATAAGCCACCCAGAGCCACCACCTGCAGGTCCCACCTCCCCCGGGGACGTCACCAGCCAGCCCAGCTCTCCCCACACACAGCGCCCCGGAACGCTCTGGAAAGGTGCTTCCGCTTGGTGGGAGGGAGCCTCCCGGTCTCCCAGCTGCCATCAGGACCCTGCTACCGACAGCAGGGAGCACAGCCTCCCAGCTGAGCCGACGGCACATTCACCCCCATCGCCTGCGCCTCGCGGGCAATGCAGGGCAACCAAGCTCTGCTTGCGCAGGACGCGGAACCGGACAGAAGCCAGAACCCTTTAAGGTGGGGCATCTCCCGGGCCCTGCTGACAGTTTATTCTGATGATGCTTCAACATACACAGACTTGAAAACTTCTCCGTGCTGTGGCCAGAACAAAATGACCAATTCAGTATCTTCAAAACCTATAACCTGTGCATGAATGTCCACGATAGCCAAGACGCAGAAACAACCCAACGTCCAACAACAGGTGAATCGATACATAAGATGTGACGGAACACCCAAGAGGACGTCCCTGGTGCCGCAGCAGTTAAAACTCTGCCCTCCCAACCATCAGGCCACACAGTAAGTCTCAATCGATTTTAAAGGACAGATATCATACAAAATATCTTCTGCGACCACAGCAGGATCAAGTTAGAAATTAACAAGAGGAGGAAAACTGGAAAATTCACAACGTGTGGAAATTCAACAACACACTCTTAAACAGTGTATCAAAGAAGAAATCACAATGTAAATTAGAAAATACTTGAAGACAAACAAAGACCAACATACCAAGACCTAAGGGATGTAGAGAAAGCGAAGCGAAGGGAGAAATTTACAGCTATAAATGCTTCCCTTAAAAAGGAAGAAAGATCTCGGGGCTTCCCTGGTGGCGCAGTGGTTAAGAATCTGCCTGCCAACGCAGGGGACACGGATTCTGGCTCTTGTCTGGGAAGATCCCACGTGCCACGGAGCAACTAAGCCCGTGTGCCACAACTACTGAGCCTGCGCTCCAGAGCCCGTGAGCCACAACTACTGAGCCCACGTGTCTCAACTACTGAGCCCACGTGTCTCAACTACTGAAGCCCGCGCACCTAGAGCCTGTGCTCCGCAACAAGAGAAGCCACCGCCATGAGAAGCACGTGCGCCACAACGAAGAGTAGCCCCCGCTCAACGCAACTAGAGAAAGCCCGCGTTCAACAAGAAAGACCCAACGCAGCCAAAAATAAATAAATAAAATAAATTTTTTTAAAAAAAGAAAGATCTCAAATCAACAGCCTAACTATACGACTTAAGAAACTAGAAAAACAAATAAAACCCAAAGCTAGCAGAAGGAAATAATAAAGACTAAAGTAGAGATAAAACAGAGAATAGAAAAACAATAGAGAAAAATCAGGGAAACCATTTTTGTTGAAAAGATCAACAAAACTGACAAACTTTTAGCTATAGATGGACTAAGAAAAAAGGAAAGGCTCAAATGACTAAAATCAGACATGGGAGTGGGAGCATTACCACTGATTTCACAGAAGTCAGTAAGAGACTACTATAAACCATTGTACACCAACAAAGTGGATAACCTAGACGAAACGCACAAATTCCTAGAAACACAGAATCTACCAAGACTAAGTCACTAAGAAACAGACAATCTGAATAGACCTATAACTAGTAAGGACAGTGAATCAGTAATAAAAAAAAAAAAGCTCCCCGACAAAGAACAGTCCTGGACCCGACAGCTTCACTGGTGAATTCTACCAAATATTTAAAGAAGAACTAACACCAATCCTTCCCCAACTTTTCCAAAAAACTGAAGAGGGAACATTTCCTAACTCGTTCTAGGAGGTCAACTTACCCTAACGCCAAAGCAAGGCAAAGAGACTACAAGAAAAGACGACGAAGGACCAACGTCCCCTAAGAATACTGACACAAAACTCCTCAACGAAATACTAGCAAACCAAATTCAGCAGCATATTAAAAGGCTTATGCACCATGACCAAGTGGGAGTTATTCTTGGAATAAAAAGATGAACAATCAATCAATGTGAACCACATTAACAGAACAAAAGAAAGACATGCGGTCATATCAGTGGATGCAGAAAAGGCATCTGACAAAGTAGAAAATCCTTTACCATAAATATATTCAACAAACTAGGAACAGGAGATACCTGGCATGTTTTTTCCCATACTACCAAGCTATGAACTCAATTCTGACACCATCTCCCTGCAGGTAGCGTCAGACCCCACAGGGTAAGGGCTCAGTCCTACAAGACTGCCCACCACCCCACTTCAATGCCAGTTGCCAGTCCAGGTTGACACCTGCTTCTGACCCACGGCTATAGACGAGGCTCACAACCCCCTCCTCAATTCAATCAATTTGCTACAGCAGCTCACAGAACTCAGAGAAACATTTAACTTCCCAGATTAATTCAGGAACAGCCAGAAGGATGCACAGGGCGAGGCACGGGGAAGGGGTGCGGAGCTTCCGCGCTCTCCAGGAGCCGCTCCCTCAAATCTGATCTGAGAGCTCTCTGAACCCCATCCTTTCGGGGTTTTATGGAGGCTTCATTGCATAGGCACAGTTGATTAAATCATTGGCAGTTGTTGGACAGTAGTTCAACTTCCTGCCCCTCACCCCTCCCTTAAGGTCAGGGGGTGGGACTGAAAGCTCCAAGCCCCTAATCTCTTTGTCTTTCCAGTGACCAGCCCCATCCTGAGGCTATCAGGGCCCCCACCCTAAATCACGTCCTAATGAATGACAAGACACTCCTATCACTCAGGAAATTCCCAGGGTTTTAGGAGCTCCTTGCCCGTAAACTAGGGACAAGGACCAAGCACATTTCTCATACCCTAGAAACCAGGAAACCACCTCAGTACAAGAAAAGCCACACAGGAAAAACCCACAAACATCACACTCAAGGGTGAAAGACTGAAAGCTTTTCTTTCAAGAGCAAGAACAGACGAGGATGCCCACTATCACCGTTTCTATTCAACGGAGTACGAGAGGTTCTAACCAGAGCAATTAGGCAAGAAAAAGAAATGAAAAGCATGTAAATTGAAAAGGAATAAATAAATTATCTCTGTTCGCAGATGACACAGAAAACTGATTCCACAGAAACGATGTGAGAACAAAGTCAGCAAAACAGCAGGATAGCAAGTCAACACATAAAACTCAGTTGCATTTCTATATCCTCACAGTGAGCAACCCAAAAAGGAAATTACAAACACAGTTCCAGTTACATTAGCATCAAGAATAAAATACTTAAGCATATATCTAACAAGGAAGTGATAGACTTGTACACTGAAAACTATAAAACAGTGCTGAAAGAAATTAAACAAGACATAAATCAGTAGAATGACATCTCGTGTCTATGGATTAGGAGAGTTAATATTGTTAAGATATCAATACTACCCAAAGTGATCTGAAGAGTCAATGCAATCACTACCAAAATCCCAATGATGTTTTTGGCAGAAAAACATCCTAAAATTCTTATGGAATCTCAAGGGACCCGGAAGAGCCAAAACAATCTTGAAAAAGAACAAAGCTGGAGGACTCACACTCCCTGATTTCAAAACACACTGCAAAGCTACAGTAATCAAAACTGTGGTACTGGCATAAAGACAGACATATAGACCAATGGGATAGAAGAGAGAGCCCAGAAATAAACCCTCACCCATATGGTCAAATGATTTCCAGCAAGGGTGCCAAGACCATTCAATGGGGAAACGACAGTCTTTTCAACAAATGGTGTTGGGAAAACTGCATATTCACATGCAAAAGAACAGAGTTGGACCCTCATCTAACATCATATGCAAAAGTTAACTCAAAATGCAGCAAAGACCCTAAACGTAAGATCTGAAACTATACAACTCTTAGAAGAGAACAAAGGACAAAAGCTTCCCGACATGGGATTTGGCAATGATCTCTTGGACATGACACCAAGGCACAGGCAACAAAAGCACACACAGACGAACTGCACTTCATGAAAATTTTATAATTTTGTGCATCAAAAGACACAATAAACAAAGTTAAACAAACAAAAAAAACCTCACAGAATGGGGGAAAATGTTTGCAAATCATATATCTGATATGGGATTAATATCAGGATATGTAGAGAATTCCTAAAACTCAACAGCAACAAAACAAACAACCCAATTCAAAATGGGCAAAGAACTTGAGTAGACATTTCTCCGAAGAAGACATACACGCGGCCAACAAGCACATGAAGAGGCTCAACCATCACTAATCATCAGGGAAACGAAAATCAAAACCACAGTGAGGTGTCACCTCACACCCACCAGGATGGCTACTATCAAAAACCAGAAAACAACAAGCATTGGTGAAAATATGGGGAAATTAGAACCACTGTGCACTGCTGGCGGGAATGGAAAATGGTGCAGCCACTGCACCACGGCAGTTGCTCAAAAAATTAAAACTAGAGCTACCCTATGACCCAGCAATTCCATGACTGCATGTATACCCAAAAGAACTGAAAGTAGGGTCTCAGAGATATTTCTACATCCATGTTCATAGCAGCATTATTCAGAGTAGCTAAAACACAGAAGCGACCCCAGGTCAGATGGATAAACAAAACGCAGTCCATGCATACAATGGAATATTATTCAAACTTAGAAAGGGAGGAAACTCTGACACCTGCTCCAACGTGGATGGACCCTGAGGACACGATGCCGAGTGAAATAAACCAGACACAAAAGGACGAATTCTGTGTGATCCCGCTTCTGTGAGGTCCCTGGAGGAGTCACACTCACAGAGACAGAAAGTAGGAGGGTGGGGCCCGGGGCTGGGGGAGGGGTGGCCAGTGAGTGTCTCATGGGGGCAGAGGTTTGGGAAGATGAGGAAGTTCTGGAGACGGATGGGGATGATGGCTGCATAACAACATGGATTCAGGTCATATCAATGAACTACACACTTAAAATGGTTAAGATGATAAATTTATATTACGTGCATTTCACCGTGATAAAAAAATTGGGGGAAAAGAAAAGGACTGAAGTTCTGATACACGTTACAACATGGATGAAGTTCAAAAACATCACGTTAAGAAGCCAGTTACAAAAGACCACATATTATCTGTTCCATTTACACGAAATGTCTACACCAGGTACCTCCGTAGAGATGGAGCAGTTTGGTGGCTGTCAGGCGCTGAGCGGAGGAGCTGTGACTGCTCGTGGGCACGAGGTTTTCTTCCTGAACGTGTTTCAGAAACGGCAGAGGTGGTGAACCTACTAAATGCCACTGAATTGTTCAGTTTAAAGTGGTTAAAATAGCACATTTTATATTAGGTGTACTTTACACCATTTTTTAAAAACCCTATAGAACCGATTAAACTCAGGCTGACAACCTGCACAGAAGGTGCTGGAAGGCGCTTTGCTGCCATGAACACAGGCCCGGCCGGACATGCCCAGCATGACCTTGAGGCTGCATCTCTGCCGCGTGTCCCTGTCTGGCAACCGCCCGTCAGACCCGCCAGCATCTGCACGCGGTCCTGACCCGGGTCAAGGGTGCCATTTGTCCCACCAGCCTGACCCTTCTCACTCGCCCGGCCTCAGTGAACACCAACGCCCACGCAGGTGCCAGGATCACGCCTGCACCCAGACCATCGGGGGACCAGCGCAGGGCGGTCCTAACTGCCCAAGGTCAGCGTCACGACCGAGCTGGACAAGCAGAGCCAGGGAGAGGACGCCACCCCCACCCTCCGTCCACCCCATCCTCCACCTGCGCGGAGAGGCTGCTGGAATGTTCCAACAAAAGCGAGTGGCCCGGAGCTCGGAGCCGCCCCTGGTGAGCATCTCAAGGACCTGCTCGCGAGTGGGGATGGCCCCACATTCTCTGCATTCCCCCGCGGTGATGCAGCCCCTGCCCACACGTCAGCCCACGTCCCTCTCCGGCAGAGACCCTGTGACTCCCACGACCCCAGGAGGGCACAGCATCGGCTGTGCCGACCCCCATCACCATCCCCTACATGAGGCCCCAGACAGGGCGGCGTCCACGCGGGGATGAAGCCAGGAGGGCACCGAGTCGGGGACAGAACGGGCAGGTCCGAGGCCCTCAGGGCGGCACTGCTGGGGCCCTGGCCTGAGCTGATGGCCGGGCAGCCAGAGACCGAGATGCAGAGATGCTTGGGCGACCCCCGCGCCGCACGGGCTGCTGGCGACGGCTCTGGGCAGACAGACAGCCTGTCACTGTGGTTGAGAGCCATCAAGTGGGCAAAGAAACGAGCTGGGGGACCCCTCGTACAGAGCACAGTGGAGGGGACCCTCCTTCCACCTGGAAGGTCTACCTTATTTTATCCTTTTATGTGTCTGAAAAGACAACGTGAACTATCAAAAGTGTGCCCCTTCCATGAGACATGGGTACCCCGGGGCGGGGGGTCACGGGGAGGGGCAGCCCCGCGGGGGATGGGGAGGCCCACCCGCCTCCGAGCCCCCCACCACCGAGCTCCTCTCTAGCCACCTGGGGCTCCTGCGGGTGGGCTTCTGCTCATGGGGTCTGCTCCCAGCTGGCCGCACTCCCCAGCCCCGCAGTGTCCGGTCTTGAGCCAGGTCCTGGCAGGTCCAAGGGCCGCTGGCAGCGAAACCACACATGCGCACAGGAGCCTGCTGTCCTGGACGGGGCGGGCGGCGGCCAGGAAGTCTTACTCGTGGGACTGACTCCCCCCCGCCCCCCGTCCACCTTCTTAGGGCGGCTTCCAGGTCTCAGAAGCTCCAGGCTCGCCCCCCACCTCTGGCTTTATCTACCACCAGCGGATATCTGCCTTCCAGCCAGGACGCACTGGGACTGCTCACCCACCCCCCAGCCTTCCCAGACCTGCCCCTCACGTCCGCCCCCTGGGGCAGCACCTCCTGACGGCCCCTGGGCTGCTGCTGCCTCTTCAGACTGCCTGCTCCACTCCCGCCAGGGCTCCACGATCAGGATGTCTCCATGGCCTTGCTGACTGCTCCTCCAGGGTCCCCTGTTCTCTTTGGGAGACCCCGAGGCCCGGCCCTCGTCACTGGCCACACCCTCCGTGGCCTCAACAACCTCCTCTATGCTAAGGGCTCCCAAATCTCTCTTCAGCCCCGACTGCTCCCCGAAATGCAAGTCACGCACCCAAGTCCGGCCTCTGCTCAAATCTGCTCCCACCCCACACAGGACGCTGCTGGCACCCAGAGGCCGGGCCCAGGGACCTGATCCGGAGCCCACCCTGGGACCCCTGCTGGCAGGAGGCGGAGCCAAGTCCCCCTAACCGAACAAGCGGCCACCGGGGTCCAGAGCCCCTCAGCACCCGGCCAGGGCCCGAGGAGGGTCTGGTCGTTGGTGTAAAGTTTCTCTTCGCCCCATCCAGTGGGGGCCCTGCCCCGAAAGACGAGGCAGGGCACGCTGTTCATCGGGGGCCTCCGGGGCGTGGTCAGAAGCTCTCCTCCGACCCACGGCCCCTGGGACTCTATCTTCAACCAACAGACCTGCCGTGGAGGAGGAACGGATGCCTCCCTGGGGGGCCCGGTATGGACTAGGAGGGGCCGATGACTGGGGGTGGCCGCAGCTGGGACAGACACACGGGAGCAGTGTCCAGCCATCCCAGCCAGGCCCCTTCCCGCCGGGGGGCATCAGGGCTTCTCCTGGGCTTTACCTCATGGCATCACTGACCAAGCCGGTGCCCTGTCTGATGGTGGATACACCCCTAGCCAAGGGCGAGGACACCAGTGAAAACCCCACACGAGGCCACACCCGCTGCCCACTCTGCTTTCAGACTGTTTGCGAGGAGCACCTAAGCCTCGGGCCACCAAGCTCCATCCTCCCCCGCCTCGCAGAGCAGACACGTCAACCCAGCACTGTGACACAGGTCATGGGAGAGGCGGTACTCACTGTCTTCTCCCGGACAGGGCATGCCTGGCTCCTCGGGGATGCTGGGGAAAACTGCACAGAGAGACAGAGAGAGAGCGTCAGTGCCCACTGCGGCCTCGTGAGAAGTCCTGCTGGGAGTCAGGCTGCCCGTAGAGCCCCCGCTGCGATGAGAGCCTGCTCCTGGGAGACGCTCATTAAGGCAAACCCAGCACATGGATGTGTGCCAAACTCCCTTTGACGAGACACGGAGCTGCACGGAATAATTCAGGGGGAAAAGCAGCCAGAGGGGTCTAGAGAGCAGAGCCGTCCCAGGAGGACTCCTGATGTGTATGGATAAGTCCATACGGAAATGGGAAAAAACCGAAATTCCCTCGAAAACTGACTTTTGAAAAAAGCACATTTCGGTCCACTTCTTTACACTCAAAATGGAGTTCAAAATGAAGCGTCGTAAGATATACCCTGGGCTTCCACAGTAAGTTACTAGAAAAGGTTAAACGTATTAAAACCTAGCTCAAATGACCTTTTTCTTAATCTAGAAAATAGAGTGAATTTTGAAAGTACCAAACCTTTCACTGTTGAGTCAACACAGACATGCTAACCACCACCATGCTGTGGACGAGCGTAGGTTTGACGTTCAATCCACGTTCATACAAAGGACAAACTAGGTATTTTAACCAACCGCGAGTCCAGCATCAGAGAGAACGATGGTCCAACAGAAAACCGTGGACAGGGGCTTCCCTGGTGGCGCAGTGGTTAAGAATCCGCCTGCTGATGCAGGGGACACGGGTTTGAGCCCTGGTCCAGGAAGATCCCACATGCCGCGGAGCAGCTAAGCCCGTGCGCCACAACTACTGAGCCCGCGCGCCACAACTACTGAAGCCCGCACGCCTAGAGCCCATGCTCCGCAGCAAGAGAAGCCACTGCCAACGAGAAGCCCGCGCACCGCAACGAAGAGCAGCCCCTGCGCGCCGCAACTAGAGAGAGCCCGCACGCAGCAACAAAGACCCAACGCAGCCACAAATAAATTAATTAAATTAAAAAAAAAAAAAGAACACTATAGATGGTTTCGTGCGCCGGTCCTGGCTCCTGGGCTCAGCCGTCCGCGGCCCCCGCCTGACTATAAGTTGCACCAGAAGTGGCTGCAGAGTGGCAGGGCGGCCACAGCTGCCAGAACTACGCTCTCTCGGCAGACACCCTGCGGAACCCCAAAGTGCCGGGGGCACAGCCTGAAAACCTGCGATTTAAAGACGATAGCAAAGAACACTTCCCGCAACTCAATTTCTACCCCGCGCTGAGCTTAACCAGCGGAGGGAGGCTGTGAGCCTGCAGAAAGCCACGGGGAGGGTCTCATCTGCCCCGGGGCAGGGCTGCAGCACTGTCCCTGCTCTGCCAGCAGGCACGTGGGCCCCAGGCCCTCGGAGCTCCTGGAAAGGTGGGGGCAGGTAAGCGATGCTGCCCCCAGGAAACGAGGGCAGTGAAGGCTAACCAGCTCCAGGACCTGGGCTTCTCCTTACAAGTAAGAGCAATTTTATCTGGGTTAATAAAATGTAAGAGAAAAAAACCCCATTGCATCCCATCCCACATCCTTACATTCTCGGGCATCCTAAGATCTTAAACCGCGATCCTCCACGTGGCTACTGGTCTGACAGAGCGCCCCCGCCCCCCCCAACACACACACACACGCACATGCACACACACACACGCACGCACACACACACACGCACACACCCTCCCCAGACCACCCTCTGGCCGGCACTGACCGTGAAGGATGAGCCCTTCGTCCTTGCGCTGACAAGACAGGCGGAAGGCCTCCTCCAGCTCCATCTGGGAGGACACAGTACAGGGGTCACCTGGTGGACAAGAGACATGGATGAGGCCACCGCAGGCCCAAGGCAGAGGGGTTCACGGTGGCGGGCACCCGAGTTTGGGAGGGTAGTCTCACTGCTTGTGACCAGCTGCCCAGCCTGACCAGCAGGTCACCCCAGCCAGGGCCCGACCTCAGAACCAGTTAAGCCTATAAGGGCAATGAGTTCACCCACAGCCTGAGAAGGCCACGCGGGGAGCTAAGGCGTCCTAGGTTTCCCGGCCAGGGTGAGAGTAAGCACACACTTAGCCAGTCCTAGAGCGGAGGGAAGGGCTCCTTGCCCGCTGCAGCTGGACAGGGGCACAGATCCACAGACAGCCAGCGCCCCACGTGGCCAGGTGCCTGCGGGAAGGGGCACGGCCAGAGACCTGCCTGCCCCTTGTCCAGGCTGAGAGCTGCCAGGGAGCTCCTGGATGGTCTCCCAAACCCTCAGCTTTCTCCGAAGTGTGTCCAGCAGCAGGAAAGAAGGAAGTGGGGGGGTAGAGAGGAGGGAGGGAGAGGGAAGGAGAGATGGACCCTGGGGCCCCGGCCACCCTTACCCTCCCCACTTCCCCGAGAAAATGAAGAGCTCAGCTTCCAAATCACCCAACAGAAAAACCCGGGATATGGGGAAGGAAGGTCACGTAAGGAGGGTAAGGAGCCGTGCAAGGTGTGCAGGAGACCCTGCAGCCTCTCCCTGGTGCCCAGACCAGAGCTGGCCTTGCGGGGGTGGGTGGCTCCCCCTCCAAGGGGCAGCTCACCCCCCACCCCCCCGCCCAGTTTGTCCACGCACCTGTCGCAGCCTCTTCCCAGGAAACAGCTTCCAACGACCCCAGTGGGGAAGCTGGTTAAATTTAACCGGTTTAATTCCAAGGTCGTCCGTCTCCCCCAGAAGGGGCTGCGCACAGATTCAGAGGTTCACAACCCGCCCGACACGCGCCCAGGCGCTACCTTCACTGTCCACCCACTTGAGGGTGAGCGGGTGGCCCTGGTGGAGGTGGCACACCTCCCGCACCTCCTCACAGAGCTTGTCGAAGGTGGTGGCGGAGTCCAGGCTGGTGATCAGGATGTCCCTGGGGCAGAAAGGATGCACAGGTCTCACCATGGCGCACACATGAAGTACTGATGATTGATTAACCAAGTTATTGACCAAATAAATGAAGCAATGTTGTCCCCAAAGAGAATATTACAGCCTCTCCCCAGAACCACTGCCCGCAGTCTACGCAAGTTACCACCACGAGTGCCCTTGTGCAGAAAGGTCTGTCTGGGTGCGGGGATGTGCCTCAGCGGGGCGGAAGGACCAGGGTGGGCGCGGCAGAAAGCACCGTCCACCCCCCGTGGAGGCCAGGCAGACCTGCTCGGACACCGGGAGTGAGGCTGCCAGCACGGTCACCCAAGAAGGGTGGGGCGGCTGGACACAGCCTGTTCAGCTCAAGCCCACCAGCCTCATCACACCGTCCCCCAACCTCCACGGCGCCAACAGGGCCACGTCATATACCTTCAGAAGACGGGAACTGGGGGCGTGGGGGCAGAAGGCGGTAACGTATTAATCCAAGGCCGCAGCTTCTTGAAACCCTGGAGGGACCATTCGAGCGCCTTTGGTGCGGCCACAACAGAATTCCAGGTTCGGTTTTTTGGAAAAGCCAGTCCCAGAATGTCACTGCCTTTTATCTTTTCATCCAAAATAGGGAAGCAGAAGCTGGATCACTGGAGACAGCTCAGGGACTCACAGTCAGCCTTTGAGGGCTGGCCCTTCGGGGGTGAGGCAAGTCAGCACGAGGGAAACGCTCGACCCCCCCGAGGATGGGGGAGGGGCATCCCCCCCACCATGCACTGTCCCCTCCCGTCACCCACCACCCAAAGCAGGGAGGGCACTGACTCGGCTACGCTCACGGAGACTCTTAGCAAGAACCACTTTAGAATACGCTCAAGTTTTGGGGAAATTCTGCCAGCATCTGACACCACAAGGGTGTGGAGCGTATGAAGAAAGACGTGAAACATCCTGTACAAGAGAAATGCAGGGTCTGCTTGGCGCTAACACCGCTGGCTTCTGAAGTCTGTCAAACGTGTGTTTATAAGAGTCTCCGTCCACCAGGTAACAAATCCAGGGCCACTAAGACCTGCCTGCTGGGCGCCCACCACAGCTGGGGCCCGGCCCACGGGTCGCTCACCCTAGCGGGTGGGGGGATATGGCCCCCAGCCAGCCACCCCTTCTCGTTGGAACTGGCCCCATCTGCTCACAGACCCACAGCACCTGTCCCCGGGGCCCCAAGCTCACCACAGCCTGCGACGTCTTGGCAATGCAAGGCACAGAGGGCTCACACGGCTCATCAGCGGGGGCCCCAGAGACCAAGCCCCCATCGCACCCACCCCATCATCCTGGGGTCACCCAGACTTGGTACCCACGCTGCCCACACTCGCCAACGACCCAGCATCCACCAGTCCCCCTGCCACAGGGAACTCTAGAAGTCAGTCTGCCATCCCTTCACCTTTGACCTCTCCCTGCCCCATGACCCTCCTCCGCAGTTCTAACCCCACGTGGCAGCTAGTCCCCCACCCCCCAGCATTTCAGGGCCTAGAGTTCAGGTGGGCAGCTCCCCAGTGGTTTGGAGGCGCCCCTGGGCCCCAAGCTCATCACCCAGTGACAGCACTGCAGCTCTTCCCTCCAACGCATGACCTTGGCACCAGTGGGGAGGGACTGTCCCAACCCCCGGCCAGACCCCTGACCACCACCCCTAATGTCATCCCAAACCCGAATCAAGAGGCATCTCTGAGCAAACGGGATCCTGAGGCTGCCAGCTCAGGGCGCCAAGACAGAGCCCCGGGCTGGGGCAACAGCCTGCTGGATGGCCCCTCCCGGGACTCCTGGGTCTGCCCAAGCCATGCACCCAGGCCCGGGCTTTGCACACAGCAGGCCCTCAATAAGAGTTCTGGAAGACAAGCTTGAGCTGCAGAGAAGGAAGATCCAGCCAAGTGTTCCTGTGATCTCAGAAAAGCGGGCAGAGCAGGGTCTCCAAACCCAGCATGCATCACCTGGAAACCCCCTGAAAACACAGAAGCTGCCGGACCCCCGGACCCACCCTCATTGTCTGGTGACTGCACACCCTCCAAAGGCCCAGCAAGCGAGGGGGAGACGGTGATCTCAAGCCTCTGGAGGGCCTGGGGCAGGGAGGGGAGGGGATGGGAAAGGGTGAGGGGAGAAGGCATCCCCCCAGTGGGGGCGGCTGACGACCCCCTATTTTTAAGAACAGTGTCTCCACATCTGATATTCAGTTCTTGGAAGATGCTGGAGACAACGCGGAGGTAGATGAGTCTTTGTTCCAGGAAATGGATGACCTGGGGCTGGAGGGTGATCCAGACTGCAGTCCTGCCGACAGGAGAGGGACTCGACTGACTAATGGACTAGCTCGTCTTCAGAGAGGCTTGACTGCCATCGCATCTGTGGCCATGCTAAGAGGGTGCTGAGTTTCCTTTCTCTTTTTCTAAGAAAAAATAATTTTCAGGAGAATATTCTTCTGATGGCTTTCAGCACTGAACTTAATAAGCTGATCTTAAAATTTCAAAAAAAAAAAAAAAGAATAGTGTCTCCAATGTATCTGACCCTCAGCTCCCAGCCCTGCTGGTTAAAAATAACCTGCAGTGGCAGCACGGAGAAAGAATTTCACTCGGACCCGCGGGGTTTGGATAAGTGAGCGCGGAGCGCAGCGGACACTTTCCGGAGCCAGCATCAGGTCAGCGCCCGCCGAGGACTGTCTCCCAACTCAGACGCCAGACTCTCTCGTCCCGGCTAGAGGCGCCAGTGCGGAGCACTTTAGGGAAAGCACCGGGAGGCGTGAGGAGCTGGGATCGAGGAGGAACGGTCAGCCTGGGGCAGAAATGAGGAGGGTGGGAGGGAGAGAAGGAAGAGTGGGACAAGGAGGGAGGAAGCCGCAGCAGGGAGGGGAGGGAGGAGAGGGAGGGGACTGCGAAGGGGCAGAGGAAAGGGGAGGAGGGGGGAGGGGAGGGGAGGGGAGAGGAAGGAGAGGAGGTTGGGACGGGAAAGAGGAGGGAAGAGTATAGGGTGTGGCCTCATCGCCGGGAAACCAGACTCAACAGGTCACATTTCCCCCGGTAACCAAAGCGCTCTCCAGGGGCCCAAGCCCGGGGAGGGGACGGACAGGCAGCTCAGCCAGAACTCCCTGGGGCTCCCTGAACTCTGCCCACGGCAACTGCCTGGTCCGCCTTCCACCCCTGGCGCAGTGCCTACTCGAACTCGTCCTGGGGGAAGGCTGGGGGTCTGGTTCCCACCTGCCCCCTGGCCTCTCCGGGTGTGGACTTCCTCTCACTAAGGATCAACTCTGATTTTCAGTCACTTGTTGCTCTATTCCATGGTTCCAGGAAGGGAAGAGGACTGTCTCTGCTGTACGGCAGCCATTCCTTACCCTCAGTGAGCCAAGACCCTCGGACCAGCCGAGGCGCAGGACCTGGCTGACACCTCACCAGCTTCAGTCTGCAGCCCACCTTGCCAGCCAAAAGACAAGACCCCCTCAGCCTCCTCAGGTGGGCTGGCCAGTCTTTCCCCCCCAGAAATCCTTCTTCTGGGGCACTGCCACCAATTCCCCTTGCTGCCCCCTCCACTGCGTTCCCAGGTGGTCAGGCTGAGGACAGCAAAGCGGGCAGGAGAGGCCTGACTGACACCCCAAACAAGGTGTGCTCCCCAGCTCGAGCCCGAAGCCCCTCCTCCGGTGCCACTACAGCCGAGACCACCAAGTTCATCTGCGGGGCCAAGGTCCGCTCCGCTCCCCACTCCCCGGCAGAGGCGACCTTGGGAGCAGCCAGGTCCGATCTGGGGGCTCCCGGAGACCAACACCAGTGGAAAGAAGCAGCAGCAAAGGCTCCTACTTCTCCGACCTCAGTCTACACCGAGCGCGCAGCGCGGTCCCGGCCTCTGGGCGCAGCCCCGCCCCCCCGCCCCCCCGCCCCCCCCCAGGGCTGTCCCGACGCGACCGAGAGTCCAGCGAGCGCTCTCTGGGCCGGGCCAGGCGCTCCGGCCACTGACCCCTGCGGGCGCCGGCTCGCCCCATTTCACAGGGAGGCAGGTCGAATCCAGGCGCCGAGCGCGGACGCAGGGCCCTAGCCCTTCCAGGCGCCCTCCATTCGCGCGACCAGCCGGCTCACCGCACCTGCCCTTCACCCGGTCATGAAACGGTTCTGAAACTGAGAGCTGGTCGGGTACATTGGAAAAAGTTTAGGAAAACCTCGGTTTTTAAAACCTGCCAGCAATCTTCACAATTTGACAAAAACTTTCGTCCTTACAGGCTGTGGCCTCAATGTTTCGGCCAACTTTCCAGGGAGAGTGTCAACACAGGCCCGGGGCTGCGGGGCGTGCCAGACGCCCGCCTCCCCTCCGGGCAAGTCCCAGCCCCAGGAAAATCTCGTCGGGGCGGGGAGAGACCCGCAAGGCCGCGCGCTCCGAGCTGGGCCCGGCGACCCCGAGCTAGGGCGCCGGGGGGCCAGTCCGACCCCACCCTGGCCGCGAACCTTCCCGCCGGTGACGTTCAAGTGCGCCCGGAGCGCCCGCTTCGCCCGGGGCCGCCTCTAGGCGCTGGCGCCTCCGGACCTCCCGGGACGCCCCTGGGCCCGGAGGGGCCTCGCTGTCCCCTCCCTCCCGCGCCACGGCCGGCTGCCCCCAGCCCTTGGCCTCCCGAAGCTGCGACGACACGGTCGCCGACGGCCGGCGCTGTCGGGGGCAGCTCCCCGCGCCCGGCTCTGTCCTCGGCCCCGCCGCCTCGGCGCACACGCCCCCCGCCCCGGCCGGGCCCTGCCGTCGGGCGCTCGCGCTCACCCCCTGTAGTGCGCCTTCAGGCGGACGCGGCCGCCGCTCCCGTCCATCTTGCGGCCGGTCCTGCTGGGCATGGCGCGCTCCGCCGGCCGCCGTCAGCGCTGCACCCCGGACGCTCGGGCCATGGCGCGGGGCCCCAGCGGCCGGGCCGGGGCGCAGGTGGGGTAGACGGCGGAACGCGGAAGGGAGCGCGCGGCACGGGAACAGATGAGCACCGCTCCGGCCAACTCCGCGGAACTTGGCGGCAGGCGGGGCGGGGCGGGGCGGGACGGGGGCGCGGCCGGCGCGAGCGCGCCGGTGGGGGCGCGCACGGAGTCCGGCGTCAGGCCTCGAGGGGGGCGGGGGGTGTCCGAACATGGCCGACCCGAGGCCCAGCCGGCGGCCAATCGGCGGGGTGGGCGGTCCCGGGGCGGAGGCGGTGGCACCTGCGGCCAATGAGGTCGAGGCGGGGCCGCCACCTGGGCCAATCCCCGGGGGACCCCGCGGCCGCAGCCCAATGGCGCGGCGCGGGGCGGACTACCTGTCGGGCGGGGCACGGCCCCACCTGGGGCCAATGGGGGCGCGCGCGGCCCGGCTCTGCCCGGCAACCGACGCCCCCTGTCTGCCCCGCGCGCTGGCCCCTCGGTGAAGTGGGGTCCCGGGGCCGGGGTTCCCAGGTGGGGCCCCTGCGCTGCGCGCCCCGGGAAGTTGTTGGAAATTCAAGCCTTCGGCCCAGCCCAGACTCGCTGAATCGAAACTCCAGCAGTCTGTGCTAACAAGCCCGGGTAAATCGGGTGAGCGCGAGTCTGCGAGCCGCTGGGCTAGGGGACAGCGGGGACGGGTCGCCCGTGACGAGTGCAGCCCGCCGCTCAGACCCTGGATTCCGAACGGCGATCGGACCGCGTGACCCGCGTCCGGCCAGCTTACAACTGCGGAGACAGACTGCGAGGAGCAGAGAACCCAGCGAAGGTCACGGCCGGCAGGTCCGGGCTCAGTGGGTTCTCCCGGCCGCAGCCGCCCTCCTCCTTCTGCGGAAGGTTTGTCTACACTCGCTAGCCTGCTCCTCTGCTCCAGTTCACTCCTCGGTTCGGGACAAGGAGGCTGCGTTTGTCCAGCTCGCCCGTGACCTTCACTTCTGAATCCACATCCTCTCTGGGTCTTCTTAACACCGTGCGTTTGCTCCGGACTGTCGCCTTAGGATAATATCCAGGCCCGCACCCACCAGGTGCCTGCATCCTGGGCCCATCCCTTACTGGTTGCATCCACAGGGGCCCAAATCTGCAGTCTGTGGGATCTCAGCTGGGCACCAGGTGCGCACCCCGGGCTCAGAGATCTACAGACCGCTCATCCCTGCCGCCCCCGCCAAGGCCTGTCCTACTCTGGGCCACACCCCTGTTGCCTCCCTCCCCTTCCCCACCCCACCCCGTTGGCAACCTCTGACCACCCCACCCCACCCCCGACTCCAGTCCCGGCTAAGCCTTCACCACTCTTCACCTGGACAATTGTAAGGATTTCTCATTCACTCTTTCATTCCACCGAGCTTCCTGGCGCCTCCTAGTACAGGGTGCTGGTGTCCCTGGAGAACCACATGGACATAGTCCCTATGGTCATAGGACCCATATTCTCCCCAGAGGTGGACACAGAGAAACCTGTTGACAGCCCACCTCTCACCTACTTAGGGTGCTGTGAACTCTCCGTCCTAAAAAACAGAGCCCTCTGCGCCCCATAGCCGTCCACCCACCTGCCCATTTCTCTGCTCTTCTCTACAACAAACTCCTGCCCAGAGCTTTCTGCAGCCTTATCTCCACTTTCTCTTTCCTGCCACTTTCTCTGAGGCCACTGTCACTACCACCTCCTGTGTTTTAAGTACAGTGGCCAACTGTCAGCTTTTTCTGCATTGACCCTTGGCAGTGTCCTCACCCTAGGACGCTGCTGTCTCTCCCCTGTGCCTCTGCCGCTTCCTCGTCAGCCTCTAAATGCGTCCCCACCGCCCCCGCCTCAGTCATGGGTGCTTCTCAAGCCCTTGAGCTGCTCGTGTCCACTTAGAGCTCGAAGTACCATCCCAAGCTCAGATGGCCCCGCTGGGCTGATTCCCCCACCATCACACCTCTCATTCCGCCAGAGCTCCCCGACATGCCATCCTCCACCTCAGGGCACCCACCCCTTCTTTCCTCATTCTCACCTCAAAACTCCTGGGGTTTCCTTTGCTTTCTCTCCCTCTTACACCCAGCCCACCACCATCTGCAGATCCTGGCAGCTCCAGATTCCTGCCGTGTCGACCACCTCCACTGCTGCCACCTGGTCCAACCTAAGTCCATCTGTGTCCATCTCTCTGGTGTTCAAGACCTGCAGTGGTCTGCATCGTCCTCAGGGACCCCAGGCCTTTCTGCCTGGTCTCGCGCCAGCCTCACGTGGCTCTTTCCACAACCGGCCCCCTGGCTCCCTCCTGGCTCAGGGCCTTCGCATGTGCTGTGGCACCTTTGCCCAGACCCACACTTCCCTTGAGTCTCTACCCAACATCCCTGACGTCCGTGTTAGTCTGCTCCCGACCCCACCCCGTGGGCACTCCTCCACGCCCCGGCGTGGGCACCGAGTTCCCTGGCTGTCAGGTGCATGTGGAAGGGGAGGGGTCCGAGGGTTTGTCATGTGAGGGGAGCAGCATGGCGCTCACAGGAGGGAGCAGGAACCTGTGGCCCAGAGGTGAGTGTGTGGGATGCAGCGGCCTGTGCCAGCCCCTCACCTGGCCCCACGGCCAGCACTGTGGCTGTGTCCCCTGGGCCACCGGGAGCCCAGCCTGGCACACGGCCTTGGGCACGTCCTGACGGGCCGAGAAGAGCAAGACGTCCCACAGCACCACCCCCGCCCTCCGTCCCCCCACACACACATTCTGACTTCCTGCCTCAGAGCGTGGTGAGGGCAGAGGAGGAGGGGCCAGGGGGTCCAGTCCTTGATGCCCTCTTCCCCCTGCTGGCAGCACGGGCTAGCGAGGGTCCCTTCTCTGGGCACCATCTCCTGGACATGCCCCATCCAAGGCCCCACCGGACACAAGAGCCCTTTCTAACCAGGGAAGCCCTGGTCAGGGTAGGAGCTCCGAGCATTCCAGCTGGCCCCGTGGGTGCTGGCCGCCGCCTGCAGACCTGAGTGCCACATGGGACCCTCTGTCCTGGAGTCTGGAAGCTGGGTCACCCAGTACTGGTGAGGAAGTCTGAGGGGGGGCCGGTAGCTGCCTGCTCAGGGTCAGGTGGGTTTGGAGAGTGGGGCCTCTGTTCCCCATGGGGGTTGGGGAGGAGAGAGGTGTATTCCGGGAGGGGAGGGGTCCCCCACCTTGTCTAGCCCCAGGCCCGGGTGAGGGCACATGGTTGCCTGCGGTGCCCAGAACACTTCCCTGAGGCCGCCGGAGGGGGGAGGGTGAAGGACCCTCCCCCCACCAACAAGTTCTGCAAAACAACGACCTGCTGCCCAGGCCAGCAGACCCCCTCCAGAGGACAGGGCCACTGAGCCATCCCTCTCAGGGCCTCGAGGACAGAGGGCTTGGTCCCGACTGAGCGACAGGCAGCTGAGCCTGCCTGGCATCCACTTCTCGCCCTGCATCCTGGCCACAGGCATGGGGTGTTTGGGTACTTGGCGGGGCTGGGATCCCGTCAGCCTGGGTCACCGCTGTATCCCCACCGCATCAGGCATCTGGCACACCTGGAATGAACGAATGAATGAACACATGGGTGAAGACCCCTCAGAAATGCTGGGACCAGTCGTCCTCTTAGGAGCCCGGGCCTGTTCTGGGCCCCACCCATCGGCAGGCTGCAGCATAATGATGTCACCTGGGGCGGAGCGGCAGTGACCCTTGGACGGAGGCACAGGCGGGACAGACCCGCGAGGGCCTGGCAGCTGAGGGCTGGTCCTCTTCACTCTGGGCACTTTCTATATTCCCCAATTTTCCACAAAGCCTCATATACTTTCACGATCACAAACACCTATTATTTCCAAAGCGAAAAGTACAAATGTCTGTTGTTATTAGCTGATTATAAAAGTGACAATGGCTCACTGTAGAGGTCCGACAGCACGGCAGGTGCGGGGAGAGGAGACCTTCCCCCTGCCCGGCCCCCCCCAAACACAGCCGGGCCTTCTGCCCCTCCTGTCACCTGTCACCTGGGACCCAGGGCGGGGCTGCAGCCTGTGCATCCCACCCGCCGTGGGACCGCGGGGAGGAGGTGGGCAGAGTGGGCCGCCAGCGTGTGGCTCGCCCCCTGATTTGCTTTGTTAAATGTTCTTTATGAGTACTTTCAACAACTTTGAGCTCCTCTGGGTGAAAGGTGAAAGGCAGGTGGAGTTTACGCTCGGTGAGCCTCATGGGACAGAAGCAGAGGTCTCCCGTGGGGGTCGGTGGTCCCTCCTGAGGGGTCCTTCTCAGAACCCCGCCTGGGGGCCTTCCTCATCAAAGCTCACAGGCGGCATCTGTGCCGACTCAGCACTTGGGGCTGCCCAGGAAGAGGTGACTGCGGAGCCAGCATCTGCTTGGGCCCGTGGGGTGGGCCTGGGTGTTTGGTCATCCCGCCAGGCGTGACACTGACCCGGGCGGGGCCTGGCGAGGAGCACGCAGGTCACGGGAGAGCCCGCGACGCCCGCGGACAGGCGCTTGGCACGCGCAGCTGTGGGGGGGATGGGCCGCAGATGTTTCCTTTCTTCGTCTCGGATCTCGGGATTTGGAGACACGGGTTCGATGTCAACATTCGTTTCACCTGCTCCTTCATTTATTCAAAGGAGGTCGACTGCGGGCCGACTGGGCGCTGCACCCTGGCGGGCGACAGGTCACAGACCTGGCAGCTTGGTCGGAGAGAGCGAGGTCTGCCGAGGGCCCGGAAAGGGAGGCTGGCTGTGGGGCCTGGGGGCGGGAGGGGTGGGGCAGGAGCAGAGGGGTCCGGGCGGCCCGAGAAAGGCCCTGGGGGCCCAGGGAGCAGGACGGCTTACGGCGTGGGGCAGACCCGGCGGCGGCGGGAGCTGTGTGTACCCGAAGGGCTTCCTTCAGGAGAGGGTGACGGTTTCTCCCCCGGCACTGCCGGCATTTGGAGCAGGTGCGTCGCCGCGGCGGGGCCGGTGCCCTGCGGGGTGTGGAGCCGCATCGGAGCCCGCCCCCCGCAGGCGCCTTCCCGCGGGCGCAGTGCTGCGCGTTCCCGGCAGAGGGCGCGGCGTGGACACGGCCGGAGGCGCGGAGCTGCTCGCGGGGTCCTGGGCGGGGCCGGAGTCCAGCCTCGGGAGGGGCCGCTCCAAGGTCACCCCTCCGAGGACCTCAGCCCTGTCTTCCCCCTGCAGTGGCGCATTCTCAGCTTAACCGTCAGTTACACTGATGGTCCGTGTTTCAAAGCACGGCGAGGCTTGTCTGCGGGTTGGACCCAGACAGACAGTGTCCGTGTGCGTGTGCCAGAGGAGGTACTGGGAGAGGCCGCGTCCGCAGAGGCAGGAAGCAGGGACCGGGGGTTGCTGTGTCCAGGGCTGGAGAGGGGCTGGCGGGACCCTGACTGCTCGGCTGGGAGGGGCTGGAGGCTGCAGAGCCAGGCACTTCCCACACGTTCATGGCTCACACTGAACGGGTGAGGACCGCGAGGCAAGGCACCCCCAGGGTCAGACCCTGCGCCGGGCATCACCCCTAGGACGTGCCCCATTCTCTGGAGGACACTGAGGGTGAGGGTGGCCCAGTGCTTTGTCCAGGGTCTCAGGGCTGGGACCAGACCTGCCCAGGCCAATGGGGACAGGCGCACATCTCTCCTTTCAGGCCAGGCGTGCCCACAGAGCAGGGCCTAGGACAAGCAGGTCGGAGCACCGTGGAGGGAGGGGCGCTTCCTGTCCTGAGGCCGCTGGGAAATGGAGTCTGTCCCGCTTTCCTGTCCCCAAGTCGGCCTGGGATTGTGTTTACAACCCAAACCGAGCCTGCGGCGCCGGCAGCACCCAAAGAACGGTCACCATGGCAATACGGAGCAAGCGCTATCTTAGCCACACGAGGCATCCCAGGGAGACACGGTGGCGGAGCCGAGACAGGTCTCCCACCCTCCGCCCGAGCTCCTCGCCCATCCTCGCCTGTCCACACCAGGCCACCTGCATCAGGACCCACCGGGCTGAGATGCCACCGCCTCACTGAGCCCGCCCATCAGAGCGTGAGGCTGCGGCCCCAGGTGGGCGCGGCCTGAAGCCCAGCATTGCTTCTAAACTGCTTGTCTTTAACCCCAGCCTGGGGGTGGAGGGCGCGCAGAAGGCCCCCGTCCAGCAGGGAAGGTGCAGCTGGGACCACCTTTCAGAGACAAGTGCACAAAACACGTCTGCATCATTGGGTCCAATCATTCCACTTCTGGGAATCTGCTTTAAGAAAAGAACTGGAAATGCAAACGTTTGCAAACCAGCTGTCCCCGTGTCAGCTGCAGGCTCAAACGTGGGAGGTGACCTGCCCAGCCACGGGCTCCGCATGACCTTTAGATGGAAAGTTGCACACTCATAGGCACATACACAAGCAACACAACACACAAGTCCATGCGTGTGCAGACACGTGCGCACACCTGAGCTTGTGCTCACCCAGGCCAGGCGGGAGCAGCTCTGCCAGGACCCCTGCTGGGTGGCCCCAGAAGCCAGCAGATGGACAAGCAGGGCCCCGTCCAGCGGGAGGCTGTGTTCAGGCGCCTCTGCCTGAGGAAAACGTCCCTGCTTCCCCGCGCAGGGAGAAGGTCACCGGGACCTTGTCACCCAGGGTCGGGAGCCTCCTGTGGACACAGGGCCCTGGCTGCCGTCCCCAAGGGAAAACGAGCTGCACCCAGAGGCAGCCCTCCGCCCTCTCTGCCCCCGATGACCCTCGCCGTGGAAGAGCAGGTGGGGTTAACACTTGCTTTCAGGATGGGAGTTCACTTCATCTCTGCAGCTCCCACCCAGGTGGGTAGGTGGCTGAGGCTCTGCAGCCCTGGGAGATGCAGCACCTTCCAGGGTCCAGCGCAGATCCCAGGGCAGGCCCCTCCGTGCCCCATCTGCCCCCCATCTGCACGGTGCCTCAGGGGAGTCCCGAGAGCTGTGCCTTCAAGGTCGCCCTGGGGGGAAGCCACCCAGCCTGGCCAGACGGTTCCCAGGACTGCTCGAAGGCCGGGCCTGGGGCGTGGGGCCCTTGGTACCTGGGAGAGGGGGGCTGCGGGCACCCCAAGCCAAGGACACTAAACCCACAGCTACCCCATCCAGGTGCTCGGGCACCTGGGCCCACCCAGGGAGGGGCCACCTTAAGGGAGGCAGCCCAGGTGGACGCCGCGTGCACAGCAGGTTCTGTTATAGGAGATGAACTTGAGGTCCAGTCACCAAGTATTTTATACCAGGCAGAAAACCCTGCCCCTTCCCCTGCGGGGACAAGTCCAAGCTGTGTGCGCAACAGACCTCCTTGGAGAGACAGTGCAGGACAAAAGGCAGGTAGCGTCTTGCTCATAAGATGTGCAGAGACCCAGAGTCCCGTGGAGAGCAGTCTCCCAGCAGGAAGTTGGGACATGGCTTCCTGACTTGGCGGACCCAGCAGGCCTCCCAGGAGGGGTGTCCTGCCCTCGGTGTCCCGGCTGGCGACCCTTCCAGGCCTCTGCCTTGCTGTCCTTCAGCTCCTTGGCCTCAGTGGAGCCCCAGCCTCTCTCGAGGGTCCCCTCACTCAGCCTCAGTGGACCAGGGCAGGCAGCCCAGAGGCTGGACCACCCGCCTGGTCTGATCGCCCTGTCTGGCCTCGCCACTCCACCTCTAAATGGTGTTGAGTCCAGAATGGGGACAGGGGTGTCCCTTCTCCCGTGTGTCACACGCCACTTGCCGTGCTGGTACACCAGCTCCCCGAAAATCAAAGCCCCGGGTATAGTGTTTGCCCAGTTCCACGGCGTGAATTCACTGAACTTGGCGTCAGGGAGACGTGTACACATCAGCTCCCGTGAGCCTGGGGGAGCCCCCTCCTCCTCCCCCATCCTCTTCTCCTTCCTGCAGCCCCCTGGGCTGGGAGAGGGGGCTCTCGCATTTCTCAGGACGGACTCTCCTCCGCAGGGCAGCACGCCCTTCCCCACCCCCAGCGTCTCCTAGAAGTGCCCTTGCTGTGCTCAATGAGACCTAAGAGACTGCAGGGAATTTTCAAGCCACAGCCCGGATTGCAAGTGTACTGTCTTCGCTGCAAATCCTACTTCGAGTACCTAAACCCAAACACTAACCTTTTGTGTGTCTCCTGTACCAGGCTAATCGCCTCGCAGCCCAGGAAGACGTGTGCCTTGGGCCATCCAATAGCACCTACTGAGTGGGACAAGGTACAGGCACGCTGTAGGTGCCTTTTATTATTATAGCAGTTAATGTTCACGACAACCTTATACCATCGTCTCCCCATTTAACAGGTGACGGTCCCCGGGGCAGGTGGGTCACATGACAAGCATTCACGTCCGGAGCCCACGCTCTCAGCCGCTGCGTGTACAGGGCTTCTCACCCAAGGGGCCATACCTGGGGAGGCAGAACGCGCTCATTTTCCCCCAAACGATCACCCGGTTACCCTGGGAATCCAGAACCTCCTTGTAGCGGCTCTTGACACCTGGGCCAGGTCCCCTCAGCTCACTTCCAACCTCAGAGCAGCAGGGGGACAGTCCCCGAGCTCACGGCCAGCGTTCCATCTCCACCGCTGTCCCGCATGGGACTTCCTCTGACCTGCTCAGCCTGGGGTGGGGCAGCCCGAAAGGGTGGAGGCTTAATGTCCCGGGGTGAGGGGGCAGCCCTCGGCCGGGGGTGGGTGTGGGGGGAGGGGACCCGGCTTATCCATCCTCAGGGGACCGTGGCGAGGGGCCCCTCAGAGGGGCTCCGGGGATGGAAACCCCACCCTGCAGAGACAGCTCAGTAACCACACTCCACTGGCTTTTCCTCCTCCATGTCCCCACCTTGCTTGCTCCTGCGTTCTGGGGTCCCTTCCCAAGGTCGCCCCAGGCACTGAAGTCCTTGCACAGATGCTGCTTTCGGGTCTTGGAAGAGTCGTGGGGTTGCCACTCAGTGGTGTCATGAACAGCCTGGCTTCGCTGGTGGAACATGGGAGGTGAGGGGAGGCCTGCACACCTCCCTCTGCTGCCTCTGGAGCCGACTGTGGCCTCAGGGCAGGCGGGGAGAGCCGGAAAGTTCTCCAGGCCACCCTGGCTCCTGCAGCAAGATGGCAGCGGGTGCTGACCGTCAGGCCCCAGGTCCAATCCTAGGTGAGGCGACAGACGCCCCCGAGGACGGCCCGCGCACCTCGCCAGGCCTCTCTAGTTGAGATCAGGACCCTGATGGGGGGAATAGTGCCTGAGGTGCGGGGTCCTTAGGCCTGAGTTCACCTGAGGGTCTCGTACCCCCGAGTTGTATCCCGCTTGTTTGTGGGAAAGAGGCTTCCCTTGTCAGGGGTCCCTAAGAATACATCTGAGGCGGATGCCTTCGCCAAAGGCTGCTTGTTGGATGCGTTTCCTGTGGACGCTGTAACGAAGGACCACAACCGGAGGGGGCGCTTCAGACAGCAGAAATCTCTTCCCAGAGTCTGGAGGCCAGAACCCACGACCAGGGTGTGGGCAGGGCGGGTTGCTTCTCCAGGCAGCGGGGAGGATCCCTGCCAGCCTCTGCCCTAGACTCCGCTGCTTTCCTGGCCATCCTCGGGCTCCTTGGCTTGTAGACGCCTCTCTGCCTCTGTCTCCACAAGGTGTCTCCCTGTCTCACTGTGTCCTCTTTGTAAATAAGGACACTAGGGGTTGGATCTAAGGCCCACCCTGAACCCATAGGACTTCATCTAAACCCACATCTTAACTGCATCTTCAAGGACCCTATATCCAATATCACACTCATAGGTACCAGAAAGGAGGACTTAACACATCTCCCGGGGGACACGATCCACCCCCCCACCCCTCACGCTCTTCAGACTCTTCCCCACCCCCCACTGCCTCCCTCACTGCATCCAGACCGACAGCCGGGACCGAGTCGCAACAGCCTGAGCGGGCGTATATATGGAGAACCTGTGGCCCGCGGCTCACACGTGCTTGGCCGTGTGGGAGCCGCTCTGGAAGGTGTTGGATTGGGGGGCGGGGGTGGACGTAAGGCTGGACAGGGGACAGTTTATTGATGTGGGAGCTCACCTGTGACTAGGGGTGGACCGTCTGAGACAGGTGGCACCAGCCCTCATACAGCGTGGGTCACTGCACCAAGAGGTGACCTTAGCGAGCAGAAGGCCGGCGAGGGATGGTGCGGGGCAGGGGGAGGAGGCCTCTTATCATGGCCCCAGGCTGGCCACAGCTGTGGCACCGACTGTGGCTCGTTCCACTAAACGTCCTTATCATTTGTTGCTGTTGCTGTGACAGCTGCCACCTTGAAGGACCAGCGCCACCCTGAGCAGGCGTGAGCGCCGCGGGGTGACTGCTGGCAGCTGTCCCCAGTGTAAGGTGCAGCGTCTCCAGTGCCCTCCAGAGCGTCAGGCAGGGGTGGGAGTTGGTGGTAAAGCTCCAGACCCTTCTTCTTCAAAAGGACAATTTGGGGGACTTCCCTGGTGGTCCAGTGGCTAAGACTCCACACCCCCAATGCAGGGCGCCTGGATTCGATCCCTGGTCAGGGAACTAGATCCCACATGCTGCAACTAAGAGTCCGCATGCAGCAACTAAAGGTCCCGCGTGCCACAACTGAGAGCCGGCTCAGACAAATAAATAAATAAATTTTTTAAAGAAAGGACTATTCGGGGCCCACTCCCCAGGGCTCTGCAGGGGTCCCCAGTGGAATGGGACTTGGTGGCCCATTGTGGACTTTCCCTCCCTCCTCCGTGCTCCCCACACCCTGCTCCTGCATCTGGGGTGTCACCCTCCGTACTGGGTTAAACGGTGTCCCCCCCAATTCATGTCCACCCAGAACCTCAGAATGTGACCTTATTTGGAAATAGGGTCTTTGCAGCTATAATTAGTTAAGGTGAAGTCACCCTGGATTACGGAGCCCCAAATCCGATGACAGGTACCTTTATGAGAAGAGGAGGGACACACAGAGAGAAGCCACGTGATGACAGAGGCAGAGATGGGGTGATGCATCCATCAAGCCGAGGGGCGCCCGGAATTGCCAACAGTGCCAGGAACTGGGGAGAGGCCAGGGGCAGGCTTGCCGTCAGAGCCTCCAGGAGCCCAGCCTTCCCACACTGCATCTTGGACTCCTGGCCTCCAGAACTGTAAGAGCATGAGTTTTTCTTTTTCTTTTCTTTTTTGGCCGTGCTGTGTGGCTTGTGGGATCTTAGTTCCCCAACCAGGGATCAAACCCGGGCCACAGCAGTGAAAGTGCAGAGTCCTAACCACTGGACCGCCAGGGAATTCCCTGAATCTCTGTTGCTTTAAGCCTCCCAGTCTGTGGCACTTTGCTACGGCCACTCCAGGAAACTAATTTCCCCCCAAATAAACTCCCTCTACCAGGTCCTTGTCCCGAGCTCTGCTTTTGGGGGAACCCAAACGGCGCCCCCAGGTGTGGGCTGCGCACAGTTAGGCTTTTGCCTCACTGGAAGGGGGAGGGGTCCGTGCTGGTCTTCCCCCTGCTACAGTGGACGGAAGGGACCTGGGGCCCTGTCCCCTCCAGCCTCGGGGAAGAAGCTGTCCCAGGCTCAGGGGAGCATTTCGGAGTCTACGTGGGCAGCACACGCAGCCCGGCCTCCACGGGAGAACACAGACAAGGAAGCTGCCAGCCGCCAAAGACCGTCCCTGCTGGGATGAGGCGCACGCAGAGCCCAGGCCACCGCCCCACCCGGCCACCTGGCCCAGGTGCCCCGGCTCAGGAAGCGCTGCCACCCCTGCCCAAGCCAGCTCCTCTCAGCTGCAAACCTTGATCCGCCCTGGCCTTCAATCTGCTCGTGCCATTAGCACCGGAACAGAACTCGCATTTAAAGAGCGTCAGCCCTTCCCGCCCCTCTTCCTGGCCCTGGAAACATGCGGGCAGAAATAGCAGCTGCCGGCTAGAGGGAGTGACTGCCGCTTGCAGAACCGAGCGAAGGCTCCTGCCCGGGCGGGCCTCGCTGCGTGGGTGCCCAAGGCGGCCACAAAGCCCAGCTTGAAATAGCTCCCTGTGGGTACCGTGCGGCAGAAGGAGGGCAGCCTGCGAGCCATGAAGAAGGTGGGGGGAGGCGGGCCCCGGGGTGGGCAGGGTCCTGGCAGCGGACCCAGGTGAGCACAGCAGTTCCGGGAACCTTGAACCCACCCGCGCATCCGCCAGAGGCCCCAGTGGAAGGCAGGCCTTAGGGCAGGACCCCGGGTGCCAGGGGCGGGGGGTGCTGTGGGTGGTCTCGGGCCCAGCCCAGTAGCCTCAGGACGCTGTCGGGGCCTGGACGTCCCATCCCCGGGCCACTCTCCATGTTCCAGGAGGAGGGAGCAGGGACGCTGCTGGAGACACACAGGCCAGAGGGCGCCCATCTGGGAAGGGGAGAAAGAGGCGTCACTGGCCTCTTGTCAGAGCTGGCCAGGCATGGCCTGGGGCCCTGGCCGACCCAGAGCCAGGCTCTGCGCCTCTCGGCCACCTGCTTCCTGCTGCTCCCACGTCACTCACTCTGGGGCCCGGAGGCCCCGCTCCCTGGGCGGTCCTGCCCCCTGGGATGAGCCTGCCCAGCCCTGCAGCCTAGTCCTTTAGAGCAGGGGCCCAAGGAGCAGCCTGACGCGAGGAGGCGTCCTCAGGAGGTAAGGGGCCTTAGAGCTCGAGGTGTGAGCCCTGGGTGGGAGGCAGGCCTCGGACACGGCTGCTCCCGTAGGGGGCCGCTGGGCCCTGCAGCCCTGGCTGGACCAGCTGGCCTCAGGGGTCACTCTGCCAGCTAAGCCCTGCAGTGGGTGAGCAGCCCCCGCGCCCGCTCCCGTGGCCTGGGGACAGAGCACACCCTGGGCAGGTGGCCCAGCAGGGCACACTTTCTGATTCCCACAACGTCACCGTCACACGCCCCTCGAGGTGGTTCGCGGGGGCACCTCAGGGCCAGCGGGGTCGTGGCCTGGCTGATCACAGCAGGGCACTGGGCCTGGCATTCCCGACCCAGCTCGGCTGCACAGCCGCCCCTCTAGTCGCCTCTGTCCCCTCTGAGTGCGAGGACCTGCCCTGCTCTGGTGCAGGGGTGACCCAGGCCCCTTGCTGAGAGCTGTGACCCTGTCACCCTGTGCCGTCACCCTGTGCCACCACCCTGTGGTGGCAGCAGATGTGGGAGGGGGCTGGGTGTTCATGGGGACTTGGTGGTCTCTGTTCTCCCATCACCACGTACAGAAGGCACTGAGGTGGCACCCCTGGCCATGCACCCAAGGGACTGGGGGTGAGTGACTCTTCCAGCCCCCGTGCCTCCCCCCAGCCCCTCTGTCCTCAAGTCTCGGTCCCCAAGTCCCTCTGTCCTGAGCCCATCGAGCTAGTGGGAGGAGAGCCTTCCAGGCTCCAGTAGAGGAGGCCACAGTGAATTTAAGCAGCGGCCAAAGGCTCCGTTTTATTTCATGCTGGGACCAAAGGCCTTCCCGCTTTCTCACCGAGAAGGTGCGCACCTTCCATGCCCGGCCTCCTCCCCCTCCGTGGTCCAAACCCACAGAGCTAAGTCCCAGAATCAGGATCCTTTCCCGAGTCAGACGCAAAGCTCCCTGGGGCCCGGTGCCTGCCTGGCTCCCAGGTCAGGAGGCTGGGCTGCTGGGCCGTCTTCTGCAGACCAGGGGTCCGGGTGAGGGTGGGGACAGAGCCTGGGGGTGCTGAGCGAGGCTGAGGGCTTCCTCTCCTTTTATGTGGCCCGTGGTCCTCCCCCCTGTGAAACACGCAGAGCCCCCCGGGGGTCCTTCCCCCAGGAGGTCCCGGGCATGGGACCCGCGAAGCCGGCCTCACATGGCGTACGCGGCCCAGTAGATGACGTTGACGGCGGCGAAGGCCGCGGGGAACACGGCACGGGCGTAGATGTCAATGGTGTCCGCGTCGATGGGCTTGAAAAGCGCACGGAGGCCCCCCGGGGCCCCCTGTTTCTTCGTCTCCTCTGTCTCCACCTCCACCGACCTGTAGGAACCCATGAGGTTCCCGGGCGCGCGGCACTGCCGGCGGGACGCGGCCAGCTCCTGGGTGACGCCCGCGGCCGAAAGGGAGAAGAGCACGATGGCATTCTTCACGTCCATCTGTGTGGGGAGGGAGAGGGGCAGGCTGAGTGGCTGGCGAGCGAGGGGCAGGACCCCCAGCCCAGGCCAGCGGCTCTATTGGTAGAGCAGGTGGCAGAGGGTCCCAGGCTGAGCACAGGAAAAAGTGCCCCCTGCCCCGCCGGCAATGCTGACCCTTGCTGGTGCTGGGCGGGGGCGCTGTCCTTCGTCCTGAACGTGAGAACCCCACCCCACCCCCAGCCTCACCTCGACCCTCTGCTCCTTGACCTTGACCTTGGCCTTTTGCTTCTTCCGGTAGTCAGCGTTGAAGTGGGCGAAGGCGTACTCCACCAGGGCGGCAAACACAAAGACGTAGCAGATCCAGAAGTACACGTCCAGCGCCTTGATGGCCGACGCCCGCGGCAGGGAGGAGCGGGCACTGACCATCAGCGTGGTCATGGTCAGCACCGTGGTGATGCCTGTGGGGACAGGTGGTGTCACTACTGGAACCCACCCGGGTGCAGGTCAGGCTCCTGTCACCAGGCCCGGCCCGGCTGGCCACTGCCCCAGGACAGTGGGCCCGAGGGACTGCAAGGCAAGGCCTGTGCTCAGGACAAGTGGGGTTAGGGCCCTGCTCCCAGACTCCCTCCTTCCACCAGCTCCCGCGGGGGAGAGGCCAGGGCCCCGTACCTAGAGACACCCTGGCGGGCACTGCGGCCTGGCTAATCCAGAAGGAGACCCAGGACATGGCGACCAGGAGGATGGAGGGCATGTAGGACTGGATGATGTAGACGCCCCGGTTCCTCCGGAGGTGGACGTGCAGGCTGAGCCGGGGGAACTGGCCGGCTGCCGGAGACCCCCGTTAGCACCAGGCCCACCACCCAGGGCAGTGCTCGGGGAGAGGGGCACTGAGCGGGAACTGGGGCCACTGCCGGCCTCCAAAGAGAGGAAGACCCTTGTGCCCACCTCCCCCCACAGCCTGATGGGTCAGGAGAGGGGCCGGCCCTGCGGCAGGGCCACCAGAGGAGGGAGAGGAGAAAGATTCCGGCCTTGCTGCTGGCCCGTGGGCCCCTCCCAGAGCGCAGTGCACCCCTCTCCTGCCCTGCTTGTGCACAGCCCAGCTCGAGGAAAGAGCCAGCCTGGGCTTGCTGGCTCCGATGACCGGGCAGCAGGGGCGGGAGGGGCCGGGAGACAACACAGGCTTGGCCCTGGAGCCCCCCGGCACCCCTCAAACCCCGGGAAGCAATGAAGAAGCGAGGAGTAAGGCGGAGGAAACCTGATCTGGGCCCGCACTAGGGCTCGTCCCGAGCGGCTCAGCCAGGCACAGGCTGCGCCGACCAGCGGTTTTCCAGTTGCAGCCTCCGGGGGCCCTCGGGGCTGGCTAGTGGCTCTGCAGAAAGCGCTAGAAAGCCACCAGCGGGGCTCACAGGGAAGAGGCCGCGAGAGGCCGCGTTACCCGATTTGAAGTTCATCAGCTCCGTGGTGAAGCGGTAGCTGGTGATGGTGAACTGGGCCAGCTGCAGCCGGTCCAGCCCGTGGATCTGCCCCTGGTTCTCGGACCAGTAGTAGACGATGTCCTCGGACGAGTAGCCGTCTGCAGGAGAGCCCACATGGGCCGCAGAGCCTGGCGCCCCCTCCCCAGCCCCTGGCAGCCCTCGCAGGACTGCCCTGCCTGTGCTGGGAGCCCGATACACAGAGGCAGGGAGCGAGGAGGCCTGGGCCCGCGCCTGGCACCTCGGAAAGGTGGGCAAGGCCAGAGGAGCTGGCCAAAGGGCAGGTCGCCCTTGCCAGGGTGACCCGCAGGGGCCGCCATGCTGGCCCAGTGACACAGGCACGTGTCTTGTCTGGGCTCCAGGGCCGGCTGTCCTGGGCAGGGCGCTGACCCGCAGCAGGAGGGCCTTCCGGCCCCCTCTCTTCCTTCTCTTCCTTCTGTTTCCGCCCCGCCCCGCCCCCGCCCCGCACTCACAGCTCTCCAGGTGCAGCATGCACTCCTGCTCGTCCATGGGGTACTTGGCCAGGTCCATGTCGCAGGCCACCGTGGAGGTGATTCTGCCCAGACAACACACCGGTGGGTCCCCAGGATGAGGCCAGCCCCCGGCAGCCGGCGTCTCTCTGGCCCAACATGGCCGAGACGCTCCTGCACCGGCCAGCATGGCCTCCTCACGGGGCGGCAGCAGGCTGCCTTTGGTCTTGCCGGCAAGCTGCTGGCATTTGGGTGGAAACTGGAAACTGTGGCCACGTTACAGATATCTGTGAGTCTTCAGGGATCAAGAACCGGATTTCATTCACTTTCCTCGTCCTTCAGAACAGCTGGCTGGCTAAGCCGGCGGCCAAGAAGGCGGGTCCAGCCTGAGCCCCCTGGTCTGCCCCTGGGGACGGCCTCTAGGCGTCCCCACTGACCATGCAGCCTGGGAAAAGGCTGGTGTTGCCGAGTGTGCTGGTTTTCCAAGAGAATTTAGATTCTTATGTAAATCTCCTGATCTTTAAAGTGTTGGCAATTAAGTCCACTTTTAAAAGGCATGTGTCAGAAAACACACATTCAAACCAATACACGTACACGTGTGTTCACAGCAGCACAGCTCACACAGTCAAATGTGGAACCAGCACAGCTGTCCATCCGTGGAGGAGCGGATACACAAAACTGGCGTATCCATGCAATGGAATGTCACTCTGCCATCAAAAGGCAGGAAATTCTGATAAATGTCACAGCATAGATGAATCTCGAAAACCCTATGCTAAGTGAAAAAAAGGAGACTCAAAGGGTCACGTAGCGTATGATTACTTCTGTGTGAACCGTGCTGAGTAGGCAAATCCACGAAGCTAGAAAGCCGCTTGGCAGTTTGCAGAGCTGGAGAGGGGAGATGGGGAGGGACTGCTAACGGGCACGGGGTCTCCTTTCGGGCGAAATACATTGCAAGTGGGTAGAGGTGATGTTTGCACAACAAGGGGAGTGTGCTAAGTATCACGGAATTGTTCACTTTTAATGCTTGATTTGATGTTATGTGAACTTCACCTCAATTTAAAAAGACAAGGGCACGCGTTAGCCAAATAGCGGCCTCTGCTGGCTTCCGGCCAGCAGCCTCGGCTTCCTGCGCAGCTGCTGGTTGCCGGGGGATATAAATACCGCCACCCCCCACCCCCATCCCCCCAGCTCCCAGCGGTGCGCTCCGTGGGGGGGGGGGGGTGGGCAGGCAGCCGGCTGGGCTCACCGGATGCTGTAGAGAATCACCCCGTCGGGCTGCAGCCGGATGAGCTTGTTCTCCACCGTCACATCGTGGAACCAGGCGGACTTGGCGTTCACGATGAAGGTGTCAGGGAGCCACAGCTTGTCCACGAAGCGGCTGTCCAGGCCCAGAGTCTCGTTGGTGTGGTTGTAGGACAGCCTGCTGTCGCGCCAGCTCTGATGCAGAAACACCGTCATGGTGTACTCCTGCGGGGATGGGGGGACGCAGAGGCCCGGCCGTCAGCCCCTCCGCTCGCTCCTGGGGCACGCGGCCGGGGGCGGGGCGGAGGCCGGTGGGACCTACCATGTTCGCCTCAGAGATGTGGTCGATGCTGGCCACCTCGATGGCGAGTGCCACGTTCACAGGGGGGCCTGCGAGGAAGGAGCCAGGCCCGAGGCACGTGGGGCTGAGGCCAGGGCCCGGCACCCCCGGCCGCTCAGCCAGGCCAGCGAGTGCCCCAGAAGGCGGGACAGGGAACAGCCAGGGGCTTTGCAGGGAAGGCCAGCCTGCGGCCTGAGCAGATCCACCTTCCTAGCTGTTTCCCTGGGGGCTGGTGCAGGAGCTCGGGCACGCCCCTCAGGGGAGCGGGCCTCTGCGCCAGCCCAGAGCCAAGCAGGGCTCACACCCACACTGGACCCAGGGTCTGCCCGAGCCCGACGGCCACTCTCACCTCCGATGCCAGGCCGGAAGTTGCGGGCGTAGCCCTCTATCAAGCCGTCCAGGTTGGGGAGCCAGGATATTTCCAGGTTGGAGCCGACATAGTCGCCAATGTCATTCATTGCCCTGGAAACGCAAGGCCCTCTGGTCACAGGCAGGGTGCCAGGGACAGAGCCTGTCCTGGGCACCTAGGCCAGGGGTGGACAGGGGGAGGCCCTGCGGGCTGGACCTGACCAGTCCCAGGAACTCACGCCGAACACAGGGAGCCCCCGGGAGGTGCAGAGCCCAGGACTCCTGGGCGTCTTCCACTGGCCTCTATGCTCAGCTTACATCCCACTCACTCGGCCCTGAGGGAGGCCACCCAGGTCAGGCAGAGGCCCCCGGCTCCCTCCATAACCACCCAGCATCCCCACCCCTGGGGTCCCCCAATGAGAGCACATGGCCTCCCTTTCAGCTTCTGAGGGCAATGTGTCCTGTAGGAGGTGACTTGGGAGAAAAGACGTGTGACCAGGAGGCTGAAGGCTGGGGAGAGGGAGACAGAGGGTGAGGTCCCAAACCCGGGACCCAGGTCCAGGCCGAGGGCCCGTGGGGAGGCTGCAGGCCGGCCTCCTGCTCTCTGTCCCTTCCCAGGCAGTCTCCAGATCTCCCCAAATTGCCACGTGCCTCGGGGGCTTAGCCTGACCCCAGAGCAGCTGGGGGCCACGCGCCCTGGTTTCAGATTAACCTCACTGACGGCCTGTGCTGGTTGTGTTTGTCCCTGGTGGGGCTGCACGGGGACCCAACGACACAGGCGTCTCGTGGCCCGCACACACCGACTGCTGGAAGCCCCCCAGTGGCTCTGCCCATCCCCCTTCTTCTGCTCGCCCTCTGGGAAACAGCACCCCCAAATTCATGTCCACCCAGAACCCCAGAATGGAACCTTATTGGGAGACAGGGGCTTTGCAGATGTAATTAGTTAAGATGAAATGCTAGACTAGGGTGGGCCCTAAATCCATGACTGGTGTCCTTAGAAGAAAAGGAAATGGACACACGGGGAGAAGCCACGTGACCACGGAGGCAGGGATCGGAGTGATGCGGCCACAAGCCGAGGGACACCAGGGACTCTGGCAGCACCAGAGGCTGCAGAGAGGCATGGACCCTCCCGACACCTTGGCCTCCAGAATTACGAGAGAATAAATCCCCCCTGTTTCAAGCCCCCCAGCTTGTGGTCGCTTGTTACAGCAGCCCTGGGAACCTCACACACCCTTGCTCCTCCAGGCCACGGCAGGTGGGGGGGGGGGCGGGCAAGATTTCTCCTAAACCTGACAGCAGGGAACAAGGAGGGACTTTCAGGAGGAAGCCTCTTGTTTTCCTCTGAATCACTGCTGTCCCCAGTGGGCAGAGAAGGCCTCCAGGGCACCTGGGGCCCGAGCCCATCCAGAGCCTGCAGGGGAGCCGATGCGCCAGGGTGTGGGTGCAGAGCAGCCGGGAGCTCTGAGGCCATTCCTTCCTCTCCCCAGAGTCCGGCGTGGCCGCGTGCCCAGGCGCCCCACTCTGGGCCGTTTTGGCCACCGTGACGAGACCGCTGACCCCTCTGGGCTCCCGCGGTGCTGCCGCTGGCCACCCCACCCCTCCCCTCCGGACGTGGGACCGGCTACCGCTGAGCCTGTCGGCGCAGCCTGTGCCCCGCCCCCCCACCACCCCCCACTTGGGCCACCGCAGACCGCGTCCCCCGCCGCCATGGCCCCAGCCTCCTGCCTGCCTCCAGCTGCTACTGCCCCCGACTCCTGCACTCCAGCCTCGCCCTCTTAGACGCCCGCTTGACCCTCCAGACCCTCTGCCATCTGTCCCACCTCTTGCTGCAGCGCTCACTCTGCCCCCCATGTCCCCGCGCTGATCCCCCCCTCCCCTGAACCCCCCTCCCTCCCCTGGCCCTGCCCCGGGCCCCCTCCCTCCCCTGGCCCTGCCCCGGGCCCCCTCCCCCCCCGCCCTGCCCCGGGTCCCCCCACCTCCCCTGGCCCTGCCCCGGGCCCCCTCCCCCCCCCCCCCCCCCCCCCCGGCCCTGCCCCGGGCCCTGAAGGAAGCTGCCCTGATCACACATTTATTTGGCCACGCCTCCATCTGGCTAGTGCGACCCTTGGTGCTGCCCTGTTCCAGAGATGTGACCGAGCCGGGCCAGGACAGCCGCGGCCAGAGGTCAGCGTCTGCAAGGGGTGGCAAAGCGAGGGGCTTTGAGCATGAAGATGGTCACAGGAAGGGGAGGTCAGGAGCCCTCTGGCTGGGGAGAAAGGGACAGCCTCCCCGAGAAAGTGACATCACAGCCCAAAGAGAGACAAAGTGAGTCTGGGCCGAGGCAAGAGGCAGGAGGCAGCCGAGGGCTCCACGCGGTGGGGTCTGGGAGGGGCCCACAGGGCGGTGGCAGGCATGGGGCAGAGGGTGTGGAGGGGGGACCGTGGGCCTCCTCCGGGGTCAAGGGGAAACCGGCACTCCGAACAAGGAGCTGCTCGATTAATTAGATTAAACCTGGATGCCTGTGAGGGAGGGGCATGGGAAGTGTCCTGAGGGAATGGGGGGATAAACTGGGGGCCATCGTGGAGGTTGGGGGGATGATGGGCTGGACGGGCCATGGAGACAGAAAGGGGCCTGGTCCAGACGAGGGAGGGTCAGTGAAGGGAGGGGCCAGGAGCAAGTTCTGCTGCTGAGTTGGTGGAGCTCGGCATCCAGCTGGACTGGCCCCGGGACGCCGTCCTCTCAGGGGCTTCAAGAAGGCCTCGGGCCGCCGGGGCTTGGGAAACGCCGGCAAGGGCACCTGGGCCCCTCGTCTGTTCCACATACTGGCCCATGAGGAAGGCTGAACGTGACCCAGGAAGTCCTCAGCTGGTGAGGCCTGCGAAACCCGCGCTCCCCGCGGGCCCACGGGGTCCCTCCAGGTGAAGGCTGGGTAGAGCGTGTAGACAGGGCAGGTGCTTTGGTAACAAAGTCAAAGAAGGAATTAAATGCAGCCCTGGCCCCACGTAAAGCACAATTAGAAACGCAAACGGAGCTCACCCTGAAGGTCAGACACACAGGGACTGGAATGAGGCTTTACTTTCGGACCGGCCCAGCCGCTGGCCTGCTTGGAGCCAGGCCGTCAGGAGACACCACCCTTCCCGGCCTTGGGCTGGTGGCACAGGTGAGCACACCTGTCCTGGGCCAGGGCCTCACACACGCTCAGGGGCACAGACGCAAGGGCAAGGGCAGCGCCCACCATGAAGCTCGCCTGAAAGTGTCAGGACACCGGTGGGTTCTCAGCTCTGCCGTCTCCAGGGGTGAGAAGGGAACAGCCTCCTGCAGTGCCACATCTCACCTGGGACAAGGTGGCCGCTTCTGCAGCTGCGAAGGGATGCGGGGGCTGGAGGCGGGGCCATATGGTGCTCTGGGTCCTGGAGGGCCCTACCCTCCGCCACTGGTTCAGGTAGAGTCAGTGGGGCAGGCGGGGTACCTGGTCCATGGGGGGCTCTGCATGGGGTCAGAATGTTGGGACTCTGACCCGCGTTCCGGGAGGGAGCGTCTAACTCCTCTGATGGCCCTGGAAGCCGGCGGTGGTCTAGGGTTGGGGTTTCACTAGAGGAACAGCAGCTCAGGGACACACCAGGCTCAAGCTCGTGGGGCAAAGCAGGTGCCGCGAAATCACAGGCAGCTTCCGCCCTCCCGGGGCTGCTCCTGGGTGCCGTCAGGCCCCCCTGAGAGAAGCCCCACCCCTGTCACTTGCCTGTGCCCCTGGGGATGGGAAGGGAAGGTGGGTGTAGCTGAGCGAGGCAGCAGGCACCAGCCCCAGGAGCCTCCCACCCCCGCCCCGGACCCTGCGCGCACGGAGCCCACGGATCCCTGACAGCTCTGCTTTTAGAGCAGCCGCTGCAGCGCCGGCACCCCAGTTACCAAGGCGAACACCACGACGATCGTGCTCACGGGAGGTGAGGGCGCGGCAGGAGCCGCGGGCACAGCTTCTCCTGGGAGACGGGGGTGCCGGCAGCCCCGGAAGGCCACCCACTCGGGAGGCAGCCGGCGAGCTCGGGCGGCCGCTGCGTGAGCGGATGTTCAGGCTCGGGGAAGCGTGGCCGTGACCCGACCCACAAACGCTGCACGGCCCACTCCCTTCTCATCCCACCAGCAGCCCCGGGACCTGGGCTGAGGGGCGGCAACAAAGAGGCCCTTCCATTCGCCCCGATGTCCCCTCACACCGCCCCGGGGTGGGCACGAGGGAAGGGAAGCCGCTGTCGCCCTGGTATCGGAGCGGAGGGACGCAGAGCAGATGGGAAAAGAGGCCCCGAAGGCCCCCAAAGCCCAGAGGCGCTCGTCCCAACCGGGGCCTCGGCCTTCCTACACAGGCAGACAGGCTCGCCCCTCGCCCAACAACCCAGGAGCCAGATGGGGCAGGAGTTCAAAACACTGCAGATGTTAGAAAGGCCATATAACGCACTCATGGACTTGGGGAGGGGTGTGTCTGGAGAATTTTCCAGCAGGAAATGTATAAATATGCCTCATGAGTAGCGTGGATACAGACAAAACAAGCAAGGCAGGCTTTGCCGCCAACTGAGTGTTGGTGTCAAACTTGGACAAACACTTGGGGCTCAGAGCAACTTGGATTTCAGAACTGCGGCGCGCAGCTGTGGGCCTGAGCCGGCGGCTGACCCCCGGCCCCCAGCACATCCCTCCACAGCCACACCTCAACGCTTCGCCCTTTCTGGGACCATGAAGCAGGAAGAGGAGAGAGGAGAACAGCCCATTGGGCTTGATACAGGACAAGGCCCCGGGACAGGGGCCACACGGGCACCGCCTGTGTCTGTGACATGACAGCCAGGTCTACAACCAAAGCCAGACTCTGCCCTCCACCACCACCAAGTAAGCTCCGACCACACACACAGAGCCGCGTTACGTATTGTCCAAGTGACTACAGCCAAAACACAGGCCAGTGTTCAACGATTTCTGGCTTTTAAAGTCTTCGACCTCAGTTGGTTGACCACAAAGTCTGGAATGCTGGGGGGAAGGGGCAGGGAGAGATGTTTTTGCTCTGTTTTTTCCTGCAGCCCTGGCACCAAAATGATCTTCTAAAAGGCCCCTCACAACTCCTATGGCTGGTAACCAGACTCAGTGGTCAGGATGCTGGGCAGCCCGGGGCCCACCTCAAGTCCAGTCTGCAGAGACGTGAAAAGCGAGCTGGGACCATGCTGGCCCCTGGGAGCCAGAGCGAGGGAGCCTCGGCACAGGCACCTTTCTTCTTAGCCTCTGCCTTCGCGGGGGAAGACAGGGCACCTCATCCCCTCTCCTGACAGTTAAAAAGAAATCCGGAGTCTGTCCCCTGCCAGGGGCACCTGGCTCCCCCACTCGCATACCCTGCAGTCGGATGGCATTAGAAATGGTCCCAGAAGGGAGGTCCACAGCCACACCTGCCATGAGGACGCGCCTTCGTGTCCACCCCAGACTGCTAAAGGCAACGGAAGCTGGTGCCCGAGGGAGGGGAGCAGCCTCCTCTCCCGTGTTCTCCGGACCCCTCCTTTCTTCCTGCCTGAAGCTGGGGCCCTGCTGAGAGCTCAGACCGCGCCTGGAAGGGCACCAGCCAGCCAGGGATCGGCCAAGTGCCGGCTGGGGCGAGGAACCCGAGCTCAGCAGGCGAGCCCGGGCACCGGGGCAAACTGCGAGCGGCTCTGACGCCCTCGACCGGCCCTGCGGCGCGGGTTCAGCACCGGGACGGCGGACAGCACCGGGGCGGCGGGGCTGCCAGAACCTAGAACATCGCCGCTGCCCGCGCCCAAGGGCATCTCCGCGGCGAGTTCGGAGGGGAGGGCCCGCGGGGGAGACGGGGTGGGGGAGTCATGGGGGGATGGGGGACAGACACGGTGGGAGCCTGTGGGTGCGGGAAGACGCGGGCCCCTGAAGAGCATGGGTTCGCACGGGGCTCCATCCCGGCAGCCGGGGCTTGGCCGGCGCGGGACTCCCCACCGAGGGCGGCCCGGCGCAGCGCGGACCCGGCGCTCGCTCACCTGGTGCCGCGGTGCTGCTGCGCGCAGAGCAGCAGAAGCGGGGGCAGCAGCCAGGCCAGCGCGTCCATGGCCTCGGCCGGCTGAGCGCTGGGCCGGGGGCGGCGCCGGGGTCCGGCCGGTCGCGGGAGCTCGAGAAGTTGCTTAGCCGGCGGCCGCGGCGGCGGCGGCACAAGAGGGCGGGAGCGGGAGGGCGCGCGGCGCGGGCGCGAGGGCGGACGGAGCGGCGAGCCCGGAGCCGCCCCGCCCCGCGCCGCGCGGCACGGCCCCCTCCCGCCCTCCCCCTCCAGCTCCGGCCGCCCCGCCTGCAGCTCCCCTCCCGCCTCCGCCACACCCCCGCGCCCCCGGCCGGGGGTCCGGCACTCCCCGTCCCAGCGCCGCTGCCCTTGCCAGCCGTAAAGGGTCCCTCCGCGCGTCTATCCGGGAGGCGACTCAGGCGCAGGACCCGCGTGGACGCGGCCTCTCGCTGCCGGCCAGGCGCCTGCGGACCGACGGGCGCGCCAGAACCTCGTCCCTGGGGCGGAGTCTGCGATGGGCTATTTGTGGGGGTCACGGGTCCTCGGGAGCTGGTTCGGGGGGAGGAGGGTGCCAGCGCCCCAGAAGCCTTCAGCTTCTACCGGGCGAGACCCCCCCCCCCAGCACCGGCAGCTCCTTCCAAGACCCTGGCGCTTGCGCCTCGCCCACCCTCCGTCGGGTGGGCGGTGAGAGCAGGCGTGGTCGCTTCGCTGCCCGCAGGTCTGTGGTCAAACCCCGCTCTGGTCGCGGGGCGCAGTGACTTCTCTGCCTGGCGGGTCAGGCTCCATCACACCTGCCCGCAGGCCGACGGCTGGGCTCTGACGAGACGACACCCCTACCTCACCCCACCGCCACCCCCAGCGAACCACCAAGAAAGCCAAGGTCTCCGTATTCTCTACTGTGACTCCTCTGAACATAAAACTCTACACAGTTTCCCCAAAAAAGCTGACCACAAACTCTTCTCGTTTGGTCTCATTCATTCACTTCTGGACTCGGTACCAGTTCACGACCGAAAACGAACGTCTCATGAAAACACTTAAAAACGGGCAAACTGGTCCTGGAGTGGGTTGAGTCCTGTGCGTGACTGTTGACACTGGCCAGAGCAGGTGCGGGGCAGGCGATGGGGAGTGTAGAAAGAGCTTTGCTGGGGCTTCCCTGGTGGCGCAGTGGTTAAGAATCCACCTGCCAGTGCGGGGGACACGGGGTCGAGTCCTGGTCCGGGAAGATCCCACATGCCGCGGAGCAACTAGGCCCGCGAGCCACAACTACTGAGCCCATGTGCCACAACTACTGAAGCCTGTGTACCTAGAGCCCGTGCTCCGCAACAAGAGAAGCCCCCGCTCGCCACAACTAGAGAGAAAGCCCGCGCGCAGCAACAAAGACCCAACGCAGCCATAAATAAATAAACAAATAGGGCTTCCCTGGTGGCGCAGTGGTTGAGAGTCCGCCTGCCAATGCAGGGCACACGGGTTCGTGCCCCGGTCCGGGAAGATCCCACATGCCGCGGAGCGGCTGGGCCCGTGAGCCATGGCCGCTGAGCCTGCGCGTCCGGAGCCTGTGCTCTGCAATGGGAGAGGCCACAACAGTGAGAGGCCCGCGTACCGCAAAATAAATAAATAAATAAATAAATAAATAAATAAATAAATAAATATACTAAAAAAAGGAAAAGAAAAGAAAGAAAGGGCTTTGCTGCTGGGAATTTCTAGCCCAATCCTGAGGGCCACAGATCAAGGGGGCTGGGTCTCAGCCTTCTTTCCTAGAGCCAGCAATGAGCTCTAAGACAGTCAGGCAGGTCCCAGCAAAAATGCCCCCCTGGAGGGTCCCCTGGCCCCTCGGGTGCGTCCTCTGGGTACGTGGAAGCACTGTCCTGCTGTGTGTGTGAGCGTGTGCTCTGGGCGTGTCTCCGGACACATTCCCATTTGTCCTCCTGCGCAGGCTTGATGGGAGGTTGAGGAGTTAACCCACAAGAAAGTGCGGAGAGTGGGGCCTGGCACGGCGTGAGGGCCCGGAGCCTCACGAGGGTTGTGTTCATTATTCTTCTGCTAGATTAGGATCTAGTCTGTCTGCTTCTCTAGAGCAGCCCTCGTGTCTAACAGCCTCTGGTGTACGATAGATGCTTAATAAATGCAGGGAAATTAGGCTCAGAGCCACCAAAAGCCGGCACAGCTGGTGTGGTCAGACCCCGAAGCGCTCGGGAGCACGCACAGCGCTCGCTCTCCTGTGTTTCAGGCCCAAGCTCTGGTCTCTGTGCTGGTCCAGGCTCCAGCGCTTTCTCTGGGTTCACTGTCACACTCTTTTCTTGGATCTGAGAAGATCCAGGTGCTGATAGCCTCTGAGAAATACTGCCGACCTTGAATCACTTGATTCAGTTGGTTCAGGGTGAACCAGATTATTGCCATTTTCCACACCCTCGTCTGCTATCTGAGGCCCAGCATTAGTACTGAGCTTCGCTGGAGGACTCCCATACAGGCCTCTCAGCCGCAGCCCTGGGCGCTGCGTACCATCGAATCACCTTTCCTTCCTCGAGCCCTGGAGAGAAGCACGTTTCAAAGCCAGGACAGAGAAAGAGGTAAGGAAGCGACCTGCACGCCCGGGGGACCCGTGATACCGCCCATCCTTCACAGCTCCCTCTAGGATGCCCGGCTGTTCACTGACCTCAAATCAAAATGCTTAATTTCTTCCCCAGAGTCTGCAAGCTTTATTTTAGTTCTGTTTTGTTGCTAGTTGGCTTCAGTTTGGATCTCAAGAATGGGCATTTTCCTTTTTCCTTCCTCGAGTGTTTTGAGAATTAGCTTGTCGCACTCCTGAGCCTCGGTCTCATTCCCCTGATGTGTCACTAGTCGGTCTCGGGGCCCTCATCTTCCGCTCCACCCAGACAAGCTCCAGCCGTCCCAGGATGGGGAGAAGCCTATGCGGGGCAGCCCCACCGAAGGTCCACTTCTCCCCTCCCTTTGATAACTCAGGAAATGCCCCCAGAGTCAGAGCTCTGGTACCAGTCCCTGTCTTGCTCCTAACTGGCCGTGTGGCCTCAGGGAAGTAATTTCTCCTGACTTTGTTTTATGCATTTGCCAGAGGAGAAGCTGGGGAGTGATGGGTTTCCTGGGTACCGGAAGTCCCCAAGGCTGAAGCCCATTACAGAGGATCTCATGGGCTGTCTTCACTGAAGACAACAGTCTAACTTGTAGGTGCTCAGGTCCCCCCCTTCTGTGGAAAACAGTGTAGGTGATTCCCCATCTTTATTCCACACCTGTGATTTTTTTGGGGGGAAGGCAGAACCCCACCCTCCAAGTGTGACTTTGCTGAAACTTTCCAAATCAATCAGATGAAGGGCCTCTGTCCATTTCAGGTGAGGTCTGTGCTCTTCACCCAGATACAGACAGCCCCACCCCGCTGGCCTGGCACTGAGAGCACGGGCCAGGGGACCTGGCGCTAGAGCCCGGGAACAGGGATGAACAGGAAGCCCGAAATTCCACCCCGGGGCGTTTGGTCCCTGGAGGTCTACTTAACTCGTCCACTCGCTCGCCTTCCTCTTACTTCACGGGTAACACGGCTTCTCCGGCGGACGATCCACGCAGAGCCCTCTGGTTACGGGCGCAGGGCAGCGGCTGCTGTACCTTCCTCCTGTTTAGTGCAGGAAGGCGTTATGCTCTCCCCACGTGGCACTGAGCAGGGCCATCGCACATTTAGCCCTGGAAGGCACAGACACTCTACTTCTGTGGTTGTCCCCCGGAGTCACCACCTCAACACTTCCCTGGGTAACAACGCCCTAGGCAGAACCTAGGGAGCTGCAAGGTGTGGTTGGTGCGTGTACTGGACTCTTGAGATCATCAGCCTGCTGTCTTTTCTGCCTGTTTCCTTTGGGTAATGCTTTGCCGCATGCTCACGACATAGGGGAAGGGACGGCACCGAGTCCAAAGCTTGGGCAGAGAGCTGGCCTGAATCCATTGCAGCAGGAGGACGGGCCCCAGGAGGTACAGGTGAGTCACAGGGACTCGGGAGGGGAAACTGCACCAGCTAATTTTAAAATCCCTGCTTCATATACTTGTGAGGTGGTTTTATTATTTCCCGGGAAAATGCACCAAACAGAGAAAATGGCAGCGACACAGAAAAATCTTCTTTAGCTTATTAGAGTGTAATTATTAATCCCATGATTTCCAGATGGAATCCATTCATTTGGAGAAGCAGAGGCAACTTAGCAGAAAGGGTCACATGCAAAATCCCTGCAGCGGGCCGAGATCAACTGTCTGCTCAAACAAAGGATGCGCTGGAAATGGGGCTGCGTCTCGAGGCTGGTTTTGGTAATCAAGGCCCTGAGAACCAATAAACACCCGAACTTGGCCACTTAGAGAATTTTTTCTCCATGAGGTAGATAGACGTCCAAGTACAATTGCTCACGTGTAATGAGGAGAAGACAGAATTCTATTCTCGTATTTTATGTTTTTTAAAGCGACAATTTGAATTCTTTCATGTGACGGAAAATGCTACACGCAGATGAACATACCTAACAAAGGGCTGCCTGTCGAGTGAAAAAGACTCTCCTTTAGGTGCCAGCATGACTGAATTGACTGACGTGAAAGTCCTGAAGGGGCTGCTGGCACAGGGTCCCCATGGTGGTCGGGCGGCCCTGCTCCCACGGCTCCCCAAGACTCTCTCTGGTCTGATGAGCTGATCCTCTGGGCAGGATGCTGGAGTAGTAAAAGCAGGAGATTTGCTGTAATCTTTTTCACGTTCGATATTTGGATACTTTGATTAAACTTCCTTAAGAAAGGCCCCGACACAGGTCAATATTCGTTTAACCAATATGTATGGAATTATTCATCCTACTCTGTGCCAAGTACTGGTCCAGACGTTGGGCGTGAATAAGATATAAAAGGTTCCCGTCCCCAGTGGCCTCAACTTCTGGGAGGAAGATCCTGGACAATCAGTGGGTAAACAAACAAAAGAGACCATTTCAAGTGTAACCTCAGCAAGACAACAATCATGGGGAATACCTGTGGGGACGGGCACTGTACACAGGGTGGGCGGGAAGACCTTTGTGAGGGGCAACATCTGAGCTGAGGTTTGGATTCCATTCTATCCCTTCTGGAGGAAAAGCCAGCCCCACCAAGAGCCAGGTAAGTGTTCAGGGCAGAGAACGGAATGTGCAAAGGCCCTGAGGCAGGAGTGAACTGGCCAGTCCAGACAGGAGCAAGGCCAGGCCCGAGTGGCCGTGAGGGAGGGAGGGAGGGCAGCAGAGTGAGGCAGGCAGAAGCCAGGTCACGTGTGGTCCAGTAGGTGCGGACTGATGTCTGTGTTCAGCTTATTTTTAATTAATTAATTGGCTGTGTTGGGTCGTCGTTGCTGCACACAGGCTTTCTCTAGCTGCGGCGAGTGGGGCTACTCTTCTTCGCGGTGCGCAGGCTTCTCGTCGCGGTGGCTTCTCTTGTTGCGGAGCACGGGCTCTAGGTGCGCGGGCTTCAGTAGTTGCAGCATGTGGGCTCAGTAGTTGTGGCACACAGGTTTAGTTGCTCCACGGCATGTGGGATCTTGCTGGACCAGGGCTCGAACCCATGTCCCCGGCTTTGGCAGGTGGACTCTTAACCACTGCGCCACCAGGGAAGCCACCAGCTTATTTTTAATGAGCTTTATAGAAATACAGTTTACATACAATGAAATTCACTAATTTAACTATACAATTCGATGGCTCTGATATACATGGAGCGTCGTATAACCACCACTGAAATCACGACATTGCCCATTTGCTCCACCTTAAAAGTTCCCTCCTGCCCCTTTGCAGTCCCCCGAGGAGGTGACTGCACCCCAGCCCTGGGCCCAGGTGACCACAGGTGTCTGCTTCCTAGCCCTACAGTTTTGCCTTTTCTGGAGTCTCACAGGGTGATGCTGGTGCAGACGCCTTCTCACTTCCCATCCAGTGCCCCCTGCCCCCTGCCGCAGCCCCCTAGCCGCACGTGCTCTGCCCCTCGAGACTTGCTCCAACACGTTCAGGTCAACAAGGTTTGGGTTAGTTTTCTTTCTTTCCTTCCTTTATTTTCAAGTTCCTCTGTCTTTGGTTTGTCACAGGAAGCTGGGTGGCGTTTCTCCGCTGCTCTGTAGGGAAAGTGTGTCTTTCTCTGGGGGTTTGAAGAGCGTTTCTCTGTTTCTCATTTGCATCCATTTGATTAGTTTGAGTCTTGGTGTAAATTGTCTTGTATTTATTCTGCTTGAGCATCTAGGGTCTGTGGGCTTAGAGTTTTCATCAAATTTAGAAGATTTGCAGCCGCTTTCACGTGCGTTTCAGCCTCCTCTGGCTCCTCAAGGCATTAAACCCCACATCCCAAGAGAAAGGCCCTCGTAGCCTCTCCCTGTCACAGGCTCGGGTTTGGCCCCGTTGCTCAGCCACCCCTCCCCATGGCCGGGTCGAGGTGCTCACTCGTGCAAGTCCTTGGCATTTAGCCCCTTCCTCTCCTCCCAGGCTCACGTGTACCCGATGAGGCTGCAACTTACCCCTAGTCACCAGCCTGGCAGCCAGGGGAGGCGTGGGACAGAGGCTGAGCAGGGCCCTGATGACTTGCTGGGGAGACCTCCAGGGTGTCCTTCCAGATGCGGGGAGTGCTGGCTCCCCTTAGGGAGACGTGAGCCACCTTTGCCGCCTCTGAAGTTTCAGAGCAGCCTGGGAAGCCAAAAACCCTGGGGCCTCCACCCAGATATCCCGCCCTATGTGTCAAGATCGCCCACCTGCCCTTGGTCCCAGAACCTGCCCTTGGCCCCCGGACCCGCCCTTGAACCCAGGACCCTGCCCTTGGCCCGTGGACCTGCCCTTGGTCCCAGGACCTGATCTTGGCACAGCGAAGCTACCTTGGCTTGGACTCCAACACCTCTGAATCTCAGCATCTCTAGTCTGTCCTCGTCCTGCTTCCATCACCTCCTTTTCTCCAGAGAAGGAGGTAAGAGCCTCTTGATAAACTACCAAGCAGCTCTGGCCTTCACTCTTAGTTTTTTGGGTTTTTTTTTTCTTTTTCATTATTTTTAATTTGAGAAGTTCTTTTCTGTCAAATAATACAATTATGTGTTATGATCATCATGGTTTAGATACTGTTTTGCTTTCAATTTGAAATTTTTTATTGAGGTATGACTGACATACGTACATATTTCAGGTGTACGACATAATGATTCCGTGTTTGTGTATACAGCAGACCCTTGAACAACGTGGGGCTCGGAAACCCCGGGTTAACTTACAGCTGCCCCACCTCAGCCACGGCTCCGCGGATCTTGCAGTACTGGAGTGCAGGTATTTACTGAAAAAAATCCATGCATGAGTGGGCCAAACGCTTCAAACCCACGTTGCTCAAGGGTCGCCTGTATTGCAGAATCATCACCACAATAACCTAGGTAACCACCATCACAGCATAGTTATGGGAACTTTTTTCTTCTGATGAGAAGTTCAAAGACCTACTCTCTTAGCAGCTTTCACATATGCAACACGGTGTTATTAACTATAGTCGCCGTGCTGTGCATCACATCCCCACGATTTATTTCTCTTATAACTAGACGTCTGTACCTTTTGATTCTTTCATGCGTTTCACCCAGCCCCCGCCCCCGCCTCTGGAAGCCACCCATCTGTTCTCCGTATCCATGAGTTTGGATTTTTTGTTTGCTTCCTTCTTCGTCTTTTGGGTTTTGTTGTTGTTGTTTGTTTGCTTTTTGTTTTGTTTTTTGGGTTTTTTATTGTTGGTGGTGGTGGGTTTTTCTGCTTTTTGGGGTTTTTTTTAGCTACCACCCGTGAGATTATACACTATTTGTCTTTCTCTGTCTGACTTATTTCACTTAGCATAATGCCCTCAAGGCTCCTCCAGGTTGTCGCAGATGGCAAGATTTCACTTTAAAAAACTTTTTTTACTATTTTTTAATTTATTTTTATAATTTATTTATTTTAATTTATTTGTTTTTTGCTGAGTTGGGTCTTCGTTGCTGCACGCGGGCTTTCTCTAGTTGCAGCGAGTGGGAGTTACTCTCCATTGTGATGCGCGGGCTTCTCATTGCGGTGGCTTCTCTTGTTGCGGAGCACGGGCTCTAGGCACGTGGGCTCAGTAGTTGTGGCTCGCGGGCTCTAGAGCGCAGGCTCAGTAGTTGTGGCGCACGGGCTTAGTTGCTCTGCAGCATGTGGGATCTTCCCAGACCAGGGCCCGAACCCGTGTCCCCTGCATTGGCAGGCAGATTCTTAACCACTGCGCCACCAGGGAAGCCCCCCATCACATCTTCTTTATCCATTCATCCACTGATGGACACTTAGGTTGGTTCCATGTCTTAGCTCTTGTGAATAATGCTGCAGTGAACATGGGGGTGCAGATGTCTTTTTGGGTTAGTGTTTTCATTTTCTTTGGGTAAATACCCAGAAGTGGAATTGCTGGATCACATGGTAGTTCTATTTTTAATCTTTTGAGGAAACTCCATGTTGTTTTCCACAGCAGCTGTTTCAATTTACATTCCCACCAACAGTGCACGAGGGTTCCCTATTCTCCACATCTTCAGTAGCACTTGTTATTTCTTGTCTTTTGGAGACCAGTCATTCTAACAGGTGTGATTTGCATTTCCGTGATTATTATCGATGTGGAGCAGCTTTTCATGTGCCTATTGTGTGTCTTCTTTGGAAAAACGTCTATTCAGATCCTCTGCCCTTTTTTTGTTGTTGTTGTTGCGGTACGCGGGCCCCTCACTGCTGTGGCCTCTCCCGTTGCGGAGCACAGGCTCCGGACGCACAGGCTCAGCGGCCATGGCTCACGGGCCCAGCTGCTCCGTGGCACGTGGGATCCTCCCGGACCGGGGCACGAACCCATGTCCCCTGCATCGGCAGGCGGACTCTCAGCCACTGAGCCACCAGGGAAGCCCTCCATTTTTTAATTGGATTGTCTGGGGTTCTTTTTACTACTGAGTTGTATGAGTTCTTTATATATTTTGGGTTATTAACCCCTTATCAAATGTATGATTTACAAATATTTTTTCCTGTTGCATAGGCTGCCTTTTCATTTTGTTGACAGTTTCCTTTGCTGTGCAGAAGCTTTTTAGTTTGATGTAGCCCCTTTTGTTTAATTTTGCTTTTGTTGCCTTTGCTTTTGGTGTGAACACACTTAGTTTCAATTGCTGGTTAAGCGTCTCCAGCTTTTCCTACCCCCTCAACGCAACGCAGTAACAGCCAGATCATTGTACTGTTGCCCCCCACAAACACACACTCTCCTCAATCATTGTACCAGCCACCTTCTCCCAATTTGTTATTGGTGGAAGTTTACCAGCAGACTGCCACCTTGTTCCGGGCATCCACATGTTACCCAGGATGGGCTCCTCCTTGCCAGCTGGACAGTGAGTGATCAGGTTACAAATCCCCATCATGCCATCTGCTTTCTGAGACCATTCCTGGTGCCAGCTGTGTCCGTCTGGGTCCTCCCGTAAGCAGACCGTGAGAGGGAATTAGGAATGCAAAAGATTTATTGGAGGCTCATGCCTATGAAAGATCAAGGGGAGGAAGTGGGATTGGGCCGAGAAGGCCTTCATTCCGCAATCCTGATCTGACACCTGTGGATGGAAAGAGGGGGAAAGCAAGACTGAGCAGGAGAACTGAACTCTAATGTAAACCTGACAAGGTTTTGGCCAGCGCAGAGGGGGTATGGAAGGGCTCTGGAGCAGAGGCTGTGCGTTAGAGAGTCTCATGCCGGGGGAGGTGTTGGGCCCAGATGCCAGCCAGAGAGAGAGTGGGATCTGCTCAAACCCCGTCCAACTACAGCACTGCAACTGGAGGTGGGTCGCCAGCTGCCACTCTTCACAGCTACATGCACCTCCTTTCTGGAAGGGAGATCACAGGGGGCTCCCCCATGGCTGCTAGGAAGTTGTCAGAATAGTAACTTAGTATCCTAGCATCCTCCAAAGATGACCGATGAGGACTCTATGTTTAGAATGAGCTCATGGATATCAGCGTATTTGATGTGCTTCAATCCTTTGTAAACAGTTTCTTTTCTTTTCTTTTTTGGCCTTGGATTGCTGCGGGATCTCCCCTACACTTGGATACTCAAAATTGTCCCTACTTTGACCGGCGGGAGCCCTGCAAGTTGGCTAATGAATCCTCCGACACAGCACTAGGATCGTTGATAATGTCCTCACTTTCTGTCGGTAAAGATGCTCCAGGATCGTCTTGGACGTTTTCTGCCTCAGATCTGGAATCAGCCGTTTTTTTCTAGGAAGCTCCGTTTTCTTTCTTCGTGGGAAACGGCGTGTAGGGACAACAGCCTGGGTGCCAAGAGCGCTCATCCCTGCTGGACTGGTGATTGTGTTGAGACCAGCGCTGTCCAGGACGGTGATGGGCACTTTCTAAACCCGTGGCACCTGATACAGCAGCTGTGAGCCGCACAGGGCTTCTGCCGCTGAGGAATGGAATTTTTAATTTTATCTAATTAAAATGTTTTTACTGTGGTAAAATACACAGAAGTTAAATTTTACCATCGTAACCATTTTTAAGTGCACAGTTCAGCAGCGTAAGACACGTTCAATTGCTGTGCGACGGGCACCACCCTCCATCTCCAGAACTCCTTTATCTTCCCAGACTGAAGCTCTGTCCCCACTAAACACTCACCCCAGATTTCACCACACCAGCCCCAGCTCCTGGCAACCACCAGCCTACCTTCTGCCTCTATAGATTTGACCATGTACCTCATGTGAGTGAAATCAAATATTTGTTCTTTTGTGACTGCCTTATTTCACTCAGTATCATGTCTTCAAGGTTCATGCATTTTGTAGCAGGTGTCAGAATGTCATCCCTTTCAAAGGCACAATAGTACTCGACTATACGTATCCATCACATTTTGTTTATCCACTCATCCACTGATGAACATTTTGGTTGTTTCCGCCTGGCTGTTGTGAATAATGCTGCTGTGAACATGGGTGTACGAATATTCGTTCAGGTATTTAATTTTAATTAATTTAAATAGCCACATGTGTCCAGTGGCTACCATATTGATAGTTCTAGACCTTCTCAGTGGACAGAGCTAAGAAATGTATTTTAAAAGAAAAATTTATATTAATTCATACTAATATTTCACATCCAAATCCAATATTACTGGTTTTTCCACTTTTTATGTTTCTATCTCTTCGCCCAAATGAAAATATTGGTTCCTAATATTACTATACTACTTTTTTGTTTTACCCCACTTTGGATAATTCCAGAATAACACTATCAATGTTATAACAAAGACCAGGATTACTGCAAACAATTGTATAGTTTATAGTCTGCTAGGTATGCACAAACTGTTGGGTTTTAAAGCCACTTGAAATTATCCTTTTCTGTTGGTTAAGCCACCAAACTGACATAGAGTTAGGTTCTTATTTTTATTATTATTTTGTCTTCAACTCTTTTCTTTGTTTGTTGTCTTCTGTCTTATTTTGGGTTTTATAATTACACAGTTCCATAGCCAACTGTACAAGCACATTTAGAGAAATCTGGTTTCTACTACTGACCCTCCTGCCCCTGGTCAGTAACCATTTTTACGTTACTTTATAATGTAAGAAAATAAGCAAGTGTATTCTTATTGCACCTGCCCCTTCTTAGATAAAATACTGCACCCACTGTCCTGCATCTTGATGTTTTTCCCTTGACGGTATGTTCCGGCAATCACTCCAGGGCAGAACATAGAAACAGTCCTTTCCCAGCCCTTCCGCTGTGCGGCCGCAGCTCACCCAGCTCTCACTGGTGGACACGGGGCTCTTTTCAGTCTTCCGCTGCCCTTTTCTTTAGTAGAAAGCGCCTTAATCATTCATATGGACAGGCTCAGAGAAGCAAAGCTGACAAGAAGCAGCTCCGTAATTCGGGTGGGGTGGGGAAGAGAAGAATAATTTCTCTTAGAAAAACTGCCCTGGGCTCGTATGGTGACTCAGGTCTGTTCCTCGGTCCAGAAGGGAAAGACCTGGGCACCGTTGCAGGGGAATGAAGGCAGAGGTAACTGCTGTCACCTGGGTAAAGTCCACAGCTCTCAGAGATGCTGCGCTTTTCACGAGGCTTGATGGCTCTGATGGATCTCACCATCCCAGGATGAAACTAAGGGACTTCCCGGGCCCCACTGTGGCATCAGGAAACACTAGTCAAAGCCAGCCAGTGGCCAGCAGGGCCAGCGGCCCTGCAAGTCACATGCAGGTGGGATGCTGGAAGGCGCGGGGCCCTGCAAGGACGGGGGATACGCGGACTCACTCGGGGACCCAGGGCCCGGCACTGAGTGCACTGGCGAGAAGGACCCTTCTTCACATCCCTGCATCTCAGCCGCGAACACACGCCCCTCTGGGCCCGGGCAGGGCTGGGGACTGGAGAATGCGCGGGGAAAGCTCAGTTCAGCTCCAGCCCAGTGTGCCATATTGTGCCAAGTCTCTCATCTCGAAAAGAAAAGTGAGGAACCCCGATTTTATGTGAACTCTCCTGTTTTTAAAATTGACAACTAATCCGAAATTCGACCGGCTTGGCCCAAACCAGGGGAGGCAGCCCGGCGCGCCGTTCGGTCCACCGAGCAGCGCTGGTCTCCTCCGCCACGGCCTGGGTGCCCCCGCGACCCTCCGCTCGCGGCCTCGGCCTCGGCCAGCGCCCGGGTCCCGGCGACCCGGAGCTGCGCGCCCCCGCCTCCCTCCCGCGCTCCAGGCGCAAGTGGCCGCCTCGGCCTCACTGCGCCTGCGCAGGGGGCGCGCCGCCGGACCGAGCCATCGCGCGAGCGGGGAAGGGGGGCGCGGGCACCCCCACACCGCGGTGGAGCCGTCCGTTGCCATGGAGCTGCCCGCTCCAAACCGCGCAGCCAGCCGCAGCCGAGCAGCTTCTCCGCCCGGAGCGCGCGCCCTTCGTACCCCGGCGGGTCTGAGGAGAGGTGGGTCCGTTGGCCCCGGAGCCTGGGGCTGGGTCGAGGACTTTAGCCGCCCCCTCAGGCACAAATCAGCGCCTTCATCGTGGAAGTTCTGCCCAAGAAATAAGTGCTAGTGCGGGGAGTGGGGGTCGCCCCTGGCCGCTCTCAGGGACCCCAGCGGGCCGTGAAGCTTGGGTTCTGAGCTCTGCTCCGGCTCCGCGCGGACGTTGCGATGTTGTCCTTTCACATCTAGGACACCGTTGAGCAAAACTCGAGGGCTCAGCCCGGCTGGTAAGAAGAGGGGACGCTGAGGGTCCGGGCAGAGGAAAGGAATTCCGAGGTCATCTCGGTTTGGTTTTTAATGGTTACCTGTTTCTGGAAATCTCTATTATTTGTTTCCGTCGTTTTACGTGCTCACATTATGTATCTGACAAACACTCCTTGACCATCTGCCGTGAGCCAAGTACTGAAGCAGGTGATGGGCGGACCGGCTCTGGTACCCACAGTCCAAAGAATTCCCTGATGGGTTATCCCTGCAGACCGATGGCGAGTACACTCACAGGTACTGCTGAAGGACTGGTTATAAAGCCAGCATCACTAGTCACTACCCAAGTCCAGAAATTGAACCTGGTCGGCACCCCAAGTCAACCTACCCCGCCCATGCCCCACGCAGACCCTTCCCCGGTGACCATAGCCTGACTTTCTGATTCTAATTTCCTTGATTTTCTTTAGTTTTACCGTTTGTAAACAATATTGTTTCACCTGTTTTTAAACCTTATATAAATGGGAAAATGCTGTATATATTCTTTTTTAATTTTTGAAACAATCCCAAATTTATGTAGAAGTTGCAAGTTCAACATAAAAAACGTGTTTCCTGGAGCAGTTGAGGATAAGTTGCCTGCGTGATGCGCTGTCACCTCCAGATACTTTCGTGTGCATTTCCTACACATAAGGACAATCTCCAGCATAACCACACACGACCATCAAAGACCCATAAAGTCACAAACCCGAGAGGGTCCGGTCTGGGACCCCCCACTGCACTGAGCAGTCATCGTGGTGCTTTAGTCTCCTTCATTCCAGAACATTCACCAGGCTTTCCTTGGCTTCGTGACCCTGACACTTTTGAAGGTTTAGGCCAGTGACTTTGTAGAAAGCCCCTCTGGGTTTGTCTGATGTTTCCTCGTGATCAGATTCCCATTATGCGTCTTTGGCAGGGAAGCCACAGAAGTGAGGCCACGTGTCACTCTCTGCTCGTTCCATCCCGTCAGGTGGCTCACAGTGGTCCATTTGTCACATTAGTGACGAGTTTGCTTTGATCACTTGATGAAGGTGGTATCTGCCAGCGTCTCGCCTGGGAAGTTGCCTTGCCCTTTGTAACTGACGAGTATTTTGTTGGGCAGTACTTTGAGGCTCTGAAGCTACGTCATCCCTCCCGGGCTTGAGCCAGTGGCGCACACAGTGGACACCTCCCCCCTCCCCCCGCCCCCCGCTCGGGCTCTCATACCCGACACTGGACTGACTGCCTTCCTCCACTCAGGCTCTGTCACCCAGTCTGGGCCACTGTGGACCCTGTTTCACAGGCCCACCTGGGGCGGAAGGGGAAGAAGAAAGGCAGCCTGTGCTTGTGTCTTCCTCCCTCTCGGTTGTGTGTAAGAGCCTTATCCACACTGCTGCACGAGCTGTGGGTCGTCACCTCCATCACAGCTGGCTCGCCACGGTGCGGATCTCACAGTCGTTCTGCTGCCGATGGCTGTGGGTTGTTTCCGTAGTTACTGCTCTTACGAACACTGCTCTCTGGGGTCTCGTTATGGCTCCTGGTATCTATGTGTGTTAGGAGTGGAATTGTGTCTCCTCAAAAAAGAGATATGTTGACATCCCAACCCCCCGTATCTCAGAATATGACCTCATTTGGAAATTGGGTCATTGGGGATGTAATTGGTTAAGACGATGTCATACTGGAGGAAGGTGGCCCCTCCTCCAATATGACAGGCATCTTTATAAACGGGAATTTGGACATAGACACGCACACAGGGAGACTGTCACATGGATTGGAGTTACGCTGCCACAAGCCCGGGAACCAGAAGCTAGCAGAGAAGTCTGGAATAGATCCTTCCCTAGCACTTCAGTGGGAGTTGGCACCTTGATTTCAGATTTCTGGCCTCCGGAACTATGAGAAAATACTTCTGTGTTGTTCTGAGACAGCCAGTTTGTGGTACTTTGTTGCGGCATCCCCAGGAAGCTAATACAGCATCTGAGTTTCTGTAGGGTAAACGCCTGGGAGAGGAATTGCTGAGTCAGAGGGCGTGGTAGACAGAATAATGGCCCCCGGAGACCACCGTGTCCTGACCCTGGGAACCCGTGAATGTGTTAGGTTACAGGCACTGGGAATGTAGGCTGTTAGTCAGCTGACTCTGAGATGGGAGATTGTGCTGGGTTATCCCGGTGAGCCCAGCGCACCTAGAAGGGCCCTCCTAGTGGGAGAGGGAGGCGGAGGGGAGCCAGAAAGAAAGCAGCCCGAGAAAGACCACCTGATGGTAGTGGCTTTGAAGTTGGTAGGATGGGGCCTTGGCCGGGGCATGCGGGTGACCTCTAGAAACTGGAAAAGGCAAGAAAATGGACCCGCCCCCAGAGCCTCCGGAAAGGAAGGCAGCCCTGCCGACACCTTGATTTTAGCCCAGTGGGGCTCATTTCAGACTTCTGACCTCCGGAACTGTAAGATGATACACCTGTGCTAAGTCCCTGAGTGTGCGGCAATTTCCTGTGGCAGCAATAGGATACCAGTGCAGAGGGCGTGTATATATTTAACTACGATACAGTGCTGAGCTCTTTTCAAAGCACCTGTCCTGGTTTTCCCTCCCACTGTTAGGGCGTGCGCCTCCCCACTGCTCCGTGTCCTTTGTGCCACCTGGTATACTCAGGCTCGGAATATGTTACCGAGTCTGATGGCTGTGTAATAACAGTATGTGGCTTTACTCTGCATTTCCCTGATTACAAATGAGGTTGATCACCAAGAAACAGTTCATCATCTGGCCAGGACTCTGTTAAGAGTTACAGGGAGCACTATTAATAATGCCAGGAAAACAGGCATGAATCCAGCCATCTGAACGTCCTTTATTGTAACCCGCCTGTTATGGTCTCGCCGTTTTGCTGTTGGGCTGCCCACCTTCTCTGTTGAGCCGACGATGTTCCTTACATGTCTTGATGGTAAACCTTTTGGGAAATGTGTTGCGTTTATCTTCTAATCTGTAGTGTTTCTTAAACTCTCCTTAGGGTGTCACCTGAACCAAAGGTTTTAAGTGTACGAGACTCTGCCAGCTTTTCCTCCTGTGGCTTAATGTTTTTGATGTCTTGTTTAGGAAACCTGAAGGCATGAAGGCCCCTCCGCCTTCACCGTAGCAGCTTTGCTCTTCACCTGTGAGTCTTTGGCCCCCAAGGAACTGATTTCCGGGGTGGACACGCAGCTTCTTAGCATGTGGACTGAGATGTGCATTCCCTGCCCGCCGCTTGCACACGCGTGCACACGCTGCCCTGTCGGAGTTTGGGGGGGTTTTAATGCCTCTGTGGAGCAATTTGGAGAGAACTGGCATCCTGACAGCATTGAGCGTCCATTACGTGAACACGCACCTCTCCATTGATTTATTTATATTGGTTTTATTCTTTTTCAGGTTTTTGTTATGGACAATTTCAAACTCACCACGTAGTGGTCCTATGAACTGTCGGGCGCCCAGCGCCCCTTCAGTGGTCACCCGAATCGAGTCAATCCTGGAGCTTCTACTGCTTCTCACTTGTAGCGCTTGGCTGATGTGTTTCAGAGAAAACCCCAGGTGTAATAGTTCACCCATAAACTCTTTTCTTTTTTTTTTGGCGGTACGCGGGCCTCTCGCTGCTGTGGCCTCTCCCGCTGCGGAGCACAGGCTCCGGACGCGCAGGCGCAGCGGCCATGGCTCACGGGCCCAGCCGCTCTGCGGCATGTGGGATCCTCCCGGACCAGGGCACGAACCCGTGTCCCCTGCATCGGCAGGCGGACTCCCAACCACTGCGCCACCAGGGAAGCCCCACCCGTAAACTGTTTAGTACACAATTCTAACTGATAAAGAACTTATTTTTAGCATAACCACAAATTCATTATCAACCCCAGCTGAGTTAACATTGATTTCTTAATAAAATCTAACACCACTTGGTGTTCATTTTCCCACGTTACCTCAGAAATGTCTTCCACAGTTTCTCGCTTGACTCAGGTTCCAAACCAGAACCCCCCCTTGCATGCGGTTGACTTGTCTCTCACGGCTTTTACATTCAGAACAGCTCCGCTTCCCTTTCCCCCCACGGCATCCATTTGTTGAAGAACCTGGGTCATTGACTCCACTTATCCTTTCTTTAGGTCTCACTTCACGTCGCCTGACGGGGACGGGGCTTCATCATTTCTCATCGGGGGTCCTACTCCCTTCTTCTTGTATTTATTCCCAAGTACTTCATATGTATTGGTGTAATTGTAAATAAGTTTTCCAAATCTTGCTTTCTCATTATTTGTTCTGATAAACAGGAATATCATTGATTTTTATTACCGAATTTATATCTAGCAACATTACTAAATTGTCTCGATAACATTAACAATTTATCTCTGTACTCATTTGGACTTTCTACATGCACAATCGTGTTATCTGAAAACAACTGTCTCCCCTTCCGCTCCTCATGCCTTGTACTTCTTTCTTCTCTCCTTGTTCCAGTCAGGAGGCCCAGTGGCTTCAGAGAGCACCCTTGTTTTGTTCTCAGTCTTAAAGGACATGCTTTTAACGTTTATGATTTTTTTTCTTTTGGCCACGCCGAGCGGCTTGCGGGGACGATCCAAGCCACGCCCCCTGCAGTGGAAGCACGGAGTCTTAACCGCTGGACCGCCAGGGAAGTCTTAATAATGTTATGATTAAGTATGACGCTTCCTGTGGATTATTGTTGGCAAACATTCTTTATCACATTAAAGAAGTCTAACGCCAGTTTGCTACATTTTTAAAAAGTGTAAGTGGGATGTTGAATTTCATCAATGTCTTTTCCTGCATTGAGTCAATCGTATATTTCTCTTCTCTGGTCTGCTCGTGTGGTGAGTTGACTTGATTTCTAATGCTAAGCAAGTCCGTCTTCGTCGTGATGTGTCATCCTGTCTACGTGTTGCTGGCTTTAGCCTGGTGGTACTTCACCTCAAGAGTGAGGCTGGTCTGTGGTTTTCCTTTCCCTGTTGTCACCGCCAGGCTCTCGTAGCAAAAGTTAAGTGATTCCACGAAACAAACCATGGAGTGGACCTTCTGGTTCTCTTTCCTGGAAGAAAGTGTGTGAAACTGGAATATTTTGAACCTCAAATGTTTCATGGAACTTGATAGGGAAGCCTCAGAGCCTAGAGTTTTCTTGGTGGGAACATATTTGACTTTTTAAAAAAATTTTTAAAAAAATGTTTATTTTTCTTATTAGTCATCCATTTTATACACATTAATGTATACATGTCAATCCCAATCTCCCAATTCATCACACCGCCACCCCCGCCGCTTTCCCCCCTTGGTGTCCATACGATTGTTCTCTACATCTGTGTCTCAATTTCTGCCCTGCAAACTGGTTCATCTGTACCACTTTTCTAGGTTCCACATATATGCGTCAATATACAGTATTTGTTTTTCTCTTTCTGACTTACTTCACTCTGTATGACAGTCTCTAGATGCATCCACGTCTCTACAAATGACCCAATTTCGTTCGTTTTTATGGCTGAGTAATATTCCATCATATATACGTACCACAACTTCTTTATCCATTCGTCTGTCGATGGGCATTTAGGTTGCTTCCATGACCTGGCTATTGTAAATAGTGCTGCAGTGAACATTGGGGTGCATGTGTCTTTTTGAATTATGGGTTTCTCTGGGTATATGTCCAGTAGTGGGATTGCTGGGTCATATGGTAATTCTATTTTTAGTTCTTTAAGGAACCTCCATACTGTTCTCAATAGTGGCTGTATCAGTTTACATTCCCACCAACAGTACAAGAGGGTTCCCTTTTCTCCACACCCTCTCCAGCATTTGTTGTTTGTAGATTTTCTGATGATGCCCATTCTAACTGGTGTGAGGTGTTACCTCATTGTAGTTTTGATTTGCATTTCTCTAATTATTAGTGATGTTGAGCAGCTTTTCATGTGCCTCTTGGCCATCTGTATGTCTTCTGTGGAGAAATGTCTCTTTAGGTCTTCTGCCCATTTGGGGATTGGGTTGTTTGTTTTTTTAAATATTGAGCTGCATGAGCTATTTATATATTTTGGAGATTAATCCTTTGTCCATTGCTTCATTTGCAAATATTTTCTCCCATTCTGAGGGTTGTCTTTTCGTCTTGTTTATGGTTTCCTTTGCTGTGCAAAAGCTTTTAAGTTTCATTAGGTCCCATTTGTTTATTTTTGTTTTTATTTCCATTACTCTAAGAGGTGGATCAAAAAAGATCTTGCTGTGATTTATGTCAAAGAGCATTCTTCCTATGTTTTCCTCTAAGAGTTTTATAGTGTCCAGTCTTACATTTAGGTCTCTAATCCATTTTGAGTTCATTTTTGTGTATGGTGTTAGGGAGTGTTCTAATTTCATTCTTTTACATGTAGCTGTCCAGTTTTCCCAGCACCACTTATTGAAGAGACTGTCTTTTCTCCATTGTATATCCTTGCCTCCTTTGTCATAGATTAGTTGACCATAGGTGCATGGGTTTATCTCTGGGCTTTCTATCCTGTTCCATTGATCTGTACTTCTGTTTTTGTGCCAGTACCATATTGTCTTGATTACTGTAGCTTTGTAGTATAGTCTGAAATCAGGGAGTCTGATTCCACCAGCTCCGTTTTTTCCCCCCCAAGACTGCTTTGGCTATTCAGGGTCTTTTGTGACTCCATACAGATTTTAAGATTTTTGTTCTAGTTCTGTAAAAAAATGCCATTGGTAATTTGATAGGGATTGCATTGAATCTGTAGATTACTTTGGGTAGTATAGTCATTTTCACAATATTGATTCTTCCAATCCAAGAACATGGTATATCTCCCCATCTGTTGGTATCAACTTTAATTTCTTTCATCAGTGTCTTATAGTCTTCTGCATACAGGTCTTTGGTCTCCCTAGGTAGGTTTATTCCTAGGTATTTTATTCTTTTTGTTGCAATGGTAAATGGGAGTGTTTCCTTAATTTCTCTTTCAGATTTTTCATCATTAGTGTATAGGAATGCAAGAGATTTCTGTGCATTAATTTTGTATCCTGCAAATTTACCAAATTCATTGATTAGCTCTAGTAGTTTTCTGGTGGCATCTTTAGGATTCTCTATGTATAGTATCATGTCATCTGCAAACAGTGACAGTTTTACTTTTTCTTTTCCGATTTGTATTCCTTTTATTTCTTTTTCTTCTCTGATTGCCGTGGCTAGGACTTCCAAATGTTGAATAATAGTGGTGAGAGTGGGCAACCTTGTCTTGTTCCTGATCTTAGTGGAAATGCTTTCAGTTTTTCACCATTGAGAATGATGTTTGCTGTGGGTTTGCCGTGTATGGCCTTCATTATGTTGAAGTAGGTTCCCTCTATGCCCACCTTCTGGAGAATTTTTATCATAAATGGGTGTTGAATTTTGTCAAAAGCTTTTTCTGCATCTATTGAGATGATCATATGTTTTTTCTCCTTCAGTTTGTTAACATGGTGTAGTACATTGACTGATTTGCGTATATTGAAGAATCCTTGCACCCCTGGGATAAATCCCACTTGATCATGGTGTATGATCCTTTTAATGTGTTGTTGGATTCTGTTTGCTAGTATTTTGTTGAGGATTTTTGCATCTATATTCACCAGTGATATTGGTCTGTAATTTTCTTTTTTTGTGGTATCTTTGTCTGGTTTTGGTATCAGGGTGATGGTGGCCTCATAGAATGAGTTTGGGAGTGTTCCTTCCTCTGAAATTTTTTGGAAGAGTTTGAGAAGGATGGGTGTTAGCTCTTCTCTAAATATTTGATAGAATTCACCTGTGACGCCATCTGGTCCTGGACTTTTGTTTGTTGGAAGATTTTTAATCACAGTTTCAATTTCATTACTTGTGATTGGTCTGTTCATATTTTCTATTTCTTCCTGGTTCAGTCTTGGAAGGTTATACCTTTCTAAGAGTTTGTCCATTTCTTCCAGGTTGTCCATTTTATTGGCATAGAGTCCCTTAGGATGCTTTGTATTTCTGCGGTGTCTGCTGTAACTTCTCCTTTTTCATTTCTAATTTTATTGATTTGAGTCCTCTCCCTCTTTTTCTTGATGAGTCTGGCTAATTGTTTGTCAATTTTGTGTATCTTCTCAAAGAACCAGCTTTTAGTTTTATGGATCTTTGCTATTGTTTTCTTTGTTTCTATTTCATTTATTTCTGCTCTGATCTTTATGATTTTTCTTCTGCTAACTTTGGGTTTTGTTTGTTCTTCTTCCTCTAGTTCCTTTAGGTGTAAGGTTAGATTGTTTATTTGAGATTTTTCTTGTTTCTTGAGGTAGGCTTGTATAGCTATAAACTTCCCTCTTAGAACTGCTTTTGCTGCATTCCATAGGTTTCGGGTCATCATGTTTTCATTGTCATTTGTCTCTAGGTATTTTTTGATTTCCTCTTTGATTTCTTCAGTGATCTCTTGGTTATTTAGTAACGTATTGTTTAGCCTCCATGTGTTTGTGTTTTTTACGTTATTTTCCCTGTAATTGATTTCTAATCTCATAGCATTGTGGTCAGAAAAGATGCTTGATATGATTTCAATTTTCTTAAATTTACTGAGGCTTGATTTGTGACCCAAGATGTGATCTATCCTGGAGAATGTTCCATGCACACTTGAGAAGGAAGTGTAATGTGCTGTTTTTGGATGGAATGTCCTATAAATATCAATTAAATCTTTCTGGTCTATTGTGTCATTTAAAGCTTGTGTTTCCTTATTTATTTTCATTTTGGATGATCTGTCCATTGGTGTAAGTGAGGTGTTAAAGTCCCCCGCTATTATTGTGTTACTGTTGATTTCCTCTTTCATAGCTGTTAGCAGTTGCCTTATGTATTGAGGTGCTCCTATGTTGGGTGCATATATATTTATAATTGTTATATTTTCTTCTTGGATTTATCGCTTGATCATTACGTAGTGTCCTTCCTTGTCTCTTGTAACATTTTTTATTTTAAAATCTATTTTATCTGATATGAGTACTGCTACTCCAGCTTTCTTTTGATTTCCATTTGCATGGGATATCTTTTTCCATCCCCTCACTTTCAGTCTGTATGTGTCCCTAGGTCTGAAGTGGGTCTCTTGTAGACAGCATATATATGGGTCTTGTTTTTGTATCCAGTCAGCAAGCCTGTGTCTTTTGGTTGGAGCATTTAATCCATTCACATTTAAGGTAATTATCGATATGTATGTTCCTATTACCATTTTCTTAATTTTGGGGGGTTTGTTTTTGTAGGTCCTTTTCTTCTCTTGTGTTTCCCACTTAGAGAAGTTCCTTTAACATTTCTTGTAGAGCTGGTTTGGTGGTGCTGAATTCTCTTAGCTTTTGCTTGTCTGTAAAGCTTTTGATTTCTCCATTGAATCTGAATGAGATCCTTGCCGGGTAGAGTAATCTTGGTTGTAGGTTCTTCCCTTTCATCACTGTAAATATGTCATGCCACTCCCTTCTAGCTTGTAGAGTTTCTGCTGAGAAATCAGCTGTTAACCTTATGGGGGTTCCCTTGTATGTTATTTGTCGTTTTTCCCTTGCTGCTTTCAATAATTTTTGTTTGTCTTTATTTTTTGCCAGTTTGATTACTATGTGTCTCGGTGTGTTTCTCCTTGGGTTTGTCCTGTATGGGACTTGCTGCGCTTCCTGGACTTGGGTTGCTATTTCCTTTCCCATGTTAAGGAATTTTTCAACTATAATCTCTTCAAATATTTTCTCGGGTCCTTTCTCTCTCTCTTTTCCTTCTGGGACCCCTATAATGCGAATGTTGTTGCGTTTAATGTTGTCCCAGAGGTCTCTTAGGCTGTCTTCATTTCTTTTCATTCTTTTTTCTTTATTCTGTTCTGCAGCAGTGAATTCCACCATTCTATCTTCCAGGTCACTTATACATTCTTCTGCCTCAGTTATTCTACTATTGATTCCTTCTAGTGTAGTTTTCATTTTAGTTATTGTATTGTTCATCTCTGTTTGTTTGTTCTTTAGTTCTTCTAGGTCTTTGTTAAACCTTTCTTGCATCTTCTTGATCTTTGCCTCCATTCTTTTTCCGAAGTCCTGGATCATCTTCACGATCATTATTCTGAATTCTTTTTCTGGAAGGTTGCCTATCTCCATTTCATTTAGTTGTTTTTCTGGGGTTTTATCTTGTTCCTTCATCTGGTACATAGCCCTCTGCCTTTTCATCTTGTCTGTCTTTCTGTGAATGTGTTTTTTGTTCCACAGGCTTCAGGATTGTAGTTCTTCTTGCTTCTGCTGTCTGCCCTCACTGTATATCCTGGTTTCCTCAGCCAGGAAAGGACACAGCATCTCATAAGATGGAATTAGCACTTGGGTGAAGAAAGCAGTGTATGAGGGGTGGTCAACACTCCATCAAAATCATGGCATCATTACATTTGAGCAGTGAAAATACTCCATTGCTTAATCTCCTTGAGTCTCATTATTCTTACCTCCCAGGCAAATGAAGAGACGCTGTGGAATAATGAAGTTTATACTGAAGATAAATTCTTCTCACTCCTGCTGGGCCAGTCACCTGAAACTGCTTATATCACAATCGTTGGTCAGTCAAATCCACAGGGCAATTCTCCTCAAGCAGCAGTCAGGGGTCCATGGAAGCTGCTAGTGTTGCAGGGTCTCCTGCAGAGGCGGGGGGTGGCTGTGTCTCCCCGTGAGGACAGGGACACTGGCAGCAGCATTTCTGGGAGGTTCTCCTTGGTGTGAGCCCTCCGGGAGTCCCCATATTTCACTCTTGATTGGATTTCTTTTACGCCTGTGGGAATGTTCAAGTTTTCTGTTTTTTGTTCTTGAAGCAATTTTGGTTAGTAATATTTTTCTAATAATTTGTCCATTGTCTAAATTTTCAAATTTATTGGTGTAGAGTGGCTCGTGACATTTTTACCTTCTTCATGTCTGTAGTCTCTGTAGTTAGAGACCCTTTTCTTCTTATATGGATGATTTGTTCTTTCTCTCTTTATTTATCAGTTTCATTAGAGGTTTGTCAGTTTTATAAATCTTCTAAAAGTACGAACTTTTGGCTTTGAGGAACATCTCTATCACATGTTTGTCTTGCAGCATTAATCTCTAATCTGTTTGTTTTCTTCTGCTTTCTCTGGGTTTATGTCGCAGCTCTCCTTATAACCCCTTGAGTTGCATGTTTAGCAGTTAATACTTAGCCTGTCTTGTTCCTGATATGAGCATTTAGGATCACAACTTCACTCTGTTCTACCTTGGCTACACTCAGTTTGATGTATGATATTTTCATTATAACTCAGTTAAAAACATTTTATAATTTTCATTATGATTTTTGTCTTTGGCCCACGGGTTATTTAGAAGTATGTTTCTTATTTTCAAAATATAAGGTGAATTTATAGTTTTTGATTTGATTTTTTTCTTCCAGTTTCATTGGAATATAATTGACATACAGCACTGTATAAGTTTAAGGCGTACAGCATAATGATTTGACATACAAACATCATGAACTGATCACCAAAATAAGTTTAGTGAACATCCATCATCTCATATAGGTACAAAATTAAAGAAATAGAAAAAACTTCTTCCTCGTGATGAGAACTCTTAGGATTTACCCTCTTAACAACTTTCATATATAACATACAAAGTGTTAATTACATTTACCATGTTGTACATTACATCATTAGTACTTATTTATCTTATAACTGGAAGTTTGTACGTTTTTATGCCCTCATCCAATTCCCCCTTCCCCAATCCCCCGCCTCTGGTAACTACAAACCTGACCTCTTTTTCTATGATTTTGTTTGTTTTTGAAATATAATTAGCCTACAACACTATGTTAGTTCCTGTTACACAACATAATAATTCGATATTTCTATACATTTTGAAGTGATCACAGGGTATGTCTCGTTACGATAGGCCACCATACAAAGATACTATATAGTTATTGTTATATTCCCTGCACTGTACATTTCATCCCTGTGACTCGTTTATTTTTCAGCAGGAAGTTTGTACCTTCCAATATCTCTTAGCTATTTCTCTCCCCCTCTCACTCCCACCCCCTCTGGCAACCACCTGTTTGTTCTCTGTATCTATGACTCTGTTTCTGTTTTATGATGTTTGTCCATTTGTTTTGTTTTTTTAGATTCTAAATATAAGTGAAATCATACATTATTTGTCTTTCTCTATCTGACTTATTTCACTTAGCATAATACCCTCGAGGTCCATCCATATTTTTGCAGATGACAAGATTTCATTCTCTTTATGGCTGAGGAGTACTCCCTTGTGTATATATACCACATCTTCTTTATCCATTCACGTGTTGATGGGCACTTACGTTGCTTACACATCTTGGCTATTGTAAATAGTACTGCAATGAATATAAGGGTGCATATATCTTTTCTAATTAGTGTTTTGGGTTTTTTTTCCTTGATAAATACCCAGGAGTAAAATTGATGGATCATATGGTAGTTCTATTTTTAAGTTTTTGAGGAATTTCCATACTGTTTTCCACAGTGGCTGCACCACTTTACATTCCCACCAGCAGTGCAGGAAGGCTCCCTTTCCTCCGTATTCGGCCAGCGTTTTTATATCTTCTTTGGAAAAACATCTATTCAGATCCTCTGCCCATTTTTTAATCAGGTTGTTCAGTTTGTCGATGTTGAGTTGTATGAGTTTGTATATATCTTGGATATTAACAGCTTATTGGATATATTTGCAAACATCATCTGCCGCTCAGTCGATGGCCTTTTAAAAAATCTATTTATTTATTTATTTATTTTTGGCTGCATTGGGTCTTCATTGCTGCGCGCGGGCTTTCTCTAGTTGCAGTGAGCAGGGGCTACTCTTCGTCATGGTGCGCAGGCTTCTCATTGTTGTGGAGCATGGGCTCTAGGCGCGCGGGCTTCAGTAGTTGTGGCACACGGGCTCAGTACTTGTGGCTCATGGGCTCTGGAGCGCAGGCTCAGTAGTTGTGGCGCACAGGTTTAGTTGCTCCATGGCATGTGGGATCTTCCTGGCCAGGGCTTGAACCCGTGTCCCCTGCATTGGCAGGTGGATTCTTAACCACTGCACCACCGGGGCAGTCCCGATCATATGATTTTTATTCTTCAATTTGTTAACGTCATGTATCACATTGATTGATTTGTGGATATTGAAACATCCTTGCATCCCTGGTATAAATCCCACTTTATCGTGGTGTATGATCCTCTTAATGTATTGTTGGATTCAGTTTGCTAATATTTTATTGAGGATTTTTACGTCTATGTTCATCAGTGATATTGGCCTATAATTTTCTTTTTTTGTGATATTGTTGTCTGGTTTTAGTATCAGAGTGATGCTGGCCTTGTAGAAAGAGTTCAGAAGCATTCCTTCCTCTGCAAATTTCTGGAATAGTTTGAGAAGGCTAGGTGTTCACTCTTCTGTAAATGTTTGGTAGAAATCACCTGTGAAGCCATCTGATCCTGGACTTCTGTTTGTTTGGAGTTTTTTTTTAAATAATTTTTTGTGGTAATCTCTTATGATGCTTTGTATATCTGTGGTGTCAGTTGTAACTTCTTTTTTTTAGTTTAATTTTTATTTTATATTGGAGTATAGTTGATTTACAATATTGTGTTAGTTTCAGGTGTACAACAAAGTGACTCAGGTATATGTATACATATATCCATTCTTTTTCAACTCTTTTCCCATATAGGTTACTACAGAGTATTGAGTAGAGTTCCCTGTGCTGTACAGTAGGTCCTTGTTGATTATCTATTGTATATATATAGTAGTGCGTATATGTTAATCCCAAACTCCTCATTTTTCCCTCCCCCCACCTTTCCCCTTTGGTAACCTTGAGTTTGTTTTCGAAGTCTGTGAGTCTGTTTCTATTTTGTAAATAAGTTCATTTGTACCATTTTTTTTTAGATTCCACATATAAGTGATATTATATGACATTTGTCTTTGTCTGACTTACTTCACTTAGTACGATAATCTCTAGGTCCTGCCATGTTGCTGCAAATGGCATTATTTCATTCCTTTTTATGGCTGAGTAATATTCCATTGTATATATGTACCACATCTTCTTTTCCCATTCATATGTTGATGGACATTTAGGTTGCTTCCATGTCTTGGCTATTTTAAACAGTGCTGCAATGAACATTGGGGGTGCGTGTATCTTTTCAAATTATGGTGTTCTCCAGGTGTATGCCCAGGAGTGGGATTGCTGGGCCGTATGGTAGTTCTATTTTTAGTTTTTTATGGAACCTCCATACTGTTCTCCATAGTGGTTGTACCAATTTACATTGCCACCTACAGTGCAAGAGGGTTCCCTTTTCTCCACACCCTCTCCAGCATTTATTGTTTGTAGACTTTTTGATGATGGCCATTCTGACTGGTGTGAGGTGATAACCTCATTGTAGTTTTGATTTTCATTTCTCTAATAATTAGCAGTGTCAAGCGTCTTTTCATGTGCTTTTTGGCCATCTTTATGTCTTCTTTGGAGAGATGTCTATTTAGATCTTCTGTCCATTTTTTTGATTAGGTTGTTTGTTTTTTTGATATTGAGCTGCATGAGCTGTTTGTATATTTTAGAGATTAATCCCTTGTTGGTCACTTCATTTGCAAATATTTTCTCCCATTCTCTAGCTTGTCTTTTCATTTTGTTTGTGATTTCCTTTGTTGTGCAAAAGCTTTGAAGTTTAACTAGGTTCCATCTGTTTATTTCGTTTCTATTTTCATTACTGTAGGAGGTGGAAGCAAAAAGATATTGCTACAATTTATGTCAAAGTGTATCCTGCCTATGTTTTCCTCTAAGAGTTTTATAGTATCTGGTCTTACATTTAGGTCTTTAATCCATTTTGAGTGTATTTTTGTGTGTGGTATTAGAGAATGTTCTAATTTCATTATTTTACATGTAACTGTTCAGTTTTAGCAGCACCACTTATTAAAGACACTGTCTTTTCTGCATGGTATATTCTTGCCTCCTTTGTTGTAGATTAATTGACTGTAAGCATGTGGACTTATTTCTGGGCTTTCTGTCCTGTTCCATTGATCTATATTTCTGGTTGTGACTTCTTTTTCCCTTCTGATTTTCTGTATTTGGGCCCTCTCTCTTTTTCTCTTCATGAGTTGGGCTAAAGGTTTATCAATTTTGTTTATCTTTTCAAAGAACCAGCTCTTAGTTTCATTGATTTTTCGGATTGTTTTTTAAAGTCTCTATTTCATTTATTTCTGCTCTGATCTTTATGATTTCTGTCCTACTAACTTTGAGTTTCGTTTGTTCTGCTGTCTCTACTTAGGGTTAGGCTTTAGGTGTACGGTTAGGTTGTTTGTTTGAGATTTTTCTTGTTTCCCGAGGGAAGCTTGTATTGCTATAAACTTCCTGCTTATAACTGATTTTGCTGCCTCCCACAGATTTTGGATTATCCGCTTTTCATTTTCATTTGTGTCCAGGAATTCTTCTGATTTCTTCTTTGATTTCTTCAGTGATCCATTGGTTGCATACCAGCATGTTGTTCAGCCTCCACATGTTTGTGTTTCTTGCAGTCTTTTTCTTGTAGTTGATTTTTAGTCTCATAGCATTGTGATCATAAAAGATGCCTGATATGATTTCAACTTTCTTAAGTTTATTGAGACTTGTTTTGTGGCCTAGCATGTGATCTGTCCTGGAGAATGTTTCGCGTATACTTGAAAAGAATGTGTATTTGCTGTTTGGGGAAGGAATGTTCCAGATAGATCAATTAAGTTCATTGGGTCTAATGTGTCACTTAAGGCCAGTGTTTCCTGATTGATTTTCTGTGTGGACAACCTGTCCATTGATGTAAGTGGCCTGGGAGTCCTGGAGTAGCAGTATCAGCCCACTGGTGGGCAGGGCCAGGGGCCAGGGCGTCCTGGGGCTGTGCTGCCTGCTAGTGGGTGACGCTGGTCCCGGAGCTGGTGCTGGGCAGTGGTGAGTGGGACTGGGCCCTGGGCCCTCGGGTGGACAGCGCGAGGTCCTGGGGTGGCTGTGGGCTCAGGGAGTCTTAAGGCAGCCAGCCTACTGGCAGGTGGGGCTATGCCCCTGCCCAGCTCACCGCTTGGCCTGAGGCGTCCCCATACTGGTGCCTGCAGGCTGGCATGCAGGGCAGGTCCCGGCACTAATAAGCCAGAGGGAGGGTTCTGAAGTGGCACCGGCAGCGCCAGTGTCCTTGTGTTAGAGCTGCCACCAGTGTCTGTGTCCCCAGGATGAGCTGCCCTGCCGGGATCAGCAGGTGGGTCTGACCCAGGCTCCTCTCCATTTCCTGCTTTTGTCCTGGGCCCTGAGCACGTGAGATTTTGTGTCCTTTAAGAGCGGCGTCTCTATTTCGCACGGCGCTCTGGCTCCCCTGGAAGGAAGCCCCGCTCACCTTCAGAGCCAGATGTTCTTCCGGCTCGACTTCGTGGTGCAGGGCCCCCAGGCTGGGGACCCTGACTCCTTGGGGCTCCCCTCTGCGGTTGTGATTATCCTCCCGTGCTCAGCTCACCCACCTGGGGCTTTGGGTCTTGACCGCACCGCGGCTCTGCCCCTCCTGCCCCGCCTGTTGGGAGTCCTCCTGTACAGCTTCAGGTGTAGACGGTCTTTTCTTCTAAGCTCCTGCTCTTTCTCGTCACTAGCTGCTCTGTGATAGGGTGATTCTCTCTGTGTCCGCGGGCGAAGGTGAGCTCAGGGCTCTTCCTGCTCCCCATCTGCTTTGCTTTTCTCTACCTGTTACCGATCTGGGCTGATTAATTTGCTCAGAGAATAAGCTCCGTATGATTTTAGTTCTTTGAAGTGTGTTGAGTCCTGCTTTGGGGCCGGTACATAGGTTCTGTAAATATTCTGTGTGATGGTTTAGGGGAACACTTGAATTTCCATAGTTGTTTCTGTTCCATGTATGTCTGTGGGGTTCAGTTTGTTAATGATGTTGTTTAAATGTGTGTCATTAATGACTTATCTTATCCGGTTTTGTTGTCAGTTCCTGAGAGAGGCGTGTTAACACCTCCCACTAGAGTTTGTACTTTTGACCCTTTCTCCTTGTTCTGCCAGTCTTTGCTTTGTTTATTTAGCGGCTATGCGTTTGAATACACGTGGATTTACCACTGTTGTATCTTCCTGGTGAGCTGAGCCTCTGGTGATGACCTGACCCTCTTACTGCTGTTACTGCTTTTTGCCTGAAGTATTTTTGTCTGTTTCTAGACAACGCCACCAGCTTCCTGTTACAGTTTCTATATAGGGCATCTTTGTCTGACTTTGAAAATGCAGTGCTTTTGTATGTTATTGCTTTAGAATTCTCTTTTAAATAGTAAAAAGTGGGCTTCCCTGGTGGCGCAGTGGTTGAGAGTCCGCCTGCCGATGCAGGGGACGCGGGTTCGTGCCCCGGTCTGGGAGGATCCCACGTGCCGCGGAGCGGCTGGGCCCGTGAGCCATGGCCGCTGAGCCTGCGCATCCGGAGCCTGTGCTCCACAGCGGGAGAGGCCACAACAGTGAGAGGCCCGCGTACCAAAAAAAAAAAGAAAACAAAAATCCGCCTGCCAATGCAGGGGACACGGGTTTGAGCCCTGGTCTGGGAAGATCCCACGTGCCGCAGAGAAACTAACCCATGCGCCACAACTACTGAAGTCCACGTGCCTAGAGGCCGTGCTCCACAACAAGAGAATCCACTGCAATGAGAAGCCTGCGCACCTCAATGAAGAGTAGCCCCTGCACTCCGCAACTAGAGAAAGCCCACGGGCAGCAACGAAGACCCAGTGCAGCCAAAAATAAATAAATTTTAAAAAATTAAAAAGTAGTAAAAAGTTAGATTTTTGTTGTTTTTGGTGGTTGATAAGACACTTTTCTTTAGCTTGGTCACTTCATCTATTTGTATTCTTGTCTTCACTTAGGTTTTGACCTGATAATTTCGTCATGTCAATTCTTCAAGCCCCTTAAGACAATTAAAACACAATTTTCCCAGCACTTTGGTGATTTGCGCGCTGGCCAGCCAGCTCTCAAACAGAAGGTCCACGCGCTTCGCAAGCACATTTTGGCACATCTCTGCGTGTGATCCCACTTCACCCGCACGTCAGGGGCGCCCGGCTCCTGAGCCCCAGGTTGTGCGATGCCCGCGAGGCCTTGGGGCCCCTCACCACGTGCCCTTCCGCACGCTGGCTCCTGTTGTGTTCCCACCGTTCCTCTCACGTCTGCCTCATCCTTGTAGACTCATGTCCTGAAAACACTGAATCCTGCCACGGTTGTCCTAGTGAGGATTTGAAGGGGATTAGGGACCCCCTGTCTGGAACCACCGTCTTTAGCTGGACATTCAGAGCGTGTGTGGTTTGATGTCACTGCAGGTGGAGCTGTGTGAGACGTCCCTCCTCTTAGCAGAGTGTCACCCTCGGGGGGCGTTGGTTACACTGTGTTTTATACGCGATGTGATGAGCACATGGAACTCACAAGCCCAGGGCAGCACAGGCTGGACCACTTTGCAAGCATCTTCTGAAAGCCCCGCATCCACCCTCTGCAGGCTGGTAGACTAAGAGCTGTCTTCAGTTGGGAGGAATATTGTTGGTATTTTACAAGATGCCTCGAAATTCTGCCTCTCAGGGCTTTAATGCACAGAGGGGTTTTTTGTAGCATTTAAAAAATAAATGACTGGCATTGATTTATTAATGACTTATCAAGGAAACATTATTAGGCTTTGAAAATATTTTTCAGTGACTTATTCTGGAGCAGTTGCTAAATTCAGCAATGAAAACAAACTGGTCTACAGTTTCAGCACCTCGTCCATAATATCAACATTTAATATCAACGTCTAATATCAACATCTGTACCAAGCTCTACACAGGCATCTCCCAATGTTCCCGAAATGACTATCAAACTGTAATGAATATTGTGAAACCCCTTAGGAGTTGTCTCTGGACTCTGTGCCTGCGTTTTATTGAGATAACGTGTACACGCTGTAACGAGCACGCAAATTAAATGTTCACTAGTGTGAGTTTGACACTTGTGTACACCTGTGTAGCCACCACCCAAAACAAGATGCAGACCGTTTCCGTCCTCCCCCCAGTCCCTCGTAGCCCCCGCCGTCCCCATCCCCTGCCTCTAACCCAGAAGCTGCGTCTCATTTCTATCATCGCCCTTTAGTCCTGCGTGTTCTGGGGCTTCACACGTGCTCTTCTGTGTCTGGCTTCCTGCACTTAGCACGGTGTGTCTGAGATTCATCCGTGGTGCTCGTGCATCAGACTGCGTTCTCTTTATCACTGTTATTCCTCTGTATGAATGTACCAGAATCTGCTTCTCAGAATCCGTTCTCATCACGATCGACATTTGGATTGTTTCCAGTTTGCGGCTGTTGTGAATAAGGTCGCTGTGAGCGTTCCTGTACAAGTGTTTTTGTGGACATACTTCTGTTTCTCTTGGGTAAATACCTCGCAGTAGGGTTTCTGGGTCCTCTGGTGAGTATATGTTGATAGCATCTAGCGTTACGGTTTCTTATTGGGTATTTTTGATTTGGGGCGTTCTAACAGGTGTGTAGTGGTGTCTGGTTATGGTTTTGATTTGATTCCCTAGTGACTAATGATGTTTACAAAGTTCCATGAGCCTATGGTCATCGTGCATCTTCTTTTGTCGTGTCTGTTCTAAAATTTTTGTCCCTTTTCAGTTGGGGTTTGGACTTGCTATTGCTGTTTTTTAGGAGTTCCTTATGTATAATCTGAGTACCAGACCTCTGTTACATGTATGTGCTGCAAATATTTTTTCAGATTCTGTGGCCTCTCTTCATTTTCTTAATGTCTTTTTTTAAAAAATATGCTTTGCTGTTTTGTTTGTTTGTTTGTTTTGTGTTTTTTTTGTTTTTTCTAAGATGTTGGGGGTAGGAGTTTTAGTAATTTATTTATTTAGTTTTGCTGTGTTGGGTCTTCGTTTCTGTGCGAGGGCTTTCTCTAGTTGTGGCAAGCGGAGGCCACTCTTCATTGCGGTGCGCGGGCCTCTCACTATCACGGCCTCTCTTGTTGTGGAGCACAGGCTCCAGACGCGCAGGCTCAGTAGTTGTGGCTCACGGACCTAGTTGCTCCACGGCATGTGGGATCCTCCCAGACCAGGGCTCAAACCCGTGTCCCCTGCATTAGCAGGCAGATTCTCAACCACTGCACCACCAGGGAAGCCCTAATGTCTTTTTACAAGAGAAATTGTTAACGCTTATGAAATCCGGTTTTTTAGGTTTTTTTTAATGTGTCATCTATGTTTTGTAAAAATTTTTGTAGCTAATTTCTGCCTCCCAAGATGGAAGAAGATGCCAGCCTGTTCCCTAAGAAGCTTTTGGACGACGCCCCCCTTGTGGAGGATGGTAATTAAGAAAGGTCTTTTCACAAATAAGACACGTTTCAACACACGGAAGACAAACGATGTGCTTAATAGTTGCCCTTTAATTTCCTTTTTTCAGAGAGACCACATCTTTTAAACTCATATTTTTTCTCAAAAAGGTAGCTTGTATTATTCTGTTTAATCAGAAGAAAGGTCCACGTGGCTGAGACCTTGAAGTTCAGTGGCCGACGGTAGCTTCCCAGTCTTTTGTTATTGCTTCAAATGGCAATAAGGAACCTGCTGTATGTAACCTGAAGAGCCTGGTTTCAGAGCAGCAGCTGCATTTCACGTCTGCCTTTGACTAGTCTACTCTGAGACCTTGTCACGTGGCCGTTAGAAAACTCCACTCTACGCTCATGAAACAAGGGTGGGAAAGACAATAGTGTTTTGCTATTATTATGAAAATAGTTTTGACTTTGCAGACCCCTTGGAAGGGTTCCCTGGGCCACACTTTAAGAACCACTGCTCCATCCCATCATTGCCCAGTTTGCGTGTGTCAGGATTTACCCTGGAACTTCAGGCTTGAAGGTCTCCATCTGCGTTCTGTTGTTTTAACTCTCACTCTATTTCTAGAAACAGATGAACCGGAGGATCCGGAGTTTGTGCTGGGCCCTGTCCCTGGGGAGGCTGAGAACGAGGCGGACCCAGGAAGCTCCTGGTAATTAACCCGGGGCAGGGGGAGGGGGAGGGGCAGGACGCACTCCCCACGGGATGGCAGCGGGCGTCCTTTCCATGTTAAGTCCAGGGAAAGAGCAGAATGCAGACAAGAGGAAGCAGAGACCAGCCGTCCAGGACAGAATGCAGGCCTCACTCCTGCGGAGGGATTTGAGCCACCTAGACCAGCTGCATGAAGAGAAAGACCTTTTCATTCAGAACACGAGGTGAGCGGGGCGGGCCGGGCTCTGGCCGGGGCCCATCTGTGCGGCGTTTGCCGCCCTCCACTCCTGTCCGATTGACGGCGACGCTGCAGTGTGTTCTCCAATGTCTGCGAAGAAAAATTTCAAACACAGAAAAGTTGAAACTTGAAGGCAAATTGATGACATCATGAAACTTTACTCCTAAATGCTCGAGATGCCCGCAGGAGAGCCTGTGCCAGCTGCCGGCCCCGCCCCGGCCGGAGCGCCTGGGGTGCAGGGAGCCGCTTACCGACGCTGGTTCCAACTTTCAGGGAGGAGCTGCGTGCTTGCCGCTGGAGGATGGGGCTCCTCGCCAAGCAGCAGGAGAGCGTGGCAGCTGGCCCGGCCGCGGAGAGAGCCGCCGGCAACAGGTAGGTCGGAGGTGGGGCCCTGGGGCCGGTGGGCACGGGAGTGGGGGCGGACCCACTTCCCGGCCGTGTGGGAATCGGGCAACCCAAGTGGACATCAGGAGTCAGGTGGCCACGAGTCAGGAGGGGCGGTCACTTTGAGGCAGGTGGCCAGGGGAGGCCTCCCTGAGGAGGGGACCTGCAGGCTGGGAGGTGAGTGGTAGGGACAGCGGCACAATGGCTGGGGTGGGCGGCGAGTGCAGGGCCCGGGGCAGCAGGTGAGGACGCCAGGTCACGTGCCCGCGGACCAGAGCCCTCTGGTCAGTGTCCCTCCAGGCCGCCCTCCAAGAGATGCCCCCGCCCTCTCCTGACCGTAGAGGGGTGTCTTGCGGGGCGGTGCACCTCTCTGTCCTGCGCCCGCCCACCCACCCTGTTCATCTGAGTGCCCCCGCGAAGTGGCTACACCTCAGAGTGTGACTGGGCTTGGGTGTCCGGGAGGGCAGAGGGAGGTGAAGTAGGAGGTCTCAGAGTGGGCTCGGCCAGGAGGGCCTCTCAGTGGCTTTTTGGCCCCCGAGATGCCTCTAGTCGTTAGGTGAGTGTGCGGGTCCTTCCTGAGGGGCTGGCAACCAGGGGGCTGGCTCCCCATCCTTGGAAGGATGAGAGGCCAGTGGAGAGGGGGCGGGAGGGGGCAGGAGCGGGCTCAGATCAACGGAGTGGGCCCAGGAGAAGCCTTCCTTCGGCCGCAGCCCTGCCCTCGAGTCGGCCAGTTTAGAGGAAAGGTCAGGCGAAGGCATCGCTGAGCCTGAAGGCCCGCAGCCCCTGAGGCCCCGACCCACTCGCCCTCTGCTGGGCAGCCGTGGGTCGCCTCGAGGCAGCGTCCCAGCGCCCGTGCTCAGAGCTGGGGAACGAGGGGGACCTGCAGGCGAAGATGACGGCCGTGCTGCAGGACAGCGTGTAAGTCCAGGCCGTCGAGCAGGGACGGGTTTGAAGATGAAGAATGACATTTTGTGTTTGACTTTCAAGCTGCCTAAAGATTGAAAGGTAGCTGAGACTTTCCATCGTTTAAGTGTTTTGCGCATCCTCCATGTTTGTCTGAGTTCTCAGGACCTGTGAAATCAGCTTCTTTTTCCTTTTTTCCTGCTCTTTGAGCCTCCAAAGAACGACCAGCATGATTTTTAAAAGAGCTTTACACCTTTTCTGAGAGCACTCCCCCCACCCGGCGAGGAGACGGCTGTGCTGTGTCAAATCCTGTACACGGCAGCTTCCTCCCTGCACCAGCCGGCACCGGGCTGGTCCCCACCAGCGCCGCGGAGCCCCCGGGGCCCTGCCTGTGTCGGATCACTGTATGGTCCATTTAGTTTTTTAAAAAACTTCTAAATTTTGAAACAATTTCAAATTCACAGAAGAGTTGCAGAAATAGCACCAAGAACCCCTGGTGTTCCCTTGCTCTCCCCACCGTCCCGGTGACACTTCACACGTGGAGGGTTGCGTGGCGTCGCCCCACCTCCAGTAGGAAAGACCCTCAGTCTTCCCGTGACGCTCGTGACCTTGATGGTTTTGAAGCATCCGGGCCAGGAACTGTCCCCCAAGTTGCCTTTGTGTGATGTTTCCTCGGGGCGGTGGTCTAGAATCCCCCAGGTGCTGCCCCCCGCCCCCCCCCCCCCCCCCCCGCCAACAAGGCGTACGATGGCCACCGGTCCCATTTCCAGTGGGGGAACTTTGGTCACTTGATCGAGATGGGGTGTGCAGGGTTTCTTTTTTGGTTTTAAAGTTTACACATTTAAAAAAAATATTTATTTATTTATTTGGCTGTGCTGGGTCTTAGTTGCAGCATGCGGGATCTAGTTCCCCGACCAGGGATCGAACACAGGCCCCCTGCATTGGGAGCACGGAGTCTTAACCACTGGACCACCAGGGAAGTCCCTAAAGTTTACACTTTTTTTTAATATTTATTTTATTTATTTATTTAGGCTGCACCAGGTCTAAGTTGCAGCATGTGAGATCTTTAGTTGCAGCATGCATGCGGGGTCTAGTTCCCTGACCAGGGATCGAACCCGGGCCCCCTGCATTGGGAGTGCAGCGTCTTACCCATTGGACCACCAGGGAAGTCCCACGCAGGGTTTCTTCAATGCAGAGTCACGCTTTTCCTTTGGAAACTAACATGGAATTGGTGGTACATACTGTGAGACTGGAAAACCCCATCCTCATCCCTTTCACGCTCGGTGTTTGCATTTATTGATGCTTCTCGCTTGAATCAGTTATGATGATGGTTGCCAAAGGGCGATTTTCTAATTCCGTAATTCCTTCTAGATGTACGAGTTAGCGTTCCGCTGTAAGGAACAGCGTTCTCTTCCCCATGTTTCTTTATGTGTCAGTGTAGACTCTTCGACTTCTGTTCTATGCAGTGGGTTATAACCTGCTCTATCTTTTTTTTTTAATTAATTAATTTATTTATTTTTGGCTGCATTGGGTCTCCGTTGCTGTGCACGGGCTTTCTCTAGTTGCTGCGAGCGGGAGCTACCCTTTGTTGTGGTGCGTGGGCTTCCCATTGTGGTGGCTTCTCTTGTTGCGGAGCACGGGCTCTAGGTGCGTGGGCTGAGTAGTCGTGGCTCGTGGGCTCTAGAGCTCAGGCTCAGTAGTTGTGGCGCACGGGCTTAGTTGCTCCGCGGCATGTGGGACATTCCCAGACCAGGGCTCGAACCCGTGTCCCCTGCATTGGCAGGCGGATTCTTAACCACTGTGCCACCAGGGAAGTCCCATCATCATTATTTATTTTGATGCTCCAGTCACCCCCAATTGGGCCAGTTAGCACCTCTTTCAAGCAGGCTCCCTGTCGTTCTTCGAGTGCTTTCTGGGGTAACGACATGTTCGTAGCCCACTTGTTTCCTGTCCGCCCTAGTCCTAGACCTAGCCGGTTGTCCGGACCAAGCCAGAGCCTTGGTTTCTCACAGGGGAGAGTGGTGTTTAGGGACCAAGGGCTGGGCACCAGGTGGCCCCACTGGGAAGCATGTGCATGTCTCTGTGTGTCTGCGTTAGAACCAGGAGTTGACACCCGTGATTCCAGCTCCAACAGAACCAGAGGTGCACCCTCATCTCCCCTGTCTGATGGGACACTTCTTCTCTGACAGATGGAACCTGTCTGTCATTACCTTCAGTGTTTTTGCTCACTTCTCCTCCCACCAAGTACCAGTCTGCTGACCCTGCCCCGCTGTGGCTGGCCCTGACCCCCCCATAGCCCACCTGCCTGCCCCTCCTCATGTGGGCGTGGCTGCTGCCCATTTCCTTTCTTTTTAATCAGCTTTATTTAGGTCTAATTTATATGCAGGAAAATGTACGTCAAACGTCCCTTATGCATCCTGTCCGTCAGCAGTGCTGACCCCAGGTGACCGCGGGTGTCCTCTGCCCCTTAGTGTTAAGTGTGTGAGACCCTGCAGTGTTTACTCCCCGTGCCCGTCTCCTCCATGCCACACAGCAGCCATGAGAGGCATTCATGTCCTCGTGCATGGCCGGTGTCTCCCTTCATGGCCGTAGAGTCCACTGCTGTCTGCTTCACCACTGAGCAGGGCTCCCGTTGGAAGCCCACCTGGTTTCCCTTCCTGGTCAGCATCCCCTTGGACCACGTAGTGACCCCTTGAACCTATTCTTGGGGGGACGTGACTTCAGGGCCCTCCTGTGTTGCTGCTGGTCTGTGTGCCCAGGCTCAAGGGCACCCCAGGCCGCAGGGACGTTGATGAGTCCCCCCAAGTGTGGGCTGAGGGCAGGCAGCCCACGCAGCAGGTGTCTGCTGTCCCCAAGGGCTTCCTTCAGGGGCACGTGTGAACTTGGGGCTCGTGGCCTAGACGGCGTCACTCACGGTCACTGAGCACCTGCTGAGTGTCAGACCCCGACGTAAGCACGTAGGGTCAGCAGTGAGGAAAACACTTGGAGTCCCTGCCTGCTTTCACGGGAATGAGAGGCACATAAGCAAAGCAAGAAGCTCGCGGCGGTGCCACGTGGCACGGTCGCTGCGTCCCTGGGCCCAGAGAGCAGGGCTTCAGGGACAGAGCAGGGCGGTGTTGCAGGAGACAAGGGGCCTGGGTGTTGGTCAGACTCGGTGGCGGAGCCCTGGAGTGGACGCTGCGCGGGGGGCGTGGCCCGGCTCTCCAACCCCCTTGCCAGCGTAAACAGAAGCGCCTCCTGTTTGCAAGGAGCGCCGTGTGGCACATGGAGATCCAGGAGAGGCAGCTGGAGGACGCCCGCGAGTCGGCCCAAGCGGAGGCCCCGGCTGCCAGGAAATGCCTCCGGGAGAGGGGGGCCTCGGGGAAGGCAGAGCGGAACCGGCTGCTGCGGGTGCGGTAGGTCCAGGCCTGGGGCGCACCCCCCCAGGCCCACGCCTGGGGCGCACCCCCCCAGGCCCACGCCTGTGCCCCCCGCCAGGCCCATGCCTGTGCCCCTCACCAGGCCCACGCCTGTGCCCCCCCGGCCCACGCCTGCGCCCCCCCCCCGCCCCACGCCTGCAACACCCCTCCGGCCCACGCCTGCGGCCCCCCTGCCCACGCCTGCAGCCCCCCTGCCCACGCCTGTGACCCCCCCGGCCCACGCCTGCGCCCTCCCCCCGCCCCACGCCTGCAACACCCCCCCCAGCCCACGCCTGCGGCCCCCCTGCCCACGCCTGCGACCGCCCCCGGCCCACGCCTGCGACCCCCCCCCCGGCCCAGGCCTGCGCCCCCCTCCGCCCCACACCTGCAACCTCCCCACAGGCCCAGGCCTGCGCGCCCCCCCCCCCCCCCCGCCCCACGCCTGCGCCCCTGCCCACCCAGCCCCAGCCTGGGCAGAGTGACTTGGGCCACGCTCGCTCCCTGACCTGATGGCTGCCTCCCTCCTGGACGCCCTGCCCTCTTCCCGGCCCTGGCCACTCCTTGTGGCCCGTCCTCCTGAGGCCCCGACACTGCCCGTGCCCCGCGGGCAGCTGCTTCTGAGGGTGGGGCCAGTGGAGTAGGTGTGCTGCAGGCCGGGGGACGCAGCCCCCCCCAGGGGCCCCCCGCCCTCGCCCCGGCACAGGGTCCTCACAGGTCCTCCGGCTCTCCCACCCCCCACCTTGTCCAGCCCGTTGCCAGATCTTCCTGCTGCTTCCGTGGGATCCGAGCCTGTGGACACCCACAGGGTCCCCACGGCCCCGCCCCCTACCAGGCACAGCGCAGGGACCTCCCGCCTCATGCACTTGGCCCTGGTCCCGGGCCCTCTGCGGCCAAGCCTGCACAGGACGTGTCCCAGTTCCCGCTGCCCCGTGTCCCTGCAGGAGGTCCGTGTACCTGCAGAAGGAGCACGGGCTCAGGCACCAGAAACTGGTGGAAGACGCCCAGAAGAACCATCGGAAGGCCGTGAAGTTCCTGAAGGCCTCCCTGGGGAGGTACTGCGGCTCTCTTCTCTCCGCGCCTCTCCTCCTGTCCCTCCCCTCACCCCACCCCCGCCCACACAGGGAAGCCTGAGAAAGTGGATCAATTGCCTTCGTTTTGAAATCCTCCGATTTTATCATTGAGCCGTCACCTCATCACCCAGAAAGAATAAGTGTGTGTTTCCAGCTTTGAGCTGACGGCCGTTAGTTTCAGACGAGGACTCCAGTCTAGAGAAACGGCTTTCACGTTTCCTCATGGTCCACGCGCAGCCCAGCTCTTTCCCACTTGCCTTTAACATCATGGCGCTTGGCTGCTTCCTTGGGGCTCCTCCCCCCGGTGGCCACTGCGCCATGAGCAGGTCCTCCCCGCCAGGATCCGCAAGCAGGAGCAGAGAGAGGAGCTGGAGAGCCGCGAGCACGCGCGCAGGCGCATGGACGCAGTGCTGGCCCTGAAGAACAGCATCTCCGCCAACCGGGTAGGACTGGCCCCACCTCCCGACGCCCTCAGGATGCGCTCACCTGCCCTTGGACAGGCTCCCGCGCTCCAGGGGGACCCGGGCTCGGCGAGGGGAGTGCTGGAGCCCCGGGCCTTCCCAGGGGAAGTGATACCCCCCGGGGCCTGGGGGGCAGTTAGACCAGGGAAGCGGGGAGGGATGCGCAGTGAGCCGCCAGTCCAGTGGAGACAGCGGGGCTCTGGCCTCGGGAAGCCCCTGAGGATTTGGGGGGGCAGCTTCAGGAGGCGCGTGCAGGCGGGAGCAGCGGTGATTTCCACAAACGTTGGCCTCCGGCGCCTCGGGTACGACTTGAGGGCACCCAGCCCACAGAAAGCCCCACTGCGCACGCGCACACCTGGGATGCCGGCACGTCCATGTTCTCTATTCCCAAGGAGACGCTCCGGAAATTTCAAGCATGGGGCCAGGCCAAGGCAGAGCTGGCGGAACAGAGGGCCCAGGCCGAGAAGGAGGTGATTCTGGCCCAAGGTGGGGACGCTTTCAAGCACTTTTGCCATCAACGCCGGCGCCAGGAGCTGGAGGCCCAGAACCGGTGAGGGCCTGGTGGGGCGGCATCCCAGAGTGGTGGGCGGGTGTGTCTGTCACAACCTGCGGCGAGGCTGCCTCTCTCCCTGGGCCTCCCCCTCCCACCCCCCACCCCCCGCATCCTGCTCTCCAGCCCCCAGCAGGCAGGATGTCTCCTGGGCCTCAGGCACAGCCCCCACTGCCCCTGCTGCCCCGGGCATCCCCCGCCCATGGCCTCCTCCCTCCCAAAGGCTGCGGGCAGCCGGTGCTCACTTTCTGGGCTCCCCCAAACCGGGGCTCAGTGCTGCCTCAGTCCACGCTGCACCCCGTCATCCCCTAAGAACCCCTCGGCCTGCAAGTCCCCCATTCTCAGCTCCCCAGGCTGCACCCGACCTGAGACACAGGGGTCCGCCCGGGGGCTTCCCAAGATGCAAGGGTGAGGTGGCCAACTCTCCTGCCTCAGCCCAGCCTTGCACAAAAGGTTCTGTCACTTCCTCTTCATCCTGGAGGGCCTGTCCCTTCCCCCACAAGCAGCCCCGCCCATCGTGGTCACTGTCAGCACCTGCCCAGGTGTGGCCACCCGGTCCTGTCACTGGGGAGTCGCGGTGCCCTGGGTGCCAGCCCCGGCGTTGGGTCATCGCCTGCCTGCAGGGGTCCCGGGGGCAGCTCCTCCTGCCTCGGAGCCCTTAGTCCTGGCAGGTGGGAGGCACCAGCAAGGAGCAGCGGGAATGACTGACTGAGTGACCGGCCTCCAGCCCTGAGACTGCCCTGGTCTGAGCCTCAGGGCGCCCAGTGGCGCCTGGGAACCCGGAGTGGGGGACGCAACTGCTCACGGGGTCGAGGCTTGTGGCGGGGACGGCGCTGGGCCGGAGGTTCGCGTCCCAGGTCTCTGGCCCGGCCGCCCTTCTGGGCTCCCTCCGTCGGCTCCTGCGGGCCGAGCCTCTCGGGGTCTGGGTGCAGCTAGCGTTTTCCCCACAGCGCCTTCGAGGAGGAGCAGAAGCTCAGGAAGCACGAGATTGTGAGTCGGATCTTGAAGGAGGAGGCCGAGGAGGCCAGGAGGAAGCAGCGGCCCTCGCCCGCCAGACCCGCGGGCCGGCCGATCCTGAGGGACCAAACCTGGAGCTACGTGGCCGCTTTCCATGACGGGAAGGGCCCGGCGGAGCCGCCCTGCTGCCCCCCGGTGAGCGGACGCCCCTGCTACACCGGACCGCACCGGCCAGCTCCGATCAGGACCGCGGAGAGCGCTCCTGCCCCTCCGCCCCTTCGCCGGATGCAGGCACAGCCTCCGGTCGCCAGGCGGCCCCAGACCTGGTGCACGTGTTCCATGTCCCTCGCGGCTCCCCCCCCCCCCCCCCCCCGGTCTCCGGCGCCTGGCCCGCCTGGGGAAGCAGACCCCCATCGCCACATGTCCCCTGAACAGGATTGTCTTGGGCCACCTTACCCGTCCCCAGATGCCAGAGCCAGGCTGGTGACCAAAGGCCCATCACGGCCCAGGGGAGACGTGTGCCCCCGTCCACCCCCCACGCATGTTCGCCCCGGAGCCGGGCCGCTTCCCTCCATTCCCGCACTCAGTCCTCACATAGAGGGCCGGCCCTGTGCCGGTCACCCCACAGGTGACCTGCTTACCTGTCCCTGAGGGTGTGGGGTAGGGACGTCGGGACCCCATCCTGAGCCCGGCAGCCCTTCTGCTTCTGCTCTGTGTGCCCCCAGCCTGAAGGCCCAGGTCACTGGCTCCAGCAATGCGCTGCCAGCCGGAACCCCCAGGCTGCTTCGTGGGTGCCCCCCAAAGCTGTGCCTCTCTGTCCTCTCGCCCCCAGCCGTGCTCCTGCCCTTCTCCACGTGGGGCCTTTCTCACGCCTCCAGCAACATCGCCCTCCATTCTTGTCCCTGTGCCAGCCTGAGGTCCCTGGAGGGAGGCCCCGTCTGGCCCTAGAGCAGCTGAGGGTCCGTGAAGGGGGTTCCGGGGTGTCCATAAGTTAGAGTTTTGTAGCTCTTCTGGGCGTTGGGGACCAGGCTTTCACGATGTGTAAAGACACTCACGCTGTAAACAGAAGTTGCAAACCCATGTGTGCTCTGGTCTCTGAGTGCAGAGCGGGGCTGGGTCGTCTGCCAAGGCCCTGGAGTCCCGAGGGTTTGCACTTTCTTCCTCCCGGTCAGTACAATCTCTGTTTTCTAGAATAGGCTGTCGCGTTCCTCTCCCCAACTCCAGGAGGGCAGGTCTGCGTTACCCCAAGCCTCTCTGCTGGTGAAGGCCGCGTCCAGCGAGTCCGTCCAGGCGGACAGGGGGAGCCTTGGCCGGGAGGCGGGGACGCTGGCTCAGCCGGAGATCCCCGGGCTCTGGAAGGAGGACTGCAAGCCGTACCAGGTAGCCCCTTGGACACGCGGCCACATCTTTTCATCCGTCTCCCACGTCTTCACCCTGTCCTGGCGACCGTGGCGGCCCCCCTCGCGGGGGCTGCTCTGTGGTCCCCCCCAGCCACCTCCCTCCCAAACAACCACAGGGCCGGCGGTGGCCACACGTGGAGGGATGAGGCAGAGGGCTCGAGGGGTGGGGCCGAGTCCTAACTCTCCAGCTTACTACTGGGGAAATGTGTCGCTAGAAAAAGGCATGAGCTCACACTTGCTTTGACGGCCTCTTGTCACAGAACACGCGCTATCCAGAGCACTGATCGTCCTGGCTCTAAGAGGGCAGGCACAGCTCTGGGAGCCGAGAAGCTAGCGAGTGTCCACTGCACGCAGCAGGACACAGGCTCTGGGAGCCGAGGAGCACTGGTCGTGCTGGCTCTAAAAGGGCAGGCACAGCTCTGGGAGCTGAGAAGCTAGCGAGTGTCCACTGCACGCAACAGGACACAGGCTCTGGCCCTGTCTCTGCACTGGCCAGTGGAGGCCCGCGGCCACCTGGAGGACATCGCCCGGCCTTGGTCTGTGTACAAGTTGGTTCCCATCGCTCTGAGGGCAAAGCCATTTTGGTTCCGCTGGTTCTGAGGAGGCCTGCCGCTGCTCTGCTCGGGCCTGGGCACCACCGGTCAGCAGGCCGGCTCCCACCCAGGAGAGCGAGGCAGGAGGATGCCAGCCCCTGGGCCAGCAGGGGCACCGGAAACCAGGCCCCCAGAGGGTCCTTCTTCAAGTCACTAAGCCGGTCAGGGAGGCATCTTTATTTGTGCCACTGAAAAAATGTTGCTTTCGGTAGAGTTTTTCAAGAACTTTCTCTTGGCCTGATTTTAAAATCTAGAAAATACCCCTCTGCCATTATTTCCTGGAAATCCGCCGGATCCTGGATGGCCCTGCTCGACCCCTTGTTTCTCCCCTGACCCTGCCATACCCCCTCCCCCGCCTTGCTGGTGCCCACCCCACCCCGGCCCCATGCGGCCGTGGTGGCCCCCGGCTCCGGGCTGTCCATTTCCTTTACTCCCCAGCTGACCTCAGGGAGCCCTGGGGGCGCTCCCGAGCTGACCACTGTCCCCACAAAACCCCAGGTGCCCAAGGAGGATGTGGACCAGAAGTCCGTGGGCGGAACGAAGACCGACAAGGACATCCTGGCACGCACTGCGCAGCAGCTGTGCCGCGGGGTGACCCACAAGCAGGTGGCATCCAGGCGCGAGTTCAGAGGGTGTCCCTTCCACAGCAAGCCCAAGCTCGTCCACTTCAAGGTGAGCCCAGGGTCCTCGCCTGGGGCTGAGGGGACAGGGCCCGGTCTCACACGAGGGGTCAGACACCAGCCCCAGGAGGGCGATTGTCCTGGGGGGCTGGCACGTCACACCTTCCTGGTCCCTCTGGAAGACCCAGGCACCACCCGACCCTTTGCTGGCGGACCCCCACCCGCTGGTCCCCAGGAGGCCGCTTCCTGCCTGAGGCGGGGATCCTACGAGACCATGGAGGGTGTCCCCATCTCCCAGGCGGGAATGTCAGGTGCCGAGAAGCATCCGCCAGAAAACTCGGAGCAGTAACTTTTTATCTGCTTTTCCTAGGACTTTGATATCGGCAAAGTGTACAAGAAAAAGATCACGCTGATTAACGCCACCTACACGATTAACTACTGCAAGCTGGTGGGCGTGGAGGAGCTCCTCGGGGACTTCATCCACATCGAGTACTAGGGGGTGGGGGGGGAGGCGGGCGGCGCGCGGGGGTGGGGGGGAGGCGGGCGGCGCGCGGGTGGCAGTGGGGGGAGGCGGGCGGCGTGCGGGGCGGGTGCTTCAGTCCCTGCAACTGCTATCAGAGCCTTTTTATTTGACCCACATTTTGGGCACAAAACCTTCAGCTTGGGTCCCCGTGGGCATTTTGTAAAGTGGCTCCTCCGCCTTCCTGAGACCAGCCCAGTTTTCCCTGATAAATGGCTTGATGTTTTCCCCTTCGTTGTGTTTTGAGGTTGACCACTCTGGGTAAGATTTCCCTGGAGGGCCTTGTGCCTTTTCAAGGTGAAGAAAAAAGCCATCTTTTATTTCGGGACTGTGTACTTGAACTCTGTATTTAAACTTTTTTTCTTTTCTTTTAATTGTATCCAATAATTCTTTTTTTTTTATTGGAGTAAAATTGCTTTACAAGGTTGTGTTAGTTTCTACCGCACAATGAAGTGAATCAGCTGTATGTCTACATACATCCCCTCCCTCTTGTGCCTCCCTCCCACCCCCCCCCCCATCCCACCCATCTAGGCCATCACAGAGCGCCGAGCTGAGCTCCCTGTGCTACACAGCAGGTTCCCACTAGCTGTCTGTTTTACACGTGGTGGTGTATTCATGTCAAACCCAATATCCCAATTCGTCCCACCCTCCCCTTCCCTCCACTGTGTCCACATGTCCGTTCTCTACGTCTGCGTCTCTATTCCTGCCGTGTAAATAGGTTCACCTGTACCATTTTTCTAGGTTCCACATATATGCGTTAATATACGGTATTTGTTTTTCTCTTTCTGACTTGCTTCACTCTGTATGACAGACTCTAGGTCCATCCACATCTCTACAAATGACCCAGTTTCGTTCCTTTTTATGGCTGGGTAATATTCCATTGTCTATATGTGCCACATCTTCTTTATCCATTCGTCTGTCGATGGGCATTTAGGTTGCTTCCATGACCTGGCTACTGTAAATAGAGCTGCGATGAACATTGGGGTGCATGTGTCTTTTTGAATTATGGTTTTCTCAGGATATATGCCCAGCAGTGGGATTGCTAGGTCATATGGTAATTCTATTTTTAGTTTTTTAAGGAACCTCCATACTGTTCTCCATAGTGGCTGTATCAATTTACATTCCCACCAACACTGCAATAGGGTTCCCTTTTCTCCTCATCCTCTCCAGCATTTGTTGTTTGTAGATTTTCTGATGATGCCCCTTCTGACTGGTGTGAGGTGATACCTCATTGTAGTTTTGATTTGCATTTCTCTAATAATTAGTGATGTTGAGAATCTTTTCATGTACCTCTTGGCCATCTGTTACGTCTTCTTCGGTGAAATGTCTATTTAGGTCTTCCACCCATTTTTTATTTGGGTTGTTTGTATTTTTTGGTATTGAGCTCCACGAGCTGTTTGAATATTTTGGAGATGAATCCTTTGTCCGTTGCTTCCTTTGCAAATATTTTCTCCCATTCTGAGGGTTGTCTTGTCGTCTTGTTTATGGTTTCCTTTGCTGTGCAAAAGCTTTGAAGTTTCATTAGGTCCCATTTGTTTATTTCTGTTATTTTCATTACTCTAGGAGGTGGGTCCAATGTATTTAAATTTTTCCTCTGTTGCAGGGTTTCAGGTTTCTTCCTTTGAGACCCCACTGATACCTGACTTGGGTCCTCTTTTGTGTCTGATTTTCTTTCTGGTCCCTGTAATCCTTGCTTCTTTCCTGTTTTGCTTTCCCCTCATTTTTCTTGTAACCACCGTTGCTGTGTCTTCTGCGGGACCCTCTTCTCTTCTGCTCCTTGAGCATTTTGCCTTTGCCGTTAAGTTTTTTCTCCTCCCCGCCCTGGTTTCTCCAGCTTCTGTCCTCGGTTTGGAGGTGCCGGGGGCTCCTGCTGTGAGTGCTGCAGCCTCCAAGGCCCTGCCCTCTGCCCCCAGGGGCTTCCTGGGGCTGCTCCCTGAGTCCACAGCTCTGGTCAGCCTCCCCGCGAAGGACGCGCTGTCCGTTCTGTGCCGACTGTGGCCGGGCGCGGGGTCTGCAGAGGCTCACGTGTTTATCGCCCGCGTGTCCTCCGCCTTCCAGGCATGCTGACGGCGGGGGCTTTCCTGTGTTGCTAGTTCTTCCTGTTGAGCTGTGGGTTTCTGGAGGAGTCGGCAGAGGCCCAGAGTCGGGTGGTCGCTGTCACCTAGGCCACCCTGAGGCGCCCTCCCCAAGCCTGGAGCAAGAATTCTTTATTGGCAGCATTTCCTCTCCACGCTCGGAGGATCTTACTCCCCCGTCTCCTGTTTTCTGCTGTTACTGTTCCGTCCGATCCCCTGTCTTTGTAGGTTATCGAGCTCTTTCCTCAGGTTGCCGTGAGCTTGCCCTCCCCTTGGGGTCCTGCATGTCTACGGCAGTGTGTCTGGTGTGGACTGACCTTTCCTAGGGCTGCTTAGAACTCCCTGTGCTTCCCGATGGGAGGATTCAGCTCTTTGAACAGCTGTGGGCATTTCTCCGCCCTGTCCCTTCAGATGTCGCCTACCTCCCATCCTCACAGACCTGCCCCCCTGTTCCGATTTGAACCCTGTCTGTTCTGTGCCCCCCACACCTCCTGACGCCTGTCTCACATCCCCCCCGCCGGCCCCGTCATCTCCCTGAGCAGGTTTCTCAGTGTTTCCCGGGGTCCGTCCCTCGTTGAGTACTTCTCTCCTTGGTCGTATCTAATCGGCTGTTGAAATTGCTTGTTATGTGTCTAATTTCAGTTGCCGTATTTCTCATTTCTGAAAATTCTAAGTTCTTTTTCAGATCAGCTGGTATTTCTTGTTCTTTTCTCACGTCTGTAATTCTCTGCGTCTTTCTACTGCCTGACATCCTTGGAGTCTGGCCCTGCCCCTCGCCGTGTTTCGTGCTGGTCTCTGCGCGGACGTTGAAATCTGGGTTCGAATCTTCCCACGGCTGAGGCTCCACCCTCGGGCCTCTGTTAGTCTGACATCACAATGCTTCCCTCCCGATCCGAGGAGGTTTGGATTTGCTTCTTCCTGCTGCCAGCCAGGGACAGATTTTTATATTAAATTTTTAGCTTGTGTTATTTCTGTACAAAGTACAGTAGGTAACATCCAACCTTGTGAAAATGGACTTTGTGTTAGAAACTTTGTGAGGGGCTTCTTTTTCTCACCCAAATCCAGACCAAGTCCCTCCAAGTGTCCCCAGGAAGGTGGGGCTGTTTTTCTGGGTCTTTCACTGAAAGTGGAGCTTAGAGGGCTCCAGCTGAATGCAGGGCCCACAGTCCCAGCTCCCTACCTGTCTCACACACCTGACCTTGATCCTAAAACCCTAGATCCTTGGTTCAGGCCTCGCACGTGTTCTTGGGGGGACTGTGACCACTGCTCACCCCAGAGCATCTGTCCCTCTGGAGTTGGCCCCTGGGGACTTGCCTCCTTCCTCCCTCCCCCCCCCGTCCTCCTCCCTCCCTCCCCCTCCCTTCTTCCCTCCCTCCTTCCCTCCCCCCTCCTTCCCCCTCCCTCCCTCCCTCCCTCCCTCCTCCCCCTTCCCTCCCCCCTTCCTCCTCCCTCCCTCCCCCCCTCCCCTCCCCGCTTCCTTCCTTCCTTCCCTCAGCCCTTCACTCACACAACTGACTCTCAGGTGTTCCTCGAGCATCTCCTGTGAATTGAGTCCTGGCGAGGCAGCAGGGGCTCAGCACCCAGGACAGGCGAGAGGGGGGCCCCAAAGCCCCTCTGGGGCGCCAGCTGTTTGGACAGTGGCTTCTGCACGAGCACAGGGCGCTCACCTCCCGCCTTCATTGCACCTGCAGCTTTGACCCCCCTGGTCCCATGCCAGCCGGCATGTCCTGTGAAGTGCTTGTCACCTTCAAGCCCACGGTGAGTGTTGAGGCCAAGCCGTGGAAAAGGGGGTTTTCTCACCCTGTCGCAAGAGGGTGGTGGGTGGAATCGGGGTCTCCGCTGCCCCCCAGTCTCCACAGAGTGCTGTGACGGAGGAGGGACACACCTCAGAAGGGGTCACGCGGGCCCCCGTTAGGCTGTTTTATGCCCAAAACGTATTGGAATGTCCCTCAATGCCAGCAGGGTGACAAGGCGGCTCCTCTGTGCCGCTGGCTGCCAGGTGTGAGCACTCATGCTAGCGGGTCCGAGGGGGCGCGCTCCGTGGACCCCTCCCTCGGGCGGGGGTGGTGGCCATGCCTGTGTGGACAGCGCATGTCCCCGCGGATGGACCCCTCCCTCGGGCGGGGGGTGGTGGCCGTGCCTGTGCGGACAGCGCATGTCCCCGCGGAGGGCTGCGAGCATGTGCGTGGTTGGGTGGTTTTACTTTCTAGGTAAACAAAGATCTGGAAGGAAACATCTCGTTTCTGGCTCAGACGGGCAGGTTTTCCGTGCCACTGAAATGTTCAGCGAAGAAATGCTCCGTGAGTTCTCACCAAGCGTCCGGGTTGGGAGGGTGGGCGGCCGGGGCCTGAGGCGTCCAGCCTGGGAGGTGGGCACCCGTGGCAACGCTGGAAACGTCCAGGCGAGTCCTGTGCTGGGTGGAGCCCAGATTGCAGGAACCCCGGGTCAGAGGAGACCCTGCTCCTCCTGAAAGCTCTGTGGGGTCCCTTTGATTCCTTTCTTTTTTTGAGCTATAGTCGCCACGCTGCATCTTACGTCCCCAGTTTGTGCCTTTGGACCCCCTTCACCCATTTTGCCCACCTCCACCCCTGCCTCTGGGAACCACCATCTGTTTTTGTATCTGTGAGTTCCACGTTTTTTAGATTCCACATATAAGTGCGATCATACAGTATCTGTCTTTTCTGCCTGACTTATTTCACTTAGCTCAGTATCATCCAGGTTGTCGCAAATAGCAAGGTTTCCTTTTTAATGGCTGAATAACGTTCCATTTCATATGCACCACATCTTCTTTATCCATCCATCCATCGATGGCCGCTTAGGTTGCTTCCATGTCTTGACTTTTGTAAATGGTGCTTCAGTGAACATGGGCATGCACACAACTCTTCTGATGATACCAATTTCCTGCCTTTGGATAAATACCCAGAAGTGGAATTGCTGGATCATATGGTAATTCTACTTTTAATTTTTTGAGGAACCCCCATACTGTTTTCCGTAGTGGTTGCACTAATTTCATTCCCACCAACAGTGCACGAGGGTTCCCTTTTCTCCACGTCCTCTCCAACACTTGTTATTTCTTTCTTTTTGATAATAGCTATTCCAGCAGTATAAGGTGATGTCCCACTGTGGTTTTGCTTTGCATTTCTCTGATGACTAGTGATACTGACCACCTTTCATGTACCTGCTGGCCATTTGGATGTCTTCTTTGGAAAAATATCTATTCAGTTCCTCTGCCCATTTGTAAATCAGATTGTTTGTTTGTTTGTTTGTTTGTTTTTGCTATTCAGTTGTGTGAGTTCTTCATATATTTTGGATATTAACCCTTTATCAGGTATGTGATTTGTAAATAATTTCTCCCATTCCATAGGTTGCCTTTTCATTTTGTTGGTGATTTCCTTTGCTGTGCAGAATGGATTTTTTCTTTTAATTAAGAAAAGTTTCAAAGTAATGAAGAGCAGAAAGAAGAGTACAGTGTATACCCATGTACCCACTTCCAGAGTCCAGTCATTGTCAGCATGTGCCCCACTTGCCTCAGCTGTCCACCTGTCTGTGTTTGCTGGCCCACTTCCAAGTGACTTAGCGATATCACAGCACTCAGCGCCCACCCTTATAAAATGTCAGCATCTAGAATAAAATTAACCACACTCCTAGCTATCGCCTGTCACCAGTGCACATTCCAATGTACTGAGATGTCCCCAAACCAGCTTTTATAGCTGTGATTTTTTAAGCTGGGGTACAGTCAGGCTCACACACTGCATGGGATTATTAGGTTCTTAAGTCTCTTTTTTATACCGCCGTAACCATTTCTAGTGCACAGCAGGGGTGCTAAGCATTTCACGCTGTTGCGCAGCCCTCACCAGAGCTCTTCGTTTTGCCAAACCGAAGCTCTGTCCCCACTAAGCGCTCCCTCCAGCCCCTGGCGACCTCCGTTCTGCTTTCTGTCTCTACAAACACGATGACGCTAAGTGCCTTCTACAAGTGGAATCACAAGTATTGTCCCCTTTGTGACTGGCTTGTTTCACTGAGCACAGTGCCCTCAAGGTCCACCCACGTTGTAGCCTGGGTCAGAGTTTCCTTCCTTTTCAGGCTGATTGCTGTGGAGGGCTTTGCTTCTGTCCTTTTGCTGTTTGTTTTCATGGCCGCATAGCTCTTTTGTCCCTCATTTCCTGCGCGACTGTCTTCTTTATGTTTAGTTGATTTTATGCAGTGAAGTGTTTAAATTCCTTTCTCATCTCCTTTCACGTATTTTCTTTGCGGTTCCCGTGAGATTACATTGAACATCCTAGAGTTATAACAGTCTGACTTGGGTTTGTATTAGCCGACTTCGACAGCTTACGAAAACCCTGCTGCTTTACAACTTTGCTCCTACTCTGCGCAGTCACTGATGTCACAGAATTACATTTGTATAACTTGCGTGTCCAGAAACATGAACTAAAATTTTTAAATGCATTAGTTTCTTAAGTTATATAGAAAACAGAATGTGGAGTTACAGACCAAAGTTACGGTAACACTAGCTTTTAGACTAATAATTGCTTTTTAAAATAATGTATTAGTGTTTTAAACCATGTAGGAACTAAAAGTGCAGTTACAAACCATTGCGACAGTGACACCAGCTTCCATAATTGCCCACGTGTTTCCCTCTGCAGAGCTTGGAGTTACTGTCCGGGGCCCTTTCCTCTCACCTGCGGGACTCGCTGGGGCATTTCCTGCAGGCGAGTCTGTGGTGAGGAACTCCCGCAGCTTTTGTCTATCCGGGACTGTCTTGATTTCTTCCTCACTTTTAAAGGTTGTAGGATGCTCGACTGACATTTTTCTTCCTTGAGCACTTTGAATAAATGGGCTAACGGCGCCCTCGCCTCCAAAGAGTCTGATGAGAAACCTGCCCATGATGTTCCTCAGGCTCCTTGTGTGTGACGGGTCATTTCTCTCTTGCTGCTGTCAAGATTTTCTCTCTTTCTCTGGCCTTTAACAGTCCGATTAGAAGGTGTCTCAACACGAGTCTCTTTGAGTTCATCCTACTTGGGGTTTGTTGAACTTCTTGGATGTTTATATCATACCTTTCATCGAATGCCGGAACCTTTCGGCCATTATTTTTTGAAGTATTCTCTCTCTGCCCTTTTCTCTCCTCCTCCTAGGACCCCACAATGCGTATAGTGGCCCCTTGATGGTGTCCCACAGACCCCTCAGGCTCTGTTCACTTTTCTTCAGCCTTTTTTCTTCCTCTTCCTCAGCCTCGATGACCCCATTGTCCCGTCTCCAGGTTCCCGGATTCTGTCTTCTCCCTGATCAGATCCACCTCTGAATCCTGCTACTGAGTTTTCACTTCAGTTCTGGTACTTTTCAGCTCCAGATTTTTGTTGTTGTTTCTTTTTAGAAACGTTGGCATTTCCATTTTGTTCACACATCATTTTCTTGACTCCCTTCACACCTTCCTTTACCTCCTTTCCCTCTTTGAGCATCTTTAAGACAGTTGTGTCAAAGTCCTGCTCAAGTAGACCTGCCATCAAGTCCTTTTCAGGGACAGTTTCTGTTGATTTATTTTTTCTTTGAATGAATCATACTTTCTGTTTCCTTGTATGATTGTGGAGCACTGGACATTTGAATCTAATAATGTGGTAACTCTGGAAATCAGGTTTTCCCCTTTTCCAGGGTTTGCTGTGTTTTGTTATTGTTTCTGTTTCTTTGCCTTTTGACTGCTGTCAGCTCTCTCTGTGCTGAGGGTCAGCCTGAGATGTAACCTTACTGTCTTCCCAGGTCTCTTCTGAGCCTTTCCCTAGGCGTGCCTGGTCACTTCCTGGTTTTCCCTGTCCTAAACTTTAATATCTGACTCACAAATGAGGAAAAAGAGAAAAATGAAGGAGGGGAGGAAAGAAAGTGTGCTGGCCCTTTAAGTCCCCTGGAGTCACTTCAGGAGAGGGGGAGGGGCATGTGACAATGGGACAGGAGCAGCAACTATGGTAGTTCTATCTGAGGAACCTCCACACTGTTTTCTACGTAGCTGCACCATCTTACATTCCCACAAACAGTGCACAAGAGTTCCAATTTCTCCACGTCTTCACCAGCACTTGTTGTTTTCTGGGGTTTTTTGACAGGAGCCATCCTGATTGGTGTGAGGTGGTGTCTCATTGTAGCTTTGATTTGCATTTCCCTGATGATCAGTGATGTTGAGCATCTTTTCATGTGCTTGTTGGCCATGGGTATGTCTTCCTCGGAAAAATGTCTATTCAAGTCCTTTACTCATTTTGAATTTGGTTGTCATTTGTTTTGTTGTTGTTGAGTTTTAGAAGTTCTGTGTGCGTTCTGGGTATTAACCCCTTATCAGATATATGAGTTGCAAATATTTTCTCCCATTCTCTGGGCTGTCATTTTACTCTGTAGAAAATGTCTTTTGATATAAAAATTTTTTCAACTTTCATGAAGTCCAGTTTGTCCATTTTTTCTTTCATTGCCTGCACCTTTGGTGTCGTATCTAAGAAATTATTGCCAAATTCAGTGTTGTGAAGATTTTACCCTTTGTTTTCTTCTAAGGGTTTTATTGTTTTAGGTCTTATATTTAGGCCCTTGATCCATTTTAAGTTAATTTTTGTGTATGGAATTAGGTAATTCTTTTGCATGTGGACATCCACTTTTCCCAGGGCCATTTGTTGAAAAGACTGTCTTTTCCCCCACTGAATGGTCTTGGCACCCTTGTCAAAAGTTATTTGACCATATATGTGAGGGTTTATTTCTAGGCTCTCTGTTCTACTCCATTGGTCTGTATGTCTGTCTTTATGCTAGTGCCACACTGTTTTGATCACTGTAGCTTTGCAGTAAGTTTTGAAATGAGGAAGAATGACTCCTCCAGTTTTGTTCTTCCTTTTCAAGATTGTTTGGGCTATTCTGGGTCCCTTGTGATTCCATATGAATATTAGAATGGATTTTCCTGTTGCCTTAAAAAATGTCATTTGAATTTTGATAGGGATTGCATTGAATCTGTAGATTGCTTTGGGTAATATTGATTTCTTAACAATAGTAAGTCTTACAGTCCATGAATGTGGGATGTGTTTCCATTTATTTATGTCTTCTTTCAACAATGTTTTGTAGTTTTATGGTACAAGCCTTTCACCTCCTTGGCTAAGATAACTCCTAAAAATTTTATTCTTTTTTTATGTCATTGTAAATGGATTTGTTTTTGTAATTTCCTTTTCAGATTGTTCACTGTTCATGTACAGAAATGCAACTGATTCTTGTGTGTTGACTTTGTATCTTGCTACTTTGCTGAATTTGTTTATTAGATCTAACAGCTTTCTTGTGGAGTCTTTAGGATTTTCTGCGTATAAGATCATGTAATGTGCAAACAGAGATAATTTTACTTCTTCCTTTCCAACTTGGATACCGTTTTTTTCTTGACTAATTGCTGTGGCTAGAATTTCTAGTACTATGTCGAATAGAAGTGGGGAAAGCAGGCATCCTTCCCTCATTCCTCATCTTAAAGTAAAAGCTTTCAGTCTTTCACCATTGAATATTATGTTATGTTTTATTGCAATATTATGTTATGTTGCTTTCATATTTGGTTTTTATTATATTAAGGTAGTTTCTTTCTATTCCTATTTTGTTGAGTGCTTTTATTATAAAAGCGTGTTGAATTTTGTCAGATGCTTTTTCTTCATCAATTGAGATAATCATGTGGGTTTTCCCCCTTCATTTTGCTGATGTCACATACTTCATTGATTGATATTTTTACATTCAACCATCCTTACATTCCAGGAATAAATTCCACTTGGTCATTGTGTATATTCTGTTTGCTAATATTTTGTTGAGGGTTTTTGCATCAATATTCATAAGGCATTTTGGTCTGTACTTTTCTTTTGTTGTGGTATCTTTGTCTGGCTTTGGTATCAGGGTTATGCCAGCCTCCTAGATGAGTTATGAAGTGTTTCTACCTCTTCAGTTTTTTGGAAAGTTTGAGAAGGGTTGGTATTCTGTAACTGTTTGGTAGAATTCATCAGTGACGCCATCAGGTTCAGGGCTCTTCTTTGTCAGGAGATTTTTTATGATACATTCAATGTTCTTACTAGTCACAGGTCTCTTCAAATTGTCTGATTTCTTTCTGGTTCAGTGTTGGTAGGTTTTTGTTTTCTAGGAATGTGTACATTTCATCTGGGTTTGTTGCAGGTTGTTGGTATGAGTGTTTATAGTACTCACTTACAATGCTTTTTACTTCTGTAGAATCAGTATTAATGTCCCCACTTTCATTTCTGATTTTAGTAATTTGAGTCTTTCTTTTCTTAGTCCATGTAGCAGAAGTTTGTCAATTTTGTTGATCTTTTGAAGAACCAACTTTTGATTTCATTAATTTTCTTTATTTTTCTATTCTCTCTTTTGTTTGTCTCTGCTCTGATCTTTATTATTTTCTTCTGTCTGCTAGTTTTGGATTTCGTTTGTTCTTTTCCTGATTTCTTCAGTAGCGAACATAAGTTGTTGACTTGAGATCTGTCTTGTTTTATGTTTGGTTTTGGTTTTGGTTTTGGTTTTTTGGCTGCACCATGCGGCTCGCGGGATCCTAGTTCCCCGACCAGCAGTCAAACCCTGGCCCTCCACAGTGAAAGTTCAGAGTCCCAACCGCTGGACCGCCGGGGAACTCCCTGTCTTGTTTTTTAACGTAAGCTGTGTAATGTAATGTAATGTAATGTCAGTTTTTTCTTTAATAAATTTATTTATTTTATTTATTTTTGGCCGCGTTGGGTCTTCGTTGCTCTGCACAGGCTTTCTCTAGTTGCGCTGAGCGGGGGCTACTCTTCGTTGCGGTGCGCGGGCTTCTCATTGCGGTGGCTTCTCTTGCTGTGGAGCACGGGCTTCAGTAGTTGTGGCGTGTGGGCTCTAGAGCGCAGGCTCAGTAGTTGTGCCACGCAGGCTTAGTTGCTCCTCAGCATGTGGGATCTTCCTGGACCAGGGCTCGAACCCGTGTCTCCTGCACTGGCAGACAGATTCTTAACCCCTGCGCCGCCAGGGAAGTCTCTGACTTTTCAAAACTTGCACTCAGGCGCTCCCAAACTGCTATGATCAGTACACAGTCTATGATTTCTGGGATGTGGACTGTGTCCTGGGCTGTGCAGAGGCCCTGCCTCCCCCCATGAGCCAGAGGCAGCCGGCGCTCCTGTGTCCCCTCAGGGGTGCAGGGTGACAGGTGGGAGAGGAGAGCTTGCTGTGAGCCTGGCGTGGTCACCCTGGCTCACTCGGGGTCCTTGGGCAGCTGTCCCTCGACAAGGAGCTCATCGACTTCGGCAGCTGCGTGGTGGGTGAGACTGCATCCCGGACCGTCACGCTGACCAACCTCGGGGGCTTGGGCACCGGGCTCAGGTTTCTCCTGGCATCAGAGTGCTGTGAGATGGACACGTCCCCGTCGGTCTTCAGCACGGTGAGTGTGCTGCTGCTCCTGGTCAGTGCCGTGACTGCCCGGCCAAGGGCAGCACGTGGCATCTCCCGCCCCGAGACACAGTCCCACGAGTGTAAAGGGGGCCACGCCGATGTGGGCGGGAGAAGGCCCAGAAGCAGGACGGCCTCCGGTCAGTCTAGGTAGAAGAGATCTGTCTCCGTAAGGAGTGCACCTAGGGCAGCAGGATGCTGTCCCGTCATACGTGTTGGCAAGGTGGTGGCCAGGCGCTCCAGGCCCTAAAGTCCCAGCCTGTGGGGACGGGCGGTCCAGCCCAGACACCCCAGGCTGAAAAGCACAGCAAACCCTGCCCCGCACCTGCACCTCTCCCAAAGGTGCGAGGGGGGCCCTGGTCCTCTCACGGGAAGGCTGTGCACGTGTGCTGCTGAGGAAGCGGAAACAGGTGGGACCCCATCAGTGGAGACAACTTCCAGCACAGCCAATGGACACTGGGGGGGATTATTTGGGGGTGAGGACAACTGCCTGGGCCCTCAGGGCTCCCCGCGGGCACCAGCCCTCTCCTGGTGGGTGTCTGTCCGGCTGGACGGCAGCTCCACCCAGGCAGTGCCCTGTGTGTCCCCCCGTGGCCCCTGAGTTGCACGCGGCAGGCACTCCGTTGGTCTGTTGTGAGCCCAGGGGAAAGGACTGGGGGCCAGTGACCTCTGGGAAAGGAGCAGAGGTGGGGTTGGGCCGCTCTCGGCCTGCTGGGATCTGAGCTGAAGCCAGGAGAGCTCGGGGCTGGAGCCTGTGGGGCCCAAGCCCATGTGGGGGAGGAGCAGGCGTCCTGGAGGAACTCGGCTGCGTGCACGCATGCAGCAGGCTCTGGGACAGGGCCAAGGCGGAGCCCGCCTGGGCGAGAGGGGCCCTGAGCCCCGGACGAGCCCGGCACGGGTCGCCAGAGAGCGGTTGAGGGGTGCTGTGGGAGCCCGCGGCCCCCAGCCCGGATACGGCCAGGCTCTCAACGTGGCCCTCCCCAGATGGCGGGTGCGGACGGTTGATGGGAAAGGCAAGTGGAAACTGCCAGTAAAGGTGTCACGTTCTCTTTTTCAGAGCAGTAACTTCACGTATGAAGACAAGGGTTTTGACAGTAACGTCGCCACCAGTTTTTCCAAGCAGCTGACGGCGGGCAATGAGTCCGTGCCCGCAGATGTGCCGAGCCAGAAGGAGTCTGGAAAACTGGACATAAAGGAGAAGGAGGAGGGGCGCCCCGTAGGTGAGCCGGGCCCGCGACCTGCGCTCAGCACGCAGCCCTGGGCCACCTTGGCCGCAGGGCCCCGAGCCCCAGCCGTTTGACAGGCAGAGGGGCTGGCAGGCCGGGTCGGAGGGCCCCAGAGGGACAGATTCCGGGAGCCACTCCAAGCATGGTTGCGTCCGGTGAAGGCCGGTTGTGCCAGTGTGGTACCGGGGGCTGGGCGGTGCAGAGTTTTTCCAGGCTCCAGTTTTAAGTGAGTAAGAAGATATTCATATGCATTTATGTATTCAACTACATACTGGTTATGGAGTGGATTAAAATTTGCATCCATATTTAAGCTAACAGAAGGCTTAAAGGAAATGCACAGCTTTGGACCACCAGGCTGGCCACAAGGGGAACTGCCCTCCTCCCTGCCCTTGGTGGCCCTTGTTGGGACATCTGAGGAGCCCTGCCTGGTGGAGGGAGGGAGGGGATGGGGAAGGGGCCGGGGGCTCTGCTGATGGGGTCGCTGAAGGCCCCAGGCTGGCTCCGTCTGGAAGTCAAGTGCATGTAACACGTGAGGACAGTTTAAAGAAGAGCCAGGAAGTCGGCAGCCCGAGCCCAGGTGGAGCTTGAGGAGGACGAGGGCCCAGGCGGCCGCGCTCACCGGACACACCGCCTCCCCAGGGGCGTCCCTCTGGCGTTGTCTTCAGCGTTCCCTTGCCTCCCTTTGCCTTTTCCCTCCACGCTCACGGTCAGAAAGGGCTGCATTTCCCCAGCGTCGGAGCCGCGGGAGCACATCCTGAGTTGTCTGGTTGTGTAGCGTTGAGCTCTGTGGGGCGTCCACGTGGACTGGGCGGGGGTCCTCTGCGTAGCGGCTCCTCTCACGAACATGCCTCGGTCACAGGCCACCCCCACCGGCTCACATCAGGGGGACTTCACGGCGCGGGCCGTGCGCGCAGGGGCTCAGGCGGCGTCTCCAAGTGTGTGAGTCTCCCTGGGGCGTGTCTTTGCCGCATCGCGGGGGACGCGCGGCCTCACTCTTATTACTGCGTCTGTTCTTGTCCCGCGTGGCTGCAGCTGGGACTGCGCTACCCAGTGCAGCTGCCGCTAGTCACATCTGGCTATTCAGATTTAAATTAACCAAAATTAAGTAATAGGAGAATTTCGTTCCTCCTTCCCAGGAGCCACATTTCAAGAGCTCACAGCCACCCGCGGCCCATGGCTGGGTCCCACTGGGCAGCTCCGCGGGGTCGGTCTGGAGGCCTGGGAAGGGAGGCTCCCGTCTGCACTGCTCACGCCGCCGGTGAGGTTGCCTGTCTTTCCAGGTGCCTGTTTACCATTTGTATTTTCTTTTGTATGAAATGCCTGTTCAAGCTTTTCACCCACTTTTCTACGGGGTTGTTTGTCCTTTCTTATTTATTCATAGGAGTTCTTTCCAGATCCTGTATACTTAGCCTTTGTCAGTTAGGAGGTTGCAAAGATTGCCTCCAAGTCGAAGTCGTGGCTCGTCCTTTTACTCCCTTTATGATCTCTTTTCTTAAGTCAGAGTTCTTAATTTTATTTTATTTTTCATTTATTTATTTTTTTGGCCGTGCCACGTGGCATGTGGGATCTTAGTTCCCCAACCAGGGATCAAACCCGCACCCCTCGCATTGGAAGTGCAGAGTGTTAACCGCTGGACTGCCAGGGAAGTCCCAAAGTTCTACTTATTTATTTATTTGGCTGCGCCGGGTCTTAGGTGCGGCACGCAGGATCTTCGTTGCGGCATGAGGGATCTTTAGTTGCGTCATGCTAACTCTTAGTTGTGGCATGCGTGCGGGATCTAGTTCCCTGACCAGGGATTGAACCCAGGCCCCGTGCATTGGGAGCAAAGAGTCTTAACCGCTGGACCACCGGGGAAGTCCCGGAAGTCCCGAAGTTCTTAATTTTAATGTTTGCAAATCTGCCCATCATTTCTTTTGAGGTGTGCGCTTTATGCCTTTATAGCAACTTTTCCCCTATCCCAAGGACATAAGACATGGCTCTTACGTTTGGGTCTGTGGTCCAGCTAATTTCTGTGTGTGATGTGAGGTAGATGCCAAGGCTCTTCTTTTTCCCACGTGTATGTCCCATTGTTCCTGCAAAACAGGTTGAAAATACTTTCCTTTCCCTGGTGGATTGATTTGTTATCTTTGTTGCAAATGGATTGAAAGTGTGGGTGTACTTCTGGACTCTGTATGCGATCGGTTGACCCATTTACCGCTCCTGACCAGCACTGTCCACCTGGATTACTGTAGCTCTAGGGTTAGCCTTGAAGCCACGTAGTGTTAAGTCACCCAACTTTGCTCTTTTTTTTGGCAAGGTATTTGCTTTGGATATTTTAGGTACTTGCATTTCCATATGTTTTCTTTATGTATAAATTTGTTTATTTTATTTTTAATTTATTTTCGGCTGCGTTGGGTCTTCGTTGCTGCGTGCGGGCTTTCTCTAGTTGCGTCGAGCGGGGGCTACTCTTTGTTGCAGTGTGCGGGCTTCTCATTGCAGTGGCTTCTCTTGTTGCAGAGCATGGGCTCTAGGCATGCAGGCTCCAGTAGTTGTGGCACTCGGGCTCAGCAGTCGTGGCTTGCAGGCTTAGTTGCTCCGCGGCATGTGGGATCTTCCCAGACCAGGGCTTGAACCCGTGTCCCCCTGCATTGGCAGGCGGATTCTTAACCACTGCGCCACCAGGGAAGCCCCTGGGGGGCTGTTGATAAACGTTGGTGTGAACGTGGGATGCAGGGGTGCATGGGACCCCTGCCTCGGTATTTTTCTAATACTCCAGGAAAGCATCTTTCAAAAGACCGTTTTTGTAAACTCACACGTGGCTTCAAGACGTACTTTAAATCTACAGTAATCAGGACAGTGTGGTCCAGATAAGGACACATGGATCAGCGGATCAGAACAGAGATTACAAAACGTGGAGAGAGGAGAGACGCTGGGGTGCACATAGATGGTTCTGTTCCCAGGGGGACAGAGGGTGAGTGGGTAGGGCTCCCTCCTCACCTCCTCTGCCTCCTGTGCTGGCTCAGGGGGTCAGCTGGCCTTGACCCCCAGCACCACACGTCAGGAGGGGCCACCTTCCGAGTGGAGTTTGGGCCACCCCCCACGGGAGGTTCGTGGGGGTCCTCACATCAGCTGTGCAGCTCCCAGCGTGGGCCCCTGAGACCTGCTGGCCCAGAACCTTCCCCACGGCTGCAGCATGGGGCGTGGCAGGAGTGCTCAGAGCAAAGGGTCTGCCTCAGAGGGCTGCACACGTGGCGGACAAGTACATCACGAGTATGAGCTGCCCCAGAGCAGAGCAGCAAGGAAGCAGCAGCGTGGGCCCCTTGCCCTTTAAAGGTGGCGAGGGGGTCACCTTGATGGTTGAAAACCATCAGCCAGGACGTCCCTGGTGGCGCAGCGGCTAAGAATCCGCCTGCCAATGCAGGGGACACGGGTACGAGCCCTGGTCCGGGAAGATCCCACATGCCACAGAGCAACTAAGCCTGTGGGCCACAAGTACTGAGCCTGCGCTCTAGAGCCAGCGAGCCACAACTACTGAGCCTGCATGCCACAACTACTGAAGCCCACGTGCCTAGATCCCGTTCTCGGCAACAAGAGAAGCCACCGCAATGAGAAGCCCGCGCACTGCAACAAAGAGTAGCCCCCACTCGATGCAACTAGAGAAAGCCCGCGCGCAGCAACAAAGACCCAGTGCAGCCAAAAATAAATAAATAAATCAATTTATTTTTTTAAAAAAAGAGAAGAAAACCATCAGCCAGTTCCGTGTGGGTCTGCAGCCTGGACCTGTGACCCCGTGCTGTCTCCAGCCGAGACTTTAGGGGAAAGTGGTCCCAGGTTGGAAGAGCTTCGGGGCCCAGCCACACAAAGGCCAACCCTCTCTGGAGAAGTGCAGCTTCAGCTCAGAACTCAAGGAGCTCCACAGGTAAAGTGCCAGGAAGCACGTGCTCACAGTCAAAACCTCCTCTGCCTCTTCATTACGATACTAGCAGATGGATCCAGCAGGATGTGAGAAAGGATAATACATCATAAGCAAGCGGGGTCTGTCCTCCGAACACAAGGCTGGTTCAGCATTCAAAAACCATCCAATATTGGGCTTCCCTGGTGGCGCAGTGGTTGCGAGGCCGCCTGCCGATACAGGGGACACGGGTTCATGCCCCGGTCCGGGAAGATCCCACATGCCGCGGAGCGGCTGGGCCCGTGAGCCATGGCCGCTGAGCCTGCGCGTCTGGAGCCTGTGCTCCGCAAAAAAAAAAAGAAAAATCATCCAATATTATTCACCATATCAACAGAAGAAAGAAGAAAAAACATTATGATCGTCTTAACAGATGGAGAAAAAGCTTTTGACAAAATTCCACATCCATTGGTGATGGAAGATCTCAGTGAACTAGGAGTAGAAGAAAATTTCCTCAACCTGATGATGGGCATCTTTGAAAAACAAGAAACAAAAACTAAACCTGGGCTTCCCTGGTGGCACAGTGGTTGAGAGTCCGCCTGCTGATGCAGGGGACACGGGTTCATGCCCCGGTCCAGGAGGATCCCACATGCCGCGGAGCGGCTGGGCCCGTGAGCCATGGCCGCTGAGCCTACGCGTCCGGAGCCTGTGCTCCGCGATGGGAGAGGCCACAACGGTGAGAGGCCCGCGTACCAAAAAAAAAAAAAAAAAAAAAACCTAACAGTTACCATCATACTTGATGAAAGATTGAATGCTTCTCCTGAAGGTTGGGAGTACAGCAAAGATGCTCATTCACTCATAGCTATTCAGTGCAATAAGGCAAGAAAAGGAAATAAAAGAAATAAAATTTGAAAAGAAAAAAATAAAATCAGCTTTATTCACAGACAACATGACTGTCTATCTAGAATATCTCAAAGAATCCCCCAAAAGTTACAGAACTAGTGCGTTTAGCAAGGTCACAGGATACAATATACAAAAATCAAGCACATTTCTAGATAGAAATTAACAATTGGAAATTAAATTTTTATAAGTATCATTTATAATAGCACCGAAAACATGAACTAGTAAGTTATAAAGCTAAGAAAAAATGTTCAGGGTCTGTATGCTGAAAACTACAAAGCTCTGATGAAAGAAATCAAAGGCCTCAATTTATTAATTGGGAGATCCATGGAGCTTGTGGATGGAAAGACTCAATATTGTTAAGAGGTCGGTTCTCCCAAAACTGGCTATAGATGAATGCAATTCTAATCAAAATCTAGCAGGGCTTTTTATGGGAATTGACAAGCTGATTCTAAAATTTATATGGAGGGACTTCCCTGGTGGTCCAGTGGGTAAGACTCCAAGCTCCCAATGCAGGGGGCCTGGGTTCGATCCCTGGTCGGGGAACTAGATCCCGCATGCATGCCGCAACTAAAGATCCTGTGTGCTGCAACTAAGACCCAGTGCAGCCAAAATAAATAATAAATAAAAATTTTTAAACAAATAAAATTTATATAGAAATCTAAAGGACCTAAAATAACAAACAATTTTGAAAAAGAACAAAGCTAGAAGACTCAGACTACCTGATTTCAAGACTTCCTCTAAAGCTGGAGTAACACATAGCGTGATATTGGCAGAGGGAGAGACACAGGGTTTCAGTGGGACAGGATAAAGGGTCCAAAAATAGACCCACACAAATATGCAAAGGTAATTCCTTGGAGAAAGAAAGTCTTGTCCTCAAATGAGACCTTAACAATTAGATAAACATATGCTCCCAAATTAACCTCCATCCATTCCTCTCGCTGTAAACAAAAACTGCTCAAAATCATAGATCTAAATGTAAAACCTAAAATTATAAAACTTCTAAAAGAAACACAGGAGAAAATCTGTGTAACCTTGGTTTGGGCAAAGATTTCTTAGGTATGACATCAAAAGCATGAGCCATTCTTTAAACTGTACGGTTTAAACTATAAACTGTACATCAAAAAAAAAAAAAAAAAAAACCTCTGGACTTCATCAAAGCTAAAACTATCTGCTCTTCTAAACAGACTGTTAAGAGAATGAAAGACAAGCCACTGAGGGCTTCCCTGGTGGCGCAGTGGTTGAGAGTCTGCCTGCCGATGCAGGGGACACGGGTTCGTGCCCCGGTCTGGGAAGATCCCACATGCCGCGGAGCGGCTGGGACTGTGAGCCATGGCCGCTGGGCCTGCGCGTCCGGAGCCTGTGCTCTGCAACGGGAGAGGCCACAGCAGTGAGAGGCCCGCGTACCGCAAAAAAAGAAAAAGATAAGCCACTGACTGTCAGAAAATATTAGCAAATCACTGACCTGATAAAGAACAGATCCAAGTAAGTCAGAAAGAGAAAGACAAATACTGTATGCTGACACACATATACGGAATTTAAGGAAAAAAATGTCATGAAGAACCTAAGGGTAAGACAGGAATAAAGACACAGACCTACTAGAGAATGGACTTGAGGATATGGGGAGGGGGAAGGGTAAGCTGTGACAAAGCGAGAGAGAGGCATGGACATATACACACTACCAAATGTAAGGTAGATAGCTAGTGGGAAGCAGCCGCATGGCACAGGGAGATCAGCTCGGTGCTTTGTGACCGCCTGGAGGGGTGGGATAAGGAGGGTGGGAGGGAGGGAGATGCAAGAGGGAGGGGATGTGGGAACATATGTATATGTATAACTGATTCACTTTGCTATAAAGCAGAAACTAACACACATCGTAAAGCAAGTATACTCCAATAAAGATGTAAAAAAAAAAAAAAAAAGAACAGATCCAAAATGTATAAAGAACTTTGAAACCTCAATTAGAAAACAAATAACCCAGTTTTCAAATGGGCAAATGACTTGAACAGACACTTGACCAAAGAAGATGTGTAGATGGCAAGTAAGCACATGAAAAGACGCGACAACAGTAGACAGACGGAAAAACAAATTAGAACCACGATGGGCCGTCACTACACGCCTGTTAGAAGGGCGAGATTAAACCCCAGCCCCTGACAGAAGCAAGTGCTGGTGAGGGGCTGCCGTGACTCTCGTCCGTTGCTGCTGGGAGTGCGCAGCGGTGTAGCCACTGTGGAGAGCAGTTCAGCAATTTCTTATAAAGTCGAACAAACCCCGTACAACCCAGAAACCCCACTCCTAGGTACTTACCCAAAGAAATGAAAACTAAATTCGAACAGAAACCTGCATGTGAATTCTTTGGGATTGCCGACGTCTGCTGACTGGTGAGTGGATACACAACCTGGCACCCCTCTGCTCTGCAGCGCTACTCAGCAATGAAAAGGAATGAACTGGGGACCCACACGCAACACGGATGCACCTCACGACATCACACTAATGAAAAACGTCAGACGCAGAAAACTGCAAACCATGTGATTCCATTTATGTGTCATTCTGGAAAAGGCAAAACTGTAGGGACAGAACACGGACCAGTGGTTGCCAGGAGCCAGGGAGGGATTGACTACTAAGGGGCACAGGGAGAGCTGGGCTGGGAGGTGATGGAAACGTTCTGTATCTTGATTGTGGTGGGGGATACACCCTGTATGCATTTGTCAAAGCTTTCAGAAGTTTACACTAAAAAAAAGAAATGGGGGAGAAATCCCTCAACACAAACGACAGAGAGCATTACGATCTTGCATGCTTCAGATATGATATGATCAGACACTGAAAATAAAACAAGCACACTTAACACTTTGAAAAATATCACAAAGGAATAAGATCAAATAGAATTGAAATGAGGGACTTCCCTGGTGGCGCAGTGGTTAAGAATCCGCCTGCCAATGCAGGGGACATGGGTTCGAGACCTGGTCCGGGAGGATCCCACATGCCGCGGAGCAACTAAGCCCGTGCGCCACAACTACTGAGCCTGTGCTCTAGAGCCTGTGCTCTGCAACAAGAGAAGCCACCGCAATGAGATGCCCGCGCACCGCAACGAAGAGTAGCCCTGCTTGCCGCAACTAAAGAAAGCCCCCGCGCAGCAGCGAAGACCCAACACAACCCAAAATAAATAAGTTTATTTTTTTAAAAAAATAAAGAAAATGAACCAAATAAAACTTCAAGCAGTAAGAATATGATCACTGAAAACAAACAAAACCCCAATCACTGGGTTAAACTGTGGATTAGACACTGCTGAAGAGACAATTAGGGAACTAGAAGATAGAGATGGAAACATGAAAGAAGCAGTACAACACGTGTACTGTTGAGGATGAGTAAGGAGCGACTTGTCCGTTGGAATCTGGAAAAGACAGTATTTAAAGAGCTACTTGCTGAGAATGTTCTAAAATGTCGAAATGCCTCTAACTCCAGGAAGTGAGTAAATACCCACTCTGTGACTGACAGAACAGAATGGACGCGTGGAGCAGATACACTGCACACGTGATTAATGCAAGTCTTCCTAATCGTTAACAAGCCTGATTCTAGAATGAGTGGAAGCGCACCATATTCCCAGCAAACTGACCAACACGATTCCACCCTGGGTCACCAAGGGACCCCAGCCAGCATCCATGCAAGATGAAGCAGCTGACCCCAGGGTCTGGCCTGGACGCAGGGCGTAGGGAAGGACCCCGTGGGCCCATGTCTGGGCTCTCACCGAGGTAACTCCTGAAGCAGACAAGGACGTAAACAGTGGGGGGGCGGGAGCCAGCTGACCCACTCGCCCCACCCAACCTGGTGACAGTCACAGCTGCTGGCTGCATGAGAAGTCTGCCACACTGGAGGAGCCAGAACTGGGGGCCTCTGCCTTTACGACCCCAGGCCCCAGAAATGGTGCATACCGCCCTGTGGTAGCCTGGGGCAGGCCGCAGCAGTGCACCTGGGGTCTCCACAGGGCCAGGCTGGCAGCCCAGCTGGGGAAGGACTCAGAAAGGACGCTGACCTTCACCTCTCCTATCAAACTGGGTCTGTTCACTTGCAAAGTCAACAGGAAGACCTTCTCAGATGAGAGGAAACAGGGTCTACCCTTCCTGATGGATGGCCTGCCATTCTTGGGGTGCCCCCCCAAATCCCGAGGGGCGGGCCGGGATCCATGGCCCACCAGTGGGGAAGAGATGTTCAAAACATGCAGGCAACGTGCACACAGACAAGGCTAAATGAGTGTGAAAATGAGGCTGCGAACATGTTATCATCACCTGAAAGTGGACACTGTGTTACATTTCCAGGGCCCAGCAGCCCCTCGGGCTCCGGTGGGTCCCTGGGAAATGGCTGACCCCCTCCCCACGCCCCACCCTGGCCCAGCCCTGACACAGCACCCTGCTGTTTCCTCCTCTTCATACAAACCCCCTTGAGCCCACTTTCCACTCCTCCTGCTTTGAAGTGAAGCCCCAGATGGTCCACTTCTCGGCCGTCCCCTCTCCAGTGCGCTGCTCTCAGGCCACTGCACCCACCGGGCCGCCCTGGGGCCAGCATCCTTCCCCCACCCCCTTCCCTGCGCTGGGGCTTTGGGCAACTAGGGACCCTCTGCCACCCCAGCCTCCTGCTCCAGAGGTCGCAGTGCCCACTGTCCAAGTGGCCTGGGGCTTGAGCTGGGGGTCCCCGAGTTCCCGAGGTCCCTGACCAGGAGATGGCCACGGGGGGAGGGGGTCTGCGGGGGCACATCCATGCAAACCTGGGGCCACAATGATAGCCTCCTGTGGCCCCTAGCCCTGGGAAAGGGTGGGGTTGCTGGAGATGGTATTGTCAGGAGGAGCTGTCTGCGCAGGAGGGCTGGGGTGGCCCCCACGAGCCCCAGAACAGCACCTGGTCTGGGCGAGGGAGGGGGCCGGATGGTGCCCTAGCGCCCCAGCTCCCCCTCGGGCCTCACGGCCCCGGGAGGCCAGGTTGGGGGTGGCCACGCCCCGGGGGTGGCGGAACTGCCCAGCCATGCCTGGCCAGCCTCACACCTGGACCTTTCTCTTCCAGAATCAGAGGGAGTGACCTCGACCACCATCGTGACTGTACCTCCCAACGAGGAGCAGACGGAGTTCTCACTGGGAGAGGTCAGGCCCACCTTCTTCCGGCCCCCAGGGTGGTCTGTCCATCTGACCAGAGCCGGACTAGACTAGTCTGGCCGCTGGACTCGCCTCCTCTGGGCAGTTAGCTGTCTCAGCCGGTGTCCGGCTGCCCCGTCTCAGACTGGGGCCGGGCGGGTCCAGAGCCGCAGAGGCAGGGCCCTGGGTACCCCTAGTCCAGCTCAGAGGAGACACCAATGCAGGGCCTTCCCAGCCAGAGCGTGGGGGCTGTGCATGTGTGTGCAAGGACCGTGTCATCAGGAGAGCGAGTGCACACGTGGGGGCTGCCACCACTCGCCCCCGCAGTGACCCGGCTGTGGTGAGGCCACGGGAGACACCATGACGGGAACGTGAAGGCTGAGCGGCCCTGCCTACCTCTCTTGCCGTGCAGATAACAGAGGGGGAGATTGGCCCCTTCAGCACCATCAAAGTGCCCGTCATCTTCACCCCGATTGTCCCAGGAACGGTCTCCACCAGGTTCAAGGTCGTGTTTAAGAATCAGCAGTGCCCAACTGTGAGTATCCTGCTGCTCCCTGGGCACGGGGTCCCCGCCCTCTGCGTCCCTCCACCACGACCACGTGAGGCTGCTGCCCGCACTGCCCACGCTTGCATGGCTAGTCAGTGACACACATGGCTAACAACATAGCCAACACATGCACACCTGTGAACACACACGCGCACACACACACACACACACACACACAGAGACACACACCTTGCACTTAATCACTAGGGATGTCTTTCTTAATTTCCCAGTAATTAAAATTTGTCATCATTACTTTTTAGATTTATTTATTTATAAGTTTATTAAGTTGAATTATGCTCAGACAATATAATCTGCAAAGTCTTTTTTTTAATTTGTTAGTTTTCTTTGTGACCAAGGGCAAGATTGATTTTATAAGTATGAAATGTGCATATGAAGAAAGTGTATTTAGTGTCTGTAAACAGATTTATTAGCTGGATTAGTCACATTATTCATACCCCTCCGTGGGTTTTTTTTTTTCAAGTCATTTGCCAATTTTTCTATTGTATTTTGTTTCTTACTAGGATTCTGAGTTTGTGGAGGTATTTTTTTTAGTTACAGGTGTACAGCATAGTGATTCAAAAATTCTATAGAGTATATTCCATTTAAAGCCATTATAGGGAGTTCCCCGGTGGTCCAGGGTACGACTCAGCACTTTCACTGCTGTGGGCCTGGGTTCAATCCCTGGTCGGGGAACTAAGATCCCCCAAGCCGTGCAGCGCAGCCAAAAAAAAAGAAAATAGTTATGCAGTTCAGTTATAGTCCCCGTGCTGTCCCGTATATCCTTGCAGCTTATCTATGTTTTAAAATATTTATTTATTTATTTATTTGGCTGCGCCGGGTCTTAGTTGTGCCGTGCGGGATCTTTTAGTTGCGGCATGCGGGATCTAGTTCTCAGACCAGGGATCGAATCTGGGCCCCCTGCATTGGGAGGGCAGAGTCTTAGCCACTGGACCACCAGGGAAGTCCCTGTAGCTTATCTATTTTATACATAGTAGTTTGTGTCCCTTAATCCTGTACCCCTATCTTGCCCCTCCCCGACCCTTCTCCCCACTGGTACCCACTAGTTTGTCCTTTATATCTGTGTGTCTGTTTCTGTTTTGTTATATTCATTCAGTTGTTTTATTTTCTAGATTCCACATATAAGTGATAACATACAGTGTTTGTCTTTCTCTGTCTGACTTACTTCACTAAGCATGATACCCTCTAGGTCCATCCATGTGGCTGCAAACGTCAGGGTTTCATTCTTTTCATGGCTGAGTAGTATTCTGTTGTATATATGCACCATGTCTTCTTCATCCATTCCTCTGTTGATGGACACCTAGGTTGCTTCCATATCTTAGCTATTGTAAATACTGCTGCCATGAACATTGGGGTGCATATATCTTTTCAAATTAGTGTTTTTGTTTCTTGCAGATGTATACCCAAGAGTGGAATTGCTGGGTCATATGGTAGTTATATTTTTAGCTTTTTGAGGAATTTCCATACTGTTTTACACAGTGGTTGCACCAGTTTATGTTCCCACCAGCAGTGCCTGAGGGCTCCCTTTTCTCCACATCCTCTCCAATGCTTGTTATTTGTAGACTTTTTGATGAAAGCCATTCTGACAGGTGCGAGGTGATATCTCACTGTGGCTTTGATTTGGATTTCCCTGATGGTTGTCAATGCTGAGGATCTTTTTATGTGCCTGTTGACCATGTGCATGTCCTCTTTGGAAACATGTCTATTCAGGTCTTCTACTCATTTTTTTAAACTTGTTTATTTTTTATTTTTTTGGCCATGCCACACAGCATGCGGGATCTTAGTTCCCTGACCAGGGATCAAACCCGGGCTCCCTGCAGTGGAAGCGTGGATTCCTAACCACTGGAGCACCAGGGAATTCCCTTCTGCTCATTTTTTAATTAGGTCGTTTGCTTTTTGATATTGGGTTGTATGAGCTGTTATATATATTTTGGATATTAATCCCTTATCATTCATATCATTTGCAAATATTTTCTCCCATTCAGTAGGTTGTCTTTTCAATTTTGTCAGTGGTTTCTTTCGCTGCACAAAAGCTTTTATGTTTAATTAGGTCCCATTTGTTTATTTTTGCTTTTGCTTCCTTTGCCTTGGGAGACAGATCCAAAAAAATACTGCTACAATTTATGTCACAGAGTGTCCTGCCTACACTTTCTTCTAAGAGCTTTATAGCTTCCGGTCTTACATTTAGGTCTTCAATACATTTTGAGTGTATTTTTGTGTATGGTGTTAGAGAATGTTCTAATTTCATTCTTTTACATGTAACTGTCCAGTTTTCCCAGCACCACTTGTTGAAGAGATTGTCTTTTCTCCATTGTATGTTCTTTCATCCTTTGTCATAGATTAGGTGACCATAAGTGCATGGGTTTATCTCTGGGCTCTCTTTCCTGTTTCATTGATCTATGTGTCTGTTTTTGTGCCAGTACCATGCAGTTTTGATGCTTGTAGCTTTGCAGTATAGTCTGGAGTTCAGGGAGGATGATTCCCCCAGCTTTGTTCTTCTTTGTCAAGATGCTTTGGCTTCCCTCCATTTTCCTTCCACACATCTATCTTCCCTTATGACCCGATCTTTGACAAGTTCTCCTTACACTTTTTTTTTTTTAACATCTTTATTGGAGTATAACTGCTTTACAATGGTGTGTTAGTTTCTGCTTCATAACAAAGTGAATCAGCTATACATACACATATATCCCCATATCTCCTGCCTCTTGTGTCTCCCTCCCACCCTCCCTATCCCACCCCTCTAGGTAGTCACAAAGCACCGAGCTGATCTCCCTGTGCTATGCAGCTGCTTCCCACTAGCTATCTATTTTACATTTGGTAGTGTATATATGTCCATGCAACTCTCTCACTTCGTCCTAGCTTACCCTTCCCCCTCCCCGTGTCCTCAAGTCCATTCTCTAAGTCTGCGTCTTTATTCCTGTCCTGCCCCTAGGTTCTTCAGATCCATTTCTTTTCTTTTTTTTTTTTAGATTCCATAAATATGTGTTAGCATACGATATTTGTTTTTCTCTTTCTGACTTAATTCACTCTGTATGACAGTCTCTAGGTCCATCCACCTCACTACAAATAACTCAGTTTTGTTCCTTTTTATGGCTGAGTAATATTCCATTGTATACATGTGCCGCATCATCTTTATCCATTCATCCGACAATGGACTCTTAGGTTGTTTCCATTTCCTGGCTATTGTTAGTAGAGCTGCAATGAACATTTTGGTACATGACTCTTTTTGAATTATGGTTTTCTCAGGGTATGTGCCCAGTAGTGGGATTGCTGGGTCGTATGGTAGTTCTATTTCTATTTTTTTAAGGAACCTCCATACTGTGCTCCATAGTGGCTGTACCAATTCCCATTCCCACCAGCAGTGCGAGAGGGCTCCTTACTCTTCTAACAGAGGGCTCTGTTCAGCTGCTTTATTGTTTCACGCATGAGGGTTTATCGTCGTTTTCTTATCGTGAATTGTGCCTTTCACCAGAACCAAACATCCCCCTTCATCCTGCTGCTCCTGGCACCTCTATATCCAGCTGATCCCACAATAACGACAGGGCCACTCCTGCTTTCCTCTGCTTCACCTTCTCCTCATATCCCTTTGTCCTCCCCCCGGCCCCGGCCGATATTTATCCTTTTTTAATGACTTCATGTGTCTTTTAAGGAGCCAGGTTTTGTCTGTGGACCCAGACTAATGTTGTCTGCCTTTAGGGGGAGAATCCAGTGCATTTGCAGCATAATATTGACACACTTTGTTTTACTACTTCCATTAGATTTGTCTACTATTCATTTTATCATACTGTTTCCTCACTTTCAGTTTTCTTGTTTTCATTGGTTTGATCAAGTTGCTACTTATTCCTTTTTTCCCTGTTATTTGGAAATTCTACTTTCATTCAATGAACGGTCCCCTCCCCTTTCCCAGCCCTTAAATCCCACATGACTTTCTATTTCTTTTTTATAATTTTTTTTTTTTTTTTTTGGCTGCATTGGGTCTTTTGTGGGCTTTCTCTAGTTGTGGCGAGCGGAGGCTACTCTTTGTTGCGGTGCGTGGGCTTCTCATTGCAGTGGCTTCTCTTGTTGTGGAGCACGGGCTCTAGGCGTGCAGGCTTCAGCAGTTGTGGCACACAGGCTCAGTAACTGTGGCTCACGGGCTCTAGAGTGCAGGCTCAGTAGTTGTGGCACACGGGCTTAGTTGATCCATGGCATGTGGGATCTTCCCAGACCAGGACTCAAACCCATGTCCCCTGCAGGCAGGCAAATTCTTAACCCCTGTGCCACCAGGGAAGCCCTGACTTTCTATTTTTTAAGTGCAAGAGGACCATCCTCCAAGACGGATAGTTCACTCCACCACCACTTCCTTATGGCCAAAATAAGACACGATTTTGGGTCCCTTTTATTTATCCTCTTTCTTGGCCCTCGATGTCTCGGTTTCACTTAACTGTCATTAGAATTATTAGCATCTCCTCCGACTCTGCCCCCACTGCCTCAGGAGTTCTGACCCAACTCCGTGGTCCACGATTCGAGGCAGGTGGCCATGTCCAGGTGTGACCGTTTGTTGATTCTGTGCTCACCACACTCTCCTCTCCTCTCGCCATCAGGAGTCTCTGCTCTGGTGTGTTTTCCATATAGGAATGAGTCTGTCAGGGGCCAGGGATTTGAGACACAATATTCATTTATTTGTAACGGAAACCCCAAGGAATAGCCCATACCCTACAATACCCCACAATGTACCATAATACTCACACTGTTCCCACATGTCCACAGTAACCATGGAGTCCCACAGTTCCCCGCGGTAGCCCCATAGGTCCCCACAGAGCCCCTGCTGTGGTGTCAGGAAGGAACAGGGACCAGACCTGGGTAACTGAGCACTTGGAGAGGATGGCCTGGCTGGGGCTGTGACCTCGGGTCAAGGACGCTCCAGCCCACGGGGGCCCTGCCAGGCGAGCCGGGGCAGTGAACGCCCTGACCACTCTCCTACCCCACCTCCTCACCCGGGTGTGGTACACACGCAGCCCCTGGGGTGGCTCCCGGCCTCCAGGGGTGAACGGGGTCTGGATTCCCATCCTGCCCGCCTGCTTTCCTGAGGTGGGTCCCTCGTGACATGTGCTGGGTTCTGCCGGCCTGTGGACCCCTCCCTTCCAGGGGTGTGAGGACGCTGCCCACTGTCTCCGCGTGAGGATGGTCCCAGCGCAGGCTGGCCTTTCGTTTCCGTGTCTGTGCCTTTCTTACCCTCCCTGGCTGGCTCCTCCGTGGACGGGGCCTTCCTGTGCCGACCACCCCGTCTGCTTCACGGACGCCTGTCCCCCGGCCTTGTGTGTCACGTGTCACCGCACGTGTCCGCCTGCTCGCCTGGCCCTGATTCAGGTGCCGGCGGGACCAGTGTCTTTGTGACCTGCCTGGCCGTGAGGTCAGGACGCTGCTCCGGGCCTCAGCGCCTCTCGGCAGCAGCCCCCCCGCCCCCCTCGGTGGACCACCGTTCACCTGCTGTCACCACTGCCTTTGAGTGGGGTGGCCGTGCTTCTCCTCAGACCCCCTCCTGACTCTCCCGGCTGCTCCGTCTCTCTGGCCTCTCCCGGCTGCCCCGTCTCTCTGGCCGCGCTTTCCTTTTATTCCGTCCATCTTGTCTCTGGCCCTGGAGGTGGGTTGTATGTTTCAGTGACCCTGTGGCCTCGGATCTGGCGCTGGTGTGTTCTAAGGTCACAGTCCTGCAGGTGGTAGAAAGGGAAGCCCTCCACCCAGTTGTGTGGGCTGGTGGTCACTGTTCCTGCCTGAGGGGGGCTGCTGTGCACAGGCTCTCTCTGCAGGACATGCTGGTCTGACTGCAGGAAGCCGACGCCAGGGTCCGAGGTGGGGAGAAGCACGTGCCTACTGGGCCCTTCGCGAGCCCTGAGCTTCCGTTTGTATCAGCTGCGTGTACTGCCTGTGTGATGCATGAGTCTGCAGTAAAACGGCTGTTGGTTTTTTCGATAAATTTATTTGTTTTTTTATTTTTGGCCGTATTTTTGGGTCTTCGTTGCTGCACACGGCTTCCTCTAGTTGCGGCGAGCGGGAGCTACTCTTCGTTGCAGTGCGCGGGCTCTAGGCGTGAGGGCTTCAGTAGTTGTGGCTCGCGGACCCTAGAGCACAGGCTCAGTAGTTGGGGCGCACGGGCTTAGTTGCTCCGCGGCATGTGGGATCTTCCCGGACCAGGGCTCGAACCCATGTCCCCGGCATTGGCAGGCGGATTCTTAACCACTGCGCCACCAGGGAAGTCCAGGTTTTTTTAAACAGCTAAAAATGTTGATATTTGTGAAGCTGCGTGGTGGGTACGTGACAATCCATCGTACCATTCTATCTTTTTATGTTTAAAAAATTTGAAAATAAAAAGGATTGTTTAAATTATATGATGTAAAAAGTGCCATGATCCCCAAAACATGGCCAGTTTGATTATTAACCTTCCAGTTTTTGTAAGAGTCACAAAACACTGCCGCTGAGCTCTGCGTTAGTACTCACGGTCACCGCCTGCTCTGCTGATGGAAATACGTGTTGTCGGATTTTCATGTTCAAATTCAGTTATATTTCAAAGTCGTCGGTGTTGCTATCGACGTGCCAGTCTGGGTGCCAAAGCCCAACGTAGACCTGAAGATCTGCATGTACGACCGGCTGTATCAGGACTCCATCCTCGTCCACACACGGTGAGCCCTCGGCGGGGGTGAGGTCACGGACCTCGGGGTGGGGGTCACCTGGGGTTACCCCAAGGGCCCACTGGAATCCCAGGGCTGTCACAGGAGGGAGGCTGGAGGGCCAGAGTCAGACAGAGGTTGGCAGATGCTAGGCTGCTGGCCTTGAAGATGGGACGGGGCCACGAGCCAAGGGACACGGTGCCTCCAGAAGCTGGAAGAGCCAGGAAACGGTTCCCCACGGAGCCTCCCAGGGGACCAGCCCTGCCCGCAGCTGGGCCTCCGCCCCGGGAGACTGTGTCCGGTCCTGACCTCCAGAACCGCCAGAGTAAGGCAGCGTTGCCACCCCTGCGTCTCTGGGGAGCTCGCCCCCAACATGGCCGGGCCAGGCCCCTCGGACACAGACAGGGAAGGAGGCGTGTCCTCTGAAGGACCATGGACGGAGCCCCGAGACAAGAAGCATGTTTCATTCGCAGTGTTTTGCAAGGGCGTCCGGACACCACAGTTGTCATTTCTTTTTTACGCTCTTTTTAATTTTTAGTGAAATTCAATTACATGGAGAAAAGCAGGCAAATTCTACAGTTAGAGCTTAATGGGTTTTCATTAACCAAACACACCTGCGTACCTGGCAGGCTGCTGACACACGGGGCCCCGCTTCCAGCCTGGGGGCGGGGGGGGGGGGGGGGCGATGGGCGGCCTGGGTGGAAACGGACTGGCACGTGCGCCAGCCGCTGGGTCCCTGGGCCTCAGCACTGCAAACGTCAGGGGGCCTGTTCTCACCGGGGAGCTGGGAACTCGGGACAGGACTCAGGTGGATTTGTTCAGGAAACTAGGTTTTGCAGGGCTCTGGCCAGTTTACCTCGGGACACAGAGCGTGTCCACTCCCGGGCAGGGTGGTGACGGGGAGCTGGCGGGGGGGAGTTGTGCTTTCTCAGCCCCTCCCCAAGGCACAGGCTCGACGGCGTACATTTGTTGAGTGATTTTATTATATTTTTTTTAAGATTTTTTTTGACGTGGACCATCTTTAAAGTCTTTATTGAATTTGTTACAATATTGCTTCTGTTTAATGTTTTGGTTTTTTGGCTGCGAGGCACGTGGGATCCTAGCTCCCCGACCAGGGATCAAACCCTCACCCCTTGTGCTGGAAGGCAAAGTCTTAACCACTGGACCACCAGGGAAGTCCCTGTTGAGTGATTCTAGAATTCAGCATTACTCACTTGTTTAATTTACCGGGATTATGGACACAGGTGTAGCAAAGGAGCTCGTTCGCAATGACCCTGGTCACATGAACAGCTGCTCAAGGAGGAGCCCAGCCAGCACGGGAACCTGGGCGGGGCTGCTGCCTGCCGAGGGCGGGAGGGCCAGTCTGGGCACATTCCGTGGCAGGGGACACCCAGTGCTGGGTGACACTGGGGCCCGAGGTCACTGAAGGGAGGGGCTTGGTGACACTGGGGGTCAGAGGTCAAAAGGGCCCCCTTTTACTCCTCCTCGGCCAGGAGCACCCAGGAGCCCGTGGATCTCCCAGGGGTCTCTGTCTGGCTGTGGGCTCTCCTTGCAGAGGGGCTCAGCCCTCAGGGTGAGGCCCCAGCAGCCACGAGGCAGGCAACAATCACCCCAGGCAGTTAAGGAGGGGCTGGAAGGCCTGGGAGGCTCTGGACCACGGCCCAGGGTTCCCGGGCAGCCCAGGAAGGCCTGGGGCAGCTTGACCATCACCTTTCTTCCTGGAGACTGGACAGGAGGGGAGGGGCAGCGCACCGATGGGGGCTGTGGCCTGGGGTGGCTAGGATGGGGCGCCCCACGTGGCTGGTTGGGGGCACATCTGGCTTCTCTGGCTGGCCCTGAGTTGAAAACAGGGACAAAAATTGGGGAAACTGCGGTCACTGGCCAAGGCCTGGCCGTCTGGGGACCTCCCGAGCGTCCTGCAGGGCTCGTGCTGGCACGTGCCCACGCCTGGGCGGGGAGGGCAAGACTCTGGGAGGGCCGGCGCCCACGCCCCAGGTCCCTGCACCCAGCACCTGCCCGGCGAGGGTCTTCCCAGAAAACACTAGGTTTCTGAGAACTGACTGGGCGCCTTTCAGTTGCGATGTTTTTATTTGTAAGGATTCCTCAGCAGATGTCACTTCAGGAAAACCTGCCCTTGGCGAGCAGGGCTCTGAAGACTCCCCGACAGTAGGGGGTGGGGGGCATCTGGGAGGGTGTGCCCTGGGCCCTGGGGGGTGGGTACAGGCCAACCCGCAGGGACCAAACGCGGCGTCGCCCGCCCGGCCCTCGGGCGCTGCAGGTCGAAGACCGCCCTGCGCCTGCACTTCGAGGTGTGCAAGGGGCTGCAGGGCCACCTGGAGCTCCTGCCCAAGACCGCCTGCATCCAGGCCCTGTCGTCCTACTCGGTGCGGCTCAAGTTCCTGCCCAGGTGCGTGGCGCTGCGGGGTCCCTCCGCCCGGTGGGGGGGGACTCTAGGTGAGAGCCGGAAGCTGGCTCGACGCCCACGTCGTGGCCCTGTGTTTCTTACCTTTTATGTAATTTTTAGCTCTCGTCTGAATTCAAAACACACTCATAGTTCAGCATTTTGTCGTTTCGCAAATATAAAGAAGAAAAGAACATTCGAGTGCCTCCTGTCTCTTTCAGACGCTCCCTCCCAGAAGATGCCGGGAAGTATTTTGACAAGGAAAGCAGAGTCCTGGAGGCCCCGATGACTATCTGGGTGGCTGACCAGGTCTGTGTGGGGTACTTCTGGGAGCGCGGGCGCCCTTGGGGAGCAGAAGGCACGGGGGAGACGGAGGGAGGGTCTTTGTGGATCGGAGAGAGGCCCCGAGTGCTGTCCAGGGCCGGCAGGGCTGTCCCCAGGGCACCCAAACACACACATGTGTACAGTCCACCCCACACGCAGATCCAGGTGCCCAGGAGTGTGCACATCCTCCGTACACACGCCACATGTGAGCACACAATGCACCGCACACGTAGACGCACAGGTGCACACGTGTGTGCACATGTGCACTCCTGCACCTGCCCGCCCGTGCTGCCCGTCCCAAGCCAGGGGCCAACAGGGAAGGGGTTGTGTCCCTGAAAGGTGCACCGTCGGCCATCAGCTCACAGCCGGGATGGTGCTGTTCTCATTTTTGGAAACACTTGCGTAAACTGACCTCGGTGACCGGATGCGCTTGCCCTCCGCACTTCAGATCAAACCCGTGGGGTTTACTGTCCACGCCATAGTCACCACCTCGGACCTGGAGCTCAGCCCCTCGGGGGTGGACTTCGGCTACTGCACCATCTACGAGGCCATCAGGACCCAAGTCAGCCTCTGCAACCACTCCCTCCTGCCCCAGGAGTTTGGGTTCGTCAGGCTCCCCAAGGTGCCTCGTGTGGTCAGAGCGGGAGGTTTGGGGCATGGGCTGCTGCCCAGGGTCCAGGCGCCTGATCCACTCCCGGACTCCACACTCACCTCCAGGCACCTCGGCCGGGGCGTCTCTCTGGCTGTCCCTCTCCTCATGCCCGCGGCCCCATCCCCACCTCACGCTGCCTCTCTTGCCCTCTGTCCGCCCGCTGCACCCTCAGGATCCAGAGTCCTCTCCCCACCCTTCCTTCCAGGACTCTTGACGGCCTGGCCCTGCAGGGCGGCCAAGACGAGGCCCAGGCCTGGCTGTCCTCACTCCTCCAGGGCCCCTGCTGCCCGCTCACATATATGCGGACACAGTCACACACACAGACACACACACACACGTGTACATGTGCCTGCAGACACATACACACACTCATATCCACACGTGCTCACGTGCCTGCAGACGCACACTCGCACATACACTCACATACACACAAATGCTCACATGCAGGCAGACACACACAGACATGCACGCACACCACCCTCTCACACACACTCATCTGCACACATGATCACATACGCAGGGGCTCACACCCATGTAGCACACTTACATGCATCTTACATGCATGTAGCCACACACACATCCACACTCGCTCACACACTGCCGCGCCCCGGCCACACGCATGTCCGTGCCGGCTCCCTGCAGCCCTCCCCAGCAGGTCACTGAGTTTTCGCTTTGGCATCCATGGTCTTCCGTTTGCCAGTTTGTGGACATCCAGCCCAATGATGGGTTCGGGACAATCCTGCCGCTGGAAACTCTGCAACTCGACGTAATCTTTCAGCCCACCAAGGCCAAAGAGTACAACTTCGAGCTCGTCTGCAAGTCAGAGATTAACCGGTAAGCTTGGCAGGAGGGGGGCGCATGGAGGGCCCTGGCAGCCAGCTTGGGAGGAGCCGCCCCTGGCCATCCAGGCTGACCACAGGGCTGGGCAACAGTGCCGGCCTCAGGAAGCTTAGACCCAGGTCCGTACGCTTGGGATCCAGGCTGCCTTGCAGGCATGTGTGCTATGCACATGTGTGAGTGCACCTGTGGGCGTGTGTGAGTGTGCAGAGCATCCCCTGGGCATGAGCCCCGCTTGCCCTCATGCACCGTGTGATGGCCCAGTCTCTGGACCTCCCTGGCCTCCGTGTCTACGCTGAGAACTGGGGCTAAGAAGGTGCTGGGGAGGGAGAAGTGGACTGTACGTGGAGGGGGTCTGGCACAAGGGCCGGCTCTCGCTACTTGGGATCGTCAGCCTCTGGTCTGGAATGTGGTGGGCATCCCGCCCCCGTGGAACCAGCCCTCCTGCCCCTCTCCTTCCCTTCCTCTCCAGTCCCCACCCACAATCCAGCCCGAGCTGCTGTCTGGTCCTGGCTGGGGGCCTGGGCAGCCCTGGGTAAGGTCGGGCTGATGCCCTCCTCCAGCCGGGCATGTGGCCATGGCGGGACAGGCGGGCCCAGGATCTGACACACCTGAGGGAAAGCAGGAAGGGGTTCACGGTCGTGATCTTTGGGAGCAGAGTGCAGTTAGAACCCGTGGAGGAAACCAGGCACCAGACTCTGCCACCCTGCTGCGTCCCACTGCCCGCCCCTCCCCTCGGACTTAGTGACCCGTCCGTGGGCTGGGACCCTTCTGGGCTTGTTCACAACGCTCTCAGCCTCTGGAAAACAAACCCCAGGAAAAGAGGGGATTGTGAGATAACCTCAGTGCTCAGGACCTATGGTAGAAGCTCCGTAGATATTTGCTGATTGAATGTGCGTTTAGTGTTTCTTCAAGAACTATCTACGTATAAATTGAAACTGCCAAACTCAGCCAGGAGCCGTCTTGGGGAGGATAGGAAAGCTCGAACTGTGAGACCTCAGGGGTTAAAGCAGGGCGTGCGGAGCCCAGAGGAGATAGATAAATAAATAAATAAATATTTAGGCAATTTTTTATTTTTTTTTTGCGGTACGCAGGCCTCTCACTGCTGTGGGCTCTCCCGTTGCGGAGCACAGGCTCCGGACGCGCAGGCTCAGCGGCCATGGCTCACGGGCCCAGCCGCTCCGCGGCATGTGGGATCTTCCCGGACCGGGGCACGAACCCGTGTCCCCTGCATTGGCAGGCAGACTCTCAACCACTGCGCCACCAGGGAAGCCCCCCCCCAAATTTTTTTAAACATGACAGAAAAGGAAAGAAAAATGGGCAATAAATAAATAAATATTTTTTTTCTTTCTTTTTTTTTTTCCCTAGGAAGGCTTTATTTTTCTGCCAGGCAGAAGGGAAGACACAGCAGGCTAGCGCCTCAAGAACAGTGTCCCCCTTCCTTCGCAAAACAGTCACAGCTGGCATCAGGCAGCCCCCATAATTGGGTCTTTTTGTCTCTGCGTTATTGGCCTGCGACTTCTTTTCTGAAATGCAAATGCTACAAGGGGTGATCTGCTACAAGGGGGTGCAGGATGTAACTCACATAGTGTTTTAGAGTAATAGGTCAGCTTTGTGAAGCACAAATCTAGTTACAGACACTACAGATTAGTGACAGTTAAAAAAAAACAGGGAGTGAAGAACTCTTTCAGGCCAGGTTATGTTTCTTCTCTAGCCTGTTCGCTGTTCCCTTTATTTTCCTTGTTCTCAGGAGAGGGAAAACTTCATTTCTATTTTTGCTGCAAACTAATTCCCCACTGCTAGTTCATTCTCTCCGTATCAATGGAGGAAGGGAAACGGGCGTCGTTCTTGTCTGGCCGAGGACAAAACTTCAGTCTTGCTCCACTTGACAAACACCAGCTGTGCGGCCCAGGGGCCCATCTATCTCCAATTTACAATCCCCCTCCCCCCCGCCGAGAGACATGAACCCCAGGAAATCTTTATTGGGAGGATGAGGGATGATGGCCTGTCTTCTGTAGCTTCTTCAGGCTGGCAAGGGGCTCGTAGACCCTGCTTAGCTGGGGTCACGGAGCTCTCACCCTGTCTAATTAAGGGCCCCAGGGTGACCTCTGCTGTTGTTTTGGCAGGATCTGTTCTGAGAAATGGCTGGAATCTTTGCATCATCATTATCTTGATGTAAACCTATTGTAATCTGATAAGCGTCCTTCCATCCAGTTTGGAGATAGTCCTTTAAATTACGTCTTTTCCAGTATGTACATAATGCCCTGGTTGTAGGTCGTGGGGCATCTGATCAGATCTAGGGGAATTCCTCCCTTTTCAAGTTCCCGAAAATACCTTGAGATTTCTGTACCTGTTAGTGAGGTAGCCTTCCTAATTTACCTGATAAAGCTGCTGGGGACCCAACAGTTTCCAGGCTTGTAGGTGCTGACGGGTGCGTCGCGACTTCCGTACACCCTCTTTCTGGTCCTCCAATATTTAGTGTTTCCTCGGAGTGGAAGTCCAGGCCGGCACGGGCAAGAGAAGAGAAGGTGTCCTTGAGGCAAAAGAAGCCTCCGCAGCCGCTAGGTCAGCCTCTCCCCCGTTCTCCACCGCAGCCTCGGAGTTCCGCAGCCAAGTCAGACACAGCCCTGTGGCAGGGAGTCCGTGGCGATCTGGACTCAGAGATATCCTCCAACCCTCCGCTCTCCTGAAGGAGGCTGGCATGGAGAGAGATTCCCGAGCTTCCGATCAAGCCAAGGGGCCCTGTGGGGCCCAATAAATATATTTTTAAATGCAAAAAATTTTTTTAAGTTTAAAAGCTTCCCAAAATGAAAGATGCAGATGGCTTCACTGATGAGTTCTTCCAAACATTTAAAGAAAAAATGATGCCAATTTGACACAAATTTTCCAGAGAGAACAGGAGAAGATGGGAAATCTTGCTGCCCTCAGCCCAGTACTGCTGCTGCTGCTGATGGTGATGATGTTGATAATGATGATGTTGATGGAGATGGAGGTGGTGATGACGGTGATGTTGATAATGACGACGGTGATTATGATGATGGTGATGATGATGATGGTGGTGACAATGATGATGGTGGTGATGGTAACGATGATGGTGATGATTGTGATGGTGATGGTGACAATGATGATGGTGATGGTGATGATGATGGTGATGATGATGGTGGTGATGATGATGGTGATGACGATGGTGATGACGGTGATGATGGTGATGGTGTTGATGGTGGTGGTGATGACGGTGATTATGGTGATGGTGATGATGGTGGTGATGGTGGTGGTGATGGTGGTGATGACGGTGATGATGATGGTGGTGATGACGGTGATGATGATGGTGGTGATGACGGTGATGATGATGGTGATGATGGTGATGATGATGGTGAGATGGTGGTGATGATGGTGATGATGGTGATGGTGATGACGGTGGTGATGGTGATGATGGTGATGACGGTGATGATGGTGGTGATGATGGTGATGATGGTGGTGATGGTGGTGATAACGGTGATGACGGTGATGATGATGGTGATGATGGTGATGATGATGGTGGTGGTGGTGATGATGGTGATGACGGTGATGATGGTGATGATGGTGGTGATGATGGTGATGATGATAGTGGTGATGGTGATGATGGTGATGATGATGATGCTGGTGATGGTGATGATGATGATGGTGATGACATTCCAGAGGTCAGGCACACCCCCAGAGCAGGGCTGATTGTACCCTTGGCCTGGCCCCTGTGACGGGCACCAGCTGCCTGTGTGACCAGATAAAAGAAGCTGGAGGCTCGCACGTAGCTAGGCACGGAGGCCAGGCATGTTGCATGTCTGCCTCTGAGGTCAGGAGAACATTCCCCACACGCCGATGGGCTCATCTCACCTCGGTGGTTTTTGAGGGGGAGAGAAACATGTATAGCGTGCACGGAGAAAAAAGCATTTTTTCAGCAAACGTGGCCCTGGGTGTCCTGGGTGAACCCGCTGCCTGCAGGTCGCAGCATCTGCCTGGGCCTGGGTGATGGGACCTGATGGTCTTTCCCTGCAGCAAAGTGGAGCAGGACCTGAGAGAGCCACGGGGGGCTCCTCAGAGGGACATCGGAAGACACATGGTCACAAGAATGGAAAGGAAGGGGCTGGAGGGGACTTGGGTGGGCCCCCCACCCCCAGTTCCCAGGTCAACGGAGCAAGGCCACAGGCCGCGTCCCTCACAGTCCCTTGAACCAGCTGGGAAACAGCTCCATCACCTTCCTGAAGTGACTCCAAGCAGCTCTTACTTTTTATATGTAGTGATTATCACATTCCATACATTTGTGCTATTTCAACTAATTAACTTGTAACAATAACCTCAATGACATCTCCACCCAGAAGGAATTTTTTTAACATTTAGAGCCTGTGGTCACAGGACACAAAGATATACATTGAAATATTTCAACCTATGAACACATTTTTGTTACGGACAAGTATGACAGGGCCATCGACATCACCTCATAAAGCATTAAAACATATGTAATTAGGATAAAATCCAATGGCAGGAGTGCAATGGAAATAGGAGTTCAAAGCAACATGGACTGTAAATTTTCCACTGGTTAAAATCCCAAATATCTGTTCTTTTTTCTTAAAACCGGATGGTGGCAAGAATCAATTCACGGGGTTTCCCTGGTGGCGCAGTGTTTGGGAATCCGCCTGCCAATGCAGGGGACATGGGTTCGAGCCCTGGTCCTGGAAGATCCCACATGCTGCGGAGTAACTAAGCCCGTGCACCACAACTACTGAGCCTGCTCTAGAGCCCACAAGCCACAACTACTGAAGCCTGCGCACCTAGAGCCCTTGCTCCGCAATAAGAGAAGCCACCACAATGAGAAGCCTGAACACCACAACGAAGAGTAGCTCCCGCTAGCCGAAAGTAGAGAAAGCCGCGTGCAGCAACAAAGACCCAACACAGCCAAAAAAAAAGAAAAAGAATCAATTCACTATGGTATATAGATTCCCATGTTTATATTTAAGGAGTAAGTTATCAGGTTTTTTAAAATATTTATGTATTTGGCTGTGTCGGGTCTTAGTTGCGGCATGCAGGATCTTTAGTTGCAACATGTGGGATCTAGTTCCCTGACCAGGGATCAAACCCAGGCCCCCTGCATTGGGAGCGCAGAGTCTTAACCACTGGACCACCAGGGAAGTCCCCTATCAGTTTTATTTTTTAAATGTCAGTGAATATTTAAGGAAATAAGCCAGAAATTACCTGCTTTGCAAATGTTTAAACTTGTGATTAAATGTTTAACTATCTTATTAAAATGTGCACAGGGGCACAAAGTATTTTCAAAATTTACTAAAATTTTGAGCTGAACTGCCCACGCTGTCACTTCCAGGTGCTTCAAGCTGACGTGCCGGGCTGTGGGTGTCCACCCGCTCCTGGAGCTGTCCCACTACCAGGTCAAGTTTGCGGCCACCTCCTTGTACAACACGTCGGTGGCCACCCTGTACGTCATCAACTCCCGCCTGAGCATGAACCCGCCGACGCCCTTGGTACCCCGCATCGGCTTGGAGGACACATCCCCTGTGGGGCCCACATCTTTCGAGTTCCTGCTGCCCCCAGACTCCCCCATCACCATCTCACCCTCGGTGGGCACCGTGTGGCCAGGAAAGGTGGGTGTGGGCCCCACGGGTGGGCTGGGGCGGGGCCAGCCCAAGGGGCCGGTCTCTACTCTCCCTGGACCGCAGCGATTCAACCAGACAGCAGACGTGGAGATCAACCTGGATTCTTATCAGACCCAAGCAGGCCACGGTGCCCTCCGCCAGCCCAACTTGGCCCCAGAGGCGGGGCACCCACGGGCAGCTGACCCCACGGGCCCCTGGCTGGAGGGAGGGTGTGCAGCCCTTGGATCTCACAGCAGATGGGCACAGAGACCACACAGCGCCTGGTCACCAGGAGCACAGGGTGCCTGCCCACCGGCTGATTGGCGAAAGGTTTCCCCACCACTGCTTTTGCTGATAAAGCAGAAAGAGCCCGGGCCTGGAGGCAGAGACTCCCTGGGGCCATCACAGCCCCTCCGAGCTGAATTCCTTACCTTGACAAGTCAGGGGTGACAGCCACTGTGAGGGGACTCAGTGGGAAGGGGCACATGCAGGCCCTGGACCCTGGCAGTGTCTCAGTGATTATTGAAATGCATTTTAGTAAACTGAGCAAATTCAGCTTAAGTCATGGTTCCCCTCTCCAAGGGGGTTACTGCAGCCGTTACCCACCCTGCTCCCTTGCTGCACTGAGCACGGGGCAGGCCGTGATGAGTGAACCCCCTTTGGGACCCGGGGCTGTCCCAGGGGGTGGACTGCAAGGTGGACGTGCTTCAGAAAGGGGGACAGGTGAGGGTGCAGGGACTCACCCCCAAGTCTCAGTGGCTGAACACAAACGTCCCCTTCTCACTCGTGCCCCGTGGGCAGTGGGATGGTCCATCTCAGGACCGCCCCCCCGCGTGGTGAGAGGGGCTTGGTGATCATGTCTGCAGCCACCCCAACTTCCGGGGGCAAAGGTCAGGAAGGACCTTCCAGAAGGGCTCGTCTAAGCTGAGACCCCAAAGCAGAGATGGGGTATCACCCCAGGATGTCCAAGAGCGTGACCAGGGAATCCTGGCGGTGGCGGCAGCGGGGTGCTGGGGGCACCCACAGGGGCCCCTCTGCCCTCCGGCCTCTCTCCTCACAGAGGTGCCTGGTCCGGGTGGCCTTCCGGCCCGTGCTGACCCGCGAGCTGATCCACCAGGAAGCCTTACAGGCCCTGACCAAAGAAGCTGAGGCCAAATCGGTACATGGGGGGGCGGGGGGGGGAGCCTGGGGCGGGAGACGGGGGTGCTGCCCACTGTGCACCAGGCCGCTGCACAAAGGCTTGGGAACAGGCCCCACCGGCCTTGAGGCTGGGGGGCCGGGGGTCAGGAGCCCTGGGCAGACTTCTCTGCAGCCTCGTGTGTGTGGAACTGTTTCAAGAGGTTAACACTTTTCCTCGGCAAGGCTCCTCCCTCCCCTCTTGAAAGCATCGCTAGGCGAGGTGGAGCCCCAGACGGTGGTCCTGGGAGGGTGGGCCGGGCCCCTGTGCACTGGTTAGCAGGGGGCTTGCCCTTACAATGGAGGGGGAACAGATGAACCTCAAAGGGGCCTGTGCATCCTAGCAAGTTCAGGCCTGGAGAGGCAGCCACCGCCGGGCTCCTGCCAGGAAAGGGCGTCCAACAGAGCTGGGCAGTCAGAGCCCAGGGCCTGCCTGCTGCTGCCCTGGGGACGCAGAGACCCCGCGACTCCCCGCGGCCTCTGGGGCCTGATCTTGAGCACCCGTGCTGTCACAGCAAGCGCAGGAGGAGGGGCAGGGCCTGCAGCCCGCTGGCAGGGCAGTGAGGCTGGGGGCAGGGCGCAGGGAGCAGGACCCCCAGTTCGGCCAGCCCTCCGCCCTGCCCCACCCCGGGCCTCGGTCTCCCCGATGGTAAAGACAGACACTGGGGTCTCCGCACCTGCCGACGGTGTCCCCCAGGGAGCCGCTTGGAGTTTGGGCCCCTGGGCTCCTGCCCTGGGCGGTCTGCCGGGAGCAGAGTCCCCGGCGCAGCCCCACAATTGGCCTCCCACCTCACACTCCCAAAAGGACACGGCCACCCAGAGGAAGGACCAGCAGAGACAGTCCTCCATACTGCGGCTGCAGAACCGAGACCGGCTGTCCCAGGCCTCTGCCTCCCAGCCCCTGGAGCTGCAGAAAGAGGACCTCACGTCCAGGTGGGCCCGAGAGAAGGCTGCCCCCCACAGAGACTTCCTCCACCTGGAGCAGAGCTGTTTGGAACCTTGTGGCTGGAAGGCCAGGGTGGGGCTGGCTTCAGATACAGCTGGAACCAAGAGTCCCCTCAGGCTCTGCCTTCCTGGGCACCTGCTCACCTCCCTCCCCTGGGGCCCTAGGGCCCAGGGTCCCTGTGAACAGCCTCAGGCCAGCGGCTGGGGAGATGCTGAGCCCCTGACTCCCATGTTCCCAGCTCAGCAGCCCCAGCCTCCCCAGAGAACTGCAATGGGCTTGAGCCACTCGCCAGCCCTGGACCCTTGCCTGTGGCTCCAGGAACATGGCGTTCTGCTTAGGTGCCTGACCAGACCCCGGGGGAGCGGGGAGGCCGCCACAGCAACCAGGGAAGGGGTGAGAAAACCAGCTGGTCAGACAAAACTGGGACAGCCACAGCCTGGGCCACAACGTGGCCCCCCAAGGCTGCCACCTCATACCCTCTAGCCCAGGGCCCTGGGGAGCAGGCATGGCCTTATGGACCCCTCCACGGAGGGCAGCGCGGGGCCTCTTGGGCCGCTGGGGGCAGCCTAGGGATAGGGGTGTGAGAGCACCTTGCCGGTTCCACTGCAGCTCCCAGGAGTACCAGGCTGCGCAGGCCACCCTGACCAGATCTTTCCAGGGCAAGTTTGACAAGTTTGTGGTCCCCTGTGTTGTTGCCAGTGGTGACACCAAAGACAGGAAGGGGACGGAACCCCTGAGCTTCAGGTGCGGTGCTCTGGGCAGGGTGGGGCGTGGTCGGCCAAGAAGTCACCGTCCCGGCTCTGCAGCCCCCAGATCTGGGCGGGGCCGGCATGGGGTCAGGCTGAGAGGGCGGGGCATGCGGCGCCCACTCCGCCCTCAGCAGCTCCCCGCCACCTCAGTGCCCACAGCACCGTGTACCTGGAGCTGTGGTGTCCAGCGGTAGCACCATCCATCGTGGTGACGTCCGACAAAGGCAAGACCATCGCTGACTTCGGCGACATCGCTGTAGGTGTGTCCTGATCGGGCCCAGCCCCCCACGGCCATCCCCCACCCATAGGGACCCAGGCACCCCATCACCGCCTGGGCTCCCATGCCCCACCCCCAGGCCTGGGCAGTGACCTGACTCCCCCGTTTCAGGACAACGCGGCATAAAGAAAGTCTCCATCCAGAACATCTCCCCCGAGCGTCTCGACGTATCCTTGTCCATACCCGGCCCAGGCAGCCTGCTGCAGGGGGACAGGGGCGTCTGGTGAAGGGCTGCGGCCCCGTACTTGTCACCCATCCTTGACACTGGGCCATCAGCTGGAGTACTCCGTGCTGAACCCCAACGGCCCCTTTGTCCTGCTGAATCCCATCGGCAAGCTGGTGTCTGGAGAGACCCAGGTCCTGGAGCTGTCCTTCTCCCCCCGTGAGAGTGTCCTGGTGAGTCCTAGGCCCACCCTGAGCCGGGCTGCAGCCCTGGGGCTCCACGGCCCCAGTCTCCACTCTGCACACCCGCCAAGTGCCCAGGCCCGTAGTCGTCCAGCCAGGCCTGGGGAGCCGCTGGCCCTCCTGGGCCCTGGCTTCTTGCTGGAAGGAGAAGGAGAAGGCCAGGGAGCTCCAAGCCATCTTAGGTCCCGCACATCCTGAGCCAGCTGCTCCGAGACGGAGCTCCCACACCTGTCTCTGACACGTGTCTGCTCCACGCTAAGGGACGTGGTCTCCCCAGGCCCGGGAAATGCTGGAGGTCATCACCAAGAGAGGCACGCTCTCCCTGGCCCTCGTGGGCACAGGCGTGGCGTCCATGACCACGTGCTCCATTGAAGGAGGCGTCCTCAACATGGGCTACGTGATCGCCGGAGAATCCACCTCCGCGGGCTTCAAGGTAAAGCGCGTGGCAGGGACACGGCGCCTGCCCCGCCTCCTGGGAGGGGTCGTGCCTCAGGAGGGGGTCAGCCCTGCCTTGGTCAGGGAGCCGGTGCGTGTGCAGGCCGCTCCCACCCCACCCGCCAGCAGCGCCTCCACGGCCCTCTCTAGCAGGAGAAGCTGAGGATGCACACCCCCCTCCCCCACCTCCCTGGTGCCTCTGCTGCCCGGGCCTCCCGCCTCAGGGCTTTTGCGTGGGCTGCCCCACCTGGGATTGGGGGCAGCTCAGCTGAGGGGCGGCTCAGGGGAGGGGCCGTGTGGGCTCCGCAGCCCGGGCAGGGAGGCGCGCCTGCCTCTTGCTGCTCCCCAGGGCCTGAGGGGCGTGGCAACCTTAGGATGGAGCCGCCCACAGGACACCTGCTTCCCTGCCCGGTTTAGTCCAGGTCCTGACAGCACAGCCCAGGCCAGGGATTCCAGGGAGTGTTTTTTGGGGGGATGGGGTGCTCTCAGTGGAAGAGGGTGAGGGCAGAGAAGAGCCTGGGCAGGGATGCTGGTTCGGCTGAAGGCCAGCCTGAGCCTGACTGCCCAGGGTGTGGCCCAGGGGCAGCAGAGGGAGCTGAGACCTGGTTGCAGCAGCCCGTCCATCGGTTGGCCAGTCCAGCTGGTCCAGTGACTGAGCCCTGCTCCTTGCAGCTGCAAAACGATTCCCCGCTGCCCATCAAGTTCTCCATGCAGTTGGACAGCCTCTCCACCGGGAGCGGAGACGAGCACCGGCTGCCGCAGTTCCTGGCCTCCCCGGCCCAGAGGACGGAAGTCGTGGGTGAGCTTGGCCGGCTGGGGGGGTGACCGCTGCTGGCAGGGGACTGTGCGGGGCGTGGGGGTGCGGGGTTGGGGGGCGCTGGGCACTGCGGGGGGAGCCGGACCTGCCAGGCCACCCTACCCCCAGGCACGCAGAACTACAGCGGCCAGAGCGTGTTCAGCGTGGTCCCGGTGGAGGGCGTCATGGAGCCGGGCAGGGCGCAGGACTTCACCGTGACCTTCAGCCCGGACCATGAGAGCCTGTACTTCTCCGACCGGCTTCAGGTCGTGCTCTTCGAAAAGGTGCGGCTCCAGGAGCCCAGCCCGGACCCAACCCGCCCGCGTCCGCGTGTCTGAGGCCCTCGCCCTCCCCCAAACGGCCCCACATTGGAGTCCTGTTGCCTGGGGGCTCTGCGTCAGGTTGGGGGTCATGCGGTGGAGAGACCAGAGTCCTGAGTCCCACAGGCCTGCACCCCAGCACTGCCTACTCCCGGAGCCCCATTCGCGGGTCACGGACCGAGTCTGCTGTGCTCCTGCCCCCAGAAAATCTCCCACCAGATCCTCCTGAAGGGCTCGGCCCGCAAGCACATGATGTTTGTGGAAGGCGGAGACCCCTTGGATGTGCCTGTGGAGTCCCTGACCGTGATCCCTGCCTTGGACCCCGAGCGCACAGAGGGTGAGCCCTCTGAGGTGCTGGGAGCCCCAACAGGGCCGGGGCGGCAGTAGGAGGACCAGGCCTGTTCTGACCGCACCCTTGGCCCCGGAGGCCTGCGTGTAGGGCCGGCATTCCCGGCCCAGCCCCCAAAGCCGGCTGTCCTCACCCAGCCCCGCCCACTACCCTTGCCGGACCCAGCTCCCACACTCCCTTGGTGGTACCCCCCCTGCCCTGAGCCCCCAGCCAGGCCCTCCCTCTCCAGAAGCTGAGGAGCTGAAGCCCATCCTGGTAACCCTGGCTTATGTCCAGTTGGACACGGACACGCCGGCCCCACCTGCCACCCGAGAACTGCAGGTGGGCTGCATCCGGACCACCCAGCCGTCCCCAAAGAAGGTGACCACAGCACTTCCCTGGCCTGCCTGGCACCTCTGCATCCACCACTGCCTGGGCAACCCAGGCCCCTCCTGGCCTTGCCCCTCGATAGGTGTGGGGTGGGCAGCCTGCTGGTCAGGGCTGAGAGGGCAGGTGCTGGGCTCCCTCATCCCCAGTCCCGCCGCTTCCCGGGAGCTGTGCCCGCCCACCTGCTGACAGCACCAATGCCTGCAGGCTGTCGAGTTCAGCCTGGACAGCGTCGTGTCCCTGCAGCACAAGGGCTTCACCATCGAGCCCTCCAAGGGCTCTGTGGAGCGCGGCCAGACCAAGACCATCAGCATCTCCTGGATGCCACCCATCGACTCTGATGTAGGTGCCTCGGACGGCGGCCAGGGAGCCTTCGAAAGCCACAGGCTGGGCAGGATGACAGCCCTGCCCCCGCCCAGGGAGGGGGCTGCAGGGGGGCCCTGGGCGGGTGAGGTGGGCAGCGCCGCGGCCAGAAAACATCTGCCCGCTGTGCCAGCTGACCGAGGGTCCCCCTCCTTCCCCGCCTCTCCCCTTCCAGCCGGACCACCCACTCATGGTGTCAGCGCTGCTGCAGCTCAGGGGGGATGTGAAGGAGACCTACAAGGTCCTCTTCGTAGCGCGGGTGGTGACGGGCCCCTGAGGCCACAGGAGTCTCTCCACAGAGCCCCCTCGGATCTTCCTGCCGCATTTGAAGCCCTCTCCCGGTCTGTGGACCCAGCAGAGCCAGCCAGGGGCCTGGGACCTGGACATCCCTGCTGGGCAGCTTCAAAAGGGTGGCCCCCCACATGGCCCCATGGCCGGGGCACCCCAGCTCCACAGGCACGGCCACCTCCTGCTGCCCTGTATCCAGTGAGCCCGGGGCCAAGAGCTCCTGTCCCAGCCCCACACTCAGAACCGGCAATGAGGCCAGTCCTGACCACAACCTGCTCCCAGCCTGAGCCCCTCGGAGCCCCCAGCCCCACCAGCACCCGCACAGCCTTTCAAGGTCCTGGTGGGGGGAAGAGCTGCGCCCGCCCACGTGTCAATAAACCCTGTGTGAACCTGTGCATCCAGGCCTGCAGTGTGGGCCACGGTGAGCCCTGCGGTGAGCCCTGCGGTGAGCTGTGAAGGAGAGATGCGGACAGAGTCCCAGGGGGGCAGCCCCTGTTTCCCACCCTCACTCACAAGTCAGTCCATAAAACAGTGAACTCGGCCTGGAAGACTGAGCCCTGGGGGAACAGCTGGGCGTGGGGGGGGGCGGCTTGCGGGGCTCCACACCCAGAGAGGCCGGCGGGGAGGGAGGGGGGCGACAGGCTCCAAAGCCCAGGCGGCCCCTTAGACCTCCCTGCTCCTCCCAAGTTCCAGGGTCCCTGATGCCCCCAAGCAAGGAGCGAGCAAATGTTGGGGACACGCCCTCACTGTGTCCTCCCTCACGGCCCAGCCAGGGTCCGAGGGACACCCCGCCCATGAGACTCTGTTGGGAGCCCAGAATAGTGCCTGCACCCAGCCCCTGCCTTCTGGAGAGTGGCAGGTTAGACACTGTCCCCACAGAGCCCCCCCATCCGGGCCCCCTGTGTACACCCCAGCACGCCCAGCCCGCCCACGCCACCCGCGTGCCTCCCCCAGGCGAGCACTCGCAGCCTTCCCTGGCAGGAGTGGAGGGCAAGGTGCACCCGGGGAATTCCCTGGGCACAGGCTTCAGGACACCAGCCTGGAGCCCTCACCCCACTTCCTCGGTGCCTGAAAGTCTGCCATCTCCCTAACCTTGAGCCAGTGACGGTGTCCACAGAGCAGCATTTTGCAGGACTTCAGTCTGGTGGGCAGACCCAGGTCCTTTCCTAGCCCTCACAGGGGCTGCTTTCTCACTAGGTGAGAAGAGAAGCCAGGGTCCTGCAGCCCAGGCCAGGCCCCAGGAGGAGGTCCTCCCTGCAGAGCACTACCCCTGCCTCCCCCTCAGGCTGGCCTGTGGGAGGGGCAGGCCACTCTCCTTTAAACCCTGGCCTGGCTCTCAGGGTTTAGAACCAGCGGACCCTGGTACTCACAGCCCAAGGCCCTGCCTGCACTCCTGCCTGCTGGCTGGACCAGTGCCCATCCCCCTCCCTCCCACTCCTGAGCCGGGCCTCCGAAGCAGAATGGAGGAAGAGGGTAGTCAGGAGGGGCCTTGGGGGCCATGGTACAGCCAGGAGGTGCTGGACAGCTGCAGGACAGAGGCAGGGCAGAGATCATGGAGCAGGTAGCTGGCAGATCTAGGCATGAGAGAGCCAAGCCGAGGAGGCCCTGCCCTCAAGGAGCTGCAGTCACTTCCCCTCCAGTGGGGAGATGCTTGTGGAGTACGTCCTGAGTGCAATGAAGAAAAACACGGCAGGGTAGCTTCTCCTCCCACCCTCCCCAGACAAGACACACCACCCTGCACCTTGCCGTGCTGACCACCTCCCTCAGCCTGAGCGCCCGGATGGCGGAGCGGAAGGCAGAGGGGCAGCGAGCGGGCACACTAAATGTAGTTGAACAGCGCGCTAGGAACGCCCCAGCGTCTTGACTGCTGCAACCCTTACCTTGAGCACCGGGGTGTGTGCGAGGCGTGGCCACGTGTGTCCTGGCCGCCACCCTCCGAGGCCACACCCTGTGCAGACCGGGCCACAGCTGTTCAGGGTGCGCCCCGGTCCACCCCAAGCCCGACTGCAAGAAGCCAACGGGGCGAGACCGCCCCCCGCCCCGCGATCCTAGGCTGAGGAAACACAGAGAAAACGGACCTGATGGGAGGGCCAAGAGGTGGGGCTTGTGGGCGTGGCTTGTGTGGGCGGGGCCCTGGAGCGGGGGAATCTAGGGCCTGCCCAGAGCCTGCGGGGGGGTGGGGGCCGCTAAAGGGCGCGGCTAACCTTGGGCGGAGGGTAGGGGCGAGGCACATGGGCGCGGCTACAGGGCGAGCCCTCCAATGGACGCGGTCTCGGGGGGCGGGGTTTGCGCTGGGCGGTGGCCTAGGGGCGGGGCCTCCATAAAGCCTCGAGGCTAGTGGGCTCGCGCTTCCCGTCGGCGCTGAGCATGTTCGCTGGCGCCCTAGCTGACCGCGGGCTCCTGCTGCTGCCGCCGCTCCTGCAGCTGCCGCAGGTGGGTCGCGGGGCGCTCGGCTCGTGCACCGCGGGGCGGGTCTGCGCTCGGCGCGCCCTGGCCCGGGCTCACCCCTGTCCCCACAGGTGGCGCTGGGCTTCGCGGAAGGCAGCTGCGACCCCTCGGATCAGTAAGTGGGGGCGGGGGGGAGGGAGCTGGGGTGGCCCCACCCTGGGGGAGGCTCGGGCAGGGCGGTCGGCCGGGCCCTGCCTCGCCTGTTCCAAGTGCCTCCGTCCCCGCAGGTGCCCGCCCCAGGCCCGCTGGAGCAGCCTGTGGCACGTGGGGTAAGTGGAGGCCGCGGCGCGCAGCCGGGTGCGACGGTTCTCCCCCGGGCCAGGCCCACCAGACCCCCACCCCGCCTGACTCCACGGCCGAGGCGTCGCCAGCACTGTCCCCCTCCTGGGCCGCTGGCGGGACGGCGCTGGGGCCCTCAGAGCCTGGCATGCTGACCCCAGCCTCCTCCCCCAGCACCAGGGGTGACCTCCTGCGTGGGTCCTGCCTGAGTCCCCCATGGCTAGGGACACCCCCGGGGCCCTGGGCAGGACTTCCCTTGTAGCCTGCTTGCCCACCTCCCACTCCCTCGCTCCCCGCCCCTGTGGGAGGCCCCTGTGAACATGGTCATTGGTGTGGGCACAGGACTGTGCAGTCGGTCTGGGACAGCGTGTCCTGGGAGTAAGCCCAAGGCCAGTTGTGGCCAGCCCTGGAGAGACAGCCAGGGCAGGCCAGCAGCAGGAGGCCAGGCCGGGCTGGGAGGAGGTCTCTGGCCTGGAGACAGAGTCCCTGGTTGTCTTTTACCCTATCCATCGCCTTGTCTTGGGCAACCGGGCTGTGACTGCCCCAGAGAGCAGGCGCCCAGCGGCCAGGGGTCGGTCCAGCGGCAGATGTCGCCCCCCCGCCCAGGCTCCTCCTGCTTGCTGTGCTCCTGCTGCTGCTGTGTGGGGCCACGGCCAGCTGTGTCCGCTTCTGCTGTCTCCGGAAGCGGGCGCACGCCCAGCCACACCTGCCATCAGCACCTGAGTCCTGCGACCTGACAGCCATCCCCGCGGACAGCGACAGCCCCATGCACAGCACTGTGTCATGTGAGTGCCGGCAGACCTCGCCCGGCGGCCCACCTGCCTGAAGGGGCGGCAGGGGACTGGTGAGGGCCAGAGCCACCCGTCGCCACAAACCCATTCTGGTTCCCTGCAGCCTACAGCTCTGTGCAGTACCCGCTGGGCATGCGGCTGCCCCTGCCCTTGGGGGAGCTGGACCTCGACTCTGTGACCCCTCCCGCCTACAGCCTGTATGCCCCTGAGCTGCCGCCCTCCTACGATGAGGCCGTCAAGATGGCTAAAACCAGACAGGAAGAGCCACCCCCCTCCCAGTAGCCCAGCCCCCTCCCTGAGGCCTCATGCCTAGAGACCCCTCCAGGGCCCCAGGGGTGGGGCCGCAATGCCCAACACCCCTGGCTGTAGCCCTGGTGCCCCCCCGGAGGGGGCAGGAAAGCTCTCCCGAGCCTCCCGATGCCACCAGCCACTCTGTGCTCACAGGGGACTGTGCAAGGGCACCCCAGCCCACCCTCACCATCCTTCCCGCCCGGGAAGGCCAGCCGTCCGGCACATTGCTGCAGCCCTGGCCTCGTTGCTATGTAACGCTGGGCATCTGAGCCAGCCGGCCCTGTGTTGGCCACACACACACACACACACACACACACACACACACACACGCTGCCTCGTTCAGCCCTGGCCCCTGGCTCAGGCCCAGCAGGCCCTCAGTCCAGATGAGGCCCCACAGACCTAAGCCTCAGGGCTCAGAGCCTGCTGTGATGTCTACAGCTTTTTGGAGAGAGAGAGAATAAAGTTTCTATCTAAGTGATCTCCATATGGAGGAAAGAGCTCCGGGAGGGGCCCTCGGGCAGCAGCCTCGCAGGGCAGGCAGGCAGCGTGAGTACGTGGTCCTCAACCTATGCCCAGCCTGGCCTTCCGGCTGGTGTCCGGAGCCCAGAGCTGGGCTGTAGGCAGTGTCGGGTGTCCCACAGAAGTGATGGCCCAAGTGTGATGGGCAGCTCAGGAGAACCCTCTCCCTCCTCCAGACCCGCAGCTTTGCAGCCCCTTTTTCCAGCCTTGGGACAGTGAAGCACACACGAGTCTGGCTGGAGCGTTTATTGGCCACGGAGCCGGCGTGGGGTGGATGACAGGGTGGGCGGCAGGGTGATGGCAGCAGGCAGCGGGCTTCCCACGGCCGCAGTGGCTGCTCCTACTGGACCAGCTTGAAGGACTCCCCAGTCATCATGGCCACGAACTCTGAGAGCAGAGGGACAAGTAGGCAGCCTGGCCTGACCCGGCCGCCGGGCTCCCGGGGCCCATCCCCCACTCACCCTCGTAGTCGATGGTCCCGTCCCCGTCCTTGTCGGCTTCCTTCATCATCTGCTCGGCCTCCAGCTCGCTGAGGGGCTCGCCCGCATTCATGAGCACGTACCTGCAGGAGCCTGCGCTGAGCGGCAGCCAGCGAGCCCTCCCCCCGGCCCCGCCCCCGCGCCGGCCCGGGGCCCTACTTGAGCGTGTCCCAGTCAATGTAGCCCTTGCCCTCCTTGTCGAAGATGCGGAAGGCCGCCCTGAGCTCACTCTCCTGGTTCTGGGCCTTCTCCCAGTACACCCCCATCAGCGCCAGGAAGCTGTCGCAGTTGAAGAACCCTTTCTCTGCGGGAGCAAGCAGCAGGTGCCCGAGTGAGGGCGGCGAGCCCCTCCCCACTCACACCCCGGTGACGCCCCTCCCGCTGCCCCTGGCGGCCTCACTGTCTCTGTCCACGTCCTTGGCCATGGAGGCCAGCTCGCCCTTGGTGGGGTTGATGCCCATCAGACTCATGAGCCGCTCCAGCTCGTCCGTCTTCACCGCCCCGTTGCCCTCCTCATCAAACATCTCAAAGACCCCCTTGTACTCCTCGATCTGCTCCGCCGTCAGGCGCTCCGTCTGTGGGGACACGGGCCCAGGCTCGCCAGGAGCCCCTCCACCCCTCAGTCCAGGGGAGGCTGGAGGCCCCAGCCCAGAGCAGGCTTGAGGCCAGGCGGCACAGGGATGGGTCTTGAAGGGAGAGCAAGGCTCCGCGAGGCCACTCAGGGGGGACGGCGCTCGAGGCAGGGGCAGGACAGCCACGTGAGAGTGCAGTGGGGCAGCGCTGGACAGCCAGTGAGGCCAGGGGAGGGACACCATGGCCAGCGTGGGGAGGAGCCTGGCCTGGGGGCCAGGGTGAAGGCCCCAGCCTGTTCTGGCATCCCAGAGTGATAGTCCAGGGCCGGGCCACCCTGCCTGCCACCGCCCCGGCCGCTTTCCGAAAGGGCTGCTCCGGCCTGGGCCCCAGAGCAAGAGCAGCGCCAGTGGCCGGCAGGGCCCGGCCTCGGGCCCCCCACTCCGCGCTCTCCCCCCAGCCTTATTGGACGTCTTCCTCAGGTCCCCAGAGACCCTCCCACCTTTGGTCACGGCCCCAGCCTGATCCCCGTGTGTGCAGAGGCCTGCCCGCCGTCCTCTCTCGCCCAGGCGCTGCCCAGCTCCTGCTGGACCACCCAGCCCAGCCCGCCGGGGGCTCTGCCGGGTGCCGGGAGCAGCCTTACCATGTCTGTGGCTGGCTGAGGGGGCACTGCACGGTGGCGCTGGAGCTGCTGTGGGCAGAGTGCAAGGGGCAGAGGGGGCGGCTGAGTTTTAGCGGATCCAGCTGCCCGGGGTCCCTGGGGTCCAGATTCCAAGAGCCTTTTATGGCCAGGAGATCCTGTCAGCCCTATTTTGGGACAGGTTGGCCCTTCCCCACGTGGCCCTTCCTGGCCTGAGCAGCCCCTCACCCCAGAGCTCCCTCTCTGACCCTGGGTCCCAGCCAAGGCCCCCCTGGGCCACGGCAAGGATGGACATCGTGGGCCAGGGCAGGAGAGGGGCTGTTCCCTTCTCCCCAGTGAGCCCCTTCCCCCCACTGTGCAGCGGGAGGCCCCACGGGCTGTCATCACTTCTTGGTGAGGGTTCTTGTTGACGGCCCTCCCTGGCCAGGTGTCGCCCTCACATCCCCAAGGACCCAGGGCCCAGCACGGTGCCAGCACTTTGCAGACACCCTCTAAAGACAGGTTCAATAAACATGCACTGGGGTCCCCCTCGGGTCACCCTGTGCAGGAGGGGCTGGGGGTCCACAGTCCCAGGAGAAGACAGCTGGCCACGAACTAGGGGCGAGAGGATGCAGAGCGGATGGGGCCAGGGGGCTGGACTGGCCACGGGGAGGCCAAGCCAGGTGCCTCTGGGCGGTCGGGGCTATTCTCAGGGAAACCTGACCCCCTTCCGCTCAGAAGAGCAAAGCTGGCTCCCGAGGGAGCCCCGTGGCCTGGCTGTTTAGTAACGAGACGCCACAGCAGCACGCACACCCCTGCCCGTGTGCGCTCAGCCCTTGGACACGCACCCGCCGCCACCCCAACGTGGGGTGGTGGCTCTGGCTCCCGACCCCGGGCCCAGGTCCCTGTGCTCCTGTCCGGGCAGTGACCTGCTGGCCTGGCCACGGCGCTCGGAGGTCTGTGAGTACAAGCTGGGGCTGAGGGGGCTCCTCCCATCCCCCCTCCAGCTCCTGCCCCCAGCGATGGTCACAGACAGGCCCCCACTAGTTCCCTTCACCCCCGTGCATGGCCCCCAGGGTCACGCACGCCGACACACATCTGCCTCGGCCCCATGGCCACCTGACGAATCTAGCAGGCGAGGTATGCCCTGTACCCCACCGGCCTGGCTGGCCCTCCGCGGGCCAAAATATGGAAGCCACAGGGCCATTTCCTGCTGAGGCCCAGGACAGCTGCTGAGGCCGCAAGATCTGTGCTGACGGGGACAAAATGGCTCCAGCGGGCACCGGGCCAGCGGCCCCGGGCCAGGATGGAAGAAGAAGCCGGCTCTGGGCGCCCTACCTTTGTCCTGGCTGCTCCGGGCTGTGGCTTCAGGCTTTGTGACGGTGAGAAAAGATTTTCCCACCCCTTCCCTCAAAAATCCCCAGACCATTTCAAGGAAACTAGTCACATCTCTACACCCGGACCACAGCTGGAGGAGAAGAAGGCTGGTGGGGGCTGCCGCACGACGGCAGTGGGGCAGGGGGTGCGGGGAGAGCAAGGGCCTGCGGAGAAGGAGGGCGTGAGGGTCAGTTTTGCATCCCGTTGGCCAGGCTACAAGCCCAGATGTTTGCCCAAACACTAGTCTAGGTGTTGCTGTGAAGGTGTGTTTTTTCATATATGTATTGATTACAGTGGTGAAATTAGCATAAAATATTACTCAGAAAAGGGAACTAACATATACTGAACCTCTGTCATGAACCACAATCTTTTCGTTTGGTCTTTTTTGTATTGTTTGTGGTACAAAGCACAAACCATAACATTAGCCATCTTAACCATTTTTAAGTGTGCAGTTCAGTAGCGTAAACTATACGGGCCTTGTTAGGCAGTAGATCTCCAGAACTTTCCGTCTTCCCAAACCGAAACTCTGTCGCCAGTAAACACTCACGCCCCAGCCCGACACCCGCCCTCCTGCTTTTCTGTCTACGGACTTGACTCCCCTAGGGACGTCGTATGAGCGGCATCAGACGGTATTTGTCCTTCTGCGTCTGGCTTATTTCACTCAGCATCATGTCCTCTAGGAGCATCCACGTTTTAGCAGGTGTCAGAATTTCTTTCTTAAGGTTGAATAATACTTCATTGGATGAATAGACCCCATTTTGTTTATCCGTCAATCTATGGACATTCAGGTTGCTTCCACCTCTTGGCTACTGTGAATAATGCTGCAGTGAACGTGGGGGCATGAAGGGTTTTTTCCATGTGATCAACATGGAAATCTGTAGATTTGAGTAAAGCAGATGACCCTGATAATGTGGGTGGGTCTCATCCGAAGAGTGGAAGGCCTTAAGAGAAAAGCCTGAGGTCGCCCGGAAGAAGGAGTCCTGCTGTACACAACCTCTGGCCCTGAGCTGCAGCCTCAGCTCCTCCCTGGGTCTCTAGCTGCTGGACAAGCCACAACCACGTGAGCCAGTTCCTTAAAATAAGTCTGTCTCCCTCCCTCCCGCTCTCTCCCATTGGTCTGTTTCTCTGCAGAGACATAATCAGGTCAGAGGGTGACCAAGGGCGGGGACCCAGGGAGGCCAGAGCAGTGTGCTCCCAGCACCTGGGCATCTGTGCACAGGCCCCCAGGGCCACCCTACCCCACGGCAGGGCACACGGTGTGTTCTCTGGGCGGATCTGGACGGAACCATGGGCTCCCCTAAGAGAACGGCTGAACTCGCAGACTGAAACCCCAGGCCAGGGGGAGAGGAAAGTTCATGTGCGCAGCAGGGGGGCCCTAGCCCCTCCCTCAGTGCCCCCCCCCACACACGGTGCAGACCAGTCATCCTCTCCCAGAGAAGAGAAGAGACCCACAGACACTGCCACTGGGGGTCCCCAGTAAGAAGACACTGCAAGCCCCACACCTCCGGGGGGGCCTCAGGTGCAGAGCCAGCTCACCGACCACTGTGGCCCCATGTGGGACACTCTGAAGGGCGCTCATTCCAGAGCCTGTTGGCTGGCCCGAGGCTTCCTGCAGGACAGCGGGACTTTACCCCTAGCCCATGGCCTGTACCCCACACCCCACCTCGGGGGCTGCTTCCGGACAACCCAGGGTGCAACCAGATGGGCTCTGGAGATGGGTCCCTCGCTGCCCAGATGCCACAAGGCGCCAGGCGTGGGGATTGTCCCTGCAGTGGGTCACACTGGAAGGGGATGAGAGGCCCAGTGGCTGGTGCCCACACATGAAACTCCACACAGTCACCAAGGTGGAGGGTGGGTCAGGAGTGGGGACTTGAAAGCCGGGGTGAGCGTGAGTGTGGGTGTGGGCGTGGGCGTGGGTGTGGGTGCGGGTGTGAGCGTGGGTGTGGGTGTGAGTGCGGGTGTGAATGTAGGTGTGAGCATGGGCGTGGGTGTGGGTGTGGGCATGGGCGTGGGTGTGAGTGTGGGTGTGAGCGTGGGCGTGGGTGTGAGTGCGGGTGTGAGTGAGCGTGAGTGCAGGTGTGGGTGTGGGTGTTAGCATGGGTGTGGGTGTGAACCTGGGTGTGGGTGTGAGCTTGCATGTGGGTGTGAACATGGGTGTGAACGTGGGAGCGGGTGTGGGTGTGGGTGTGAATGCCTGCTGTCATTGTGCTGAGCGCTGGGTCTCTGGCTGCCTACGGATCTCTGCTCCCCCAGGCAGTGGAGGGAGGGCAGAGAACCGCAGTCCCAAGCCCAGGACTTGAGTGTCAGAGTGGCTGACCTTCAATGACACCTGTTGCCCATCAAAGTCGAGCCCTGGTGGGACAGCAGGGGCCTTGACATGTAGGCGGGACGTCAGGGTGGGTGACACCCCCTCCTCTGGAATTCTGGCCTTCAGGTCCTGCTCGGCTCTCCCTGTGAAGGGCTGGGCTCAGAACTGCCACCCCAGGGGAGCACAGTGCACAGGCCACGCCCCAACTGGAGCCAATATTTGTCCCCCTCAGGCCCCCCTCCCGCGTGGCCACTAGGCCAACAACCCAGGAGGGCTGCAGCTGACCCAGCTGAGATGAAGCTGAGCCTCACTTGGGTGGACAGAGGGACCTGGTGGCAGTGCTGGCAGGAATCAGGCAGGCACGGCTGGGCCGGGGGCTCCCTCGAGGGGCTGGAGCAAAGCGGGGCGGGGGGTGGCTAGGCACGGAGCTTCTCAGACCCCTCCCTTCTTTCCACAGCCTCCGCCTGAGGTTCACTCGGCCAGCTGGGGCAGCCACGTGGGGGCTGGCACCTGGGCTGTGCCGCAGCCCCCCAGCCTCCTCGCTGGCGGGTGACAGGGCTGCACGTGACACAGTCTTCCCAGGTCCCGGTGGACTGAGCCCCCTGCCCAAAGCCCCCTGCCCAGCTCTGGGACTGCCCCCTTCTGTCCCGTCTTACTTCCTGTGCCCACAGAAAGGCTGCGTGCCCCCATCTTGAGCCGTTGTCACAGGGCTTGCTTGGGGGCAGCTTACCCTGGACAAGGGGTGTCAAAGAAACCCAAACCCTGGACCACCAACCATGCAAGAGGGGAGGGATGCAAGTGTAAGATCCGGTAGTGTTCAGGAAATGGCCAGGGCTAGTGATTGAGATTAAAATGTAATGTGGGGGCTTCCCTGGTGGCGCAGTGGTTAAGAATCCACCTGCCAATGCAGGGGACATGGGTTCGAGCCCTGGTCTGGGGAAGATCCCACGTGCCGCAGAGCAACTAAGCCCATGTGCCACAGCTACTGAGCCTGCGCTCTAGAGCCCGCAAGTCACAACTACTGAGCCCGCGTGCTGCAACTACTGACGGCTGAGCGCCTAGAGCCCGAGGTCCTCAACAAGAGAAGCCACCGCAATGAGAAGCCTGCGCACCGCAACGAAGAGTAGCCCCTGCTCGCCGCAACTAGAGAAAAAAGCCCATGCGCAGCAACGAAGACCCAACGCGGCCACAAATAAATAACTAAATAAATTTATTTTTTAAAAAAAGTAATGTGAAACTCTTAAGATAACCACTAAAAGACTAGAAATAGGTTGTATAACTTCCACATCTATGGAAGGAAAAAAGACTAAAGAAAACGTAATGAACCTAATAGAATATAGGAAGGGAGAAGGAAGTATAAGAAAGGCAGCATAGGGGGGCATTCCCTGGAGGTCCAGTGGTTAAGACTCTGTGCTCTCACTGCCAAGGGCATGGGTTCAATCCCTGGTCAGGGAACTAAGGTCCAGCAAGCTGCATGGTGCAGCCAAAAATTAAAAATAAAAACTAAAATAAAGCAGCATAACTAGGAAGCAGAAAGTAACATAATAAAGGTAAACCCGGGACTTCCCTGGTGGTGCAGTGACTAAGACTCCACGCTCCCAATGCAGGGGGCCCTGGTTGGATCCCTGGTCAGGGAACTAGATCCCACATGCATGCTGCAACTAAGAAGTCTGCATGCCGCAACTAAGGAGCCCACATGCCACAACTAACGAGCAGGCGAGCTGCAACTAAGGAGCCTTAGCTCCAGTGCAACCAAATGAATCAATAAAATTTTTGTTAATTAAAAAAAAAATAAAGGTAAACCCAGGTAGGGGGAGGAGGAATTGGAGGAAGGCAGTCAAAGGGTAGAAACTTCCAGTTATAAGAAAAATAAGTACTATGGATGTAAGGCACAACATGATCAATGTAATTAACACTGTATGTTATACATGAAAGTCGTTAAGAGGGTAAATCCTGAGTTCCCATCACAAGGAAAAATTTTTTTTTCTATTTCTTTAATTTTGTACCTATATGAGATGATGGATGTTCACCAAACTTGTGGTTCATGTTCATGATGTATGTACGTCAAGTCATTATGCTGTACACCTTAAACTTATACAGTGCTGTATGTGAGTTATACCTCAATAAAATTAGAAGAATAAAGAAAGTAAACCCAGCCACCTGACAGAGTTTCCAGGAGCCAAAGCTGGAACAATGTGAAAAAGAAAATAAATCAAGTCGTATTGGGTTATAACCAAAGTATAAGGTAAATATCATTGTGCATTAAAGCACACCATCAACAACCCACAGGATGGGAGAAGATATTTGCAAATCTTATATCTGATAAGCGATTAATACCCAGAAAATGTAAAGAACTCCTACAACTCAACACCAAAAATAAACAACCCAGGGCTTCCCTGGTGGCGCAGTGGTTGAGAATCTGCCTGCCAATGCAGGGGACACGGCTTCGAGCCCTGGTCTGGGAAGATCCCACATGCCGCGGAGAAACTAGGCCCGTGAGCCACAACTACTGAGCCTGCGCGTCTGGAGCCTGTGCTCCGCAACAAGAGAGGCCGCGATAGTGAGAGGCCCGCGCACCGCGATGAAGAGTGGCCCCCGTTTGCCCCAACTAGAGAAAGCCCTCGCACAGAAACAAAGACGCAACGCAGCCAAAAATATAAATAAATAAATAATTTGTTTATTTAAATAAATAAACAACCTAATTCAAAAACTGGGCAAGGAACTTGATAGACCTTTCTCCAGAGAAGACACGCACATGGCCAACAAGCACATGACAAGATGCTCAGCATCACTGATCATCAGGGAGCGCAAGTCAACAGCACAGCGAGACACCACCTCACACCCATCAGGATGGCCACTACCAAAAAACAGAAACCAGGGCTTCCCTGGTGGCGCAGTGGTTGAGAGTCCGCCCACTGATGCAGGGGACACGGGATCGTGCCCCGGTCCGGGAGGATCCCACATGCCGCGGAGCGGCTGGGCCCGTGAGCCATGGCCGCTGAGCCTGCGCGTCCGGAGCCTGTGCTCCACAACGGGAGAGGCCACAGCAGTGAGAGGCCCACATACCGCAAAAAAAAAAAAAACAAAACAGAAAACAAGAAGTGTTGGTGAGTGCTCACTTCAGCAGCACAGATACTAAAATTGGAACAATACAGAGAAAATTAGCATGGCCCCTGCGCAAGGATGACACACAAATTTGTGAAGCATCCCATATTTTTAAAAAAGAAGTGTTGGTGAGGATGTGGAGACATTGGAACCCTCGTGCACTGCTGGTGGGAATGTAGACGCTGGTGGAAGACAGTACAGAGCTTCCTAGAAAAAGTAGGCATAGAATTACCATGTGACCCAGCAACTGCAGTTCTGGGCCTATTCCCCAAAGAATTGAAAACAGGGCCTCAAACACGTGTTTGCATACCCGTGTTCATAGCAGTGTTATTCAGAGGTGTTAAAAAGTAGGAAAAATAAACAAATGTCCGTCAATGGACGGAGTTGGATAAACAAAACATGGTGTGTGTGTGTGTGTGTGTGTGTATGATGGTTAATATTATGTGTCCACTTGGCTAGGCTAAGGGCACCCAGACAGCTGGGTGTGACTGGGATAGTGTGTCTGGAGGAGACTGGTGTTGAATCTGAACACAAGTAAGAAAGGTTGCCCTCCCCAATGCAGGTGGGCATCATCCCATCTGTTGAGGGCAGGACAAAAAGGCAGAGGACAAGCTGTCTCTTTGCCTGACCTGGGACATCCATCCTTTCCTACCCTCGGACATCAGCGTTCCTGGTTCTCAGCCTTCACGCTCAGACTGAATTACAGCACAGGCTTCCTGGGCCTGCAGCTTGCAGATGGCAGATCTCCTCCTCCTTCATAATCACATGTCAATTTCTATAATAAATCTCCCCATCTTGGGCTTCCCTGGTGGCGCAGCGGTTGAGGGTCCGCCTGCCGGGTACCCCGGTCCGGGAGGATCCCACATGCCACGGAGCAGCTGGGCCCATGAGCCTGCATGTCCGGAGCCTGTGCTCCGCAATGGGAGAGGCCACAGCAGTGAGAGGCCCGTGTACCGTAAAAAAAAAAAAAAACTCCCCATCTTATACCTCAATAAATAAATAAATAATTAATTAAAACCTCATCTCTATATATTTTACATATATATATTTTTTAATTTATTTATTTTTGGCTGAGTTGGGTCTTTGTTGTTGAGAGCAGGCTTTCTCTAGTTGCAGCGAGCAGGGGCTACTTTTCATTGCGGTGCGCGGGCTTCTCATTGCGGTGGCTTCTCTTGTTGCAGAGCACAGTCTCTAGGGCGTGCAGGCTTCAGTAGTTGTGGCTTCCAGGCTCTAGAGCGCAGGCTCAGTAGTTGTGGTGCACAGGCTTAGTTGCTCTGTGGCGTGTGGGATCTTCCCGGACCAGGGATCGAACCTGTGTCCCCTGCATTGGCAGGCGGATTCTTAACCACTGTGCCACCAGGGAAGCCCTACATACATTTTTTATATTATATATATAATTGATTTCTCTGGAGAACCCTAATACAATATACAATAGAATTATTATTCGCCAGCCTTAAAAAGGAAGGAAATTCTAACACCTAATACAACATGGATGAACCTTGAGGACATCGTGCTCAGTGAAATAAGCCAGTTATAAAAAGACAAATACCGAATGATTCCATTTATGTACCATCCCTAAAGTAGTCAAATTAATAGAGACAGAAAGTAGAATGGCTGTTGCCAGGGGCTGGGGTAGGGGGTGGGGAGTTAGTGTTTAATGGGGACAGAGTTTCAGTTTTGCAAGATGAGAAAGTTCTGGAGACAGATAGTAGTGATGGTTGCACAACAATGTGAATGTGCTTAATGTCACTGAGCTGTGCACTTAAAACAATTAAAATGGTAAATTTTATGTTATGTGTATAACCACAATAAAAATAAATATGTACCCATGACTCCATATTGATACAAGTGACAGAATAAATAAATAAATGGAAGAGTCAAATATTCCATACAGAAGAATTCCAAATAATTTATGTAGATGTTCTACCCTCAAGGAAGGGGGCACAACCCCCCACTTCTTAATCGTGGTTGGCCAATACTGACTTCCTTCCAATGGGCAGAGAATGGAAAGGCTCACCGCCCAGTGATCAGGGCCAGGGTCACAGTGGTGAGCCATGTTGAGGGCATTCACCCTTGACACTTGCAACGAGAAGGGCACTGTACCTCTCTGAAACCCACAACCCCACCAGACAAATCCCAACAGAGGAACAGGCTACAGGATGTCCTGACCAGCACTCAAAACCATCAAGGTCACCGAAGACAAGGAAAGTCTGAGAAACTGCCGCAGCCAGGAGGCGCCCAGGGAGAACAATTAAACTTACTGTGGGATCCTGGAACAGAAAGAGGATGTTAGGTAAAAACTAAGTAGATCTGAATAAAGTGTGGACTGTAGTTAATAATGTGTCAATATTGGGTTATTAATTGTAGCAAGTGTACTGTACTAACGTAGTTCCTCATAATAGAGGAAATCGACCGTGAAGTGAAGTGCATGGGAACTCTCCGGAAGTCTCAGCAATTTCTCTGAAAATCTACAGCGATTCTAAAAATAAAGTTTATTTTAAAAAAGAAATCCAGGGACTTCCCTGGCGGTCCATTGGTTAAGACTCCGCGCCTCCAATGCAGGGGGACTGGGCTCCCTGGTCAGGGAACTAGATCCCACATGCTGCAACTAAGACCCAGCGCAGCCTAAATAAATAAATAAATATTTTTTTAAAAAGAAGAAGAAATCCAAATACACCAGTAATCGAAATTATGCCATTTAAAACAATCGCCACTTTAAAAGCGATTGAATTGCCTAAACGGATAAAAACAAAGTCCAGGCGCTCCCGGTCCACAGACACAGCCTACAGAAAGGCTGGCCCTCCCGGTCCCCTGAGCCCCACGCCGGGCGCGTCCCGGAAGCCCCGCCCCCCCGCGCCCAGCGCCCCACGCGCTCGCTGGGTCTGGGGTAGCAGCCTCAGAACATCCTTTTCTAGCAAACCTGCATTGCTCTAAAAATAGATCATGTATTGATCCACAAAGAAATCTCAACACTAAAGATCAGCCTCAAACTGACCACATTCTCCAACTACCGAGATTTCGATTAATTTCTAAATCAAGACCAGAGGAAACAACTAAGAACTGAAAAGGCTTGTTTCCGCGAAGAGCGGGCGGGATGTACTGCGAGTTACCAGCCCTGAAAACTATGGATTTTAGCAAAATCACAAGCCTGTCTGGGAACAGGTCGCCGTGGCCCTCCGGGGTCTTCGTGCGGAGTGCCAGCCCGCCCGCCCACCCGGTTGGGCGGAGTCCGGAGCTGAGCCTCTCAAGCCCCGGCCCAGTTCCCGACGCTCGGCCCCGCCCCCGCCCTGTCCCACGGCTCTGCCCTCGGTCCCGCCCCCGGCCAGCCACTAGGCCCCGCCCCTGCCTATCTCCAGGCCCCGCCCCCGATACTTGCCCCGCCCCTTCACCGTCACGTAGCTCTGCCCTAGGCCCCGCCCCATCCCCGGCCCGGAAGCACCGCTTCGGGCGGCCACTCCGCGCGTGTGCACCAGGCGGCGCTCGCGGGCCGCGCGGAGCTCAGACGGGGATCGCTGCTGGATGGGCACAAGCGTTTGAGGGCGGCCCTCCTGGGCTTGGAGCTGGGCAGGGTCGTCTTCCCAAGCCTCCTGCCCGGCCACTCTCCATCCCGCCTTTCAAAACCCTGCCCTCGAAGCCTCATTCTTGGGTTCCCTCAATTGTTAGAACAAAAATAGGCATAAGTATTCACCTGTAAGGCGGCGAAGGGCCAGCCTGCCGAGGGGTAGCGGGGAGGGGAGCGGGGGGCAGGGTGCCGACCGGGAAAAGTGGAGCCACCGCTCGCCTTGGGCCGACCCCTGACCGAGAGTTCAGACCCCCGGAGAAGCACCCCCGTCCCCAGGCAGCCCTTTGCACCAGGCAGACCCCCACCCCGCCTTTACACAAGGGCAGATGTGGGCCCTGAACCTCGTCGTCCTGAGACCCCGGCCAGCCGTGCTCAGGAGCTCGGGCCCACTGCTCTGCTCTGCTGCCGTGTGACCCAGTGTGACCCCTGCTCTGCCAGGCCCCAGGCTGACCCTGGCATCCCTGAACCCCCTGCTCCCCTGCAGGGCTCAGGGGCTCCTCCTCCCTTGTCCTCTTCAGGCTTGTTTGAATGTGACACCAGCAAGGTCATTTTGTCCAAAAGCTAAAAGAGGTTTCGAAGATGCAGCAAGGACCTCAGACCCCTCTGGTTCCAGTGGGCCCAGCAGCCAGAGGGCGGCAGGAGCCTGGAGGTCTGTCCTGCACCAAGGGGACAGACTGGAGAAGTTGAGCCCGCCCCTGGCTGGCCTCTCCGCAGAGCTTGGCCTTGGGGGCAGCACCCATGGGCTTCGCACAGGGCCGTTTGGGGGCAGGGCAGGGGCGGGGCACGTATGGCCCTGGCCTCAGCAGTGCCCACAGTGGTGCCCAGTGAGGTTGACCCACGGCACCTCATACTCACAGACTGTGGGGGCTTCCTCCCCATGATCTGTCTCAAAGGTCTGGACACCTCAGTGCCCAGGGGCTGCTGGAGGGACAATAGGACAGGACAGACAGGCCCTTAGAAGTCTGATTCGCAGGCTGAGCCACCCCCCGGGAACCCCAGAGCAGGCCTGGGCATGAGCGCGGGGCATCTGCCCAGGGGAATGTATCGGGGCCCAGCGGGGCCCAGATGGACCTCACAGCGAGAGCTCCAGGGCCCCAGCTCCAGGCAGCACCCCTCCACGTGCCCAGCCAGGCCTGCTGGTTTCCAAAACACCCAGTGCCTGCCGGCCTGGCTGCCCCAGGAGGGACAGCTGGGGGCCAGCACATGCTCCGTGCTTGGCCTGCACCCCTGCTGCCTGGGGTCCCAGCGCACCACTTCCTCTTCCCCCTCCTTGAGCCCCAAGCCTTCGAGCCTCCAAGACCGCGCCCTGGGACTCCACCGGCTCCAGGCCCACTGGCCTCATACCTGCCTCTCATTGCCCCTTCCAGGCACCACTTGCATCACCTCCTGGGTGGCTGGTGGGCTGGGCCTCAGGGACAGGACTCTTCACAAACAGCCCTCAGGCAGGGCCCCTCCCCAGGGGAGGAGAGCTGCGTCCTCAGGATCAAGGTCCCATGGCTGAGGACTGCAGGACTGAGACGCCGGGGGGCCTGGAGGTGGGGTGCTGCAGGGGGCGCGGGGACCTGGGTGGCCCTGCAGAGGGTGCATGCCATCCCCCCACCCTGTGCCTGCCCCTGGGCACGAGCAGTGGTGCCCAGCCTGAGTGTAAGCACAGGGCCCAGTGACCCCCCTTGCCGTCCCTGCTGGCCCAGTCCACACCGAGCTGCCCCCACAGACACCCGGGGGCCCACCACCACTTCAGAAGTCAGCTTGGGGGCTCTAGGTGCTGGAGATGCCCCTGGGTCCCAGCAAGCTGTTCCCTGGCAGTTCCGTCGGCCTGACGGGCTGGACTCATGCCTGGGGCAAGGGGCAGCTGGCCCAGGCGAAGCCAGACTCTGTGGGAAGGAGGATGGGAAGGGGAGGAAGGGGAGACCGGATGGGGGTGGGCCCCCCTCCAGGCTGAACAGTGTCCCCAGGTGCCCAATGGGAGTAAGGGGGCCTCCAGGGAACCAGAGCCCCGCCCATTCTGCTGACTGCTGGCTGTGCTGCCTTTCTTCCCGCCAGCTCCAGGCTCTGCCCTGGCTGAGGAGGGCCCTCTGCTGCCCGGGAAAAACCAGTAAATAAGAATGTGCTGTCAAGAAGTGGAAGAGAGGGTGGGGGTGGGGGGCAGCGCCAGGAAGGGCCCCCATCCTTCTGAGGCGCCCCCAGGCCCAGCAGTCAAGGCCTCCCCCTTCACTGTAGCCCTCTCCTGCCTCCTGGCTGTGTTCACATGTACCATTCCCCAGGCCACCTCTGGGACCCTGTAGGTGCCTTGGTCCCCGCCTGGCATCCCACCCCATGCTGGTCCCTGCCACCCTGGCCACACAAACTTGTTGTCTACAAAGTTCCCACCTCTGTCTGGGGTTCTCCTGCCGCTCTCTCCTCACCCCTTTCCCCAGTGGGGGGACATCCTCAGCTACCCATGCTCCCCCATGGCCCCTCACTGGCCCATGGCTCTCCACGCCCATTGCAGGCCTGCTTCCCGGCCAGCATCTACAAGCGTCTTGGGTGAGAAAGGTCCAGGACACAGCACATTCTCCCCCTACCCCACCGGAACTGCCCTCCCCAGCTGCCCCTCCCATCCTCCCGGCTTGCTCACAGTTCAGCTGTGTGGACAGACACCCTGATGTCACCCCTGACTCCTCTGTGCCTTCTCCCCTGAACCAACACAAGCCCCATCACTCCAGATAGCTGGCCCTGTCAGGCCTGCCAGCACTGCGCTGCCCTCCACAGGCTCACCCGCCCTCAGGCAACCAGAGGGGGTCTCACCCCTGCTCAGACCCCCCAGTGGTCCCCATCACCTCCCAACAGGACCTGCCCTCCTCACTGCCACAGGACCTGAGCAAGCTGACCACTGCCCAGGTAAGAAGGACTGAGCCACCACCACAGTCTCCTCCCAGAACTTACATTTTTAAGAAGTAGCTGATAAATGCCAATGGCCTTTTTTTTTTTGCCATTGAGGAAAATTCATTCCTCAAATTCATACGGAATTGCAAAGGACTCTGAATAGTCAAAACGATCTTAAAAAATAAGACCAGAGTCAGAGGACTCAAACTCCCAATTTAAAACTTATTACAAAGTTACAGTGATCAAAACAGTGTGGTACTGGTATAAAAACAGACATGCACCAATGGAATAGAATAGAGAGCTCAGAAATAAACCCTCACACTTAGGGTCAGATGATTTTCAACAAGGGTGTCAAGACCATTTGGTGCGGAAAGGACAGCTTTTTCAACAAATGGTGCTGGGAAAACTGGATATTCACATGAAAAAGAATGAATTTGAACCACCTACCTCACACCATATACAAATATCAACTCAAAATGGATAAGACCTAAATTTAAAGGTTAAACTATAAAACTGGGCTTCCCTGGTGGCGCAGTGGTTGAGAGTCCACCTGCCGATGCAGGGGACACGGGTTCGTGCCCTGGTCCGGGAAGATCCCACATGCCGTGGAGCGGCTAGGCCCGTGAGCCATGGCCGCTGAGCCTGCGCAACCAGAGCCTGTGCTCCGCAACGGGAGAGGCCACAACAGTGAGAGGTCCGCGTACCGCAAAAAAAAAAAACAAAACCCAAAACAAACAAACAAAAAAAACTTAAAAACTCTTAGAAGAAATCATAGGAGTAAATCTTCAATAACATAGATTTGGCAATAGCTTTTTATTTTTTGTTTTGGTTTTGGGTTTTTTTTTTTATTTTTGCATTTTAAAACATATTTATTTATTTATTTTTGGCTGTACTGGGTCCTCGCCACTGCACATGAGCCCTCTCCAGCCCCCGTGAGCGGGGGCCACTCCTTGCAGTGGCGCGCGGGCTTCTCAGGGCAGTGGCCACTCCTGCCGTGGAGCACGGGCTCCAGGAGCACGGGCTCAGCAGCCGTGGCACGCGGGCTCCAGAACGCAGGCCCAGCAGCCGTGGCGCACAAGTCCAGCCGCTCCGCAGCATGTGGGATCCTCCCGAACCAGGGCCCAAACCCGCATGCCCGCACCAGCAGACGGACTCTCAACCACTGCGCCACCAGGGAAGCCCTAGCTTTTTAGATACAATGTCAAAAACACAAGCAACAAAGAAGCAAGAAAGGAAAAAGAAATAAATTGGACTTCACTAAAATTAAAAACTTTTGTGCATCAAAGGACACTAACAACAGAGTGAAAAAACAACTGACAGAATGGGAGAAAATATTTGCAAAATTACATATCTGATAAGTGTCTCATGTCCAGATTATATAGAGAACTCTTACAACTCAAAACCACCACCACCACCACAACAAAAAACAAGTTCAAAAAAGGGCAGAGGACTTGAATAGACATTTCTCCACAGAAGACATACACACGGCCAGTTAGCGCAAGAAGAGATGCTCGGGAGGGGATGTGGGGATATATGTGTACGTGTAGCTGATTCACTTTGTTATACAGCAACTAACACAACAGTGTAAAGCAATTATACTCCAATAAAGACGCTAAAAATAATAATAATAAAATTTAAATAAAGAGATGCTCAATGTCCCTGGTCACCAGGGAAATGCAAATCAAACCACAATGAGATACCACTTCACACCCACTAGAATGGCTAGAGTCAAACAGGCAGATAGTGACAAGCCTTGGTGTGGGTGTGGGGCTCTTGGAGCCCTTGAGCACTGCCGGTGGGAATGTAAACTAGCTCAGCGGCTATGGAAAGCAGTTTGGTGGTTCTGCAGGTTAAATATAGAGTCACTGTATGACCCTGCAATCCCACTCCCAGGTAAATACCCAGAAGAATTGAAAACAGGTGTTCAAACAAAAACGTGTACACGAATGCTCACAGCAGCGCTATTCACAATAGCCAAAAGGAGAAACAGCCCGACTGTCCGTCAGTGGATGAGTGGATAAACAAATGGTGGTGTATACACACAATGGACTATCCGCCATAAAAAGGAATGAAGTGCTGACACCTGCTGCAACATGCATGAGCCTTGAGAACACGATGCTCAGTGAGAGAAACCGCACCCAGAAGGACACATGCTGTATGATTCTGCTTGGACGAAGTACATACAGCAGGTAAATCCTTGGAGATAAAAAGCAGATTCGTGGTTGCCGGGGGCTGAGGGGAGGGAATGGGGAGTGACTGCCTAATGGGGGCGGGGTTTCCTTTTGAGGTGATGAAGATGCTCTGGAGCTGGATGCAGGTGGTGGCTGCACAGTGAGGTGAACGTACTAAATGCCGCGAACTGTATACTTCCAAAGGGTTTAGCGGTAAGTTTCACGTTAGGTGTGTTCTACCAAGATTCAAAACCAAGAGTAGTTCATGGGGCAGAACCCTATCTGGGGGGACCTTTGAGTCACTGGGAGTTCTTGAGGCGTCTCCCTTCTGACAGGGAATGTGGGCTGCCCTGCGCGGAGGGACTTCCCGGTGGAGACCCCACGGGCCAAGCTGAGCGGGGGCCCGGGTGGGAACCCTGGCCTTCTGGTCGTGAGAATGAGTCCCTGCCCCCTCGCAGGGAGGGGCAGCACGGTGGGGTCTTTTTTTTGGAAAGGACACTCCTCCAGGGTGGGACTTGAGAAGAGACCACAGAGCAGTCGGGACAGGGTGCAGGCCCAGAGGAAAGGCCCTTCCTGCCAGGCACCCCGGGACAAGGCTCTGTCACCGTGTCAAGCCCTGGGCGGCCTGGCTGGCAGAGTGATGTGGCACTTTGTGACATGATGTGGCAGGTAACGTGGCATGGCAGATGCGTGGCATGATGTGGCATGCTGCCCAGTCCGTGGTCACAGGTGACCGCCCAGGGTGGCTCTGGGCCCCTGTGGCCTTGAGGAAGTGCATCCCTTCCCCTCTGCTCCGTGGCTGCCCTCCTGCTGGAAGTGGCCCTGCGTAGCGTCTTCATACAACATGACCTCAGGCCAGCGTCCTGGGGTGAGAGGGCTGTGCCCGAGCACGGGACCCAGGCTCTGGGGCCGACTCTGGGCTGCCCCTCATGTGGCTGGACAGGGCAGTGAGCTCAGGAAGGCTTCGAGGGCTGCAGGCACCCCCGAGGCTGGACCGGCCACCCTCCTGCCTGCTGGTGTCACAGGTGCAAGCTGGTTACCCGGCCGGTGCTGGTGGAGCTGAGTCCCAGGGTACCTGCTGCGGGGCGAGGAATCCCCAGCACAGCTGGGCGCTCTCCCCAGGCGGGGCGCGGGCAGAGGGAGGCGAGGGGAGCTGGAGACCAGGGCGGCCCTGGCAGCAGCCCCCCTCTTCCCCTGGAAAGGTCCCTCTGGCCACCACCCCAGCAGCCCCCGCTCCTGTCTGCGGCGGGAACTAGGGGCCGGGCAGTGTGCAGGCTGTCCCCGCTCTGGGGACCGTCAAGGTTTGGCTCCGGCCAGGATGGGGGAAGAAGCCCCGGCCACCCTGCACGGGCCTGCGGCCCACCAAGCCAGCGTGCCCACCCGGGTGCGCGCTGCTAAGCAGCTAGGAGCCTGCCCCATCTTCCAGGCGCCAGGGGCGCTCCCCTGAGCCTGCCCAGGCCTCTAGATAGCACCTGAGGCCAGGAGGCTTGGCCAGGCTGGGGAGGAGGTGGGGCCCAGAAGGGGTCTGGGGGCTCAGAGCCCCTAGGCCTCTCTGGGGCAGTGGCCACCTCTGGACCGGGCCTCCTCACCACCCCTAGGTCCCTCGGCACGCAGCGGGCTCCCAGTTGCAGACCCCACCTACTCTGGGCACTGAGGCCTCCCTGGTCCCTCATCTGGTGCCCGCTTGGGCTGCCCTCTCTCGTCTGTGTCTGTGTGCGGGTGTCAGGGCCTGGGTGTGCCCCGCTCCGACCCTGGGCTCTCCCGGGGTCTTGGCGTCTCTGCATCACACCTCCTCTCCTTCGGGTCTCAGCACTCCCAGCCCCGGCCCAGGATGCGCCTAGGGCGTTTCTGGCAGCTGCGCTCCAGGGCTGGGCTGGTGACTGCCCGACCTTCTGCAGGCTGCTGCGGGAAGCGCCAGCGTAGAACAATCGCAGCCTCTCTGCCAAGGGCGCCGCCCAGGCCCGGAGAGGAAATGGGGCTGGGGGCTGGGCCGGGCGGGAGCGCCAGCCGCCCCATGGGGCACCCTCGACGCCTGCCTGGGAGTCCCTGGAGGCTGCAGTGGGGGGTGGGGCGGGGCGGAGCGGGGAGGCAAGGGTTGCCCAGCCTCGTCCCTCCAGCCTGTGCCCCAGCATCCGGTTTCAGGATGGAGCAGGCCAGAGGCTGGGGCTGCCTGGCCTCAGCTGGGAGGAGCCGGAACCTGGGCCTTGTGGGCCTTGAACCCCACAGCCAGCAGTGGCTCGGTTTATGAGTGTCTCAGTTGTTGCCCAAATCCTGCTGCATTTCCATAGTGTTTTTCCCCTGCCCGGCAGCCCTCCTCCTCCTGGTGACAACATTCACCTTTGCTCCGGGCACGCTGCATGTTGTCCCAACAGAGCCAGTGGCCCTTCCATCCCCTGCCTCCAGGGCCACGTGAAATCTGAGTGAAGCCTTTCAGAGCCTTCCTGGGGTCCACACACAGCATCCCAGAGCATCTGGAGCGCTGTAGCTGCTTAGCTGGGGGAGTGGGAAGGCAGCCCCAGCAGGCGCCTCCCCACCAGGCAGGAGGCATCACTGGGGAGCCAGAGCCCACTGGGAGCCTCGCTGAGGCTGAGTGTCTGAGCCAGTCAAGTGCCTCTTTTCAGATAAGCTATTTAAGCTTCTGCCTCTTGCTACCCTGAGGCGGGGCTGATCCAACCCGGGAGTGTGTTAGTGTTGTGTGTATATCTGTGGTGCACGCGTTTCTGGGGGGATGTGTGGGGATTACCCCTCCTCACTCATGGTTGTATCTTGCTTCCTTAGAGAGGTCTGTGTTTTCAACCAAAGATGCCTCACTCCACGAATGACATTGAAAAACCCCTCGTTAGGTTTGCTGTGGCCCCAGAGCCATCCATGGAGCCAGGCTTTCCTGCCCCAGGTTCTGCAGCGAGACGGACCTGATGCAGCTGCCCCGAGGAACGTCTCCCAGGAAGGCAGCGAGGGCGTTTGCTGGAGCTGATGGTCTGAGCTGCCGTCAGCCCCCCAGGACGGCCCCCTCTGGGAGTGGCAAGGAGGCCACCTGGGTCTTCCCTCCTGTGTCTGCCCCTGAGGTGCAGCTGCCCAGCGGAGAGCAAACCTCCCACCCCCGTGCGGGCACCCCCCTCCCCCCCAGGTGCCACTTCCTGATTCCCCACTGACCCCCATGTTTTGGTGCCCCCCACGAGGGATGTCTGGTTTACGAGCAAAGGTGGGTGACAAGGAGGGTCACAGGCTTGGAGGTCAGGTCACGAGAGGCATGGTGGGGGCTCGGGGCCAAGGGACGAGTCCTGGGAGAGGGAGGGGGAGGGGCTGCTTCCACTGCCCAGGGGAAGGGGCCCAGAGGTCCCTCAAGGGCTGCTAGCGACGAGGGGGCAACAGCCAGCACCTCCCCAGGGCCGGGGAGGTGCACTCTGTCCGCCATACCAGCTTCCTGGGCTGTGATGCCCGCGACCTGGTCGGCCACTCCCACCTTGGGCCTGGACCCTCCCCTGGGCCCCCTGGCACCCACGCCGCAGCTCGCTCCCTCTCTGCCTGCCATGGGGGGTCTGCTTGACTATCCCCTTCCCACTGCCCACCTTCCTCTCCCCACGCCCCCCAGCAGACCTGCCCCCCGTCAGAGCGGAGGTGGGCTCGGGGACCTGGGCCACCCTGGCACCCAGTGGGCACACCCCTCAGTAAGTTCGGCGGAGAGAAGCAGGAGCCGCCTCCCCGTCTGACCCCGTTCGCTCAGCAGCCCCCGTCTCTGCCTGCTGGCCCGCCGGCCCGCAGGAGCTAATCAGGCCTCTTCTGGATTACCTACATTCCGCCCCTCCCCCCTCGTCCTCTGTCCTCTGGGGCGCGGAGGCCGGGTCCGGCCCGCAGCTCACTTATGGGAGGAGAAGCAGATAGCGCTCTTCCGGACAAGGCAGACCCTGCGGGAGCCGCCCCCTGCAGCCCTGGACCCTCAAAGCCAGGCTTGGAGCGGGGTCCCCAGGAGCAGTCCAGTCTTGTGCACGGATTGTTTGAATAATTCAGATTTTAAAAGACCTACTTTCCTGTCAGACCATTTCCTGCTAGAGAGCAGATGGGGCCGGGGCATCTGAATTATGCATTCGTGCTCCCCAGGTTTTTAGCGAAACTGGGCTCTGAGCCAGGCACTGGGGCCCAGCTGGCCTGGCCCTGGCCGGATGCACTCAATGGGTGTGGCCGTGGACTCAGGACCACAGGCTGGTCTCTAAGCCGTTTATCCAGAGAGGGAGGGAGTGTTGCCGAGAAGTCAGGGGAAGCCTGGGTTCCTGGCCAGGCATGAGCTCTCCATGAAGGGGCCCTGGTTTATGCCCCACCCCTACCAAGGAGGGGCTGAGTGGCGGGCAGGTGGGGGCCAAAAACCTCAGGAGGACTGGGCAGAAGGGATGGAGGGTGGGACAGGGAGGGCAGGGTCCCCTGAGCGTCCTTCGGACCCCTAAGGTCTCAAAGGCCCTGGCTAGAAGCTAGAAGCTCCTGTGGGCTCCTGAGAGCCGACCAAGGCCCAGGGTATGTGTGTTCAAGGCCGAAGGGCCCTGCTGCCTGGGGACCCTGAGGCCTGTGTGCATCACATGGGGACGATGGGGATGAGGCCCTAGGCCGTGCAGGGAATCTGGGAATGAGGGCCCAGCCAGTGTCCCCTGTTCCCTCCCCCCTGCCTTCCCCTCAACTTTGCCCCTCACACCCTGTCCATGAACACATAAACAGTATTCAGACCCCAGCCACAGGGCAAGTTCCAGGGAAGGACCTGCTGTACCCTGCAGACCTACAGATTAGCCAGGGGCAACAGGGCTGCACCCCATAACCTCAGACAGCTAGGGCAGGCCCTGGCTTGGTGTCCTCATGTGTGGCCTTGCCCTGTGGCCCTGATTAATGGAGGATGGGCCCAACCAGGCTGATGGTGGCCTGTGGCACAGGGAAGCCCTGGGCCAGGCCTGCCAGCCCTCCTGCTGCTCTTAGGTGGGCATGCAGGGACCCAGGATGGGGGTTCTGAGGGTCCCCCAGGTCTCCTGCCATCCCCACAGCAGCACAGAGTGGGCTGCATAGAGAGCACTCACCCCACTGCTCGCTTCCTTCACCCTTCCTGCTCCCCCACACCCCTTTTCTCCCCCCCTCCTCATCTCTACTTTTCCAAGTCCTGGACTTAGGTGGGAATAGAGTTAGGATGGCATCAGACCTGCTGGATTCTGAGGGATGCCCCTCTCTGACCCCAAGTCTGGGGCCTTGGGACCCACCTGCCAAGGCTGTGCCATGGCTTGCGGGATCTCAGTTCCCGGACCAGGGATCGAACCTGGGCCCTTGGCAGTGAAAGTGCCGAAGTCCCAACCAGTGGACCCCCAGGGAACCCACCTCTTGAGCACTGGGCAGTGCTGCTGTCTTGTCCCCCCGCCCTTGTACTGGACACAGTGACCACTGTGTTCTGACTCTCCCCGCTCCCCCGCCCTCCCCCCCACTCTGAGTTGTGTCCCCCTCACTTGGAACACAGAGCATTGCCTGCTCATAAACATTCCTTGAGGACCCACTGTGTGCCTCACGCCCTTCTTGGCGGGTGGAGCAGTAGGCACGGGAGTCCAACTCGGCCTTCAGCAGGGGAGCAGGGCAGGAGCAAGCAGCCTGGTATGAACCACGTGAGGCCACAGGAGCCAGAGCAACACGGGGGGCCGAGGCGGGCCGGGGAGACCCCCCCCCGGGGCAGATGGAGCCCCAAGGGACAAAGGCCAGAGGGTGGAACGCAGTGACTGAGTGTTTAAGGAGCGGAGAGGAGCCAGATGCTGGGCAGTGAGGAGGACAGAGCAGAGGGACCAGGGCAATGGATGCTCTCAATGGTTTTAAGCAGAGGAGTGATTCAGCTGGCATTCTGTCCTCACTCGGCTGAGCAGGGTGGACATCTCTGCTGCGGTCAGCGCCCAGGCAAGGTGGTGGTGAGCATGGGAGATTGGTTACAGATGGGGGGGTCTGTGTGTGTCTGCAAACACGTATGCTTGTACTGTATATGCTCCTGAGCTCTGTGCACTGACCGGGACTAGGAGCAATGCCACTCCAGCAGCAGCACGCAGAGCCTGCGCCTGGATCCTGTCTTCTAGATCCCATGCCCCACCGAAGGAAAACGGGGCTCCTTGCAGAAATGGTTGAGTTCAGGGTGGGGCAGGGATTTTCTTGTGCCAGGGATTGAGGAAGGGCACAAGAAATGGTGGGGACATGTTTGTGCAGGAAAGACCCGTGGGAGGGGGAGGGACAGGGAGTACACAGCCCTAGCGTGGGTGGGAAGGCATGGGCTCCATGCTGGGGTCCAGGGCCACCCTAGACAGACAGCACACAGGCATATGGACAAATGGGCTGCAGCTGCGAATCAGGCTGGGGGGCGGTGACAGGACCCCTTGAGGTTTAAGGGGACAGCTGCATTGCTGGGTGTGTCCTCCTGCTTCCTTCAGCCAAGCTGTGCAGGCCTGGAGGAGGGCTCCTGGATTTGGTCTGGAAAGGGCAGCATAGGGAGGGCTGGGGGCAGGAGGCTGAGCTGGCTGGAAAGGGGTGATGAGGGTTGGAGACCGCAGGCTCTTGCAGTGAAGAAGTCCATGGGGTGGGGAGGAGTCGGAACTGGGGAGGCACAAGTCAGATGGAGAGGTGGGAGTTGGTGGGCCTAGGGCTCCATCCATGGACATCCAGGAGGTTTCTGAGGACACTGGAAGCTACAGGCTGCTGACAGCTGACCCATCTCTCCACCTCCTTCCCCTCCCCCACTAGGGGGTCTTCGCTTCTCAGCTGCCTGGCTGACTCAGCTGCATTTGCAAGGGTGGTCCATCTGTCCCTCCTGACACTCTTTCCCGTGGTCACACCTCCCTGCTCAGGTGGCCATTCCTGACAGGAGGGCCTTGACCATCGAGGCCACACTGCCCACACCTGGCCAGCTCACACGAGCCCCACGGGCACCTCCGAGGACGGGCCCTGACCCCGTACTGCGGGGCGTCTGCTCCGCGGGCAGGCGGAAGCCGTGAGTCCCTGAGGCCGACCTGGTCCAGCGTGGGTGTTGATCAGCCTGCGCTGGCATATGCATGTGTGTGCGGGGTGCAGAAGGCAGATGTGGGGCGCAGAGTGCGTTACGGGGCGTGTGTGCTGGGCGCATGTTCGGGGTGCAGAGAGCCTTTGCTGGGCACCGGGTCCGGTGGCAGGCTCCCACTCTGCGGCCTCTACCCACGTCCACCTGGCAGGGAACCAAGCAGGTCGGCAGCAGGCAGACTCATACCACCGCAGGGCTCCGCGGGCCAGCACCTGAGGCGCGCAGCCCGGTGCGGGCGAGAGGCAGGTCAGCCTCGTAGGCTCTTGGAGCGGGTCCCCGAGGGCGCGGTGCTGCCCCTTTAAGCGGCTCGTGTACGCGCGCGGGGCTGGCGCAGGGCCGAAGCGCGCGCGCGCGCGCGCCGGGGACTCGGTCGAGCGGTGCGTGCGCGCGCGGCGTGCGCGGTGACGCGACCGTGGGGTTTCCCGAGGCTGCGGGCAGGGGCCGCCGCGCCCATCCCGATGGCTGGAGGCGTCTGAGGGGCGGACGGAGGCGGCGGCGGCGGCGGCGGCGGCGGGAGCGGGCGCGGGCGCGGGAGTGGAGCAGCCGCCGCGGGACCGACAGACTGAGCCTCGCCGGCGCACCTGCCCGCAGCGCCCGCGGAGCGGCCCGAGCGCGACCATCTCCTGGAGCGGCGGCCGAGGCGGCTGAGGCGGCGGGGAGCGGGCGCGGCAGGCGGGACGCGGTGTCGAGGTGAGCGCGGCGATCGCGGCACCGACCCCAGCCCAGACCCCCAGCCCCGACCCCTACCCCCCCCTCCCCCGCCCCTCCCCATCGCCCCCCAGTCGCCCGCCCGCCCGGGCCGCCCCGCCCCCACCCTCCCCGCCCCCACCCGGCCTCCGGGTCGCGTCTTCCTGCCCCGCCCGGGTGGGGTCCGCGGTGCGGGGGCGGGGGCGGTGGGGACCTCGCGGCCGTCGGCCGGGACCGAGACCGAAGTCCCGGGCTCGGGCCTGGATTGGGGCTCCGGGGTTTGGAGTCCAGGTCCGGGGCTCTGGTCTGGGGTACTGGGTGCAGGCCTGCGGTCCGGGTCCTGGGGTCCGCGGTGGGGGCGGGGCCGGAGGCTCCAGGGTTTGGGGTCCGGGGCCGGCGCCCCGCGTCTGGGAGGTGGCTCGGAGGAGGGGCGCCGGGCGGGCCAGGGAACAAAGGCGGCCGCGGCCCTGCCCCGCGGCGGGCGGTGGGCGCCGTCCTTGGCCGCGGGAGGACGAGCTGCGGGAAAAGCGGCCTTTCGGCTGCTCGCGGGGAGGCTGGCGTCGCTGCGGCGGAGAAATGAGGAAGCGGCGCCGAGGGCGCGCGGGGCGGACAAAGCGCCCGGCGAGCGCGAGCCCCAGCCCCGCGGTCGCCGCCGGGCCCGAGCCGGGCCGCCCGAAGCCACGGTGCGGGTGCGCAGCCTGCGGGCGGTGGCCGGGCTCCCGCGCCCCGCGCCGAATGAATGGCCCCCGGCGGGCCCGGCAAGATGGCGCGTCCGCCGCGCGGCCTTTGTCAGCCGCCGCCCGCGCCGCGGGGCTCCGGGGGCGCCGCCCGGGGGCGGGGGCGCGGCGGGGGGCGGCGGGCGAGGGTCGGGGTCGCCCTCTGCCCCGGCCGGGTGGAGGGTGCTGGAAATTCCACCCAGGGATCGCTGAGCCATCGGACTTTGGAAAATCCTCCTGTATTTTTCCTTGCGAGTTGATGCTTGACTCAAGTGGTGTTTAAACATCTCTGAAGTCCTTTAAATTACCTCGTTGGCATACCCAAGTAGGTTTATCTACTGAATTCCTCTTTATGGAACCTTTTTAGTTAGGATTGTGAGACTCATTGACTGAAGGAGAACAGCGATGGTAGGGGTGTTTATTTTGGGAAAGGAAGTTGGTGGACATTTACAGTTAAAGAGTACGTTACTGAGTTTGTGCATAAATGATGTAAAAGTCGTAATCTGTAGTTCTGGTGTGGGGAGTATTAGAGCCCTTTTTTTTTTTTTTTTTGTATTTTCATTTTGTTACCTGTTTGGTAACACAGTGATCTCCAATAACGTTTAATGATTAAACAGTTGCTTATGAGATTATTAAGAAAATATGTAGATATTTTTTATAGTTAGCAAATAAGTGGAAGTATTAGCTTTGTGAGAAGTTCCCTTCCCTTCAGCCCCAGATACTGGATAAGGTCTAAAAGCTATTGTTATCGATAAGATTTCTACCTGAGTTCTTTGTTTTCTAATTTGAAGCTCTAGTCTTTTGGGGGTGGAGGGGGTTCGTATTTCAAAGAAAGATTTCAGTTTGCGTTCTATTAAGATAGATAGGGCCTGTTCTGGATTCTTCCGGAAGGTACATATTGCAAAAAGAAAACGTACAGGCAGTTCCTTTTTTACTTCCTTACTAATATGGGTGTGTGGCTGGGGATAGGGCTGGTGCCACCAACATGGAAACAGGTCTTAGAACCTCCAGACGGCAGAACTGGGTGGTAGCTTTTGGCTCAGTTTAACTTTCTGACAGAGCTGTCAGAAATGGAGCGCAACTGGAAGGGTCAGAGGCCGACCTGGCAGGATCCCGTGGGGGGAAGATTCCCGGCTGCTGTAAGGCTGGACCGCAGGGCCTCTCTCCTCCCGAGACTCCCTCTGTATATGCCTCTGGTTTCACAGGCACTGTAAATGCTGCAGTGTTTTCTTAGCAGGTGAGAGTTGAGGAAAGCGACGTTAAGTTTTATGATTGTGCCTGTGGCTTGCTCCCGGTTCTCCCTGCGTGGGGAGCCAGTGTTAGGGCTGCCTCTCATCTTCTGTGGAAATGGTCAAGAGTGTGCTTATAGAGAATATTGTTCAACTATGCAGTTTTGATTCAGAGTTGACACTTTCTTAAATGAACATGCCCATCAGACAAGAATATTCCTTTTGTATGATATCTGAGTTTACGACAGAGCTGTATTTATGTCATCAGGCATGTACTAAGCAGAATGTTCTTTAATGATACCTTAATAAAGATTTCTCTTTGTTTGATGTCTTGAGTTACTTCTGTTTCAGGGGGAGTTGAAGTAAATTTCCTCAGATTTCATTTTAATCTTAGAGGAGATTTGAAAGGCTGCCAAAAGGCTGTCAAATCTTTTCCATGCTTAGTGGCTTTGATTTCAGAGCTTGGAACACCTAGGTCTTATATTGACCACATGAGAAGTGCACAGATTTTATGAGGAGTTAATTTATTTCTCAAAGTTTTGTTGCTGTTAACTTTTTATTTTGCTAAAATTTTCTGTCTGTTATCCTTTAGTTTGATTGGAGAAGTTGTATTTCTACAATTAACTTTGAGAAGGGTCTTCAGGACAGCTGTAGACTTACCTACCATCAGTTGCCTTTTTAGCCAGTACTTTAATAAATAATGTTTTATTGCAGATGTGCAGTATTGGCGTCAATTACAGTCTCTTCATCGGATTGCTGTTTTCTCTCCCCAAAAGATTTGGCTCATGTTGGCTTCCAAATGGGATTAAGTTCTTACTGTCTAGAGACTTTGGCTTTGGCATTAGTGGATTGGTAATAGATACTCTCAATTTTGTTATCTGGGCTTGACCATATGGCGTGCCATGTTATTTTAAAACCTTTATTTAGGATGAGTATAATAAGGCATTGAACAAAAAGTTTTAGAATTTTTTAACCCTGGTATAAATTCTGATCTCTCAGGTTTGCATTTCTAGATAAGAGTGGTCGGAGAATTTATGAAGCAGGCAGTTTAGTTGAGTGTTTGGTTTAGTGAACATAGAATGAGGGGATAAAAACAAATTTAAACTGAGATCAGAGAAATAATTTATAAAACTGAATGTGTAACATTACTGGAAGGAAGAAACAGTCCCAATTTTTATGGAGAGTGTGGCTGTGTATTGAGTAATGCAACATTACCCTGACTCTTCTGGAAAATGAAGAATCCCACTTCTTTTTAGAGCTGTGAGTTTTGTTCCACAGCTCTCGTTTAAGAAAAACAGGCAATCTGTAGACACTTGATTTGATCGGTGGATCAGAGGAATGCTAAAAGCTTTTGAAACCTTTTAGCCCTCTTGTTCTTGTTGCAGTGCCTGCCATTAGGTGCCACAGTAATTGATGGAAATTCCTACTGACTTCCAGTGATAGGAAAGCTTCCCATTTTATAGCACAATATTGCTTTCTTTGAGAGACTTGAGTATTCCCTTATTTGACTTACTAAGTTAAAATTCTGGGAAAAAAGCCATTTTTAAAAAGTTAATGATTAAAAGACCAAGTCAAGACTATCAGAAGTAATAATTCTGAAGAGATTATTCAGTTGCATCCATGTTGCCATTGATAAAGGGTTACGATTGAATAATTAGTTGCCCCAGGCGCTTTTTTTTTTTTTAAGTGAGGGGGCATTGCGGGATCTTAGTTTCCTGATCAGGGATTGAATTTGGGCCCACGGCAGTGAAAGCAGAGTCCTAACCACTGGACTGCCAGGGCATTCCTGGTCCAGGCTTAATAATGTACTTTATCAAGGAGGGAAAGGCTATTTACTCTTTAACCTGCAGGACTAGAATACTAAGGGGATTGAATATATTCTTGTTTACTTGTGGGTAATTGTGTGTTTATACATGTCTGCACGTCTTCTGACTCAGTCCTGTGGCAATTGTAAAATATATTCCCCATGCAGATTACAAGTTCTCTTGACTACCTCCAAGTGTTGTAGTTGGTAAAGCTTTAAAAAAATTCTGGACACTTTCTAATTAGACAAGAGAATGTTAAAGCTTCTACAACAGGTTTCCAAAAAAAAAATTGTCCTAGGAACTTTAAGATAATTCCTGAATTGCTGGGAGGGAAAGAAATTCACTCTTTTCTTGAAGGACTGAGACTGCCTGAGTTAGAACCCAGTTGTGTAACTGAACTTGCTGGTGTGGATGTGGGTTTGACTTCTCTGTGTCTGTTTCCGCATGTGTAAAAGCAGGCACACTAGAACCTCCTTCCTAAGGTGGTTGTGAGGGTTGAGTGAGTTAGCATACGTGTGAAGCACTTGGAACAGTGCCTGGCCGCAGTGCTCTGTTAGAGGATCACCGTTTCTGTTGCTTATGGCCTTGCTTTGTAACAGTTTTTGTTTTTGTTTTTTTTTGGCATGCGCGGCATGAAGGATCTTAGTTCCCTGACCAGGGATTGAAAACGCTCTCCGAGGAGTCTTAACCACGGGACCACCAGGGAAGTCCCTGTGACAGTCTTTTAAACTATGATAAAGGTAGATTATAGAGAATTTAGGAAGACTCTTAACCACTGTGCACCACCAGGGAAGCCCCCATCACTTTAATTTACTACCTTACTTTCTCCCAAGTCATCTCTGACATTCTTTCTTTTCTCAAAAAGTTTTTTTTTTTTTTAATTAAAATATAGTTGAGGGCTTCCCTGGTGCACAGTGGTTAAGAATCTTCCTGCTAATGCAAGGAACATGGGTTTGAGCCCTGGTCTGGGAAGATCCCACATGCTGCGGAGCAACTAAACCTGTGCGCCACAACTACTGAGCCTGCGCTCTAGAGCCCGTGAGCCACAACTATTGAGCCTATGAGCCACAGCCACTGAAGCCCGCGCGCCTAGAGCCTATGCTCTGCAACAAGAGAAGCCACCACAATGAGAAGCCCACGCACTGCAACGAAGAGTATCCCCTGCTTGCAGCAACTAGAGAAAGCCCACATGCAGCAATGAAGACCCAACACAGCCAAAAACAAATAAAATAAATTTATAAAAAAATATAGTTGATGTACAGTATTATGTTAATCTCAGGTGTACTACGTAGGGCTTTGACATTTGCATACATTTTGAAATGATCACCATGATAAGTCTAGTAATTCTCTGTCCCCATTCAAAATTATTATAATATTATTGACCATATTTCTTTCTTTTCTTTTTTTCCCCTGGCTGCGCCACGAGGCTTGCGGGATCTTAGTTCCCTGACCAGGGATCGAAACTGGTCCCCCCTGCAGTGGAAGCATGGAGTCTTAACTGCTGGACCGTCAGGGAATTCCCCCTATTGACCATATTTCTTATGCTGTGTGTTATATCCCTGCGACTTATTTATTTATTTATCTTATTTTTAAAATAAATTTATTAATTTTATTTATTTATTTTTGGCTGCGTTGGGTCTTCGATGCGTGGGCTTTCTCTCTAGTTGGGGCGAGTGGGGGCTGCTCTTCGTTGCGGTGCACGGGCTTCTCATTGTGGTGGCTTCTCTTGTGGCGGAGCATGGGCTCTAGGTGCACAGGCCTCAGTAGTTGTGGCATGCTGCTTCAGTAGTTGTGGCACACGGGTTTAGTTGCTCTGTGGCATGTGGGATCTTCCCGGACCAGGGATCAAACCGGTGACCCCTGCATTCTGCGTTGGCAGGCGGATTCTTAACCACTGGGCCACCAGGGAAGTCCCCTTATTTATTATATAACGAGGTTTGTACCTCTTAATCCCCTTCACCTGTTTTGTCCTCCTGCCCCTTTCTGGCTACCACCAGTTCTCTTTGAGTCTCATGAGTAGCTATGAGTCTGTTTTCATTTTGTTCAAAAGGCTTTACCTTTTTTTTTTTTTTTTTTTTTTTGCGGTACGCGGGCCTCTCACTGTTGTGGCCTCTCCCGTTGCGGAGCACAGGCTCCGGACGTGCAGACTCAGCGGCCGTGGCTCACGGGCCCAGCCGCTCCGCGGCGTGTGGGATCTTCCCGGACCGGGATCTTCGCGGACCGGGGCATGAACCCGTGACCCCTGCATCAGCAGGCGGACTCTCAACCACTGCGCCACCAGGGAAGCCCGGCTTTACCTTTATAGGACAGTTTTGATCCTATAATTCATTTTGAAACTGGTAAAATGATTGTTTGTTTTTTAAAGCTCTCACTTCCACCTCCCTTTATGATGCTGAATTATTTTGGATTTCACAAAACATTCTTTGGCATCCCTTAATTTGCCAGCTAGTGACAATGAAATATTTTTCATATATTCTCAAAAGTATTATAACAGGAAATTTGTTTAACAGATGTTCATTCAGCATCTTCTCTGCTAGGTGCTGAGTCTATAAATTATAGAATGGGTGTGGCCCAGGACCTTATGTTATAGTTTAACAGGGAGGCTGACAAACAGTTTATGTACAAAGGTGAAAAACAAGGGCGGTGGATCACAGGGGCAGCTAACCTAGAGTTTAATGATGGCTTCCTAGGGAAAATGTTTTTTTTTTTTTTGGAGGGGGGGGTTGTCTTATATTCCTTTATTATATATATGCAGATCTGTTTTATGTACAATACTTGGTTCTGTCAAGTAATCTTATCAAGGTATCTACTGGTAATCTTCCCCAAAATGGATTCAGGAAAATTAGATAATTGTGCACTTCATGACTACCCAAATGAGGGACTTCATTATTGATTTCAGTTTTGGGGCCACACAAAGAGTTCGAAATAGACTTGGACTGGGTTAAGGCAATAAACATGAGCTGAAAGAAAACACAGATTCAGAACAATTAATTAGACTGTGTATTTTGCTTGCCTTAGAGTCACAATGTGAATAGCATAGGTTGTGCAGATCTCATAGCTCTTTTGTTTCAGTGCAAGGGCTTCTGAACACCTCCGTGTGCGTGACTGCTGGTGGCGGGGGAGGGAGGGAAGCAGCCTGTGTGACCTGTGGGAGACTTCCCTGAGGGCTCATTTCTTCTCAGCCTCTCCTTTCTTGGGTTCTTGTTTCAGTTTGTAATCAGCCAGGGTGACCTTGATGGCATCTTTGGCTGTCATGGAGCAGTACAGTTTCACAGGGGGAAAGGCAGACCTCCTTGGTGATATCGGTGTTTTTTGTTTGTTTAAAAATGATTTAAAAATTTTTTTAATATTATTTACTTTTTGGCTACGCTGGGTCTTAGTTGCAGCATGCGGGATCTAGTTCCCTGACCAGGGATCAGACCCAGGCTCCCTGCGTTGGGAGTGTGGAGTCCTAGCTGCTGGACCCCCAGGGAAGCCCCCGTGTTTTTATTTTTTTTGTAATATAAATTTATTTATTTTTAATTTATTTAATTTTGACTGTGTTGGTTCTTCGTCGCTGTGCGCGGGCTTTCTCTAGTTGTGGCGAGCAGGGGCGACTCTTTGTTGCGGTGCGCGGGCTTCTCGTTGGCGGTGGCTTCTCTCGTTCTGGAGCACGGGCTCTAGGCGCATGGGCTTCAGTAGTTGTGGCACGTGGGCTCAGTAGTTGTGGCTCACGGGCTCTAGAGCACAGGCTCAGTAGTTGTGGTGTATGGGGTTAGTTACTCCGCGGCATGTGGGATCTTCCCGGACAAGTGCTCGAACCTGTGTCCCCTGCATTGGCAGGCGGATTGTCAACCGCTGCGCCACCAGGGAAGCCCCGCCCCCTGTGTTTTTGGTGGTTGTGGCTTCCTCCACTGTCTTCCCCTTTACTCACTTGCTGGCTGACGAGCTCGAGGCAATGGCAGAACCACAGCCAAGTGTTTTAAACCTGCCGTTGATCATCTTCCTCTTTTCATCCGCTTGAATCTGTACTTTCATTACATCACGGTACGCTGGAGCCCCACCAGTCTGGTTCCAACATTTTTAGATGTTTTGTTAAGGAACCCCACTTTTGGGGGGTTTTCATAATGATCAACAACCTTCTTGTGGTAGAGCCGAGCCAGAGCTGGCGGTGGGTGGGCAGGCGCGGGGCTGGAGCAGCAGGGCCGCCACTGTCTTGCAGGCTTGCTGGAAAATGTCTAAGTTGAGACTGAAAGGGTTCTCCAGTTGGAGGCTGCCTGGCTTGTGGAGGGGAAGGAAAGAGTGTTCCAGGCTGAGGAGATGGTTGTGTATGCTTTTCATGCAACCAGTTGGCTTCCTTCACCCACTGTCTCCAGCACGTATAACAGTGTAGTGCAAGATAGGTGCTCAGTAATTATTTATCGAATGAAAGAGAACATGGGTTGTCTAGGGACAGAAGTTCCAAAGGGCTGGAGAGTGGTGAGGAATGGACACTGAGAGGTCAGAGCCTTGGTAAAGAATTTGCCCTTTTACGTGGAGGGCTCTAGGAAGCCCTCAAAGGGTGAGGAGATGTACCTGATCGGGAACATCACTTGGTCTTGAACTTGGAGTGTTCTCAGAGGAAGGAGGAAGACAGGTCAGATTCCAGATGGGATGCTGTAGAGAGGAAGGGGGTCTGGGCCAGGGTAGCAAAGCTGGTAACTGGTGACTCAGATGCTTAGGTGACTGCGTGGAAGGTCAGAAGGGAGTGAGCGAGTATAGGTTTCTCTCCTGGAAGTCCGGGTGCCTGTTTTGCATTTACTGAAATGAGCAGTGGTTTGATGGGAAGACAGTGAGTGAGTCTTTGCACCTTGGGTTTGAGGACCCCAGGAGGCGTTCCCACATTTTGCATTAGAACACACCGGCCTTTACACTTTCTACTCCTTCTTGCAAAGCTCTTCTCCTGGAGGTCTGTTTGGACCATCCACTCCTTTCATTCAGGTCTTTGTTCTAATATCCCCTCCTTAGAGGGTGTTCTCCGCTCTCATTAACCTCTGTCTTCCCTTGCTCTGTCTCCCTGGTCTCTATGTTGATCTACCCACTAGTTCTAAGCTCCATGAAGACAGGCACTTTGGTTCACTACAGTATTACCAGTGTCTGAAACACTCTGAAGTGTTTGTCCAATTGTAGATTTTTGTACACGTGAATGTGGAGCTCTGGAGGAGTGGTCTGGATGAGTTATTAGTATTTAGATGGTGGTTGAAGTCTTGGGTTTCACCATCACTTAGAGCGAGGGGTCTCGAGTACGGTCTGTAGACTCTGGGGCTCATTAGGTCCAGGCTGCTGTCATGATCATATTAAGATGTCATTTGACTTTCACTGTGTTGACATTCCCACTGATGGTACGAAGCAGTGCTGGGTGACACTGCTGGTTCTGTAGCAGAAATCAAAGCCGTGGTACCAAGCCAGTTATAACGGTGATTGTAGTCATAGTATTCTTCACTGCTGTGAATTTGTGGTTTAAAAAAAAAAATCCAGTTTAATCGAATGCCCTTGATGAAGCAATCAAAATTAATTTTGTTAAACTTCAACCTGAGTATCCATCTTTTTACTGGCCTGTGTGACAAAATGGGAAGTTGGCATAAAGCACTGATGCATCTTAACATGTGAGAGCGGTCTTCTGGACAAGCAACTCTGCGATCGCTTGAGTTGAAAGAACAGCTGACAGAAAATGATGGCTGTTTAGACAGGGGAATTTGGCAGATATTTTCATAAAAACGAACGAAGTGAACCAGATACTTCAAGGAAAATAACTGACAGTATTGTTGGCAGTGATAAAATTTGAGCTTTCAAATGGAAATTTGAATTTTGGAAAACTTGATTCTGCTACCATGAGCTTGACAGCTTCCCAGTACTTAAAGACTTTTTTTTGCAAGATAGGAGGTGATGCTAACGAAATGTTTCTTTTTTTAATGTTATATAATAAAACGTGTCAACATTTGGAAGATCTGCTTAACTCAGTGAGCTGATATTTTCCAAATGGCCCGTGCTTGATGCTACTAGCTCACAGACGGGTGAAAGATCCATTCAAAGCACAGGGATGGAGTGAAGCCCCTGGTGTTTGATGTAACAGTATGCAGAGTTAATTGACATAGTTTCAGATTCCACAGCAGAACTACCCTTTTTTTATATATAAATTTATTTATTTTTGGCTGTGTGTTGGGTCTTCATTGCTGTGCGCAGGTTTTCTCTAGTTGCGGCGAGCGGGGGCTGCTCGTTGCGGTGCGCAGGCTTCTCATTGCGGTGGCTTCTCTTGCTGTGGAGCACGGGCTCTAGGCACGCAGGCTTCAGTAGTTGTGGCAAGCGGGCTTAGTTGCTCTGCGGCATGCGGGATCTTCCCGGACCAGGGCCTGAACCCATATCCTCTGCACTGGCAGGCAGGTAACCTCTGCGCCACCAGAGAAGCCCAGAACTACCCTTTAAGAAACTTACCACTTGTCAAGTTTTGATGTAGTATCAAAAAAGACTGTCTATATTTATTTGAAAAGGCTGTTACAGTACTCCCCTCCTTTCTTTTTTATAAATTTATTTACTTTATTTATTTATTTATTTTGCTGCGTTGTGTCTTCGTTTCTGTGCACGGGCTTTCTCTAGTTGCTGAGCGGGGGCTCCTCTTCGTTGTGGTGCGCGGGCTTCTCATTGCAGTGGCTTCTCTTTGTTGAGGAGCACGGGCTCTAGGTGCCCGGGCTCAGTAGTTGTGGCTCACGGGCTTAATTTTTCCGCAGCATGTTGGATCTTCCCGAGCCAGGGCTTGAACCCGTGTCCCCTGCACTGGTAGGTGGATTCTTAACCACTGCGCCACCAGGGAAGCCCTACTCCTCCCTTTTCCAACTACATATCTGTGAGGCTGAATTTTCCTCATCTCCTTCAACCAAAACAAGATATTGTACCAGATTGAGTGCAGAAGCAGATGTGAGAATCCAGCTCTCTCTACTTGAGGCAGGCATTAAAGAGGTGTGCTAAAATGTGTAATGTTGCTGCTCTTCTCACTAAGTTATTTTTCTAGTTATTTCTTTTTTTTTTAATTAAAAAAAATATATATTTATTTATTTATTTGGCTGTGCCGGGTTTTAGTTGTGGTACGCAGGATCTTTGTTGCAGCATGCAGGCTCTTAGTTGTGGCGCTCTTAGTTGTGGAATGCGGGATCAAGTTCTCTGACCAGGGATCGAACCCAGGCCCTCTGCATTGGGAGCGCAGAGTCTTAGGCACTGGACCACCAGGGAAGTCCCTCTAGTTATTTTTTGTAAAAAATATTATTTATGGTAATATGTAATAGGCTTATTAAACTTTTTTTTTAAGTCTCTGCTTTAGTTTCTAGTGTAGTAAATATCCGTTGATATAACCCACATAAACAAAAGCCCCTGGGATCCTCAGTAATTAAGAGTGTAAGGGAAGCCTGAGACCAAGCCTCTGAGCAGCAGTGATTTGGAGAGCAATGTGGTGGTTAAACTGGCCGGTGCACGTCAAGGGCCTTAGCCGCAGGTGCCTGCAGGGACCAGAGAGGTCCCTGGAGACAGGTACCCTGTCCTGATGTGTCGTTATAGGTGTAGAACTGTGCCTTTTCCTGGGGAGAAGAACCACCCAGAGATTCTCTAAAGGTTGAAGACCCTTTGGTGTAGCTTGGGTGTTGAGGCAGGGCAGAGGAAAAGCAGCTTATAGGAGTGGTCAGAAGTTGGAAGAACATCAGAGCAGTGTCAGTGCTTAAGAGAGTCTCTGAGAGGGAAGGGAATGGTCAAAGAGGCAGATTTGATTGGGATTCAGCGGTCAGGACTCCCCAGGGCCGATGAGTGGCAGTGGGTTGTGGGGAGGCTCTGAAGGAAAGGGGTGGAGAGGCATGTGGGGTTGAGGGAGGGCTCTGTTCCCGCCTTCATTTTTTTTTTTTTTTTTTTGTGGCAGTCCTGCATGGCATGTGGTTTCTTAGTTCCCCCAACCAGTTTGAACCTGTGCCCCCTGCAGTGGAAGCGCAGAATCCTAACCGCTGGACCTCTAGGGAAGTCCCTGTTCTGCCTTTATTTTATTTTATTTATTTATTTTTAAAATAAATTTTATTTATTTATTTACTTTTGGTTGCGTTTGTGCGCCGGCTTTCTCTAGTTGCGGCAGGCGGGGGCTGCTCTTCGTTTTGGTGCCGCGGGCTTCTCATTGCGGTGGCTTCTCTTGTCGTGGAGCACGGGCTCTAGGCACGCAGGCTTCAGTAGTTGTGGCACACAGGCTCAGTAGTTGTGGTTCGCGGGCTCTAGAGCGCAGGCTCAGTCGTTGTGGCGCACGGGCTTAGTTGCTCCACAGCATGTGGGGTCTTCCTGGACCAGGGCTTGAAGCCACGTCCCCTGCATTGGCAGGCAGATTCTTAACTACTGCGTCACCAGGGTAGTCCCCTGCCTTGATTTTAGATGGAGTACCTTGAGCACTGTCACCTGAGGAGCACCTGTAAACAAGGGGAGGGAGAGTGTCAGTGAAATGCACGTTCAAGGCTGAGCAGCGCCAGCCGGCAGCTGGCGATGGGGCAGTGATGAGAGACGCCCACCCCCTCTGGTGAGAGGGACGTCATCTGTCCGATGGCGGGTGGAAAAGGTTGTGCTGAAAGAGAAATCAGGGCAGGGCCATAGAGATGGCTGATTTCATTTTAAAAGGGTGGTGGAAACATCTGAACTTGCAAGCAAGGGGAGGTGAGGGGATGAGGCAGGCAGATACCTGGGCAAAGGGAGAAGCCCCGAGACAGGACCGGGCGAGGAACTGAAATAAGAGGGCTTGGGAAATTGAGGATGGCACAGAAGGACCGTGGCCCTTCCGTCCTCCACCTGCAGTTCTCTCGGCAGTAGATGAACTTGCATTTTGCAGATGACCCCAGTGCTGTTAGCTCGGCCTTGTTAGGTTCCTACCGTGCTAGCTAGGCACCGTGCTAAGAACTTGACGGTGTTACTGTTTGATCATCTAATCAGCTCTGAGCCAGGTCCTGTGAATAGCCCCATTTCATAGGTGGCTAAACCTATGGGGAGATTAGGTAATTGGCCAGAGTCACAGCCAGGAATCTGTGGAACCCATGTTTGAACGTCAGTTGTTTGCCTCCAGAGCCCGTGCTCTTAATTATTACACCATGGACCATCTAATTTGAGCTCCTCTCCCCTACTCCTTCATCTCAGAGGACTTCTGTGTCTGCATCTGCCTCCTCCATATATTGTTAAAGGGAGGATTCTTCCACTTGAGAACATATTCACCAGCAGTTTTATCTTTAGTTTCTTCATCAGGGGCTCCTTCTATTCTATCTTCAAACGTGACTAATAAGTCTTATATAACTTAATCTCCCAGTTAATCTTGGTATATTTTTCAGCCACTATTCATATTTTTCTCTGTTTAAAATTAAACTCCCTGGACAGGAGATCTGTCTTCACTGCCTCAGTTCCTCCATATGTCCTGTCCTCAGTCTTTTTTTTTTTTTTTAATATTTACTTATTTATTTTTGGCTGCATTGGTCTTAGTTGTGGCGTGTGGGCTCTTCGTTTTGGTGCGGGCTTAGTTGTCCCGCGGCTTGTGGGATCTCAGTTCCCCGACCGGGGATCAAACCTGCGTCCCCTGCATTGGAAGGTGGATTCTTAACTGCTGGACCACAGGGAAGTCCCCCTGTCCTCATTCTTTGAGGGCCTTGTCCCTGCTCCCCCTAAGTTATCACTGTTATTGTTTTCATAAAGATGTCCTTTTCAGTAAGTCCATTTTACTGTCCCCAGTTTTTATCTTTAACTGTTGTACTTTAATAATAAAAGTGTTTAATTGTTTATTGTACAAAATTAGGATTATAAAAATGAAGGGGAGAGGACTTCTCTGGTGGTCCAGTGGTTAAGAATCTGTCTTCCAGTGCAGGGGACGTGGTTTCGATCCCTGGTTGGAGAGCGAAGATCCCACATGCTGCGGGGCAGCTAAGCCTACGAGCTACAACTACTGAGTCTGCGTGCCCTAGAGCCCGCGTGCTGCAACTAATGAGCCCACACTCTGCAACTACTGAAGCCCATGTGCTCTAGGGCCCGCGTGCTGCAACTGCTAAGCCTGTGACCCACACTTGCTGAGCCCATGTGCCACAACTACTGAAGCCCGCGTGCCTAGAACCCGTGGTCCACAACAAAAGAAGCCACCACTTGCCGCAACTAAAGAAAGCCCGCGTGCAGCAATGAAGACCCAATGCAGCCAAAAAAACAAAACAAAAACAGGGCTTCCCTGGTGGCGCAGTGGTTGAGAGTCCGCCTGCTGATGCAGGGGACGCGGGTTCGTGCCCCGGTCCAGGAGGATCCCACATGCCGCGGAGCGGCTGGGCCCGTGAGCCATGGCCGATGAGCCTGCGCGTCCGGAGCCTGTGCTCGGTGGCGGGGGAGGCCACAGCAGTGAGAGGCCCACGTACCGCAAAAAAACAAACCAAAAACAAACACAAAAATGACGGGGAAAATCTATAGTTTACCTATCTGGAAATAACCTATAATATTATGTTGTTGTATTTTCATTTAGTTTTGTCGTTCATGCACATGTATTCAGAGATTCCCCCACCCCCCAGATGGGAGATCACACTGTATGTGTAGATTTTTAAGTTCTACTTTTTCTACTTCGTTACACGTGTTTACATCTTTGAAAACGTGACCAGTAACTACATAACAGTTGATGGTGTTCCTTGCTCCGTGGCTTCTCTGTGCCCATGTGCTGGACATCCTGGCTCTGCAGTCTGAGCTTTGAGGCTGTGAGCAAGTTGTGTAACTCCTCTCTCAGTTTTCCCGTCTCCTGGGCTGGTGGTGAGGATGAAACGAGGTGGTGCAAATGGAACACTTACCCCCGTGCTTAGCGTGGCGCAAGCACTGACGTATTTGCTTCCGTTACCACCCCTGCCTGTGACCTTTGCCTCCTTTGCCTTCCTCCTTTCCTCACACGCTTCTCCAAGTCGACCCCTGCTCTTTATTTCTGTCTTTGTGGTTGCTGTCTCACTTAAGGTTCTCAGGGGTTCTTCTGTGTGGCTCTGAAATGCTACTCTTAGTTTCCTGGGGCTGCAGTAACAAATTACCACAAAAGGAGTGGCTAAAACAGCAGAAATTTATTCTCTCATAATTCTGGAGGGTGGAAGTCTGAAATCAAGGTTTTGACAGGGCAGCTCCGTCTGATGCCTCTTTCTGGCTTCGGGTAGTTGCTGGCAATCCGGTTTCTGCCTGTTTTATGTGGCCTTCTCTCTGTGTCTGTCTCTGCTCTTATAGGAACACCAGTCATTGGATGAGGGCCTATTCCATTGTGACCTCATTTTGAGTTAAAACTAATTATACCTGCAAAGACCTTTTTTCCAAATAAAGTCACATTTACAGGTTCCAGGTGGACAAGAATATTCAAGGGACACTTTTCAACCCACTGCCGTTACCTAGAGCTTCCTCCTGGGCCCTGTTTTCGTTGCATTCCCAGCTCCCTGTCTCCCATGTCTTTACCGTCCTTTCGTGGCCGAGCTTGTAAAAAGAAGTCTCAGTTGCAGGTTGAAGAAAACAATAGAGAGAACTTAGGTGGAAAAGGAAAATGTCTTATTGGGATTCTGGATGTCTCAGAACCAAAGTTCAGGAATAGAGCTGGGCTTTTTGGGTCAGCGTGGGGTCAGAGGATGGAGAAACCATTCAGGGGTCTCTGCCCATCTCATTTCCATTCTCCTTCTCTGTAAGTGCCTCGATGTTTCTGCTTGCAAAGTAAAAAAGCTCCCTGAGGGCTTCCCTGGTGGCGCAGTGGTTGAGAGTCCGCCTGCCGATGCAGGGGACACGGGTTCGTGCCCCGGTCCGGGAAGATCCCACATGCCGTGGAGCGGCTGGGCCCGTGAACCATGGCCGCTGAGCCTGCGCGTCCGGAGCCTGTGCTCTGCAACGGGAGAGGCCACAACAGTGAGAGGCCCGCGTACCGCAAAAAAAAAAAAAAAAGCTCCCTGAAATGGTCATTTTTCTCTGTTTTCATCACATTTTGCCTCTTGGCATTGAACTCACTTAACCACCACCTCTTTGAAACACACTCTTCTCTTAGTTCCTGGTTCTCCTTCTGCCGCTTTGTCCTTCTTGGTTTCCTTCCAAGGTTCCTCTTTTGCCTGCCCTGCCTGCCTTCAGTTGTCTGGTGTTTCTCCATCTTGAGTCCAGGATTCTCTCTGTTCTTGGGCTCTCCTTAGGTGATCGTGGCTGTTCCCATCTGTTCTTATCTGTTTTAAATAATGTTTACTGATAGTTGTGAAGACTCTCAAATTTATATCTCTATTGCAGCCTTTCTGATCTCCAGACTCGTCTGTCTTCGTGTCCACCTGACATCTCCTTACTTTTGCTGTTTCCACTGCTGAGTCCTTGATCCTTTAGGTCTCAGCTTGAGTGTCACCTCAAAGAGGCTTTTTCTGGCCACCATTGTTGCTCTTGATCACGTTGATTGACCACAGTTACTGCTTCATGGGGTTCCCCTCAAATTGTGTTTGCAGAGTTGTGAGGCTCTGTCTCTCACTCTCCCAACTAGCACAGGCTGGAAGTAAAGGGTGTGCCAGTTGGGCTCTTCATGTGGGCAGGGTTAGTTCTTTTTTTTTTTTTTTTTTTTTTTTTTTTTTTTTTGCGGTACGCGGGCCTCTCACCGTTGTGGTCTCTCCCGTTGCGGAGCACAGGCTCCGGACGTGCAGGCTCAGCGGCCATGGCTCACGGGCCCAGCCGCTCCACGGCATGTGGGATCTTCCCGGACCGGGGCACGAACCCGTGTCCCCTGCATCGGCAGGTGGACTCTCAACCACTGCACCACCAGGGAAGCCCGGCAGGGTTAGTTCTTGAACCTGACTGAGTCAGACCCCCTGAAAGTGCCCGTCGGTCCATCTGTAAGCCTGAGACTCAGGTGGTTTAGAGGAATGTTCCAAGCGAACATGATACACAGTTAGGTTTGGGGACAGTGGCCTGTGAAACCACTTAACTAGGGCTTAACGTCTAGGTAGTTTTCCGGAGAATGGATAGGAGGGTTATTGGAAAGGCTTGAGATTGCTTAACCACTGTTGGGGTGTGGGTTTGGGGATGGCTGCTGTAGACCCAGAGAGATGAGAAGGGAAGAGGGCAGGGAGCTTTTCCTGGGAATCGATGCACTCAGAGCAGGGAGAATCTCAGTGCCTAACACTGATTGGCAAGGCATTTAAAATGTGCTTTTTGAATCAGTAACAGACCATCATGTCCTCTTTACATTTTCTTAAAATATGGGAACTGACCGCACACATTTCCCATAATTTAAAACTTGACATATTCAGGAAAATGCTAAGCTGCTGAGTAGTGTGCTACACTTTAGCTATGAAAGAAGAGCTTTAAAACAGCAGCTCTTCTAGTTTAAACATTTGTTCACAGATTTAGATAATGCTAGCTTAAAAAAAGAAAAGCTTCTGAAATGGTTGGGCTCTGTCTTCCTGGGTCTGTGGAGCCCACTCAGCAGCTAGGGTTTGAGTGTCTCGGGGGCCAGGACAGGCCCAGTGCTGGAAGGACCCTCTAGGCAATTTTTGTTTTTTGCAGCTGTCTTTTTTCTTTGGTGGAAACAGAAGAATGACATCCTTGAGGGTAATTTTTGCAGGAATAGGTTATAATAGCAATAGAGGCTATTGCTAATGTCCATTCCACTAACTGACCTTTGGGTACCAGTGAGGAGGGAAAGGACATATGTGAAGGAGGAGACAGCACAAAGAACGCCCCCCAAAGCAGTGGCTCCTTCCTTCCCTCGTGGAAGTGCCAAGCCCCTGGGAGGCGCAGGCAGCATTCTCCCCTTGCCTTTGGTCTCCATTGTTGCTTGTCTGCGGACACCTGTGGTTAGTCGTCATAATGTGTGGTGTGCTACAGGGATGCCGCTTAACAGCCAAGGGTGAGCCAGCCCAAGACCTCACCGGTCCGAGGCTGAGAACTCTGACTTAAACTAACATGCACCCTACGGTTAAGAAAACGTGCTCGTGGCCTTGCATCAGTTACCTGTTGGTGCATAACACACTGCCCCCCAAACTTAACGAGTTCAAGCAATAACTGTGTGTTCACCACTGGCAGTTAGGGCTCTGTGTGGTGGGGGGCTCTGCCCACTCATGTGTCTGCAGTCCGTTGGCACTTCTGGGAAGGCCTTACCTGCATGGACTTTTCGCCAGGCTGCACCTCTGTTCTCCATGTGACCTCTCCAGCAGGCCGGCTCAGGCCTCTCAGGGTAGCCGAGTGGTAAGAGGGCGGGAGCAGAAGTTGCTAGGCTTCTTGAGGCCATACGTAGAAGTCACACAGTGTCACCTTTGTTACATTCTGTTGGTCGGAGCAAGTTATGAGGCCTAGTCCAGACTGGAAGTGTAGAGAAATAGTGAACCTCGTTCTTACAGGAGGAGCTGCAAAGAATCTGTGGCCATTTCTTAAATCTCTCAGGACCTCTCTATAGCATGACATGTAGAATTGCCTGCTTTAGGGTGTCCAGTTAATACTAAGATTGCTGTGGAATGGATTCCAGAAGTGAACTGCTTAAAGGCATCAGTTTATTTAACAGACATTTGCCATACACTTACTTTCAGCAAGACACTGTGATTGGTGATGTGCAAGTACTGGGAAATAGCTTCTAATCTTTTCTTCTGGGGAGGACTGTGAACTTGTGAATAAGCAAGTTTCAGACCTGTGGTGAGTGCTGCAAGATCCAGAGTGGAGAGAGGGCACTTGGTTTTAGGTTATTTGGGAAAGACCGTTCTGAGCAGTTGGCACCTGAAGGAGGAGAAGCCAGGTAGGAGAAGAGCCTGGTTACTTCAAGTGCAGAGAACAGCAATTGCAAAGGCCCTGAGGTGGGGAGAGGCCAGCGTGGCTGAAGCTTTGTGCCCCGGGAGCAAGGCGGTAGAAGTCAGGGTTGGAGAGGAAGCTGGCACTGGCCACCTGGCCCAGTTTGCCAGGCAGTGTCAGCTTCACCCGGTGAGCCGGGATTCTGTGTGGGGAGTGCCCTCTTTGACTATTAGACGTGCCTTGGTGGACAGTGCATTTTATGGTCACTCTGATGTGGAAGAAGGTTTGATTCTTTCCCTCGGTGCGGTGGACGCCACTGCACAATTCTAAGCAGGAAGTGACCAGATGTGAATTTTAAAAGGTTGTTCAGTTGCCGAAGGAAGAATGGATTGTTGGGGTGAAAATAGAAACAAAGATCATTTAAAGGATACTGTTGATGAGAAATGATGTAGCTTGGCTAAGGATGGGGGCTGAGGAAATGGGAGTAAGTGGACAGACTCATATCTGCTCTGGAGGTCGAGCTAGCCACGGTGCTGATGATCTAGGACGATTCTTTTTTTTATTTTGGCCGTGCCTGGCAGCATGTGGGATCTTAGTTCCCCGGCCAGGGATCGAACCTGTGCCCCATGCAATGGCAGCACAGAGCCCTTAACCACTGGACCACCAGGGAATCCCCCTAGGACAGTTCTTAAGCGCTTGCTCTGCACACTTAGGGGCCGATGATGGTCGGGCACTGAGATGAGGCCAGATGGGTGGCTCAGGTTTGTTGACTGTCCAGTGGGGACGAGAGAGCCATCCTTGGAACATTTGAAGTTCAGAATGGACATAGGAAACCAAGTGCAAGTGTTGGCTCATAAGGATGTTGGCCTGGAGTTCAGTCTGGAAGTCATAGGTAAGATTTCAGTTCTTGTGCATGATGCTCTCACCTGCGCCTGGGAGGTAGGAAGAGGAGGCGACAGGATGCCCAGCCAGTGAAGGAAGGAGAGGGCAGCTCTTCCTCAGTAAGGAGGGTGGGGATCCCGCATAGAGTGCTGTTGAGGGGTCAGGTGAAAGGGGTCCCTCAGATTTAGGGGCTGTAGGTGCTCGGTGGTGGGCAGTGAAAGACAGATTGCGGGGAGTTAAAACATGGGAGTTGAGGAAGGGGAGACCACCTGTGTAGATGTGGCTTCAGGAAGTTTTGCTGTGGGAGGAGGGGGGAAGGAAAGGGCTCTGTAGTTGGTGGGTGGTGAGGGGAACCGTGGACTGGTCTGTTTTTAAATAGGGAGCTCCTAAACCCGGGTGTGTATTTGGGTGCATCCAGAACTCGACTGTGAATGCATCCCCTGGGATCTTATTAGCTGCAGATCCTAATTCAGTCTGCGGCCAAGTGAGTGAGCTTTCCTGACTAGCTCCCAGGTGCCGCTGGCGTTGCTGGTCCCTGGACCACACACGGAGAAGCAAGCACAATTGATGTTGTTAGAAACTAGCTGGTAGAGGGAGTTGATGCAGTAACAGAAGGCTGAATGCCTTAAAAGCTGGGGCGGGGGGTGGTTCTTATCTATCTCATCACTGGTGCCAGCTGTTTGTATTGGCCTTTCATTTCAGCTGGTCTCATGGCTTCAAAGTTTGTCCTAATGGGTATGCTACTCCCTCCAGCCGAGCAAGTTAGCTGTGACATGGGATGTGTGATAGACCTATTTTCATTAACTTTTTTTTAAACATCTTTATTGGCGTATAATTGCTTTACAATGGTGTGTTAGTTTCTGCTTTATAACAAAGTGAATCAGCTATACATATACATCTATCCCCATATCTCCTCCCTCTGGTTAACTCTTGTGAGGTTAAACAGCAGTTTGTTTTTTTTTCCCCCCGTACGCGGGCCTAGGCTCCAGACGCGCAGGCTCAGCGGCCATAGCTCACGGGCCTAGCCGCCCCGCGGCATGTGGGATCTTCCCAGACCGGGGCACGAACCCACGTCCCCTGCATTGGCAGACGGATTCCCAACCACTGCGCCACCAGGGAAGCCGCTAGACAGCAATTTTAATTAGCATAGAATTTAATTTGTTTTATGTCGGAAGAATGGGTTGAACTAACTAGCTTTCAGCACACAATACCTTCCTGTCATTTCAGCAGCTCTCCTGTACGTAACAGGCTGCATAAAGCGACTGCCAAATGAGCTCAGAATCTTAAGGTTTGGAAGAGCCAAAATGAGATCGAGAAAGATGCTTTGATTGGGAGGGGGAGGGATTACATTTCAAACAAAACAGAAGATTGCGGTACGCGGGCCTCTCCCTGCTGTGGCCTCTCCCGTTGCGGAGCACAGGCTCCCGACGCGCAGGCCCAGCGGCCATGGCCCACGGGCCCAGCCGCTCTGCGGCACACGGGATCCTCCCGGGCCGGGGCACGAACCCGCGTCCCCTGCATCGGCAGGCGGACTCTCAACCACTGCACCACCAGGGAAGCCCCAAAAGATTGTTTTTTCATCTAAGACATGTAACGAAGCAGCATTACAAGTGGGTGCAGGCTAACATAGGTGTTCCCTGATAAATGTAAGTAACTCTGTAGCTTTTTACATACTGGCCTGTTACACACTTTGGGGTGTTCTTGGGGAGAGAGTTTGAGGGTAACTGGGTCATCTGGCAGGAGAGGCAGAGAGGAGGAGCCAGGCACTTGCTGAATAACGGTGATTGGACAGGCAGGTTCCTCTCACTGCCACCCCCTTGTCTTTCCTGCGTATTGTTCCTGTGACTGAGCTGGCTGAGATTCCTGGGCAAGGAAGCAGGGACCTAAGAAGGCTCCAGCTCCAGGTGTACCTGTGCTGCTGCCCCTGCCCTCCTGTGCCCTCGTCCTACCTCAGGGACACCAGGGGAGAGAGACCCGGGCCACAGTCCATGCCTGCGGTTAAGCCCTTTGTCCTGAATGCTTGGCTGAAATAAACTTCACGGTTGCTTTAGATTGAGCGTCTGTTTTTAGTGTTATTGCGGAGGTCAGTAATCTGAGCCATGCTAAGATAATGAATGGTCAGAAAAGTCAAAGAGCAGAGGTTCATGACAAGAGCCATGGGTCTTACAGAAGCTTTTTTTTTTTGGTAAATAACTTACTCCTTTATGGAAACTAACTTTAGAAATAATTTTTTTGAGTTCTTAGGCAAATTGACCAAGGTCATTTTTTTTTTTTTATGATTGTTAGGCCTAAAACTCTTCTCTTTTTTCATAAAGAGAAAAACATGTTTAAGTCAGCTGTAAGACCTAACAGGTACATTACTGAAGAGATAAAAGAGAATTTGAATAGACCTGAACACAGAATTTGAATGCAGTTCTTCTGTATGTACATGCTGGGATATTTTTAAATTGTCACCTAATTTGGACAAATAAATATTTGAGAAGAGTCAGTTCTATAAACGAAAGATGAGGGGAAAGTGTTCTATTAGATATAAACAGGAAAGTTCTATAAAGCATAGGTAGGTAGAACAGAGTAGTCTAGATAATGATCTATAAATTTATGGGAATTTACTTCTTGATTAGTGTAGCATTTTATTATTATTTTTAAAAATTTATTTATTTATTTTTGGCTGTGTTGGGTCTTCATTGCTGCGCACGGGCTTTCTCTAGTTGCAGCGAGCGGGGGCTACTCTTTGTTGAGGTGCGCGGGCTTCTCATTGCGGTGGCTTCTCTTGCTGCAGAGCACGGGCTCTAGGTGCGTGAGCTTAAGTAGTTGCAGCATGCGGGCTCAGTAGCTCTGACACATGGGCTTAGTTGCTCTGCGGCATGTGGGAGCTTCCCGGACCAGGGCCCGAACCTGTGTCCCCTGCACTGGTAGGTGGATTCTCAATCACTGCACCATCAGGGAAGCCCCTAGTGTAGCATTTTAAATCAGTTGGGAGTGGATGGTTTGTAATGTAACAGATGTTGGATCAACTGGCAGTCTGTTGGAAAAAATAAAGTGGAAAACTCTACAACACATAGAGATTCTGGCTGGATTAAAGACTTAAATGTAAAATTAAAACATGGAAATATTAGAAAAACATTGTGAGAAGTATTTTTTAACCTTTGAGGTGGGGTGTTTGGGGAAAGGGTTTCTTAGCATGACACTAAGGTCATAAGCCATAAAAAGATTATCTGCGTGAATACTCAGAACATACTTATAGCAAAAGATATCTGATAGAGGAATTTTGTTTTTTTGACCTCACCAACATGACATTTAGGATCTTAGCTCCCTGACCAGGGATGGAACCTGCACCCCCTGCAGTGGAATCGGGGAGTCTTAACCACTGGACCACCAGGGAAGTCCTGATGATAGGGAACTTTGAACTGTAGTTCAAAGACAAGCAATATGGAGAAAATATTAGATATGCATATATATATATATGTATATATAAAAGATAAGAGGTTAATATGTTGAGTATAAAAGGACATTTCGAAACTAAATTATTGAGCAAGTTTATTTTTAGAAATTTATTCACGGGGGAGGGGGGGAAGTAAGAGAATCCTTGTTACAACATTCATTATAAAAACAAAATAGTAAAAACAGTTTCTGTTAGAAACCTTCTCCTAGGGGCTTTCCTGGTGGTGCAGTGGTTGAGAGTCTGCCTGCCGATGCAGGGGACACGGGTTCGTGCCCCGGTCTGGGAAGATCCCACATGCCGCGGAGTGGCTGAGTCCGTGAGCCATGGCCTCTGGGCCTGCGCTTCCGGAGCCTGTGCTCCGCAACGGGAGAGGCCACAGCAGTGAGAGGCCCGCATACTGCAAAAAAAAGAAAAAAGAAACCTTCACCTAGAATTTTTGGTAAGAAAGCAAAAAATTGTCAGTAGTTACTAGAATATAAGTTCCATGAGGGCAGAGATCTTTTTTTTAATCCACATAGGTAGTTTTTATTTAAATATAAATGGCATTATACTTTATGTACTTTTTTGTATCTTAACGTATTTTGAATATATTTCCAGAGGGCAGAGATCTTTATCTTTTTTATTCCCTAATATCTCCTCAAACAGTGCCTGGAATGTAGTACATCTCAAAAAATATTTGTGGAATGAACCAGTGGATGAATCTAAATGCCCATCAGTGGGAATTGATTAAATTAAGGTACATGCAGAATACTGCGAAGCTGTTAAAAAAATTTAAGGTAGCCCTACTTCATCGTCCTGAGGAGATGACCACAGTGCAGCAAATAAAGTCTGGAAGAAGTATGCACCCCTGGGCATCCCTGTGAAACATGTTATTTCTTGGGGGTAGCTGGGGGCAAGGAACGTGCTGTACAGTAAGATAATGTTTTATCTGTATTTTTTGTGGAAGAATACCAAGATCATTATAATTAGGAAAAAGATATTTTCACTTTGGAAGAAACGTTAAAGCAAATTATTTATATGTGGAAGTTTTAGAAGCGCTCTCAAAGTTAGCATGACTGAAATGAGAATATTATAGACATTTCATAGTTTTAGTTTGTTTGCCTTTATTTTTTTCATTGAGGTATAATTGACTAAGTTTGCCTTTGAGGTAAAAGAGTTTTATTGGTGCTATAGTCTGCTCTTCTGTAGCTTTTTTGGGGGCGGGGTGGCACGCCGCGCGGCCTGCGGGATCTTAGTTCCCCACCAGGGATTGAGTCCCGAGCCACAGCAGTGAGAGTGTGAAGTCCTAACCACTGGGCCGCCAGGAAAGCCCCTCGTAGCATCTTATACTCCTGTTTTGTTCTGCATCCTTCCACTGGTTTCTGTGTAAGATTGGAGGCTGTGGATCCTGTTACTGTTGACATAACAACTACAATCTATCGGTTTTTAATAACAGTACTTTTCAGTAATGTTAGATAGTAACACTCTTCGGGAAACCTGCATGGGCCAGTCTGGCAGAATCCAAGACCAAGTGAAATGTAGTTGGTCAGGTTCCTTGTAGCTGTATAGACTTTAAGTCACGTAAAAGAAGAGAGAGACACGACAGACACCTGTAACGAGCCTCCAGGACTCAGTGGGGACTGTCAGCTGAAATGGAGCCTCCTGGCTAATAGTGTAAATTGTAAGAGGTAGAATTCAACTTTAGGTGTACATTTGTGGGGGGGAAATCTTTTGTATAATGGGTTTTTCACAGTTAATTGGCAAGATTACATAGTTTGATTTAAAGACTCAAAAGCTCATTTCCTGGAGTGCAGTAGTGCCAGGTATCTCGGAAGTGTACGTGCACTCTTCAGACCAGCAGAAGCTGCTGCAGAGCAGTTAGGAGCATACTTGGTAGGCAAGAGAGGACGACTCGTAATGATATTGGGGATCAGGTGTTGGTCTGAGACTGAGATTTACGGGCTGTTTTCCCAGATAGTAGTTGCCAGGCACCGTCCTATGAGCCAGAGGTTGGCAAACTATGGCCTGCCATCTCTTTGTGTGTGTCCCACGAGCTAAGAATGGTTTTCACACTTTTAAATGGTTGAAAAATCAAAAGGAGACTATTTGTGGCATGGAAAAGTGATACGAAATTCAAGTTGTGTCCGTAGACATTTTTATTGGAGGGCCCACGTCTGTTCTTCTGTCTGTCATCTGTGGCTGATTTTGTGATGGCAAAATCCACACTGGAATCGAGAGCGTGTGCTCTCTGGGCCTCTGCAGAAAACCATTGCCACCCCTGCTCCGAGCTCTTAGCCAGCGTGGCGTCCTCCGCCCCCTCACCAGCAGAGCAGCAGGCCTGAGGGTTCAGCAGTTTACCTGAGGTCACAGAGCTGGACCCAAACACACCTTTCTGATCCCAGATCCTTTGGTTTTAACTGCTGTGCAACACGGCCTCCACAGAAACAATGTTCTGTGTTTGGTTTCCTTTACAATTTTCTGTTAACAATCATGTGCTAACATATACTAAGCTAATGGGACATTCTATACACATGAAGAATAATAGGTTTTCTAAGTTTTTCCAAATTAAATTTCCTTTGGAATCTTAACTGTGATGCTTGAAATTTGAATGTCCATGTACTAGAAATACCTTGGAAGGAGAATTCCTCTGTGGAAGTTGTGCTGAGGAGGGCCTAAAAATAAGTTCTTTGAGGGCAAGGAGTAGGTTCTTCGGGTTTATTTTTAAATTCTCTTGTAGTTAACAGGACAGCGATGTGTGAAAGATATCCGACTTAGGCACTATGGATCTAGTCATAAAAAAGGCATTTAGGGGCTTCCCTGGTGGCGCAGTGGTTGAGAGTCCACCTGCCGATGCAGGGGACACGGGTTCGTGCCCCGGTCCGGGAAGATCCCACAGGCCGCGGAGCGGCTGGGCCCGTGAGCCATGGCTGCTGAGCCTGCGCGTGCGTGTCTGGAGCCTGTGCTCCACAACGGGAGAGGCCACAACAGTGAGAGGCCTGCGTACCACAAAAAAAAAAAAAAAAAAGGCATTTAGGTCTCATCAGTAGGCATTTCAGTAAAGATTTTAGTTAAATCTGTAAAGTGTCCATAGTGTGTTTGCTCCGGTGGCCAGCAGCCCCCGCGCCTGGAGGCCTGGCTCTTGGGGGTGCTGCGGGGATGAGGGGTCCCAGCAGTCACCCGGCAGAGGATGCGCTCCTCACTGCCAGCCGGGCCGTGTGAGCACCAGGCTGCTTTCCCAGTGCACACGCTAGTGTATTGAAAAACAAATGTGAATGTCTCGTGAAGTAGAATGCAAAGTTTACATCGGTTTTCCCACATTACCACTAAATACTTCAGTGCGTGTATTTTGAGAACACAGACATATTTTTATATAACCACAGTTCAGCTATTAAAATCAGTAAGTTTAACACTGATACTGATCTATTTTCTATTCCACGTTTCGTCGATTGTCCCTATACTGATTTCACAGCTGTTCCTCCCGGTCCCGATCCGGTCAGTCGGGGAGCACACTTGCGTTGTATTTAGAGGTCGTGTCTGCTCTTCTTTAATCTGGAACAGCCTGTCTTTGTTGTTCTCGCCCTTACCTTTTAAAGAGTGCAGGCCAGTTGTCTTGGAGAGTGACCCTCACTTTGGGTCTGTCTGGGCTTCCGCATGGTTAGATTCAGGTTCTTTGGGGCAGAATACCACAGAAATGTTGTGTCCTGGGCCTTCTCTGGTGAGCGTTTCCGATGCTCTCCGTGCCACTTGGAGGGTCTGCCCCAAACGCTGTCTCCTGGTCCCTCGGCTCCCGGCTTCATTCTCCCTCTCCCCACAGGGATGGAAGGTCTACACAAGCACCTGTCCTCAAGGCTGCATTGCACATCCTACTTGCCCTGAGAAAGTGCCTTTCAGTAATCAGTTACTGAGTTCCTCTCGGGTTTTGTTCGGGGAACACAAAGATTAGGAAGTCAGATCTTGATGAATTTATAGTTACTGTCCAATTTTACAGCCCGTACCTAAAGCAGGGGAGCAGAGAGGTAGGTGAGGCTCTTTTGGGTGGAGGTGGAGCCCAGTGTGGTGGTGGGTTTGCGAGCCACCCCCTCCCTGCTTCTCTGCCTCCCCCTCCACTCCCCTGAGGCCCAGACTTGAACCTTCATGCAAAGATTCCCAAATTCATGGCACCGTTAGTGTCCCTAGGATTTTCACAGTGCCCCAGGTTAAAATAAATACCTAAAAGTCCCTTTATTGAGTTTCTAGGTCCAATCAATTTAAGTATGTATATCCTAAGAACTTAGTACCCATTTGAAGAAGTAATACCCCAAAATTGAGGGGAACTTTTATTCTTTTTTTAAAAAATTAATTTTATGTATTTTTTTTGACTGCGTTGGGTCTTCGTTGCTGTGCTCAGGCTTTCTCTAGTTGCGGCGAGTGGGGCTACTCTTCGTTGCTGTGCACAGGCTCTAGAGCGCGGCCTTCAGTAGTTGTGCACGGCCTTAGCTGCTCCACAGCATGTGGGATCTTCTGGGACCAGGGCTTGAACCCGTGTCCCCTGCAATGACAGATGGATTCTTAACCACTGCACCACGAGGGAAGTCCCTATTTTATTCTTAACTAAACCACTGTCGTTAACTAATGGGCAGTATAGCTTCTCAAACTTCAGAATCTGACTGGACACGGCTGTCTTCCTTTGATTCTTGTGCAGTGCTTCTGGCTGTTTTATCGAAGCAACCACTGAAAACCCAGCTTTGTGAGGATGTGACGTCATCGGAAAGGATGCAGCGCCATCTGCTGTTGGAACTGTGAACCGTCTGGAGCTAGCCACTTCCACGGTGTCTGTCACCTGTGAAGTTTCTTTCTCTGTGCTTGTCACAACTTAAAATTATCTTAAAACCTGGGAGTTCGCTGCATCTTTCCGCGCAGTTTTGGAGCTGGGGTTTTCATGGCTGCCTGAACTAGGCCCTGCAGCCTTTGGGGGTTGGGGGTTTCCAGGAGAAGGGGCTTGCCCACCGGAGATACCAGGGTGAGGGCGGAAGGTGGGATCTTTTCCTATCCAGGAATCAAAGTTAAGTCACTCTGGGGTGCTCTGTCCCCAGAGGGGAAGTTAGAGGACCCACAGGAAAACCAGTGTTGTCGACTAAAGGGGCCTTACCGGCATTTATAATGTGCCTTTTATTTGAAAAATGAAATTTATCGTCTAAGGAACTTATAAACGGACTTTTAGAAGGTAACCTGTAATTTTTCTTGACAGGTGTGAGAATGAACTGAAAACATAAATGATTTATCAAAATAACAAGTGACTGTCTTTGTTAGATGTCCTCTGATTTTGGCCATAGCCCTTTCTCCTATTTTTGACACAATAAGTTGATAAGACAGTGGGGAAAGTCATGAGTACTTAAAAAAAATGTTAAAGAGGTTTTGCTGATTTTTTTTTTTTTTTTTTTTAGGGCCACATGTCTGTTGACCGTAAGTTTTTGGGAACTGAATTATTACTTGCTATCTATATTTCGGTTCATGTATGATACTTTATGACTTATCTTTGCCAAGTAGTTACGTAGTGCCAGAGTGAAGAGATAAGTGCTTATGTAACTTAAAGGGAGTTTGTTACTATATTAAAGACACCAGTCAGTTTTTGGCCTGTGTTCTCTTCTAGGGACCCCATCGGTAGTCCCTGTGGCAGGGGGAGCCATCCCCTCCTGTGCCACAGAGACACAGATGACACTGGGCAGTGGAATTACAGTCAGTTTTGGACCGTGCACGAGTTAAGAGAGAGGGTGAAGGACTGAAAGTGCACCCAGCAAAACAGAAGGGTCACCAAGAGCTGGCCAGATGGGGCTCTGGTTCCTGTTTTTCCTTTCTTGTTTCCAGTCCCACACCCCCCGGAGCCTGCTGTGCTTCCTGGCCTTGGGACCTGTCAGATCTCTCTCCAATTCCCTGTGGGAATTTTCTCTTCTTGGCAGACAGAAGAGCCTTGACTAGACCAGTTAAACTTTTTGGGGGGGTGTTGAGGGTAGGGGGAGATTGAGTCGTTTAATTTTTCATATCTAGAATTAACCATTTCCCAAAAGTTATAGTTCTTAATAATAAGTCAAATTTCTTTCTTCCTTTAAGGTTTTTCATTGGCAAATGGGCCAGGTAGTTGGACAATGTATTTATTTATCCAGTGAAAGTATGTAAATGACTAAAAGTCAGAATATGCTGTCCATGTAGCCTGGTTTTCTTGAATGTCTTCATGGTGTCATTGTTTTCTGGGGTACTTCCCTCAGAAGGTTCAACAGTACGTGACCTTTTTCCTCTTCTTTCTGAATTAACGTTATTTGGGGCTTTAAAAGAAAAATCAACTGTTGTCAGAATTCACTTTTTTTTTTTTTTTTTGAGGTACTCAGGCCTCTCACTGTTGTGGCCTCTCCCGTTGCGGAGCACAGGCTCCGGACGCGCAGGCTCAGCGGCCATGGCTCACGGACCCAGCCGCTCCGCGGCATGTGGGATCTTCCCAGACCGGGGCACGAACCCGTGTCCCCTGCATCGGCAGGCGGACTCTCAACCACTGCGCCACCAGGGAAGCCCCAGAATTTACATTCTTGATCGTCCCATGCATCACCAAGTTTTTAATTACTACATTAGGTATAATTGGGAGGAGGAAATACCCTTCATGAAAGAAAAAACTGAACAAATATTTGGAAGCCCCTTTACTCCAGACTCTAGGCACCAAGAATAGGGTGAAGAGTCCGGTGGCTGTGGCCCTGTCCCGGGCTCTGCATGTGTGGATGCTCCTCCTCTCAGGTCTTTGTGATTCCGTGTCCTCACTTAACTCCCTTCGGGTCAGGAGCTCACACCGTCCAGTTTTGTGGGAAGATCTGCTCCCCACTCTTCCATCATGGCCAAGGAAATGCCACCTTTCGTCCAAGGGGTGCTTTCCTTACCCTGGACTTAAACACAGTGACCTAGTGTTTATTATTCCTACCGTGCGGGGGTTATTTATGTCATTTACTTTTTAAAAAGAATAATTAATTTTTGGCTACGTTGGGTCTTCACTGCTGTGAACGGGCTTTCTCCAGTTGCGGCGAGTGAGGGCTACTCTTCTTTGCGGTGTGCGGGCTTCTCATTGCGGTGGCTTCTCTTGTTGTGGGGCTCGGGCTTCAGTATTTGTGGCTCATGGGCTCTAGGGTGCAGGCTTAGTAGTTGTGGCGCACGGACTTAGTTGCTCCGTGGCATGTGGGATCTTCCCGGACCAGGGCTCGAACCTGTGTCCCCTGCATTGGCAGGCAGATTCTTAACCACTGTGCCACCAGGGAAGTCCTGTCATTTACTTTTTTTTTAAAAATTTTTTAATTTTATTTTATTTACTTTTTATACAGCAGGTTCTTATTAGTCATCAATTTTATACACATCAGTGTATACATGTCAATCCCAATCGCCAGCACACCACCATCCCCACCCCTCCCGCGGCTTTCCCCGCTTGGTGTCCATACGTTTGTTCTCTACATCTGTCTCTCAACTTCTGCCCTGCAAACTGGTTCAGCTGTACCATTTTTGTAGGTTCCACATACATGCGTTAATATACGATATTTGTTTTTCTCTTTCTGACTTACTTCACTCTGTATGACAGTCTCTAGATCCATCCACATCTCAAGAAATGACTCAATTTCGTTCCTTTTTATGGCTGAGTAATATTCCATTGTATATACGTACCACTTCTTTATCCATTCATCTGTTGATGGGCATTTAGGTTGCTTCCATGACCTGGCTGTTGTAAATAGTGCTGCAGTGAACACTGGGGTGCATGTGTCTTTTTAAATTATGGTTTTCTTTGGGTATATGCCCAGTAGTGGGATTGCTGGGTCATATGGTAATTCTATTTTTAGTTTTTTAAGGAACCTTCGTACTGTTCTCCATAGTGGCTGTATCAATTTACATGCCCATCAACAGTGCAAGAGGGTTCCCTTTTCTCCACACCCTCTCCGGCATTTGTTGTTTGTAGATTTTCTGATGATGCCCCTTCTGACTGGTGTGAGGTGTTACCTCATTGTAGTTTTGATTTGCATTTCTCTAATAATTAGTGATGTTGAGCAGCTTTTCATGTGCTTCTTGGCCATCTGTATGTCTTCTTTGGAGAAATGTCTATTTAGGTATTCTGCCTATTTTTGGATTGGGTTGTTTGTTTCTTTAATATTGAGCTGCATGAGCTGTTTATATATTTTGGAGATTAATCCTTTGTCCGTTGATTTGTATGCAAATATTTTCTCCCATTCTGAGGGTTGTGTTTTCGTCTTGTTTATGGTTTCCTTTGCTGTGCAAAAGCTTTGAAGTTTCATTAGGTCCCATTTGTTTATTTTTGGTTTTATTCCCATTACTCTAGGAGGTGGATCAAAAAAGATCTTGCTGTGATTTATGTCAAAGAGTGTTCTTCCTATGTTTTCCTCCAAGGGTTTTATAGTGTCCGGTCTTACATTTAGGTCTCAAATCCATTTTGAGTTTATTTTTGTGTATAGTGTTAGGGAGTGTTCTAATTCCATTCTTTTACATGTAGCTGTCCAGTTTTCCCAGCACCACTTATTGAAGAGACTGTCTTTTCTCCATTGTATATCCTTGCCTTCTTTGTCATAGATTAGTTGACCATAGGTGTGTGGGTTTATCTCTGGGCTTTCTATCCTGTTCCATTGGTCTATATTTCTGTTTTTGTGCCAGTACCATATTGTCTTGATTACTGTAGCTTTGTAGTATAGTCTGAAATCAGGGAGTCTGATTCCTCCAGCTCCATTCTTTTCCCTCAAGACTGCTTTGGCTATTCGGGGTCTTTTGTATCTCCATACAAATTTTAATATTATTTGTTCTAGTTTTGTAAAAAATGCCATTGGTAGTTTGATAGGGATTGCATTGAATCTGTAGATTGCTTTGGGTAGTATAGTCATTTTCACACTATTGATTCTTCCAATCCAAGAACATGGTATATCTCTCCATCTGTTGATATTATCTTTAATTTCTTTCATCAGTGTCTTATAGTTTTCTGCACACAGGTCTTTTGTCTCCCTAGGTAGGTTTATTCCTAGGTATTTTATTCTTTTTGTTGCAGTGGTAAATGGGAGTGTTTCCTTAATTTCTCTTTCAAATTTTTCATCATTAGTGTGCAGGAATGCGAGATATTTCTGTGCATTAAATTTGTATCCTGCAACTTTACCAAATTAATTGATTAGCTCTAGTAGTTTTCTGGTGGCATTTTTAGGATTCTCTATGTATAGTATCATGTCATTTGCAAACAGTGACAGTTTTACTTCTTCTTTTCCGATTTGTATTCCTTTTCTTTTTCTTCTCTGATTGCCGTGGCTAGGACTTCCAAAACTATGTTGAATAATAGTGGTGAGAGTGGACATCCTTGTCTTGTTCCTGATCTTAGAGGAAATGCTTTCAGTTTTTCACCATTGAGAATGATGTTTGCTGTGGGTTTGTCGTATATGGCCTTTATTATGTTGAGGTAGGTTCTGTCTATGCCCACTTCCTGGAGAGTTTTTATCATAAATGGGTGTTGAATTTTGTCAAAAGCTTTTTCGGCATCTATTGAGATGATCATATGGTTTTTATTCTTCAAGTTGTTAATATGGTGTATCACATTGATTGATTTGTGTATATTGAAGAATCCTTGCATCCCTGGGATAAATCCCACTTGATCATGGTGTTTGATCCTTTTAATGTGTTGTTGGATTCTGTTTGCTAGTATTTTGTTGAGCAGTTTTGCATCTATATTCATCAGTGATATTGGTCTGTAATTTTCTTTTTTTGTAGTATCTTTGTCTGGTTTTGGTATCAGGGTGATGGTGGCCTCGTAGAATGAGTTTGGGAGTGTTCCTTCCTCTGAAATTTTTTGGAAGAGTTTGAGAAGGATGGGTGTTCGCTTTTCTCTAAATGTTTGATAGAATTCATCTGTGAAGCCATCTGATCCTGGACTTTTGTTTGTTGGAAGATTTTTAATCACAGTTTCAATTTCATTACTTGTGATTGGTCTGTTCATATTTTCTGTTTCTTCCTGGTTCAGTCTTGGAAGGTTATACCTTTCTAAGAGTTTGTCCATTTCTTCCAGGTTGTCCATTTTATTGGCCTAGAGTTGCTCGTAGTAGTCTCTTAGGATGCTTTGTATTTCTGCGGTGTCTGTAGTAACTTCTCCTTTTTCATTTCTAATTTTATTGGTTTGAGTCCTCTCCCTCTTTTTCTTGATGAGTCTGGTTAATGGTTTATCAATTTTGTTTATCTTCTCAAAGAACCAGCTTTTAGGTTTATTGATCTTTGCTATCATTTTCTTTGTTTCTATTTCATTTATTTCTGCTTTGATCTTTATGATTTCTTTCCTTCTGCTAACTTTGGGTTTTGTTTGTTCTTTCTCTAGTTCCTTTAGGTGTAAACTTAGATTGTTTATTTGAGATTTTTCTTATTTCTTGAGGTAGGCTTATATAGCTATAAACTTCCCTCTTAGAACTGCTTTTGCTGCATTCCATAGGTTTCAGGTCATCATGTTTTCATTGTCATTTGTCTCTAGGTATTTTTTGATTTCCTCTTTGATTTCTTCAGTGATCTCTTGGTTATTTAGTACCGTATTGTTTTGCCTCCATGTGTTTGTGTTTTTTCCTTTTTTTCCCCCTGTAATTCATTTCTAATCTCATAGCGTCGTGGTCAGAAAAGATGCTTGATATGATTTCAGTTTTCTTAAATACACTGAGACTTGATTTGTGACCCAAGATGTGATCTATCCTGGAGAAGAATGTTCCGTGCACACTTGAGAAGAAAGCGTAATATGCTGTTTTTGGATGGAATGTCCTATAAATATCAATTAAATCTGTTTGGTCTGTTGTGTCATTTAAAGCTTCTGTTTCCTTATTTACTTTCATTTTGGATGATCTGTCGATTGGTGTAAGTGAGATGTTAAAGTCCCCCACTATTATTGTGTTGCTGTTGATTTCCTCTTTCATAGCTGTTAGCAGTTACCTTATGTATTGAGGTGCTCCTATGTTGGGTGCATATATATTTATAATTGTTATATCTTCCTGGATTGATCTCTTGATCATTATGTAGTGTTCTTCCTTGTCTCTTGTAACATTCTTTATTTTAAAGTCTATTTTATCTGATATGAGTACTGCTACTCCAGCTTTCTTTTGATTTCCATTTGCATGGAATATCTTTTTCCATCCCCTCACTTTTCAGTCTGTATGTGTCCCTAGTTCTGAAGTGGTTCTCTTGTAGACAGCATATAGATGGGTCTTGTTTTTGTATCCAGTCAGCAAGCCTGTGTCTTTTGGTTGGAGCATTTAATCCATTCACGTTTAAGGTAATTATCGATATTTATGTTCCTATTACCATTTTCTTAATTTTGGGGGGTTTGTTTTTGTAGGTCCTTTTCTTCTCTTGTGTTTCCCACTTAGAGAAGTTCCTTTAGCATTTGTAGTAGCGCTGGTTTGGTGGTGCTGAATTCTCTTAGCTTTTGATTTTTCCATCGAATCTGAATGAGATCCTTGCTGGGTAGAGTAATCTTGGTTGTAGGTTCTTCCCTTCCCTCACTTTAAGTATATCATGCCACTCCCTTCTGGCTTGTAGAGTTTCTGCTGAGAAATCAGCTGTTAACCTTATGGGGGTTCCCTTGTATGTTATTTGTCGTTTTTCCCTTGCTGCTTTCAATAATTTTTGTTTGTCTTTAATTTTTGCCAATTTGATTACTATGTGTCTCGGTGTGTTTCTCCTTGGGTTTGTCCTGTATGGGACTTGCTGCGCTTCCTGAACTTGGGTGGCTATTTCCTTTCCCATGTTAGGGAAGTTTAGACTATAATCTCTTCAAATATTTTCTCTCGTCCTTTCTCTCTCTCTTCTCCTTCTGGGACCGCTATAATGTGAATGTTGTTGCATTTAATGTTGTCCCAGAGGTCTCTCAGGCTGTCTTCATTTCTTTTCATTCTTTTTCCTTTATTCTGTTCCACGGCAGTGAATTCCACCATTCTGTCTTCCAGGTCACTTATCCATTCTTCTGCCTCAGTTATTCTGCTATTGATTCCTTCTAGTGTAGTTTTCGTTTCAGTTATTGTATTGTTCATCTCTGTTTGTTTGTTCTTTAATTCTTCTAGGTCTTTGTTAAATATTTCTTGCATCTTCTTGATCTTTGCCTCCATTCTTTTTCCGAGGTCCTGGATCATCTTCACTATCATTATTCTGAATTCTTTTTCTGGAAGGTTGCCTATCTCCATTTCATTTAGTTGTTTTTCTGGGGTTTTATCTTGTTCCTTCATCTGGTACATAGCCCTCTGCCTTTTCATCTTGTCTATCTCTCTGTGAATATGGTTTTTGTTCCACAGGCTGCAGGACTGTAGTTCTTTTCGCTTCTGCTGTCTGCCCTCTGGTGGATGAGGCTATCTAAGAGGCTTGTGCAAGCTTCCTGATGGGAGGGACTGGTGGTGGGTATAGCTAGGTGTTGCTCTGCTGGGCAGAGCTCAGTAAAACTTTAATCCGATTGACTGCTGATGGGTGGGGCTGGGTTCCCTCCCAGTTGGTTGTTTGGCCTGAGGCAACCCAACACTGGAGCCTACCTGGGCTCTTTGGTGGGGCTAATAACAGACTCTGGGAGGGCTCACGCCAAAGAGTACTTCCCAGAACTTCTGCTGCCAGTGTCCTTGTCCCCACGGTGAGCCACAGCCACTCCCTGCCTCTGAAGGAGACCCTCCAACACTAGCAGGTAGGTCTGGTTCAGTCTCCCCTGGCGTCACTACTCCTTCTCCTGGGTCCTGATGCCCATACTACTTTGTGTGTGCCCTCCAAGAGTGGAGTCTCTGTTTTCCCCAGTCCTGTCGAAGTCCTGCAATCAAATCTCACTAGCCTTCAAAGTCTGATTCTCTAGGAATTCCTCCTTCCGTTGCCAGACCCCCAGGTTGGGAAGCCTGATGTGGGGCTCAGAACCTTCACTCCAGTGGGTGGACTTCTGTGGTATAAGTGTTCTCCAGTCTGTGAGTCCCCCACCCAGCAGTTATGGGATTTGATTTTACTGTGATTGTGCCCCTCCTACCATCTCACTGTGGCTTCTCCTTTGTCTTTGGATGTGGGGCATCTTTTTTGGTGAGTGCCAGTGTCTTCCTGTCGATGATTGTCCAGCAGCTAGTTGTGATTCTGGTGTTCTCGCAAGAGGGAGTGAGAGCACGTTCTTCTACTCTGTCATCTTGGTTCCTCTCTCCCATTTACTCCCCCCCCCCCCGCCCCCGCGGTACGCGGACCTCTCACTGTTGTGGTCTCTCCCATTGCGGAGCACAGGCTCCGGACGCGCAGGCTCAGCAGCCATGGCCCACGGGCCCAGCCGCTCCGCAGCATGTGGGATCTTCCCGGTCTGGGGCACGAACCCGTGTTCCCTGCACAGGCAGGCGGACTCCCAACCACTGTACCACCAGGGAAGCCCCCATTTACTTTTTAATCATTGCTAATTAATGAATAACTTGGATGGAACTTTGGTTATCATAATAACCAAAGCTTGGTTATAAGCTTATAAGCTTGGTTTTCTTGTATTCAGTAAGCTTCTTGGTGAATTCCTATGACTAATGATTCTTTGATCAAGGAGTTTTATCTTGAGCATTCACTTGCTTAAAGCTTAATTAGGAAGGAAAGTCTGGGACCAAAATGATACATATAGATCCTCCTTCAAACAGATTTTTGTTTATTTTTCTTTTTGGCTGCATTGCGTCTTCGTTGCTGTGTGCGGGCTTTTTCTAGTTGGGTTTAGTGGGGGCCATTCCTTGCTGTGGTGCGGTGGCTTCTCTTGTTGTGCAGCACGGGCTCTAGGTGCATGGGCTTCAGTAGTAGTGGCACATGGGCTCAGTAGTTGTGGCTCGCGGGCTCTAGAGCACAGGCTCAGTAGTTGTGGCGCACAGGCTTAGTTGCTCCGTGGCATGTGGGATCTTCCCAGACCAGGGATCGAATCCGTGTCCCCTTCATTGGCAGGCGGATTCCTAGCCACTGCACCACCAGGGAAGTGCTCCAAACAGATTTTTGATGCCCGTTTCTTTGTTGTGTTTCTGCTTCTTTGCTGTGATCCCCCTTCTCACCCCTTTTTTGATGACTGGGCTTTTTTGTACCAACAAGGTTTCCTTTAAGAGAGGGATAGCAATTGGAGTAAAAATCCAGGAATGGAGAAAACAAAGTTAATTTGGCAACTCCTGTCACATCCAGAGAGAGATAAGAAGTGGCTGTGTTTATCAGTGTTTAGTTTAACCAGGTGAGAAACTTGAGTGGCAAGGACAAGTCAGTGTGTGGAGCCCCTGCTTCAGTGCTTGGCATGAAACAGGCGTGATGAATGCATGAATGAAGGCTCACAAACGTGAGCCCAGATATCAAGACCATTTATTGTTAAATGTTTTATAGACAATTTAAAACGTTCATCCTATTTTAGTGCTGTTGTATAGCATGGCTGTATGCTTTCAAACTGGAAGTACTGGCATACTTTGGGGATACTGCCGGTTCGGTTCTGCTACCACAGTTAAGCGAGTATTGCAATAAAACAAATCACATGACTTTTTTGGTTGTTTCCCAGTGCATATAAAAGTTGTGTTTACACTATATTGTAGTCTGCTAAGTGTGCAATAGCATTATGTTTAAAAAAACATACAGACCTTAAGTTGAAAATACTTTATTGCTAAAGAGTGCTAATCATTATTTGATCCTTCAGTGAGTTATAATAGTAACATTAGGTAGTAACACCATAACAAATATAATAATAATTAAGAAGTTTGAAATATTTCAGGAATTACCAAAATGGGACATAGAGACACAAAGTGAGTAAATGCTGTTGGAAAAATGGCGCTGATGGACTTGCTCAACATGGGGCTGTCACAACGCTTCAGTTTGTAGAAAACGCAGTATCTCTGAAGTGCAGTAAAACAAAGGATGCCTGTAAATATTCCTAAATATTTGGCCTAAACTGGTGTATGGCACAAGAACAGGTTCACAAAATGCTTTTCTAACAGAGACCACATCATAAACACAGACGTCAGCTGAGCTTCACAGTAAAGAGCACTGCCAGATTCTGAATGGTCTGAAGGCACAGAGTGTCTATGATTCTTGCTTCTTTCCAGTTCCCATCATAAATCACAGACGCTTTAGAATATGAGTGACAGAAACACTTCAATTCAGAGTGCCTTCTGTTTTGCAGTTTTTACAGGAAATACAATGCTCATGTCTTCAGCTGGTAAGTTTTGGAGCATTGTCCTTTTTCTTGACTCTGGGGAAATATATTACTTTTTAAAAGTTGTCTCTAACTCTTCAAGTCAAGAATACGTTAATGTTTCTCGGATTTCTCTGTAAGGGACCAGTCAGGATCTTGGTCAGGATCTTGGTCCAAATCTGGCGGAGAGCCCCAACTTCACCCGCAGCGTTTGTGTACGTGTATTTGGCCATCCTCAGACTCGATGAATCAGAATCCTGCGGGAGGGTGCCTGAAGTATGGTGGGTAAGGTACAAGGGCTTTCGACTAGGCCAGGCTAAAAAAGTTTGATTTTCTTCTGTAGGAGGAGCACTTGAAGACTGGAATCAGATGTCAAGAGCTGCCCTTCAGAAAGATAAATCAGGCAGTGGTGTATAGGATGGCTGGAGAGGGAAAGAGGTGGCTGGGGAAGCAAGTTAATAGCAGGCTAGGCAAAGGCCCGGACAGTGGGAGTGGAGTCCAGGGGGCGAGACAGGCAGATGGGTAGGCTTGAGTGGCAGCTTGCGGGGAGGGGGTTTTCTGTGCCGGAAGTGGGCGGTGAATCCACCGTCCGTGGGTTTGGAAAGGAAAGCCTGTTACTGTGATAGGGGATTGAGCCCTTAGAGCAGTGCACTGCCAGGACTCTAGGGATCGGGCTGCAGTCAGGAAAGGGCGTAGCAAGGAGATGGGGGACAGCAAAAGAATGGTAATCCCCTCACCCAGCGTTCGAGGAGGAGGAGGTGATTGGCACGTCAGGTGTTGCTCGTACAGTCAGGTAAGGGGGCTAAGGGTCTGTTGCTGCCATCCCCCAGGTGGGAGGCAAAGGGCGTATAACTGGAGGCTAAGGGTTCAGGCTTGGAAGATAAGACAGGTGGGAATTTGGGGGTCCTCTCGCAGAGACTGTTGGTGAAGCCCTAAACTGAGGAGGTCATGGACTTACTTGCAAGCACTTAGGGAACGGATGCTTGGTGCTGGTGTAGGTATGATATACAGGTAGTTTTAGTAGAGTTATTTGGTTGCAAGAAACCAACCAACTGAAGCTCCAGATTAAGAAAAAACAAGAAGATGTAGAGACGTGGATGGACCTAGAGACTGTCATGCAGAGTGAAGTAAGTCAGAAAGAGAAAAACAGATACCGTATATTAACGCATGTATGTGGAATCTAGAAAAATGGTACAGACGAACCGGTTTGCAGGGCAGAAATAGAGACACAGATGTAGAGAACAAACGTATGGACACCGAGGGGGGAAAGCGGCGGGGCGGGGGGGGATGAATTGGAAGATTGGGATTGACATACATACACCAATATGTATAAAATTGATAAGAACCTGCTGTATAAAAAAAATAAAATTCAAATATTAAAAGAAAAGAAAAAACAAGAATTAATTATAAGACTGGAATGCAGAGGCCCTGGGAAGGGACAGGAACAGCGGGGAGTGTGCCCCTCTTGTACATCAGTGCTACTCTTCTTCCTGCTGCTCCGTCTACGCCGTGGAGGGTGGCCTGCCACAGCTCTCCAGTGCATGTCCCACTTCCAGACCCAGAGAGCCCACTGCACTCTCAGTCTCAGTTTCCACATTATTGGGGGATACAGTTTGTTTGGTCTGACTTGAGCTGGGTGCCTGTCCTTGGTGTGGTCAGCTCTGACTGGGGTGAGTGGGAGCCAGGGGACCATCCCAAGACCAGGGTTTGGAGGAGGAACAATGGGGGCAGCTCTTAGAAAAGGTGGTGACAGACCCCTCCGCTCCAAAGCAAAGTGTCCAAAGCAGCGATGAAGGCAAGGCACAACCCTTGCTTACAGCCTAGTACGGTGGGAACATGGCAGTGCATCAGAGAACGGGAGGGAGGCTGGGTAGTTGGGGAGAGGGGCAGTCAGGGAGGTTTAATAAAGCTCTGTCTCTAAGGTTGAGTGCTGTTTCCTGGCAGAGGGGAAGAGAGGCCAAAGGACATTCTGAGCAAAGGGACAACTTTAGTTTTTGTATCTGATTTTCTTTCTTTTTAAAAAATGTACACAGACTTATTATTTTAAAATGACAGTAAGTTTAGTGCCAGCGTAAGCCCCTGGGCTTGAGTCCCTTCACTGGGTGTGATGCTAACTGTGCCTCTTTGTTCAGCTTTGAGTTAGTTACTGACCTTCCTTTGCCTGAGCTATCTTTTCTGTAATTTTACAGAATTGAAATGACAAGGAATGATGATAACAGTATGTATTCGTTGGGTTATTGAGGAATTAATCAGATGATGAGTATAAAGTACTTAGCAGCATAGCATTTGGCATATAGTAAGTACCTGATAAATTTTAGGGTTGGTTAACAATAATTTGACCTATGTCTTTTTTCGAGGTACATGGTTAAAATCTAGTTTGGGGTCTTAGGCTCTACCAGTTTAGCTATCTGTAAGATAGTGGGTACACTCCTGAGGCTTGCTCATTAAGTTGCTATGGGCCTTAGAGGAACAGTAGGCACAGTGCTCAGAGCAGTGCCTGATAACACATGTGAGTGCCATGTGGGTCAGACCTTCTGGGGTGGTCACTGTATCGGAATATCATTACTGTATCGAAGAGTGCATTAACCACCAAATCTAAGGTCCAGAAAAGAAAGAGAAGGAAATCATGTCTCCTCTGGATCTCCTGAGTTCCAGATGTGATGTCTTCCTTATTTTTTCGCCCTTTGGGGGAAAATATCCTTTAGTAGCTTCCTAGACTTTGTATGTCTTTATTCTGACCTTAGGATTGATAATTTTGAGTATACAGTTCTTGCTTGGAATTAGTTCAGGACATTACTCTGTTTTCTCCCAGTTTCCAGTGTTGCTGTTGGGAATTCAGAGCTGTTGATTCTTGATCCTTTGTACACCACCGATTTTTTCCATCTGGAAGCTTTTAGGATCTTACTTTTGCTTCTGGAGTTCTGAAACATGTAGCTTGATTGCAGTGTCTCTTCAGTCATTGTGCTGGGCGCTTGGCACGTCGTTTCAGTCTGGGAATATAGGCAGCCCTGGGAGGAGACTGTCAGCGTTGCGGCTGTGCCTCCTGTTTCTGTGTTGGATTTAAAGTGCTCTGAGCAGATTGCTGCTTCTGTCCATTTTCCACATTGATGTATCCCTGGCTGTATTTCCGTACTTCTTCCCCCCAAAACATGCCAAATGTTAAGCAGTTACTACTGTGTTTGATAGTAAAGTTAGTTTTTTATTGCAAAATTTGAGCTATTCTTCTAGGCAAAACAAAGTTGGGGAAAAAGTTGGAGCTTTTTTTGATTTTGGTTTTTTTTTTAATTTTATTTTATATTTTTATACAGCAGGTTCTTATTAGTTATCCATTTTATACATATTAGTGTATACATGTCAATCCCAATCTCCCAAATCATCCCACCACCACCCCCGCCACTTTCCCCCAGTGGTGTCCATACGTTTGTTCTCTACATCTGTGTCTCTATTTCTGCCCTGCAAACTGGTTCGCCTGTACCATTTTTCTAGGTTCCACATATATGCGTTAATATACAATATTTGTTTTTCTCTTTCTGACTTACTTCACTCTGTATGACAGTCTCTAGATCCATCCACGTCTCTGCAAATGACCCAATTTCGTTCCTTTTTATGGTTGAGTAATATTCCATTGTATATATGTGCCGCATCTTCTTTATCCATTCCTCTGTTCATGGACATTTAGGTTTCTTCCATGACCTGGCTATTGTAAATAGTGCTGCAGTGAACATTGGGATGCATGTGTCTTTTTTTCTTTTTAATAAATTTATTTATTCATTTTTGGCTGTGTGTTGGGTCTTCGTCGCTGCACGTGGGCTTTCTATAGTTGCCGCGAGCAGGGGCTACTCTTCGTTGCAGTGTGCTGGCTTCTCATCGCGGTGGCTTCTTTGTGGAGCACAAGCTTTGTGCTCTAGGGGCGTGGGATTCGGTAGTTGCGGCCTGTGGGCTCAGTAGTTGTGGTGCACGGGCTTAGTTGCTCCGCGTCATGTGGGGTCTTCTCGGACCAGGGATCGAACCCGTGTCCCCTGCATTGGCAGGCGGATTCTCAACCACTGCGCCACCAGGGAAGCCCCGCATGTGTCTTTTTGAATTACAGTTTTCTCTAGGTATATGCCCATTGTTGGGATTGCTGGGTCATGTAGTAATTGTTTTGTTTTGTTTTGCGGTACACGGGCCTCTCAGTGTTGTGGCCTCTCCCGTTGTGGAGCACAGGCTCCGGACGCGCAGGCTCAGCGGCCATGGCTCACGGGCCCAGCCGCTCCACGGCATGTGGGATCTTCCTGGACCGGGGCACGAACCCGTGTCCCCTGCATCGGCAGGCAGACTGTCAACCACTGCGCCACCAGGGAAGCCCAGTGATTCTGTTTTTACTTTTTTAAGGAACCTCCATACTGTTCTCCATAGTGGCTGTATCAGTTTACATTCCCAGTTGGAACTCTTTGCAGGTCATATTGCATAGTTAACCACCCTTCTGCAAAAAATAAAGTTTCTCTCATAATTTTTCCCCCAAAGATTTACTGTCTCATATGGAAACCACAGTGAAATGTGTGTGTTTTTTTAAGCTTTTAATGAACACAAGAGAATACAGGATAATTTAAAAAACAATTGAGGGCTTCCCTGGTGGCGCAGTGGTTGAGGGTCTGCCTGCCGGTGCGGGGGACACGGGTTCATGCCCCGGTCCGAGAGGATCCCACATGCCGCGGAGCAGCTGGGCCCGTGAGCCATGGCCGCTGAGCCTGCGCGTCGGGAGCCTGTGCTCTGCAACGGGAGAGGCCACAACAGTGAGAGGCCCGCATACCGAAGAAAAAAGAAAAAAGACTCCACATGCCAATGCAGGGGACACGGGTTAGAGCCCTGGTCCGGGAAAGACCCCACATGCCGCGGAGCAACTAAGCCCGTGCGCCACAACTACTGAGCCTGCGCTCTAGAGCCTGCGAGGCACAGCTACTGAAGCCCGTGTGCCTAGAGCCTGTGCTCCGCAGCAAGAGAAGCCACCGCAATGGGAAGCCCGCGCACCACAATGAAGAGTAGCCCCTGCTCGCTGCAACTAGAGAAAGCCCGCACGCAGCAACAAAGACCCAACGCAGCCAAAAATAAATAAATTAATTAAAAAAACAAAAAACTGAGCATGGTTAGAAACTTATTATTCAGCATCTAGGGTTAGCCAAAACTGTTTTAGGTAGGAGCATCACAAGTGTTCCTGTGCGCCTCTCCTGCCCCTGGTGCACCTTCATACAGAGCTGGTTCGCAGACTGTGATGGTGGAAACTGCAGCCCCGGTGTGTTCTTGAGAAGGAGGTGGTGCAGACAGGAGGTTCTTGATGTGTCACTGTATGAAATCACTGTGTGGTATGATGCCGGGAATGTGGCTGGCAGTGTTCTACAGGCAAGTCCAAGCTTTGTACAGAACATCCAACATAGCACCTGAAGATACTCGTTAAGGAACCTCTGGACACACGAGTGGAAGCAAGGCAGAGCCCCAGCCTCCCAGGAAACGGGGTTAACGGAGCCTTTGTGGGTGTGGGGCAAGGTGTGTCCTCTGCCAAAGACTGTGTGTACCGTGTGGGGCAGAATGTTAACTTTGGGGGAGTCCTTATATATTCTATCGCAGTATGTTGGTTTTTGGGTTTTTTTTTTCAGTTTAGCAAACACCCACCTTTCTGCCAGAATAAAGTTGAAGGCTCACCCTCAAACCGAGGCGGCCTGCACATTTGTTTCCGTCTTCATGTGAATCTGAATTTGAGCAGAAGTTGGATGACTTGCGTTTCTGCCTCACTTCCGCTTGCAGCGGGTTTGAGAGGGGTGTATTTCTTCTTTGGCCAATAATTTTTGAGAACAGTATTCTAGTGTCGTAAAGGTGAAGGCAGTTTACTGTTGAAGAAATTTGAAGGCTGTGGCGTGCTGAGGATTACAAAACCTGCGCGCAACTCAGCTGAAGAGTAGATTGACTCAACTTTCCATACTGATGGCCCCACAGAAGAAGGGGTGTCCCGTCCGTAGGTGTAGATACTGTTTACTTCGGTTTCTGCTGCTTTTCTCTGGTGCACAGTGAAAAATTATATGTGATACACAGAAAGTGATCTGTTGTTAAGAGATAAAGGAATCAGTGGAAGCCAGACTTGAGGAGGACCCAGCAGTTGGAGCTGTCAGGGGCTAGACAGTAGCTGTGATTGCAGTGGAGTTAAATTAGAGAACAGTAACAGAACGCTGTCTGGAAAGTCCCCAGGTAGTTGAAAATTAAAGATGACCTCATAAGGGAAACTTGAAAATTTTAATTTGAATGAAAGTGAAAACAAAACATATCAACATTTGTGGGGCATAGTGAAAGCAGTGCTTATAGGGAAATCTGTAGAATTAAATGCTTACTACAGAAAACAGAAAAGGTCTCACCAATCTAAGCTTCTACCTTAAGAAACTAAAAGAAGAGCACATTGATTTCAAAACAAGCACAAGGAAGAAAATAATGACAGTAAGAGAGAATTTTGTGAAACTGAAAGCAGAAATACAGTAGGAAAAATCAGTGAAACTGAAAATCGGTCCTTTGAAAAAATCATATTGATAAACCTCTAGCCAGCCTGAGAAAAAAAACACTTAAAACACTGTTAAAATGAATAAAAATTAATTAAATATGAAAAGTTAAATATTCATCTTTTTTTTAAAGTATACTCTTAAAAATCAAACTGCATTGATTGAGTCATTAAATCTTGAGGTTGTACCAAGTTTTCCAGCTACTAAAGCTTTTTCTTACTGTATTGGTCAGTGGAAAAGTCAAAAAAATAGTTATAAAATAAGTTATTTTCTCTGACTTTATCTTCAGGTCATCCCATCTTTCATTTGATCACTGCAAGGGCATATTTTTTAAATCTGTATTTGCCTTTTGTTGGCTGTAGTATTTCCCTTCCCCAGCTTTTAATTTTGAATAACTTTTGAAGCTACAGAAAGTTGAAAGAATAGGTCAGTGAACATTCTTGTACCTTTCACCAAATTTCGGTAATTTGTAGCATTTCCTCTCTGCTTTTTTGGTGAACCGTTTGATTGTTGTGTCATGGTACTTTATTCTTCACAACTCCAGCCTGTCCCAAGAACAAGGATGTCCTCTTACATATCCACAGTAGTTTCGTGATACCCCAAATCTTAACGTTGATTCACTAATGCGTAATCCAAGTCCACATTTAGATTTCTTCAGTTTTCTTCAGAACGTCTTCATGTCCTTTATTCAAATTCAGGGTTTAATCAAGTTCATGTGTTGCACGTTTTGTTATCTTGTCTCCTGAGGGTCACTACATCTTGAGCAGTCTTCCCACCTTTTTTTTTTTTTTTTAAGATGTTGGGGGTAGGAGTTTATTAATTAATTTATTTATTCTTGCTGTGTTGGGTCTTCGTTTCTGTGCGAGGGCTTTCTCTAGTTGTGGCAAGTGGGGGCCGCTCTTCATCGCAGTGCGCGGGCCTCTCACTATTGTGGCCTCTCTTGTTGAGGAGCACAGGCTCCAGACGCGCAGGCTCAGTAGTTGTGGCTCACGGGCCCAATTGCTCCGCGGCATGTGGGATATTCCCGGACCGGGGCATGAACCCGCGTCCCCTGCATCGGCAGGCGGACTCTCAACCACTGCGCCACTAGGGAAGCCCTAATTATTATTCCTTTTTACCCTCAGATTTATTCCTGAATTTGGCTAGGGGACCTCCTTCACGTTATCATTTCATATTCTGCCTCTTCAGGACAGGTTTGTACTAGAGAATTATTGAGAACTGAGAAGTTTACTTTGTCTCTTACAAGCCCCCAGTCCTTTATGCAAAACTCTTAGGACTGGATGTGTTCTAGAATTCAGCCTTTTTCAGGGTTTAGAAAGATGAAGTGGTGTGTATATCACACATGCACAGTGCCCGCAGCAGGACTTATAATCAGACACCTTAAATCTTGTGATAAAATGTATGACTGTTCACATTGAACAGGATAAAGGCTAATTAATGCCCTTATGTCCGTTCTGTCTGGGTTTAGTTATCTCAGAATTACAGATAAGTAACAGGGTACATGTGTGAGGTTATGTGGATATGGAAGGAATCATTCCCAACAGGTGTACCTTTGCTTGATTTGAAATTTTAATGTCCCCAGTAAAGGAATTCTCTAGGTATATCTCAAGAGGACTCAGTTTGTAGATTTTGAAAAATGTTGGAATAACAGTATTCATACAAATGCTAGTATTTGATACGTAAAATCTCATGATACTAGATTATGTGTGTACAAAGAAGTTCATCACAGAGAGATTTAATATTGCTAAATTAGCAACTGTACTGAATCAAAACATAGGCTTAGTTGATCTTATCAGGAGCCTTAAAGTGCCTAATCTTTGACATAGAATAATTCCATCTTTTAAAATCTTCTCTAAGGATATTAGCCTAATAAAATCCTGGGAACATGGCTTCCCTGGTGGCGCAGTGGTTAAGAATCCACTTGCCAACGCAGGGAACACGTGTTTGATCCCCGGTCCGGGAAAGATCCCACATGCCGCGGAGCAACTAAGCCTGTGCGCCACAACTGCAGAGCCCGTGTGCCATAACTACTGAAGACCGTGCGCCTAGAGCCTGTGCTCCGCAACCAGAGAAGCCACCGCAGTGAGAAGCCCGCACACCGCAACGAAGAGTAGCCCCCGCTCACCGCAACTAGAGAAAAGCCCACGCGCAGCAACCAACACCCAACGCAGCCAAAAAAAAAAAAAAATCGTGGGACTAGAACTGCCTTGGCTCTTGAGCGCCTTGAGCGGACTGTGGTGCCCCTGGCCACTGAGAATGGCTCGGAGTCCTCCCCAGCTTTTGTGCAGTGGCTTCTCTGGGCTGGGGGCAGGGCCCGTTCCCTCTGACCCCAGAGCCGGGGTTGGGTCAGCTGCACACCTGCTTCAGCGCTCTGCTCTCTGAACCTTGGGGTCCTGGCCTGTGCGTGCATTTCCAGGACTGTGCCCGTACCACACAGCTCTGTGTGAAACTAGCCCTTTCCTTTTAACCGAAGGACGTTGATGTACAATATTACGTTAGTTTCAGGTGCAGTACGTAGTGGTGTGACGCTTGCATACGATATGAAATGATCCCCACGATAAGTCTATAACCTTCTGTCCCCATACAGAAGCTATCACGATATTACTGACCATATTCCTTATGCTGTATGTTACATGCCATGTCTTATTTTATAATTGGAGGCTGTAGAAAGTAGCCCTTCTGGATTTTTATTAGTTTAGTTTGTGTTGGTACAGTCCCTCTCTTTTTTTCTCTCTGTACCTCATAGGATAATTTTTCATGCTTTCTCCACGAGACTGTAAGACCCATGTAGGTGGCTCACATCCCTGGTTGTGACATGTTGTTTTCAGTGTTAGCACACTATCTCACATTATAGGCATGGAAATAGTTGTTGAGTGAATGGATGTTCAAGGGATTTGACCCATACATCACTTAAAATTAAGCCAAGGTACTGGGTAGACTTCAAAGACTAGTGTTTGAGGTGCAGCCAGAGGCAGCCTGAAGGCAGTACTGGGCAGGGAGGGTGTGGTGTGCGGCCGTCTGGTCCCTCTGTGAGGGAGTGGTCTGGAAGCTTTGTGCTGCACGGGTTTGCATAGGCAGACTGTGTACAGAGGATAAGAGGGAGGGATGCAGGGCTCATGCCCTCCTTCCAGGAGGCCGCCACCGGCCAAAGGAAGATGGTCTAAAAGCAGTGTTGGGGTAGGCGAGGCGCTGTTTATTTGGAATATTAGAAGTGTTTGGTTTGCTCATAAAAATCATGATAGAGTTGTTGTTACTCTGTTTAAATATATGATTTGAATTTTATTTCACATATTTAAAATTTGACTAAAAATTGGTCTGTAAACGGTTGTACCTTTTTCTTGAATTTTATGTTTGCATCTTCCTCCAACTTCTCTTTCTAACTGGGTCTCTTTCTAAGAACGTTAAATAGAGAACAATTCAGCATGTACTCATGCCACCCCTTACTTCCACTCTGTAGCAGCACCCCTCGTGGCTGGGCTTCAGAGTAACCATGGAGCGTCCTCCCTGCCAGCCTGCTGCCTGAGAACCATCTTTTCTCCTGACTGTCTGGCCATGCGCTGCCCCCTCCCCTGTGGGCCCTGGAAACCCGTCAGCCAGGCTCATCAGTCTAGTTGCTCAGCCCTTAGGGGTCTAAAGGTGGGACTCACTTGCCACGGTACCTTTTGCCTCTAGTAGGTGTGGTAGCTTTGTAAAATGTAGCCTTTGGTTTTTTAAATCCCTGGTTTTCTGATTTTCTGTAAAAGTGGTACCCCTAGTTTAGGATCACATGAATGTGTGCTGCTGTCTAAGACAATGGTCTTGTTCTCTGTGCTGGGTTCTGTGGGCTGGGCAGTCAGAAAAAGAACCCCACTTGGGTCTTGTTTTTAGCCAGAAATGAGTCCAGACAGCTGTCCATGTGAATCAGGGGGAGGTGGTTTGGTGGTGCTCTCAGCATCCTCTGTGAGCTGGAGGGTCAGTGCTCTCTGGGAGTTAGCTCCCTGTCTTCTCTTCCAAAGAATAGAGAGCTTGAACTTTGTTTCATGCCTTGAGCCACAAGGCAGTCCAGGCCTTTGAATTAGAGCAAACAATGATACATTTTTCTATTTTACTTTCTTCTGTCTGTCTCTTGATGTGGAAAATACGTGAAAGGACTTATATTTGGAGATTGGGGTGATTGTGACAGTTACCTTAAAGGAGTGGCTCTCACCTGGGATTAGTATTGCTCTCCCCATGTGACATCTAGTGGTGTCTGGAAATTTGGGGTTGTCACAGCTGGGGAAGGGGATGCTGAGGCCGGCCAGCTGCTGAATATCCTACAGAAGACAGGACGGCCCCCACCACAGAGAACAAGCCACTCTAAAATGTCAGTTGTGGGGCTTCCCAGGTGGCACAGTGGTTAAGAATCCGCCTGTCAATGCAGGGAACATGGGTTCAAGCCCTGTTCCGGGAAGATCCCACATGCTGCAGAGCAGCTAAGCCCGTGCACCACAACTACTGAGCCTGCGCTCTAGAGCACGCAAGCCACAACTGCTGAAGCCCACGTGCCACAGCTATTGCAGCCCGCGCGCCTAGAACCCGTGCTCCACAACAAGAGAAGCCACCGCGGTGAGAAGCCCGCACACTGCAATGAAGAGTAGCCCCCGCTCACTGCAACTAGAGAAAGCCCGTGCGCAGCAACAAAGACCCAATGCAGCCAAAAATAATAAATAAATAAAAAAAATAATAAATGTAAAAAAACCTGTCAGTTGTGCCGAGGTTGAGATTCCCCGGCTTTCAGTTTGATGGCTTCATGAAGCCTTGGGTGTACACTCCTGGGAGCCCGGCTCAGAGGGTTCTTGGGGGCGAGAGCCGTAGTTTGCCCCCGTCTCCAACTTCTTCCACACCCACCGGTTTGGTTTGGTTTGGTTTTTTCAAGTACCTTTAACAGCACTTATTCTTTCCCCCACCCCGAGGTAAAATTCATATAACAAAACCATTTTAAAGTGAACAATTCAGTGGCATTTTAGTAATTCACAGTGTTGTGCAGCCACTACCTCTACCTAATTCCAGAACATTTTTGTCACCCCAGAAGCATCCCTGTATCCGTCGAGCAGTTGTCCGTTGCACACAGAGCCCCTGGCAGCTACTGCCTCTGTCTCCGTGGATTTGCGTGTTCTGGCTGTTTCACATAAACAGAATCATACCGTGTGTGACCTTTTGTGTCTGGCTTCTTCACGTAGCGTAATCCATGCTGTATGTGTAGCAGTGCCTCATTCCTCTTCATGGATGAATAGGATTGCGTTGTGTGGGTGTACCGCACTTTGTTTATCCATTCATCTCCTGATGGACATTTGGGCTGTTGCCCCCTTTCGGCTGTTGTGAAGAGTGCTTCTGTGAACATACGTGTACATGTATTGAATACCTGGTTCCAGTTCTTTTGGATGTATACCTACAAGTAGAAATGCTGGGTTGTATGGTGATTCTGTGTTTAACTTTTTGAGGAACCGCCACACTGTTTTCTTCATGCCCACTTTTACTGCCAGAAAAGTATGTGCTTGCTTATAACATAAGCAGCGTTCGAGCATAATTCGAAAACAAAACTATGTTGTTATAAATAAATGCCTTAGAATTCATAGTTCAGCTGGGGGCGCCAGCTTGTTGGTGCCTCTCCTGACCCCCAGGTTAGGGGCACGCACTGAGTCTGGAAATGTAGTAGAGGGTTGATCAGTAGGCAAGAGGCAACCTGCGAAATGTCCAAGAGCGGCCTTGCCACAGAGTATTTTGGAGAGATTACCAGAACATCTTTAAGTGTACTGAAACTTAGTTTCTGGGAAAGAGCACGCAGGTATTTCAGAAGAAATCTAGAAGTAAATATTTTTTCACACTGGCTGCAGTGTGATGAGAGGCAAGTCCAGAGGCTTGTTGCTGTGTCTGCTGCTCTGGCCTTCTGGACACCCAGGGCCACATCTTTGGACGGCACTGCAGCAGCGGGACTGGGCCAGAGGGGTGGGCTGGAGATGTGCCCAGGTGGACTTGCCTGCACTTAGGGAACAGTCAGCCTGTGGCTTCTTTGACATTCACATGAGATCCTCTGTGGGCCAGATGGGAAGTCTGGGGAAGGTTACTCTTAGAATCTTCTTGAATTGCAATGTTTTTTTTCTGTTGCTGTTACTATAATTTTTGTAGTAAGAGGATTCTAAACACCCCTTCCCCCTGATGCTTTTCAGTTTAATTCAAGATATTTTCCCTGAGGCATTTCTAAGGATTTTTCTTTTTTTTTTAAAGAAATTGAGATCAGATTTCTTCTTTTCCACACTGAAAAACTTACCACTAAGTTAATACAAAGTACTGATAAGTAAAGTGATTTGGGGGCAAGAAATGGTGATGGGGAAGGGGCGGAATTATGTGCTTATTAACATGTATGGAATATTGTGCCTCACAACCTGAATCAATGCAAATACAGCCTTTTCTCTGTTGCAGACAATTTTACATGTTTTGGAGACCAGACCAGAAGCACTTCTGAATTAAGGTAATTTTGACGTAATTGATTCTTACCAGTTTTTAAAGTACAATATTTAAATTTCTTCAGGGTTTCTTTTTTTGAGAACCTGGTTTTTGTTACAATTTTGCCCATCTCTCATTTTTAAGCCCAAAGTTGTTTTCAAACACATTGATCCAGAGAAGGGTTTTCTCTTCAAAGTCTTCATCCAGTCAGTGTTCAGCACGAAGGGCTAAGGTCCCAGAGATGATGGTCCACATTCTGGACAAGAGCAGTATTTCTCCAGCTTCTTTCAGTAGAAAGCAGAAGAGCCTCTTTTGCAAATCAAATCTTGGTTGGAATACCAGCAGATCATACAGATAAAGGTGAGGCCACACAATTCAGAAGAAAATTCCAATATGTTTGTATGGAATGGGGGCAATAAATGTGTCACAGTGTTGGTGGTGAATCTGGGCAAGGGTATCCAGTTCTTTGTATTATTCTTGCAACTCTTTGTAAGTTGAAATTATTTATTTTTTTATATTTATTTATTAAAAATTTAATTTATTTTTTGGCTGCTTTGGGTCTTCGTTGCTGCGCCCAGGCTTTCTCTAGTTGCGGCGAGCAGGGGCTGCTCTTCATTGCGGTGCGTGGGCTTCTTATTGCAGTGGCTTCTCGTTGCAGAGCACGGCCTCTAGGCACATGGGCTTCAGTAGTTGTGGCTCGTGGGCTCGGTAGTTGTAGCTCGCGGGCTAGAGAGCACAGGCTCAGTAGTTGTGGCACACAGGCTTAGTTGCTCCGCGGCATGTGGGATCTTCCCGGACCAGGGCTCGAACCCATGTCCCCTGCATTGACAGGCGGCTTCCTAACCACTGCATCACCAGGGAAGTCCCTGAAATAATTTTAAATTGAAAAACAAAACTAAAACGAATGAATTAGGTGCTTGACCAGTTCGGTATCCATATGTAAAAGGTGAACTTGACTCCATAGACAAAAATTAACTCTCAAAATGAATCAGACACAACCTAACAGTAGAAAACATCTAAAAGAAAACAGAAAATCGTTGAGACTTTGGGTTAGGCAAGGATTTCTTAATGACATCAAAGACACAGTTCATTAAAGAGAACATTTATAAATTGGACTTCATCAGATTTAAAAATATCTCCTCCTTCAAAAACACTGTTAAGAGAATGAAAAGACAAGCCACAGACTGGCAGAAAATACTAGCCGATCACACGTTTTCTACATAACTTATGTCTAGAATAAGTAAAGAACTCTTACAATTCAATATTAAGAAAACAACAACCTGAAAAAAAAGCAAGTGATTTGAACAGAGACTTCACCAGAGAATATAGAGAGATGGCAGATGAGCACGTGAAAAATCATTAGCCATCAGGGAAATGCAAATTAAAACCACAACGAGGGGACTTCCCTGGCCATCCAGTGGTTAGGACTTCGCCTTTCAATTCAGGGAGTGTGGGTTGGATCCCTGGTTGGGGAGCTAAGATCCCACATGCCTTGTGGCCAAAAACCAAAACAGAAGCAATATTGTAACAAAATTCAATAACGACTTTAAAAATGGTCCATGTCAAGGGGCTTCTCTGGTGGCTCAGTGGTTGGGGGTCTGCCTGCCAGTGCAGGCGACACAGGTTTGAGCCCTGGTCCGGGAGAATCCCACATGCCGCGGAGCAACTAAGCCTGTGTGCCACAACTACTGAAGCCCGCACGCCTAGAGCCCGTGCTCCCAACGGGAGAGGCCACCACGGTGAGAAGCCTGTGCACCACAGTGGAGAGGGGCCCCCGCTCGCCGCAACCAGAGAGGGGCCCGCGTGCAGCAACAAAGACCCAACGCAGCCAAAAATAAAATAAATAAATTTATTAAAAAAAAAACACACAACGAGACACCACTAACCACCTATTACAGCGGCTAGAATGGAAAAGACTGACCATACCACGGGCTGCCGAGGGTGTGCAGGCGCCGGACTCCCATGCGCCGATGGTGGGCATGAAAAATGGTGCCACCGTGTTGAAGACAGTCCAGCCGTTTCCTAATGGGTTAGACATACGCTTGCCGTGTATGATCCAGCCTTTCCACTCCTAGGTGTTTACCCAAGAGAAACGAGGGCAGACATCCGTGTAAAGACGTGCAACAGCATGGATGCATCTCAAAGTAACCATGCTGAGGGAGCGAAGCCAGACCACAGAAAAGTACATACTGTATGATTCCACGTATATAAAACTCTAGAAGATGCAAACTTACGTGTAGTGACAGAAAGCAGATTCATGGTTGCCTAGGCGTCGGGGGTGGGGTTACAGAGGGACACAAGGAGACTTTTGGGAGTGTAGATGTGTTCATCACCTTAACTGAGGTGGTGGTTTCATAGGTGTATAGTATGTCAGAGTGTATCAAATTGTAATTGTTTATTGTGTTATTTACCTTCAATAAAGATATTTTTTAAGCTAAACGAGCAATTAGCATAGGAGCAGGCCCTGCCTCTACCTTCTGAACCCCTGTATCACGCTGGTGGCTGCCGCCGCCCGTATTTTTCGTTTCTGTGGCGGGCCTGTTCCACTGACCGGGTCGGAAGAGTGCCAGGTGAGGGAGAAGTTTTCTGTTACTTAAATCGTTTCAAGTGGAAAACCCTATTACTGCTTTTGTAACAAGTTCAATTTAGTGACATTTGCTGTGGTTCAGTCGGGTTTTAAGGACCTTATGTGGATTCTCATTGAGGCCTCATAGCATGTGAGGTAGGTAGTGTTACTGTTTCTACTTTCAGACCAAAATTCAGAGGCACAGAGAGATTGTCAACTCGGTGGAGGCCACCTGGTACTGAGAGTGGGGTCTGGAAGTCAGAAGTGCGGCCCGCAGCCGGGTGCAGCCACGTGGCCTCTGCCAGCCGGTCCTGCACAGGCCGGCTGGACGTGCAGAGGCACGTGGGAGACCCAGTTGTGCTCATCGTAGTTTGCAGGGAGTGTGAAAGCAAAGATTACGCCTGCGTACTGGAGTGCAAGTGGCACAGCTGAGAGCAGAGTTTCCCCCAAACTTGAGGGTTACAGCCTCTCAGAGGTGCCTCTGTTTTGTGCAGTTGATGTCCAGTCCCTGCCACCTTTCCCGGTTAGACCTTCCTACTAGGTGTGTGCCGTTCACTTCTCGGATAGCATCAATTATGTATGAAGTTTGGCTCTGAAATCCTTCAAGTGGGACTTCCTGTGTGGCCTCAACGGGTTTGAAGGGGTATGTACTAGGCTCTGTGTTCAACCTGGGGAGCAAGGTCAGCTGTAGAGGGAGAACAGGACAGAAGAACAGATGGGTTTTTTAGTGCATCAGACAGAAGGATTCAGGAGAAAGGGTCACTGGCTGTTTCCTGTGACTCCAGAGGGAAAGGCGACCTGGGTGAGGGTAACTCACACCTGCTGTCCAGCACTGGCTCAGCCCTGTCTTCCCATCCCACTCTCTGAGCTGCCACTTGCAAAGGACCTCGCGCCTCCCACTGTGATTTCTGCTGTCACTCCTAATTGCCAGCATCCGGCAGGTGAGCGAGCTGATCTGTAAGGCGACGTAGGGGAGGTGATACTGGGGTCAGGTAAGACCACCTCATCTTGCTCAGTGTCTGAGCTGGGAGACGGGTTAGTTCCATGTGGGGAGAGCCTAGTTCCTGTTCCTTTAGGAGGTTACTGAAGTGGGTCAGGCAGCCTCTAGTTGGGTGCCTGCTGTGTGAGTGAAGAGATGAGAAGGGCCCAGTGCTGTGCTGGCCACTACAATAGCTGGTGGCCACTAGCCACATGTGACTGGTGAGCACTGGAAATGAGGCTCGCCCAAATTGAACTATAAATACACCCTGCACTTGAAAAATTTAGTGTGGACTTGCCTGGCGGTCCAGTGGTTAGGACTCCCAACTCAGGGAGCACAGGTTCGATCCCTGGTCAGGGAAGGTTCTGCATGCCGCATGGCTCCACCAGAAAAACAAAACAAGGAAAACTTAGTGCGACAAATGAGTGCAAAATAGCCTACTTACAATTGTTCTGTATCGAGTACATGTTGAAACAACGTTTTTGGTTGGGTTAAATAAATGTATTATTAAAATTAATGTAACCATGTTTCTGTTTACTTTTTTAATGTGGCTGATGGAAAATTAATTCCACATGTGGCTCCCGTTGTACTTGTATCGGACAGCGCCTGCTTAGAGCGATGAGCTGATTGGAGGAGATGGGTAGGAGCTGAGATGAGTGAGGCACTGGGTCCTATGAGCCTGGGGCCTGGAGGTGACACCTGGCAACTCGTAAACCTGAATCACAGCTCACCTGAACTAATGACATTCAATTTTCAAACTAATGGTCAAAGCAGTTTTAATTTTTTTTAATTGAAATACAGTTGATTTACAATGTTAAGTTAGTTTCTGGTGTACAGCAAGTGATTCAGTTGTATATACATATTCGTTTTCATATTCTTTTCCATTATGGTTTATTACAGAATATTGAATGTAGTTCCCTGTGCTGTACAGTAGGTCTTTGTTGTTCACCTGTTTTATATACAGTAGTTTGCATCTGCTAATCCCAAACTACTAATATATCCCTTCTCATCCCCTTTCCCCTTTGGTATAAGTTTCTTTTCTATGTCTGTGAGTCTGTTTCTGTTTCATAAATAAACTCATTTGTGTCATATTTTAGATTCCACATTTAAGTGATATCATATGATATTTGTCTTTCTCTGTCTGACTTCACTTAGTATGATAATCTCTAGGCCCATCCATGTTGCTGCAAATGGCATTATTTCGTTCTTTTTTATGGCTGAGCAGTATTCCATTGTATATATACACCACATCTTCTTTATCCATTCCTAAGTGTTCCTAAGCAACACTTAGGTTGCTTTCATGTCTTGGCTATTGTGAATAGTGCTGCTATGAACGTTGAGGTGCATGTATCTTTTCGAATTAAGAGTTTTCTCCGGATACATGCCCAGGGGTGGGATTGCTGGATCGTACGGCAACTCTAGTTTTAGTTTTGTAAGGAACCTCCTCCATACTGTTTTCCATAGTGACTGCACCAATTTACATTAAAAAAAATTTTTTTTTGGTGGGTAGAGTGGTTTTAAGATGCTGCCTCTAGAAGTGGAGAACCTAAGATCTCTTGCCCCTGGTGGGATACCTCCATTAGGAAGAAAACACTGCTCCCCCCGGCTGGGGCAGAAGGCCATGTCCAGGTGTTAACTTCCATTGCGTCATTGTCGGAGAGCTTGTCCTCCTGGAATGACGTGTGGGAGCAGGTGATTAAGGGAGTGAAATTTCTTTCTGTGGTCCCTTGACCATTTCTAGCCAGTTAGGGATTGCTTAGAGGGCCTGCATGGTTAACTCTGGAGCTGGCCTAAATCAGAACCGTAGCCAATGCCGTTTGTGACTGTGAATCTCGGGTAGGTTGTGACTCCTTTTCCTCCTGTTTACCGTGTGGACAATCGGTTGAACCTCCTCCTAGAGGGTGGTGAGGACACATGTGACATTACATGGCAAGGGGTCCTAAGTCAGCTGTGACCTCAGAGTATATTGTGAATCACCTTTTATGTGATTTTGAAGCAGTCAGGAATCCAAGTGGTGAGACCCTATAGACTCTTCTGAGCCAGCTTGTGAGGTTGGCCTCGTCTGTCGTTCGTTTAGACTCTGGTCTTGGGGGATGGAGCCACAGCGTCTTCTGTCCACAGCAGATGCTCGGTAGACAGGGGTGAGGAAGACAAATAAGGGGTTTGTAGAGCGAAACCAAGAGCACTGCTGATAAAGGGAGAATGGCCCCAGTTCCCGGACCCGGCCTGGGTGCCACGCCTGGTCGGAACGCAGACAGGCCGCCCCGTTTCCTGCAGCAGAACCGCTCAGCAGAGATGTTGGGTGTCGAAGAATCACAGAGCTGTTTTGCAAAAGTCAAGACGTATTCAGAAGAAATTAATATACTTTGATGAGTATGAGTCATGCTTTTACTTTCTGTAACTTTTGTGGGGAGATGCTAGCTGTAGGCTGTCTGAATTGACGGTTTTGAGAGGAGCAGTTTAGGGCAGCTCTGCTCACATAGAACAAGACCTCGGCTCCCTGGGTTGTCGCTTAGGACATCTCTCCCACTGTCAGCAAGGGTGTAGTTATGCGTCCCGTCCGTAGGGGTTTCTCTCTCGTGGCCCACTTTTCACATCACGGACAAGCCTTGGCTGCTGCCTTCAGGTGGGAAGACAGAATCCCACAGCCTCGAAGGAAGCAGGGGAGCCTGAGCTGCGCCTGGCTCGCGGTGGAGGAGACGCAGAGACGCGGCAGGGGCTGCGTGTTGGGGCGGGGCTGGGAGATGCTGGGAATTGCGGGGGGGGGGGGCGGAAAGCACATTCCTGCCACCCCTAGGCAGGTGCCAGCCGGCAGAGGTGGGCCCTGGGCAGCACGGAGCTGGGCAGCAGGTGGTCTCTGCCTTCCCTGAGCCCCCACCCGCCCCCCGCAGCACTGCCCGCTTGGGCTCCCTTGGCTCCCACTGTCCGTGCTGCCAGGGCCCCTGGGTCTTCTAGGCCTGCTCTGGTACTTTGTTAGCTAGAAATGTGAGGTGGATTGAGATTCGAATGTTCCCTTCTAGTTCAAGAATTTTTCTTAACAGGCACAAAACAGTATTCGTATGATAGCTTAAATAAAATAAGTCTGGGTTTTAAATTATTCAGCACAATAACAGTATGTTTGCAACTTTGCTTTCAGTACCGTACTTCTTATCAGATGTTTTAATGTGTTCTGAAATGTAAATTCCTTTTTTATATAAATATATTTATTTATTATTTATTTTTGGCTGCGTTGGGTCTTCGTTGTGGTGCACGGGCTTCTCACTGCGGTGGCTTCTCTTGTTGCGGAGCGTGGGCTCTAGGTGCGCAGGCGTCAGTAGTTGTGGCACACAGGCTCTAGAGCGCAGGCTCAGTAGTTGTGGCACACGGGCTCAGTTGCTCCGCGGCGTGTGGGATCTTCCTGGACCAGGGCTTGGAACCCACGTCCTCTGCATTGGCAGTTGGATTCTTAACCACTGCACCACCAGGGAAGCCCTGAAATGCAAATTCTTTATAGTAATTTTCAAATGTGACATTGCGTAGCAACCATAAATAGTTTGCATATGATGGTAAAACTAAGTAGTGCCTTCTGAACGATGGGTTTAGATGAGCAGACGGTGGAATCTTGCGGCTATTGATATTGCTACCTGCCTGATGAGGCACATCTCTGTGGAGGGAGGATGGAGCTGGCTTACAAAAAATATGTTTTTTACTTTTTGTGCTCTCTGCAATCTGTCCATGGGGCTGGAGTACTGTCCTTTTGTTCTCAGGCACATGGTTGATTTTTTAAATTTTATTTTTTGGGCTGTGCTTCGCATCTTCGAGGATTTTAGTTCCCCGACCAGGGATCAAACCCGAGCCCAGCAGTGAAAGTGCCAAGTCCTAGCCACTGGACCACTAGGGGAAGTCCCGGTACATATTTGATTTTTTGTTAGGCAGTAAATCCCTTTGGATGCATTTAACCCTATTATGACCCCACTCACTCAAGGACTGGCTTTGGGTCTTGGGAAATCAGGAAAGCACGTGCTGCAGTGGTGTTGGAACCATTCACAGGGCATCAGACCAGACATCAGCATGGTACCATCTTGGGGGCTTTTCCACTGCCGTGATGTCTGGGTTTAGCGTGGATTTCCTAAAATGACACATGGGTTCCCAGAAATTCAGTTTGAGTGTATGTGGCGTTTGACTATTAGTGACGTTATGAAGTTATGTGTAGGTTCTGTTGTGATTTGAAAAGTACAAGAACCTTTATTTTCAAAAGGTCGTAAACGGAAGTGAGACTCTTCTTCCCTCTTATAGAACATCAGCTGGGGGCCTCCTAGTGATCAGACCTTTGTAAGGCTAATAATTAAATTCACTTTATGTATAGATTATATCTTGTATCTTTTTTATTTCTATTTACAGAACTAATGTACGATCGTTGTATGAATTTAGTTCTGGTAAGAATGATTACATTTTTTACATTGTCCTAGTGCTTTAAGGGGATATGCTTAAATTGGAGTTAAACAGTAATTTAGAAGAAGAGTATATACTACATTGTCCATAAATGTAAAATGTGAAAAATAAAATGTCTTATGTGTGCATTATCAGTAAACACTTAACTGAGGGGCTGTGAGTTTTCTTTTAAAATTTGCATCAGAAAATTGAGATACAGGAAAATCTCATGGGGTATCTTAGATGTTGGGGACAGACTATTTAAATCATTGCATTCTAGTAAAATGTAACACACACATGTCAGTCTTAAAATAACGTGTAAAAATTTGCTGGATACTTTAATCCAGAGCCAGACGGGAATTTTGTGTGTTACTAAGTTTCCTCTGTCAGTCTCCATTACCAGCTGGTCAACCATATTAAAAACTAGTTATGGTTTACTTTGTATTGAATATTCTGATATCTGCTACTTCTTAGAAGCTGATGTAATGTTTCATCAAAACTTAATTTTTTGTCACTTTTGAAACATACCAGCCTCCATGGTCAACCATTCAGTTGTTCAGACAAATTTGAGAATTTTGGGGATTGTCTCTTTCTCACAGACAACCAGCTAACGTGGCAGCGTGATCCATGTCAAAATACAACACAATCTGCTTGTGAGATCCCTGTGCTCCTATATTTTTAAAACTAAGAGATATATAACAGATTTCATACATACTTGTAATGTAGTCAAACAATACCAAGAAGTAATGACTTTTAAAAAAATTTATTAAGAGAATGTTCAAACATAGATTACAGGCAGAATATTATGAAATCATCCAGCTCTAACAGAATTCTGCTAGTTTTGTTTAATCTCCTTTCTTCCTGTCAGAGTGTTTTAAAGGAAGTCCCCAAATCATATCATTTCACTCATAAGCAAGAAGCATTTCTCACGGTTAAGGACTTCAGTTTCATTATGGCGCCGAACGAAGGAGCGGCAGCCCCTTGCCATCGATACCCAGACGACACTCAGGCTTTCCTGGTTTCCTCTGTGCGTTTGGATTTTAAATCAAGATTCAAGGTCTCTAACATTTAAACAGAAACTATTCTAATGGAAAATTGAAATACATAATAAGTTAACAAATAGTATAAGGAACTCCATCACCAAACTAAAGCAATTACCAACTCACGACCGAACTTGTTTTTCTGTGCTCTCCCCTGTTTCCCTCCTTGGTTGTTTTACAGCGAATTTCAGACACGTCATTTTATTCTTAAATCTGTCAGGGTATACCTTCCCACGCCAGGGAAGGCTGCGGGTGTCTCGTGGTGGAGTTGTCCCGCACCCTGGGGATTTGCCCTCACTGCTCGGGTTTTGTTAAAGCAGCTGTGACCCAGGAAGGGCTTGACTGCTGTCCATTGCCCTTTGGACTTGTGCTGTCTCGATTTCGGAGATTAACTTGGATTTGGGAATGGAAGAAAAACCAGAAAAGCTGGTGAAATTGATTCAAATCCCTCATGCAAACTCCCCTCTTTCAGCATGCTCTTTTGTCTGGAGGTGAGGTGCGGTACTGGTACTCGTGTGGCCGAGCAGGTTGGCAGACTCCTGCCCCCGTGGCGCGGGGTGCTCGGCGCGGCTGCTGTTGCCCCAGGACGTTGAGCGCAGCACGGGCACCGGTGGCTGGCGTCCCGGGCCGCCTTCCTGTGGGTCGCAAACCCGCGTGTGCGTGGCGGCTGCTCTGTGGGGGATGCACTTAATAGTCTGATCACTGATCACGCAGAAAGGCTTACAGAGCCCTTTACAGTTGTCTTGTTAGTTTTCTTCTTGGCCCTGCGGTGTTGGTGCTGTCGTTCCTGTGGTGCAGTCAGCAGACCAGAGTGGAAAGTGAGCGGGTGAAAGTCACATTCCTTGTGTGTCACAAAACCAGAACCTGAAATTATATTTTGATGCAGTCACTCCATTTTGTCCTTAATATCAGCTCGTATCATTGTTAGTGACTGGGTAATAACTGGGGCGCTGGGGGCCCTTGAAGTGTCCTTCCGAGACTTTACAGGGGTCTTGATTAGCGGGGCGTGGTGCTGCATTAATCGTGAAGTACATTATGTCACAAATGTGAAATATTTAAATAAAAAATTATGTTAACACTTTAACTTACAGAGATACTGGGTATAACCTAAAGTAGGGGCAGATCACTTCACATACTTGCTTTTAAGATACTTAAATTTCTGTGGAAAGTATTTCCAAAACAAGCTCTAAATAAAAGCTGGTGGCAGATGTGGGTCATAAAGAACAGAAGTGAGACTCTCAGCAGGTCCTGTCTTAGTGGATTAGACTGGTCAGTGCGCTGAGTCAGCATGGCCAGTGCTTAGCCGTGACTTTGGCCCTGGAGGAGAGAAGGAGCCCAGGTCACGTCAACCTGATGGTGGGCTTCTCAGAGGCTCTGGGGGACTAAGGATAGTGAAGAGAACAGCAAAAGCAGTTACGTGTAAGTAAGACCTTTAAAATGTACATCATTTTTTGTGATCAAAGGAATGTAAACTGCATGTCCAGGATTTGGAAAATGAAGAGAAAAATAAGACCAGTAATTCTAACAAAAATGCTGTCTTATTACATGTGTTTTTGAATCAGGTATGTTTCTGGCCTTCTTAAATAGCTAAAATTATTACACACAAATTTGTTTTTCATTTAGCATATAATGAGCATTTTTCTACCTTTTTATACTATCTCCATTATTGTTCCTAGTGATACGTAATCGTTCACCCAGTAAATGGTTAACATTTACTAGCTTTTTTCTTTTAACTGAAAAGTATGGAGGAAGAATTGTGAATGCTTCTTGGTTCAACAGCCCAGATAACCAGTTAACTTTTTTTGGAAAAAAAAAAGTATATACACATATAATTTTACATATGTAATTTGTCTTTTTTCCTTATATATATATGATAATATGAAAAGTCAGAGCTGCCCCTATTCCTGTGTATTTCCCCCCAAAATAGCCATTAACATTTTCTTGTGTCTATAGAAAAAAGATTGCGTACATTAGCACAGATGTTCATTCTTTTTCTCTACACAAAAGGAGGACTACCACCATTCATATATTTCTCTGTACCTTGCCTCTTTCATTCGCTGTTACCGTCACAGCAGAGCATTTGGGACGAACTTTTAGTGTGTGGGAATTGGGAGTTGTTAGCTTCCCACCAGCCCCACTCTGGATCTGAGTGTGCAGCCTCCTTGCTGTCCGTGGGTCGCCGACTTCTCTTTGGGGGAGTGCTGACTGCTTGGTCTTGTGTGATGGTGGTGTTGCCCGGTCCCTTCACACTCATCCTGTGAGGCCAGTTCAGTGTCCGTTAGCTCAAGGCGCGGGAGGCTGTCCATCGTGGATGTGTGTGTGCCCCACAGAGGAGGTCCTGGACTGTGCCACGTCAGAGCGAACCCCAGTGCCCAGAGGGCGACGGGGAGAAGTGAGCGTGCTGGAGTGTCCCCCCATCGGTGAGAGGCCAGCTGCAGATAACTTCTTTTCCAGATTGGATTTTAAAAAATACACCTTCAACATGTAGAATAAAGAATGTAGTTGAAAAAAAAATTCTAAATGTCTACCAGTAGGTTTCTCTTTCTGACCAGACCGTAGAGATCAAAAAGGGCCTTTCAGGACACTTTTTTTTATTGGTAGTAGAGATATGAATACCCTTTTCTTTAAAAATTAACGGTTATGAATTTTGAGTCTCCTAATTGCAACTTGAATGTGGACACTGGTCGTAGAGAGAGCCGTAATTAAAAGGCAGTATTAATAATTTATGTTACTTAATGATGAAAGAGAAATAGATCTGGTTTTGTTCTCTTTGCTTGTGACTAAAGATTGAAGTCAGCAAGTATTGGTATTATTGCTTCTGAAATTTTGAGAGATAACTGAATTGGAGCTTCTCATTTTAAAGATAGTTAAGTTTTCAATAAATTAATTTCTCTAGTTTAAAGCAATACAGCTGGGTGATTATCATGTATTGATATGTATTCTTTTATAATATGTAAAAAAAGAGCACCTAATTAAAAGAAATATTTAATTTTAATATCTCAGGAGCTATTCCATCTAATACTAGGATTTGGGTCTTTACCTAAAGACCACCTAGCATCTCTGAAAGTTCTTTTTGTTTATCTCGATCCTAGGAGTTTGTTGGTTTTGTCCTTACTTTAAAAACTAGCGTAGCTTTTTAGTGTTTAAATTAGGATCAGAAAACATGGTTTGTTGACTAAAACTAACTGTTTAATTCAGTGTACCTTATGACAACATTAGCTGTTAGTTTTCTTCACGTTGATTTTGGAAGGATTGAATGAAGTAGCTTCTCCACGGACTAAGAACAATTCTTTAACGTGGGGGTGGGGAGTGTTACTGGGATAAAACTGCCCCCAGCTCTGCCGGATTGTCCTTATAGTATAGTTTGATCACGTGTGAAATGCCCGTGCGCTGCAACAGGCCGCCAGGGTTGGTGGGGAGGATGCAGGGCCGTCCGTAAGCTCAGGAAACGCATCGGCACAGCTTTCTGTTTTAAAATTATTTCGTGTTCTTTTGGCACTGTTAGTTATTATTTCATACATTAATATTCATCAGCTGCGGTCCTCAGAGTTTGATACATGAAAACGAGAGAGAGAATGAGCCCGGTTATCACGTAGGGTAACTCCAGCCATGCTCCCTTTGTCCAGGGAGGCGCCAGGGAGTCTGCGTGGGCGAAGCTTGCCCGGGCTTACAACACCCACTTGAAGTAATGCCTCTAGGAACAGTGGTGTCACTGTCTTGCCTTCCCGGACGGCTGGAGGGGCAGGCCCTGCCTTTGTCCTCTGAGATGCCTCAGCTCCGTGTCACGGCCCCACCCCGTTAGGCCTTTCCTGGTAGTTCTGCAGACTTTCATTTAGGGTCAGCCCGAGGGACTTGATGCCTCTAGAAGCCCAGCACTTCCCCTTCTGCTTCCTTCCCGGCCCGCCCCGGCAGCTAATGGCGTTTTGTGACTGTGAATAGATGTGGGCTGGTGGGTGCAGGTGAGGGCAGGAACCAGGAACTTAACACATACTTTTTAAAGATGCTTTTTATTGGGAAAGGTATTTTTGTTTTCTCAATAAGTATTCTGTAATATAGACCATGTAACAATTACTTTGAATGCTTTTGTACAGAAAAGGAAAGTTTATCTAGACTGGGAACTAACAACTACGTTTCTTGGGTCATCCAGATTATTTCCCCCAGGTGTGTTTCCATTTTAAGAAAATAATTACTGTTAATTAAATATCTGGTGTATATTATAATAACCCTGTGACTTTCACACAAAATCTATGATGGAAGAATTCTCCCCTCTGTGTTTGCATAGGAAATTGAGGCCCTTGCATAAGCTGTGTTTGCCTGTGGGAGCTAATTGTATTCTTAAGTGATTAAAAGATGTTGATAATTGTGTCTTCAGCTTCGTGATAGGTTGGTCATAGTTAGGATTGACCTAACAGCTACGTTCTTGGTCAGAAATGCAACCCCCAATTACGACATTCCCTTGGGAAAATAAGTCTCTTGTTTAATAGGATAATTGTGTTTTGACCCTGCTTTCAGGAATACTGTCTAATGAGCTTGGGGGTGGGGCAGGGTCAAGAGTGGGCAACAGGGCTGTTTGTACTGAGCCTACTTTGGCCTGTACCTATAAGGACTGCGGTGTTGTTTCTGATTCTCCTGGGATCCCAGAGCTCATTTTGGTGGGAGAGTAAGTTGTCCTGAATCAGAGGCCTGTTGGACACCAAACTGAGTCTTTTTAGAATTGCTGTGTGGGACTTCCCTGGTGGCGCAGTGGTTAAGAATCCACCTGCCAATGCAGGGGACACGGGTTCGAGCCCTGGTCTGGGAAGATCCCACATGCTGCGGAGCACCTAAGCCCGTGCGCCACAACTACTGAGCCTGCGCTCTAGAGCCCGTGTGCCGCCATTCCTGAAGCCCGCGTGCCTAGAGCCCGTGCTCCGTAACAAGAGAAGCCACTGCAACGAGAAGCCCGCGCACCGCAACGAAGAGTAGCCTGTGCTCGCTGCAACTAGAGAAAGCCCGCGTGTAGCAACGAAGACCCAACGCAGCCAAAAAAAAAACAATGAGAATCACTGTGTGAACGTTCTGATGTCTTCTGGGCAGTCACAGGTTCAAGATCATTGACACGGCTTTGAGGTGCTGGGTTGCCAGGTTGCCGCTGTACTCTATTTCCTGAACTAACTACCCCAGGGTTTTCATGTGAGAGCTATTCTGAACGTCAGTCTTAGTTTATAGTGAGACCCAAATCCTTCGTGAAACCTGCTTCTAAACAGATTTTTCTTTCTTCAGCCCACCACCACCTTTTGAATAGTCTATTAGACGTTGTCACTGAACAAAGCTTGTGTATAATAGTAATTATACTTTGTTAACCCAGCCCTTGTAGGCATTTTATACCTTCTTATGAATGCTAAAGAAAGGTACTCTGATTTGTAATGAAACCATAGCTCTCAAAATTTCAATTTCGTTCTCTCACCTGCTTCATTAAATTACTCAGTCATTGTTTATTAATTTTTTGTGCTTTTCTCTTTCAGATCTAAGATTCTTTGAGGTGGCTTTGAAGAGCACTAAGATTAGAAGATGAGTGAACTTGACCAGTTACGGCAGGAGGCCGAACAGCTTAAAAACCAGATTAGAGTACGTAGCTATGTGTGCTCCGTTTTGTTAATCGTTTGGATTTCAGATGCGATGTTACCATTTTAAGGAAAGATGGGTTACAGAATACAGACTATTCATTGTTTTGGATTGAAATTGAATCTTAAGTGGCCCAGGATGTAGAAATTACAGATCCAGGGCTTCCCTGGTGGCGCAGTGGTTGAGAGTCCGCCTGCCGATGCAGGGGACACGGGTTCGTGCCCCGGTCCGGGAAGATCCCACATGCCGTGGAGCGGCTGGGCCCGTGAGCCATGGCCGCTGAGCCTGCGCGTCCGGAGCCTGTGCTCCACAACGGGAGAGGCCACAACAGTGAGAGGCCCGCGTACCGCGCAAAAAAAAAAAAAAAAGAAAAAAGAAAAAGAAATTACAGATCCAGGTATTTGGCCTAGGACATTATTTTCAGGATTTTGTTTTCTTTCTTTCTTTCTTTTTTTAAACATCATTATTGGAGTATAATTGCCTTACAATGTTTTATTAGTTTCTGCTAGGATTTTGTTTTCTAGCAGATTTTCACTTCACTATACAGCATATGTTTCCATAGAATTTATAGACATCTTTTTGTACCTTTTTTCTTGACTTTGGGAATTAGCTTTGTGACATTCTTTTGGTCACTGTATAGAGTGTGGTATTCACTTCCCACACTGTGACTGCTAAGTTGAGGGCAGGAAACTTGTTTAAAAATAAGAGTATTAACAACAGTAATAAAAAGTATTTTAAGTGCAGGTGATTTGTTCTTAATTTTGAAAAAAGGGGTTTCCTAGGGATGGTTATGGCTCTTAGAGCACTAACATCTATCTTCAAATAGATGCTCTATTCAAATAGAGCATCTCTTTGAAGATAAAAACAGCCAGTATCATTCAGCTGTCCTGTAGAAAGTAGGATAGTTGCAGAGTTCTCAAGCATTACCTCCCAATCTGTCACTGATGTTTATAATGGTGCACTGCAGAACCCGTGAACTTTTAAAAGGGGATGCATACTAGGTCCAACTATAAGGATGGAGCCTAATTATTTCCTTTTAAAAGACCAATTATATGTTCAGAAGGCCTAGTGGTAATTGGAAAGAAAGATCAGCATCATTTTAGCCGACTTTTTCTTGAAGTTGAGAAAAGATAATGGAATTATCTGAGATCTACCATCAAAGAGGAAACAGAAAATATCCTTTTACTGTAAGAATTTCAAATCTTAACATTTAAAACATACGATGCAGCTCAATAAAAATAAGGAAGAGTTAGTATTTTTAATGGTTTGCTCTGATCAGATTGGTTTAATACGTCCAGCCACACTCCAGAATATAGAAATCAGAATTTTGATTTTCTAGCAACAGTAAGTTGTTGTTTATAAGTTGTTCATAAATAGTGGGTTCAGATCTCTTCGTAGCAAATAAGAGTTCATATGGCATAGGTAAAAAAAAAAAATCCAAATTCGGTGGAAAAAAATAAAGGCTGAAAGTCAGTGTTGCATCTCTTCTTCCCATTTTTTAGACCCATTTTCTGTAAAGCACACAAAACCCTCCTCTTAGGGGACAGAGCTGTCGTGTGAGCCACATGTGGAATTTAAAGCTGTAAAAAGAAACTGGTAGAATTAATTTTTAACAACTGTATCTAAACCAATATATCTAACAGATCACCATTTTGATACATAATTAATAAATACATTTACTTTTTACACTCTTTTTTAGTACTGAGTCTTGCCAATTCAGGGTCTCTTACATGAAATGGCCTCAGCGTGTACCCGTGGCATCTCCCGTGGCACCTGCTCCACGTGGACCATCCCCAGGAGAGTGGACGAGCTGCACAGCCATCTCCACACCCATCTGCACAGGCCTTGCCTCTGAGGCTGTGCTGGTTTCTTTGCACAGTATAGGGTCGACAAAGCTGTTTGAGTCTATTACATCAAATGGGAACAGAAGACTTTCTTTAACAAAGGAAAAAAACACCCTTTTCCCCCTGATTACCCAAGGGACACATGCTTGTTAAAGAATGTAGGGCACAGCAAATCAAACAAGAGATGGTAGATGATTCTGAGAGGGGTCGCTTGCTTTATTAGATTGGTCTTTAAGCTGAAAGACCCCAGAGGGACCGTGTCGTCTTACTTTTGATCATGTTTGTGAGGAAACACGGGCTCTCAACGGGATGCCGATTGAAATACGGCATGTCTTAAACACATGGGCTACCAGTGGATGAAGGGGAACTCCACGAAATGTACAGGCGCAAATTTTTTTTCAAAGTGACTGTGCCAACCCTGCAAGTGAACAAGATGGGCCGAGTGACGCGTATGGGTGCTTGTCTCCATTGACAGCAGAGCCGCGGTGGTCAGTGCGGCCCTAGTGGGATGGGCCTGGCCGCGTGCTGCCCTGTGCTGGACCGACATCCAGCCGGGATAAGGCCTGACTGACTGTGGGTGTGTGTGTTCCTCTGGGTGAGGGGCAGGAAGGTGACCTGCTGTCTTCAGTGACTTTTCTCAGCACAGACAGTATAGGAGCCTTGGCTAAATAATAAGCCATTGTGAACGTATCACCAGGCCGTTAAATTGGAATTTAATCTAAAAAATGTTGAAGATTTCTGTCTTCATTAAGCAGTTACAGAGATGGTTTCCATTAGAAGACTTCTTCCTACAGGGTTGGAAGTTGAAGATTGAATTGCTCTGAGGATATTGTACTCATTTACATTGAGCACTTGTTGGCTAAAATGAAGACTGAATTTGAGTTCCCTGTGTTTAAAATGGTTTTTCTCTCTGTTCTCTGTGGTGTCACTGCAGTCTGCTCTGGACATTACGAAACCCATTTCAATCTCTGGACACTAACCAGAATGAAGCCACTTAAGTCCCATGGTTTACTTTTTCCATTTAAAAAATTCTTGTTAGGGACTTCCCTGGCAGTCCAGTGGTTAGGACTTGGCGCTTCCACTGCAGTGGACCAGGTTCAATCCCTGGTCGGGGAACTAAGATCCTGCAAGCCACATGGCACAGCCAAAAAACAAATTAAAAATTCTTGTTATTTTTTAAAATTGAAAGCTGTGTATAATATCAGTAAGAATGGTACTCAGGGTGGTGCAGTGGTTAAGAATCCACCTGCCAATGCAGGGGACATGGGTTCAACCCCTGGTCTGGGAAGATGCCACATGCCGTGGAGCAACTAAGCCCATGCACTACAACTACTGAACCCACATGCCACAACTACTGAGCCCTGTGCCGCAACTACTGAGCACGTGTGTCGCAACTACTGAGCACGTGTGCCACAACTACTGAAGCCCGTGCGCCTAGAGCCTGTGCTCCGCAACAAGAGAAGCCACCGCAATGAGAAGCCCGCTCACTGCAACAGAGTAGCCCCTGCTCGCCGCAACTAGAGAAAGGCTGCGTGCAGCAACGAAGACCTAACATGGCCATAAATAAATAAATAAATAACACATTTAAAAAATGGTACTCAGAAATAAATATTGAACTCTGTAAGTAACTGATAGAGTCCCTGATGGAAAACCAGCTGCTCTGGGTCTCCCCTCCTCTTGGTCTTGACCCCAAGTTTAGGTGCTGGCACAGAGATACCTGATTATATAATTTTTGTGTTTTAATTAAATAAGCAGATTTAACTAAGCAGGATGGCTTCTGATAGGATAGTTTGAGTTGAATTTGGAATCAAATCCCTCTGTAATCACCATCTCATTGAATATACTCCCTGTGCTGGGCTGGTGAGTATCAGCACCAGCTTCGTGAAGCGGTGAGACCGTCTGCCCTGGAGGGGTCCCCGACCCCTCCCACACGAGTGCTCATATGTATGTCAGTGAGAGCAGGTGGTCAGATGACGACACAGTGGCAACGTTTCTGTTAGAAATTGTCATAATTTCCTTTGAAATTATTCCTACACAAAAAACCGTTTTAGGCCCCATCCCTACATTCAAAGTTTGATCCTCTTAAAGCTGTTGTCTCATTTTCCCTCAGAATGTATGGCTTTCTATTTGTAAAAATATATACGCTGGGGCTTCTCTGGTGGTGCAGTGGATAAGAATCCGCCTGCCAATGCAGGGGACACAGGTTCGATCCCAGGTTCCGGAAGATCCCACATGTCGCGAGCAACTAAGCCCGTGCGCCACAACTGCTGAAGCCCACGTGCCACAACTACTGAAGCCCGTGCGCCACAACTACTGAAGCCCACACGCCACAACTACTGAAGCCCGTGCGCCTAGAGCCCATGCTCCACGACAAGAGAAGCCACCACAGTGAGAAGAAGCCCGCGCACTGCAACGAAGAGTAGCCTGCGTGCAGCCACGAAGACCCAACACAGCCAAAATATATATATCTATATATATATGTATATATATACACACTAATTTTGAGATTTCAAGATTTTTTTCTAGTAACTTGGATCACTTAGGAACAATGAGAACATTTTAATTAGCTTGAGTAACATCCCTTTGTAGTTCTCACCTGCTTCACAAGGTCATTTTATAGATAAGAAAACAGGTAACAGGCTGCCAACAGCCAGTCTTCACCTGAATTTGGTGGTTTTGACCCCAGATCCTTCACTCTTCTGTGTAGAGGTTAGCTTCAGGGATTGTTCGGCTTGGAAACAAGAGTCTTAGTTAACACACTCTAGAAGGAAAGTTCTCTGGGCCGGCCAGTCAGTGCTTTTTAGACGTTGTTTCTGTGGGCCCCCCGGCTCCTGGGCTGGTAGAAGGAGCGAGACGCACGTGCAGGTCTGTGGGAAGGTGCCGGAGCCTCGCAGGCAGGAGAGGAGGCTCTGGGGGCGCGGGGGTGCTGCGCGTTAGACGGGGTGGTCTGCAGGCCAGGCACGCACTTGTGTGTTGCTGGTTCTCTGTTCAGTGTGCTCGGGACCGTGGGTGCGGGGCTGGGGTGGGAGCGCGGCGAAGGAAGGGGTCTGAGCTCTCCCACCCTGGTGGAGGCTCTCCGGGACTGCAGTGCCAGCACCTTGGAGTGACTGTATCTGAAACAGCACTAATTCCCTCTTTATCATTGTCTTTCCCTAGGATGCTAGAAAAGCGTGTGCAGATGCAACTCTCTCCCAGGTAAGAGCAGTTTGTGCAGAGTCGCTGGTCTGGCCTGGAGGTTGGTGCTTGTGGCGCCTCCACTTGGGACCTCTAGAGGGAGCGCTCTGATTCTCTCCTGTGCACAGTGAGGGTGTGGGGCACTGCCCGAAGGGTTCTCCTGCGCAGACCCTTACCACGCTAGGTGAGGCCGTGGTGCGTCGCAGATGACAAATAATGTCTCTCGAGCCTTCTTGCGGAGGTCGGAGTTGTAAAGGTTATTGCAGTCTCGATACAGCTATTTCAGAGTTCCTCTTCCTAGCAAAATCTGCCTCAGAACTTCGATTTCTAAAGTCCAGTTTGGCGTATTCTCAAAAAGTTAAACATTAGTCATGACCCAGCAGTTCCACTCCTAGATGCATGCCCAGAGGAGCTGACGCTCAAACAAGCCCGTGTACGCACGTGCTCACGTCATCTCGGTTCCCAGCGGCCAGAGCAGGAAGCAGATATCCGCAGATGGAGGAGCGCAGGGACCAAGTGTGGCCTGTCCACGCGGTGGGACGTTACTCAGCCATAGAAGGGACGAATCTCGAGACATGGCGCTCAGTGAAAGAAGGTCACATGTTGTGTGATTCCATGCACATGAAATGTGCAGACAGGTCGCCCTGTAGGGACAGAAGATAGGTTCATGGTTGCCCGGAGTTGGGGAGGAGGCTGTAGTGAGCAGCCACTTAATGAACGCGGGGTTTCCTCTGGGGGCGATGAGAGTGTCTTAGGAGTCAGCTACGTGGCTATGCTAGATAGGACATACTCTCAAATGGTGCATTTCAACTCATTGAAAAACAATATTTTTGTCCAAAGAATTGAACAGAAATGTGAAAGAAAAATTATATTCCTACTTCTGTTGAGTATGATTTTTTTACATTGTCTTAGCGCTTTAGGAGATGTTGTTTAATTGGGGTTAAACAATAAGTTAAAGAAAAATTAGACTGCGTAGAATAACATGCATTTGAATCTCAAATGCACTTTGGACTGGACGTGTTTTTAAAGCTCATTATTGTGATACACTTATATTCCATTTGTCAACCCAGAATCCTTAACATCAGGGTTTGTATGTTGAAGTGAACAGCAGGTTTGCATGTACAGTTTTGTGCCCTAAGCTACAGAGTACAGACGAGATTCCATCGTGGTCCAGCTCAGCGTACAGCCTGGTCGCTGGACAGCCTGTAGGGCTGGGGCCCTGTGTTCGATTGTGATGTAGGCTGACGAGGCTCTAATTCAGAGGAAACCCATGAGGGACTGACGGAGGCAGGAGGAGCTGGGCCGGGCGGCCAGCTAGGGAGACAGCAGAGACGGGAGGGGAGGCGGCTCTGGGCCAGCCCCAGGCCTGCTGCGCAGGGGGGCAGGGGACGCGGGTCCTGGAGAACAGGTAGAGTAGTGGACTTTCGAGAACCGGGAGAGGGAAGGTAGGTGCCCTGGGAAATGGGAGAAATCATGGAGCGAGGCCTGGCAGACTGGAAGGAGCAGGGCAGGCACAGCCGTGGCCAGGGCGCCGGGGCCAGTGAGCGGGCTGGGCGTGAAGGAGAGGAGACCTCGCGGGGAGAGCATGCGTCACGCGATGTTAATGTGCAGTAACTTTTATTTTTAAGATCACAAACAACGTCGACCCAGTGGGAAGAATCCAGATGCGTACCAGGAGAACGCTGAGGGGGCACTTGGCCAAAATCTACGCCATGCACTGGGGCACGGATTCCAGGTGTGTGGGGCGTGGGCACACGGAGCGCTTGACACGTGCACGGAGGAGAAAATAACCTGAACTCATTGGCTGTGACTTGTAAAGCAAAAATTAGGCGTTTGCGTCAGATGTGCGAGCAGGCCAAGACAGCAGCCCGGGTGCCCGAGCTCCATCTGTGTTCCCACCTGCCTCGGCCGAGCGCACACGGTCACCTCCTCACCACCCTCCCTTCGCCTTTGTCCTCCCAGCTCCGCGGCTCGGCGCCCGTGCCACCTTGGGGAGGTGACCTATCCTCTGTGCCATGGCTCCTCCTCTTTCCAGCCTGTTCCTCGTGGCCTCTTGTCCACACCCTCTCCTGGTTTCGGTGCCCCGGCTCAGGGATCAGAAGCCACTTCCTGCGGTGTCCGTGTCCGGAGGGTTAGAACAGCGACTCGTGTCCCAAGGTTCCTGCATGAGTCTGAGCTGGTCGTTGCTGCTGTCACCGCCTCTCCCCGGCCTGCCTGCCCCACCTCCCTTTCTTCTAGCCTCTCATTCTTTCTGCCTTGAATTCTGCCCCGTGTTCGGACCTCTTTCTAGGTTCCCCATCTCCGTCGCCCTCCCGGTCCCTCCTCTCCTTGCCCTTAACCTGCAGCAGCATTGAAATGAAATCCATTCAGCTCTTTTCTGTTCCTCTTTTAGAGGCTGCTGGGAAGTCTTTCTCCACTTTTCCACCCAAGTAATTACATAAAATGCTGTGTGACTTTGTGACTGTAACATGTTCTTTCAAATAGCTAACATGGTATTTCAGATGCCTTTCTTAGAGGAGCATTTTTTTCATGTTTAATTATCAGAGAAGAATTGTTTGCTTGGTTGTTTTTTTCTTTGTTCATGAAATTGCCTGCTTTAGAGTGTCAACAGCTACAGAACAAAAGAGTCTATTTTTAGTTTTTTTCTGTAGACTATCCCATATAATTCCAAATGCAAATGAGAGCTAACTTAGATCATTTCAATGATGGCAGTAATCAGAAAGAATAAAAATGGGAAAAGAAAGAAAAATGCCCTTACTAGTCAATCCACCTTAGAATTTATTGTCAAAAGTAGATGGTAACCAAACAGTATCTTACCTTTGGGCCTTTCCTCCCATCTGTGGGAACATCAGTGTCCTGATTAGACAGGACGTTGGATGGTTAGTGATGTGTCACTTGTGCCCTGAGAGGTGACCAAGAGCTATGCTCAAGGAACTAAGGCAGGTGTGTGGCCAGAGCTGTGGTGATGTGGAGAGGGGCTCGGGGGAGGCCGGGGGCCGGCAGCACCAGATCTCACAGGCATCCTGAGCACTGCTGCCAGGCCTTGCGTGCCCTCTGGTTCCAACACAACTTCTGCCTCGAGAGCCCTGTGGTCGAAGGAACGAACGCAAAGGCAGGATTATAAGCAGCACCGCGTTCCGGGTCGTGGTCACTCCTGAGAGAAGGGGTGATGTGGGAGACCCGGGAGGCGCTGTTGGGTGTTGCATGGGTCTTGTTCTCTTTCTTGGACAGCGTCTTGGGTGCGTGCTCTTCAAAGGACATTTATTTTTATAGTGCCCTTATATGAGAGCTGTCTTTTACAGTCATAAACAAGGAAAACAAAAAATGATACCAAAGAGGACCTTTGCTATCCAGACCCCTTCAGAGATTTTTTTTTGTTTTTTGTAGATAGCTGTGTTTTCTGGAGAGGTAAAATAGGTAAAATTCTGCCTCTTTAAAGTCCAAAGAAAGTTTATTTTTATTTTGGATGTACATTTTGTTTAAGGCATCTTCATAAACAAAGGGTATTGTACAGCCTTTTTTCATGATTCAGAACTGTAATTTGGGAATGCCAGTTATTTGATCATGTTTGTATAATTCATGGAATCTCTCAAACTATTGCACTGATTAGCAGTTTTCTTTTAAAACTATAGGAGATACCCACAGTGAGGTTTGTGTATATGCATGTGTCAGTACACATTATGTATGCATTTATAACATGTTTATCAATACGTTGTAATTTTTTTATACTTAAAGTCTACTTTCTGTAACATTTGAGAGTCTCAGTCACATGAATTAATGCTAAACTCCCCGCCCCCTTTTTAAATTAATTAATTAATTTATTTTTGGCTGTGTCTTCGTTGCTGCGCGTGGGCTTTCTCTAGTTGCAGCGGCGGGGGCTGCTCTTCGTTGTGGTGCGTGGGCTTCTCGTTGTGGTGGCTTCTCTTGTTGCAGAGCACGGGCTCTAGAGCGCAGGCTCAGTAGTTGTGGTGCACGGGCTTAGTTGCTCCATGGCATGTGGGATCTTCCCGGACCAGGGCTTGAACCCGTGTCCCCTGCATTGGCAGACAGATTCTTAACCACTGTGCCACCAGGGAAGCCCTATCTCCCCTGTTTGAAGTCTGCTGAAGTGTTATAATTGAGAGTGAAACCCAGCGAGGCTTGAGAGTCCTCCCTCCTCAGAGTAAATGAGGGCCTGAGTGAGGCCTTTGGATCTGCACCTCTATCTACTTAACCCCTGTTTTCAGTGTCCTGGAGCCCTGGGCATCCTCCTGGTTCTTGCCTCGGTGTTCTGGGTGGGTGGCACCTCGGGGGAACTGAGAGCTCTAGGAGACAGAAGGAACCAGGTCCCAAGCGGTCGTCCTACTGGGGATTAAGAGGTGTGTCTTTTCTCACCTTCTGGAGGATCAGGGGCTGCTTAATGTCTCTCTAACCCTGGGGCACGTCAGCACATAGTAAGCTTTCCGACCAGGAGGCCTTTCTAGAGGTGACCCTCGCGGAGGACGAGCTTCTTTACGTCAGCTCTGATGTTCATCCAAAGCCTGTGCTTAGAGGAGCCTGGCGGAAATAGAGCCGCAGAGCGACCCTGGTTCCGATTACATGGGGTCTTTCAAGTGCCTAATATGTTTATAACTGCACCTTGATGCAGGGATTTACTTTAAGAAATTGCATCCAAAGAATAATAGGATTGGAGCCTGCATGTAGTTCAGTTCCTGGATAAGTTTTTCATGCAGTGCTGAACATGTATTTATTCCCCGCCAGACTCATTGCTGGCTCCCTGAGAAGGGTGCGCATCAGAGCGCAGAGCTGGACGAAAAGGACCCGCTGTCAGAGGGATTCGAGGGATTTTACCTCCAGGTTTTGACCAGTTCAGGAAGCCGAGTATATTGCGGCTGAAATGGTTGAGACCCGTGTTTTGATAAAATCTCTAAAACTGAAAATCCTTCTCCTTATTTACCATGCTGACACGTATCTCTGCGTGGGATTATGGAGAGAGCCTTCTTGCCGTTCCTCGAAAACAGCACAGTCTGTACAACAGAATTCCTTAGGATATCTTATGAGTACTGGTGGTTCCCTGAATTTACTCTCACTTGAAATTCCTTTGCCCATTAGTCATGTTTTCCTTTTGCGGTTTCCTGTCTTCTTTCTGCAAATACAGACTGAGCACCTTTTCAAGACACAGATCCCAAACGGCACAGTTGACCAGAGCAAGAAAATTGTTACGAAAAATATTCCTGATAGTTAACTAGTGTCTTCTGTGGGGCCAGGCACAGCTGTGCTTTAGATTGTCATCTCTTTGCAAAGCAGGTGGAAAGGGGGTGCCTCCTCAGTGTTTGTAAGGGCCTTGCAGTCCCATTTTGGCTCAGTCTGGGAAATTTTCATGGGGTATCTTTGGTGAGAAATGTCTCATAAATTTTGAATATCTAAAAACTTATTAGTCCTTTATATTTAGGCTTTCTACGTGTCAGAATGGAACAGAAAATTATATACTAAATATTTTCTACCACCTTTGACTCATGAAAGAAAGATCTGTAGGTCTCAAATCTGATTTATGGTGAACAGAAAACAAACAGAAGCAGTTCTAGGCAACCAGCTTGTCTCGTCTGACCAGCCAAGGGACTGTGGCCAGGTCTTCACCTGAAGACAAGCACGATTGAACCTGAGCTGTTATCGCTGGCAGTATTTTCTTTTCATGCTTTCAAAGTTGGTCTAACAATTAGAACATTTTTTTGGGGGGGGGTGCTTATAAATAAGTGCACTTTGTCAGCAAATGTAATGTTGAAGCGCGTTAGTCATCACTAAAGTTTAGTTTTCATTCGTTGTCTTTGGGTGACTTCCCTTGTTGGTGTGGTACTCATGGTTTGCTTTTTTCTTTTTCCTCCAGGCTTCTAGTTAGTGCCTCACAGGATGGTAAGCTTATCATCTGGGATAGCTACACCACGAACAAGGTAGGTAGTGCAAACCCTTCCCGGAAAAGCGGCCCGGGAAAGGCGGGTGTTTAAACTCTGGGTTCACTTACGTAAAATGTATAACGGGAGAGGGTGGGGGAGCACAGTGAGTTCGTTTTTGTGTGAAGCCATATGGGTCAGGTGGAAGCCCAGTCACGTGGCTGGCATGTGTCACTGGTGCTGCTGGGCCAGCGTGGTGCTGCTGCGATGTGTCGTCTCTTTACAGAGCAGGTTGGGGGAGCCTCCTGAAGTTTCTAGGCAACTGGAGTCCAGTTTTAGCTCAGTCTGGGAAACCTCATGCTTTATTCAAAAATACAGAGATACAGCTTTCCGTTTAGTCGACTAGTTTTTACAAGAAATAATCTGAAAGAGTTTATACTTTGAAGTATAAATTAAATTATTTTAAAATTTCAGTCCAGGGTTGTATCATATTGAATGAAAAAGCACTACCGTTGGTCTAAACGCGTGTAACAGACAGAATTCAGTTTTATTTTACTGGAGGACACCACACGTGTATGACAGAATCCAGTACTTACAACAAATCTGTCTCAAACACAGGGAGGTGTGTGGTAGGATTAATTACAGTGATTTCTAGTTTGATTACTTCACTAAAAATGCTTTATTTTTGGAGTGAATTTTATAGCCATTTTGACAAGCCAGTGAAATGTTTTCCTTTTACTATATAATTGTGATTCAGAGGCTATGTTGCTATTACTTAAGTGTCTACCTAACTGTAAGTTAGGACTTTATTAAAACTCTACATTTGGGAATTCCCTGGTAGTCCAGTGTTAGGACTCAGTGCTTTCACTGCTGAGGGCCTGGGTTCGCTCCCTGGTTGGAAAACTAAGATCCCACAAGCTACGTGGTGTGGCCTAAATAAATAAATAAAACTGCATAGGGGCTTCCCTGGTGGCGCAGTGGTTGAGAGTCTGCCTGCCGATGCAGGGGACACGGGTTCGTGCCCCGGTCCGGGAAGCTCCCACGTGCCGTGGAGCGGCTGGGCCCGTGAGCCACGGCCGCTGAGCCTGCACGTCCGGAGCCTGTGGTCCGCAATGGGAGAGGCCGCAACAGTGAGAGACCCGCGTACCGCAAAAAAAAAACAACAAACCTACATTAAATTGGTGTGCAGCACTGGATTTCTAATTAAATTATTACTTTATCTGACTGCCCACACATATAAAATATTTTCAGAATAATTTTGGCCACTGTTTTGCTGTGCAGTGAAAGTTGAAGACTAGAAGCAGGATCATAAATGTCAGTAGTTAATGTTTTTGGCCTTGAGCGTGCTTGCATCACGTGTGTCTTGTCATTTAGGTTCATGCCATCCCTCTGCGTTCCTCGTGGGTCATGACATGCGCATATGCCCCTTCTGGCAACTATGTGGCCTGCGGTGGCCTGGATAACATTTGCTCCATTTACAATCTGAAAACTCGTGAAGGGAATGTACGTGTGAGTCGTGAACTGGCTGGACATACAGGTACATGTTCTCATCAGTAACCTCAAAGTTTATACGCTGTGTGCCTTGCATGAGTTACATGCTATGGACGCTCACCCCTTCTCAACAATTATTTAATGAGATTGGCTGCATCAATGGCCAGATGTACTCTTAAATGAAATCAAACACGGGCCTTGATATTCCTTTATCAGTAAGAAGCCTTTGGATATAAGTCGCTGTAGTGGCTGTTGTCAAGGATCTTGGGAACGTAGGTCGCTCCGCAGCAGCTGGACGCAGTTCGAGGCGTTACCTCCTCCTGAACCTCCTTCCATCCTGAGTGCGTTTCCAGAAGGGTTCCTAATCTAGACATGCGCGAGCGTGCACGTGTCTCCCTGTGCGCGCACACACGTACTTGTCCACATATCGAGACACCCTTACTGATCTCTTAGCACCCTTCATAATGACTGGCATTCTTGTTGCACAGGAAGCAGAACAGAGTCCTCAGGCTCAGTGCTTTTGAACGTAGCCAGCTCTATGCGTTGGGGGTGGTGTGTTATTTTGGCTCCTGTTTGCTTTGGGGTTGCTTCCTTCTTTAACTTTCTATCTTCTTAAAGTAGAAACTTAGATCTTCCTACTTTTTCAAATATAAATTACCCTCTAAGCGTGGCTTTAACTGTATTATCATTCAGTGGGAAACATTTTTAATACCCTTTTGATAACTTGTTATTGGTTTCTAATCAAATGCCATTATGTTCAGAGAAGACGTTCTGTACCAGTTCAGTTTTTCACATTTATGGAGACTTGCTTCCGGTGGAGCGGGTGGTCTGAGGATGACACGCCGCACGCGCCTGGGAGTCCAGGCTGTGGGGCAGGTTCTCAGCGTGTTCGTCAAAGCAGGACTTTGACACTGTTCACAGCTGTTGGTAGAAGGCTCTGTTGGTAGAAGGCATGTTCATGACTGTCGTACGTTCCTGATGAAGTGACCCTCTTTCTCAGAACCTTCTGTGTTGGCAAGTCGGCTTTATCTGATGTTGACGTAGCTGCTCCAGCCGTCTTAGTCCGACTGTTTGCATGGTGTATTTCTTCCCATCCACTTAACTGTATTTATAAACAGAGCCCCTTAGAGACAGCACACACTTGGTTCTTTCTTTTTATCCACTCTAAGTGTCTGCCTTTCGAATAGTATGGGGTTCTGTTTCATGCAGTGTGGGTGCAGTGGGATTTGGCTCTCTCGCTTTATGATGTGCTCTCCTTTGCTGCCTTCTTTTGGGTTACTTGATGTTTTAGAATTCTATTTTAGTTTTATCTGTTGGCTTTTCTGGTTACCTCCAAAAAAGGGTTATGTAGGGATTGCAGTGTACATTCATAATTTTTCACGGTGCACTCAGAGTTATACTGTATCCATTTAAATGAAATACAAGAATCTTGTGGCCGTAAATGCCCATTTTCTGCCCTTCCTCGTTCTTTATGAAGTTTTGTAGGCGTTGCGTCTCCACGTGTTATAAGCCCCACGATATATTGTTCTGTTTGTTTCCTCTAAGTGTTCGTAGCCACTTGAAGAAGTTTGAATCGCCTTTTACCTTCACTCAAATCTTTACCATCACGTCCTGAACACGTGAGCTTTTTTCGGGGTCCCTTCAGCCTGATGAACTTGCTTTACCGTTTCTTACTGTGAGTGCAGGTCTCCTAGCAGCGAATTCTGTCTCTTTTCATTTATCTGAAAATGTCGATTATCCTTCATTCTTGAAGAAGTTTTTGCTGGATGGATTTAATTCTGGGTTGGTATTATTTTCTTTCAGCACTCTTAAGATTTGTCTTTGTTTTTTTGACAGTTTGTGATGTGCCTTGGAGTGACTTTCTTTGTTTATTGTGCTTCAGCGCCTTGAATTTGTAAAGTTTTGTCTTTCACTAAATTTGGGAAATATTAGAAATCCATTTCCTGTTCTTTGTTCTCTTTTTGTACTCCAGTGGGTGCATGTTCGCATCGTCTCTTAGGTCCCTATGGTTCTGTTCTTGTTTATTCCGTCTCCCGCTTCCCCAGAGCTGTCCTCCAGTACACGTGACTTCTGTCACCTCCAGTGTGTTGTTAAGACTACCCAGCAAGCCGTATATGCCAGATGTTCTGTTTCTCAGTTCTAGAATTCGTTTGCTTTTTTAAAACAATCGTTCTTATTTTCCTGCTGACGTTTCCTGTTTATTTGTGACGAGCATATTTAGGATCCTTGGGCAGAGTTCCAAGAGCTGGCTTTAAAATTCTTACCTGCCAGTTCCAGCAGCTAATCCCTTGAGGTTTGGTCTTGGTGGCTCTTTCCTCTCGAATATGGGCGACATTTTCCTGCTTCTTGGTACATCTAGTGATTTTGACTTGTGTCCTGGGCTTTGTGCAGACTCTGTTCCCCTGAAGCCCTGCCATTTCGTTCCGTTGGGAGCAGCCACACAGCCGTGTGGGAGCAGCTGTCCTGCCTGTGTGGTTTGGACGGATGTTGGGGCAGTAGGTGTGTGATTTTTAGGGCCTTCTGTGGCTTTCTCCTTTCCAGGTTTCCTTCTTGCACTTTCCAGTTGTGGTTGACCAGAACCCTATTTACTGGCTGTTCAAGAAGGTTGGGCCATAGATCTGCATCTGAGATGTGGCTGCAAGAGGGGGCCTGCCCTCAGGCACAGGACAAGCAAGCTTGTTGAAAAACAAGCTCACCCAGTGCCTTTCTCTTCTCCCAAGTGCAGGCTCCCCTCCGGTTTGTCTGCTTCTGCTTCCAGTGCTTTCAGGTTTTTGTTTTTATATTTGTCCAGAGCTCGTGGTGGTTTCTGTGGGAAGGTTGCTCCTGGGGGTGGGAACCCCCCTTCTCGGAACCCAGCCTAGGCTGCCTGCCCCATCCTTGTAAACTGGGGGTTCTGTCCAGTGAGCACCCTTCCTAAACCACTTTGCTTATAGCGTTGATGAACTCACAGCACATTGAAAAACACATTCTTACTGTTTATCGATCCCTTATTATCAGATTCAGTGTATGGACTTCCATTTTTAATTAAATCTTTTTAACACTTTATTTGCTGAAACAAAAAAATAAATCTAGTATTAGAATGTTTTCGAAATTTTGTTTCCTTCATGTATCATGAAATTTTACTTCTTTGGGAGTTGAGTGGTGGTGTTTTTTTAAACATCTGGCCTCTTAATTAAGAGTATTTGTGACCTTCTTCAGACATGATACATAATTCAGCTTCAAATCAATAAAGGTTAAAACTTGGTAAATTCAAATAGCCTCACTTTAGTCAGGGGGTAAAGGTGTGAATGGTTAGTGGGTTCAAGATCTGAGGATGTGCGGTCTGCATCTTGTCTCAGTCCTTCTAAGCCTCCGTCTGATGACGTTAGTGCTCATCACTCAGGCATCTCTCTCTGGCCTGAGCCTTAAGTTGGGAGCTCTCTGTTAAGCTATGGTTGGGACATTTTGTCGTAGAGTCTTAGAAACTCAGTTGCGCAGAAAACCCACCTTGGTGCTCTTCTCAGCGGTCTCCCTGAGCCCTCAGATGGTGTCTGATGGAGTGAGGGCGGGAGTCGAGCCTCTGCGCTCAGTTTCAGGAGAGAGGCTCTTGGTGGTCAGTTTTGTGTTGCTGTTGTTTCCAGAAAATACAAGGGCCCATATGGAACAAACAGAAGCTTCCTTCTCTAGAGTTGGCCACCCAGGCTTTGGAAACGCTAGCAATACTTGAGAGAGCAAACATCAGATGGCGTTCTATCTTCTGGTGTTTTGCCTTTTAAGTTTCTATCTTAAGGAGTAAAGGATGCCCTCTGGAAATGGTTAATGGAATGAATTCACAACGATTGAGACGGAACATTTATCATTATTGCTGTTGCTGTGAATATATTACGTATAGAATAAAACTTGCTGAGTGCTCTCTTGGTGAAAATAATAATACAAAGGCATTAGATTGTGTATTTGAGAAATTAGTAATACCCTAAAAGCTCATTCTCCTTTCCTAAACCTCCCATCGCAGTGCAGACACATTTACCCTTTCTGAGATCACCATGGGCAAGAATTGAGCCAGAGGTTTCCTGGGGGTGACATGACTGCCTTGTACTCTTGGCAGAAGCCCTTGCGGTGGCTAAAATTTCGTTTTCAGGGATGATTTGTCCATGCTACCCGGGGCTTGAATGCACGTGAAAGCACAGTGGACGGGCCCCCTGGCCTGTTAGTTGCTTCTTTCCTGACAGGCGCCAGCAGGCCCCGCTCTGGGAGGAAAGACGTGTCCCACAGTTCTGCTTCGGGCCACACTGTGCTGCTCTGCGGCGCCCTGTTCTTTGGCAGTTAGTTAACGTGACAGCAGTTTTAGGCTTTCTGTGGTCACAGTCTGGGAAACTCAGATCCCACTGCTCACTTCCTGACCTCACGGACTGCGCCGCCGGCTCAGCTACCCTCTGGGCTTCCCTCCAGCCGGCTCAGCCCCCCAGCAGCAAGAGCCCCCTCTCCCAGGCTGGCCACGGGTCCTGGCTGTGCCTGCATTCAGCCTGAGAGGATGCGTGAACCTCCGGGTGGACGGATGCACCCAGCCTGCTGCTGGGTGCTTGTCCTTTGGCATCAGCAGTTTCTGGGTTTGTCTCTTTGGGGTGGCGTTTCCTCGCTCGCAGGCCTTCATGTTACTTCGTTGTCTCTCTTTCGTTTTCACGGAGCTGCTCAGAGAACGCACCCTCTGCTCCCGGTCTCCGCTCGCCTGTGCACCTCCGAGCTGATCGGCGGCTTTCCCTCCCCACCCAGCCAGCTGCCCCCGCCTCCCCCAGGTGCTGGCTGGGCGAAGACTGCCAGCGTGATTCACCGTAGAAAGTTGGGAAAGTAACATTTCTTCTTCTGTGTTTTTAACTTCTAATCCCATCCAGAACTGCAGCGTTGTCCTGCAGAGGTGGAGAGGGTTCCGTTGTAAGGTGCGCCGATTTGTCTCTGTCGTCGGTCATTGCAGCAGTTCCCGGCTTGTCACTAGTGCGCGTGTTGTGGCTGTAGATACTGTTCTTGCAGAGGAGTGACTTCTCAGGCCGTAACCGTGTTCTTGGGATGAGTTCCCTTGGCTGCGCTGTTTGGTTCGGGGCAGCACTCGCGGCGGCTCACGTGTCTGTGCACGTTGGTCTTTGGTTTTGCCGTCTGGCTCAGCTGCCTTCTGGATGAGGAGGTAAGCTTGTCTGCCTCTCCGGCCCAGGTTCCCATCAGCGACACCCTGTCATGAGACCGTCCCCCTTCCCTCCCACGGGTCCTTGACCTGAGCGCCTGCCCTGCCTCACTTCAAGCCTCCTCCCCTCTGGACTGCTGCCAGCTCGTCCCCGCGCCAGGCTGTCCCCAGCGCACCTGTGTCCCGCAGCCACTTGTCTCCGTGAGGCCTGGCACCTCCACACTTGGTGCCCACTTTTGTCAGGGTCTGTTTTCCCTGCCCCTCTGGAGGCCTTCGTAAGGCAGCAGCGCCACTGGGCCAGCCACCCTTCTGCTGAGGACACTCACACACTGACACGGCCCCTTCAGGGAATTTGCTCGCTCTTATAGAAGCAAAGACAGTAACTGCCACCGTTCGTTGAGAACTGAAATGTGCAGACAGCTCCGTTCCTCCCGATAATTCTCCAGAATGATCCCAGTTCCTCTGGGAAGCCTGGGGCTCGTGAGCCAGCTCACGGGAACATGCACTGCAGGTTAGCAGCTGCGCTGAGAATCGGGCCTACTCTGAAGCCACTGCCCACCTCCCAGCCAGAACGGCCCCACAGGCTTCCCCGGAGCCCGGGTGCCCCTTCATGGTCCCCGTGCACAGGGGGCGTCAGTGGCCTCCTGGGACACTGGGCTTGTGGGGTCGGCTGCCGAGCCCGCCGGCTGGACGGTCTGGTGTTCATGGTTGGTGAGCTCCCGTCTCAGGTCTGTTGAGTCTTGATGCTCAGTACTTGTTTGTTAACCTAATTTAAAAGCTGGTTCCGGGACTTGCCTGGTGGTCCAGTGGTTAAGACTCCGTGCTCCCAGTGCAGGGGACCTGGGTTTGACCCCTGGTCAGGGAACTAGATCCTGCGTGCCGCAACTAAGACTCGGCACAGCCACATAAATAAATATAAAAAGAAAAGCTGGTTTCCACCTTTTCTTTCTGGGAGGAAAAAAGATTTTTGTAAAAAATATAATATCCACCTGGTTATTGTTTTTTTCCCTCGATGTACAAAATACAGAGACCAAAAAAGTGAGTTATGAGCCAGCAGCTCTGACTTTGTCTAATGAAAAGTAGTATTTGGCTAGGGTTGACCCTTGAACAACACAGGTTTGAACTGTACTGGTGCACTTACGCCTGAGGTTTTTCTCCAAATACAGCACACAGGAGCCCGGGTGGGCAGCGTCCCCGAGGAGACTGAGGAAGCGCTGTCACGAGGGCCGACTCCAAGTTCTCTGCAGATTTCCAGCCTCGAGGAGGCTGGCACCCCCGGCCCCCATGTTGTTCAGGGTCAGCTGTGTATATTTTGAAAGCTCAAACTACAGGAAGTTAGAAAACGAACACCAAAGCCACCCCAGTGCTCTCCACACGCAGTCTCTCAGGTCCCTGAGACGCCCTCGCCCAGGACCAGGCCGGGCTCCGTGTGCTGCCCCGCCCCGCCTCTTCATCTGCATGTGTCTTGGAGTCTTCACAGCATTTGTGGTCCCCAGGGACCATGTGTGGTTTTGTAGATTTGGTCATTTCCCACAGCCTGCCTGGCCCCTGAGGGTCAGCCAGCTGACGTGTGCTGACCATCCGAGGCCCTGAAGAGGCCAGAGCAGGTTGCTAGTGCTCGAGAGCCGAGGCTGTAGCCGGCAGCCTCTGGTCCTTGGGGCGGGAAGCTCGTGGACTCCCTTGGGCTGGACCACCGCCTGCACAAGGTGGGACAGAGGTCATCTGAGGTCGTGTTTCTTCGTGCTGTTGACCTAGGTGTGCCCCTGTATGGCCCTGTGTGAGACCAGGCGGTGCTGCCGTCTCCACGACGCTCCTCCCTGTCTGCTGGGATCCCAAGTCAGACAGGCTAGTGCTGTGATGGCGGGTGTGAGGGTCCCAGGGCTGGTTCCCAGAAGGCTGGCTTGAGCGAGGGTGAGAGTGTGCCAGGAAGTAAGTGCTGTTCTCGGAGCGGAACTTAGGCTGAGACTCAGCGGGAAGAGAGCCCGTGTGGTCCCTGGTGTCCTGTGGACGGGACGTGGCCTCCAGCGAGCACTTGACCACAGGTCCTTGTCTAGGCACGTCGTTGCTGTTTTGAAATGGTTCTCTCTCTGTTTTTTCTATGGGAGACAGTACAGTAATATGTTAGATAAGTGCTTTATTTTCCCAATATTCTTATACTTTACACATCAGCAGCCTTCAGTGGGCCTCCTCTCTGTATTTTGTCTTTGATCTTACTGATTCACACAGCGTCACACGTGGCTCTGGTGTGGATTGGGAAGACCTGGCAGGCATGCTTCTCCCTGGCAAGAGCCCGGCCTGCTGGGGGCAGGAGCTGCTCTGCCACCATCCCCTGGGCCCTCTGGGGGCAGGTGTGCTTACCTTGCACGTGCAGTTCTCAGGGTCACCTACACTAAGACAGAAGCAGCGCTTGTCCTGTAGAAAACAAACCCACCCCCACGCCCCTCCTCCTCTCTGGCTCTGGCCCCTGCAGACCCTCCGTCCCTGCTCCTCCCGACGTGTCCAAAAGGGCAGGGGCGGACAGGTGCACTTGCCTCCCGAGCCTCTTGGGGCGCCGTGCTCACCGGAGTCCAGTCCTGTGGGCCTGGGGCTCTGACTCTTGCCCGGCAGTGCGTGTTGTCCGTGCTGCTTTCTTCCTCTTCGCAGCACACACGGCAGGGGCCGGGGGCGGTGGACGAGGTATTTGTCTCCCTTGCTGTGGACCTTCCCGCCATAGTTGTTCTGCCAACGTGTTCTTCCATTTATAAGATCATAGCGTCGGGGGCTCGAATTCTGGGGCCATCGTGTGGCTCTGTTTTCCAGGTTACCTGTCCTGCTGCCGTTTTCTGGATGACAATCAGATTGTTACCAGCTCTGGAGACACCACCTGGTGAGTACTTGCGCGCCAGACCTGTCCTCGTGCTGCTTGCTTTGGCCCGTAGCTCGAGACGCAGGGGAGTTCTCAGTTAGGCCATTTTAGCTGGAAATGGCCAGGCGGCTTCAGACACACGTGGCAGTGAGTGGTGGGTGGGTTCGTGGTGCGCTGTGCAGATCTGAAGGCTCAGAGTTGGATTTTGAACAGCAAAGAACTGATTTTGAAACTACAGTTTTGCGTGAAATGCCCGCTTTTCTTCCCCCCTGCAGATTTTACCTTTGCAGGCCGTCTTTAGTAGCACCTGGGGGAGCGGGTGTGCTTTAGTCCCTCGCTAAGGTGAGCACCGCCTCACTGTGGACTCCGAGCACAGCTTTAAAAAACTTGCCACTTGTCACAATTTCACGTGAGCTGTATCCAACTAATTAATTTTTAGAGTTTCCCCTTACTTTTGGATAGACCACGTAAAGCTCTGTAATGTTTTCACTCGAAGCACCAAAGCATATCTTTTTAAATCTTTAGGTAGTTGAATCATGTCAGGCTTACACTCTCCTCGTGGGTTATTCTGGTCCTTGGAGGCATGTGGTAGTCAGGAGCCAGCGGGCCGCACAGTGGGCAGGGGTGCCCCGGCCAGGTCCTGTTTCCTGAGGTGTCCTTTATGTATGTCCAGAGGTTCACCGAAGATTTATGGTCTGTCTGGACTGTCAGTTGGGGAAGAATTTCTGTATTAGAAGATACTTTTGAAAGCTTTTTCATTCATGAGGGATGTTCTTCAGACCCTGGGAATGTCTTGCTTCCTTCTGTCATCCCTCAGGCCCTAGCAAGGGGCCCTGCACGCTTGGATTTGGGTGGTTGGGCTGAGCCGGGTTTTCTGCGAGGCTTCCGGTGGCGTTGCTTCTGTGGGTGAAGCACAGAAACAGCACACGCTGTCCTCGCGGCGCTGCTGTGTCTCACCTTTGACTGCCCTCCGTGTAGCCACCCAAGCTGACGGCTGTGGGCCCGAGCTTAGCTCTGCCACCGCTGAGTGACCCCAGTTAAGGGCCGTCATCTCCTCGTCCCAGCCCGTGGGACCCTGGAAGGCATGGAGCTGGCAGCAGCAGGGAGCGCGTTTTCTGTCCAGCCTGGGATGGCAGCCGGGAGCTTCCTGCTGCCCCTCGCTGAGCCCACGCAGGGGGCCGCATGCATCCCTCCTTGACAGGGACTCGGGCTCCCTCTTTTGTTGGTGTTTGAGTTGACGTGGAAATCACAGTTACCGTAAAGCCCGTGGGCGTGTGCTCATCTGTACTGTGTTTGTTCATTGCGTTTATTCGTTTGCTTTGTAACAAACCCTTCTAAACAAAGTCGGATTACAGGTTTTAGAGTTGCCTTAAGTGCAGACGTTTACTGCCGTCCTGGGGGGTTTGAAGGACCGTTTGTCACAGGACTAGTCTCCTGCGCAAGTGGGGTGACCGCTGTCATTGCTCTGCTCCAGTGCCCTGTGGGACATTGAGACCGGCCAGCAGACGACCACGTTCACTGGACACACCGGCGACGTCATGAGCCTTTCGCTCGCCCCGGACACCAGACTGTTTGTCTCTGGTGCTTGCGATGCTTCAGCCAAACTCTGGGACGTGCGAGAAGGGATGTGCCGGCAGACCTTCACCGGCCACGAGTCCGACATCAACGCCATCTGTGTGAGTTGGGGTCCGAGGTGCGGGTCGGGGGCCCTTCGCCGGCCGTTAGCAAGTTAGAGTCCTTCTCTGGAGCCACGGGCTGCATCGTCAAATTTGAAGATGTTTTCAGAATTAGATGGTCTCTCTTTTCTATGCAGATACAGTCAAATTGAAAAACACGCCCTGTGGGAGACTTAGCTGTGACTTGATCTGTCCTTGCTGAGGCCTGGCGTATCTCCCGGCCTTGGGGTGACCAGTGACTGTATCACGCGGCTTCCCCCATCAGGGGACGGGCAGCGCCGCGGCTGAGCCCCTTGGCCCCGCTCTGCGGGGGCGCGCGGGGCGCGGCGGTTGAGGGAGCCTGCCCTTGTCCCCGGCACCGTGACGGGCGGGCCCGGTCTCGCGAGGAGCCGTCCTCCTCGGGTTCGGCCTGGCTGCCAGCAGCCTGCAGGGAGCCCAGCCCGTCAGTGGCGGCCACTCTCCCGCTGCTCCTTTGGGAGGCCGAGTGGGGAGGGGAAGCCGGCTCTGGGGAGCACGAGCACGTTGCGCCACCCCCGTGCGGGGCCCGCAGTCGCTCTGCTGTCGGGCAGTTCACGTTCACAGTACTTCTTTCTGTGCATTTGCGAATCATCTTGGTTCGCTTTCTCTCTCCAGTTCTTTCCAAACGGCAATGCGTTTGCCACTGGCTCGGACGACGCTACCTGCAGGCTGTTCGACCTCCGTGCGGATCAGGAGCTCGTGACTTACTCCCACGACAACATCATCTGCGGGATCACCTCCGTGTCCTTCTCCAGGAGCGGGCGCCTCCTCCTCGCGGGGTACGATGACTTCAACTGCAACGTCTGGGACGCCCTCAAGGCCGACAGGGCAGGTAGGCAGCGGCTGCGCCTGGCCGGCTGAGACGCGAGCTGAGACGTGTGGGCCCGGCAGGGGGACGGGAGGCAGGCCAGTGGCGGCGGGCTCTCGGCCGCACACGGTGGGCAGGAACGGGCCAGCCGCGTGGTCTTCACGGCCCCCCTCCCATCGGGCCTGTTGGAAGCACAGACTGGAGCTCACACGTGAAAGGCAGGCGAGAGGTGTGTCCTTCCCAAGTGCATTAAAACGCAGGTTGTGCAAAAGACGAGAACTTGCAGTGTTGAAGACGGGGGTTCAGGCGCCTGAATGCTCCATGAGCATCAGCTCATGGAGTCTTCAGTGCTGGAGAGGGTGGGGAAGGGAGCGTGGCTCCGAGCCCGTGGCCCCCCGCTCTGGGTGGGTCTGCTTCCCGCTCTGCATTGAGCCCCTCTTGCCTCTCCTGCTCCCCCACGTGCCCCCAGCGCCCGCGGCCTCTGCCCCGACAGTGCCTGCTGACACTCAGAGGAGTGCAGGAGGCGCATGGGGGTGCTCTGAGATGTGGCTCGGATTCCTCTGGAAAAATGTGGAACTTTCTGGCTGATGACTGCTGAGTGTCGACAGGAGGCCCTGCCTGTCTTGGGGGGCGGGGTTCACTCTGTGATATCCCAAAGGCCCTCCCTCAGCGTCCGTCACCAGCCTTCTGTATTCTGTGCTCTGCACCAGGCCCCGGGCATCACAAACAAATGAAGAACAGCCTACAGCCTTCACTGTTGTGCTGTATTTTTGTTGTGCTTTCTGTTGCTTCTTTTAAATAAATTTATTTATTTATTTTTGGCTGTGTTGGGTCTTCGTTGCTGCGCATGGGCTTTCTCTAGCTGCAGCGAGCAGGGGCTGCTCTTCCTTGCGGTGCGCGGGCTTCTCACTGCGGTGGCTTCTCTTGTTGTGGAGCACGGGCTCTAGGCGCGTGGGCTCAGTAGTTGCGGTGCACGGACTTAGTTGGTCTGCGGCATGTGGGATCTTCCCGGACCAGGGCTCGAACCCGTGTCCCCTGCATTGGCAGGCAGATTGTTAACCACTGCGCCACCAGGGAAGCCCCCTGTTCCATTTTTTATTTAAGCATTTTACCGTCGGGAGTGCTCAGGAGTCGGTGCAAGAGGCCCTAGGTTGTTCAGTGTGTGTGTTAGTGCCTTTCAGTTGTGTGTGTTCCTTGTTGTCATGCTGTTATCCACGTGTCTTGATAACAGACACGTTGCCAGATTCTCCAGTGTGTTTTCCTTCTGTGTGAATCCCTCCCGCGGCCGTGGGCACGTCCACCATGGGAGAGGAGCACGCTGACCCTTCCTCGCCTTGGACAAGTGTGGGCATGAGCTTCAGTTTAGTTTCCACTTGACCAGGCTTCCTCTCCTTCCTGGTGCCCTTTCCTCACCACTGAGGCCTGGCAGGGACTGAACCTTGGGGGCTTCTGGGTCTGCTTCAGGGAGTGGCTGGATCCAGGGGTGACCGTGCTGTCATCTGCTCCCAGGGGTCTTGGCCGGGCATGACAACCGCGTCAGCTGCCTGGGGGTGACTGACGACGGGATGGCCGTGGCAACAGGGTCCTGGGACAGCTTCCTCAAGATCTGGAACTAACACCAACAGGTAAGGAGCAGCCCCGTGCCCTCCCTGCTTGTAGCTCTACGTATGACATTGTGGGTCGGGGTTTCTAAGATTAATTTGGATGTAGTTGATCTGGACTTGTGGGCACGTGAGCATTGGTGTCAGCTTGGAGCACTTCCTGTGCCCTCAGCCGCGAGCGGGTGCACCCATCATACTGACTGTGCACCTGCACCAGGGTGTCCGTTTCTCTTCATGTTTCTCTAAACTCTGTTTAAAGCAGCAGGTGGACGCCGCTGTGACTGGAAGACCATTCCAACCTTGGAGCGTTACAGTGATAGCATTTCCAATCCACCCCTACTAACGCGGATGCCCTGCACCCCTCAGAACTTCAAAAGGGCAAGACCTTTTCCCTTCACTTATTGCTGAAACCAAGAGCACAATTCCCATTAAGAGAAGAATCTCTGTGCTGTAAACTAAAACAAATCGTGCATTCCTTCCGGGACCATTGTCTTTGTTTTTCTTTTTTTTGTTTGTTTTTCTTTTTTTTTTTTTTTTTGTCTTGAATGAATTTAAAAGGAAATACTATAATAAAAATGTTAACCAGAAGGTAAACTTGAGTGTAATTGTAAGGCAGACACACTTTTCTACTAGTTTCTTTGAATTCTAGATCAGTGATCCTGTTTTGTGATGTTCATGGCGAACAAGTTGAGGACTTCATCTTGTAATTGATTCTAAGTTTCAGATTGTGTTTGTAACAGGATTTTGCAGACATTCATATTTCCTTCTTAAAATATATTCCTTTCTGTTCAGTAGTTAAACAGAGAAAGAGGGTCTAGTGCAGCCTCTCTGGAATTGTTAATGATGTAAATTTAGTCCCTAGTTTTTTTACTTTTCGTCTCGTGTCACATGATCGTTGTGTGCACACACGGCATAGAAGGGTGATGCTGAGAAGTCAAGGAACAGAGCACGCGCCGTGGACGAACAGTGAACACCAGTTAGGCACCTTTGCTCCCCAACCCGCTCTCTCTACCTTCTCAGTTCAGTTTTTAATCTCACCCTGGGTCTCCTTGTGAAGTTGGAGGGAAGTTTATACAACAGCAACAGCGCGACACTACCCTGTGCCCCACCCTGACCGTCAGGAGCCTCTGCTCTCAAGCGAGGTGCCCGTCCTGTGCTTGGATAGTCAGTCAGTTATTTGTGTATGAAACAATGTACAAATCAATGTTTTGAAAATAATGATCTCAAACTTTCTAAGTTAAATTTTAAAAAATTTGATCGTTTGCCATATCGGGTGGGTTTACTCTTAGAATCGCATGCTGTAGAAATGCTCAAAAGTGCATATAGGACTCAGTCCTTAGATGTTCTCTTTCTTTTCAGAAATAACCTCTTTAAAGCTGTAACCATTGCTCCTCTGTGCACACGCATCGCATCGGAAGCCGTGCAGCCAGCGGCTCTGCACACTCACCTAGCGGGATATTCACTGTTTTCTTTATTCCTTTAAAAACAAGTCCTGTTCCAAACGATTGCTGTTGGAATTGGGGGGTGGGGCGGGGTGGTACAGGGAATGGAGACCCCGGCCTCCCTTTGTGGATTCCTCACAGCCCGGCTCTCCCGTGGAACCAGCCTTTTGCACCGAGGCAGACCATTTTTCTAACATGCAGACGTCCCTGGTTTTGTGCGCGTCCAGTGTGGAGCAGTGGCGTTGGGACGGCGCAGGCCTCCTCCCCGCACCAAGCACTCCCGTAGAGGCAGCAGCGGCTTCTCCATCCTGTGTTTGCACCATCCTGTGTGCCCTGTGCCCTGGACCCGCAAAGAGTGGGACAAGCACCCCCCCCCCCGCCCCGGCCCTACCCCCCTCGGCACCCCTGTAGAGCTCTCTGCACCCTGTCCCTCACCTTTTGTATTTAATTTTAAAGTCAGTGTACTGCAAGGAAGCTGGATGCAAGATAGATCCTATATTCACTGTACTGTTATTTAAGATGTAATAAAGCAGTTTGACATGAGGGATTTTGGCGTGGCTGCTCATTTGTGGGGCTGTTTCGGTGTCTGGGGGGCAGCTGCCCTCCCCTGGCTGCCCCCTCTTCTGCCCATGTGATTTTTTGTCCCCCTCACAGAGAGTCCATGAAAGGAGCGGCCGGTCCTCAGATGGGCCTGCAGAGCAGCAGCATGCCACCAGCCCTGGCCCCCTGTCACCACCCAGACCGTGGTCCTCTTATCCCCCGGCAGCGTGAGTCTCCCGAGTGGCTGTCCGACCTTTCTCTCCTCTCTGAGCCTCTGCCCCTACTGGTGGCCCTCCCCTACTCTTCCCTCCCTAAGATACTAAGGACGTTACTCCAGAGACATACTTCCCTTCAGATGATAGAACAGTTTTCATCTTTGTCCGAATGAAAAGACCTGCATCTTGCAAGAAAAAATGAGCATCTGCCCCACACCCACGAGAAGCAAACACTTCATTGCACGTCAGTGAGGAAGCCTCTCACTCCACCGCTTCCCTGGACCCCAGCCCTGCCTTCTGTGCCTTCGTGCTAAAGGATGTGATTTTCTTTTAGTCCGAAGTATTCTGTGTAAGGTTATGAAAGGTAACTTGGTAATTCCCACGGGTCAGATTCATAAGTAAGTGAAGACTGCTCTCAGCGGGAAGTACTCCCTCCTGAAGCTCCCTTTTCCAATTGTCAGGAAGACACAGGCAGTCGGTCCTCCTGGCCCTGCCCGTGGGGAGGGGTGGGTGGGACTGGCGCGATGGCAGCGGTCTCTCCTACAAGGACCATGGGCGCGGCCTCCCGGCGGTTGACAGCCTGAACAGTGGGTTCGCCCGGTTTCAACCTCCTCCCCCGCATCTCTCTGGAATAAATCTGCTCTTTGCACGTTTTAACGCTGCCAGCTGTCTCAAAATGCCAGAGAGCATCTAAGGTGCTCCCTGGGCTGGCAGCCTGAGTCCTTGGGAGGGAGGGTCTCCTGGGGTCAGGAAGCAAGCCTTTATCCTGGCACAGGGACACATCTGCTGTCGGCCACCCTCAGAGGGGCATGGCGTGGGCACAGGAGCCTCAGCAAGGGCTGGCTAGACTGGTGGGGCCAGGGGAGCTGAGGCTCAGCCCCTCTGCTTGCTGGCCTCGAGGCCGCCCTCCCACCTTCTCAGCAAAGTGGTCACTGAAAATAGGTGTCCGGGGGCACTCAGAGGACAGCCAGGCGGTGGCGTGAAGCGAAGCGCGTTCCGCACTGCGCTGCCCGGCGTGCGCCTCGGATTTCACGCTTGAAGCCTGGGACCCCTCAGCCTCCTGGGCCTGGATGCACCTGGGAAGTGATGATCTCCTTGGCCCACCCTCCTCCAGGGTGCCTGCCCTTCCACCTTCCTTCCTTTGGCCTCCGCCCCTAGCGTCTGAGGTAGCAGCTGGCTCTGGTGAGCACACCTGTTGCAGGTGCAACGTCCACGCTCCGCCAGACCCTCGGCAGCTAGACGTGAACTGGGGCCTTGCGGGGAGCTCTAGGGTCACCTGCACCCCGACGTTGGGTCTCATCGCCTCTTCCAGCACCCAGCGTTCACGTCCACTCGAGGTGTCCACCCCACCCGGCACCAGCACCCATGATGCCTGACCCTTCACGCAGAGCGCACAGCGGGGTCCTCGGCGCCCCCCTGCCCACCCCAGCGGTTCCTCTTCCTCCTAATGTGTGAGAGCAGGAAAAGGCCACCCCACCCACACCACTCTGCTTGTCTCCCCCCAACCATTCCCCACTCCTGGAGTTCGGCCAAATTCTGCCCCTTCACGTCCTCCCTGTGTGATCTGGGGCCAGTTACTTGGCCTCCCTGTGCCTCTGATTCCCCGTGTGAAAACTGCAACAAGAGCACTTGCTCCTAGACACCTTGTGAGAGTTTGGCGAGTCTCACGTCTGTGAGGTGCTAGAGCAGGGAAGGGCTGCTCACGACTTCGCTCTCAGAGACACACACACACACACACACACACACACACACACGACTTCGCTCTCAGAGACACACACACACACACACGACTTCGCTCTCAGAGACACACACACACACACACACGACTTCGCTCTCAGAGACACACACACGACTTCGCTCTCAGAGACACACACACACACACACACACACACACACACACACGCGCGCGCGCGCGCGCGCTCCCGCCGCCCGCCAGGTTCCCTCGGGCTAGCTACCCTCTGGCAGCCCTCTTCCTGGATTTCAGCAGGCCGTGCCCCCGCCCGAACACCTGGAGGGTTTGTTCCCTGCAGTATTGTGCGCCTGGCACTTAGTGGCCCGGCAAGAAGAGGGGCTGCCCGATCCCAAAGCCAGCCCAACCAGGAGACCGCCAAGTCCGTGATTCCGGACACTGGCCCCTGGGGAGGGCTGGGAAAAGTGGGACAGAAGGGGCCGGACTTGTCCAGGGCATGCTGGCTGGAGGCCAGAACTGGGGAAGGTGGCCTCTGGATAGCCTGAGACACTCCCTGTCCACAGGGAGCCTCGGTGCCTCCCGGCCACACCTGTCACCCAGGCCCCTGGCCACTTCCTTTTTTGGGTGCTGGGAAGCCTCCCTCTACCCCATTCCCCTCCAGCAGGCACAGCTGAGGCCTACTTCCCCAAGAGCTGGGAGCAGAACCCCAAAGAGGAAAACCCTTTCCACACCCTGCACCCCAAATCCAAGGGCACCTCCCTTCCTGAATGAGTCCAGCTTTGGAGAGGCAGCCCTATCCACTGCATCCTCTGTGGTCCCCCATCTTTCAGCCCTCAGAAGAGTAGGAGTCCAGGTTTTGGGGGGTCTAAAGCTTAAACAGTAGGGGAGCCATGTTTAAGAAAAAGAACACAAAGAAACAAATACCAAATTAAGAGAGTCCTGCACCCCTGGCACTGGGAAAGTTTACACCTCTGGCCTTTCCTGAACACAGACCCTCTGAAGCAGACCCGGCATCGTCTGCCCATCCCACTGCCCACGTTGGCCTGACTGGCACCCATCCCCCACCCCCACGCCCGCCTGCATCCCTGCTGCTGACCCCTCCCTGTCCCCACCACTGCCCGGCTCATTCCAGCTCAGCCTTGGCCCTCAGCTCAAGCAAGATCTCCTCTAGGAACCTTCGGGAGGCCCTAAAGTGCCCCTCCCAGCACTGGCCTTATGGATTGCGGGGTGTGACTGGGAGGCTCCGGAATCCCCGGAGTGGGCCCAGGGCCTGCTGGGAGATTGCACAACAGGCTCTGATGGAGGAAGCCACAGCCCCCGTTTTCTCATTTCTGAAATGGGGAAGTGCTCCTGCCTGAGGTCCAGAATGGACAGACTGCCATGATTACAGCCACACACCTGCACAAGTTCCTTTTAGAAAGGGCACAGGAAGGGTGCCTGCTGTGTGACCTTGGCTAGTTACCAGGCCGGAGCTGCCTTCTCTGCAGACTGTCCCTGCTCTAGAAGGTTCTTGGGAGGCCTGGCCAAGCATTAGTAGTAGTATGTTAATGCTCATATCCAAAAACACAGCTCAAAAGGCTTTTCTGTGGGTGTGGCTGGGGGGTCACTTTGGGGAAGCGGTTGGGTTTACAAAATAACCAGATGGGGAAGTTACGGAGCTTGAGAAATCCCCCCAAATTTCCGCCATCCTTGCCCCCCTTTCCACTCACCCTTGATAACCCCATGGCCCAGTGGTCCCAGGACAGCAGTGACAGGTGTCCTTTGCTGTGCCCAGCTGTGTTCCAGGTCTCTCAACACAGGGCGAGGAGTCCCGGCCAGAGAAGACTGTCAGCGGCAGGTATGGGGGTGGAGAAACCTAGAGACCACGCTGCTGCAGGGGGCTCCGGTCCACACGTGGCCTGAGCCAGGCGCTCTGTGTCCCGGAGGCCCTGGGGTAGAGAAGGAACAGTAGTAGCTGACAGCCGACCGGGCTCATCCACAGTGGCCCTGCATCAGCTTATTCACAGACGCATCCCAGGAGCTAGGCACACCGCTGGGACACTTGATTCAATGCCGTGGTGGTGGGTAACGCGTCAATTCAGCACGCCTTGGGGGAACCCACCGTGCCTGGACATGGGGGCGCGGGGGCGCAGTTCCCCCTTGGCCCCCTTCCTCCCTCCTCTCTGGGTCCTCCAGTGAGGGGATGGGGGGAGGGAGGAAGAACAGTGTTGGCAAGTCACCCTCGAGGGGCCCTACTTGAGACGCCCGGCCCAGGGCCCCTCAGGTCCAGGTGGTGTGCAAGGACTCGCCGGCCTGCTTGGGGTGGGCGAGGCCCACGAGGGCCGGGGCCAGGCCGCTCCCTCCAGCTGTGCCGGCAGCCGAGGGGCGCAGTTCTGTCGCAGCTGCTCACACCGAGTTTTGGTTCCGAAAACACTTTCCTTCTAAGCAGGGCCACACCCTGGTGGTTACGGAGCCTGCGGCGGTCGGTGTCACCATTGGCGGCAGCCGCCGCCAGCCAACCTGACCCGCGGGCTAGAGGAGCGATGGCGGATGGGGGCGGGGCGGGGCCCGGGTCCAGCGAACGTGCTTGGGACACAGCGTGGTGAGTGGGGACCAGGGGTCCTCCTGGGGCCGGCGCTCCTCCCCACCCGGCGGCCCCCAGCACGGCCCCCGTCCTTGCCCCCCCCCCCCCCGCCCCACCCTCCAGGCCTCCACTCCGCCTCCAGTCCCGCCCCTAGTCCCTGCCCGGTGTCCTTGCGGGCCGCCCCACACGCGCGGGGCGGGGCGGGCGCGGAGCGCTTGCGTATGGCTCCGGAGGCGCATGCGCGCGGCAGGCGGGGGCGCGCGTGCGCACTGGCGGCGTGGCGGCATTGATGCTAGGCGGGCCGGCGCCGCGGGCCGGGTGGCCGTGGGGCAGGGGGTGGCCATGGGGCAGGGGGCGGCCGCGGCGCCGGGGACCGGCTAGCGACTGCGAGCGGCGGCGGGGCGGCGGGACCCGCGGGCTCGGCCCGGCGAGCGAACGGTGAGTGAGCGGCCCCTCGGCCCGGCCCGCCGCCCGCGGTCGTGGGGTCGTGGAGTCGTGGGGTCGTGGGGGCGGGGCGGGGGTCGCGGGGACGGGGGCTGCCCTGCCTACCGCGGGGTGTGGAGCCGGGAGGCGCTGGCCGGCCGCCCCCTGCCCCGGGCGCCCGCGCAGGCGTCCGGGCGGCCGGACCTCGCCCCCCGCGTCCGCGCTGTGGGGCGGCTTGGCGGGTCCGGCCCTCACGCGGAGCGGTCAGTTAGGGGTCCGCGTCGCGTTATTTATCCTCGGAAGGCGCGTTTGCGCTCCGAGCCCAGCGCCCACCCGACCACCCCGGAACCCCTGGTCACTGCCTCCCCGTCTGGCGCGCTCTGGTCCTCGTGGGGGCCGCCTCGCCACAGGGTGCCGGGCCTGAGTCGGGTGGTCGTCACTTCCTGCTGGACGACGCGCTCGGCTCCGGCCGTGACCTTTGCTCTGCCGCGGGGACCCGCGGACCCGGACAGGCAGGTGCGGTAGCGCGGACGCCGGCCCCGGGTTTCAGGTGCTCCCGGGCCTGCCGTGCAGGTGGGCGTGGGGTGGGCTCGGCGGCGGCGCCCCGGGAGATCGCTGGGCGCTGGAGAGGAGGCCCCGGTAACCCGCAGGACGAAGGGGCGGGCGGTTCTTTACGGGGGGTGCTGCCCTTGTTACCGAACCCAGGTCTGGCTGCTCGCCGCTCGAAAGCCAATTCTCGAGAGATAGATGTTGGTAGGTAAGGAAAGGTTGCTTTATTTCGGAGGCCAGCAAAAGGGGGGGCGGGGAGGGCGGATGCCTGTCCAAGGGCCCTGCCCCGCCCAAAAAGGGGGCAAGAGCTTTTATAGACAGAGGGAGGGGGCTACGTGCAGAAACAATGCAGTCAGCTCTGACGGTCATCATGAAGCTGGTCATCGGTGGTCTGACCAGCGTCATCTCGATGTTTTAGGTAGAGTTACTCTTCAGTTCCAGGGTCGGTTTGTTTCCATTTCCTCGAGGCCAGCGCCTGGTCCTCATGTAGTTCACTTCTTCCACCTGGTGGGGTTTCAGTGTCTACAAGACGGCTCCCAGGGGAGGGCTCCGAATATTACCTATGGCCCTTAAGGGGGAACAGAGGTCCTTGACTTTGCCTAATGACTGCACTATTATTATTTGGTCTCCTTTGACTGTTTTCCTCTGTTTCTGTGTTCTCTCGCTTCTCTGATTAAAGCTATTCTTTGGCTCAAGGTTTTCCACAGACAAAAGGCGGGCGGAGGACTCGGTGCGGGGAGGACCATAGGGCCCTAGGGGCTCCGCTTCACCCTCAGGCCGGGCTTCTCTTCGGCCGTGGCCCCGGCACAGGGCCGTCTGGGGTTGGTGCTGCCTGCCCGCCTCCTGACCCGTGACTGCACAGCGCCGAGTTCGTTGCGTAGGAACGGGCAGATGCGTGTGCAGACAGTCGGTGAAGAGGTGCTGGGGGGCTGTGTGTAGCAGAGCCAGGTGCCCAGAGCGGCACAGGCCTGTGTTCCTCGTCGGCCCCGCGAAGGGGGCCGCCACCCTGGGGCCCCCTCGGGTCCCTGTGCGGCCGGGCTCTGCCACTGTGTGCGCCCAGTTCTGTCATGTCCTTGCCGGCGCGGGCTTCACTTACTGGCGGGAGGAGGGCAGTGTGCCTCTCCGTGATGAGTGCTGAGCTTTGCTTTGTCATGACTTCAACAGGCATGTGTTGAGGGCTCGCAGCGGACATCACATTATTGTGTTTATATTCGTGTGCACGACTTTTACTGGCTGGCACCCCCACCTCTTTGGGAACTACTTTTTTTTTTTTTTTTTTTTGGCGGTACGCGGGCCTCTCACTGTTGTGGCCTCTCCCGTTGCGGAGCACAGACTCCGGACGCGCAGGCTCAGCGGCCATGGCTCACGGGCCCAGCCGCTCCGCGGCATGTGGGATCTTCCCGGACCGGGGCACGAACCCGTGTCCCCTGCATCGGCAGGCGGACTCCCAACCACTGCGCCGCCAGGGAAGCCCTTTGGGAACTACTTTATGTCTGCATACTTTGTTATTGTGCTCCAACGCATTATTCCTATTAAAACTTCCCAATGCAGAAGTTTTTTAAAAATTAGATTTGTGCTGTCGGGAACTTCAGTGAGCTTGGATGGAGTTAAAATTTCATCCTTTTAAAACGTTAAAATAGGGCTTCCCTGGTGGCGAAGTGGTTGGGAGTCTGCCTGCCAATGCAGGGGACACGGGTTCGAGCCCTGGTCTGGGAGGATCCCACATGCCGCGGAGCGACTGGGCCCGTGAGCCACAGCTGCTGAACCTGTGCGTCTGGAGCCTGTGCTCCGCGGCAGGAGAGGCCGCGACAGTGAGAGGCCCGCGCACCGCGATGAAGAGTGGCCCCCACTCTCCGCAACTAGAGAAAGCCCTCGCACAGAAATTAAGACCCAACACAGCCAGCATAAATAAATAAATAAGTAAATAAATAAATTTTAAAAAAAAAGAAAACGTTAAAATAGCAAATAAACTTGGATTAAGTGTGAGTCATGATTTGCCATTGTCACAGAATACACTGTGGAGATAAATCTCAAAAGCTGGTTTTCATATTTAATATGATTATTATTTTTTTTAAATTTTATTTATTTTTGGCTGTGTTGGGTCTTCGTTGCTGTGTGCAGGCTCTCTAGTTGCGGCGAGCGGGGGCTACTCTTTGTTGCGGTGCGCGGGCTTCTTATTGCGGTGGCTTCTCTTGTTGCGGAGCACGGACTTCAGTAGTTGTGGCTCGCAAGCTCTAGAGCGCAGGCTCAGTAGTTGTGGCGCAAGGGCTTAGTTGCTCCGCGGCATGTGGCATCTTCCTGGACCAGGGCTCGAACCCGTGTCCCCTGCACTGGTGGGTGGATTCTTAACCACTGTGCCACCAGGGAAGTCCCAATATGATTATTTTATAAGTTAGTTTATTACTTAGTCATCAAACTACTCTTTGTAAATAAATATTAACAGCTTCTAAATAATTTGTAATAGTTTTTGAATACATTTGCCTTTTGTGGTTTTGATTGGCTTATCCCTTTTTATTAACTGTTTGCTCTGAAATAACTATAGACTCACAGAAAGTTGTAAAAAACAGTGCAGAGAAACTTCTGCACCCTTTCCCCTGCTTCCCAGTGTTATCCCCTCATCGATAGCACGTTAATGTAAACACTGTTAAGTGCATTACACCCCTTACTCAGCCTTCACCAGTGTGTACGTTTGCATAACCACCACCGCCAGTGCAGGCTCAGAGCTGACCGTCATGCCAGGGAGCCCCACCAGGCCTCCTTGCACTCCCTGGCAACCAGTGATCTGTCCACGGCGCCATCATTTTGTCATTTCAAGGAAGTTGTGGAAGGGTCTTCCCTGGCAGTCCAGTTGTTAGGACTCCACGCTTCCACTGCAGGGGGACTAAGCTCCCGGTCTGGGAACTAAGACCCCGCATGCTGCGTGATGTGGCCAAAAACAAAAAAAAGAAAGAAAGTTGTGTAAATAGGAACGTTTATCATGTGGCCATATGGGATTGTCCTTCTTCGCCCCACAGAGGGCCCTGGGGTCACCCAGCCTGTTGCAGTGTCAGTGTCTGCTCCCTCTGGTCGCTGGGTCTGCTCACCAGCTGGGGGACACTTGGGCTGTCTGCAATGTTTGGCTGTCGCCAAAAAAGCTGCTGTGAACGTTCATGTGCAGGTTGTATGTGAACATCAGGTATTTCTCTGGGATAAATGCCCAGGTGCAGTTGCTGGGCTGCATATTTCGTTTTTATAAGAAACTGTCAGGCTTCTCCAGAGCGTCTGAGCCTTCCGTGTTCCCACGGCGACGTGTGAGTGGGTGTCTCTCTGCAGCCTCTCCAGCTTTGAGTTATTTAGCCTTTCTGACCAGTGTGCAGTGACATCTCATTGTGGTTTTGATTCCTAACTGCTCGTGATGTGGAGTGTCTTTTCGCGTGCTCATTCACCCCGGGCGCACCCCCTGTGGTCCGTTCCTCTCTTTTGCCCATTTTCTAATCGGATTATCTGGTTTTTTACCAGACATTTTGAGATTTCTTTATATTTTATAGATACGAATCCTCTGTTGGATATCTAGTTTGAAAATATTTCCTCCCCATCTGTAGCTTGTTTGTTTTTTATACCCTTTTAACAGGGCCTTCCACAGAGCAAGTTTCTAATTTTAATGAAGCCCAGTTTATCAATTTTTTTTATTTTTTATGAACTGTACTTTTTATATCATGTACAAAAAAAATTCTCTTTCGACCTAGGTCCCCAAGACTTCCTCCTGTGTTTTACTTCTTTATTTTTGGCCACACCGCACAGCTTGCGGGACCTCAGTTCCCCCCAACCAGGGAGCGAACCGCTGCCCTTGGCAGTGAAAGTGCGGACTCGTAACCACTGGACCACCAGGGAATTCCTTCTCCTGTGTTTTATTATAAAAGTTTTATAGTTTATGTTTGATATTTAACGTAATCCATTTTGATCCATTTTGAGTTAATTTTTGTTTCAGATGTGAAGGTTAGGCTGAGGTTTACTTTCTTGCCTGTGGATGTAGAATGACTCCAGCACCATCTGCTGAAAAGATTCTCTTTCCTTCACTGAATTGCTTGTGTGCGTTTGTCAGAAATCAGTTGAGTGTACTTGTTCTGTTGGCCTGTGTCTGCCTGCGCCAGCGACACAGTCTTGATTGGCATAGCTGTAGAGTCTTAAGTCAGAGAGTGGACTCGTCTTCCATTACCCTTCTTTTTACTTTTTTATTTTATTAGTTTTGGCTGTGTTGGGTCTTCGTTGCTGCACGTGAGCTTTTCTCTAGTGCAGCGAGCGGGGGCTACTCTTCCTTGCGGTACGCGGGCTTCTCATTGCGGTGGCTTCTCTTGTTGCAGAGCACGGGCTCTAGGTGCGCAGGCTTCAGTAGTTGTGGCTTGCGGGCTCTAGAGCGCAGGCTCAGTAGTTGTGGCACACAGGCTTAGTTGCTCTGCAGCATGTGGGATCATCCTGGACCAGGGCTCAAACCCGTGTCCCCTGCATTGGCAGGCAGATTCTTAACCACCAGGGAAGCCCCTATCCTTCTTTTTAAAACATGTCTTAGCTATTCTAGCACCTTTGCCTTTCCATATATGTTTTAGAATAAGCTTGTCCATATCTACAAAAAACTCTTGCTGAGATTTTTATAGAAATTGCATTAAACCTATAGATGAGTTTTGGGAGAACTGACATATTTACTATGTTGAGTCTTCTAATCCATAATCAAGGGTGTCTCTCAGTTTATTTAGTGTTCTTTGGTCTCTTTCATCAGGGTTTTTAAAATATGTTCAGCATACAAGTCCTCTACGTGTTTCGTTAGATTGCATCTAAGTACTTTTTAGGTGACTGTGGATGATACTGTCTTTAATTTCAGTCTCTACCTTTTTTGCCTTGTTGCCCGGGCTCAGACTTGCAGTACAGTGCTGATGAAGAGCAGTTGGTTCCCAGTCTTATTTTTTCACCATCAGGTTAATGTTAGCGGTAGGTTTTTTCTAGATGCTCTTTATCGAGTTGAGGAAGTTACCCTTTATTCATAATTGCTGAGAATTTTTACCATAAACGGGTGTTGAATTTTGTCCAGTGCTTTTTTGTGCATCAGTTGATGTGATCAGCCTGATGAAATGATGGGTTACATTCATTGAGCAGGCTTTGCATTCCTGGAATAAGCCCCACTTGGCGATTGAGCTGTTCTTTCTAAACATTATGTGTTGTGTCCCCATTAAGCATGTGTCAGATAACACGAAGTATTACCCCAAGGCTCAGAGTCCTGTGATTCCTACACTACAGGCAGCAGCTCGACATGGCGTCACCTGAGCATTTAGCTGTAGAATAAATTGAATTTCAGCAGTTGCCCCAGGAGTGGTTGAGGGCTTGTTGGGAGTGGTTTGGGCCCTGGGTAATGTGCCGCTCAGAAGACCCTTGCACTGCCTTGTAGGTGGAGGTTGTGGGAATGGGGGAAGTCACTAACTTTTATCATTTGTAACATTGTTATTTACAAATAGAAATTCATCTCAACCATTTAAATGAGAATTACTTTGAATGATTTCTTCCTTTGGGTATGTTGCCCGTAATATCAAACAAAATATGTAAAAATCCAGTGATTATAAAATGAATTTTAAGCTTTTTGAACATTTCAGCATCATAGGATTTAATTACCTTCTTATCCGTATCTTCTCAGGGTTATAGTGATCTTACTAGGTAGTTATTTCTGTACCTTCCTGGGATGATAGAGTTTTCCACAGCCTCCTAGGATTACAGCATCACCTGCCCAGCACAGGCTGCAGGCCCAGCTGGTTTTAGGGCAGGCCTTCCTTGCAAGCAGGTTTCAGCCTCTTGCAGCTGGGGCTGTGCCAGGATAGTGTCTTCAAGTTTTGTTTGGCCAGAGGTTTGGCATTATTGCCTATAATGATTGTCTGTTGATCTTTCGTGTTACTGGAAACCGGGGTATGCCCTGATAGAAGCTTATTTTAATTTAGGAGGGGCTAAGTCAGAGGCATGGTTTCCAGAAGACGAGGAGTGGGGTCTGCAGGGTCTTCTCCCCTCCCGGGACCCTGGGCCAGCTCGTGCCCTGGGCCTCCCTTTTGGGTCCCGTCGTCTGTGTTCACTGTGGTCAGGCATGAGGAGCTTAGGAGTGCTGGCCCAGATGCCAGCTGTGTCACCTTGGACTTCGGTCCCCTGGACCCTCCCCGCACGGCTCCTCGCGAGGGTAAGTCAGGCAGTTTGAGTCGAGTGCAGCGACAGGGCCTGGCCGGGTCGGCGCGGGTTCTGCCGCTCCCTGGTCGTCCTGGTCTGGGGTAAGTGTCCACATTCCTGCAGCTGTAACCCTGGCCTCCCTGGCCTGCTCTTCCTTCTTGCACAGATAGAGGGACGCACAGCCTTGTCTTCTTACTTATTTATTTATTTAGGCTGCGTTGGGTCTTCGTTGCTGCACGCGGGCTTTCTCTAGTTGCAGTGGGCGGGGACTACTCTTTGTTGGGGTGCGTGGGTTTCTCCTTGAGGTGGCTTCTCTTGTTGCGGAGCGCAGGCTCAGTAGCTGGGGTGCACACACAGGCCCAGCCGCTCCGCGGCATGTGGGATCTTCCCGGACCAGGGCACGAACCGTGTCCCCTGCACTGGCAGGCGGACTCCCAACCACTGCGCCACCAGGGAAGCCCTCTCAGGAGCTTTTTAAAACTACTGATGCCTTTGGTCGAAGTCAGGTGTGGCAGGTGGAGGTGGGAGATGCAGAGACCCCGTCACCTTTGACCTTATCGTAGAGGCCCCAGGCTTTTCTGGAGTCCTTAAACTTTCTTTCTGCCCTTCGTGCCGTCACCCCACGTTGTCCCTTCTGGTGCTGGCATCTGCATCGTGGTCTCTGTCGTGGTCCCTGCCGCGATGGCCCTGTTTCCCTTGCTTGTTCAAGAGGTGACGTGAGCTGTTGGCAGGCTACCCTGCTGGGTCTTTCTGAGCGAGGAGTCCCGCTCTCCCTCTGCTTCCCGAGGACAGCCAGGTCCTGAGGCCCCAGCAGTGCGTGGCACAGCCGAAGCTCTTCCATTAGTCAGCAGTTCTCTTAGAAAATGGCCTTTGGCCCAAGTTTTTCAGTGAGTGTAGTTCTTTTCATCCCTTGTCTAAACTGGCTTATTTATTGTTGCTTTTCTCCAAGCTCTGCTCTTCTTTTTCTACTTTTCAACCTACTGATTTCTGCCTGTATTTTTGTCACCTCTTCTGCCTTTCTGAGGCTTGTTTTATTCCTTTTCTAGCTTCATTGACTTAGGCCTCAGCTCATGACTCCTAATTCCCAAGGATTTCAGCACAGCTCAGTGGGGGGCATGGACTTTGGGTTCATGCTTACCTTTTCGATCCACCGTCACGGTTGTTTTGATACCTCTTTTGAGCCCTCAGTTGGTTAGGAGAAAATTCAAACATTCCCCAGTAGTTGGAGGACTGTTGTTTTGTTTCTGCTTCCATCCTTTTTTTTTTTTTTTTTTTTTTTTTTTTGGTACGCAGGCCTCTCACTGTTGTGGCCTCTCCCGTTGCGGAGCACAGGCTCCGGACGCGCAGGCTCAGCGGCCATGGCTCACGGGCCCAGCCGCTCCGCGGCATGTGGGATCTTCCCGGACCGGGGCACGAACCCGTGTCCCCTGCATCGGCAGGCGGACTCCCAACCACTGCGCCACCAGGGAAGCCCTCTGTTTCCATCTTTTCCTGCTTTACTATGTTGTGGTTAGAAGATGAGGGTGCCTATCTTTACTAGTATTTGGAAGTTGAACTTTTCTTTGAGGACCAAGTACGTCGGTTTTGGCCAGTGTTTCATTGGCACTGGATTAAAGCGCAGGCTGAGCTCAGTGGGTGCCTGCTGGTGGTCTTATCAAGTATATTTAGCCAGATTTTCTGGGCCGAGAGGCATTTAAGACTGCACGATGGTGACTGCTCTCTCATGAAAGCGTGCACCCCTTGGCACGTGGCCACACCGCAGCTTGGTAGACCCCTAGCTCTTCTGGATTCACTAAAAACCACAGGTAGATTCCCGAGTTCTTAAATATCTTTGGGATGGAAATAGACTATTTGCCAAGTCCTTTGGTAAGTTGGACATGAGTCATTTTTCCCGACAGGGCGGGTGTAGGTGTGTGTATACGTTGTTCTGTACACAGATATTTACTGTATTTTATTAAATCAAGGCCTCCGCGGTTTTCGGGCCGAAGTCCTCCTCGTCCATCGACTACAGAAATGGAACAAGAAACAGTCAGCGGGAGTGCGGAGCTGCGTGCAGAGGCGGCCTCCTACCGCTGCTCCGCGTGCCATGGTGACGAGGACTGGGGCCTGGGCCACCCCATCCGGGGCCGCGCCAAGTCCCGCAGCCTGTCGGCCGCGCCTGCCCTGGCCAGCACCCGCGAGTTCAGGTACCAGGCCTCCTCTGGGCCTGCGTGGGCGCTCAGACACACGAGGGGTGGGTGCGCTTGCTGCCACAGCTCCCAGAGGGCACCCCCACCCACCGTGCCCACACGCTGCGCAAGGTTGAGGCGCGTGGGTGGGGCCCGTGTGCCGTCAGCGGCACTGGGCAGGCCAGGCGGGCTGCGGCAGTGGCAGCCTCAGAGCTGTGAACGCCACCCGGGGTCTTGGGAGGAGCTGCCCGAGCCAGCACTGCCGCAGATGCAGGGGGCCCGGTGGACGGCACCCTCGCCTGCTGGGCAGCGGGCGGCCAGCTCCCAGCAGAAGCTTCCGTGCAGAGTCGTGTTGTCCTCCCGTTTTGGTGTCCCTGGCACTGCAGGGGGTGCGTCTCCGGGCGGGCGGCCTTGGCTGCTGGCTCTGTGGGGTGTCATGCCCGAAAGGGCGTTGAACCTGGTGTGGTGGCAGCGGGTCAGAGGTGGCCTCCGTGGCCACAGTGCCCTGTGAGTCACTTTTCAGTTATTGGAAATGTTGGGTCACTCAAGTACTGCCTGTTTTTATTGAGAGCACAACTCAGAATGAGTATTTTTGTTAGAATCTTAATCTGGATAACTTGGGGATCGTTTCTGAAGTCTTGATTCCCAAGTATGGGCCCAAAAGCTCGTCTTCAAATAGACTTGCCCAGTCAAGAATTCAGATTCCCAGGCCCTTCCCCTGGGTTGAATCCCCTTGTTCTGGGGTGGGGCCTGGGCACCTGCACTGGTTTGGGGTCCTTGTTCTAAGGAGTATTTCTAAGTGTGCCCCCTCTAATGGCTACACGGACAGCATGTAGCCCTCCAGCCAGAGCTCTGGGGATCAGGGCAGGGTCTTCCAGGACTGTCACATCGGTGCTGGGCAGATGACGGAGTTTACATCATTTGGATTAAAAATATTTTGGAGAGTTTAACACAGTCTGTGCCTTGTCTACACGTGTGTGTCTTTCAGCCGACTGACGGCCCCTGCCCTGTGCCTCTCCCCACAGGAGGACCCGCTCGCTACACGGGCCGTGCCCAGTGACCACTTTTGGACCAAAGGCCTGCGTGCTGCAGAACCCCCAGACCATCATGTGAGTCTTCTGGGAGGCTCCACAGGGCTGTTGTCCAGGGGCCACTGGACTGTGGGAGGTTCTGGCTCGGGGGGCAGTGAGTGTGTCGGGCGGCTTCTGAGGCCCCAGGAGGCCACGCGGCGCCGTCTCCGACTCGCTCGGGGCGAGAGAGTGGGTGCGGCCTGCTCCGTGGGCGCAGTGGGTCGGAGGGGCCTCGACTCGTGTTTAGAGTTAATTTGCTTTTTACAGGAAAAGCTCTAGGAGAGAAAAATAATGTATTTCATGCTAATGCATTTGGTGGGTCAAATATGTTTCTCTTAATTATTATTGAAATGCAGAGATGTCAGTTGGCATTTTTGAAAAGCTGAGTTTACTTGTTTGAGAGATACCCTGACTTGCGGGCACAATTTTTTTTTTCCTTTTCTTTTTTTTATGTAAGCTCTGTATTTTAGCGACAGCCTGAGGGCAGTGCAGCTTGGGGGCCCCTGGCCGTGCGGTGCTGGCTGAGAAACTATTTAGAAGCGAAGCAGTTCGGGCTGTTTCACTGGACACTTGAACCCAGCTCCCGTCTCTACCCGTCCAGCACCTCCTCCAGGTGCTGGATGGTTCCAAAGAGGGGAAAGCTTTGCTCCTTTGCTCTGTGTTGTGTGTGTCCTAGGGGAGAAAACACTCAAATGGCTTCGTGGCCACAAGAGCTTCGTGTTGAAACAGCAGAATTCCAGGTCAGCCCTGCCACTGTGCCTGGCGGTGGGCTCACCACCGAGTGGGCCGTCTGTGCCCCCTTCTTCTGGGGAGCCATGGCGGGTTCACCTTCTGGGGGGGGGTCAGACCAAGGGCCCAGGTGGGCTTCTGCGACTCACCGTCGGGGGGCCTTGCTCCCTGCAGCTGTCTCCCCGTTCTCAGCACTGGCCCAGTGGGCAGATGGTGCCGGGCCCCTGGGGGCTGCTGTGCTTTGTGGACCCTGGTGACCCAAGGGCGGCCTGGGTACTGGGGTAACTGGTGTCAGTGCCTCTACCGTCCAGGTGCTGCCCTGGCTCTCTAGTCGCTGCTGCTGGACGCAGGCAGGTCCTGCCCACCTGCGGCACCCACCCCCCAGTGCCCCACGTTTGCACTCCGCACAGCATCCACATTGGTAACCAGTCCCCCAGGTGCCCCACGCCCTGCTGTGTGCACTGCCCCAGACTGCCCTGCCTTGACCTTTTACCGCTGCCCGGGGGCCCCTCCCTGCCCTCCCTGGTCTTGGCAGTGCCGCTCCCTCCTCGTCACTCATGGCTCAGCATAAGTGCCGCCCTGGGTGGCCTCTGGCTATCCAGGCTTAATTGGCTGTCAGCTGCTCCCAGCCCATGTCACAGGTGTGTGTGTGTTTTGGCCTCGTGAACCTCGGGTGGGGTCTCGGGATGGCATCTGAGCTGCTCCCCGAGGTCAGGTGGGATCGTGGGGAGGGGTGCTCCGAGCAGAGCGGCAGGTGCTCCAGAAGCGTCTCCGAGGCCCTGCGTCCAGCACAGTCCTGCCCTGGGAGGACAGGACTCCACTCTCCATCTTGTCCCTGGCGCTCCCAGCACCGTGGCTGGTGGGGCAGGGATTATGTGCTGACCTGACTTCCCCTGATGCTGAAAAGGAACATACTTAGAGGAGTTGACTGCAAGACATGCACTTCCTACTTCCTTCTCTCAGACCTCACCATGAATGTGTATTTTCTGTTATGTTGAAACATGTGGAATTGCCAACATCTGACGCCTTTGGCTTTTGAGACAGGGCTCAGATGGGTCCCCCGCTGAGCTGTCAGGCATCCCTGCCTCCTGTCCAGCCCCCAGAGCCTCTGTGCCAGGGAGGGGCCAGCACCGCTCTTTGCAGTGATCCAACAGGAAGTGACCAGTTGGTACCCGAGACAAGCCGATGGCGCTGTGGTGGCTCTGGCTGGGCGCGGCTGAGTCTCGGGTCTTGAAGGGCCGTGAGTCCGGCCCACCTGGTCAGTGGAGGGGGGGCTTCATCATCCACCTGGGCAGCCAGGCAGACTTCCGCTGACCCGCCTGCCCTCCCTCCAGGCCCCAGGGCCAGGTGGAGTGGCAGGAGGCCCGGGAGTGCCCGCCCCTCCACCTGCGGGCCCCTCCCACGGGCCAAGCCGGTTCCGCAGCCCAGCGCTGTCGTCTGCGGCTGGACAGGGCCCATCCTGACCGCCCAGGGCGTCAGAACTTGGCGCCCAGCCTCTGAAGAGCAGGCGTCTGAGGTCTGGCCTCTTTGCTGTTAAAGGCGATTGGACAAGAGGATGGTGTGAACAGTAAGAAGATCAAATACAGTTCGTTTGGTTTGATTTTTCATTTTAGGAAGTTCTCTTGACTTGTTGTTTTATACAACCTTTAACAAGTTACAGTATGTTTTGCTTTCAGTTTTGAGGGTACAGAAATCAGGGTTGTGGTGCAGTTGCACATTTGGGGAGTCTGGGGGAGGTGGTTTGCATGGCACTCCTGCTGTCAGTCAAGCGTGACCGAGATGCTGGGCACCAAGCGCCGCCCTCCGCTGAGCCGCGCGTGTGACCCGGGCTGGTGGAGACCCTGGCAGAGGAGGTCATGAGTGACCCCTGCCCTCGCAGAAACGCCTGGAAAGGGTGAGTGATGGTCAGTCAGTCCCAGCCTGGGGCCAGGGACCCACTGCTCTTTTCATGGTTCACGTCACGGTTTGGAGAGTTGCTGTTGGGGTCGTCAGGTTTTCAGGGGGGCCGCAGCCACAGGGTGTGACCTGGAGCAGTTGTCTTGATTGGGGAACTTGCGTCAGAAGGGAAGTCACTGCCTGCAGCCCTCAGGACTGTTTCCCAACAGGCGGAGGGGTGTGCTGCCAGGCCGGGCGGGCGCCTGCCGGGTGCCCACAGCGGTCGGAGTCCTGGCAGGGCTCGGCCTCGGGACCTCCGCCCCTCAGGGAGGGTCTGCTGCCCGCGGACCGTGCCAGCCCCCAGCGCCAGGGGCCAAGGCCGAGCGCCACAGAACTTGCAGAGCTGTTGCTGGCAGGCAGGCCCAGCTGACTTTTTTTGGATTTTGCTTTTATTATTTGAGCAGGTTTAGGTTTAGGTTCGCAGCAGAAGTGAGGAGAAGGTACAGAGATTTCTCATGCCCCCCCTGCCCCCCCCAGCCAGCCCTTCCTCGACATCCTCGCAGAGGGTGCACCTGTTACACACGACGAACCTGTACTGACACATCGTGTCACCCACATTCCCTAGTTGACACCAGGGTCCCTCCGTGCGGTGCGTCCTGTGCTTTGGACAGACGTGACAACACGTGCCCACTGCTGAAATCTCTAGAGCCGTCTCCCTGCCCCACATCCTGCCATTGACTTTAAAACCGGGTGGCTTTTAACTGTGAAAGTTACGGTCACCTGAGTTGCTCACACGGTGTGGACGTGGGGCTGTGCCCCTCTTGCGAGTCAGCAGGAGGCCTGGGTCCCCCGGGACAGAGTCCCCATCTGTTGGGTCCGGGTGCGTGTGGGGTTTCCTCCGCAGCAGGTCCCCGAGTGAGCCTTGTTCCAGAGGAGCCGCGGGCAGGGGTGCAGTCGGGCAGCCAGAGGGGGGACACCGCGCTGAGTGCCCCGAGCGCCCCTCCGGCTCGGGGACCGGCCGCGCTGGCGCAGGAGACACACTCCGGGGACGGCCCAGGGCCAGTGCGAACGCTCGTCTCCCTCAAAGGCACATCCAGGACCCTGCCAGCCAGCGGCTGACGTGGAACAAGTCCCCAAAGAGCGTCCTCGTCATCAAGAAGATCCGGGACGCCAGCCTGCTCCAGCCCTTCAAGGAGCTCTGCGTGTACCTGATGGAGGTGAGCGGGGTGGCCGCGGGGCTGGGGTCAGGCCGGCTCCCGCCTGGGGCTCCAGGGCTCTGATCCTGGGGCTGCTCGAGTCAGGAGGCTCTGTAACCCAGCGTCACCGAGCCTCCAGCAGCTCAGCAGCGTGTGAAGTGAGAAAGCGGCCGCGCTTTGTCACCGAGACAGAGCTGCTGCCGCCCACCCCCCACCCAGCATCGTACAAGGCCAAGCAAGGCAGGAAGGAGGCTCCGTGAAGACCGGCCCACCCTGGCCTGGCTCTTACCGGCAGGGCTGACTCGCCCATGTCCCTTCCAGGAAAACAACATGATCGTGTACGTGGAGAAGAAGGTTCTGGAGGACCCCGCCATCGTGAGTGATGACCGCTTTGGGCCAGTGAAGAGGAAGTTCTGCACCTTCAGAGAAGGCGAGTTGTCCCGTGGGGCCTCGCCCATGTGGCCATGCCTGGCAGCATCGGGGGTGTTTGACGGCTCTTCTGTGTCTGCCTTGTTTTTCTAGATTACGATGACATCTCCAACCAGATTGATCTCATCATTTGCCTGGGAGGAGACGGGACCCTGCTGTACGCCTCGTCGCTCTTCCAGGTGAGGCCCCCAGATGCCGCCTGAGGATGGCGAGGGGAGGCAGCGACACAGCAAGTTTGCAAACGATACCAAGTGCTGCATCTGCTGTCCGGTGCTAGACACTGTGACAGGCCAGGCGTTTCCATGCACCTCGAGGTGCCGGTGCACCAGAAGGGGGGGCCTGAGGGTGGGGCTGGGGGCGGGGCATGGCCTGGGGGCGGGGCATCCCCCAGAGGAGCCGGCATGTGGGGCCGAGTTGGTGGATGAGCGTCCGGGGCAGGTGAGGGCAGCGGCTGCAGGCCGAGCGTCCGGGGGGTCGGGGGAGCTCTGTGGAGGCCGCAGACCGCCAGGGTCTGCCCGGGAGCCCACCCTCACGCTCCTCAAGGCAGGGCTCCTGGAGTGACCAGGCCGAGGTGTGTTAGAAGGTCAGATGTGGCCTCCAGAGAGCGGCCTGGAAGTGGGCAGAACGGCCAGCAGGGCAGGAGGGTAGGGCCCGGCGGGGCCTGGGGCCTCACATCCGACGGTGTGAACCCGCTGAGGCTGGAAGGCCGCAGCGTTCGTGGCCGGCAGAGGACGAGGGCAAGGGTCCTGGGGCTGTCCCGCCTCCTCAGAGCTGCCCATTCTTCCTCACCTCCCACTGTGGGAGCCCCTCCTCACCCGCCTGCCCCTCCCTCCTCAGCGGAAGCAGCATGCGGGGGGCTGTAGTGCTGCCCCGTTAGGGTCCCCGAGTCCCATCCTAGGCCCTCTGCCCCTGGCTGCCCCCACTCCTCTCCAGCGGCTCTGTCGAGGTCTCCCCGCCGCTCCCTCCTGTCTGCCGTGGCCGGTGGGCTGGTCCGTCCCGCCGCCTCCGTTTCTCGTCAGCTGCCCACAACGCTCTTCCCCTGGCCTCCCTGACTCCTCGCGGGCCGAGTGCCGTCACCCCAAGGAGCCCTGCCCCACTGCAGCACGGCAGCCCCACCGACCACGCCGGGCGCCGACCCTGCACTCCCGTGCCCGCCCCTCCCAGGGGTAGTCGGGGTGCGGGTCGCTCCGGGCTGGGGACGGCTCGGGTGGCTTTCGAGTGCACTGGCCAGCTGAGTGACTTGCCTCATTGGCTCACAGGGCAGCGTGCCTCCGGTCATGGCGTTCCACCTGGGCTCCCTGGGCTTCCTGACCCCCTTCAACTTCGAGAACTTTCAGTCCCAAGTTACTCAGGTGATACAGGGTGAGTCAGAATGTTCCAGAACCCACGAGCAGTTCTGAACATGGGATCATCTTATGGGATTTGGGGGCTTTTTAACAATGCAAAGAGCAACACTTGAGTGTTTCGGGATTCAGAGAATTCTAAATTTTGAACGAGTCAGACGTTTTTTCTTAACAGTGAGAAGTTTGAGCTGATCACGGGTTTAGGCTACCATACGTGTCGAGTAGCAGTGAATTGATTTTCACAGAAGCACAGGGTGTTGCCCTCCATTTGGGAGAAGAAAGGGGGGTCCCTGGTCGATGGGAGGGTCTCTCTTCCTGCAGTACCACCGCCCCCATCCCTGCTGACCTCCCTGGGTGTGACCCCTGCTGGCCCCCAGGGAACGCAGCTGTTGTTCTCCGGAGCCGGCTGAAGGTCAGGGTTGTGAAGGAGCTCCGAGGGAAGAAGGTGGCCGTCCCCAACGGGATCAGCGAGAACGGGGTGCTGGCCGCAGCCCTGGACGCAGAGGTCGGGAAGCAGGTCATGCAGTACCAGGTCTGTGGGTCTGTCCCCCACAGGGCTCAGGGCCTCGCCCTCGGGCAGGGGGTACAGGGTGGCAGCTTTGGTCTGGACACCCCCCAGCCCTGTCCTCGGGACCTTCCAGGGAGCCCAGGAGCAGCTCGGTGCTGCCCGGCCCCCTCAGCTTGCGGTGACCTCACCCACAGGTCTTAAACGAGGTGGTGATAGACAGAGGCCCATCCTCATACCTGTCCAACGTGGACGTCTACCTGGATGGGCACCTCATCACCACGGTGCAGGGCGACGGTAGGTGGGCGTCAGGCCCGCCTGGGGGCTGCACGTGGGGTGGGGGCGGGCGCTTGACCGTGACCCTCAGCCTGTCCCGCAGGCGTGATCGTCTCCACCCCAACGGGCAGCACAGCGTACGCAGCCGCCGCCGGGGCCTCCATGATCCACCCCAACGTGCCAGCCATCATGATCACGCCCATCTGCCCCCACTCGCTGTCCTTCCGGCCCATCGTGGTTCCTGCAGGGGTCGAGCTGAAGGTCGGAGCCCACCCCCACCCCACCCCCGCTGCCCTTGTCGGCTGGAGCCGGTGCGGGGCCTGCAGTGCTGACCTCCTGCCTTGCTGGGTGCCGGAGGGGCTGTATCCACCCTGGCCTCCATCGTGTGGCCAGTGCCCCAGGGGTCCGGTTGGCGGGGGTGGTGCTGAGAGCCGGGCCAGCCCTTCAGGTGGGCTCTCAGCCTGAGTGGGTGGGGACAGGCCTTGCTGGAGGGGAGGGGGGCCCACAGGTGAGGAACGGCCGCTGCCCGGCGTGTCCCCCACGGCGTGTCCTGGCGTCTGACTGGCCCTGCTGCCCTTCCACGTCCACTCTTCTTCCCCTGCCCCTTGCCCCCCACTGCAGGCCACCCCCAGACCAGTGAGTCCCTGATGTGAGCCCTGGTGGGTGGGGCTGCGTTTGCTGGACGCAGAGAGATGCGGGGGGTGGGGGGTGGGGGGCGATGCTAGAGCCAGGCCCCTGGGGCTGGGGTCAGCACGACGCAAGTTAATGTTTTCACAGCCTGGAACTGACCTTGGCACGTGGTGGGCATTGGGGGCGCCTGTGAGGTTCCTCCCGGCCGGTGCTGTCCCCCCGGGGTAGGGTCCACGGCGCTCGGCTGCGCTCAGGTAGCCCACACCTGTCCTGCTTGACCCGTCAGATCATGCTGTCACCGGAAGCAAGGAACACTGTGTGGGTGTCCTTCGATGGACGAAAGAGACAGGAGGTCCGCCACGGAGACAGGTGTGTGGGCCACGGGGCTGCAGCGGGTGGGGCAGGTGGGCTGAGGGCCCATCCCTGGTTCTCGAGAGATCGTGTCATGGACCTGTGCCTGGGGTGACGGCGCCCTGCCAGCCGTTCCCACTGCTTATCCTTCCGCCACCCTGCTCCTTGGGGTCCCTCTGGACCTGGGTACGTCGAGGGGGTCCGTGGTTCTGTCCTGGGGGGCACAAGAGCACCACTGAGCCCCCAGTTCCTGGCTGTTCTCAGGACCAGACCGGAAAGTGGCACCGTAGGACCTGGGGCCAGGCTTTGCAGCAGGTGGCGTGAGCAGAGCTGAGGTGGTCCCCAGCCAGACCAGGGAGGGGTCTTGCCCTGGGGGGGCGGGCCGTGCGCTTGGCGGTTCTAGGAGGGGCCACGGTGCGTCTCTCCTGCTTCAGCGTCAGCATCACTACCTCTCGCTACCCGCTCCCCTCCATCTGTGTCCGCGACCCCGTGAGCGACTGGTTTGAGAGCCTGGCACAGTGTCTGCACTGGAACGTGCGGAAGAAGCAAGCCCACTTCGCGGAGGACGAGGAGGACGCGCACGAGGAGGATGGGGCGGGGAACCAGGCCTGCGGTCCTGCCGTCTGCACTCGGGACAGGCGGACCTGAGCGCGTTGTGAGCACCACGGGCCCAGCGCCAGTGGCAGGTGCCGCACCACGTGTCTGGCCAGAGGAAGGGCCTGCAGTCTGCCTTTTGTCGACCAGATCAGCTGTTTTTAACGTTTTAAATCTGACTTTTCTGCATTTCTAAACAAGTGAGCAGACCAGGAGCTCTGAGGTCAGCCCAGGCGCACTCACCCTGCGTGTGGACAGAGCCCGGCCCCAGGCAGGGACGGCCGAGCCTGGTGGGCTCCTTGTAGTTCCTTGTGAGGAAACTTCCATAAATCAGTCTACTGAGATTCAGAGGGGATCAGAATGAATGGGTCTATCCTATGGTCTTGAAAATAAATGTCTCACGGCCAAAAATCCTTCAGCTCCCACGACTTCCCCTGAAGCCACTCGGGGGGACGCTTCTGCCGAGAGCAGGTTGGCTGCCAGGACAGATGGGTCCCCAGGCCCCGGTCTCCTCCCCCGCTTCAGGGTGACCGGCACTGGCGGGGCGAGGGTTCAGACCGCACACATTCCTCGGGAAGCAGGGACGCACCTCCCCACCCTGGAAGGTGTTCTCGATTCTGTGTCTACTTTTTAGAGATTCTTTTATTCTGAAAGTGCTTACGTACAGATTTTGTTGTGTACACTTTGAGAATTCGGCGAGAAGGGAGTTTGTGCTGTGAAGTGGGACCATCCTGTGCAGCCCGCGCGACCGTCCGGAGAGCTGGGCGACTTGCTCAGAGCGCCTGGCGCTTGGCGGGCCGGGAGGTGTTGAAGCTGCTCTTGCTTCTCCCCGGGGGCCTGGCTTCGAGGGCGTGCCCGTCGCTCCAGCCCCCACGCCTCCATCGCTGGCTGCCTGGGGCTGGGGCTGGGGCCGCCTGGAGTCTGGTGGGAGCAGTGGCTCGCGGGGGGCGTGTGGCCCTGGCCCCGCTTACTGTCGCCTAATGGGCTTCCTATTTTTGAGTAACTGTTTTCTCTCTGGGTTGCGTTTTCTCCTGTTAAATTGGCCAGAACAGAAGGGATGGGGGCCCGTCATTTCTTGGACTTCCTTCTGGTGGGACGGGGCCGGGGGCCGCTGTGCTTTGCCCGCTTGGAGGGTCACGGGCTGATGGAAGGGCATCCAGGGTCTCCAGGGCGGGCCCTGCGGCCTGAGCACCGTGGCCACCGTCCGTGTGTGTATCAAGTGCTGTTGCCTCGCGTGCCTGTGTGGGCAGCTCAGCCGGTGCTGGGCACGGAGGTCGGTTCCCACCCTCTGCCCGCGAGTTCGGGCACAGTGGGCAGCCCGCTCGGCCTCCCATGGGCTGAGGGGGCGACACTCCCAGCTTTAGGCCCAGAAAAGAGTAGCATTCAGAACGCAGGTTACTCGTTCAGACAACAGAGCCAGTGTAGACCAAGTCCTGAAGCGTGACAGGGAATGAACTAGGAAACTTTGGGTTTTTGAAATCAATTCTTAATGTTTCATATTGTTAATATCTTGAAAATTTGTTAAATGTTGAAAGCCTTATTACTATTTTCAGATTCTTTCAATAAACAGGCTTGTTTAAAAAGTTGGGTCAAGTGACAACTTAATTTAGTTCTTTGTAACCAACACCAAGATGCTGAGGAGGGTGGACCAGGCTTGGGGAGCCCAGATGCGCTGAGCCTGCCCTTGGCCCACCCATAGGTAGTGGGTTGCGCTCCAGCAGTCCCCCCCACACCCCAGTCACGTCCTGTCCCGAGTGCTCTGGGGTCAGGCTTCAGGGCCGGTCCTGCAGGGAGGAGCCCAAGGCCTGGGCCGAGGGTGCCCTGCAGGGGCCGGTGGGGCACGTGCCCCGGCCTGGAGCTCCCGCCTCCCTCCTCCCCTGCCGCCCGCTCCGGCTCTGGGTCTCCCTCCCTCCCTCCCTCCCAGGCCTGGGCAGAGGTGGGACCAGGCTCTTCCAGGAGCCAGAGCAGGTGCTGCGGACACAGCCTTGTGGGCTGGAGCCTGGCAAGAGATGGGACGAGCGTCCCTGCAAGCACTGCTGCGAGGCCACCGCGGGCAGACACGGTGGACGCCCGGGCAGCGGAGTGGCCCCCGCCCTCCTGTCGGGATCTAGGCGGATGCGTGGGCGCGGCCTCTTCCTGCCCAGGCGTCTTGGCGGCTGGAAGGCATCTGCTGTCCCTCCGCTGTGGGGCTGGGTGGGCGGTGTGTCCGCTGGGAGGTGCCCGTGACCACAGTCAGTTGCACGGGCGGCGGGGCAGGGCGGGGGCGCTGCCGGGGCCTGAGGCTCTCCAAACTCGAGGCGGCCGTGCACGGACCCCAAACTAGGCCCTGTTGCTCCAGGAACAGAGTGTCTGTCTACTTGAGGGCAGGAGTCAGCCCGGCCAGCTGGGGTCTCTGGGCCAGAGGGGCAGGCTCACCGTGGACAGAGACACTGCCCGCAGGATCGCGCTTCTTGGCAAAGGCTGTTGACCCCTGAACCTTGATCTTCTGGGCTTTGTGGAGCACATTGAAGGGGATGCGGAGCCCAGGTCCCAGAGGCCACAGGACAGGGGACCCAAGACGTCTCCTGACCTGGCCGGTGGGGCATTTCTGTGGGCCAGGCCTGAGGTCCCTCGAAGCTTCTGGTCTTCAGGGCGGTGGCCTTGGAAACCTCTTCTGGCCTTTCCTGGCCTGTGTCTGAGCAGCGCCGGGGCCAGACCTCACCCAAGGCCTCAGTGCTGGGCGCCCACCCAGCTGGCCTCCCCTCTCTCTCAGGTCAGGCTCCGCATCCAGCAGTTCCTGGCCCGTGGTGGCCGGGGCCTGTCCTGCTGAGGTTCCCACACCTGGGAGCCACTGAGTACCAGGACCTGGGAAGTCTGCCTGGGGGGCCAGCTGGGGGTGAGAGCAGTTGTGGAGATGGAGGCCAAGTGGCGCGGTGGGTGGAGGCCTGTTGGAGAAGCCCAGAGGATGGGGGGTGCGGGGGGGGGGACCATGAACTCGAGTCACCACAGGGGGCGGGGTTGGCCACTGCCGGCACATTTCACCCCAGAAAGGTCCAGGCCACAGCTTGGGCCACCTCAGAATCTGGAAACGCTGAGGATTTGGTGGACGAGGTGAGGTCAGTGTGGGCCAGGCCGAGGAGCGGGTGAAGCCCGCGGAGGACAGCGGGGACGGGGTTGGTCTGCGCCCCGCACCCTGCGGGGAGGGCCTCCTGCCCCCAGAAGCTCAGGACAGGCAGCCACGGGGACAGAGGCACGGCCTGACCTCAGCCGGCTTCCTGGGAGCTCGGTGAGGCCCGTGGGTGCCCTGGACTCTCCCAGACGCTGGCCTGAAGCAGCAAGGGGGCGGCTCCCCAGCCCTGTGGTTTTGCTTGCATGACCTTTGGCCCCAGCCCCAGGGGGAAGAGGTTTTAGGTGCCCTCCCTGCTCTGCCAGTGCCCCCGGCCCGTGGAGTCCAGAGGCTGAGCCCCAAGGTCAGGCTAAAGTGGGGGTGGGAGGCAGGGGTCACGCCACAGTGTGTGTGGAGGGGTACCCAAAGGGCAGCCAGGGAGGCTGCACATCTCTGGTTTGGGGACAGGCCTGGGCTCGGGCCCAGGTGTCGCGAACCTGAGCGACTTTGGCTGCAGACTCCCTGTTTCCTCATCTGCTGCTCAGTGGGCAAGTCCCAGAGGCCTTAGCGGCTGCTGCTGCCCCACCCCGAGTGGGTCTCACTGAGGGACCTTCGGGCACAGCCCTCGCACTGGACGGGGTTCTGGCCCCCCGGGGCAGCCTGCTGAGGTGATGGCCAGGATGACAAGTGAGTAGACATCACCCACGGGACCAGGGGCAGCGTCCAGAAAGGCTGCTTGGCCGTCCCAGGCTGTGGGCATCCCGGCTGGACCCAGAGCCTGGGAAGGACACTCGGGAAGGAACCAGAGGCCTCGACTCCACAGCCCAGTGACCTGGGGATGGCCAGGGGCCCTGCTGGGTGGGCCAGGGCTGAGTTTGGAGGGGCCAGGCCCAGGCAGACCCCACCGGCCTCACCTGCTGGTGAGGCTCCCCTCCTCCGGGCACTGCCCCCTGGATGGGTCTGAAGGCCACACGCTCAGGATCATAATTACATCTGCGAAATCCCTTCCCAGTGGACCGAATAACGGGTCCCCCCCCCGCCCCCGAGAAGCCTGGAGCAGACTCAGCTCCCGATGCCTTGGGTGCCCAGTGGCCCACATGGGCTGCCGGCCTGAAGCCCCCGTCCCCCCTCCTGCCCTGGCAGCTCCAACGGCGCCCCCAGCACTGACCACTCCGCCTGCCTTCCTCCCAGAGCAAGCTAATTACAGGGGGTAAGCAAGGGCGCCCAAGAGCACCCCGAGGTGGTGAGGCCTAACAAATGGTGATTGTTTAAAAGAAAGAGAACCCCTGGGGCTTAACGTGGAGCCCTCAGAACGTGGGCCCAGAGGCACCCCCGGCCCAGCGAGGGGCTGCCATCAGGAGGCCAGGCGCCTAGGAAGCAGCATCGTGCGGGTCAGTGCTTCCTGGCGATTTTGGCGGTGCGGCTGGAGGGACGAGGGGGGGATCCCCCACAATTCCTCCCGGGACCCCGTGCTCTGGGCCTTGTGGGCTCCCAGGCCCAGGTCCACACCTCCTGCTGTCCTCACCGTCCCCTGGGAACTTGGGCTCCTCCAGGCCCGCAAGTCACCAACCCACCTGACTGCAGCCATCACGTCAGACCATGGCCCAGATGCAGACTGAGCCTGTGAGAAGGGGGCTGGGGCGGGGGGCTGGACTGGGAGAGGCCGGCAGATGCCACGAGGAGAGGCAGGCTGGCCGGCGTGGGGCTCCTTCATGAGAGCCGCTTCCTAACAAGTTTGTGTCTAATGTGCAAATCAGCAAAGAGGCTGAAATGGTCACATTTGAAGCTGACAAGGGTGTGAAGAATCCTGGCCGGTCTAAAGTCTTTCAACCCCAAATTCTGCTTCTTGGAATCCAGTCAAAGGAAGAAGTGGAAACTCCAGCAAATGCAGGTAAAACCACTCAGACCCCTTCCCTGATACTGGAAGTCAGACACGGCCCAGCGGTGAAACGACTCGCTACCTGCAGCAGTGTCTCCTGCAGTGTTTAGAGAAGACTTATGTGAAAATTAACAAAGGGGAACCTCAACTAAAATGCAGTCGGGAGGCCAGAAGGGTAAGCTCTCAGGCAGGTGCCCCTGGGCCTCAACACAGATCCCAGCAGGCAGAGTCCCTTGCACCTGCGGCCAGAAGCAGATACTTCACTGCCACCAGCAGGAGGAAGGACGATGTCCCCCGCCTGGCGGCCTCTCAGCCAATGAAAAGCCACCACCCAGTTCCTCCAGTAGACTGTTTATAACAACTTGCCCTTCTCCTCTGCTTCACCAGACTTGCTTGTGGTTCACCGTAGCTGCCTGTCCTGAACTTCACTTCTTTGCTGCTGCCAAATCAACCCGTTTTGCTGGTAAAATAACTGGCTGTTTTATTGTTTTTGGTGAACAACTGTTAGCAGGACAAAGAAAAAAGGGCAGGATACAAACTCTGGGAGTGTGACCATGGAGCAAAGGCTTCCTTGGGCAGTGGCTGGAGGCCTGGGTCGAACTGTCCTCCATGCTGGGGTGCCTGGTCCAGGAGGGGAAGGTGCCTAGGTTCCCCTGACATCATTTCAGAATTGTTAAAATGCACTGTCTCAGATAAAATGCAAGAAAGATTCTGCTATAAAGGTTTTTTTTAAATTTATTTATTTTATGTATGTATTTTTGGCTGCGTTGGGTCTTCGTTGCTGCGTGTGGGCTTTCTCTAGTTGCGGCGAGCGGGGGCTATTCTTCATTGGGGTGCGCGGGCTTCTCACTGCAGTGGCTTCTCTTGTCGCGAAGCATGGGTTCTAGGCGCGCGGGCTTCAGTAGTTGTAGCTCGCGGGCTTCCCTAGTTGCAGCTCGCGGGCTCTAGAGCGCAGGCTCGGTAGTTGTGGCGCACGGGCTTAGTTGCTCCTCGGCCTGTGGGATCTTCCTGGACCAGGGCTCAAACCCGTGTCCCCTGCATTGGCAGGTGGATTCTTAACCACTGTGCCACCAGGGAAGCCCTACTATAAAGTTTTGGATACTTTTTATACATTTCCTTTTGAAATTCTTGACTACAAGTAACTAACTCACTGATCACCACAAGTAACTCACTGAGCCCTGAACTGCAGTTCGCGGCCCCAGCCCCACCTGTGCGCGCCCAGGGGTGGGCAGACACCACCATTAATTAACTGACCCTCTGGCCAAGACCTAAAGGAGAAATTTTATTAATTTTAAAATAATGTGAAGAGGGACTTCCCTGGTGGCACAGTGGTTAAGAGTCCACCTGCCGATGCAGGGGACACAGGTTTGAGCCTTGGTTCGGGAAGATCCCACATGCCGCGGAGCAACTAAGCCCGCGAGCCACAACTACTGAGCCCGTGTGCCACAACTACTGAAGCCCGCGCGCAAGAGCAGCCATCGCAATGAGAAGCCCACGCACCACAACGAAGAGTAGCCCCTGCTCGCCGCAACTAGAGAAAGTCCGCGCGCAGCAATGAAGACCCAACGCAGCCAAAAATAAAAAATAATAAAAATAAAAAACAAAATTATTAAAATAATGTGAAGAAAAATATGTGAAAGTTTGACCAAAAAGTAGGTTTTAAGCAGAGCCCATTAGCTGTACCCTTGCTCCTGAAAATATCACCTCACACCGGTCAGAATGGGCATCATCAGAAAATCTACAAACAGCAAATGCTGGAGAGGGTGTGGAGAAAAGGGAACTCTCTTGCGCTGTTGGTGGGAATGTAAATTGATACAGCCACTATGGAGAACAGTATGGAGGTTCCTTAAAAAACTAAACATAGAACTACAGCAATCCCACTACTGGGCATATACCTTGAGAAAACCATAATTCAAAAAGAGTCATGTACCGCAATGTTCATTGCAGCTCTATTTACAATAGCCAGGACATGGAAGCAACCTAAGGGTCCATCGACAGATGAATGGATAAAGAAGATGTGGCACATATATACAATGGAATATTAACCATAAAAAGAAACGAAATTGACTCATTTGTAGTGAGGTGGATGGACCTAGAGTCTGTCATACAGAGTGAAGTAAGTCAGAAAGAGAAAAACAGATATCATATATTAATGCATATATGTGGAACCTAGAAAAATGGTACAGATGAACCGGTTTGCAGGGCAGAAATTGAGACAGAGATGTGGAGAACAAACGTATGGACACCAAGGGGGGAAAGGGGCAGTGGGGTGGGGGTGGGGGTTGATGAATTGGGCGATTGGGATTGACATGTATACACTGATGTGTATAAAATTGATGACTAATAAGAATCTGCTGTATAAAAAATTAAATTAAATTAAAAATTTTTTTAAAAAACAGAAAATAAATAAAAAATAAAATAAGCTACAAGGACATATTGCACAACACAGGGAATATAGGCTATATTTTATAGGAACTATAAATGGAGCATAACCTTTAAAAATTGTGAATCATTATATTGCACACCTGTAACATAACATTGCACACCAACTATACTTCAATTTAAAAAAGAAAACAACACTAACATTCTGAGATTTCCTCTCTCCCGGTAATTAAATCACCATAAAAAGACAGATAATATGTCAATCTGACGTTGAAAGAGAAGCAGGAGGAGATACATATACAAAAAAAAAAAAGCCCATTAGCTGTACCCTTGCCCCTTAAAATCATGTTAAAAAGTAAGCGGGGAGGAGAACCGGTCTGGGCAGGTGCTCCGCAGCAGTTGCGACCATCCCAGCGCAGCCCGCCGCTCACCTGGGCCGAGGTCACGCCCCCAGGCGGAGCTCCACACAGCTTGGCCAATCAGCGCCCTCTCCAGGGGCGTGGCCTCGGGGGTCCAGGTGCCCCTAGAGCTCCTCTGATGCTAGGATGCTGGGAAGACACACTCCCTCTATCTTTCCTCTTCTAAAGGAGGCGTGTTGAGGCTGGAATTTCTGTCCCTTGAAACCAAAACTCGGAGGGCGGCCCCTTAGGGACTTATAGGTCCACGAACTGGTCGCCCCTCCTGGGCCGCGGTGGTACGGCCCGGAAGGTACCAAGGGGAGGACGGAGGGGGTCGCCGTCTGGGCTGAAGTGGTACGCCAGAGGATATCGCGAGGGGGCGCCATCGCCCCCCCCCCCCCCCCATCTGGGCGGAGGTGTCAAGGGGGAAAACCGCGAGGGGCGCCAGCCGAGGTGGTACGGCCCGGAAGGTACCAAGGCCGCGGGGATCGCCTTCGCCCCACCCCCGCCTGGGCTGAAGTGGTACAGCCCGAAGGGTGCCAAGGGGATGACGATGGGGGTCGCCGTCACCCAGGATCACCACCCCCGCCTGGGCTGAAGTGCTACGGCCAGGAGGGTGCCAAGGGGACGACAGCGGGGGAGAATCAACCAGTAGCGTGGCCCCTCCACCGGCTCAGCAGCGGCGGCAGAGAAGCCCAGACGCTCAGGACAAAGCGGAACGAGTCCCGCGGGCCAGCGGGGAGCCGTGGCTGGTTTCCGGCGCGTCACTTCCAGCTCATGGCTTCCGGGGCCGGTAGCGGCACTTCCGCCCCGCTTCGCCCCGCCCCCGTCCCCGCCCCACCGCCCGCAGGGATCGGGGTGGGGGGGGGGGTCTGTTTGGGGCCCGCCCACCGGGCCCGACCCGCAGGCTTTCGCTCGGGGAGCCGCAGTCGCCGAGACGTGGGCGGGTCGCCGTGTGGAGGCGGGGGCGACGGGGCCCCGGGTGACCGCGTCCTTCGCCCCGGCGCGCTGAAACTCCGCCCGGATGCGGCTGCGGGTCCCGGTGCATGTCCCCGAGGCTGCGGGGCCCGCGCGGCGTCTAGCCCGGGGACTTCTCGGTGGGTGAAGCGCTGAATTAAGCTGGCGGGGTGGGTCGCCTGCGGGGGTCGCCCTTTGCGTCTGGGCCGAAGTTCCCCCCACTAGCCACCTCCCTTCCCCGGCCCAGGACCCTCTGCGGGCGCGGCCGCTGAGCCACCCCAGGGCCTTGGCACGCGCGCGCCTGGGCGTCCGACGCCGCCGGGGGGCACAGTCCCTCGCGCCTTCACGACCGGTCCGCTCCTTCAGCGTCCACCGCATGGAGTTCCCGCCCCACCTCGCAGGTGTCCGCTCGGACCCCAGGCCTCCACGGCCGGCGCCGCGTTCCCGTCCCGGGTCCGCACGGCGCCTGAGGCGGGGCGGCTGGGCACAGGTGCGGCGGGGCTTTGGGGTCTCCGGAGCGGGTGGGGGGAGCCGCGCCCGGGTCGTGGGGGTGGGCTGTCAGAGGCGGGATGGGGGGGGCACAGGGTCGGGTGTCCTTGCGTTTTAGCCCCCCCTCCCGCCGATGCCCCCCCGAAGTGGGGCATGGCCTCCGAGCGGCAGGTGCAACCGCTTCCGAAAGAACCGGGTAAAGATGCACCGTCCGATCCGGAACCAAAGGGCGCGATCGCCCGCAAATTCATTGCAGTTGGTGTCTTTCTATGCAGGATTTTAGAAAACTGGAAATTATATAATGACTAACATCCTGCCGGGCGCTGGTCCTAGCGGACTGTTACTTTGTAAATTGGAGTGGGAAACTCCCAGTCAGGCCCAGAGCCAAGACTTCATTGTAGTCCTCAGGTGACTTTCCTGTAGCGGGTTTTACGGGGCCTGTGGGGTCCAGGCAGTGCCCCCGCCCCACCGCCCCAAGCTCATCTTCTGAAGCCTTGAGGACCTTGCTCACCTACTGCTGCTGTATAAAAAAGAGAGGAAAAAAAAAAGCTATTTAGAGGCAGACTCTTTGTTTAGTGGCTTAAAGTTCTTTGTTTTTTAGTAGAGTGCAATGTACTTTACCAAAAATCTTTAAACTTGTAAGTAACATTGTAAAGCAGAATAAAACAATATTAAACAGCATGAAAAGGAACATTAAGGGAGGGAATAGGAAAGTTTTTACATTACAGAAGTCCATTTTCTTTTTAAAGTTTTTTTTTTAAATTGAAGTACAGTTGATTTACAATGTTGTGTTAGTTTCTGGTGTACAGCAGTGATTCAGTTATACACACACATTCTTTTTCAGATTCTTTTCCATTCCATTACAGGTTATTACAAGATATTGATTGTAGTTCCCTGTGCTATATACAGGTCCTTGTTGTTAAGAAATCCATGTTCAGTGCACATAAATTAGAAAATGAAGAGGAGCCCAAACGCAAACGAAATGTGAAGGACCTGAGATTCTGCTCCCAGAGCTGGCCACAGTTGGTAACTTCGCCTGTGTGCTTCTGAACCATTTGTACTTTTTAAACGGGAACATACTGTGCAGAGGGCTTGTAACTCTGCTCTCACTTAATCTATGACAAATCTATTTTTGTCAAAACTTGCAGGGCTACAGTGTCCCATTATGTGACAGGGTTTGTTACAAATTTCTTATCTGACACTTGGCTAGTGTCAGCTTCTTAGTCTTAAAAACAAAGCTTTTTAACATCCTTGTATGTACAATCTTGGGCCTTTGTTGGATTATTTCTTTAGGATAAATCCCTGGAGGTGGAATTTCTGAATTAGTGTATAAAATTTGTAGACTTTAAGTATATTTTGTCTAAACTGCCCTGCTGACAATTTGAACCAACCTAGATTTCCTCACCAGGCATTTGAGAACATCTTGAGTTGTTTGTTGGAGAACAGGGACTCTTGACCCCAGGCTGACAGGCCCTAGAATTTAAGGGTCTACGGAACTGGATGGGAAAGTTGACATCTTCATTTTCGCTAACCTCCACGCAAACTTCCCTTCGGTGGAGAATGTGCCGTGGTGGTCCTGCCCCCACCCCCCCCGTTTCAGAACCAGGCACCCTCCCCGTGGGTCGTGAGCCCTCGCTGCAGGGCTGGCGGAGGCTGGGCCATTCAGGCCGTGGGAGAGGGGGCTCAGCGCCTGCACGTGACGGAAGTGTCACAGGTGTGCTTCTCGCTACGTGTCGCTGACCTGGTTTCCTTTCAGTCCCACGTGTGAACCCTCTTCTGAAAACAGCTCTAGGCAGGAGTAAAGTTAAGAGTCAACCCTGGCCTCGTGAGCCACCTACTCCGTGCTGGGTGGAAAAGGCTACGTTTCGGTTCTTGTTATTTGTGCTATAATCTGAGAGGGCAATAATTCAGACCTTTGTCACCAAGGGCCTGGGCGGGGAGCAGTGCCCCACGAGCCCTGCGTTCAGCCCTGTCCGCCCTGTTTCCAGGCCGACCTGGAAGGTGGGGTCAGTTTTTCGTTGTCAGATTGGGGCCGCTGACCTTCGGTCTTTCGCAGGATGAGAATTGCTTCTCGTGGAGGCACCTGGAGTCACGGGGGCTGAGAAAGAAGAACGGGCGGTGGAAACACGAGCTGGAGCTGGGGAGGGCAGCTGGGGTCTCCGCGGGGCTGGGTGAGCCACACCTGCTGGGCTCTGGGCCGCTGACACCTGGCCGCTGCCGGCCTCCACGTGCGATGCCCAGCGCAGCCGCGCGGGGCTTCGCCGCAGCCAGGAGCGGGCCTTCTGCTCAGGATCGGCGCTGCGGCCGGTAACCAGTGGTAAGTGCTGCGGTCACGTGCCCGCCCACCATCCGGGCAGAGAGGGCCTGGCCGGCCGTCAGCCGTGGCTATTGCAGGACGTTTCTCGTCCTCACTCCTGGGCCAAGTCTACAGCACACGTTCATTCTCCGATGGGTGGCCGGTCGCACTTCCCAGCCGTCATGACGGGCACTCCCACTCTGGACGCTCTCGCAGGACTTCCCTGGGGGAACCTCGAGAGTGGAAGTGCTGATGTGTAGGGTGCGCAGGCGCGTAGCTCTCAAGAGGCTGCCACGCCATTTCTGCAAGTGCTCGTACCAGCCGCCCCGTAGCCGTGTCTGGGGGCCTCTGGATCCACACCTTCCAGCAGCTCTGGGTGTTGTCAGACCTGATGGTTTTTGGCAGTGGGGGTGGGTGGTGTGTCCAGCTCCCTGACCGCTGGTGAGGTCGACCCCCGTGGTTGGACGTGACCTTGCCTCCCTCCCCGCATTCTCACCTTCTGTAGCCCCTCCCCTCGAGGCCGGCCTTCTAATGAGCTCCGAACAGCAAACCAGCAAACGAATAGGGGACGAGGTTACAAAAAGACTCGGGCCTCCTCGGGCGCTTTCTCTCAGCCGTTCCAATGCAGGCCAGGTGCCGGCTGCGGGCGGCCCTGCGGAGGGGTCTTCCCCCAACAGCTGGCCGGGGGTTGCGCGTGTGGGCTTGGAAGCAGGCGCCCCGGCCTTCGGGTGAGGCCTCGGCCCCTCCTGCCATCGTGACGGCCAACTGCCCAGCACAGCTGCTGCCAGAGTCCCGACCACAGAAGCTTGCGGGGTCGTAGGTGTGTCATTGCTCTGTGCCGCCGGGTGTGCGGTGCCGCACGCGGCGCTGGAGGGCTGATAAGCATCCTCTCTCGTGCTTATCGGCCGTTTGGAAACGCTCTCCTGCGCTGGTGCTTTTGCCCACATTTCCTATTAAGTTGTAGGAATCCGTTCCCTCTCCTTTGTCACGTCCTAACTGCCTCCTCCAGGTTGTCGCTTTGTCATTTAGTGTGTTCGTGTTACAAGACGTTATAGTGCGTTTCGATGGCACAGAAGCTCTTAGTTTAGCCAACACAGTCTGTTTTATTTATATTTTCCTTTATGGGCATTGGTTTAAGATATTCGTTTTCAGGAGTTCGCTGCTGGTCCAGTGGTCAGGACTCAGCGCTTTCACTGCTGGGCCCGGGTTCAATCCCTGGTCGGGGAACTGAGATCCTGCAAGCTGTGTGGTGCGGGCAGAAAAAAAAAGACACTCTTTTCCTATACCAGAATCAGCAATATATTCTCTTACATTCTCCTCTAAACGTAAGGGTTTACACAGCTGCATTTCACAGACGGGCTGCGCAGGTCCAAGCCCTGAACAGTGGCCAGAGGCCGTTTCCCCACTTCATGTGTCTCACACGGGTGACAGCGTCCCTCCGCAAGGGTTGTTGTGAAGATTCATTGAGTTAATATGTGTGAGATGCTCGGTCAGACCCTACCTGCTTCCTAGGAAGTGCTCTGTGGGTGTTGCTAATCGTTATTTGTCTAGAATTGTGAGATCAGGGTCCAGTTTGTTTTCTCTGGTGTGGATAACGGCCATCCTAGCATCAGTGACAGTGGCCTCCCTTCTCCAACGAGCCACAGCCCCACTCTGTCTTGGACCAGAATTCTGCTTGTGCGGAGTCTCTGGGCCTCCGTTCCAATTTGTTTACTTGTTTCTGCGCCGATACAGCACGTGACCTGGAATCCTCCTATCTGGATAGGCGCCTCCCCCTTCTCCTCCTTCTTCAAGGAAGTTTCCTGTCTTCTCCCCTTTGGACCTCCATCGAGTGCCCTTTGTTACTAACACGTACCTTGTAGGGATACACTTTGAGACTAAATATTCTGTTATTTCTAAATTTTCACCCAGCCCGAGTCGATTGTTAGTGTGATCATGGGCATGGTCGCCAAACGGAGATTTTCTAATTGCATCAGTCATCTGACTTTGTAACAGAAGGAAGTGCTTTCTCCTTTCCCCGTTTAGTGATCGTGGTGGATGTGTGGCTTCTAACCCTTTGCTATTATTTACTTTCTCTCTCAAACTGCATCCCTCACGCTGGCCCCTGTGTCCTTCTGATAAGTCCCCATCACCCTAGGAGCCCTCCCTCTCCTTCTGACCCAGTTCCTGCCCCAGCCCTGGCATCAGCCGTTCCTCCAAGGAGGCTGGTTCAGCCCAGCAGAGAATGAGGCTTAGGAGCCGGCTGTGCTGCTGGGGGCGTCCTTGCCTCCAGGCCTCCCGGGGGGGGGGGGGGGCAGCGGCCTGCACAGGCGTCCTGCGGCCACCCCTCCTTCCCCGCAGCGCACACCCTTGTCTGCCGCACCTCGCCTGCCTGGGGTGTCGTCTGGAGCCTGCGCGTGTTCTCCGCGCCGCTGGCGCAGTTACTGGCCGGCTTCCTGCCCTTCGCTCTTCAGTGGGATGACGTTGTTCACCCGAGTGGTGGTTTGGTTCGGGTAGTTCTGTCTGTATTGCACGTTAGAGATTTTTGGTTTTAGAGATGTCATTGATTTGATCATTTTTGGTTCCAGAGGGCGTGAATGTTGAAAAGGTGCGTGGCGTTGGCAGGATCTGCGCGTTGTGGATGCTGTAATGGTCTGCAGCCCCTGGCCTGGTGTCCTCTGTCGTCCATCCTCCTTCCTCGGCTTTCGACGCCTGCGTTTTCTCACCGTCAGATCGGCACCTGTGGCAGGGAAACTGCAGCGGTGCCGGGTTCAGCGCCTCAGGTCAGGGAGACGTGGTGTCTGTCTCGTTCCTGGTGGTTCCCACTTTGGTGGCTCCGTGGAGGGGCATCCGCTCGTTTCTCCGGGGGGTAAAGTTGTGATTGACCCTGGTCACCAGTTAACACCTCGCAGGGAAATAGTCGGAGGACACCGTAGTTTCATTCAGCAGTGGGACGTTTCCTCTCTAGTCTTGCCATGTTTTCATCCCGCTGATTTATTCCTGACAGTTTCTTCGTCTGTTTGTCTGCACGACTGCATCCTGTCCATCTGTCCCTCCTGGAGCAGCCAGGAGGCGGTTTTTCCCCCACTGGCAGCCTGCGGGCCAGGTGGTCTCTGATCTTTGATCCTCATCTGTCCTCAGGCTGAGTCGTGGAAGCTTTTCCCCAGGCGCCTTGCCTCTCCTTCTGGTGGCTGGGCTGTGGATGGGGCCGCTTTGGCCCTTGTGGGCTGTGTCCAGAAGCAGGACCCCCGGTCACGTTGGTGGCTGCATCCTTGATGCCCGCCACCTCGAGCTCCCCGTGTGCTTCTGGGGGCCTTCGGAGCCTCCACGTCAAGTCCTGTCCTGAGTCGGATCTTCTTGGGAGCCCGGGGCCCCTGGTGAGATTTCCACTTCTGCCACCCTGGTCTTGATCCCCAGGGACCCTGTTCTGGTGACTTTCAAAGCAGCACGTCCTGCTTGCCGGTGGGCACTCGGCTCCCCCTGCCCCGTCTCCTGCCTTGGCTCAGCTCCCAGGGCACTGAAGGGTGACCAGAAGCTCGGGCTGCTCAGCTGCTTTCTCCGTCAAGGCCTCTCCTTGGGGCCCTGATTTCTGTCCTCAAGGTCTGTCCCGTGCCTGTTGAATTCCCCAGAGAAGGGTCTTCTGGCGTCCGGCCTGGAGGGCCACCCGCCCTGGTCTCTGCTTTCCCTGCCACCTCGGCCTCCATCACAGCCCAGGGCCCTCGTTCACTGCCTGGTCTCCGCCGCTTCTCTGTAGTGGCCCCTCCTTATTCCAGCCCCCCGGCCCCACCCCCGGAGCCGCTGGAGGAGCCCTCCAGGCCTCAGACCCCCATCGCCTGACGGAGCAAAAGCAAGCAAACAATTAGGAACCCTGGTGTGACTTGGGGAGTCTTGTCCAGAAGGAGCAAGACAGGACCGTCCATTCCCAAGTTGATTTCATCTGTTTGTTTGTTTGGGGGCTGGGCCACGCGGCTTGCGGGATCTTAGTTCCCCGACCAGGGATTGCACCCCGGGCCACTGCGGTGAGAGCGCAGAGTCCCAACCAGTGGGCCGCCAGGGAAGTCCCGTGATTTCACTTTTTAAGACATTCAAAGCCCTTGTTCTGACTCCAGAGGCATTTGGACTCCTTCCGGAAACTACACACACGGAGGCTGCCGACCCCTCCTGCTGCACGCGAAAGCGGGGGGGTCTGCCTGTCCCTTGGCTGTCGGGTCCTCGGTCACCAGGCTGGGTGGGCTGCTTGTGGGCTGTCGATGGTCAGGAAGAGGTCACGCGCTGGAGGGAGCCTGAGCATCCGTCCTGGGCTCCCTGGGCCCTGCTCTGGACGCAGTGGACAGCAGTGCTGGTCTGTGATGGAACGCCTGCTGCCTTCCAGTCCGGAACCTGCGGCAGGACACAGAAAGCTCCTGGCGCCACCTGAGACCAGGTCACCAAGGGCAGACGGTCCGGGAGGCTCTGGTCTGAACAGGCATCTGTCTCCCCAGGTGCTGCCTGGCTCTTTTTCATGTATAAATCCTCAGCTTTCGGAACGGCCTAGAAAACAGCGCGACGCCCGCCATGCTTGCCCGCTTGCGTCCCCTGTCCTTGCGGCCCAACCCAGACCCCCCCCCGCCCCCAGCTTGAGTTCCCAGTTCTTTGCTCTTAACAGCACTTTTTGTGCTTTTATTTCTAATGACATGTTGTGTCTGGACACACTTAAGTGCACTGGTGGCGCTGTGTCGTGTGTCTCCTTCTGCGACTCGGCCTCAGCATTTCCGACGGCTGTAAGGTTTGCCCATCACCCATCGCCCGTGTGCGGCTTCCCTCTGCCCGCTGTGGGCGTCCATCCCCACCCGCTGCCATCTGCGTCCCTGTCGACAGGCGCCTAGGTTCTGTTTGGCTTTTGTTTTGCTGCTGGCAAAAAAGTGCCGCGTTGACCCCATCTGACGGACGCTCTGTCCCCGTGCCATCCCGGCCACGGGCTCTGCTGACTCTTTCTTACGTTCCCTGTCACTTGCGGTGACTCCTGAAAGGTCCATCCCCACCGTTTCGGTCTGAATCTGTTTGCGTCTGTGCTGCCACCCGCTTTCAGCCTGGGACAGTCGGGAGGCACTGGAGCCTCGTGTGCTGGGTGGGCGGGGGTGTGTGTGTGATGGATTCTGCTTCTTCAGAGGCCGCCAACACCCTCCACCCTCGGGGCAGATGGGGCAGAACCTCCAGGGCGGGTAAGGGTACAGCCCAGCACGATGACCTCGGGGGTCGTGGGTGCCCCGTGGGCGCAGACCCAGCAGAAACACAAGGAACGACCTGCACAGGACGGACGTGGCGGACGGTCTGGGGCCCGGTGTGGTCAGCAGTGGGGATGAGTCCCTTGTGGCTTGTTCATCCAGTGAAATACCACACCGTCACCAGGTGAGCGGCAGCTGTGGAACTGCACGGACCGTCTTTGTTTCAAAGCAGCTTCTTGTTGAGGAAGGAGAGCGGGCGCCCCAGGGCCTCGGGGCTCAGCGGCGGAGCTCTGGCGTCGGGCCAGAGCTCCTTGAGCTGCAGAGAAGGAGGCGGAGGCCCGGCTGGCGGTGCTGCCTGGGAAGCTGTGCGTTTCCCAGACGGAAACCGAGTGGAGAGAGTCGGGGGAAGCGCCTGCACCTTGCCTCCAGCCTCGTTTTGTGACGAGAGAGAGGAAGGGCGATGGGACCCTCCCCGGGGGCTTCTGGAGCGTCACCTCGCCAACAGGTTTGCTTTTGGGGCCTCAGCGGTGGCGTCGGGGCTTGTGTGACAAACACCGGGTCTGGGGCCCTGAAGAGAGGGGCTTGGCGCCATCGGTGGGCCTGACGGGGGCTCCCTTGAGAGGCAGAGCCCCCGCGGCCAGTGGGAGCTGTGCCCTGGGGGGGCCCGGCTGCAGGGCTGGGCATCCAGACGGGGTCAGCCAGGGGCCCGGGGGTGGGGCGCCATCTCTCTGCTCTCGGGGATCCCGAGCTACACACGGGCTTTGTTCCTGTGTTTTCCGTCCACCCGCAGCTGCGCCCCTGTTCCCAGCTGGGGGGCAGCACGGGCTCCCCATACCCCTGCTGGGCCACAGCCGGTCCAGCCCACGGAGGTGCAGCTCCAGCAGGGTGTGGCCCAGAGAGGACGGCGGGACCGGGCTGGGAAGAGGAAGGAGGACGGAGCGTTAGCGGAGATCTGGCCCCGTCAGCGCCCAGAGGGCTCGAAGGGCTCGTGTGTATCGCGGGGGCAGTGGGGGCCCACGGGAGGACCACGTGCATTCGTCGTGGTCTGGGGTGCGTTTGGGGAGCTGCCCTGGTGTCCCGAGGGTCGGGGTGCATGTCAGGCCTGGGTGCCCACCGGGACCTGGTGCTGCTGAGCTTGTGGGGTGACCGAGAGCACTGGGTGGACACGGGGAGCTGGGGGGCTGCTCAGCCAGGAGCCTGGCTTCAGGTGGGGTCAGGGAGTCACAAGTCCGTCTGGGTCATGCATGCCTGGAAGTTAGGTTAAAGCACGACGGGCGCCCCCCGAATGTCAGCATCGGAGGGATGAGGACATAGGCAGCCAGCTTGGCTGCCTAGAGGTGGGGGCAGGGGGCTGGGAACTGCAGTTTGGTGTCACTGAGGAGGAGTGGCCAGGGCTCCTGAGCTGGGCAGGTGGTGTCACTGGGATGCTGCTTAAAGCCAGAACTGGGATTTCCCTGGCAGTCCAGTGGTTAGGACTCAGCGCTTTCACCACCAAGGGCACGCATTCAATCCCTGGTCGGGGAACTAAGATCCCACAAGCTGCGTGGCGTGGCCAAAAAAATAAATTAAAAAAAAGAAGGGCCGGAACTTGAAGCGTTCACCCACCAGCAAACGGGAGAGACCGGGTCGGACTTCGCCTGTGATCTGAGGGAGTGAGGGGTCTTTCTTGAGAAGTCGTGGCCACAGGCCTGAGCGCCAAGCAGGTGTGGGTCTGTTGAGGGAGGATCACCCTCTCCTGGGCACCTGCAGAGGCAGTGCCCATGCCCGCTCCAAGGCCCGCCCGCCCTCAAGCCCAGGAGGAGGTCCCCTGGCCGAGGATCTGTGCACGCGAACAGCCCCCTCGAGCCAGCGGGCCGCTGACCCGCTGAGAGGCTGAGGGTCATACTGTCAGGGCTTGGGTGATGAACTGTTGGACCGTGAAAGAGAGGATGCAAAGAAGGAATCGAAAGTTGAGAGAAACAGGCCAGTTTGAAACGGTAACAAATAGAACTCGAAGAACGCAGGGGTTGGAACTCAAAACCCGATGGAGGGACAGAAACTCAGAGTCTCTGACGGGGCAGGTCAACCCTCCCACAAAGGACAACTCAGAACACTGGATGAAATATTAAGAAGTTGGGTGAGGGCGTGGGAGAGCCAGCCTGGTGGGAAGAGCTCCGGGCGAGGGGGCCCCTTCCTCAGCGGCTCTGGTTGGTCCCACGGTGGGTGGGAAGGTGCATAGCACTTGTGACAGCTTCCAGGGTGGGGGCGGAGAGCCCAGGCCTCAGCCGAGCTGCTGGAGGGCAGCCTGGAGGATGAGCTCGAGGCTGGGCCGGTGCTTGGGGGGTGCGGGGTGCCCTGGGGGTGGGGCGGGGCTGGAAGAGGCAGGGGTTGGCAGGTACTGTAGAAGGAGTTCCGGCGGGATCGGCTGGAGGGTCAGGTGTGTGAGGAGGGAACGGAGGCTGGTAAAGGCTTTGGTCTCAGAAACTTATTGGAAGACAAGTCCGAGCTGTTGGGGCGCCCGCTCCTTTGGGGCTGGAAACAAGGCCAGGACCCCGAGTTTGCGTCTTGAAAACTCTAAGTGGGTGATTAAACTCGGCAGGACCTTAGCCGCTCACGCAACGCCGTCCTTTCCTTCCCACTCCAGCCCGCGCCCCGCCCAGTGCCACCTGCATGGCCGCTGCCTCCGTCCCCGCGTCCCTGCCCTGCGCTGCCCGCCGCCCCTGAGATGTCGGCATCCGCTAAGCCCGCGGCCCTGGCAGAGCTGGCTCCGGGCCCCGGTGAGAAGCCGGGGGGACGGCCGCTCCTGGCCTGGGGCCCCGTGTTTGGCCACCGGAGTGAGAAGATCGCATTTGGCCAGAGCGAAGGTGGCCCCGACGAGCAGGTGCTCACGGTCACCGTCACCGAGACAACCGTCATCGAGGCGGACCTGGGCGTGTGGGGTGCCCGCGCCCTCATCTACCTCACACTCTGGTTCTTCTTCAGCTTCTGCACCCTGTTTCTCAACAAGTACATCCTGTCCCTTCTGGAAGGGGAGCCCAGCATGCTAGGTAACCCACCGGGCGCTGGCGGCGGGATGGAGCTCCCGGCGGGGCGGAGCCGCTCTGCTCAGCTGGCGCCCCCCGCCCCCGTCTCCTCCTGCAGGGGCCGTGCAGATGCTGTCAACCACGCTCATCGGCTGTGTTAAAATATTTGTTCCCTGCTGTTTGTATCAGCACAAAACCCGGCTTTCTTACCCTCCCAACTTCATCATGACCATGTTGTTCGTGGGTCTCATGAGGTAAGCAGCTAACGTTCCTGGTTGAGGGACTGAGTTTTTTACACGTAAAACACTTCCCCCTGGCTGACTGTTACCATCAGGTGATCCTGGGAGGGAGGGGGCCGGGCGGGGGCGGGGCAGACGTGCACACCCTCTGGGCTCCTACCAGGTCTGCCCCGTGGCTGCAGAGGCACCAACTCATCCCTGTGACGCTGTTGACTGTCTTAGGTTTGCAACAGTGGTTTTGGGTCTGGTCAGCCTGAAAAATGTGGCGGTGTCCTTTGCTGAGACGGTGAAGAGCTCGGCCCCCATCTTCACTGTGATCCTGTCCCGGACCGTCCTGGGGGAGCACACCGGTGAGCAGCCTCCAACGCCCGGGCGTGCCAGCTCCTCGGGGGGCCGCTCCCACCCACGTCACCCTGGAGCTCAGCTCCCTCCACTTCCCTCCTTGTCGTTTCTTAGCCTCAGAGGCCCGGGATGGTAGGAGCTGGGTGAAGGAGTGACAGGCAGGTAACCTCGGTGCCATTTCTGTCCCAGGAATCTGCCAGGCGCCCCGGCCCCTCCTCCGCACCCCCTCCTGCCCTCCACTGTGGCTCCCCAAAGCTCAGCACAGGGGACTTGTTACAAATTTCCAACCTGGGCTGCGGGCACGCGCTGCCAGCTGCACACGTCCCGGACTTTCCCGCCAACCGTTTAGAGAGTGTGGTTCCGTGAAGACAAGCAGAGTGCAGACTCGTGGACGTGACACGTCGTGTTTGACCCCGGGGGTGGGGGGCGCTCACAGAGGGAGACACGTGCTTGCTTCAACTAGTAAAATGACAAAAAGGTAAAACAAGGCGGCACCTGCCTCAGGGAGAGAGGAGGATGGGGACGGACGGGGCGCAGCCAGGCTTCTCGCAGACGTGCCCTTGGAGCCGCACAAACGCTTAGGTGATGGTAAAACAGCATCAGATCAAAGTGTAAAAGCGATTCCTAAAATCGTACTCGGCAGGAAACAGCCTGACCGCACGTCAAGCTTCACCATGCAGAAAGGATTTATCTCAAGGGCCTTAAAAGCATCACACTTTGGGCTCCAGCTGCGGTGGGTACGTGTGTAGAAAACCAGCTGTCTTGCTGAGAACAATTAGGAAATCTTGATAAAATTTAGCAAAAAAAAGTCTGTTGGGGAGGCGTTGGAGAATGATGAAGGTGCCAGGACTTGAGGGACCCCAAGGTTTGGGGTCCCCAGAGGAGTGACGCCCTGTGGGTCAGCCCCGGCAGAGCCCCGAGTCCACGAAGGCGCCTGCCCCCTGGACGGCCTCCCAGCCATGGCCCCTGCGTGAGGTCCGCCATCCAGCAGAGGCCTCCTTCTGTGGTGATGCTCTCAGCCTCAGGCCACGTGGGCCTGTGGGTTTGCTGTGTGGACAGCGCTGTCCTCGGCGGGGGTGGGGGCTACGGTCATCTGAGGGCTGCATCTCTGCTCCTTTTTGCTGAACACGAGAGGCTAGTCCCCTCATCTGCTTTGAATTTCAAGATAAATGGAATGCTGTGTCTGAAATCAAAGCGGCGGCACCACATGAAGCTGGATGCCCTGTGTGCAGAGTGACGTGGTTTTCTGTTGCACCGAATGGTCTCAGCCTTACCTTCACGTCAAGGCTGTTGGTTAGATTTCAGAACGAAGGCTGGAGCGCTGGACACTCTGAGGGTCTGGGGCCTCCCTCCTCTCCCAGCCTTCCCTGGAGACCACCCTTCACCCAACTCGTTTTGCAGATGAGGGTTCGGGGTCGGGGGGTGGGGTGCAGGGAACAGGGCTTGGAGCTGGTGGCTCTGGCTGCCGTGCCCCTGGCACCTGGCTCTGGAGCGGGTGACAGGAGGCATGTGCTATATTTTCCGTCCAGCGAGAAGAATCAAACAAAGTGAGTGTGCAGAGCACTCCTGGGGCGGGGTGGGGGGTAGCCCGGCCCGCTGGGGGGCGCTGCAGCCCGGCCCCTGTGTGCTGTCGCTCCGCAGGGCTGCTGGTCAACCTCTCGCTCATCCCTGTCATGGGCGGCCTGGCGCTGTGCACGGCCACTGAGATGAGCTTCAACTTCCTGGGGTTTTCGGCCGCCTTGTCCACCAACATCATGGACTGGTGAGTCCCGTGCCGCGTGGGGTTCCGTGTCCCGCAGGACGGGGGATAGATGTCACACCCCAGTGGCGGCTGAGCCATCTTGCTGACACCTCTGCACAGCCTGCTGTCTCAGCGTCACCACTTCTGAGAAAAGAGAGGAAACAGCAGCAACACGGTATCCAAGGGTTTCTTGTTGCCATTACTTCCAAAGAGAAACAGGCCCATCTGGAGGGTTTGAATTTGAATAATACAGCTGAAAAATGAAAAATCACCTTTCATTTCATTTCTCACACTTTGCTGTGTTTCCTTCAGCCTTTCCCAGAAACACAGTCCAGCTCACGTCGTAGTTTGCATATCGCCTGTTAACTCCGAGCACAGGATGGTCTCCAGAAGCCTCCTCGCTCACCTGCAGACGCTGCAGACCTCGTGACTTAGATCTGCAGGAAACATCTTCACACGGGTTTCCCTCTAGGTTTCTGACGGGCCTGCAGCGTAAACCCCCAGGGGGGGGACAGGGCCTGTAAACCTGTGCAGCAGGCTTGTTGCTCTGGTTTAAGCCCCCTTGGCCAGAGCTGCTGTGCACCCAGCGTCCAGGGAGCAGCGTCGTTCTTCAGAATGCTGAGCCCTCTGGCTCCAGGGAAGCTGGACGCTGTCTGGTCTTCCCATTGGCCACGGCGGGCCTTCCCGGCCAGCAGTTTTGTCTCTGTTTTTTTCCCAGGGTCTTCCTGTGCTCACACTGTCTGTTCCGTGGCCGCTGCCGAGCAGAGCTGGGTAACCTCAGGCATGTCCTCAGCCTCTGAGACCTCAGGTTACCCATCTGTGAAAGGGGCAGCTCAGCCCGGCTCACAGCAGACGCCAGGGCCATCCCCAAGGAGCTGCCGTGTGTCCCTGTTTCTGGAGGACAGGGCGCTTCGGCCGTGTGAGGTACCATCTGACCTCTCGTAACCTCTTCTTTTCTTTATTCTAGTTTGCAGAACGTTTTCTCCAAAAAGCTCCTCAGCGGGGACAAATATAGGTTCTCGTAAGTGTCGCTGCTCCATGGAGACCAGACCACCCTGTGCCCTGACCCCTCCCGTTTCATGGTGCCTTTAAAAGAACCTCGTTGAAACTTGGGAGAAAACCCCACCTGTTTCCAACTGCCCCTGGCCGGCTCGTTTGAGGCTGCCTGTCACTGTCCCGTGGCCGGTGGGTCGCCTGTCAGGCCCGGCCGTCCGTTATCATCTGGGAGGAGATAGATTAACTGGGGCACCCCGGTTCCGCGGAGGGCGAGGGCGGGGTGAGGCGGGGAGAGGATCAGGCGCCTGTCCCCGCAGGGCCGCGGAGCTGCAGTTCTACACCAGTGCAGCAGCCGTGGCCATGCTCGTCCCGGCCTGGATCTTCTTCATGGTGAGTCCAGCCCTGGTGCCTTCCCAGGTCAGGGCGAGCCCCGGGCGCCGGGCGTGCTGAATACACAGAGGCCGCCACGCGCCCAGGGGGGTGGGGGGGACCGAGCGAAGCAAACCCGTGCGGGTCCTGTGTGGGTCCGGTGCCCACGGGGGCCAAACCTCAGCCAGCGGTTCCCGGAAACGTTGCTGTGAGCGTTTTTAGGTGCACTTTTCTGTTGTTTTTTGGCTGCACCTCAGGGCTTGTGGGATGTTAGTTCCCCGACCAGGGATTGCACCCGGGCCACGGCAGTGAAAGCGCTGAGTTTTAACCACTGGACCGCCAGTGAATTCCTGCACTTGTTTTTTCTTAAAATTTATTTGTTTATTTATTTTTGGCTGTGTTGGGTCTTCGTTGCTGCACATGGGCTTTCTCTAGTTGTGGCGAGCAGGGGCCACTCTTCGTTGTGGTGCGTGGGCTTCTCATTGCAGTGGCTTCTCTTGTTGTGGAGCACGGGCTCTAGGCGCGTGGGCTTCAGTAGTTGCGGCACGTGGGCTCAGTAGTTGTGGCACACGGGCTCAGTAGTTGTGGCTTGCGGGCTCTAGGGCACAGGCTCAGTAGTTGTGGCACACGGACTTAGTTGCCCTGCGGCATGTGGGATCTTCCCGGACCAGGGCTCGAACCCGTGTCCCCTGCATTGGCAGGCGGATTCTTAACCACTGCGCCACCAGGGAAGTCCCCCTGCACTTGTTTTTTATTACTACTGTTATTTAAAAACATTGTGACCACTGTTGAACAAGTCCCAGGGCAGAAGCTTATGAAACAGAGAGCAGTATGTCCCCCAGCCCCTCCCAGGCCCGCTCCTGGTGGAGCTGCTTCCCAGACGTGTCTGCGTGGGCACAAACACGCTCCTGTGCTCACGCGTGTCGTGGGATCCCGTCGGTCCTACAGAAGCACAGGTGCGCGTCTACGCACACCTCTCTTTTTAACACACGTGGAACTGGGCTGTCCTGTCCTACGGCCGGGCTCCAGCGTTGCGCTGGCCCCTGGGCTGGGGTCTGGGTGTCAGCACCGCGGGCGTCCCTCTGGCTCTGGCGCAGGACTTGCCGGTGATCGGGAGGAACGCGAGGAGCTTCCGCTACAGCCAGGACGTGCTGCTTCTGCTGCTGGCGGACGGCGTCCTCTTCCACCTGCAGAGCGTCACAGCCTACGCCCTCATGGGGAGGATCTCTCCCGTGACCTTCAGGTAAGGACCGCACCTCCCACGAGGTGAGGTGCCTCCAGGTCACGTGCAGAGGGGAACGCTTGCCATCTAGACGTTTTATAAGAGGTGTTCGTGGTTGTGGAATCACAAATGTAGCGATCGCTGTGGTCACAGGTCGTAATTACTAGGCCGTTCTGTATTGGTGCCGTTTGAAACGTGAACAGGAAAGTCTGTGAAACAGATCTTTAGGGGAATCCCCACTGGGATTTTGTGCAGAAGCAGAAATCCTTGGAGTGGTGTGAGTGTACTTCTGCCCGAAACAGCACTGTCCGTGGAATCTCCCGGGATGACGGATTGTCCCGCTTCTGGGCCGCCCAGGGTGGGAGCCGCAGGCCACGTGTGCTGCTGAGCGCCTGGGGCGTGCCAAGTGCCACGAGGAACCAACGTCTGACATTTCTCTAACTTTAATCAGTTCACACGAGCAGCCACACGTGGCCGTCGGCTCCCTGCTGGTAACTTAGCACTGAGCTCAGGTCTCACAGGCTTCTTCTCTGTAACTGGGCGGACTTAGCGAAAGCGAAAGCGTGATTTGACACCGGAGCATTTTCAGTAACAAATAGAAAGGAGTCGGCTGAGGTTGCCAGCAGGCCTGGAAATCCATGCAGTGATGTCAGCGGGTCTGCCCGTCAAGTTGTCATAGAAGCCAACGGGCCTTTGTCCTTTAACTTCAGAACTGTCACTGGAGAGCGGAATTGTACCCAGGAGTGATGGCAGCAGGTGCGTCGCTGCCCTTGGGCCTCCCGGGGTGCACGCACCCTCTGCCCGAGTCCTGGAGGGGAGCTGCCTGCTGATTGCTGAGGTCTCCTGAAGCTCTCGCTGTCACAGTCTGTCACACGGTCCTGTTTCCATTTAGGGCCAGGAATTATATCCACATACCCCTGAAACTTTGTTTTTCAGTGATTGTTAGTTGACGGTTCAAAAAAGGCAGAAAACAGAAGACCAGTTCTTTTTATTTTATTAAAAAAATTTTTTTTGGCTGCTGTACGGGATATGGGATCTAGTTCCCCGACCAGGGACCAAACCTGGGCCCCCGGCATTGGAAGTGCGGAGTCTTAACCACTGGACCACGAGGACAGTCCCCAAACCAGTTCTTTTTAAAGAAAATAGCTTTAGGTAGAAAAGTACAAAAATTAAGTTTAAATTGTCCTCAATGGCAGCCCAGGAGACAAGCCCTGTCGTGTTCACTTTATCTTCATGAGGTCCCAGCAGTGGCTGAGCAGGGCTGTGTCACTTCCCAGATACTCTCCCTAATGATCGGTTCTCTCAGGCGCTCTCAGAGGAACCTTCCTCGTTCTGTGGAGAGCACGCTGCAGTAGTGAGGGATCAAATGTCATGATAGCTATAATGTACTTAGAAATATTTCCGTCAAAAAAAGGACGAAGCAAAATAAGGCAAAACGCTGAGTGTGAAGATGGGACTCGGCTTTTTGTTGGAAGTGTCGCTACTTCTCGGTGACCTTTTTCCTAGTAGGAAGGACCCCAGCATGAAAGAGTGGGGTTAGCGGAGACGCCTTCGGCCCCCGCCGACGTCCCCGCTGTCCTCTCCCGCAGTGTCGCCAGCACCGTCAAGCACGCCCTGTCCGTCTGGCTCAGCGTCATCGTTTTCGGCAACAGGGTCACCAGCCTGTCAGCCGTGGGCACCGTGCTGGTGACAGCCGGAGTCCTGCTCTACAACAAGGCCAAGCAGCAGCAGCGGGAGGCCATGCAGAGCCTGGCTGCGGCCACCAGCCAGTCCCCAGACAGCAGCCCTGAGCCGCTGCTCCCCCCGGACCCCCGGCCACACCACTGAGCCCCGGAGCCTCAGGGGCGCAGCGCACCATGCCGCTCCTTGCCAGTGGGGGACCCCCTTCGCCTCTCCTGCTCCCTGGATGGCAGGCGTGGGGCCTCTGGCTCCACGGGTCACAGTCCGGGTGTGGGAGGTGCGGGTGGGCAGCCTTTCCCGCTCTTTCCTGGGACGTTCGGTCAGAGCTGTGGGAGCTCGAATCGGGGTCCCAGATGTCAGCCCCTGGGGCACAGACCACAGCTGCCACTGAGCCGTTGCCGAGCCACGTGACAACCTCCTCCTGGCGGCCTCTGCGCACCCCCTGCAGCCAGGCCAGGCCCCGATTCCTCTGTGGGTGACGACCACTGGGGACAGCTGTGAAGCCGGGGCTGCAGCCAGGTGCCAGCGGCTGCCCTCCCCACTTGTAGCCGGCGGAGAGAACCCGCTTCCCCACGCCAGCCGTCGGCGGCCACCCGAGGTACGTCCGGCTCCTCGGCTGTCAGGGAGTCTGTCCGCTGCCCAGACACGGAGGCCACGGCATCGGGGCACTGAGCGGAGAGGGGACAGCTGGGGTGCAGAGACCGGCATTCCCTGCTCCCGAGGATGGAGTGTCCGGCCCCGGCGTCCCGCCCTCCTGCCCGAGGCCGAGCTGCCCGCATCAGCACCACTTAGGGAAGGTCACTCACGGAGCGAAGGCGGCCCCACCCCTTTCCGTGCCTGCTGCGCCGAGCTCCTCACCTGAAGGTCCAGCCCTCACCTGCGGCCGGGGCTCCCCAGAGGCCCAGACGTGGTTTCCAGCCCGAGGCTGCGGGCAGCCCCCCGCGGTGTTTGGCTCAGGGAGGGGGCTTCTGTCCCTTCTGCTCCCCTGGGTGAGAGGCAGGCTGTTCGGAGCGCCCCTGGGGAGCACCCGTCCCCACTCAACTGGTCAGGAGCCTTGCCTTGTCTCATCAACGAGGCTTTTAGGATTTTCCCTCGTGAATGATGAGCAGGACGAGCGTGGAATATTTACTGTTTTTGTTATGCTGCGTTTAAAATGACAGTGTAGGTTTTTAAAAGGAAACACAGGCATAGGTGGCTTATGGAACGCATCGTGTATGCCAGGTAAACCACAGTCGGACCCACGGCCTGGCCCGGCCCGCCTCCTCCAGAGCAGACAGACGGACAGCCAGCCAGGTGTTTGAGGCCTGTGGAGGGCTGAGGCGCCACCCCTCGCTTCACCTCTGGCCTCGCAGCCCGTTGGGATTTCTGATCGGGACGCAGCCCCCTCCCTCCCACCAGGCTAGAGCTCTGGGGCTTGTCAGGTGCAGCCCTACTCGGGGCCGCGGGCTGGCCACCTGGCCATCTCCAGCCAGCCTGCGGACAGAGCCACCCGAAGGCACAAATCGTTCCCTGAGTCTCAGGCAGCATTCCCAGCTGGTCGGGGCCTGGGCTCCCTGATTGCTTCTCTGGTTTTCCAGTTGGCTTCTCAGCTGGAAAATAAAAAGAGCCCCTCCTGGAGAGCAGATCTCTTGGAAACAAAGAGCAATAACTATATCTCATTAAGTTCCGCTAACTTTAAAAATCTTGTAATGATGATGGATTAAAATGAGGCCTTTTAAACTACAAACAACCTTTTTACGAAGCTGACCTCCTGCTCCAGAGGACGGCGGGTCACACGCACCTTCGCTGTGCAGGGGTTGCTCGTGTGACTTTCCCAGGTGTCATCCCTTTCCTCTTTTTCTGCTTCCCCCCAAAACCAAACTAAAGAGGATTCTTTGGCGGTAGCTGGGGTGGCGGCTGGTGCACTGATCTGTGAGGACCAGCGAGAAAGCACCGTTTCCCTGGGGCTGCTGCCTCTGCCCTCAGACTGTGGCCACTGTGCCCACGGCTGATGGGGAGACGTGAACAGAAGGGGTGCATCTGTGGTTGCCCACGGCAGACTGTCATCTGAGTGTTATCAGGTGCCAGCCGCCTGTGTCCGAGTGTTGCTGGGACCTGGGTCCCTGCCTCCTGTGGACGTGCCCCTCCCTCCACTCTCATCCTGTTTTGATTTTCTAGATATTAGGACCAAGAAAGATTTTCCTAAATTATTAGTAGATGAGGCAGTTTCTAGCAAAGCTGCTTTTGAGACTTCTCCTCATCCCGGGTGGGAGGCCACAAACCATGTGCTGCAGCTGCGTTCTGTCCGCAGCCCCGCCCCAAGTCGCCCACACGTTGGGCGTTTCCGCAGCCTGGCAGTGGCATTTGTTTAATAACCGTACAGACATGTTTTTTAATTAACTTTGTTTAGTGGTTTTTTAGTATGTTCTTTTCACTGAACCATCGCAGGTGTGCTCGTACCAGTGTTGACACCGGGTGTTGTGTGTTACATTGGGTCCCTTCCTCCTATGTCTTTGGTCGTCATCCGTGCCTTTGTAAACAAACTCTTGAACCAGGCTTCTGAATCTGGTCATCTGCTTACTTACATTGATACGTAGAGATGTAGTATCCACACTTCTCTGGCTTTCAAGGAAATTTCCACTACTGAGTGGCATAAAAAAGGCTTTTTTAAAAAAGAATTCTGATAGTCATAATTTCCTGCATATCAGCATTAAAATCATATGCCTTGGAAAGCTGAGAATACTCTTGCACAATCCAAAATGTGTCTTTAATTTGTGAATCAAACGGTAAAAAATTGCTGCACGAGGAATGTCATCCATGTGGAGCCATGCTCGTCACCAGCCCTTGAAATACTTTCCCCAAACTGGTGGGCTTTCCCTCCTGTGCGGCGCTGACTGTCCCATGGACGGTCATTTATAGACGGGCCAGAGGGGATCAAAGAAATGCAACATGTCTTTTTACATCTGTCCAGGGGGTGTGCTTCCTGATGCCTGAAAGTATTTTCACTGTTCCCCTGGGTTGGAAAAATTAAACAAAGATGTTATTACAGGTAGAAACTCTCCTCTCTTTTTGCCTTTGACCAACATTGTGCTAAGGGCTCTGTTTTTCTCCAAAACACGTACATGCCCTGGTTGGGACCTCTTTGTTTTCTTAGATTATAAATAAGAACGTCCCAGCTCCCCTGAAGAGTCTGCCTATTTCTCTATCCTGGCTGAGGGGCCGAGAGCAGAGTCATGAGGTTGTGCTGACCATCGCTTGGCGTACTCCCCCTGCAGCTCAGGGTGTAAAACATTCCAGTTTGCTGTCTCTGTAGTATCTCCTCCTCTCCTCCTGAGGGCTGAGATTCTGAGTTTGATGGCCACTGGGTCCATGCCTAGATGTCCAAACTGAGTTGGAAACTGTTCTAATTGGCAAAGTCTTTGGTGTTTTGGGCTTTTTTTCCAGTTTTCATCAGAGGAAAACTGGCGTTCAGCTGATGTGCTGTTTCTAGGCTGCAGATGTGTGAGTAGCGGCTGCACCCGCCCAGGGCGGTGTTGTGGGCACCACGTTGCAGAGGGCCACAGTGAGAGTGACTTTCCCACACTGAAAGACTTGAAAATTATATCAATAATTGTCTATATCAGAACCAAATTATATGTGCTTTATACCAAACAAAACTGCGGAGAACTAAAAGTACATTGTGCAAAATGTCTGTAGTGATTTGTATTTCACTTATTTCAGTATTTATGTGACTAGATGAATTCTTTCTAGAAAATGGTGGTTAAATAGCTGAGTCACTGCTAATTCTGCTATGGTAATGCATCGATGCTGTACAGTGAATCCTGTGGACGCCCCCTGGTTATTTTTGTCTAAGTTAAGCCACCATGGTAGCAACTATCTAGGACTCTTGTTCTGCGAAAGTAAAATAAATGTTCAGCGTGTACTGTTTTCTTCCTTGTGTAACTCTCCAGTGTTCGCGCTACTGAAATGAACAAGGGTGGGTTCTTATTGCCTTCACCCCTTTTCAGCGTGAAGGGAGTAAAAAAAATTGGTTTTTTCCTGTCACCAAAAACTCAGGAAGCAAAACAAGCGCTTGGATACAGAAAGTAAACATTTCTTTCCGGGAAGAGAAAGAATTCCAATTCCACCGCCCTTTCTGTGCCCCCATTTCCTGTCACATTTTTCTACATTTTCCATTTCAGGTCCAGTGAATGTGGGTATTCGTTTACCGTTCTCTTTCCTGAGGTTCTCGAGGTTGAACTGCCAGTTTTCTGTGACCACCAAGGTCCGCAGAGTAACTGGAGCCAGGGAAGAGAACTTCATTCTGAGAGCCTCAACAGGTTAGAAGCCGCACCTCACGATGAGGGAGTGCACGGCCTTTGAGGGCCCCCCTCCCCCGCCTCAGCACAGCTTAAAACCCCGTGGCAACCGCTCTCCCCGCCCCGGTCCGGCGGGAGGTCTTCCGTAGGCAAGATTCGGAGTCCACCGCGCCACCGCCGGGGTCGGGGTCACGGGGACTGGGAGAAAGGGCGCAACACCGGGCACCCGACCAGGCCAGGCCCGGACTTCCGACGAACCCGAGCTGCCAGCAGGGACTCGCCCCGCCCCGGCACCCCGGGTGTCGTCAGCAGTCGGCGCCGAGGCCCGTAATAACGCGCTAGCGCGCGCCCGGCACTCTGCGCAGGTCTAGTGTCGGCGGCGGGGAGGGGGGTTGGGGGGGTGGGGGTGAATGGGTGGGGTGGGCCCGCCCATGGGGCCCGCCCTCCGTCGTCATCAGCCCGCGCCGACGCAGGAAGTGACGACGCTCCTGGCGCGCGCCGGGCAGTTTCTTCTCAGGCTCCGGGTCCGGCGGCGGTGGCGTAGGGGTGAGTGGCGGCGGGCCGGGCGGGGCGGGGCGGGGCGGAGCGGGGCGCGGCCGGCTCACCTAAACTCTCGGATCCCGGCGGGCCTCGAGCGCGTGGGCCGGGGCGGGCGACACTCTTCGGCCATCTCGCCCGGCGCGGAACTCGGGGTGGAGGAGGCGGCGGGCCCAGGAGCTCCCCGAGCCAACTTCTGCCGGGCCGAACCACGAGCTAGCGCGACTGAACCCCAAGAACCGGGAACCCGCGGCCTGGTCTCCGAGCGCGCCCTCGGAGCAACCACCCAGGCCTCCCCGTATCCCGTGCTGGGGCTGCAGCCGTCCGATGGGCCAGTGACCCACGCAGCCCAGGTCGTCTTCCTTTTTTTTTTTTTTAAAAAAAATTTATTTTATTTATTTATTAATTTAATTTTTGGCTGTATTGGGCCTTCGTTGTTGCGCGCGGGCTTTTCTCTGATTGCGGCGAGCGGGGGCTACTCTGCGGTGCGCGGTCTTCTCACTGCGGTGGCTTCTCTTGTTGCGGAGCAGGGTCTCTAGGCGCGCGGGCTTCAGTAGTTGCAGCACACGGGCTCAGTAGTTGTAGCTCGCGGCCTCAGTAGTTGTGGTGCGCGGGCTTAGTTGCTCCGCGGCATGTGGGATCTTCCCGGACCAGGGCCCGAACCCGTGTCCCCTGCATTGGCAGGCGGATTCTTAACCACTGCGCCATCAGGGAAGCCCCCAGGTCGTCTTTCTAATAAATCCTCCTGACGGCAAAAACAGTGCTTGGTGAGTGCCAGGTACTGAGCTACGAGCTTTACCTGGGTGATCTCATTTAATCCCCAGTGATACTGTCATATAGGTGGTTTTCTTACCGTTTACGGAATGGTAAGCTGAGATGAAGTAACTAGCCCTGGACAGCACAGGAATGACAGCAAAGAAATTGGAATCCAAGTGGTCATTTTCCAGAGCCCATCACTTTTTTTTTTTAATCTTTCTTTCTAGTTTTTCAGTTTTTCTAAAATCAGCAAAGTGGTTCGGTCATACATGTATATACGTTCTTTTTTTATCTTCTTTTCTGTTACGGGTTTATCACAGGAAATTGTATATATAATGCCCTGTGCTCTACAGTAGGACCTTGTTGTTTATCCGTCCTGTGTATAATAGTTTGCTTCTGCTGGCCCCAAACTCCCAGTCCTTCCCTCCCCCCGCCCCCCACAGTCACAAGTCTGTTTTCTATGTCTGTGACTCTTTCTGTTTTCTAGATAAGTTCATTTGTGTCTCTTCTTTTTTTTTTTTTTCGGCCACACGTGGCTTCTGGGATCTTAGTTCCCTGACCAGGGATTGAACCCAGGCCCCAGCAGTGAAAGCACCGAGTCTTAACCACTGGACCGCCAGGGAAGTCCCATTTGTGTCATATTTTAGATGCCACATATAAGTGATATCACACGGTATTTGTCTTTCTCTTTCTGACTTAGTTTACTTAGTATGACAATCTCTAGGTCCATCCAAGTTGCTGCAAATGGCATTATTTCATTCTTTTTTTTAAATTTTAATAATACATTTTATTTAACCCAATATTTCTAAAATATTACTATTTCACCATGTAATAATCAGTGTAAAATTATTAATGAGATATTTTACATTTTTTACACAAAGTCTTTGAAATCCAGTGTGTATTTTATACTTAAAGCGCAGCTTAATTCAGCCTGGCCACAGTTGAAGTGCTCAATAGCTACATGTGGCTAGTGGCTACCATTCTGGTCAGCAGTTAATTTAAGGTGTGAATTCTATACACAGTTATAATCTCAGACAAGTAGAGGTATTTCCAGCTGTACCCATGGACAAATTGATAGTGAATTCATGTTTGGAATATTAATTGTATAGCATTTGGACATGGAAAATTTATTCTTGAATTATGAATAAGTGGTTTAAGTGAACCCGATTATTGCGTATTATTACATGCAGCTACTGAAATAGGCACTTCCACATATTACCACATTTAATCCTTTCAAAAAACACCTGGTAGGGCTTCCCTGGTGACGCAGTGGTTGAGAGTCCGCCTGCCGATGCAGGGGACGTGGGTTCATGCCCCGGTCCGGGAGGATCCCACATGCCGTGGAGCGGCTGGGCCTGTGGGCCATGGCCGCTGAGCCTGCGCGTCCGGATCCTGTGCTCCGCAACGGGAGAGGCCACGGCAGTGAGAGGCCCGCGTACAGCAAAAAAAAAAAAAACACCTGGTAAAGGATCGTTATCGAGATTGAAACAGTAGACCTGTGCCCAATATCCACTTCACCCTTCTTCTAGTTTGCCTTCCTGAAAGGCAGAGAGTGGAACGCTGAATACCATGGTTTCCAGACTCCCATGAAACTAGGGTTCTCAGTGTGATTTACATTCAGCCAGTCACATACACATACGTGAGATTTGAAGGCTGGAAGTGAGGCAGAGACTGCATTTGGGGGGGGGGGGGCGCATTTTTGCCATTTCTACAGGCACAGGAACCGATTTTTTGGCAGCAGAATTAAAGAGACATGCCATTGTCCAGTTTCTACCTGTGGATGTTGAGAAGCAGGGTCCTGGGCATCCGTGTTGCTGGGGCAGATCAGAGCAAATACAGCATGGCCCTGGAGTCAGTGGCAATAGTGGCAGTGTCTTTCTAATTAAGTGGACTTTTGAAAGTTGTGGTTTCCCAAAGATAGCCATAAATTCTGTGCATCCTAGAACGTTCTGCATCCTAATGGGGTCCTCTGGTGGTCTTTGAGCAGTTGTCTTCCAGTTCCAGTCCCATCCTTCCAAACTCTGGGGTGCTGGAGCTAGGGCTGCTCACTGCATCTCCGCTTTGCCATCTGGCGCCCGCATAGGTTCTACCAATAGGAGGTAATAGAGGCTTGTCTTGGGTGTCCACAAGATGAGTAGATCTCCACACCTGCCCACCAGGATCTGGAAAGTTTATACAGAGGCCTTAACGGGTTTATTCGCATATGTAGTCCAAATGGTCTCAGTAACACATTGCTCTCTCCAGGCAGCATCCTTGAAAATGTATTTCATTCTTTTTTATGGCTGAGTAATAGTCCATTGTATATACGTACCACATCTTTATCCATCCATCTGTCAATGGACATTTAGGTTGCTTCCATATCTTGGCTAGTGTAAATAGTGCTGCTATGAACATGGGGGAGGAGGTGTGTGTATCCTTTTTAATTATAGTTTTGCCTGGATATATGCCCAGGAGTGGGATTGCTGGATCATATGGTAGTTCTATTTTTAGTTTTCTGAGGAACCTCCATACTGTTCTGCGTAGTGGCTAAGCCAACTTACATTCTTACTAACAGTGTAGGAAGTTTCCCTTTTTTCCATACCCTCTCTAGCATTTGTTATTGATGGCCATTGTGACGGGTGTGAGGTGGTACCTTGTTGTAGTTTTGATTTGCATTTCTGTAATAATTATCGATGTTGAGCATCTTTACATGTGCCTGTTGGCCATTTGTTTTCTTCTTTGGAGTAACGTCTATTTAGGTCTTCTGTCCTTTTTGTTTGTTTGTTTGTTTTTTGCGGTACGCGGGCCTCTCACTGTTGTGGCCTCTCCCGTTGCGGAGCACAGGCTCCGGACGCGCAGGGTCAGCGGCCATGGCTCACGGGCCCAGCCGCTCCGCGGCACGTGGAATCTTCCCGGACCGGGGCACGCACCCGTGTCCCCTGCATCGGCAGGCGGACTCTCAACCACTGCGCCACTAGGGAAGCTCTCTGTCCTTTTTTCAATTGGGTTGTTTGGTTTTTTGTTGTTGAGTTGTATGAGCTGTTTGTATATTTTGCAAATTAAGCCCTGTCAGTCACATCGTTTGCAAATGTTTTCAGCCAGTCCGTAGGTTGTCTTTTCGTTTTGTTTACGGTTTCCTTTGCTGTGTAAAAGCTTGTAAGTTTGATTAGGTTCTATTTGTTTATTTTTGCTTTATTTCTGTTGCCTTGGGAGACTGCCCTAAGAAAACACTGGTGCCATTTATGTCAGAGAATGTTTTGCCTGTGATCTCTTCTAGGAGGTTTAGAGTGTCATGTCTTCTGTTTAAGGCTTTAAGCCATTTTGAGTTTATTTCTGTGTATGGTGTGAGGGTGTGTTCTAACTTCATTGATTTACATGCAGCTGCCCAGCTTTCCCAGCACTGCTTGCTGAAGAGACTGTCTTTTTCCTATTGTATATTCTTGCCTCTTTTGTCGAAGATTAATTGACCATAGGTGTGTGGGTTTATTTCTGGCAGAGCCCATCCCTCTTAACAAAGATTTGTACTGAAGCGCTCAAAAGTGGCAAGGCACAAGTGTGCAGAAACAGCATAGCATCAAACCACAGTTTGCTGAGTCCTGACACAGTTTGAATTCTTCGTCTTTTTTGCAGTGTTTTAACTCAAATGGGTGATGAAAAGGACTCTTGGAAAGTGAAAACTTTAGATGAAATTCTTCAGGAAAAGAAACGACGGAAGGAACAAGAGGAGAAAGCAGAGATAAAACGCTTAAAAAATGTAAGCCATGTTTTTTAAGTAAGTGTTTTTTTTAAAGGAGATTTAATTTCTTTGCCCTCATTTTTCCATTAGAACAACGCTTCTTCGGTGAAGTTCTTTTGTACTTCCAAATGTCGCAGGTGAGCCCAAAATCTATTCTAAAAATTAACAAAAACATTCAGATACTCAGTTTACATTGACAGCAGATCGATAACATACTAAAGCTGCATATAGATGACCACAGCCACGTGGAAAATAAAGTATTTTGAACCTAAAATCACTAGTGCGGTTGGGCTTATTTTTCTCATTTCATCATTATGTTTATGACACCATTTCCAAGTATTTTTAGCATAGTAGGAAGCTGCCTTGAAATTAGTATTATTGTTTTACACCTTTCTTGGTTTGCCTAATAACATAGGAAAACTTTAGTAATTTGATAAGGGGCATTGAAAGACATTCCTCTTCTGATAAGTTTAGCAGCAGATCTTTCTTACGTATTTATGAGTACTTTTTGAGATACTGTAAAGTATTTGGTGTATAAAATATGCTTTAAGGCTCAGTTATGGCTAATATAAACAGCTAACAGACTTGTCACAGAGTCTAATGTCCCCTGTCATATACGCTGGTGTTAAATTTCTCAGGTTCTGGGTTACAGAGAGTTGTACGAAAAATCAACGGGATTTGAATGAAAGTTTTTTATATTTTATAACATTGGTCCACTCAAAGTGTGTATGAAAGTTTGTTTTCGGATAGTGGCAAGGTTTGAGTATTATGAAAAATAGGCTTATCTGTAAGGAAAATTGCTTTCTCCTTGCTTCTTAGTCTGATGACCGGGATTCCAAGCGGGATTCCCTGGAGGAGGGGGAGCTGAGGGACCACCGCATGGAGATAACGATAAGGAACTCGCCGTATAGAAGAGAGGGCTCCATGGAGGACAGGTGAGAGGGCCGTGGCGCTGGAGGAGCCCAGCGGCTGCAGGTGCGCTCCCCTGAGGAGGCAGGCTGAGCCCATGACGGGGCTGTGGTCCTGGCTGGCCCTTCTCAGTGTTATTTTGAAAGTTTGAGGTCATGACCTGAGGTTTACCTCTAGACTGAAATGACTCTTGTGTGGTGTCAGTTACCAGCTCTCCCCTCTTCTTAGGAAAAGCCTGAGCGTGTGTTCCTTTCTTTGTGATCATTCTGCAGTGAAGTGAACACCATTCACGTGGTACATGTAAAGAATTCTGCTGTATGTTTGTGATGATTTGTATAATTACTGTCTAAAATTATCTACAAATAAACCAAAGTAGCTGCTGAAAGATACTTGGAGCAAGGCCTTGATACAGAAACGGTCCTACCGAGGTCTGTATGTTCTGACGTTTCTTCCCGTGCTGTGCTTTCTCCTCACTTGTTTTCTTCTCATGTCCATCATCAAGCAGTTAAAAACAACATAACCAGAAATTAAGGCAAAAAGGCATAGGGTGTGAATTCTTCCAAGATTTTGGTTATATAATCAGTTGAAAATATTGTTAAATGACCTTTTGAGATCATTAAGTTTGATTAAAATTGTGGGACCTTTTTTAACGACTTTATTATGGTGTGAATGACAAACTGCACAGATTTCAGGTGTGTGGTTTGATACGTTGTTATATACCTGTAAGCTCTCCCCACGACCAAGATCATGAATATCCTAGAAGTTCCTCAGAGAGGCCTTTCTGTTCCATGTTGCACATTGATTCCCCACTTAACACTTTCCATCTGAATCTGTATTTAGTATACAGTTTGGGCTTAGGTTTCATAATGAACATCATCTTTTAGCTGATGGTTGAGGTTCACCTGTCTGTTCTGAACCCGTCACCTCTCTGGGTTGAAGACACTCCACGATACCCCGGTGCTCCTCACATTACTTTCTCAGGCGTGATGTAATGCTGTGGTGTCTTATTTCAGAGGAGAGGAAGATGATTCTTTGGCTATCAAACCACCCCAGCAAATGTCTCGGAAAGAAAAAGCTCATCACAGGAAAGATGAAAAGAGAAAAGAGAAACGTAGGCATCGTAGTCATTCCACAGAAGGGGGTACAGAGCATTTGTTTTCTTTTGTATTGTGTTCAGATGCGGTCTCGTTCCTATTTCATGATCTACTGCCTTCTCCAAAGCACAGTTGAAAGCGAAGAGAATAAAATTATTGTAGATCATTCCGAATAGATGCATTGTTTTCCTTCTATGTTTTCTTCTGTGGGTTTCCCCCTGATTGCATTGTTCTGGGGTAGTTTGTCTGCCTACAGAATTGTCTTAATTCAACAAGGGAAAACACAGTCTTCAATGCTAAATTGCTTTAACTAAGAAACAGATGCTTGATAAAACTGAAATAATGGGTTTTATTTCATACCAGTATTAAAGAGCTTCTTAGGGGTGTAGGGAAAACTGGGCCTGGGGCCTGATATAAATCTCATTGTTAAACTCAGTTGGCTAACGTGGTGTATGACGTAGTGTAGAAACTAAAAGGCGATAAGCTTCGTCCCATATCCTTTACAAGTGGGGATTTCTTTTTAAATCGTGAAACTGTTACAGTCTAATCACAGTTTATTTAATACAGAAAATTAGAAAGAAAGATGGAGATCACAGTTCTATTCAGTGATAATCACATTATTTTTGGTTTTTTCTTAACTGGAGGCTTACTGCATAGAGTGTTATATTTTCATCCTCTTTTTTTTTTCTTTTTTTTTTTTTAACAGAAAGTCATGATTGTTTCTCCAAGTCAATGATTAGATTTTTTTTCTTTTCTTCACTGGGTATTTTCAAGTTGAGTTTCTGGAGGTTAAGTTTCTTGGTATGACACATCCTGTTTGCCACTAGGGAAGCATGCCAGAGTGAAGGAGAAGGAGAGAGAGCACGAGCGCCGTAAACGGCACCGAGAAGAGCAGGATAAGGCCCGGCGGGAGTGGGAGCGACAGAAGCGGAGGGAGCTGGCGCGGGAGCACTCCCGGAGGGAGAGGTGAGGCTGGCGGCCCGGGTGGGCGGTGCCTCTGCGCCCGCCTGTGACACGGGCCTGCAGGGAGGGGTGCTGCTGGACGGAGCTGGGGGTCCAAGAGGAATCAAGAGGCGAGGAGCGAAGGTTTGGGCTGGACATACAGCCGTAGGGGAAGGAGAGAGAGGAGGGAGGGGTGGCAGGTGGCTGGAGGAGGGGAACGGCTGTCCACACCCGAGCCCGACGCCCCCGGAGAGGAGGGCGAGGGCTGCTGTCCAGGCCCGGGTGGAGCCACTCTGGGGGTAGCCAGTCCCTGCACATGAGTCCTGAGGCAGAGTCAGTGCGGGGAGGCCTGGGGTGTGGGCGATTCCCCGTCTGCTCACTCGGCAGGTGTGTGCGGAGCGCCTGCTCTGCACCAGCTCTGTTCCAAGGGGCCTTGTCCAGGAAGACCAACAAGATGTGTTGCTTAGGGTTGTCTGGGGTCGCAGCAGAAATAGACTCTGGTTCTTCCAAACAAGAAACAAAAGGAGAAGTGACAAAGGCAATCCCAAAGGCCTTGAAATGGCCCAGGAGCTGGGATACCAGACTCCTGGGCGTTCGTCTCCAGGTGCCTCTGTGCGGGCTTAGAGTTCCAGGAGAGAGCATCTGTTCACCCCAGATCTGTTCTGCGTGGCCCAGGTGTGAGTCCTAGGGCCACCTCTGGGTCCTGCAGTCATTTCCAGAGAGAGCTTGAGAGCTGCGCTGCTTCACGGAAGGGAAGTAGCAGGCTGGAAGGTGCTGACATTCCCAGCAGCCAGGGCTGAACAGAGGGCAGGTACAGCAGGTGTGAGGAGAGCCTTCGTTCTCAGGACTCAGGGAATGTGAGAGGTGCAGCTGGGAGGTTGGTGTCTAAGGCCACTGTGAGGCCAGCAGAGCCTTCAGTGTCCTGGCTGCTGGCACATGACACACTCACGTTTGCTAAGCCCTGTGCTCTGTCCAGTGTGGTCCAGTCACACAGCTGTGCAGACACGGTGGTGACCCCAAGGAAGCCAAGCTTGAAAATAAAGAGGAGCACATGGAAAAATGCAGCAGTGGCCACATTGTACAAGGGAGACAAGAGTTCACAGGGTCATTAGCCCAGCGGCTTACTAAACAGCAACAACTGGGAGGAAAAATTCGAGCGCAGGGTAGTTGCAAGATGTTACCTAGAATGTCCAGTTTTCAACAAGAAGTTTTGAGACATACAAAGACGTAAGAAGGTTTGACCCCGTATTAAGGAAGAAAGACACAGTAGACAGCGTTTCCAGATTTGGCGAAGACTTGGAAGCAAGGAACCTGAAGATGGAGCAACAGACTTCACGCCTTCTGAAGACAGAGAGGAAAGGATCTTCAATCTCAAGATCTGTGGGACAGCATCCAGTGTACCAGCACACGTGCGGCGTGTGGGAGGGAAGGGGGGGCACAGAGGCGGCTTTTAAATAATGACTTGAGTGCTTCCCAGATTTGATGAAAACCGTTTTATCTACACATCCGAGAAACTCAGTGAGCGCCAGGTAGGGTAAGTACAAAGTCACAGCCAGACTGGGGAAGTTAGTGAGAAATTCATGAAGGGCAACAGCGAGCGGGGTGCTTCTCATCAGAAACCGGGGGCCACAGGCAGGAACCCGGCCAGCCCGGAATTCTGTATCCAGCACAGCCAGCCTCAGAAGTGAGGGGCAAATAAAGGCCTTCCCAGGTGAACAGAGGCTGGGGGACAGGTGGACACAGCACTGCAGCCACAGCCGCGGGACATGGATTGCCCCAAGAGCTCCTGGGATGAGTTTTCAACAGAGACCGTGTGCCAGGCCGTGGAACAAGTCTGAAATTTAAAAGAATTGAGGCCATACAAAGTATGCCCTCTTATCACAGAAGAATTCAATTAGAAGTCAGCAACAGGGCTTCCCTGGTGGCGCAGGGGTTAAGAATCCACCTGCCAATGCAGGGGACACGGGTTTGAGCCCTGGTCCAGGAATATCCCACATGCTGCGGAGCAACTAAGCCCGTGTGCCACAGCTACTGAGCCTGCGCTCTAGAGCCCGTGAGCCAGAACTGCTGAGCCCGTGAGCCACAACTGCGGAAGCCTACGTGCCTAGAGCCCGTGCTCCGCAACAAGAGAAGCCACCACAATGAGAAGCCCGCGCACCGCAACAAAGAGCAGCCCCCGCGCACTGCAACTAGAGAAAGCCTGCACGCAGCAACAAAGACCCAACACAGCCAAAAATAAATTTCTATTAAAAAAGAAAAGCAACAGGGGCTTCCCTGGTGGCGCAGTGGTTGAGAGTCCGCCTGCTGATGCAGGGGACACAGGTTCGTGTCCCGGTCCGGGAAAATCCCACATGCCGTGGAGCGGCTGGGCCCGTGAGCCATGGCCGCTGAGCCTGCGCGTCCGGAGCCTGTGCTCCGCAACGGGAGAGGCCACAACAGTGAGAGGCCCGCGTACCGCAAAAAAAAAAAAAAAAAAAAAAAGCAACAGAACGAAACCTGGGGAAATCCTCAAATGTTGGGAATCTAACAACCCGTTTGTGAAAAACCCATGGCCCGAAGAAAAAATTGTAAGGAAAAACAAAATATTTTGAACTTTTTTTTTTTTGGTCGCGACTCGAAGCTTGTAGGGTCTTAGTACCCTGACTAGGGATCAAACCCAGGCCCCAGCGGTGGAAGCGCCAAGTCCTAACCACTGGACCACCAGGGAATTCCCTGAAAATATTTTGAACGAGAGCAAAGACAGTGTGTCAGAACCTAGGGATGCGGCTCCAGCTGTGCTTGGAGTGAAGTGTTTTCAGCTGTAAGCAGCTAAACCGGGAAGCAGAGAAGGAAGTTTCAGGTCAATAACCTAACCTTCTACCCAAAGAAACCAGAAAAAAAGCAAACTCGTCCCGAAGCAAGCCGAAGAAACGTTGGGAAATGCAGAGCAGGGAGAAGCAGGCTTGGGAGGCGGGGGGGGGGGGGGGGGGGGGGGGGGGGGCCCCAGGCGGTACGATCCGTGGGTGCTGGGAGTGTCCTGAAGCCGGCTTGTGATGGTTGCCCGATTCCAGGGGTGTGTTCAGAGGAACTGAGCTCGCGGGTTGAATTCTGTATGGAAGCTATACCTCCACTTGCTGTGTGTGTTTTGCCGTACTGCGCGGCATGAAACCGAAGCCGCGCTCCCTGCACTGGAAGTGCGGCGCCCTAACCGCTGGGCCGCCAGGGAAGTCTCCTTCCGCTTTTATTTGGGGGTAGTTTGGATTCACTGGCATTTATAAGACAGTGCGTGGAGCCCAGTAGCCGTGGTCCGGCCCCTCCAGTGGTGACGTCTGACTGTGTGGAAAGCACTGGCGGCCCTGGTTGCGCTCTCACCGTTTTTTGCTTGTGCTCATTTCTGTGTGTATAATGCTGCCTTGTTTGTTCAACGTGTTCGCTTTTAAAGTTGTATTTGGACTTAACCCTGTAGGGATCTGAGCGTTAACGGACTGATGAGTTTTAACTCTTTGGCGTCCGGTGCCGCCGACCCCCCGTGTTTCGGTCACTGGTCACTGATATTTCCTGACCCCCACACGACAGCTGGCCCCAGGATCCGCAGGGCGCCCGGCCCAGGTCTGTGGCTCCCCCGCCTTTCCTCAGATGGGCTCTCCCAGCCCTTGGGGGCCCAGAACGACTTGGCTTCTGGTAGAGGTGGATTTACATTGTGTGCACGGAGGGAAATCCTCTTGGCGATCTCGGTGGAGCTGGCGAGCAGAATGTTCTGGAGCCAGTGGGGTTTCTGCCCCAGGCAGTTGTTGTTACCTCCTTGTACCGGCACTTTCTTCCGTGTGACGCTTTAGGATCGAGGTTCCCAGGACGCGCATGCGTGTGTGTTCTGCTTTTTAAAAAGCTCTCTGAGGGTTGAACGGCCCAGAGAAGTGGTTTATAAACGCGAGCAAAAGCACTGGGGGCAAAAAGGAGAACTGCCTGTTTCGGGGTGAAAATGTGGTGTGTGCTGGTTCCAGGGACCGTCTCGAGCAGCTAGAAAGGAAGCGAGAACGGGAGCGCAAGATGCGGGAGCAGCAGAAGGAGCAGAGGGAGCAGAAGGAGCGGGAGCGGCGGGCCGAGGAGCGACGCAAGGAGCGGGAGGCCCGGCGGGAAGGTGGGGCGAGGGCGGGGCCCGGCGGGGAGGTGGGGCGAGGGGCGGGGCCGGACGACCCTGCGGCTCCTGGGGTGTGGGCTGTCTGCCCCAGACAGCTGTGCCTGGGGTCCACTCACGGGGGGTCAGGCCCAGGCTGGAGAGGTGGGTTCTGGCCCCTGCCTTTTGACCAATAGAGAGCAGTCTAGAAAGCCCACCTGGGTCCTCTGGTCGTTTCCTGTGCTCCATTCCGTTGCTGTGTGGGGGTGGGGGCATGTGTGCCGTGGGAAAGGGGGCTGCCGGCACCACCTCCTTTCTGTTCTCGTGCCTAGTGTCTGCACATCACCGGACAGCGAGAGAGGACTATGGCGACAAGGTGAAACCCAGCCACTGGAGTCGGAGCCCACTCCGGCCGCCTCGAGAGAGGTTTGAGCTCGGGGACAGCCGAAAGCCAGGTGAGGCTGCACAGCGCTCGCAGGGCCAGCGTGTGGCGGTCTTTGCGAGGGGCGTCTGAGCACAGAAAGCTGCTGCTTCACATCACGATGCGCTAAACGCTTCCGTGGTGTGTGAGAGGGACTGTGTACGAAATAAGTTTATCAGCACAGACGTTTGTTACTGGTCTTTTGAAGAGTCGTCTTCCTCCCGGGTATCTGGGTGAGCTGTTTCCCATACAAACCGAAGTTAGTCTTCGTGTGAGAAGCGCCATCGAATCTTGTGAGTTTCAGACGTTTTCCCACATTCACCTTCGATGGTTTGTTCCATAAGTAAAAGAAGAGAAAGTGGAAGAGAGAGACCTGCTGTCCGACCTGCAGGACATCAGCGGCAGCGAGAGGAGGACCAGCTCAGCGGAGTCCTCGTCAGGTAGCGGCGTGCCCGGCCCCGCCCAGGTCCGTGGCCCCCCGGGGCCGAAGCTCACTGCTGGCTGTTTCCTTCCTGAAGCGGAGTCAGGGTCCGGTTCCGAGGAGGAGGAGGAAGAGGAAGAAGAGGAGGAGGAGGAGGAGGAGGAGGGGAGCAGCAGCGAAGAGTCGGAGGGGGAGGAGGAGGAGGAGGAGGAGGAGACCGGAAGCAACTCCGAGGACGCATCCGGACAGTCAGCCGGTGAGCGAGCACGCACTCCCTGCCCCGCGCGCACACGCGCACGCCCCGCCCGCACGCGGTTTAACTCCGTAAGAGCGTAGCAGCTGCAGGTGGGTGATGTGAAACGTCAGTAAAAATGTATCCAGATGGGAAACGCCTGGCTGTCTGGGACTTACATGAGGCTCCCGAGTCGACGACATAGGGCGCCCTTGCTTCCTTGTCGGCCAACGCGGACCGCGTTTCTGCTTGTGGAGGGTCTGAGGTGACACCTGTTTCCGTTACAGAGGAAGTGAGTGAAGAAGAAATGAGTGAAGAGGAGGAGCGAGAGAATGAAAACCACGTCTTGGTTGGTGAGAGGCCCCCCGAGTGGTGCTTCGCCGCCGCCTCGTCTGCCCCTGACCTGCGTGCTGACTCACGTTTGAGTCGTGAGCGGGGCAGCGACCTAAGAAATATCCTTTCCCAGAGGCACATCGTGCCCCGGGAGCTACAGGGAGCGCCTGGCTGGTGCGTCCCAGGACCCAGCTGGCTCGCGGGGAGCTGCTTCCCCCAGCACCCCGCACTTGGCCGCTTGGGCCCGTGGGGGCCCGCGTCCCTTAGAAGGGACAGTGCTGAGTGAGCGCCATCCTGAGAGTAATGGGCTTGGACATCAGGGGAGGCTGGGAAACGCCAGTTCGACTCCGACCACAGGGCCGTTGCTGACCAGGGGCTGCATGGCCTCCGCAGGCAGCCAGGCCAAGCCCTCTGGCCAGTGGCCGCAAGTTTTGGGCGGGCCTTGTGGCTCGCGACCGGCCAGTGGTTCACAGTGGTCCCAGCCCGGCCAGTGGGTCCAAGACACAGTGCCCTCTGTCCAGGGCGGTGGGACGCGCAGCCTGTGCCCAGCCCCCCGGGGCTCTCAATATGGCTTCTTTCTGCACTCGCTGTCCCCCCCCGGAACGGGTGGGGTAGCCACACTTGCTTGTTCTTGGTTCCTAATTGGGTTGAACTTTTGAAGTTCCAGAGTCACGATTTGACCGCGATTCTGGAGAGAGCGAAGAGGGGGAAGAGGAGGTGGGCGAGGGCACCCCCCAGAGCAGCGCCCTCACCGAGGGGGACTTTGTGCCTGACTCCCCAGCCCTGTCACCCATCGAGCTCAAACAGGAGCTGCCCAAGTACCTGCCAGCCCTGCAGGTCAGGTGCCCTCCCCGCCCCAGGCCTGGCTCTGCCTTGCTGCTTGTGGACGGGGCCGGTTGCTGAGAGCAGAAGCTGGGTCCCTGCTGTGGGTGTCTGTCAGTGGGCGGGCCCGGCCACTGGCCTCTCACGTGTCCCTGATCATGGTCCAGCCTCTTGTGCAGCAGTCTTGGGGGGTGGGGGACAGTTCCTGTGTCCGCAGCCAGGACGCCCGCCAGGGGCCCCATGTGGAGGGGGCGGCAGCCTGGCAGGCGGTCAGCTCTGCGGTCACTTCTGCCTCGGCCTGGGCGGAGTGGGCACCTGCTCCCCTCGCCCGGTCGCTGTGCAGGGGTCGGAGGGCAGTGCTATGAGTCAGCCCAGGTTTTCTGTTGGGAAAAGTCGGTAACAACGATGCTGGAGGGAGGGGGTTGGAGAGGGCAGGTCTCCAGAGGGTGAGCGGCCTCAGGTGCTCCGGGTGCCCCAAGGCCAGTGGCCCAGCGCCAAGTGCCGCCCCAGCTCCTGGGGGTTTCCTGCGCCAGCTGGGGGTGCAGTGCACAGGGCCACTCCTGTCCCAGCCTCATCTTAGAATGAGGAGGCTGGAGGTGGCGGGGTGGGGGTTGCCCAGGGCTGGCTTTTGGATAAAGGGGCACGTGCTCACTGAAGCGAGGAGAGCGTTCCCGGGCCTCTGCCCACGCGCCCTGCGGGCCCTCCTGACACGTCTGTCCGGCGGGGCTTCCCTCTGGGGTGTGGCCCCGCTGCTGCGCCCTCATGCTGGCTTCCTCTCAGGGCTGTCGGAGTGTGGAGGAATTCCAGTGCCTGAACAGGATTGAAGAAGGCACTTACGGGGTGGTGTACAGAGCGAAGGACAAGAAAACAGGTGGGGCGAGTCCCAGGATGCCCCCAAAGGGAAGGGGTGGTGTGGCGCATGGCCCGGGTGGCCCAGAGTGCCGGCCAGCACCGCGGAGCGCCGGCACCTTCAGTGTCAGGGTCGCTGGGTATAGGTTCCTACTATCCTGGTCGTCGCCCCCCCCCGGTGCTGGGCCTCAGCCTTGCCTCATCTGACTGCTGCACCTGAGCAGCTGGCCCCTCGGCGCCTTCAGAGGCCAGAAGGCGGCCTGACCGTGAGGCTCTGTGTTGCTTGCTTGCAGCCTCAGGCAGGTGTGCACCCTTGGCGGGGCCTCAGAGCAGCAGTCGAGGCTCTGAGCACCTGGGGGAGGCCGGTTGGCCATGTCCCGTGATCGTGGGGGAACAGCGATGAAACAGGAAGAATGTGTGGGTGGAAGAACGTTTGCTCAACGTTGGGTCTTCCCGTTGCTTTCTTTTCAGATGAAATCGTGGCTCTAAAGCGGCTAAAGATGGAGAAAGAGAAGGAAGGCTTCCCGATCACATCGCTGAGGGAGATCAACACCATCCTCAAGGCGCAGCATCCCAACATCGTCACCGTCAGGGTGAGGCCGCCGGCCACGCGCCTCTGCCCCGCGGGGCCCCCAAGTGCTACACCCCGGTGGCCGTCGCACTTAGGAGATCCCTGTTGTCACCCAGCGTCTGGGCCCCGGGATTTCAGGTCTCTTGGGAGAGCTGGCGGCGGCAGGGCCAGCCTGGGACCCCCGGGCCATGGGACCTGCTGTCGTTTCCTAGGAAATCGTCGTGGGCAGCAACATGGACAAGATCTACATCGTGATGAACTACGTGGAGCACGACCTCAAGAGCCTCATGGAGACCATGAAGCAGCCCTTCCTGCCGGGTAGGGCCCTACGCCCGGGTCCCCCTGAGGGACGTGCTGTGCTCAGGTCGCCCGGGGCGGGAGTGCTGACCTGGACTCTGACCCTGTCGCGCTGCGTGTGTGTGAGCGCCCGGGTGCCGGGAAGCTTGGTGGCTGCTGAGGCAGCCGAAGACCCGGGGCACCAGCCGCGTGCTGACCTGTTGCCATCCAGGAGAGGTGAAGACCCTGATGATCCAGCTGCTGCGTGGAGTGAAGCACCTGCACGACAACTGGATCCTGCACCGAGACCTCAAGACGTCCAACCTGCTGCTGAGCCATGCCGGCATCCTCAAGGTGAGCCCTGCGGGCGGCTCGGGGAGCGGCCCGCTCCCAGGCATGGAGCCGCCCACAGCCCGCCCTCTGTCCTCACAGGTGGGGGACTTCGGGCTGGCGCGGGAGTATGGGTCCCCTCTGAAGGCCTACACCCCGGTGGTCGTGACCTTGTGGTACCGTGCCCCCGAGCTGCTGCTCGGCGCCAAGGTGAGTGTGGGTGTGCAGGAGCGTGCCCTGGGCGCCCTGACCCGCCAGCCCCCTGAGTGCTTCCTGACCCCCAGGAGTACTCCACGGCCGTGGACATGTGGTCGGTGGGCTGCATCTTTGGGGAGCTGCTGACTCAGAAGCCGCTGTTCCCTGGGAAGTCGGAAATCGATCAAATCAACAAAGTGTTCAAGGTGGGTGCCCCTGGGGACGTGTGCAGGCGCCCGGGCCAGGTGACCCTTCCCTGCAGGGCCCGGCTATTTGAGACGCCGCCCTGTTTCAGGACCTGGGGACCCCCAGTGAGAAAATCTGGCCCGGCTACAATGACCTCCCCGCAGTCAAGAAGATGACCTTCACCGAGTACCCGTATAACAACCTCCGCAAGCGCTTCGGGGCTCTGCTCTCAGACCAGGGCTTCGACCTCATGAACAAGTGCGTCCCTCCCTGCACCCCACCCTCAGCCCGCCTCCTCCCCGCCCAGCCCCGCCCCTGCCAAGTGCCTTGTTCTCCCAGGTTTCTGACCTACTTCCCTGGACGGAGGGTCAGCGCAGAGGATGGCCTCAAGCACGAGTATTTCCGCGAGACACCCCTCCCCATCGACCCCTCCATGTTCCCCACATGGCCCGCCAAGAGCGAACAGCAGAGGGTGAAGCGGGGCACCAGCCCCCGGCCCCCAGAGGGAGGCCTGGGCTACAGCCAGCTGGTGAGGGGCGGGCTGGTGGGAGGAGCGGGGTCGCCAAGGCGGGGTTGGCCCGGCCGGGGCCCCACGAAGCCGCTGTATCCACAGGGTGACGACGACCTGAAGGAGACGGGCTTCCACCTCACAACCACAAACCAGGGGGCCTCGGCCGCGGGCCCAGGCTTCAGCCTCAAGTTCTGAGGCTCAGAGCTGACCCCGGACCCACCTTGGGGAGCGCCAACCGCTGAGGCCCAGCTGGGACAGCGGCAGACACTGGAGGCGACGTCTGGGTCCAGACCCCCGTCCTGCCCTGATCAGGGGCCGCCACTGCCACGGGGCTGCCGTGGACGCGACCTCGAGTCTAGGACTGGCTGCTGGCCTCGTGGGGTTTTCCATGTTTTCACTTTATCTTGGTTTGTAAATTTGTAGAATTAAATCACGTTTTCCTTGTCGTGGGACGAAAGGCTGTGTTTTTTCAGATGTATCGGACTTGCCCTGCGAGGAGAGGGCGGGCATCCGTACACCCACACACACACACTCAGCCACGGTGACCACCGGCGGCCACCCCAGTCGGGTGCTGGCCACGACTGGGAACAGAGCTGCGGGGGGGTTTGGTACTTCTTAATCTTCAGGCTGCTGCTCCAGCACCTTCCTGCCTCTCACCCAGGGCCCCAGAGCCAGGCGTGCGAGCTCGCAGCCACAGCGGGTTTTTGTACAAGGTGGTTACGTGTTTTAAGATGTAGTAAAATATTCTTGGAGAAAAGGTCTGGCATTTCCTTCTTTAAGGGGCTGGTCCTGTGCTGGGTCCTGGGCCTCCCCGGGGTGCGGGGGGAGCCCCAGCCCCTACACTCAGGGAGGGAGGGGGGAAAGGCAGTCTCCGTGGGCTCAGCTCTTTGCAGCCCGCGAGTCCTCCAGCTACTGGTCTGGCTGGACACAGTGTCGCTTGGGCAGAAGGGGACTTGTCACTGCCCGGGGCCCCCAGCTGCACCGAGCTAGTTCCTCCTGCGGGCACCGCCAGCCTCCCCGACACACACACGCTGCCCGCGCTCACCCGACTCCCTTCAGGGAGGCCTTGCAGCCACAGGGCCCACCCCCTTCCCAGCCCTGAGCCCACGCGAGACCCCCGGCCCCACTGGCTCAGCGCGCTGGCCCTGGTGATGCTGCTGGCGCCTGGGCCTCGCGTTACCCACTGTTCCAGGCCTGGCCTGGAGAAGCCCGTCTCGGCCTGTCTCTGTGGACGGCATCCTCCCTGCAAGGAACCGGCTGCAGGCTCCGCACCCCGTGGGCCAAGACTGGCCGCCCACCCTCCCAAGAAAGGGCCAGGAGACGTGAGCGAGAAACTGCTTTATCGGCATCCTCAGCCCTGCGGGCGGCCTTCAGCTCCGCAGGCGGACGCGCCAGGAGTAGGTGCTGAGCACGTGCTGCCGCCGGCGCACCACGCACGTGTAGGTGCCCTCGTTGATGGCGTTGGCGATGATGCTCAGGTGCGCGTCGCCCAGCGCCAGGTAGCCGGGGTAGGAGAACTCCAGGGGCTCCTGGTCCTTGTACCAGCTGCGGGGAGGGCGGAGGGCTGGGCAGGGTCCCGAGTCCCCCGCCCACCCTCGGGCGCCCAGGCAGGGTCACTCACTACACTTTGCCTTTCTTGTGGAGGATCTTCTGGCCGCAGCGGAAGGTCACATTCCTGCCCTCGGGCACCAGCCGGGTTTTGGTCCTGGGGGGCGGTGCGGTGGCAGCCACCGTGGGGAAGGGGAACTCTGCTCATACAGGGTGGGGGGGGCGGAGGCCACATCAGTACCTGGCGCCCTGGCCGGAGGCAGGCCGGTGCCTGACATCCAAGCTCACCGTAGCAGAAGTCGCAGCTGCTGGGACACAGCCTCTTCATGAGCCTCTGGCGGGCGTCGCAGAAACCCCTCCGCGCCCAGGACGCGCACACGAACAGCCGGTCCAGGCAGCCTGCAGGGGGGCAGCCTGGACTCAGGGCCCGCCCGCCCCGGCCCCTGGCCCCGCCCGGCCCGGTCCCGCACTCACCGTAGAGCCGGTGCAACCCCCACAGCTCGTCCTGCGACAGCGCCTTCCAGCCACGCAGCGTGGCGTTGAGGTGCATGAGCGCCCGGCCGTGCTGCGAGTGCATCAGGCCCAGCGCGTGGCCGATCTCGTGGGCCGCCACGTGCACCAGGTCGGTGAGCCACACGCCTGCGGGCCCCGCCGGTCAGCGCCCGGGACCCGGCCCAGCCCTCCGCCGCCCCCCACCCCCCCGCCCGCCGCCCGCCGGCCTTGCCCCCGAGGCCCGAACAGCTGCTGCAGTGCCGGGAGCCTCCCTCGGGCAGCCGTGGGAAGATAAGTGTGTTCCAGGCTGGCGAGGTGGTGAGCTGGCCCCCAGGAATGCAGCTCCAGCTCGGGCTCCAGCGGTGTGGGGGGAGGGGGCTTCAGGGCTCCCGGAACCCAGGCTTACCACCTCCTCCCAGCCTGCCCCTGCCCGCCTCCCTGATCCCAAATCCCAGCCATGACACCCCCAAAGCCCTCCCGCTGTGCCCGCCCGTGGTGCGAGGGCCCCACGGGAGGCCAGGCCGGCGTCACCTTTCTTCCAGCTGTAGCGTGTGGGGCCCAGGACCCAGTACTCGCTGTCGTCAAAGTGGATGCCGCCGTGCGGGGGGAAGAAGGCGTGGGCCAGCTCGCCCGTGGGGCCGTCGAAGCAGTGGTGCGTCGGGGAGACCAGGCAGTCCGTGTGGTTGACCGGGTAGAAGCCTGCAGGAGCACGGGGCTGAAAGGGGGCCTTGGGGCGGGGCGGGGACTGGGGGCACGGCGCCCACCTATGCGGAGGTCGCTGGGCTGCTCAGGGGCCACCTCGCGGAAGCTGAAGGGGGACACGTCACTCCACATGCGGAAGGCGGCGGCCAGGCCCCGCCGGGTCTCTCTGGGGCTGAGCAGGTTCCTCGGGAAAGAGAGGATCCTGGGGTGGGGGTCATGGTCAGGGGTGGCAGCCAGGCAGCACCGCCCCCCCCCCCAGGGCCAGGGTCGCACCTGTATGTGAGGTTGAAGTGGTCCCAGTGCAGCCGGGTCGGGGTCAGCGTGTAGCGGCGTCTGCGGGGCGCTGGGGGGTGCGGCGGGCCAAGGCTTGGGGTGGTGAGCACACCCGCGGTCGGGGGCACAGCGTCTCCCTTCGAGGGAAGCAAGTGCCCCGTGGGGAGGCAGCAGGGACTGTCCCCAAGCCGCGAGGAAATGGACCTCGAAGGATGGGAGGGCGCGCGCTCCAGGGAGCGCTGGCGCTCTCTCCAGGGAGGGACTCCTTTGTCTTTCGGCATTTTCTGGTTTTCCACCCCGAGCCAGAGCTACTTAACAGCCAGAAAGAAAAACGTTGCTAAAAACAGGCCAGGTCGGAGTGGGCGGAGCTGCCGGCAGATGCTGCCCCCCCACCCCCCCTTCAACGGACGCGGACTCGCCGACTCAGGCCCGGACGGTCAGCCGGGGCCGACTCGCCCGCTCCCGCGCCCTCTCACCTGCGCTGCGCTCGCCACGGGCCGGTTCCCCAAGGCCCCCGGCCGGGCCAGCAGCACGAGCGTGGGGAGGAGGCACAGCGCGCCCAGCACGGCTCCGAGAAGGCGGGCCCGGTCGTGGGCCCCCGACGCCGCTGAGGGGACGCAGGCCCCGCGGCCCATGGCGCCTGCGGAATCGCTGTCGGGGCTCAGGCGGCGGGGCAGCGCGGCGGCGGCTCGGGTTACAGCCCTGAGGGGGAGGGCGCGCGGCTGCCCCGAAGGGAACCAGCTGGCCGCCTGCTGTCGGGAGCACCCCCGACACCTCCAGCCTGGGGTGCGGGGACCCGGGCCTGTGGGTCGGTGGCGGTGGCCTGGGCAGGGCCAACTGGGCGGGGTCACTTGGCGGGGGTGGGGGTGGTGTTGCGAGGAGGGCCCTGGACGCCAGGGAAGGGACGGACACCGGGGGCCTGGGCTTAGGCAGGAGTGGTCAGCCGGGTCCCCAGACTCGCTGAGAGTGGACTGACCTGGCAGCTTCTCTCCCAAACGGAGTGCCCCTGGGCACCGGATGAGACCCGGCAGTGGGACCTGCATCCCGGCCAGCTCGGGACAAGTCCCCTGCAGGCGCTGGCTGACAGGGACCCCACGAGAGGGGAGGGATGCGACGGGAGGGGACGTGGCAAGTGAGTACCGGGCTGAGGAAGAGGGAGAAGGAGGCGCCTGCGGAGCAAGGCTTGGGGTGCCAGGAGGGAGGAGGACCTGCAGGGGCCAGCGGAAGGACCCATGGAGGGCGACAGGGACAGCGCACGAGGGGCGGGGGAGCGCGGGGGGGGGGGGGGCGCCGCAGGAATCTCCACCAGGCGCTGCCTGCCGAGCGCGCGCAGGGCCGAAGTCTGAACGGTCCTGGGTTGGGGCTGGGGCACCGGGTGTCATGGGGGCGGGAGACTCGACGGGACGACTTTCAGGTCATGCCTGACTGAGGAGCTAAGCCAGGCGGGATGTAGGCGAGGGCGCCTCTGGGCTTGGGGAACCGGGATCCTGGGTGGGACGGGCCTCCCGCCGGGGCGGAGTGGCCGGGGGGAGGGGAGATGGGGTGGGGGCTGGGCCGAGCCAGAGGAGGCGCGGGGGCGGGGAGGGGAGGGGGTCTGGCCCTCCCTGTTCTCCACCCAGGCCTTGAGCCCAGAGTGACAGTGGCGCGCCGGGCCAGCGGGGTCAGCGCCAAGTGGCTGGCTGGCAGCCTTGAGGCTCCGGGGGAGCACTTCGGCGGTTCTTGGAAAGCGCCCGGCCGCAGGGCCCAGACCAGGGCAGTGCCCGCCTCCCCCACGGCTACACGCTTGCGCCGACACACCGACCGTCTCTGTCCTGTGCTCTGCCCTACTCCCCAGGTCCGCGTTCCACCTCCCACACTCAGTGGTCCTGAAACCCTGCCGGGGCTTCTGGCTCGAATCGGAGGCCTCGCCCAACTCCCCGCTTAGCCAGGACTGCACAGCCCGCCACGAGGCCGGGTTCTGCTTTGGCCAAAGTCTGCCGTCTCCACAGCCCGCCCCAGGCGCAGGGAGGAGGCGCTGCTGGGGTTTCGGTCCAACCAGTGTTCTTGGACGACACCGCGAGCCCGGGCCCCATCCTTTCTGGCCCAGAGACCGGGATCCTGGCAGGACTCTGAACCCGTGAGTCCTGGGAAGAAGAGCAGGACACGCAGGTCGGGAGGGGCCAGGCGGGGCCTCTGGCCGAAGCGCAAAGCCCAGCGCCGGGCCAACGGCGGAAGAGGCCAGGTCGGGATGGTCCGGGGTGGGGGACCCACGGCCCTGCCCCAGGCAGGCAACCAGGCGCAAAGTCCATTAATCTTTTTATAAAATACAGAGTAGGGGCTTGCGAAGGCGGTCGCGGGGCGTGGCCCCGGACGAGGCAGGGGGCGCGGGCTACACGAAGATCTGGATGCGGTCGCGGATGGGCTGGCGGCAGATGGGGCAGGCGCTGAGCGCAGCGCCGCAGGGCGCGCAGGCGCCGTGACCGCACTGGAACACGAGGCGGATGTGGCTGTCGATGCAGATGGGGCAGGTGATGCGCTCCTCCATCTGCCGGTAGCGGCTCTGCAGCTCCTCCACCAGCTGCCGCGGTGGGCCGGGGGCGGGGGCGGCGCTGACCACCTCCGTGCCGTCTGCGGGAAGGGGTCCCGGTCAGAGGCAGGGGCTGTGGAGGCCCGGGGCTTGGGGGAGAACCGCGGGTAGGAGCGTGGGCCACGACAGGGGACGGAGCCGTGAACCGTGGGGCGACGTGCAGCGGCCCACACGGGGGGGGGGGGGGGGGGGGGGGCGCCGAGCCCCACCTGGGCGCAGCTTCTTGACGATGACCGCCTGGCACCTGATGCACTTCTTCATCCTGCGGGCGCACTCTGCGGGGGAGGGCACGGCTGAGCGAGGCCCCCCAGCCCGGTCGCCGCACCCCCGCCCCGCCCCTGCCCCCTGCACTCACCCTCACACACCGTGCGGTGCTGGCAAGGCGAGAACAGCACCAACAGCGCCAGCTCCGAACACACCAGGCACTCAGCGGCCTCGGGCCCGGACGGCGCAGTGACGTGCAGGTTGGTAACAGTGTTGGGGGCACTGAGCGCCAGCCTTGGGCCCTGGGCCGCGCCCCCGCCGCCGCCAGCCTGCCGCTCCCTGCGTGGGCAGAAGGGGCTTGAAAAGGTCCAGGGCTGCGGGCGGCCCGCCCCCGGCCCCCGGCCCCGCCTGCTCACCGGAAGCGCTGGGCACAGCCCTGCAAGGCTTTGAGCAGGCGGCCCTCAGCTGCCAGGTCCAGCGGGCTCCGGCCGCGGTGGTTGGCGTAGCTCAGGTCGGCGCCCTCCAGCGCCAAGAAGCAGGCGACCGCCGCGCCCGCCGTCAGCTCCGTGCTGCCCGGAAGGCCCGAGGCCTGTAGCTGGGTGGCAGGACAGACGACGTGAGGGTGGGCGCCTGGGAACACTGGCCTGGAGGGAGCTGGGCTGGCACCGGGCTTCAGAGACCTGGGCCCCGCCCGAGACCCCCGGAGCCGCCAGAGGCAGGCGGGTAAAGGCCCCTGCCAGCAGAGGAGCCCGGGTCCTGACACACGACCCCCGCCCATACGGCACCCCACCCCCTTTCCCAGGCTGGTCTGAAGCACAGAATCTCAGGAACACTGGCCACACGGCGGTGACTGGGGTCGCAGAAGACACCGCCCGCAAACCACTGCGGCCCGGGCTGAGAGGGCCTGGTCAGGGCTGTCCCCGAAGGTGGAGGTGGGCAGTGGACCCAGGGGCCTGCAGCCAGGTGCCACGGCCCACCTCTCAAGCACCCAGAGTCACGCTTCCTCACCCTTGACAGCAGCTGCAAGGCCCCTGGGTCCCCCCCGGCCCCATCAGTCGCCAGGGGCAGCAGCTGGTGACGCTGCAGTGCCACATGCAGAGCTGTGTCCCCCTCCTCGTCCTCGGCATTGACGCTGCAGCCAGCGTCCACCAGCAGCGGCACCAGCCCCACGTGGGCCTGCTGCACAGCCAGGTGCAGCGGGGACTGGAGCTTACGGTTGCGAACATTCACGTCACAATGGCCCTGGGGGGTGTGGGGGGGTACAGGCTCAGCCCAGGGACCCTGGTGGGCCCTGACACCCCGGTCCCCGGGCCCGCCCAGGACCCTGCGTCCACACCTCTCGGATGAGAACCTGGGCCACCTCCCTGTGGTCGTTCAGGGCGGCCAGGTGCAGCGCTGTGAACCCATCCTCCTTCTTGGCATCCACCAGCTGCCGGGCCCGCACCAGAATCCTTCTGACAGCTCTGCGGGAGCAGGGAGACGCGTCTGGGGTCAGGGGTGACCCCAGAGTGGCCCGGCAGCACCGCAGGACCTGGCTGCTGGCTATGCGTCCACCCCAAACTCACAGTGTGTGGCCTTTGAGGGACGCATGGTGCAGCAGGGTGAAGCCTTGGCTGTTCGTGGCAGTGACGTCGATGCCCGGCACCTCGGTGAGGACCTCCACGATGCCGCTGGCGCCAGTGCCCGCCGAGATGGCACAGTGCAGGGGCGTGTCAGCATGGGCGTCCTGCCGGTGGTGGGCCAGTGATCACTTGGCAAGAAGATCTTGGCCACTGCCTCCTTGACCCCAGGGATAGGGCCAGGGGACCCAGCACTCACGGGCAGGTTGACGTCACAGCCGCACTCACAGAGGACCCTCACCACCTCCAGGAAGCCCCTCTGCACGGCCACGTGCAGCGCCGAGCTCCGGGTGCCGTTAAGAGTGTTGGCCCCGCAACCCCAGCTCAGGAGCACCCGGGCGGCCTCGGGCTGGTTCCTGGCGGGAGAGGAAGCAGGAGGGGCGCTGTGCCCACTGGCTGGACCTGCAGGCCCGGCCCCCCGCGCCCCGGCCAGGCCTCACCCCAGCGCCGCGTAGTGCAGCGCCGTGCTGCCCTCGTCGTCCGGCAGGTCCACGCCCGCCCGAGCCTGCAGCAGCAGCCGCACCAGCTCCACCTGGCCTAGGTAGGCAGCCACCTGCAGGGCGGTCCTGCCATGGTTCTTGGTGTCCACCTGCCGGGAGGGCAGAGAGTTAGCCCCCGGCCCCGCCCCTCCCGCTGGGGCTGGTGGGGCCGGGGCGGGGGTGGGGGCGGCGGGGGCTGGTCTCAGGAACTTGCCTGCTCCGGGTGCCGCCGCAGTAGGTCCAGAGCCCGGGCCACGTTGCCCAGGGCCACCTCCACCACCAGCCTCCCCGGGTGCTCCAGGTCACTCTTCTGGGCTCGAAGCTTGTCCAGGACAACACTCAGGGAGCCTGGGGAGGGCAGGGCTGAGGTTCGGTGGTGGCCAGGGGCGGCCCCGCCCCCCACCAGCCGCCCGCGCTGGATGCCCTCACTTTTGTTCTCCCGGGCGCGCTCGGCCACGTCCAGGTTGGCGTCCTCCTCAGGCCGGTAGGCCACCAGGCAGGAGGGGCTGAAGGTCCACAGCTTACCGCTGACCAGCACACCCAAGTTCCCATCTCCGAAAACCTTCAGTACTCTCCCGATGTGGCCCAGAGCCTGGGTGGGGAGAGGGCAGGGTCGCAGGTGGGCCTCCCAGGGGCGAGGGAGCTGGGGGTGGGGAGGCAGGGCTGAGGGACTCACGGGGGCCATGTCATCTGTCCACTCGCCATGCCCGGCCTGCAGCCGCTTCACCATGTCGAGGTCGTCAATGACCCGCACAACGTCACCCACCGAGCAGGAGTTGTGCTGAGTGACAGAGAAGCATGTGAGGGGCCCCCGGCAGGTGTGGCTGCCTGGGGTCATAGAGCAGGAGAGCACCCCCACCCAGCTCCACAGGACAGGCCTGGACAGGACCCCAGCCCCTGCCCGAAAGCACAGCCGGAGGGTCTGGCCCGATAAGGGCAACAGGTCACCAGGGCAGCCCTTGCTGGCCTAGCCTCAGAGCCATGCGGGTGACAGCCAGAGAGGCAGCGGACATCAGCATCTAGACGGGACAGAAGCCAGCGTGGGGGGGGGGGGGTGCAGGCCAGGGTGGGCCTGTCCCTGCACACTGACGGGGAGCGGGCAGCACAGCCAAGACCAGACTAGCCTGGCTCGGGGGAGGGGGGCCCACAGCATGACCAGGGGCCAGGCCAGAACAGCACAGAGGGCGTCAGGGCTGCATCTCCCCCACCCCCAAACCTTTCCTAGCAACTCACTCCTCACCCGTGCCCTCGTGGGTACAGAGATCACTCTACAAACCACCTGTCCTATGACCCCACCATCCCCCATCCTTGAAGGCAGATGTGCCCCAGCAGTCCCAGAGCCGAGTGCTGGCGCTGCCCCCGCCCAGGTACCATCACTGGACACGCCGCTGCCCCCCACCCCCTCCATCCCTCATCCAAGGGATACTGCTTCCCAGACAGCTCTCACCACACCCACCCCGCCCTCCTAAGAAAGTACCCCAACCCGCCACCTCCTGCCTGTGAGGCTGCAGAGGCCCCTCTGGCCCTCAGAACGGATGTTCGCGCCTGACCTGCTGCCCCGGCTTCCAACAGCTCCCCGCGGCCCCCACCCCCGTGCCTCACACCAGGGTCCCCTCTCCTTGGACCTAGTCTCCTCTGGACCCCACCATGCCCTCCCCTCTTCCTTCAGGGCCCGAGGGAGGCACTCCCAGGGCCAAGCCAGCACGCTGGGGGGGGGCACGGAAGCGAGCAGAGGGGCTCGGCCCGGCCCCCATGCACCTTGACGAGCGCCCCAGGGTGGAAGGTCCAGCGGGTCTTGTGGCCGAACTGCACACGCACGTCCCCGCGGTCCGTGATGCGGTGTACGGTGCCCATCTGTCCGATACACTGCGGCGGGTCACGGAGGCTGTGGCCAGGTGGAGCACGAGGGCGGGGGTCCAGAGGATGTGGGGAGGGGGGGGCATGGGGATTTGGCAGGTGGGGCGGCTCACCTTGGCCATCCGGGGGTTCCATCCGCCGTGGCCTTCCTGCATGTCCCTCAGGATGTCTGCATCCAGCAGACACTTGACCTTGTCCCCGTGCTGGAAGGGCTGGCCGTCAGCACTCACCCTGCGCTGCAGCTCTGCAGGCTTGCCTGGGAACGAGGTGGCAGGCCCGGCTCACAAGGGTCCCTCCGCCCCCACCCCTCCCCTCCCCTCAGTGACTTCACAGGCCACCCTTGGCGCAGGGCTGCCGCTGAGGCTCAGCCAGGACAGAGAGCAACCGGGTGGGTGTCAGTGGGGCCCGCCCATACCGAGCCTCGGGAGATGCTCCCTGTAGTAGAAGCCGCCAGCTGCCTCGCCCACACACTTGAGGTCCACCTTGCCCTTGTGGCCCACGCGGTACACGTTGGTGGTGCCGTCGGCCCATGTCACGCTGGCCACACTCCGGCCCGTCTCCACATCCCAGCCACGGATGTCCACCACTCGGCCCGGCTTCCCTTCCCCTCCTGGGAGACAGTGGCCCCACCAGCAGACTAAGCCTGCGCCACGGGGATGAGCCATGGCCAGTGGCAGCCCAGCCCCCACCTTCCCACCCTGGACCCCACTCACCATCCTGCGAACCCCACTCCCAGTCGGGGCCCCGAACCACCTTCGCTCCCTGGAAGATGCCCCTTAACGGGATCCTTGGGAGGCCCTGGCGGGGACTCAGCGTGACCCTACGAGAGGAAGAGTGGGTCCCAGGCCATGGGAGCAACCGTGCAACAGAGCAGGCGACCGGCTCTGCCAGCCTTGCTCCTCCACTCCCAGCCCTGGAATCTAAAGGATGGGGCGCCGCCAGCTCCCAGGCCCAGCTCTCCCTCCCCCCGGAGCAACTGGTCCCACAGGTCAATGCCCTCCACACTCTGGGCCTAGAGTGGGGCTGCGGCCCAGATCCCTCCAGGAGACCTTTCTTTTTTTTTTTTTCAATTTGGCCACGCCGTGCAGCTTGTGGGATCTTAATTCCCCGACCAGGGATTGAACCCGCACCCTCGGCAGTGAGAATGCAGAGTCCTAACCACCGGACTGCCAGGGAAGTCCCTGGGGGACCTTTCACGATGTCAGGCGAGAAGGGCGCCCCAGGCCCACCCTCACCACACCCCCTCTACGTGCGCTCACGCCAGACCTGCTACCTCCCGTTAGAGCTGACCCCAGAGCTCAGCGCACGGCCTGGCCCAGGGAAGCTCAGCACGTGGGAAGCAGAGGAGTGAGCAGGGCCGGCTTGGCCTGAGGCGCCCGGACAGCTGATCCTGGTTCCCACATTGGCCAGGGGCGGCTGGGACGTGGAGCACACCCCTCCCCTCCGTGTGTGGGGGGTGTCAAGGAGGCGAGGGCAACAGTGCAGGGAACAGGGGTGCACCTCTGGGCACCCACGCAGCCCAGTGGACTCCTCCCCGGCCTGGTCCCCCCACCCCGACCACAGCAAGGGAGCCTGCCAGCCAGGCCAACAGCACCTCCACAGGCGCGGACGCCGGCAGCCCACTCCAGGCAGGCCACCCTCAGCGCCCCGGCCATGGCGGCACTGGGGGACCACTGGGGAGCCTGGCTCTAGGAGGGGCCCGGGACACCGGACAAGGCCCCATTCACGCACCCATCTGCGCAGACCTGCCCGGTGGACACGGTTGCCTTCCGCAGGGGGTAGGGACTGGTGTCAATGCCCAGGCCCCCCGGCATGACCACGACCCTGGCCACTCCTCCAGGAAATGGCTCAGGAAGGACTCGACCTGTACCCTGGGGAGTGGCCAGCGGGAGGCAGCTCCAGTCCTCGGGGCCCAAGGCCGCTCGGACACCGGGGTCGGCAGGGGAACTCACGGGCGCGAGTGGGCCGTCTCGTAGCGCTCGAAGGCGTGGGCCACGTCGTGCTTGTTGTGCATGTAGCACTGCGTGCAGAGATCGTAGTCGAAGCAGACGCGGCACTTCCAGCGCATGCCCCGCAGCCCGTGCTTCTTGCAGCAGTCGCAGATAATGTTGGGGTGGCGGACGCCTGCGGGCGGGCAGCGTCAGGGGGCGCCGCGCGGCCCCGCCCCTCTGCCCGGCCCCGCCCCCTCCAGCCCCGCCCCCGGGGCCCGCGCACCGATCTGGGCGTTGTCGTAGAGCAGCAGGTCATGCGCGCCCTGGTAGCCCGCGCGGTAGTTGGTGCGCGTGCCGTGGTCCCACTGCACGACCACCGTGCGGTCGGGGGTCGAAGGGCTGCCGTGGCGGCCGAGCTCCACCACCGTGCCCACGCCGCCCTCGCCGCCGTCCTGCTGGCCCCACTTCCAGTCCACGCCGCGTACCACGCGCATGCCCACCTGCACGCCCGCCTGGGGGTCTGGCTCCATGGTGGGAGACCTGCGGGCAGAGGGCACCCTCAGGCCACATCGAGAAGGCCACACGGGCTTGCACCAGTTCTGAGAGGGCTTCCAGGGAGAGATGGAGGGGAACGGGGGTGGGGTGGAACACGGGGAATGCCCTGGGGCTGGAGGGGGGCCTGTGCAGTAGAGACCAAAGGGGGCCCACGTGGCCACCCGCCAGCAGCACGGGAGACCAGCTGCAAAAGCAGAGGTGGGCCCGTCCTGGAGGGAGGGTGGGACACCTCTTTGAAAAGGGCCTGCCAGCCGCTGTGGGGAGCTGGAGCAGAAGTGTGGGGGACGTCCTGGTGACAGGACTGCAGGTCCCCAGGGAACCAGGGGACAAGACCCGGCTGAGAGGAGGGTCTGCCCGCACTAGCAGATTCGGTTCTGGGTGGCTGGCGTACAGGGGGCCGCCAGGATTGCACACATCAACATGAAAGGTAAGACAATAAAACTTCCCGAAGAAAGCAGACTTTCTCTGTGTAGCCAACCGAGAAGCTGGACGGCACTTAAGCCTGGAGAGGCAGCAGCACGTACGCCAGCCACAGAGGCCCTGTACCTGGAGTGTGGAAGGAGGGCCTGCAGATCCCATGCACAAAGCAGACAACCCAAGAGACAACAGGACAACGCTGGAACAGGTGCCCCCAGCAGCTAACACACACAGGGTCTGCTGCCACCCACAGCCCAGCGGGCAGTGCTGCGTGGTCCTTCTCCGAGAAGCATCGGCCGGCCACCCCAGGCAGGCCCTGACGGAGGTGGCGTTGTTCACAGCAGCGCCCGCCCCGAGTGCTCAAGGGTGAACTGGGTCGTGACACGTGAGTTACCTCCAAGAAAGCACAAACCACTGCACTACACACAGCAAAGCTCACAGACGCGTATTCAAGGAAAGAAGCCACGAGCCTGATTCCACCAATAGAAAGTTCACAAATGGGACAGACAAATCCAGGGCACCAGAGTCAGGGAGACAGCAGCGGAGGCGGTCACGGGGGACTTGGGCCCAGGGGAACATGCTACTTCCTGATCTGGGTGCCAATTATACACGTGTTCACTTTGCTAACTTGGATCACTTATGACCTGGGCCTCCCTGTATATGTGATTCCTCAATAAATTTTTTTACAACATGAATGGATGTGGACAACGCCTGAGATGTTAAATCAACAGGACCTGATGCGGGAGAGGGCTCAGGGCTCCAGGACTGGAGGGGGCAGTCGCCGCTCCATCTCTGGAGACTGAGCCTCTGCAGTGGAGCGGGCTCTCAGGCAGCATCGGGACCCCGAGGCTGGGGAGACGCTAGCCTGGGGCCCCCAGCAGTCCCACTGCAGAGCTCCTGGGATGCCAGAGGGAGACCTTGAGGCTGGCTGGGGTGCAGCTGGTTCCTGTTAGCGCCCAGAGGCCCAGTGAAGCCACAGGCCACCAGGCCAGCCCAGAGCTTAGCCAGCAACAAGAAAACCACACGTCACCCCTCCACCTGGACCCCGCCCCCCCAGCCCAAAACTCAGAATCCCAGGCCTGAGCCCACAGGTCATCTGACGGCCACCGTCTGTCCAGCCCCACCTTGAGGTCTGCGCCAGCACAGGGTGTGCAGGGGAGGGGCACTGCCCACAGGGCGAGGCTCCTGGTCAATGCCCAGCCTAGGGTCCAAGTGAAGCACCCTCAGATTCTCAGCAGCATGAACTGCTCAGCCAGCTCGGCTTCTGCAAGTCCCCCTGCCTCCCGGGCAGGCGTCTGTGACCGCTCCTGCCTCACCCCTCCCAAGACCGCCAGGGCTTCCAGACGCAGGTGGACGATCTGAAAGGACATGCCTTCCCAACCCGGTGGCCAATCTCCTCAGGGAAACCACTCGCTGCTCATTCACCTGGCCGGCTGACCCCCCCCCCCCGGGGCCATGCCACCTCCGTCTCCTGCCGCCCTCCAGCCACCCTCCCCTCTGTGGTCTCTGGCCCCTGCAAAGATGGGGCACCAGGGCTTCGCCGTCCTTCCTGCCACAGCAAGAAGGCCACACGAGAATGCCCGTGGCTCTTCACTGCCAGCGAGCCCCAGACGAGGGCTGAGGGCCTGTGGGCCGCCACCTCGCAGGGCGGGCCGTTCACGTGTGGCCTTGGCCTCCTGCTTGGTGTCTCTCCGTCAGCAGATGCCACACGTGTCTGACTCGGGCAGAGCAGCACAGCCTGAGCCAGTGGCCCAGTGGCTTAGTGGTGGCGCTGCCGCTTAGGGCACAGGCCCTGTCATGGTCAGGCTGCCAACCTCAGCCAGATGGCACAAGCCCTCCTCCCCGCCGGGAGCCTCCAGAATTGGTCGTGGCCCGTGGGCAGTGCTGAGCTGCCTCTCGCCCTTCCCAGGCGCGCCTGTTGAGCCAGTCAGACTCGACCTCGTTCCAGGGAACCACAGACCCAAACAAGTGTGGGGAGACAGGCCCAACGAGAGACCCCTGCTAGCAAGGGGCAGGCCATCTGCAGGGCCAGAAACTGGCCCTACGCTGCGATAAAGGGGCAGGAAAGGACGCCAGTCCCACGAGCCGGCACTGTGGCCCTTGTGCAGCCAGTGGCACGCCTTCTGCCTGTGAGCCCAGCCCCTCCGCCTGCCGGGCCAGCTGTCACCCCCACCCTCTTGGCAGCCTACAGACCCACCGGCCACAGGCTGCAGAACCATCTCCATCAAGACAGGGGACGGGGAGCGGACCCCCTGAGCAGGATATCAGGTGTGCCCAGTGCCTGGCTCTGCCCTCAGGGGAATGGTCAGAGAGCGAACAGAGGGTGGAGGACGCCCAGCAGGGCCTGTGGGAAAACAGGACCAAGTCCCAGCCAGCAGTGGCTCCCCCGGGGCACCAGGGAAGTCCAGCCTGTCGCGAGAAGCACCTCTGACCAGCACCTGCTGCCTTCACACCCCTATTTGAGCACAGCCAGACAGCTCTCCAGTGCTGGCCAGCAGCCTCCCTGCTCCCCAAGGATGCCCCTCCCGGGAGCCCACAGGCCCACAGGGGACAGAGCCAAAAGGACTCGCTGAGTCTCGGGCTTCCTCCCACGCAGACCAGTGGCCCTTGAGGAGGACGGTGAGAAGACAGGAGCAGCCCGCCCAGCGGCACCCACAGCCTGGGAGCCTCTCCACCTCCCCTCCACGCTCCAGCCCTGGGGGGCCCGGGGCTGGCCCTCAGCCGCAGCACCCGCGCCCAGCCTGGCGTCACCCGGCCTGGGGCCTGAGCAGGGCCCCCAGAGACGCCTCCCTGCTCGCCCTACTGGCTCCCGGGCCTCAGCGCTTGGGCACAGCATAGCAGGACCCTTGTCAAGCAGGCCAGGTGGCTTTCCAGGCCTCTCTGCCACTTTCCTCCCGCCACGTGCTTGGTCTTTGTCACTGTTGTCACCAGGGCCCAGCAGATGGCCGCTCGTGCTCCGTGTGACCTCAGGTCCCCGGCCTGCCCAGTGTCAGGGGTCACTACCTCACCTCGGAAGGTGCCACCCGGGTGTGAGGAGAGGGGGTGGCCAGCGAGGAATGGATCGGGGTCAGGAGCAGGGGGGCAGCGAAGAAACCCTGAGGGGCTAGGGAGGAAGGGGACCCCCGTTTCAGTGCGAAATTCACCCAAAGAATTCTTCCTTCTTCTTCCTTTGCCAGAAACGCCGTACTTTAACGTCTTCCTCAGAGCTCACAGGCCACCCCTGGCTGGCACCGGCACCCCCCGAGGCCGACACTATGAGGGTTTACGATGACCCTGAAGCGCTCCAGGTGCGAGCAGTCGGCACTTACCTTACAGCACACACCAGCCTCTCGTCAGCATCCCGGATGCTTAGCTGCTCTTTCGTGGGTCACGGGTTTGCTCAGACACCAAGATTTCCTGTTGGAAACTAGAAGCGACTGCCGACGCAGAACACAGCAAACCAAACAGGTAGCCAGCCAGCAAGTCTGGGGAAACATGGTTTTTAAAAGGCAGTTTTACACTTTTAGTATTTACCATCGCAACCAAACAGGTGGACACCTGGATCTGCTCTGTTGGTTTACTAGTTTCTCTTTTCACAAGAAACTTGCGTCTCTTGGAATGCAGAACTATTTCTAAAGCACACATTGGGACAGTAGAGAAATAAGGTGTTTGCCCTATTTGGACAATTTCATCGGATAAACTTCAACAAGCCGCAAAGATGAAATCCATTTAGCTAGCGAGCTGGCAAACTGCCTTTACTGAGAAGAATAAAGTTGTGTGCTGACTGCTCACGACCAGAGGCTGCCACTCCTTCCCCGGCACCTCCGGCTGGGCTGGTGATGCTGTTTAAATCCACACCATGTGTGGCACAGTCAACTGGCAAGACTTGGTGACTCACAGTCTCCGGTCATGCGGCAGCTCTGGCTAAGGCAGAGGTGGCCATCCTGGGTGCCCAGGGAGTCTGGCCCCTCAGAGACCAGGTGAAGCCCTGAGACCCGACTTGGCCCAGTACAAACACACCAGCTGGGGGAAGGCCCGAAGGAAGTAGAGGGAGGTCATCACCCAAATCTTGGCCACCCAGATGGAAGCCCTCAGGCACCCTGCAGACTGCGGTGTCACGACCCAGCCACTGCACAGGGCCAATCTTGGACGGGAGCACAACCTTCAGATACTTGTTGCACCTGCAGCAACAGGCCAAAGTGAGAAGGCAAGACGAGGGCACCTGCCAGGAAGGACCAGCTGTGCCAGGGCTCCCACTCTCACGCTGCCTCATCCCCAGCCCCGCTGGGCCCCCCAGGACCCTGGCTGGCACCTTTGCTTATTGCCTCTATTGGCTCTGAGCTCAGAGGGAGAGGCAGGATTATCTACCACCCCACCACCCCAGAGACACGCTCAAAAACAAGCAAAGACCCTCTGACACAGCATCAGACAGAATCCGAGCCCCTCAAGAGCTCACCTGTCCAGCTGTTCCGACGCCCCCCGCCCGCCCAGAGACTGGTGGGCTGCAGCCCTGATGTCTGGAGACTTGCGGACTGGCCTCGAGCCTTGCTGAGCTTCAGCGCAAGCCCTGTGCCATCCGACCCTGCGGCGGCGGGGACATGCCAAGACGCACAATCTACACGCCCGCTGTCCACAGGCTCATTCCCGGGCCCACGACCACGACCCCAGAGCTGCCCCAGGGGCCTGGCTCCTGCCCTGCAGGGCTCCCTGGGGTCTGGGGCCGCCGGGGATGGGGTCGGAGGGCTGGCGAACGGCAAGGCCCCGGGCTGAGCCTTGGACTCGAGCAGCTGGCCTGCGGGGGGGGCGGGGCTGGACAGGCTGGGCCGGGCGCCCGCCCCGAAACTGACTCCCCCCTCACTCCCTGGGGTCCGCCCCGCCCCTGTCATTCGTCACCTTCCTCAGGAAGCCGCCCCGGGCCCCCGCCGCTGCCAGTCCCCGGCCCTGGTGCCCTTGTCTACCCCTCCACTTGCCCCGAAGTTTGCGTCCCGCCTGCTTCGCGTGGGGGCTCCGGGGGCCTGAAGAGAGCCGAGACTGTCAGCCGGCCGACTGCGGCCTCAGTGTGTGCGGCGGCCGGCCAGCGAGCTAGGCTGCTCAGAGACAGCCAACCAGCCAGGCCGCCCCGCTTCGCCGCGCAGCACCAGAGCCCACCGGCCAAGGCCGCCCGAAGCCCCCGGCGCTTGGGGCTCTGGGGCCGCCGCGAGGCCTGCCGGGACTTGTAGTCCGCAGCCCGCTAAGACCGTGGCCGGGGGGCGGGTCCGAACCACAACTCCCAGGAGGGCAGACAGCGCCGTGACGTAACGGGGGCGAGGGCGTGAGCTACGGCTCCAGTCCCGCCCTGATTGGGAGAGGGGGGCCTCCAGCTCTGCTTTCCCGGGAAGGGTTCGGGTCGGCTGTTCGTCGCCTGACTGGGGATGGGCTCGCGTCTGACAGCGTGTGCGCACGTCGTCAGAGGGATGCGGACTGCAGGCTGTGGCGACTCTAGGGCCTCTCACCACCCGGGGCCGCGGCCCGGAGGGCGCGGGTACACTGCCACCCAGAGCCTCCCGGGCTACCGAAGACTGCGCACGCGCGGGCGCGGGATGCGCGAACCAGGCGGCCTTGCCTTCGCGCGGAGGGGCGGGGCCTGAGGCGGAAGTGCGTCACCCTTGCCCTACCCTACGTGGCGCAGCTGAGTTCGGAGACGCGTTCGGTTGCCGTGGAGACCCGCTAGGCCGGGTCTCCAGGGCGTAGAAATGAGAAGTTGTTACAGCCAACTCCTTTTGACTTGACTTATTTTATAATCGAAGTCACGTAATTCAAAAAGACACATGCGGGCTTCCCTGGTGGCGCAGTGGTTGGGGGTCCGCCTGCCGATGCAGGGGGCGCGGGTTCGTGCCCCGGTCCGGGAGGATCCCGCGTGCCGCGGGGCGGCTGGGCCTGTGGGCCATGGCCGCTGGACCTGCGCGTCCGGAGCCTGTGCTCCGCGATGGGAGAGGCCGCAGCAGTGAGAGGCCCGCGTACCGCAAAAAAAAAAAAAAAAAAGACACATGCACTCCAATGTACATTGCAGCACTATTTACAATAGCCAGGTCATGGAAGTAACCTAAATGCCCATGGACAGACGAATGGATAAAGAAGATGTGGCACATATATACAATGGACTATTACTCAGCCATAAACAGGAGCGAGGTTGGGTCATTTGTAGGGACGTGGATGGATCTAGAGACTGTCATACAGAGTGAAGTAAGTCAGAAAGAGAAAAACAAATATTGTATATTAACGCATATATGTGGAACCTAGAAAAATGGTACAGGTGAACCTATTTACAGGGCAGGAATAGAGACACAGATGTAGAGAAAAAACATATGGACACCAAGGGGGGAAAGTGGCGGGGGTGGTGGTGGGATGAATTGGGAGATGGGGATTGACATGTATACACTGATATGTATAAAATACATAACTAATAAGAACCTGCTGTATAAAAAAAAATTTTTTTAAGTTTTTTAAATAAAATCAAAGTCACGCCAGTGCATGGTTTTTTATTCACGCAGAACTGAAGACGTAGTGAACAACAGCGGTCCCGTGCCAGTCTCTCCAGGGGCAAATACTTCCAACCCTTGCAGCTTTTCCTCTGGCAGAAACCTCCACGTTTCTCAACCAGAGACTGCTAGTTTTTGATGTATTAAATACAGACATTTCTATGGACTTCCCGAAGTAAGGGAGGAAGCAGGCTTTCCAAGCAACTCCCCGCCCGCCCCACCCCCACATTTTCACGACTCTTTGCGGGTGACGGTGTAAAACCACGCCTCCATCTTGTACCGCATTTTTTTTCCTTCTTACTTACCTAGTATTTCTCTTGTGCCTAGATTTTTACGTGGCTAGTTTTCTTTGCCACTTGCCTATCAATAACATTTTGCAAAGGCTCAAACACCTTAGAGCTGTTTAATTCCTGGAGGCCCCTCTCCCAGAGCCCCCTGGCCCGTGTTCCCTCCAGACTGATGGCTTTCTCAACCCACCGCACAGCTCTGCTGTCTTGACCTTTCCTCTGCTGTCATCCCCGTGACTTGTTGCCTTTTTCCTGTGTTGATTCCCTGTTTCCTGGAACCCCTTTGTAGTTTACTCTCTTATTTTGCTGAAGTCAGTCCACTAGTAGCTTCCTGGGAAGGGTGTGTGTCTGAAATGTGTTTATTCTACTCTCATCTCTAATGGTAGGATATATACAGAATTCTAGATTGGAGATACTTTTCCTTCAAAACTTTTCAATTCATAGTTTTTAGCTCCCAGCTTCCAGGGCTGCTGTTAAAAAGTCCAAAGCCATTCTGATTCCTGTCCATTTGTGTGTGATCTGTTTGTTCTCTCTGAAAGCTTTTAGGATCTTCTCTTTATCCTTGGTGTTCTCAACTGACACAACAATATACCTTGATGTGGGCCTTGCTCATTGGACTGTGCACACAGTGGTTCTCTCCATCCTACGGGCTCATGTCCTTAGTTTTGGAACTTTGTAAAGAACAAGGCTCTTCCATATTCTGTGTTATCTCTTGATGAAATTCCTGTTACTCACATTCTGATTGGACCTCTAATCTTCTTCTCTCACCTAGTGTTTACCTCTTTTTCTGGTAGATATTCTTAAATTTACCTTCCATCCCTTCTTTTCGTTAGTTAAGCTCTTTGATATTGTGATTTATAACAAGAAATAAACCTTTGGTCTTTGTCCCTAGCTTCTGGCACAGAGCTCCTAAAGCCCTTGAATTTGCTAAGTCAGAAGAGTCATAAAGGAGATGCAAGAAGGAGGAGATATGGGGATATATGTACACATATAGCTGATTCACTTTGTTATACAGCAAAAACGAACCCACCATTGTAAAGCAATTATACTCCAATAAAGATGTTAAAAAAAAAAAGAGAGAGAGAGACATGGGACACAGTCGTAAGTAGATCACTTTCACTGAATTTCCTTGTCCAAGATTCACTTAGGAAGGCAAAGTGTGTTATTTTGAGGGGCATTTGAAGAAAATGGTAACTTTAACATTACCATGGAAGACTATGTGTGTAAATACTACAAATAATAATTCTGTCTATTAAAGTAAAAAGAAAAAGTCATAAAGGTGCATTTTGATATTCATATCAAGACTCTTTCAATCACACTTGAGTTTATGTTAACAAGGTGGTCTCTGGAAAGCTCCTAGGAGTGGGGGCTGGTTGCCAGGGGAACCAACCAAGTGATTAGAGGGTTGGGACTCAACCTCACCCTCTGACCTCTGGGGAGCGGGGAGGGGCTGGATATTGAGCTCAATCACCCCTGGCCAATAATTTAGTCAGTCATGCCCATAAAAACCCAAAAGGATGGGGCTGGGAGCGCTTCTGGGTTGGTGAACATGCAGGAAGAGCGTTGTGCTCCGAGAGAGCAGGGAGCTCCATGCCCTCTGCCACACACCTTGCCCTACACGCCTCTTCCATTTGGCCATCCCTGAGTTACAGCCTTTTATAATAAAGTGGTGAAAATGAGAAGCCTGCGCACCACAACGAAGAGTAGCCCCCGCTCGCTGCAACTAGGGAAAGCCCGTGTGCAGCAACGAAGACCCAACGCAGCCAAAAATAAGTAAATAAATGAATAAATTTAAAGAAAAGAAAGAGAGAAACAGACAAGAAGTAGGTGAGGCAGTCCTGGGGCGGTGGTTCCCGCAGGACCAGCTGGGCACCCCCAGTTCTGCGCGCGGTTCTAATGCCGGCAGCCGCCACACTGTCATCTCCTAAGAGGAAAATGAGGCAGAATAGGAGAAGATCCTCAACCACTAAAGCTGGACACAGTAGGAGGAGAAGTTACTCTCACAGAATGAAAATCGAGAGTGATGCCGAAAGCTCAGCCTCTGTGCATCGGTGCCAAATGGAATCTCGGAGACAGAGTTTCGGGTGAAGTAGAAAAAGAATAGCTTTATTGCTCTGCCAGGCACAGGGGGACACTTGCCTTGAAAAACTATGTGTCCCCACCCGGGAGGATGTGATGAGGCGGTACCCATCAATACTCAGTACTTCAAGGAAGGGGTTGCTGACAAGATCAGGGTGTGTGCAGGGCTTGTACTCCCGTAATCTCATCTCAGCTGGTCGCTCTCCAAATCTTGAGGGGCTTCTCGGGTCCCTCGAATCTCGCCTCAGGTGGTTTCCTGGCTGCTTCCCCCCTGATTAGGAACTGTTCGAATCCGCCCTTTGGAACCCAGGGAAGGTCATGGACTGGAGTCTTGCCTACAAGAAACCGGGGACAAAAAAAGGCTTCTGTGCCCTGGAGCCTACAGGGACACCCCCTCCCGGTTTCAAGAGCAAATTGCCTACTTTTTTACATTTTCAAAAATTGAAGTGTAGTTGATTTCCAATGTTTTGTTAATTTCTGCTGTACAGCAAAGTGATTCAGTTTTATATCTATATATGCATTCTTTTTTCAATATTCTTTTCCATTATGGTTTATCACAGGAGAGTGAATATAGTTCCCTGTGCTCCACAGCAGGACCTTGTGGCTTATCCACCCTGTATATAATAGGTTTCATCTGCTAATCCCAACCTCCCACTCCACCCCTCCCCCAATCCCCTCCCCGTTGGCAACCACAGGTCCGTTCTCTGTGTCTGTGGGTCTGTTTCTGTTTCATAGATAAGTTCATTTGTGCCATATTTTAGAATCCACATATAAGTGATATCATACGGTATTTGTTTTTCCTCTGACTTACTTTGCTTAGTATGATAATCTCTAGGTCTATCTATGTTGCTGCAAACGGCATTATTTCATTCTTTTTTGTGGTTGAGTAATATTCCGTTGTACACATGTACCATGTCTTCTTTATCCATTCATTTGTTGATGGACATTAGGCTGTTTTCACGTCTCGGCTATTGTGAATAGTGCTGCTATGAACATAGTGGTGCATGTATGTTTTTGGATTAGAGTTTTCTTTGGATAGATGTCCAGGAGTGGGATTGTTGGTAGTTCTATTTTTAGTTTTCTGAGGCACCTCCATACTGTTTCCCACAGTGGTCACACTAACTTTCATTCCCCGCAACAGCGTCAGAGGGTCCCTTTTCTCCACACCCTCTCCAACATTTATTATTTGTACAGTGAGAGCAAGCTGTCTAGAGCAAGGGTCAGAGGTTTGAGGAGGTAAGGCAAGCGGCCTTGAAAGAGAAAAAGCAGGAAATCACAGGTTTCCTTGAGGCACATGGAGCGGGACAGATGCTGGAGGGACAAATGGACCAATGGTCCAGCGCAGAAGGGGTCCGGATGGGGGCGAATTGACGAGCTGTGTGGAAACCTTGATGGGATCAGTCCCATGCACGATGATCAACCCTCCCCATGGAAAATGCTGAGAAATGACGTGGTGAGAATGCCACGATGTTTACAAAATCCCATGAGCTTTAAGGGCTTGTCTCATTATAGAGGCACATTGTGACTATGTAGGTAAAACCATATTTTTAAAAAATCTGTAAATAGGTGTACTTTTTCCAAATGCTGCTCCAAGTCACTTAATAGGATTTCTTTGTATTACTTTCTATTTTTTTTCCAAAAAAATAGTGCATGACAAGACGGTAAACATGCCATTCTCTTTCAGCTGTAATGCTCTTAAAATGATTCTCGAATATACTGTGATGTCAATAAAGCCTTTTAGTTCATTTGGTTTTAAAAAATTTAGTTAAATTGTAGGACACGGGTCAGTGTCCACACAGACGTGGAGAATGGCTGGGTTATTTACCTGAGTTCGTGTTGTTTTTTTCTGATTCTCCTCATAGATAGTACTCTTTCCTAAGTGCAGCTTTTTTTCTCATTTTAGTTCAATTACAGATTTCTAAAGGCCTGTCTTCTGCTTTCTGCACTGACCCCTTTCATCCAGGTCCCTCTCCTCTGTCTGCGTTGGTCTCCCCACTCCCTGCTGTCTCTGGAGCCTTCGTCAGGGGGGCCGCCGTACCAGCTGGGATCCAGCTCAACTGAGAGTGTCGGGACACCTCCAAATAAAAGTGGCTTGAAAAGGCAGAGGATGGGGGACTTCCCTGGTGGCACAGTAGATAAGACTCCGTACTCCCAATGCAGGGGGCCTGGGTTCGATCCCTGAAGAGGGAACTAGATCCCACGTGCATGCCGCAACAAAGAGTTCTCATGCCACAACTAAGGAGCCCGCCTTCCCAAACTAAGACCTGGTGCAACCAAATAAATAAATAAATATTTTTTTAAAAAGGGCAGAGGACATTTCCCCCTTTAGTAGAGGTGGTCTAGGGCTGGATGCAGGGTCCCCAGGACTCAGGGACCCGCCTGACTCTCCTTGACGGCTCCGACTTCCTCGACGGGGGCTCCTGCCCAGGCTCAGGTCCCACCTGTGAGCCCGGGAGGGAGAGGGAGGAGGGCCGCCCCACCGGCTGGTGTCCCCTTGGCCAGAACTTGTTGGTCCAGCTGCTGCAGAGGACCCAGGTCAGCCCGAGGTGGAGTTACTCAGAGATCAGGGAGACCTAGCGTCTCCGCCCTCGGAAGCTGGTGGGAGCGCTGCGAACCTGGGCGGGCTCATCACCCTGGACCCCTCCAGAGGCCTCCCAAGGGAGCTGGAGAATCCTCCACCTTCCAGAGCGGACCGTCTTTTCTGTTTCTTCTGGGACTCTTCCACTTCTCCCCTTGAGTGAAGCCTGGGCCTCTTCCTTCCAGAAACAGAAGCGGGCGGTGGGCGAACCCTGCCTACCAGGGAGGGGCAGGCACCCTGGAGTGTGAGGCACCAGTTGTGACCTGCTCAGGCCATGGTCCCTAGATGAGGGCACTGCTCTCTGTCCCAAGCCTTGTGGGGCTCCCCGGCTAACCCTCCCATCTTCTCTCCTGATCCTCTCTCAGGGCCCCCTGCGTGTCCACCCTCGGGTCAGAGAGAAACACACCTGCCGAGATCTCTGCTCCCCCAGCGGCGGTGCCTTTGAGGCTTGCTCCCGACCAACCTTTACCCATCCAGCCAGAGACACAGCACTGCCGACGTTTACTACTGTGCACAGTACCTAAAACAGCATGTGTGAGAAACACCCTATGTAATAAACAATTACACAACATAGTGTAACACCCGTTGTTACTTTTTAAAAGTATTTATTTATTTATTTATTTTGGCTGCACGATCTCTTAGTGGCGGCATGTGGACTTCTCTTAGTGGCGGCATGCATGCGGAATCTAGTTCCCCGACCAGGGATCGAACCTGGGCCCCCTGCATTGGGAGTCTTACCCACTGGACTACCAGGGAAGTCCCCTAACCACTGTTGTTACTTTAACATAAAAAATGAGAAACAGGGCTTTTTGAAACTATACGTCCTTCTGTGTTATTTACTTTTCTGTTACATAAATGCTATTTTTACACAAAATAACAATGACTAACATGGCATTAGTAATAACAGTAGGACTAATTAAACAAACAATATGCGTGCTGAACATATAACATACTTCCATGATGTTTCTTTTTGTTTCGTGACACAGGGATTTATCTTAACTCTTTATATCAAAAATAATAATATTTTGTACTCACTATACATAAATGTAAGACTTTTACAAAAGAGGACACAAACAAAATAGGGACAGAGAGAAACGTGCCATTGTAATTTTTATTAAACAGATGTTTATAGATTTAATAAAAATCACAATGACACGTTTCTCTCTGTCCCATGATAGAGTATTTTTGCTTTCTCTGTCACCTTTCCAATAATTTTCCAACTTTTCTGAACAGCCAGTGGCCTTTCAGATGTCCTTTCCTTGTTCTTTGTAGGAAAACTTAAAACATGAATACAGACAGGTAAACTATACTTTCACCACTTCTATTCTACATTGTACTGGAAATTCTAGCCAAAGCAGTTAGAAAAAGAAAGAAAGAAAGAAAGGGCATCTAAATGGGAAAGGCAGAAGTAAAACTACCCGTATTCACAGGTGACTTGATCTTGTATATAGAAAATCCTAAAGAAATCTCCCATAATGACCACAGCTAATAACCATATTTAACAAATTGCAGGATACAAGATCAACACAGAAAAATTGGTTATAGGGGCTTCCCTGGTGGTGCAGTTGTTAAGAATCCGCCTGCCAATGCAGGGGAAACGGGTTCGAGCCCTGATCCGGGAAGATCCTACATGCCGCGGAGCAACTAAGCCTGTGCGCCACAACTACTGAGCCTGCGCTCTAGAGCCCACAAGCCACAACTACTGAAGCCCACGTGCCTAGAGCCCGTGCTTCGCAACAAAAGAAGCCACCACAATGAGAAGCCCACGCACCACAACGAAGAGTAGCCCCCACTCGCCGCAACTAGAGAAAGCCCACACGCAGCAATGAAGACCCAACACAGACAGAAACTAAATAAATAAATAAATACTATTTAAAAAATTGGGTCTATTTCTACACACTAGCAATGAACAATCTGAAAAGGAAATTAAGAACACAATTCCATTTACAATAGCATCCAAAAAAAATAAAATACCTAGGAACAAATTTTACCAAAGAGATGAAAGACCAGAAACTACATATCACTGTGGAAAGCAATTAAAGAAGACCTAAATAAATGGGAATACATCCATCCATCCATCTTGAATTGAAAGGCTTAATATTGGTAAGGAGGCAGTACTACCCAAAGCTGTCTACGGACTCAAGATTCCCACATCTCACATGCCGCGGAGTAACTAAGCCCAAGATTCCCACATCTCACATGCCGCGGAGTAACTAAGCCCATGCACCACAACTACTGAGCCCACGAGCCACAACTATTGAGCCCGTGTGCCTAGAGCCCGTGCTCCGCAACAAGAGAAGCCACCGTAACAAGAAGCCCACACACAGCAATGAAGAGCAGCCCCCACTCACTGAAACTAGAGAAAGCCCGCACGCAGCAACGGAGACCCAACACAGCCAAAAATAAAAAATAATTTAAAAATAAAAAGAGAGAGAGAAAAACAAACAACAAAAAAAGTGTGGTTACAGCATAGAACAGACATAGAGATCAATGGGGTAGGACCAGGAGTCTGGAAAAAAATCCATATATCTATGGCAAATTGGTTTTCAACAAGGGTGCCAGGACCATTCAATGGGGAAAAAACTTCCTCTTCAGCAAACTGGGTAGCCACATGCAAAAGAATGAAGCTGGACCTCCACCATCACACCACCTACAAAATTAAAATAGATCAACGGCCTAAATGTAAGACCTAACACTATAAAACTCTTTAGAAGAGAATACAGGGTAAGTCTTCACGATCTTGAATTTTTTTCTATCATTTTTTAAAACTTTCTGGTTTTTTTCAGAATAACTATTTTATTTATATTAAAAATACTAAATGCAGGGACTTTGCTGGTAGCGCAGTGGTTAAGAATCCCCCTGCCAATGCAGGGGACACGGGTTTGAGCCCTGGTCCAGGAAGATCCCACATGCTGCAAAGCAACTAAGCCCGTGCGCCACAACTACAGAGCCTGCGCTCTACAGCCTGCGAGCCACAACTAATGAAGCCCGTGTGCCACAATTACTGGAGCCCGTGCGCCTAGAGACAATGCTCTGCAACAAGAGAAGCCACCGCAATGAGAAGCCCACGCACCGCAACAAAGAGTAGGCCCTGCTCGCTGCAGCTAGAGAAAGCCCGCGCACAGCAATGAAGACCCAACGCAGCCAAAAATAAAATTAAAATTAAATTTTTTAAAAAACCTTAAAAGAACTCCTAAATGCAGACATGTAGATATTCTTAGTGTGTGACCTTTTTTTTAATTGGAGCATAATTGCTTTACAATGTTGTGTTAGTGTCTGCTGTAGAACACAGTGAATCAGCTGTATGTATACATAGAGTCCCTTCCTCTTGAGCCTCCCTCCCGCCCCAAAAGTTTTTATTTTATCCTGGAGTATAGTTGATTAACAATGTTGCGTTAGTTTCAGATGTACAGCAAAGTGATTCAGTTATACATATACATGTATATTCTTTTTCAAATTCTTCTCCAATTTAGGTTGTTATATAATATTGAGAATTCCCTGTGCTATACAGTAGGTCCATGTTGGTTATCCATTTTAAATATAGCAGTGTGTAGATATGACCTTGAATTTGAAAATGGATTCTCAAATAGGATACCAAAAGAATGATCAATAAAAGAAAAAAATTGGTAAATTGGACTTCATCAAAATTAAAAGCTTTTGTGCATTTGGAAATTCCCTGGCGGTCCAGTGGTTAGGACTCCGAGCTTCCACTGCAGGGGTCTTGGGTCCGATCCCGGTCAGGGAACTAAAATCCCACATGCCGGGCAGAGACGCCAAAAAAACAAATTAATTAAATTAAATTTTTTTAAAAAAGCTTTTGTGCATTAAAGGATATTATCCAAAAAGTGAAGAGACGACCAACAGAATGGGAGGAAATATTTACAAATCATATATCTGATAAAGGTCTGCTAATCAGAATATATACAGAACTCTTACCTAACAGAAAGACAAACAACCCAACTAAAAAATGCACAGAGGACTAGACTGGGTGAATAGATACTTTTCCAAAGAGCACATACAGATGGCCAACAGCACATGAAACGATGCTCAACGTCATTAGTAATTACAGAAACGCAAATCAAAACCACAACGAGGCACCAGTTCACACCTACTAGGATAACTATACAGGACTTTAAAAAAACTAATAATAACGAGTATTGGTGAGGATTTGCAGAAATGGGTACCCTCACCCATTGCTGGTGGGAAGGTAACATGGTGCGCTTGATGCGGCAAACAGTTTGGCTCTTCCTCAAATAGTTAAACATAGAATGACCAGCAATCCCACTCTTAGGGAAATACTCAGTTGAAAACAGGCACTCAAACAAATACTTGAGCACACGTGTTCGCGGCAGCACTACTCACGAGGGCCAAAAGGTGGAAGCAACCCAAATGCCCATCAACAGATGAAGGATAATCGAAGTGTGGTCCGTCTATCCAGTGGAGTATTATTCAGCCACATAGGGATGCAGCCCTGACACAGGCCACACCAAGAAGGAAACTCTAACACATTAGTCTGAGTGAAAGAGCCAGACACAAAGTATTACATATTGATGATTCCATGTATATGAAATGAAATATCTAGAACGGATAAATCCAGGGGCCTAGAGGGAGAGCAGCTGGAAACTGCTAATGGGTGGGGGTCTCCTTTTGGGGAGGTGACATTTGTGAGCTAGTTACTGGTGGTGTCGGACGTCATTGTGAATGTGCGAAACACCACTGAATCATACACATTGAAATGGTTAATTTTATGTCCTGTGAATTTCACCTAAATTAACAATAAATAATGGAGGGTTTTTTAAAATAAATTTATTTATTTTATTTTTGGCCACGTTGGGTCTTCGTTGCTGTGCGTGGGCTTTCTCTAGTTGTGGCGAGCGGGGGCTACTTTTCTTTGCGGTGCACGGGCTTCTCATTGCGGTGGCTTCTCTTGTTGTGGAGCACGGGCTCTAGGCGCACGGGCTCAGTAGTTGTGGCACACGGGCTCAGTAGTTGTGGCGCACGGGCTTAGTTGCTCCGTGGCACGTGGGATCTTCCCCGACCAGGGCTCGAACCCGTGTCCCCAACATTGGCAGGTGGATTCTTAACCACTACGCCACCAGGGAAGCCCCAATGGAGGTATGTTAAAAGGACACAGGGGCTGATTGAAATAGTTCCCAAAGGCCGAGCTTGGACAATTTGAGCCACAAAATAAATAATGATAATACAGGACTATATAACCCATAGAATAAGTTAAATATCTAAGATTCTATACTGATATAAATAATTGAATAAATAAGTAAATGGGAGAGAAGGCACAGCTCTTCCTTAACTGAAAAACTCTAACTAATAAATATGGAAGGAATGAGAGAAATTGAAAACACCATTAGACAAACACCACAGTGATCACTGTAGGCGAGACCCATGGGTAGATGCTGAAATTAGTGTTGAGGGCGTGTGATGAGAAAGAGGATGTTTTCAGAATCTCCCCGCTAGATATTTATTGATTACTAAGAGAAAAACAGTGACTTTACCATGGAGAAATGCACCTTACCCTGGCATCAAGGTTAACGTCACTGGCCATGAGACAGATGGATGCTGTGTTGTCCCCGATACAATGCCGGAGGACACATCGCCTCTTGCCAAAATGTATGACTTCATTCTAATCCAGAGAAAACATCAGACACGTCCAAATTAAGGGGCATTCAACAAAAGAGCTGACCGATGCCCTGCAAAAGTGTCAAGGTCACAGTAAACAGGCAAACACTGAAGACCCAGCACTGACGGGGGTGGACAAAGGAGCCATGACAACCAAACACAACGTGGGTCCGGGGGCAAAGGCATAGTGGGAAAGTGGCCAACATCTGAATAAGTCCTATAGTTACTAGTGTGGTGTCAAAGGTAGCTGCCTGCTTTTCAGAATTGTTCTAAGGCTGTGTTAGTTGTGAACATTGGGAGGACCTGGATGGAGGGTATATGGGAACTCTCTGTACTAATTTTTCAACTTTTCTGAAATCTTAAAGTATTTCAAAATAAAAAGTTGCACACACACAATGGGATATCACTACCCACTCACGAACTTTAAAGAGACTGAAAATACCTAGTGTTGGCCAGGATGTTGGCCAGGAGCAACTAGAGGTTTCACACCTTGCCGGCAGAAATATAAAATATATAAACTATAAAACAGCCACCGAGGAATATGATCTGGCCGACGTGGCAGGGTCAATCATATTCCTTACCCCATGCCCCGTAAATTCCACCACACCCAAGTCTTCACCTAAGATGAAGATACACAGCCACACAAACCTGAACGTGCACATTGGCAACAAGCGGCCCATCCAAGACTGGCCAACCCTGCCGGGCATGCAGCCTGGGATGACTCACAGCTGTGCGGCGGGGTGCTGCCCGGTGATACAAGGCAGCGAACAGCCGAAGGGTCTGGACATCCTTACGCTGAGTGAACAAGCCCGACACAGAGGAGGATGGACAGTGCGATTCCATTCGCGTGAAGTCCAAGAACAGGCAAGGCTCCAGCGAGTGGAGTGGGCAGGGAGGGCGTGCCAGGGCTCTGTGGGAGGTGGGTGGTGCAGCTGCCCATTCGTCGAGATTCATCCAACTGTACTCTAAAAATGGAGGCTCCTTACTTAGAAAACCATAAGACTCTGAGCTTCCTCTGCAGGGGGCGTGGGTTCGATCTCTGGACTGGGAACTAAGATCCCGCAGGCATGCCAAACGGTGTGGCCAAAAAGAAAGAAAGAAAAAATTAACACAACATTGTCAATAAACTGTACTTGAATAAAATAAATTTTAAAAACAAGCAAGAACACCCAGAAGACTTCTGGAAAGTGAAAGTCCTGAAGGGTTACTCGCCTTAGCGGCGGGTAGAGCGTATCCAGACCTGGATAATTAGAACGGGGTGGGGCAGTCTGAGAGCGGAACAGAGCAGGACATCCTGTGGAACTCTCATGCACAGAGCGGCTCATAAGTCCCCGGGGAAAGGGGACCATGTGAGGAATGCAGCTGAATCCGGAGCAAGTCCCAGTTTGACCAAAATTAGACACAGAATAAACAGAACCATGGAAGGACTGGGGGAACCAAAGGAGAATCCCTCCTTAACCTCAGGCCTGGGAAGATTTTTGTCAACATGACCCCAAAGCCAGAGCTGATAAATAAAGGGTGCTAGTTTTTCCACGTAAAAATCAAGAATTTTTGCCTCACAAGCAAGGCCAGAAGGCCCCAATCTGGGAGAGCTATGTGCAACTTACATTATAGACGAAAGGCTGAGCAACACACATTGGGAAGACGGAGAGAACACAGGTCCAGGACCTAAAGGGACGGAAAAAGAGGAGGTTAAAAAGGTGACAGTCCGTGTACTTCTTTTTTTTTTTTTTTTTAACATCTTCATTGGGGTATAATTGCTTTACAATGGTGTGTTACTTTCTGCTTTATAACAAAGTGAATCAGTTATACATGTACATATGTTCCCATATCTCTTCCCTCTTGCGTCTCCCTCCCTCCCATCCTCCCTATCCCACCCCTCCAGGCGGTCACAAAGCACGGAGCCGATATCCCTGTGCCATGCGGCTGCTTCCCACTAGCTCTCTACCTTAGGTTTGTTAGTGTATATATGTCCATGCCTCTCTCTCGCCCTGTCACAGCTCGCCCTTCCCCCTCCCCATATCCTCAAGTCCGTTCTCCAGTAGGTCTGTGTCTTTATTCCTGTCTTACCCCTAGGTTCTTCATGACATTTTCTTTTTCTTAAATTCCCTATATATGTGTTAGCATACGGTATTTGTCCTTTTCTTTCTGACTTACTTCACTCGTGTACTTCTTTAGGCCAGGACCCCGACACCTCCCGGACGCTGGAAGCGCGGGGTCCGCGGGGCAGCAGTTCACCTCGCGGCCGGCAGGTGGCGGTGCCGCCAGGCCCGCCGGGCCGCAGCCGCGCGCCCCCTTCCGGACGCGCCTGGAGGCACTGGGCCGGGGCTCCTGCAGGTGCCGGAGGAAGGCGCCCCTCCCCGGCGATGCCGGCGGTTGCTGAAGACGCTAGACGCCGAACCCAAGGCTGGTTCTCCATCCACGGGCGCTGCCACACAACCTCCACGTGCACCCCTCAGGCTAGAGGGGGAGCATTTACTAGGCTGCCACTGTGAACGCGGGGTGCGGGTACAGCCCCATCCTCCGGGGCGCGAAGCTGCCTGTGCAGGGAACCAGAGCCGCGGACCACGGCGGGGCCTGGGGCTGGGGCAGGAGGGAGCCGGTTCACCCAACACACTGTTATAGCGAGTTATAGCCAGGTCGGCCCCTGACAAAAATAAATCAACGATTAGGAAGGAAGAGCCTCATTTTCAGCAACGAGGTGTTTTCTATCACTCGAAAGGCCTTCTCAATGAAACGAAGGAAAATCGTTTGGATTTTGGAATGGAAAACGATGTAAAATACAGAAAGCGTCATTTTGAATGCATGACCGAGCTGAGAGAAAGGTCAGGAGGGAAACAGCAACCCCAAATGCAGAAAAACCGGGAGCATAAGAGGGGGCCGAGCCCCAGGACGTGCCGCTTGGAGGGGAGGTGGGCAGGGACGGGGGCCAGGCAGGGAGGGGTGGGCGGGAGGAGGGGGCGTGGTCAGCTGCCGGTGGGGGAGGGGTGCAGCTGAGGACACTGCTGGGCTTAGCGTGGCTGAGGGGGTGCGGGGGGCATTCTGTATTCTTTCCCATTTCTCCCAACCCAGCGGGCCCAACACTTTAAAATAACTACGTCACAAGTGACTGGATTCTGCCTGTGTAGCCGGCGTGGCTGCAGGTTTACAGAAGAAGGAGCTGGGGACACAGAGTGAACAGAACAGACAGCCCGAGCCAACACAGAAGTGTGTCCTGGGAGAGTAATGTTAACGATAATGATTTCAAGAAAAAACAGCACATTAGTGTGAAAGGAAATTGACTTTCGACTCCAAGTGAGGCAACCAACAAAATTATGAGATTTAGCATAACTTTTTGCACAAAGGAAGGAGAAGGAATTCCAGAGGAAGGAAGGAAGGAATTCCAGAGCTTTCTTCTGGCTTCACAAAGAAATTGCACAGGTGCCCTTCTGAAAAGAGAGATGTTGACTTATTAGTTTTGTTTTTTGATTTTTTAAAATCCCACAGCATTTGTTGTCATCTGACATACGGGTGATCAAAACAAGATGAATAAATGTTTCAAACCTAAGTATCCATTGCCAGAGGAATGGATAAAGAAGATGTGGTATATATACACAATGGAATATTACTCAGCCATAAAAACGACTGAAATTCTGCCATTTGCAACAACATGGATGGACCTAGAGATTATTATGCTTAGTGAAATAAGTCAGACAGGAAAAGATAAATACTGTATGTTATCACTTATATGTGGAATCTGTTTTTTGGCCACACCACGCGTCTTGTGGGATCTTAGTTCCCCCACCAGGGATCGAACCCAGGCCCTGGCAGTGAAAGTGGCAAGTCCTAACCATTGGACCACCAGGGAATTCCCTATATGTGGAATCTTAAAAATAAAACAAACTAGTGAATATAACAAAATGGAATCAGACTCACATATACGAGAACAAACTGATGGTTACCAGTGGGAAGAGGAGAGGGAGAAGGACAAGATAGGGGTATGGGATTAACAGATGCAAACTCCTGTGTATAAAATAGATAAGCAACCAGGATTCACTGTTTAGCACAGGGAAATATAGCCATTATTTGGTAATAACTTTATTTAATTTTAAAAAATATATTTATTTATTTACTTATTTGGCTGTGCCAGGTCTTAGTTGCAGCACGTGGGATCTTTAGTTGCAGCATGCGAACTCTTAGTTGCGGCGTGTGGGATCTAGTTCCCTGACCAGGGATGAAACCTGCGCCCCCTGCATTGGGAGTGTGGAATGTGGAGTCTTACCCACTGGACCACCAGGGAAGTCCTGGTAATAACTTTATGTGGAGTATAATCTAGAAAAACGTTGAATCGCTATGTTGTACACCTGAAACTAATATAATATTGCAAATCAACTATGCAGCAATAAAATGAGCAATATGAATCAATGTTTCAGACACCTAAAAAAACTGTGTGGCCTTCCCGACAATTTCTCCCTTCGCTGCTAAGTTCTGGTTGGAGACACTTTGGAGCAGTGATATCATCAGCTTCTAGCGTGATCCACCCTGTTGTTTCCTTGACTTTGTTTTCGAATGAATTTCTTCTGCATCACGTAATACGAGGTTCATACACTCATCAAAACCAACAGGTCAGGGGGCTTCCCTGGTGCTGCAGTGGTTAAGAATCTGCCTGTCAATGCAGGGCTCACGGGTTCAAGCCCTGGTCCGGGAAGATCCCACATGCCGCAGAGGAACGAAGCCCGTGCACCACAACTACTGAGCCTGCGCTCTAGAGCCCACGAACCACAACTACTGAGCCCACGTGCCACAACTACTGAAGCCCGCGTGCCTAGAGCCCGTTCTCCGCAACAAAAGAAGCCACCGCAATGAGAAGCCCATGCACCACAACAAAGAGTAGCCTCCGCTGGCCACAACTTGAGAAAGCCCATGTGCAGCAATGGAGATCCAATGCAGCCAAAAATAAATAAATAAATAAATAAATAAACAGGTCAGGGACTTCCCTGGTGGTGCAGTGGTTAAGAATCTGCCTGCCAGTGCAAGGGACACGGGTTCGAGCCCTCGTCCGGGAAGCTCCCACATGCTGCGGAGCAACTAAGCCCATGTGCCACGACTACTGAGGCCCATGTGCCTAGAGCCCGTGCTCCGCAACAAGAGAAGCCACCGCAGTGAGAAGCCCGCGCACCGCAACGAAGAGTAGCTCCCGCTCGCCACAACTAGAGAAAGCCCGCGCACGGCAACGAAGACCCAATGCAGCCAAAAATAAATAAATTAATTTTTTAATAAAAACAGGTCAGCCCTCTACCGGCATATTCACTTGCTCCTCAAGCCACACCTGAAGCCAAGGTCTATTTTGCAAGAGTGAAGATAAGGTTGAGGGCTGCACTGTCACCTTTTTGGCCCTGGCCACAGAGCAGCGTGGGGGATGCCCATGAAGACCACGCGGACTCATCACACTGAGAGATGTCAATTCAGTGTTATCAGGGCAAAGACCCAATCAGGAGGCTGGATGTGGGGGTAGACGGGTCTACTCTTGGAAGTCCAGGGGTCAGAGGAGGCCCCTTTGTGCCAATTGCAGGCCCGGGGGCAGCCTTATAGCATTGGAAGGAGAACAGGGGAAGTTTATCCCCATTCTCCACACTAATTGGAGAGGAGAGACGTGTACATTCCCAGAGCCCGAATTTCTGAGGACACAGCAGAGCAGGGGCTCCTGAGACGCCCTGTCACTGTCCCTCCGGATCCATCTCCCCCAGGAGCTGGGAACTAAGCAGGGCAGGATGCTGGAACGCCCCGGTTCACCTTCCAGAAAGACAGGCCTGCAGAGATTAGGGAAGGGCAAAATCGACCCTTTCTAAACACAAATGGGGCGTGGTGAGCGATACATTTTTCTTCCACATTAAGAGTGAAAAAGAAGATGATTACATATGCAGCGGAAACGAGAGGACTGTGGACATTTTTATGCTGATACATGTGAAAACGTAAACAAGACGGGCAATTTCCTAGGGCGTCTGGGCAGCTTTCAGTCAGTAAAGTGGCCTGAGACGAGGTGGGCAGGGGCCTGGCTGATGAGGGCCAGCAGAGCTGCAGATGCCCTGAGCCCAGGCTGATCAGCAAGGCCCAGCCCTCATCCAGCCTTCTTGAGGCCCTTGGCCACCACTGGCGACATGAGGGCATCTGTACAAAAGCAGAAACGGGCCAGAGGGGATCTGAGTGACCTCACACATGGGCCTCCTCTCCGGCCCTTGGAAACAACACAGCAGATTCTACTCTCTGCTCACCACTTTTTTTTGCTCAATTCAATGAATTTTCAGCAAAAGCTATCATGTTGCCGAGGCCTGCGCTGATCTGTACTGTGAGGAGGGCGGGAAGGGAGGGAGGGACCCACCGATAGCCCTGTAGGTCCCTCCACAGGGAAGACCCCCGGCTGGGACCTGCCCCGTGTCCCAGCCTCGTGGACCCCCTGAGCCTCAGTTTCTGCCCCTGCCTGCTGCCCAGCTCGTTGTCAGGCGTCCCCTGGTACTACTGGTTCCTGGCTCATCTATACTAGGGAGGGAAGGGAGCCAGGTCCCAGGCCAGGTCCTGTCCTGCGTGTCCTGGGAGCCTCGGGCACAGGGTCTGCCCCTTACGGCCCACAGCATGCTGTACTCTGACAGAGCTGCTGGGGGCCCCGAGAAGCCAGCCACCCTGAGCTCCGAGCTGCGCAGGCAGATCCTGGCGGGGCCCTGGAGACAAGGACCTTCCTCTCCTGAGTCTGCAGGTGAGAAAACAGATGCCAGCCTCCTGCCCACTCTGCCCTGGGGACATGCCTGCAAACGCCCAGGGCATCTCTGTCCTCAGGGAGCAGAGAAGCAGGGATGTCTGGGCAGGAAAACAGTGGGGGCTGGGTGCCCACCTGTCCCCTCTGCCCCGGCCGCCTCACTGCAGATGCAAAGCAGGCAGTGAGTTGTATGAAGGCTCTCAGCGTGCACTGGGAGGGGGGCCTGGGGCACCCAGGCACCCAGGCAGTCTCTCTCTGGTGTCCCCTCTGCTCCCCCTCCCCTCACAGGGCATGGGGTGCAGGTCGCCCCCCTCAGCTTCACCTACCGGGGATGGGGCACTGGAGCCCTGAGGCCACATAGCGGGCCGAGCCGTCCAGCCAGCGGCTGGAGGCAACTCCAGGTCCCGCAGGTGAGAAAAGCAGCCCCACAGAGACCAACCTGAGCTTGACGACCCGCTTCTCAGAGCCCAGCTCCGCCAAGAGGGGAGTGCTGCGCCCCGAAAAGGCCCCCTTCCCCGGATGTCCGGCCGCCCCCCAAACCGCCTGGTCCTCTGCGGTGTGAGCAAGGCTGGCCTGCGGGAAGAGAGGACCCTCGGCAGCCGGAGACGCAAAGGCAGCAGAGGGGGTGGTTCCTGGCCCCTGAGGACACCGTGAACGCCAAGGCCGCCGGGAGGGGCCAAGGACGAGCTGCCGCCCCGAAGCCTCTCCTTTTCAAACAGCCCACACAGTGGTCACCCGCGTGTCCCCGTAACCTCCGTGCTCAGGGTCCGAGCGGCCCAACACCAGCTTCTTTCTCCCAGCCCGGATGGGCTGGGGGGGATCACCTTGTCTGGAGGCAGGGGGTTCCCTGGAAGTTGCTGTTGTCGCTTCAGGCTGGTCCAACCTCCCCTGCTGGGCAGAACCATTTCCCACAGGTCCTGGAGCCCGGACCCCCGCCAGTGAGATGCCACCTGGGTGAAGTCACCTGTACGCCCCCTCCCCGAGTCGGGGGGGGGGGGCTACAGGGATGCCGGGGGCGGCCAGCAGCCTGCTGGGCTCGGGCAGCAGGCAGGGTTTGGAGAGGGTGAAGGCCATGGAGGCTTCTGCGGACACACTTTGACAGTCTGAAGCCTCCAAGCAGGAAGCCCAGAAGCCAACACCGTCTGACATTGACTTTTCTTTTATTTGTGGTTGTGATATGATGTTTCCTGCAAAGGGATTTAAAGAAAACGTCCAGGAAATAACCACACAGCTGGTGACCTCCGGAAAGTGGCCCTTCAGACAGGGAAGTGTGTCCTAGCCGGGCCTGCGGGAGCTGGATGGAGGCCTCTCCCCTCCTTGCCCGCCCCATGCTCAGGGCCAGCCGCAGCTGGACCTCCCAACGTCGAGTGCCCGCTTGCTCACCCAACAGGAGACCCGGGGAACCACGTTTTCGTTGCACAGAAATGGTTTCTCCTTCCTTGTGGTCTCTGCCTCACCTTGCTGGCCCCTTGCAGGAAGCTGAGCCCTGGGGTTCAGTCTGTGTCCACAGTCCACAGCTGGGGAAGGGGGCGGGCCTCTGGACCCCAGCCAGGGTGGGGGGCGGGTGGGGCTGGGGGAAGATGCTCAGGTCTTCAGGGAGGGGATGTTAGGCAGAGGGAGTGACCTGGGGGTTCTAGGAAAGGGAAGGGGTCAGGGTGGAGGGGTGGGAGGTGGAGTTGGCAAGGTCAGCGGGGCCGGCAGGCCACGTGCTGGGTGGGCCTCTGAGTTGCAATGGTCAGACAGCTGGTGTCCCAGTGTCTGCACAGAGGGGCTTTCCTGGCCCCTGTGCCTTTGAAGTCCAGGGGCGGGCTTGCTTCAGGCAATGTTGGATCCAGACACTCGGTGCAAATACTCTGGCAGGTTTCTTTTTTTCCTTTTTTAAAAAAAATTTTTATATTTATTTATTTATTTGGCTGCGTTGGGTCTTAGTTGCGGCATGCGGGATCTTCCGTTGCGGTGCGTCGGCTTCTCTCTAGTTGTGGCTCGCAGGCTTAGTAGTTGCGGTGTGCAGGCTTAGTTGCCCTGTGGCACGTGGGATCTTAGTTTCCCGACCAGGGATCGAATCCGCGTGCCCTGCATCGGAAGGCAGATTCTTAACCACAGCACCACCAGGGAAGTCCTTCTGGCAGGTTTCTTGCCTCCCTCAGGGGATGGCTTCATTCTCTGACCAGCTCTTCCCCTGAGATACCTTTCGATCAGCAGCTGGACGTCTACTTCTGCCAGTAGAGCAACCACACTTTCCTGTAAGCTTCGGCAAAGGCCTTGAGGCCAAGGGGACGGTCTGACTGGCCAGGCCTGGGTGCTCCGGCAGCCCCTGGGCGAGGTGGGTGAGCCCACCCAAAGCCCCACAGCCTGAGAGCAGAGAATAGAGGCCCCCAAAGGGAAGTGGAGGCGCTGGCACTGGGAGTCAGGACAAGCGTGGGGCAGGGAGGTGCCACCCGCCCGCGACGTGGTGTGGGGAGTGGGGGCACTGGGTTTGCCTTCACCTCACGTGTTGGTCCCTCTCTGTCTGCTGCCCCTCCCCTGTCTTCACTCCAGCCTGGCTGTGCCCAGCACTGGCTTCCGTGTCTGCACAGCCGGGGCTCCATCCTCTGGTTTCCAGTGCAATTGCCTAGGAAGCTGGCTCCAGCCAGAAGGAGGGTCTCTGCGCAGTGAGGGAGCTACCCTGGTGGGTGGGCAGCAGCTTAAAGGTGGGCCATCTGGTCTTTGAGGTCTTGCCCACGTGCCCTTTCCGGTGGGAGGGAGGCCACTCGTGCCACGCTCGGCTCCCTGGGGAAGGTGGACACTGACCTTGACTTCCCCCTCACCTTCCCTAATGGGGCAGGAGCGACAGCAGCCCCAGATGCTCCTGCAAACCCCATTAGCTCCTACTTCTGGGCAGGGAGCTGTCGGGGGCTCTGGCTAGGGGATCTCAGGGCTGGTAGGTCCAGGATCTGAGATGGGCTGTCTCTATGGGGCCAGGGGAAGGGGCCCAGGATCCATCCACCTTCCTCAGAGGCTGTGGCTGGTGGCAGAGGGAGCTCCAGCCCCTCCACAGAGCTAAGCCCTGGTACTGGGCCTTCAGAGGACAACAGACGGCGACGCCACTGGCAGGGGCAGCTGCAGAGGTGGGTATGGGGCCTGATGTGGGGTGAAGGGTGGGGGTCCCCCGTGATCTCTGGGGACAGTTTGCTTCACCAGCCCAGAACCCTCAGCTGGGAAGCAGAGCTTTCTCACATCTGCCCTCCCCAATCCTGCGGCAGCTCAGCAGATCCTGCACAGGGACACGTAGGGCACGGCCCTCCCCCTCCCCTCCCCTGCTCTTTGCCCAAAGATGCCCTGCACAGAGAAAATGCCCAGGTGGGGGAGCAGCAAAGCTGGCAACGCCATGCCTGGCCCTTCCTCCTAGCCAGGAGCTGCCAGACCAGGAAGAGCTCAGCCTGGTGAGCCCCCAGCCCCCGAACAGGCTAAGGGCATGGGTATCAGGCTCCGCAGGGAGGCCTCAGGCTGGATCTAACTGGATTCTCTCCCCTACCCGCCACCAGCTGCAAAAGCTCTGAACAGTCCCGTTTCTGCCCAGCTCCTCTCTGGAGTGGGCAGGTGGAATGGTCACCTGGCTGCTCTCTGGCCCAGAAGACCTGGCAGTGGAGACCTGGGCCACCATAGAGCATGGTACCCTCTGACCACTGTCCCATCCCTACCCCTCGGGCAGAGCGGCCGCAGCGACCTCAGCTTCCCCGGGAAACCGGTGTGAGAAAGCTGGTCGAGGCCCCAGGGAGCTCGGGGTGAGGACGCGGGGTCCCTGGATCACTGTCACTTTCTGCCCCCTGAGTCCCCCACAAAGCTGGGCAGGAGTCTGAGCCCAGGGCCCTCCCTGCCGGGGGAGGGGGTAGAAGGCAGGGGCAGGGCCAGGGGTGCCTCTCTCCAAACCTTCGCCCCCAGGCCTCCCCCACTAGGTGCAGCGGCCTGGGGAGACCCTGCTCGGGGTCTCAGGGAGCTGCAGAGGCCTGGTGTTGGGGGCAGGGTCTTCTGGCCGGTGTGCTGGGTCTGGGTAGGGGGCCGCTGACCCTCGGCTTCAGGCTCTGGTAGAGGGCTTGCGATCTGGTGCTGACCTGGAATTTGGGGGGATGACCAGGAAATAGTGAGGCGGGGGTGGAGGTGGGGTGCTCCTTGGATGGGTGTATGGGGACCAAGGACTCAGTGAGTGTTGCAGCCCACCTAGTCCCTCCTCTCTCTCCCCCAGATGAGAACAGCACCTGGAAGTGGCTGCCGGGAAACTACAGTCCACAGGACAGTTGCCAGGGACCCCTCCTCGCCTCCCTGCCCGGGGCTCAGAGGTGTGCTCCCTGCACATGGTGTGCTCCTTCACATCCAGTCATGTCAGGCAGGCCTGGCTGCGTGTCCCCCGGCCCTGGAGAGGCGTCTTGAGCACGGGACGGTTAGGCTGGAGGGGATGGAAGGCCTACGGTCTCAGACCTCCTGGACACCGGAGTGGGGGAAGGTATGTGTCCCTCCTTCCCCGGGTAGTGATGCCCACCCGCTGCACCAGGTGGGCTTGTGGCGGGGCTGTTCCCTTTGTCCAGCCTTGGCCCTCTTCCCGGGCGATCCGGAGGGCTGCCCCAGGGCCATATCTGCGGGGAAGGCGGGGGAAGGATTAATTAGAGCCGAGAGTGGTCCACACTGTAGCTGCCTCTTTGGTGCGGAGTGAATAGTTTTCAGCAGAGGAAGTCTCATCTCTCTGGCGCCCCTCCCAGGTCGGCGCTGTCCACTTCTAAATGAGCAGAAGCCCTGAGGGCGGAGGAGTTTCCGTCCTCACCCCCTCCAGGTCACGGCAGATGGTACCCTTTCTTTGCCGGTCCCCACCGCGGGTGTGGGATGGGGCGGCGTGAAGCCGCGCGCGCTCGCTCCAGGCCGCTGCTCCCCACCATCTGGAGGCACGGCATCCTTGCCAGGTGTGGCCAAGGAGAGTCGCGAAGCTGCCCCCGGGTGCCACGACTCGAGACCCCAGCCCGCCGCGGACCACTGGAAAGCCCGGAAAAAGCCTGGCAGGGGAGGGGAAAAGGCAGGCCTCCGAAGGGCGCTCACACGGCGAGAGGCCGAGGGGCACAGCCGCCCCGGCGGCGCCGGACCCCTGCCGACCCGCGCGGCCACCCCTCTCCTTCGAGATCCGCCCTCCGGGGGGGCCGCGGCCCGGCGAGAGTTAAGGGGGGCGGGGCGGGGGTGGCCCCGCCTCCGCCGCCGCGCCGGGTCCGAGCGCGCACGGGGCGCGGGGGCGGGTCGGAGCGGGCGGCGGCGGAGGGCGCGGCGAGCCGGGCGAGCGCGGGGAGCGGCGGCGCGGCCGGCGTGACCCACTGCCCGCGCCCGTGCGCCCCCGAGCCCGCGCCCCGCCGCCGCCCGGCCCAGTCGCAGGATGCGCGCTCCACTGCTGCTGCTGCTGCTGCTGCTGGCCGCCTGCGCGCCGCCGCCCTGCGCCGCGGCCGCCCCGACGCCGCCGGGCTGGGAGCCGTCGGCAGACGCGCCCTGGTGCCCCTACAAGGTGCTGCCCGAGGGCCCCGAGGCGGGCGGCGGGCGCCTGTGCTTCCGCAGCCCGGCGCGCGGCTTCCGCTGCCAGGCGCCCGCCTGCGCGGCGCACGCCTCGGCCGGCCGCTCGCTGCGCGCCAGCGTCCTGCGCAACCGCAGCGTGCTACTGCAGTGGCGCCTGGCGCCGGCCGAGGCGCGCCGCGTGCGCGCCTTCGCGCTCAACTGCTCGTGGCGCGGCGCCTACACGCGCTTCCCGTGCGAGCGCGTGCTGCTCGGCGCCTCCTGCCGCGACTACCTGCTGCCCGACGTGCACGACGGCGTGCGCTACCGCCTGTGCTTGCAGTCGCTGCCGCTGCGCGCCGAGCCCGCCGTCGCCTCGGAGCCCGCCGTCGTCCCGGAGCCTGCCGCGTCCGCCGAGTGCGTGGAGTTCGCCGCCGAGCCGGCCGGCATGCGGGAGATCGTTGTGGCCATGACGGCGGTGGGCGGCTCCATCTGCGTCATGCTCGTGGTTATCTGCCTACTCGTGGCCTACATCACGGAGAACCTCATGCACCCGGCCTTCGGGCGCCCGGGCCTGCGCCGGCAGCCCTGAAGTGCGAGGCGCCCGCCAGACCGGGCTCTGCCTGCCCGGCTAGGGTGCGGGAGGCCCCAGGCCCTTGGCCCGCTCTCCCCTCCCCGCTCTCGCTCCATCCTGAGGATCTCCACGCAGGGCCTGCTGGAGATAGATGGGGCACCGGCCGGCCCTTCCCAGAGCCTTGGAATCACCGCACGACCTTTCCAGCTGAGCAGCCGCCTCCCAAACTCCAGCTCGGGACTGGCCCTTGGGCCTGAGCGGAGATGCCAGCCGCGTGCAGGGCTCTCCCCGCTCTCCAGAGCCCTTGGGGGGAACCGTCAGAGCACAGAGACCCTCTTCGCAAGAGCCATTGGCACCCCCGGGCCGACGCCCTGCGCCTCCAGCCTGTGACGAGTGGGAAAAAACCAGGCTGTCGTTATGGCTTGGTCACTGTGTGCTTTTCCGACTCAAGGGGGCCACTTGGAGCCTGTCCTCTCCCCGCCCCACCCCAATGGGCTTAGGTAGTTCGTGCCTTAGTATCTCGGGCCCACTGCGGGAGCCAGCCACCCTTCCAGTGCTGTCCAAGAGGGTCTGTGGCCCCGATGCTGGCAGCTTGTGCGTGCTTCTGGCCAGAGCCCCCCTGGGGACCCTCCCTTCAAGCTTTGCAGGAGCATCCAGTTTGGGTAAGAAGCGTCCTGCGGTGTTTCCCTGTGTGGGCATTTGACAAGTTGGGAGCCGTGACTTAGCTCGGCAGGCGGCCCAGCGTCCAGCTGTTGTTTCCGGGGGTGAGTGTCCCCTGACCTCGGTGGGAGCTGGCAGTTCACCAGGGCTGGGCTCCCTCCCCTTCCTTTTGTGTGTCTGGTGAGGACTTTCCATGGGGACTGGGGGTCTGAAAGAGCAGTGCCGTATGCAGAGGGTGAAGGTTAGATGCCAACTTGCCCAGCTGGACCTTCCACTGTGATCTGGACCCCAAGCCTCAACCACGGCATGACGGACAGCACCACGCCACCCCATCCCCGAGCCAGGGGCCAGCTGCCCCGGATCTGGCTGGGTGCTGCCCCCTGCCCTCCCACCCGCTCGCCGTGGACCGAAGGCTGGCCTTGCCCCTCTCCGGGCAGACCTGAGCGTCTTGGCCGAGGTTCCCTCCTGTGCCAGCCACCTGACGATGCTGGGCGCTGGGAGGGGCGAAGCATGGCTCGCCCGGCTCTGCCTGAGCCCCCGACTGTGGCTGTCCTGGGCCCGACACATCTGGAGTCACTGTGGCGAACTCCCCCTCCCCCAGCAGCCTGGCTGGTGCCCCTGCAGCGCCCGCTCCCTGCCTCTGTCCTTGCTCTGCCCGCCCCTGGCGTGGCACTGGGGGGCGTGGGCCTGGCGCCAGTGTCTAAATGTCCGTCGTTCTTAGACCCAAACCACCGTCTTGTGTGCTTACTCGGGGGGAGAGAAGGGGGAGGGGGAGAGTTGAACCCCTTTTTCCCAGCTCCTCAGGCGCCAGTCCAGTGGTTGGCCCTGGGCCCTTTGCAGGTCACGTGGGGTTAGCCCAGGCCGGGAGCACAGGCACCCTGCCCTTGCGGCTTGTGGCAGAGGGACAGGCAGGGTGTATCTCGGCTGGCCTGTCCACCCTCAGAGCTTGGACAAGCATCTTCTCCGGGGCCTGCCCCGTGGGGCGGGGCTGGGGAGTGGCACCTGCCGCAGTTGGAAATAGCCCCGCCTCAGGAATGACCCGTGTGAGCTGTGACAGGCAGCAGTGAGGCGGCTCCAGAAGGGCCCCCTCCCCGGCCCGGGCATCCCCACGCGGTGCTAGAGCTGGGCGGGTGGGGGCCAGAGGACGGACCTGGGGCCCCTGTGCGTGGCGCATACTGTGTCACCCCCTGCATTCCCTACTGGGCCTCCCGCACCTGGGCTAGGCTGTCCTTGAGATCCTGGAGCCGGCTGTGACCCTGAGGGGCAAACAGCTGGGGGCGGGCCATGCTCTGAGGAGTGACTCATCCCCCCTCCCGCCAAGGGGGCGGGGTGCAGTGAAGTGTCTAGACAGCCAGCAGGAGTGGAAGGGGTTCCAATCCCTCCAGCCTGGCTCCCTGGGGGACCTTTTCCTCTTGCAGCTCTAGGCCACCCGTGACAGGCGCTCAGGTGTCTTCCACAAGGGTGGGGCTGGCAGCCCTGGTCCCAGGCCCTGGTGCCCTGCTGTCCATCCTCTAGCTCCTGTGTGCAGCTGGGTTCACAACCGGCCACTGTGAAGTTCTTGGAGGCCTGCCCTGGGCCCTCCCCCCAGCCGTGCACCTGATTTGGGGCCCTGTCCGTGGCCCTGACTGGGCTCACGCCAGCTAGAGCCACAGGCCTGTCCTACCCGCCGATTCTCGAGGCTGGTCAGCACTGACCCGCAGCCCTCTGCTCCAGAGATGCCTCTTCAGGGCTCTCTTCAAGGGCTTCTTGGAGGCCCAGGGTCCAGCCCAGCAGGGTCCAGTGGGGGAGCCCTGGCCTGGAGACGGCATGGAGCTGGTGTCCACGAGGAGCACTTCTGCTCCTGAACCGTTGCCACCCCTGAAAACTGCTTCCCCAGGTGGCCCTTCCATTCTGGGGGCGCGGGGACACCCAGGCTCCTCCCCTACGAGCCCCCAGTCCTCCATCCCCACCACGTCCTCGAGGAGGCCCCCCCCACCCCCAGTCGCGCTCTCTCTCTGACTCGTGGCTGGCGGGTAGACGTGCGGCTTCCCTGTGCCCTGGAGGTGGGGGTCCGGAGGCCTTGTCCCTCGGTCAAGACTTCGTCTTTCTCGTGGTGCCTGAAGGTAACTTCCTTAAGCTTATGATTTTCTGACGTGGAGTAGAAAGAACTGCTCTGATTCTAAAACACTGAAGGGTTGCCTGGGCTGTCAGCCTGGCCCTGCTTTCAAGAGCCATGCACCCTTTCAATGCCTCAGTCTCCTCGTCTGTGAAGTGGGAACAGTCATCGGACCTAACTCAGAGGCTTGTGTGGAGGCTTATGTGAGATCAGCCAGGCGGAGAAGCGTAAGTGGTCCGTGCTTGGTCCTGTCTGTGCCACGACTTGACGCGCACCCAGGCCGAGACAACCCCCGCCCACGGCTGCAGCCCTAGCCTGACCCTGCTCGGAACCCTGAGGTCCTTGAAATTCCGCCACCAGGCACACTCCCTGCTCACTCCCCAAAGCTGACCCACAGCTTGTGTTCCTCGCTCAGCCAGCAGGAGGGATTCATGGTCATTCTGTGGACGCATGCCCAATGCCCTGTGTGGCAGGCTCTGGGGGCCCAGCAGTGACACCGGAGGTAAGGTGCGGGCCGGCCGGCCTGCTCAGGCCCCTCCCCACGGCCCCCAGGGCAGCTGCTAACTCCCCAGGTCCCCCGGACATTCAGGCCTCCGGCCTCCGAGGAGAAGCTGGTTTCATCAGCGCTGGCTCGTGAGGACCTCACACTCCCAGGGGCCGCTAAGCCAGGGGGTGGGGGCGGACACACAAACGCGCAGGCAGCATGAGGTGCAATGGAGGAAACATTTCTCCACTGGGGCAGGGCTGTGGGGCTGGCGTTTCCCTGGTGATCTCAGGACTGGGGGACTGGGCTGTTGGAGCTGGTCTACAGGGACAGCCAGGGAGCTGCTGGAGACCCTGGCCCAGGGGATGGGCAGTTTGGCCCCTTCAGCCTGAGTCTAGAGAGTCCTGGGTCCCTGACACCCAGAGCCTCCTCCAGCCGCATCTCTCTGGGGACTGGAAGCGTGACCCCAGCAAGCGCCGGCCGAGAGGGGAGGAAGCGTCCACATCCCAGGGTGGGGTCAGGCTGCACCTTCTTAAGTCAGGAGCCCAAGGGCCACACACACACTGCCTCTTTCTTTCAAGGTCCCCCCAGATATCCCCCCTCCTTTAGAGATCTGTTATTTCATTTCTATGCTGTATCGGCTGTCTTTTCAAACTTTCATTTTTTCTAGTGACCTCAGTAAAATGTTCCCTCCATTTCTGATGCAGGGTGTTCTTTCGTAACTTTCGTTTTCCTAACTCTGTTTAGCTTATGATGAAATATTCAGTGAAAATGTCTGCTTGTTTTGGGGGCATGCCTTTCTGGCTGGTCTTCTCTACCTGCAGGGGTGTCAGCACGCTTCTTGTTTTCTTATGGAGAGTCTGGGTGGGAGTCACTCGCTGCTCTGTCCCCTTGGCCACATGTAACGAAGCTGGGTTTCCCTCGCTCTTAGGTGGGGAGTGGGTGGGCTGGGATAGCGTTCAGAACTTCCCAGCTCTGCTGTTAACCACTGCGTTGATTACGTGGCCTCACACGTCTGGGATCTGCCTTTCCTTCCCCTCCCCCACTTTTATCTGGACTGTCTCCTTCCTTTGTCTCACGTGTCTCTGTCCTGCTCAATTTGGATCCCAGCGCGACAGATTCTCCCCATGCCGTTCCCTTCTTCCCTCATGGCAACCACTCTGATGCTGTGCTGCTGGGCTTGTTTTTAATTTTTACTCAACACCGTGTCTTTGAGATTTATCCATGTTGCAGAATGCACAGATTTTTAATTGTTTCTGTTCATTGCATGCAATTTCTAGTGTGTGTCCACCAGGCTGACTTGTCCTCAGCCCTGAGGGTACACGGGTAACTGCAATGCTAATCACAGTGTCGCCATGAAAATGCCCATCCACATTCCTCAGGGACCCCTGTGAGGATTTCTCTAGGTGAGGGGCAATGGATCTTAGGGGTGTGTGTACCTAACCACCAATATTATCAGTTTGTCCTTAACGGCCAAAGCAGTCAGCACTCCCGCCAGCGGGGCAGGTAGGTTTCTACTTCCGCAACTTCTCACAAACACTGTGTATTGTTCGGTTTCGTAGCCTTTGCCCATCTGTTGGCTGTGTAGCAGTAACTGGATGTGATTTTAATTTGCTTTCTTCTGATCACTGGAGAGGCTGCACACCACTTACTATTCCTAGTAGCCATTTGAATTTCCCTGCTGAATAACTGCTTATTCATAATTTTTGTACATTTTCCCATTGCTGTGGCTTTTTCCTCTTGATTTTCAAGAGGTCCACAAATAGTGCTGTCCAACAGGACTTTCTGAAATAAGGAAAATGTTATCTGTGCTGTATTAGTTTCCTGGGGCTGCTATAACAAAACCACAAACTGGGTGTCTTGGAACAACAGAAATTTATTCTCTCGTGGTTCTGGAGGCTGGAGGTCCGAAATCAAGGTGTTGCCAGGGGTGGCTCCTTCTGGAGGCTCTGAGGGAACGTTTCACGCCCGTTTCACGCCTCTCTCCAGTGTCTGGTGTGGCCGGCAATCTTTGGGGCTCCCTGGCTAGCGGACACATGACTCCAATTTCCAAGGACGCCCCTGTTATGGCCTCCTCCTGTCTGTCTGTCTCCTCTGAGCCTCTGTGTCTGAATTTCCATCTCCTTTCTCTTATAAAGACACCACTCACTGTATTATTGCCCACTCTAATCCATTATAATTTTAAAGTATTTTATTTAGTTATCTATTTATTTGGTTACACCAGGTCTTAGTTGTGGCTCACCAGCTCCTTAGTTGTGGCATGTGAACTCTTAGTTGCGGCATGCATGTGGGATCTAGTTCCCTTACCAGGGATCAAACCCGGGCCCCCTGCATTGGGAGCACGGAGTCCTAACCACTGCACCACCAGGGAAGTCCCCTAATCCATTATAACTTAATTTTATTCCATCTGCAAAGACCCCTATTTTCAAATAAGGGCACATCCACAGGTCCCAGGGGTTAGGGTATCAACATATTCTTTTGAGGAACACGATTCACAGTAGTCACTAGTCTAGTCAGTATCTACTAGTCATTGTGGCTATTTGGGGACTTGAAATGTGACTAGTATAACCAAGAAACCACATCTTAAGTTTTAATTAATTTAAACGTAAGTTCAAATAGCCGTATATATTTAGTGGGGCTGTACTGAACAGCACACTTCTAGATACATACCTTTGACTATTTATTTTTTAATTAATTAATTTATGGCTGCGCTGGGTCTTCATTGCTGTGCACGGGCTTTCTCTAGTTGCGGCTAGTGGGGGCTACTCTTCATTGTGGTGTGTGGGCTTCTCGTTGCAGTGGCTTCTCTTGCTGTGGAGCACGGGTTCTAGGCACGTGGGCTCAGTAGTTGTGGCGCACAGGCTCTAGAGTGCGGGCTCAGTAGTTGTGGCGCACAGGCTTAGTTGACCCGCAGCATATGGGATCTTCCCAGACCGGGACTCAAATCCATGTCCCCTGCACTGGCAGGCGGATTCTTAATCACTGCGCCACCAGGGAAGCCCCCCTTTGACTGTCTAGATGTTGCAAGTATTTTCTCCTATACTGTGAACATTGTTAACAGTGTCCCTTGTTGAACACAAATCCTTAATTTTGATGACATCATCAGACCTATCTTTTTTTCCCTATATGTTGTATGCATTTTTTTTTGGTCTTAAGCAATCCTCGCACACCCAGATAATACATAAATATTCCCCATGAGAATATTTTTTTCGACTGGCTTTATGACTTTACTTTTCATATTTAATTGTCTAGAGGTCACATTGTATATGGTGTGAGGTAGGGATCCAACTTTTTATATCAGCACACTGAGCCGATTTCCCCAATCCAGTCTGCAGAAACAATCCATCCTTTTCCAGGTGCGTGGGTCTGTTTCTGGGCTATTGTATTCTATTGGTCTGTTTGTCTTTTCGTACAGTGGTACCATATTATCTTTATTATTATAACCTTAACATCTGTAGGGTGAGTTTCCACATTGCACTCTCTTTAAATTTATATGTATATTAAAAATATTTATTTATGTATTTATTTATGTATTTATTTATTTAGGCTGCACCAGGTCTTAGTTGCAGTATGCAGGATCTTCGTTGTGGCATGCGGGATCTTTTTTTTAGTTGTGGCATGCGGACCCCTTGGTTGCGGCATGCAGGATCTAGTTCCCTGACCAGGGATTGAACCTGGGCCCCCTGCATTAGGAGCACAGAGTCTTACCCACTGGACCACCAGGGAAGTCCCACATTTCACTCCTTTAAAATGGACTTAGTGAGACTTCTGATTCCAGCCAAGATGAAGTAACAGGGACCAGAACTACCCTTTCACCTGAAACAACTAAAAAATCATACAAAATATGTGAAACAGCAGTTCCAAATACATTGGCTGTAATGCAATGAAGGGCCATGACCTCTGAGAGAAAGGAAAGAAACGAATTGAGTTCTGTGGCTGCTCCAGCTTACTGTCTGGAGGATTTTCAGGATGCAGAGCGAGGAGGAGGGACTCAGGCAGAGCCCAGTATTGTCCTGAGTTAAGTGGAGGGATCTGGGAGGCCAGGGAGGCCAAGATGGCTGGAGTTTGGGGGGCAGAACACAGAATAAGAAAGAGGATGTGAAGATCTATAGCTTAGGACTGACTAGTGTGTGTGTGAGGGAATCACCAGGCCAAGAAAGGAGCCAACAAACAGGATTAGAGGCAAGACTCCTCAGAGTTCAAGCAGGGCCAGGAGCAGTGTCTCTGACAACCAGCCAGAGTGCAAACCCACCCCCGGGGCACCGATTACACATGTATCAGCTGCTGGAGGTTGCCCCACAACCTGATGCTCTGTTTATTTCTTCTCTTTCATTTTGTTTCGCTTTTCTGTTTCATTTATACTTTTTATTTATATGTCTTCAATTTCACTAACCTTCTCTTCTTCAACGTCTAATCTACCATTAAACCCATCCAGTATATTTTTCATATCAGATATTTTAGTGCAATGTATAAGAGAACAAGTTGGTAAATTGTACTTTATCAAACTTAAGAACTTTTGTCCTTCGAAAGACATTGATGGGAGAACAAGACGAACCACAGGGAGAAAATATCTACATATCACATATCTGGAATATATATACATAAACTTAATAACAACACAATGATAAATGCACAAATGATTTGGACATCTCGGCAAAGAAGACATAGTGACGGCAAATAAGCACCCGAAATTATGCTCCATTTCATTAGTCACTAGGTAAATACACACACTGAGATACCATGAGGTACCTCGTCTAAAAATGTCTAAAACTGAAAAGACTAATCACATCAAATGCTGGCAAGGATGTGGAGAACCTGGAACACTGCTCATGGGAATGTAAAATAGTGCATCTACGGGACTTCCTTGGCAGTAAGACTCCATGCTTCCAATGCAAGGGGCGCAGGTTCGATCCCTGGTCGGGGAACTAAGATCCCACGTGTGGCGTGGCACAGCCAAGAAAATATGAAGGAAAAAAATAGTACATCGCTTTGTAAACAGTTTAGCAGCAGTCTCTTAAAAAGTTAAACGTACATCTAAACTTATGATCCAATCATCCTACACCCAAGCATCAAGCCAAGAGAAATGAAACAATACGTCCATACAAAGACTCATTCGTGGGGACTTCCCTGGTGGCGCAGTGGTTAAGAATCCCCCTGCCAATGCAGGGGACACGGGTTCAAGCCCTGGTCCGGGAAGATCCCACATGCTGTGAAGCAACTAAGCGCGTACGCCACAACTACTGAGCCTGCACTCTAGAGCCCGAGAGCCACAAGTACTGAGCCCGTGAGCCATAACTACTGAAGCCTGCATGCCTAGAGCCCGTGCTCCGCAACAAAAGAAGCCACCGCAACGAGAAGCCTGTGCACCACAACGAAAAGTAGCCCCCGCTCGCCACAACTAGGGAAAGCCCACGCACAGCAATGAAGACCCAACGCAGCCAAAAAAAAAACCAGACTCATTCATGCATGTTCACAGCAGCCTTATTTGTAATAGCTAGAAGCTGGAAACAACCCAAATGTCTATCAACCCAAATGTCTATCAACAACCCAAATGTCTATCAACCCAAATGTCTATCAACAAAATGGGGTATATCCATATAATGGCATACTTCTCAGCAACAGAAATGAACTATTTATACATGCAACATTATGGGTGAATCTCAAAATGATTATGCTGAGTGACAGAAACAAGACCCCCCCGAACCCCCCCCAAAAAAGTACTCTATGATTCCATTTATATAAGATTCTGAAAATTACAAACTAATCTATACAACAGGAAGCAGCTCAGTGGTCACCCGGTGAGATGGGGGGTCGGGTGGAGGGGAGTGCAGGAAGGAATTACAAAGGGGTATGAAGAAACTTTTGAAGGTGATAAATACTATCTTGTTGCTATTTTTTTAAAATAAATTTAATTAATTAATTTATTTGTTTATTGGCTGCGTTGGGTCTTTGTTGCTGCGCGCGGTCTTTCTCTAGCTGCGGGGAGCGGGAGCTACTCTTCGTTGTGGTGCGCAGGCTTCTCATAGCGGTGGCTTCTCTTGTTGTGGAGCACGGGCTTTAGGCACCTGGGCTTCAGTAGTTATGGCGCGTGAGCTCAGTATAAGGAACGGCACCAAGAAACGGAGGAGAGCTTAAACAAGCTTTATTTGGGAACGCTCCCGGGCGAGGTTCACTGGTCCCAGAGAAAGGGGCCAGAGAAGTCGCGCCCGGGCGAGGGTCTGGTAAGAATTTATAGGGGAAGAAGGGAAAGGGGTGTGGTGAATCCGGGAGGGCGCAGGTTAATCCTTATTTGGTGGTCTCTTCGGGTATCGTGGCAATATCCGGTGCCGGTTGCATCAGTCTTGGGACCGTTAGTCCCGCCCCTCGAATGGCGGGAAGGCTGGGCCGGATGGAAAATCCCCACTGGAACTGGGTGGTCCAGAAAGTCTCCAGGTCAGTTTCTGGAACTGGGTGGTCCGGAAAGTTTCGGTCTGATGCATCCTGTGAGTCTGACTGCGTTCCCCTGCCTCGGGCCAGTTGGCCTTACAAGTAGCTGTGGCTCGCAGGCTCAGTAGTTGTAGCGCACGGGCTTATTTGCTCTGAGGCATGAGGGATCTTCCCGGACCAGGGCTCGAACCCGTATCCCCTGCACTGGCAGGCGGATTCTCAACCACTGCGCCACCAGGGAAGGTCCCAAGGCTAGTTATATTTCAGCTTGGGGTTCCCACATCATGATGAAAGTATCAAGTTCATCAGATGCTGGTAGCATAAGCACAGACAGTGCACAGAGGGCTCTGACAACCACCTGGGCACCTTCTCCCTCATGTACCTGCCCGACGAGTACTCAGTGAGTGCCTCTAGAGGAACATTTCTAAATGCACCACACATAAGGCAAAAAAGCCATCTGGGCTGGAAGTGGAGTCCCTAGCCCTTTGGAGTCCCTAGCCCTTCAGAGTCTATGAATGCAGTGGGGTAGAGATGCACAGAATGCTAACAGTGTTCAGAACCATAAGAGTTAAGTTCAGGGTGGTACTGGGAGCAGAGAAAGGCCAGCAGGAGAAGAGGAGGACGCAGGTAAGCTTTCTTGAGGCTGGTGACATCTATCTGAATCTCAGTGCCTGGACTACGACTTGAGGTATGGGGGTGGCGTACGCAGAGGTAAGAAAGGCATGGGACAGTTTCCAGCTGGTGCTCCCTTAAGTTCTAAACAAGAAGCAGGGAGAGATGAGGTAGGAGAGCTCGGTATTGCACCGGTACCGTCAGACCATAATGTCTTTGAATTCAGGAGCACATACTGGGGAAGCCATGGAGGGGGCCTTCCTTTCAAAATGTAAACAGCGCTATTATTTGTGGTGGGGGTAAGAGAAAATACATGTTCATCATAAAATACAAAGTTAAGGAATTCAAAAAAGTATAACGGGCATTCAAAGCACTGTTAACCCTACCACCCATAAATGCCCTCTTTCCGGGGCGTCCCTGGTGGTGCAGTGGTTGAGGGTCTGCCTGCCAATGCAGGGGACACGGGTTCGAGCCCTGGTCCGGGAAGATCCCACATGCCGCGGAGCAACGAAGCCCGTGCGCCACAACTACTGAGCCTGTGCTCTAGAGCCCGTGCTCCGCAACAAGAGAAGCCACCGCAATGAGAAGCCCATGCACCGCAATGAAAAGTAGCCCCTGCTCGCCAAAACTGGAGAAAGCCCGCAGCCCGCGTGCAGCAACGAAGACCTAACACAGCCAAAAATAAATAAATAAAATAAATAAATTAAAATAAACGCCGTCTTTCCCACTGCCAAATTTCAGTGTATGTCTTCCTGGATTTATGTTCTGCACATATTCAAATACATACAGAGCAGAGTGCGGGGAGCGGGGGAAGATGCCCTCATTCGTCCTCATTCATCCCTCAACCCCCAGGTCCTTCCAAGTAAATGCTTCCTTCTTGCAGTCACGCACTGTCCCTCCCATACACTGCGCCCGAGGGTCCTTAAGTATTCTGAGCGTCTGGTTCTCAGCTTTTTTCTCTGTGAAAACATCAGGAGCAATGGTAGGACATCAGTGAGGGTGGGCTCTCACTGCCCTGGCTTCTGAGTTTCTCCCTCTCCAACAGGAAGACTCTCTTCTGCCCTTGCCTGTGGTCACGCTTAGCCTATAGGTATTCAAAAGGCGGCCCCCTCCACACCCTGTTTCAAGTATCCTGCTCTACCACCGTTTGGCTCTGGTGACATTTCTTCCACTGGGATCTCCAATCCAGAGCACACAGTACCTTTCCACTGCCGCCACCCCTTCATGTCCCTTCATGTCTCATCATTTCTGGATCCACGGCGGAGAATCGCCATTCCCTTGCCCCCTCCCTTTGCTGCGCTCCCAGATCAAAACATCAGTTCATTTGGCCACTCCAAGCGGCCGGACGTGGCTGGAGAACAACAAAACCGGGTTGATTAGTTTCACTGTCATATCATGACCCCAAACCTCACGCCCGCAGCGCCTCCAAACCAACCCAAGGATCTAAGTCAATTTGCTCTCCCAACCCGAGAGCTTTCCTCACACCTTCTTACGCCTCCTCTCTAATCATCTCTTCAAATACTTTCACAACATCACTTAAATGTCAAACTTCCCAGGGCTTTCAGAGGACAGCCACGCGCTGGCGTCTGCGCGAGCTTGGGGACGGGAGGCCGGTAAGAGGCCGTGGCAGTCGTCCCAGGAGGGGCGCGGGGGCTCGGCCTAGAGCGGTGGAGGCGCGCAAGGAGCGACATGGAGGATCTCGGGGACTGGCTGAGGGCGAGCGGAGAGCGGGCGAGGGAGGATCGCCGGCTCGGGCGGCAGGTGCGAAAACAACCGGGGTGGACGGAGCGCGCAGATCGGTACCTGGAGACGCCGGGCACGACCAGTCACCTCCAACGCCCGCCCCAGGGGCCGCGGCGCCTCTCACGTCACTCTAGGCGACGGCGACGGCGCGCGTGACGTCACAGGAGCCGGCGCGACGCCTTGCGCGTCACTAGCGGCGACGGCGGCGGGGGCTTGTGACGTCAGGACGCCAACGCAGGGCGCCAGGAGGCTTCCGTGCCAAGCGCCGGCCTCGGCGCTCGCGCCCAAAGCAGCGGCGCGCTCGCTGGCCGGTCTGGCGCCCGGGGAGCTGGGCCTCCCACGGCCCGCGGTCCAGCTCTCTGGGCCGGCGCTGGGAAGCCGCCGGGACGCCGTACACACGCCAGCGCCGCGCGTCTTGACGCGCTACGTCGCCGGCGCCGCCACTTCGCGTAATGACTTCCGGGCGCCGGGGCCGCCATCTTGCTCGCGCGGAAGCGGCGCGGCTGGGTGGGAGTCCCGAAGCGGGAGTCGCGGACCGTGCGGCCGCCGCCATGCCGTCATCGCCGCTGCGGGTGGCGGTGGTGTGCTCGAGCAACCAGAACCGAAGCATGGAGGCGCACAACATCCTCAGGTAGTTGGGGCATCCGCCCTGGCCCAGCGCGCCCCGCGGACGCCGGCCGACCGGCCGTCCCTCCGGCCGACCGGCCCGTGCTGGGCGGTTCCGGCTCCCGGCCCGTGCTGTGTGGCGGCGGCCGCGGTTCCCGGCCCCGGTTCTCCCTGACCCGTGCTGGGCGGCCCAGGTTCCCAGGCGGGCGGTGCGCGGCGGCCCCCGAAGGACGGCCGAGAGGCCTCGCCGCCTCCAGGCTCGTTGGCTACAGGGCCGAGCGCAGCGAGGAATCGACAAAACTCGGTCCGCCGCGCGGTCCCCCACGTGTGCTTAGCGTCGCGAAAAATTCACATTCTGAGCCGAAATGTTTCCGGGTCGCTGAAACCTCAAACTGCTAGTAAACCTGAAAGGCTGATGCTGTTCGCGTCTACTTCGTACGCACGTCTGTGTATCTGAAAATCATGGCCTCTGTAAAATGCTCAGCAGTGAGGCGGTAAGTTGCAAGACGAAGGTTAGGGTCCACGAGAGGATAGGCCGGTTGTGTCCAGGGCGTGTCGCCTTTTTATCAAATATGGAAAACTTGCGCGACAGGATCTCAGGGTAGAACAAGTCGTAAAAACACGGAAATGGCCTATTTTAATTTCATGCATTTGTGTATTTGCTTCTATCTACATTTTTCAAGTCTCATGCAAAAAAATCCTTTCTCCTCCCTTGGAAAATCTCCAGTCGATAATTTCTGAACCACACGTGAGTTTGGTTTCACGTTTCAGTGCTAACTCCCCTTTTGTGACGCCGGTGTTGTATATGTTTAATAAAATTTTATTCCCGTTTGATAAATTTTTTTTCGTTCAAAATCACTTTACAGAATGTGAAATTGACACCTTGCATTACAGTTAAAGTTTGGTGTACATGTCAACTTTGATAGTAAAAGTTGAAACTGCCGTTTCTTCTGAAGTTTTCTTATGTGGACATTACAGGACAACCATGCCTCGCTGCTTCTACTACGGCAGTCAGCTTTGACTCTCCTGGGGAAATCAGAATTCTCCCTCGCCCCTCGTTTTTAATGAAGCTGGACGCACCAGGTGTCCACGATCTGCTAGTTATGAGTTTAATTCTTCCTAACATCTACCACACTGTCTGCAGTATTCAGTTAATGTTGTTTTTTGGTCTAGTGTGATAGGCTTCGAACCTTACAAACCAATGTGGAGTTCGTTTCTAAACTAGAATTTTTTTAAACTGTAAAGTTGTTTTAAAATTGGAAAAGTGCAAGAATTACAGTGTGCTGGATCTGATCCCCAAACTGCATTTATCTGTTCAGAGTCACTAAAAGTGGTAACTTTAAGGAAAAGATTGCAAGGTTCACGCTCCAGGAAAATTATTCAAGGAAAATAAAATTTAATGTCTTTAATTAGAATGACAAGTGATCTGGAGACCACCTCATTCTGCTGGTTCTGGCTGGTGATCCTTTATTTAAGCTCTTCTCTATCTGCATAACAAAGTTGGGGTGAAATCTTACAAAAGGAAATGTTTTTAAATTTCCTGTAGCAACTTTGTTAGTAAATCAGTTCCAAAGTCTTGCCTATCTGATAGCCCTGAGACAGTCACCAGCAAGATTTAAGCCCTTGCTTAGTTCAAAGTAACTGGCACAGCCTTGGGTCTCCTGCGGAAATGAGGGTGCAGAAGAGCCCCCAAATAATCACCAAGTAGGAATGCTTGTGTACTTTTACCCATTTTACTATTTTTCAAATTTACTCATGAGAAAAGTAGATTCAGAATGAGGGCAAAAGGAGGTAAGTTTAGGGTAACATACATTATTTGTATCATGAATGTGAAGTTATTTTAGACGTGAATCTTTAATTTCTAAAATGCTTATATTTGGGGGGTGTTTTCCTTTGTTAAAATGATAGTATTTGCTTGTTGCAAAAAATCCTCGCTGTAGAAAATATAGAAGATGAAGAAGATAAGGATCACGGTACCATTTTGGGGTACACCCTTCTTTCTGGATGTTCTTGCAGGCATCCGGACACACACTGAAGGGAGGCCAGAGCACTGTTAGGTAATCTCTCCACAGAACGTGAACATAGTTTGATTTCAATATTCATTTCTGCTTTTATTTTTATACATTGGATTTGAACATATCTATTCATGTTGAGTAATAGCAGTGGTTACAAAACCATGAGCCAGTACTCAGAGCAATCCTGTGCAGCAGTCACTTTGGTAACCACTCCCCGTAACAGGTGGTTGGTTTTCAGTTTTATAATGTCCACATTCTTGTGCCATTTTAAGTATCTTTGTACACTTTTCTAGTTATTTCCTTGGCATAAATTGCTGAGTCAAAAAGTAGGCATATTTTACATTTTCATACATTCTGCCAAACTGCCTTCCAGAAAAGTACCTGTTTATAGAATTCCCATTTCCTCACAATATGGGCATTATTTATATCTTTTCATGCTGCTGGGGCAAAAGTATCTCGCCCTTTAGTTTTAAAATTGCTGTTGAGATTGAACAACTTTTTGTGTCGTTTTCACTTTTGAAAATTATTTATGGCTTTATCTCTTTCGATAACTTACAGGGTTTAAAAGGATGTTTAAGAAATTTATATGATGGTTTTTGTTACAACTAGTAGAGCTTATAAAAGATTTAGAGACTTAGGCCTTGAAGATGATTGTGAAAAGCATTTAAAAATGGTACGATTAAATAAATAAATAAATTTTAAAAAATGGTACGATAGGGCTTCCCTGGTGGCACAGTGGTTGAGAGTCCGCCTGCCGATGCGGGGGACGCGGGTTCATGCCCCGGTCCGGGAAGATCCCACATGCCGCAGAGCGGCTAGGCCCGTGAGCCATGGCCGCTGAGCCTGCGCGTCCGGAGCCTGTGCTCCGCGTTGGGAGAGACCACAACGGTGAGAGGCCCACGTACCGCAAAAAAAAACAAAAACAAAAAAAAAGGTACCATGAGGGGCTTCCCTTGCGGTCCAGTGGTTAAGACTCCGAGCTCCCAATGCAGGGGGCACAGGTTCAATTCCTGGTGGGGGAACTAAGATCCCACATGCTGCAGGGCATGGCCAAAAAAAGAAATGTATAAGTGAAAACAGGAAAATTGTGTATGCAGTTTGGTTACAACTAAATAAAACTATGCGTAGGAAAACTTCTGAAATGAACTATCATAAGGAATGTAGTTGATCAAGCATGCGCGCTAGGTCATTTATTAGTGAAACTCAATTTTATTTTTGCCCCCTTGAAAATCTGCTCAGGCTGTATTTTTCTGAGAAGTCAAATACAAGTGTTAATAAATGTTGGCGTTTTCTAGAGCTAGTCATAATGTTCCCTGGGGTGATCATTTTTGATCTTTTGAGACTAAATTGTTTGAAATACTAGTCCTGGAGCCATTCAGGTTTTTTAAGGGGTGCAGGAAGACTATGTTTATTTCCACAGAGCCTCCTGTTCTTTGTACTCTGTGGATTAAGGTGTCCCTTTGGAACCAATTAATTTATTTTTTTGTTCCAAACTCTCTGTTAGAGGTCAAGGGGCCTGCTGATTTTTGGAAGCTGGTTTTTTTTTTTTTTTTTTTTGCTGTACGCGGGCCTCTCACTGCTGTGGCCTCTCCCATTGCGGAGCACAGGCTCCGGTCGCGCAGGCTCAGCGGCCATGGCTCACGGGCCTAGCGGCTCTGCGGCATGTGGGATCTTCCCGGACTGGGGCATGAACCCGTGTCCGCTGCATTGGCAGGCGGACTCTCAACCACTGCGCCACCAGGGAAGCCCTGGAAGCTGTTTTTAATCGTAGCAATTCAAAACAGATTTTAAAGAAAGACTTCTCTAAATTACTGTTTTCAATCATAATTTCCTGAGCAGTTTGATTTTGGGAAGATGAGCAGAGAGGCTGCAGATGTGGAAGAAAAAAGGTTAGAATCAGTCTCTTGAGCTCCTCTGTGCCAGGTGCTTTGCAAATGCCATCTGATTTCGTCCTCACAACTCTTAGGATGTGCACACGTACACAGGTGAGGAGATAATACCCAGAGCAAGAAGCCCCAGCTCATGAGTGACAGCAAGGATCTGGCTACAAGGGGCTCCAGTGCTGACGGATGAGTGACAGAACTGATGGGATAGAACACGGGCTGGAGGAGGATCTAGGCTGCGGGGAGTGCGACAGTCAGCTGAGGTCCTGTGATTCTCCGATTTGGGGTGGGGCGCTCAAGTCTTAATGTCATGAGTAGAGTATGTGGACTCTAGCCACACTGGGATGGAGGTACTCAGACAGCCTCTCCCAGAGGGGACTGAGTCTCAGGGCTGCTGGGATCTGAACACAGGATCTGAGTGAGCCCAGACGGCTTGACACAGCACTCTCCCAGACGGTGCTAAACTCTCCCCTTGTCTTGAACACATTTCCAGAAGCCTCTTGTTCTAAACCAGGGAGGGATTGTCCGCTATCCCCTGCGGCCCCTTTGGCTGCATTTTTGATACTTTGTTTCTGGGTACACTTGAGGAAGGTAAACTGGAAACTATCTGGGGAGGTGGAAGATTTGAAATTGTGTGTATAAGGTTAGAAGAGGTGCCTACAGGGGACACGTTTGCCATCATAGATTTTAAGGGACTCTGCATTGTTTTTTTGCTTTTTGTCTTCAGGAGGCAGAACTAAGACCAGAAGGCTTGGTTGGAAGAAGGTAGATTTCTGTTTGGATGTGAACATTGAGACGAAACTGGGTAGACCAAGCATGGTATCAGTTCCAGCAGCTAAAACATTTTCCCCTGCCTTAAGGATCATCATCTCCAACCTTCTGTAGGTGAGAACAGGTCGAGCCCAGGGAAGATAGTTGAGCGGGTTCACCATGGTTAGTAGCGCTTAGGGCAGTGCTGGGACTGGAACAGCTGAAGTACCAGATCTTGAGGCCCTACTCTGCTGGCCCTGCACCCTGGGGAGGCCGACAGTGGCCGGCAGAGCAAGCTGGCCTTCGAGAAGCCAGGGTCGAGGAAGAGCTGGCCTGGAACAGGGACATCTAAGCAGGAGCTCTCTTGGGCGCTAAACAAAGTGGCACGTTTGACAAGCTCCATGCGTGGTGATCTCATGCTGAGAGGCCTTTTGTTTTCTTCTTGACCTATGGGAGGGTGAGAATAAAATAAACCCTAGAAAACATTGGGAAGTGCTTAGGCTGACGTTTTACTAGGGGTGACATCAACTTTACTGGAATATTAACATTTCAGGAAGTTGATCTTCCCAGCTTGTGGCTATACCACAGTGAAACTGCAGGCAGGCGTTATAGTGTGATGGTGCTCGAGCAGTTGATCTGTGTTGGGTAAGCATGAGGTCATTGTGTAGCTAGAAACGGCTGATTAAGCAGTGGGCGATTTTACCTGTAGTAAAGGTGACTTATGCTCGTAAGCATCTTGTGTCCTACTCAGACACAGGTCCTACTTTCAGAAGGTTTGCAGTGGTCTAGGATTTCAGTCTTAGCCACAATAATGCTTTGAATTAGGTTAATAACCACACTATAGAAAATAGAAAAAAAATGGCATAACCCATACTGTAAATTTGGGTGTTTTCTTTTTTTTTTTTTTGCGGTACGCGGGCCTCTCACTGTTGTGGCCTCTCCCGTTGCAGAGCACAGGCTCCGGACGCGCAGTCTCAGCGGCCATGGCTCACGGGCCCAGCCGCTCCGCGGCATGTGGGATCTTCCCGGACCGGGGCACGAACCTGTGTCCTCTGCATCGGCAGGCGGACTCTCAACCACTGCGCCACCAGGGAAGCCCTGGGTGTTTTCTTGATTGGTATTCATTTTAACTTTATTATTTTACCTTTAGGCATCAGGATAACAACTGAAACAATTCTGTTTCCCAAAATTCAACTTTTTTTTTTTTTTTTTTTTTTTGCGGTACGCGGGCCTCTCACTGCTGTGGCCTCTCCCGTTGCAGAGCACAGGCTCCAGACGCGCAGGCTCAGCAGCCATGGCTCACAGGCCCAGCCGCTCCGCGGCATGTGGGATCCTCCCGGACTAGGACACGAACCTGTGTCCCCTGCATCGGCAGGCGGACTCTCAACCGCTGTGCCACCAGGGAAGCCCCAATGTTTTTTATGATAGTGTAATCTTTTCTATAACTTAACATTTCTGTATCTTAATGTGTAACATAATTTCTATATTTTTCTGATAGATTTTTGATACCTATAAAGACAAGTTTGATAAATACTTGTCTGGAAGATTTGTTTAACATACAAAATAATTGGCCCCTGAGACAAAGCCTTTCGGTGGTCAGCAATATTTTTACAGCGCTCAGTTCTTTTATGTGAGAAACACATCGTCACTGTACATAGTCACACACAAGATGGGCTGTTTTGTCAGTTGCATGAGCTTAGAAGAAACAGGGCTTCTGTTGTTAACTAGCCTTTTTGCCACTTGTGACCATTTTGTTGGGGGAAGAACAAACTGGGTTTCATTTTGTGTGTGCAGTTTAAATTCTTCTGCCAGTAAATTCCTCTTTTGGGGTTTCATTTTATTTTTAAATATGCTTGAGTAACATTTCAGGCAGTTAGGGAGGGCAGTGAGGAGAGGGCAGCTGCGGCCCCCCTCCCCCGACGGTTTCTAGTAGGAGAGACCTCACCCAGCCTTTCAGAGACCTAGCAGGCATCCTCTTAGAAGCCCTGTTAGGGATCAGCCGTGTGGAAAATGGGCCCAGGTTATCTTTGGGGTGATCTACTTTTAGGGATATGGACAGTGTTTCACTTGGACACCTAGCGCACGCCTCAGCCCCTGTTGTGACAGGAGGTAAGGGAAGGAGATTGTCCACCCGGGCAGTTCAGGCTCGCTGCCCCGGCAGGAGGCAGGGGCATGTGAGACCCTGTGCTGGGACCTCTCCACCTAGGGCCTCTTGGGAACCCTATGGGCAGTTTTTCAGTGGCACACATGTCCTACGCCAACCCCAGGAACACCCTGGGGTCCTGTCTGGGGCCTGCATTACGGGGTGCAGGATGTGTTGGGAGCCCCCAGGCACCCTGTTTCCCATCACCCCCAGCCCCACAGCTTTGCCATCTCTGCACTTCCCCCGTCCTGTGTCCTGGAGGGTTACCTACTTTGTTCCCACTCCCAGAGCATCTGAGGAGAGGGATTTAGGTCTGTTTCAATCACTGCTGAATCCCCAGCACATATAGTAAGCTCCAGAAAATATCATTGGATCAAAAATGGAATGGCTAACCTGCCACCAGTAGAAGTGGTGGTGGTTTTTCAGTCTTAAAACTTTAGCCATTGGGGATTTAACAGTCTCCTTTGCTGCTGCCTGGCTAAATTAAGACTTATTCAGTATATATTTCATTAATGTATTTCAAGAGTAGTTGTGCTTGGGCTCATTTTAATAAATTTGAACTTAGGTTTAAGAGTTGGGCTCATGTAAATAAGTTCTTTAATTATGAGTAAGCATCTCAAAGGGATGACTGAGATGTAGAAATACTGATTTTTTTTTAAAAAAGTGATGGAGGAACTGTGTCTAAATGAATCTTTCACTTATTTTTGTTGGGAAGCGTTTTGTTTTTCCCACTGTTCCCCCAAATGATTTTTGGGACCCCTTTTGGAGCAGGCTTCTTGGGTAGCTAGCTGAGAAAGGTGGTCTCAGCGTGGTTTCGCATTCTGACCTGTAAAGGCACTCTCTCTCACACATTTAACTCACTCATTATTTGGTTTCAAATGGCTCGTTTTAAAGCATCCACCAGAAGACAGGCCTTTCTCCCAAGATCTTGTGAACAGATACGTGGCCTTTGGAGACAGGCCCGGCGTGGCCCCAGGAGTGTGTCGAGCAGTTGGATTCACGCAGTCACTGTGTCGCTTCCTGGCAGGGTCACACCTTGGGCTCCCTCTGCAGGGACTGGACTCAGCTCCAAGCCCTCAGGGACCTTGCTTCTGTGGGTTAGTGTTTTTCCATAGCACACGTTCCTCTCTCAAGGACCTGCTCCCTCCAGGGTATTTTTGGGGTGAGGGGCTTGGCACTATGAGGATAAGCTCTCTGTTTCGGGCAGTTCTTGTGGAGTAGTGGCAAATCATGAAGCCAGCAAGACAAGCGTGGCCCACTGCTGTGTGTTCCCATGGCGCCCGTGGCCGTGACCTGTTCCCGGTCACTGTCTTGGGAGAGTGTGACCCCCGCGCGGCTGTTGTCAAGGGGGTCTTCATCCCTGCCTTGTTGGTCCTTTGACAGAGAACATTTCTTTTATTGTACGTACCTGACCTGGTGAGGAAACGGGTTGGGTGACGTGGTCTGTTGGGCACCTGCTGGAGCCTGTGGGTGGAGGTGCCCGTGTGGCTGGGCCCTTGCATCCCAGCCTCCGTGTCCCCGGGGCCCGGAGCTGCACGTAAACTGGGGCTGGGTTGGTTGTTGTCCATTTACAGCTCAGGTGGCCATGGCCCCATTCACTCCTCAGTCGTGCCTGTTGTCCCCCGTGTTCTCCATCACAGTGACCTCTGGGGCCTGGTTGAGGGCACAGCTCGGGCCTTCCAGGGACAGAGGGACATTACCAGCTTCAGAGGACTCAGGCAAGGTGTTTGACCCAAACCGGATGAGAAGTGCTTTAAAAACGTGTGTCTGTGAGGCTCTGTCGCACCAGGCGCAGTGGCTGCGCTCCTCGCGTCCCTCCCCGTTCTCACAGTGACAGCAAGTGACCTGTGGGTCCTTCCTGTCTTTTGTGGGAGGGACAGTGACTCTCGGGCTGGGCTTCTAGAAGTGCTGTGTCTGCTGGGAGAGACCACGGGTCTCGCTCCACAGGCGCTGGGGGCCGAGTGAGGTTTCCTCCCTTATTTGTCCGCCTTTCAGCAGAGAGGCATCGGTGCCCACGAGGGATCGGGGGAGTGGCGCCTGCAGACCTGGGCTTCCCCACGTGCTGGGACATGTGTGCATGGACACGTTCGCTCCTCCGTGGGCCTCCAGATGTGGCCAGACACCCCTGAGCTGCAATAAAATGTACAAAAAAGCTTGAGACAGTGACCGCGGCCGCCTCAGAGCCTGCGGGGCCGTGAGGAGAACGTCGGGGCTGGTGGGCCTGGGGCCTGCTCCCGAGTTGGCAGGCAGGGATGCTTCCACACGGACGTTTTAGTGATGTATAAACACGAGGTTAGGATGAGAAGGCCGTTTCACGTAGACGCTTTGAACACTCCCAGTGTTGGCTTTCACCGCTTGTGAGTTTGAGGGAACATGGGGTCTGCAGCTGGGGTCTGAGTGAGGATGGCGTTGGGGCCGCAGTGTGTGCGATGACCTTTCTTGCTTAGGGTGCGATTGTGGCTCGTGGACGCTGCCTGTCAAGGAGGTTCCCTCAGTTTATTAGGAGACACTCAGCCATTCCCTTATCTCTGGCCCTCGCAGCTGGCGCCTCGAGGTAGGAGGCCGGGGGAGTGTCCCTCTGCTCCGGGGCTCCGGAAACTCTATTCTTGGTCCTGGGAAGCCTGCATCACGGCAGCTGGAAACCTGGACAAATGGTTTCCTTCTAGAGACCAGGACAGGAGTCAGATGACAAGACGTTCTAGGTGAAATCTTCCCTCTACCACGTGTCTATCCTGTGGCCATCACAGACATCCACCTCGTTCCCCTACGTTCCAGGATCCTTTGTCTTCTGTTGGGATTGGCTTCACCTAGCTTTTGTGTAACGTGCTACAGGATTTTTTTAAATTTGCAAATAAAATACTTAGAGTTAAGAATTGAGAAACGTGTTCTTTGAGACCAACAAAATTGTTCATATAGTCCATTTCCCTTTTTAGCATATTGTGTCTCATTTAGTCCAACTGTGATTCTCTGTCGTTTTGTGTCTTTCAGCAAACGAGGATTCAGTGTCCGGTCCTTTGGAACAGGAACTCATGTGAAGCTTCCAGGACCAGCACCCGACAAGCCAAACGTTTATGATTTCAAAACCACATATGACCAGATGTACAACGATCTCCTTAGGAAAGACAAAGAACTGCATCCCAGTGGTTGCCCTTTAACCCTGTGTGCTTGTCTCTGACAGGTGTCACCTGTGGGCACCACTCAGGGGCACCTGTGAGGCAGGGGACGCGGCGGCCCATTTGAGGTGTGCGGGGTCACTGGGTTTCTGTTCTGGTGCTCACGGGACCGTCCAGAGGTTGGAGCCACTCGGGGCCGTGGGCTGCAGTCCACGTGGACACAGTCGGGGAAGGTTGTGATACGGTATTAGAGCAGCTTAGGTGAGGAAGGTGGGACCCTGCCATCCGTGGCTTTGCACACTGCAGGTAGGTGTGGGCGTGGGTGTGCACTGGTTCACGGGCGGCTGCCTCACACTCTGGTGCTCTTTCTGGAGGGGCAGCTCATGAGAGGGCCACATTGGGTGCCGAAGGAAGCATGTTAGAAGCAGGGAATTTGAGAGGACTTGACTTCCTTTCAGGAAGAGACAAAACAGACTTTGTCTGCTTCCTAAGACTCACGCGAAAGGAAGGTATTTTAAAGCCAGATTCGTGTGAATGTGACCCCAGGCTGTGGATATTAAAATCATCCTTGCTGGCTGGGTTTTGACCAGACACTTCACGGTCACCCCGGGCTGCTTTAAATTCCTGGGACACCTCATGTTACCATGAGTGACGGTGGTTCTCAGGATGGAGACCAGACACATCCCAAGCGAGAGGAGTATAGACACCGGGTGGAAAGCTTCCTTCACTTCGGCGTTCTTGCAATTGTGAATAAACTACGAATGTTCTCTGTACACCTATAGATTACTTAGCTGCGAGGGGCCCCGGAGGTCATTCCAGCAAAACGCACTGGACGCTGGTGGTTGCTGCACGCTCCACCCCGTGCCCGCTCCTCCCCAGCTGCAAGGGAAAACGTCGGGTGGGGGCATTGGGGCAGAAATGCAGGTATTTCTCGTCAGTGCCCCAGCCGGGCACTGATGCTGGGGGTCCAGGACTCACGCCCACCAGAACCAGCACCCCCCGCTGCCCCATGCAGTCCCAAGGCCCTCCCGGGGGTGTGGGAGCCCCAAGAGACCCTGCAGCGCACCTTGCGCACACACTCCTTTCTCAGAAGGCGCAGACCACGTTAGGAACAGCTCTGCACACTGCCGGGGAGATGCCAGCCGTGTCCTGGGCTCCGCGTGGCGGTGCCGTGTGGTGAGAGCCGTCCTAACCTTGTGGAGAGGCGCCAGCCACGGCCGCTCCCCTGGGAAAGCTGGGATCCAACTCCAGGCTTTCGGTTCTTGCACTGAAAACTCTCTGTTGATGAGCTTAACTTGAGACCCCATCTAGTGAGTTGGCCAGAAATTTCTTTGGGCTTTTCTGTAGGGTAAGATGTTACAGAAAAACCGGAAAGAACTTTTTGGCCAACCCAGTATTTTTTAAGATTATTGTTCAGTTAGCACCATTCGTTTTTTAAAGACTTAAACTCAACAAGAGAAACGACAACAGATAATGCACTTAGTCTGTACTCCCTTAATTATTGTAAGTTAGGTCTTTCACATCAGAGCTACTTCTGGGAATGGGCAGCATTTACACATTGTAGACCAAATCTGGAGGGATTTTGTGCGTGTCCCTGGTGGCTCTAAACGAAGGGGCAGAGCCCAGCCTCTCAGAACTCAGACTCTCCTCTCGGGGTGACTGTACAGGCCTGTGGTCTCCCCAGCAGCATCCAGTCCAGGGGATGGTTGTGCCTGCTGTCCGGGCCCGTGTAGGGGAGTTGCCTCCATAGACCCCCCCCCCCCCCCCCGCGTTGGCTGCCCTTCACGAGCCTCTGGGAGGGAGCCTTGTCGCTTTGCTGGCTTCACTTGGGTGGGATTTCTACCTTCTGGGTGGGGTGGGAAGGGGCAAAACAAGGCTGTGTCTGGCACTATGCTCAGCTCTGCCTGAGTCAGCCCTTGGCCAGTAACAGAGGAGCGTCTGCCGGCAGTGGGGGACGGGGAGTCCACTGGGACGCTGGCAGGATGCCAGGGGGTGGGGGGCCGGAGGCCTTGCCAACTTGGGCAGGGTTGGTGATCAGGCGTGGGGCAGGGAGCCCCGCGTTTCCCCACGTGCTCAGGACACAGCAGACGAGGTCAAAACCTGAATCTGTGGCATAGAACACCCAACATTTGCAGACGCGGCTTTTGTGGCCACAGTGCAGAGCTAGGAGAATACTGCAAGATGGGACCCGAGGGCGAAACGACATGCAGCAAACGTTTGAGCTTTCAGGGAAGAGAAGAGGCCCCTTGTTGGGCAGAGCCGGGGAGTTGAGGCCAAGTGGCTGGCAGGGACAGGTGGGCCCTGGAGACGTCTGCGGGCTTTGCCTGGGCACCGCTCTGCCCTGTGGGCTGGGGCCTGGGACCCTGTGGCTCTCGAGCCCTCAGTGGGTTCTGGTCTGTAGTCGTTAGTAGCCAAGCAGTTTATTTGTTCATTATTTGGCTGTAAATAGGGGTTTTGCTTTTGGTTTTCTCGCCACAAGCAGGAGTGGGTTGGGTTGAGAGGCTGCGGCCTCGGTCCTGCGGTGACAGGTGTGGCCGCAGAGCACCTGCCTGATGTCGCCCAGCCCTGTGAGGAGCCAGACAGCCTGGTGAGGTTCACGTTTCCCTCCCCCTGTGGGAACTCTCAACGATAGTGCAGGAAATCTGGGTTCACCTGACCCTCCCCGGGCATGTAAGAGGGTCTTCTCTTCGGACGCCTCTAAGGCGGGAGCTGTCCTTGACTGTGAGACGATCTACCTGCTTCAAGTGCACGGCTTCGCGGGTCCACGGGGCTGTGCGCTCAGCAGACTGTAGGATGTTTTCCCCCCAGGAAGCCCCCTGGCAGCTGCTGGCCCAGCCCCGCCTGTGGCTCTGCCTCTTCTGGACGTTTCTGATCCACAGGTCGTACAGCACGGGTCTTTAGGAGCTAGCTTCTGCCTAACTTCCGAAGTTGAGCTGTCCTTTTGTCGTTGTCGTTGAGCTGTTCTCTTTTATGTGTAAATGTTCCCGTGGACCTTAAGTTTTTTCATCCCTTTGCCTTGGAGTCCTTTTGAATACAGAGCAGCTTCAAACTTGGTGTTCCGTTTGGGGGCTGTAGTGTACCTCCTGTGTCAAGTTGGTAGAGGCTTCCAGATCTTTCCATTTTCTGCCTGAGCCACTTTCCACACCTGAGCTTCCTCCCGGGCTCTCCAGCATCAGTTGAGCAGAATCTGCAGCTGAACCTCAGCCTACTTGGCGCACTTTTGGGGGAAGATAAGTCATTTTCTTCTAAATGTAAGACTGGCCAATCTGTGACCTAAGGAACAGGGTCCCTGGGCCCAGTCACGGAGGAGGGGCCGCCAGGAAAGGTGAGGCTGGCAGTGTCCTCACGGCTCCAGGAGAGCTATCTTTCCTTGGTTTTGGATAATTGCTTTGTGAGTTACAAAACCACTTGTCTTAAAAAGCAAGTGAATGTGTAGCTCTAAATATAGTTCATGTGATTTTTAATACATGTGACCAATTGCTCCCCAAACAGTGAGTTTCAGTGCAGATATAACTAACACTCGCCCAGATCCTGACTTTACCCTGTAAGTGGAGGCTGCGTGTTGAACTTGTATCTCGCATACTTTCCCTCTTTCTCCTGTGGCTCTTTTGTAATTAAATACCTCTGGGGTTAGATTGTTTTTTAACTATTTGTTTATTCATTTTCAGTTTCTCAATTTCATTGTCTTTTAGGCCTTAGGTTAATTTATGTGTATACTCGCTTCTCCACTGTGTAATTTTTGTTGTCTTGGAGTAAAAGGTAATAATAAATGTAATTTCTAAGAGTATAAATCCCACAGCCTCCGGGCCTCCATCCTGGGTACGAGGTTAGTGGACACAGCAGCTCCGTCCTGCTCAAGGCCCCTGGACTTTTCCAGAACCTTGTTCTTGGGGTCTCGTCAGACCCTCCTCGCCTTCTCTTGCTGCGTTCGGTGGCACGGGGTGGCTGCCCGGCCCTGCCCTGAGGACACTTCCTGCACTTCAAGTCCAAGCCCCTTGGGCTCCCACCTTCAGCGTGTCCTGCCTGACCCCCGTCGTGGGCGGTCCCTGGTCACCCTCACTGGCCCCGTGCGTGCCTGGCGTGAGCTCGCCTATCTGACCCCATCTCATTTCACCCTGGTTGGCAGCTGTGGTTTCAAGTGGTTACTGAAAACAGTGTCTGTTTAACACATGAGTGTGTTCCTAAGCCAGACACTGGTTCCAGGGAAACTCTGATCTAGTTTTACTGATGCTTAAGCTTTTGGATTTTAGAAAAGCACTCAGGCTTAAAATAAAAGTTAAGGCCTTCAGGTATTTCACATGTGGCCGGAAGAGAAGCTTGCATGTCTGACAGGCATTGCCCCGAGTCGAGCAGCTGGCTGCCCGAGGTGGCTGCGGGGTCCCTCCTGAGGCGACAGCAAGGCAGGTCGGGGTCCCCACAGCCTGCGGCAGGTGGGGTGCAGACGCAGCGTGTAGCCGGTGGGTGACGCCGCAGCCCGCGTTGGTGGGTTCACTTTGACTGGGGACCGGGGTGGCGAGGCCATTGCAGACCACGCCAGAGCTCCCGCCGCCAGCCTCAGGAGCGGTGGGGCCTCGTGACAGCTTGTGGTGCATCAGCTCTTCGTGTTCGAGGGTCCCAGCAGTCGCCACAACCCTTTGAGAGTATTTCAAGCCTAAAGCTCTTTGCTGTCAGCCTTGCTCATACCCAGGTGTGCTGAGGACGCCGCTCCCATGGCTGGTGGCTGAGTGTTCTCGTGACCACGCACAGCAGCTGCAGCGCCACCCGCCCGCCTACCGGCCTGCTCTTGCCCTGGCTTCGCCCCCCGGCTCCAGGGAGGAAGGGGCCCGATTCAGAGCCATGGGGGGCTGCAGTTGGGCCCCTGTGCTGCCCCAGCCCCGTGGCTCGAGGGAGACCTCTTGCATCCATGCTGCTTTGCCGTGAAAACACAGACTGGGTGCCTTGGAGGGGAGGGTGTCTCCATCCATAACAGGTGAGGGGTTGTCAGGGTTCCCTGGCGGGGGGGAGCAGTAGTCAGCTCTGGCCCCCTCCCGTTGGCACCTGGCATGTGTCTGGAGTCTGAATTTGAGGTGGCCGTGGCCTGTGGCCAGTGTTGGAGGGCTGGCCGGCCGGTGGGAATCCGGATGAGCTGTGTCAGCTCCGAGGTCGGGGGCCGGGTGGGCATCAGGAATGCCCTCCCCCCCGCCTCAGGGCAGGGCTTCTGAGGAGGTGTGGGAGTGGGCTGGGCGGGCCTTGCCGTGGGCGGGTGTGGGTCTAGGTGCCAGCAGCGCGTGGGTACGGCTTTCCCCCTGGCCCTGAACCCTGACGGGGTCCAGCCATGTCCACCTCGGCACTGACCGCTCCTCATGTGGATGGGGACTGAAGGAGTGCGTACACCAGCGGCCTTGTGCCCAAGCTGCGTCGCCATTAGGTGCCCCAGGCTCCTGCCCCCGAGATGCCCCGTCCACACGTGAACCTGCACCTTCCTGATGCCATCCTCTAAAGCGAGGGACTTGAGCAGGGCGTCTTTGGGGACACACATCCTGGAAACTAGAGAAGCACTGTCATGGGGGCCTTCAGGGAGGGTCTGGGTCGCACGTCCGTGTCTGAGGGCAGGGCCTCTCCCTGGCACGCGGTTGGGCTCGAGGAATCTGGCCCCAAAGCACCATCTCCGCGGACACTTCGTGGAGCATCTCCCTGGTGCGTGGGCGTCACCTGTAAGCTCCTGAACTCCGCCGTCGGCCTTTCCCTGGCTCGTGTGCAGGAGCACAGCCACCCCACCCCAGCCCCATCAGGACAGGCAGGGCGTCACCATGACCACCAGAATAAGAACGGACAGTCTGTCAGGACAGGCTCTGCCAGGCCATGTCGGGCAGCCCTTGGTGTGTCCCAGGTAGCTGGGGACACTCGGCAGCGCTCCTCCTCTCGGCTGCTTCCTGCCTGGGAGGCTTGCGGCCCTTCCTTCCTCTGCTGTGTTTCTCAGAGGCCTCTCGACCCTGGCTGCTCCCGCGGGTCCCCACGGGGAACCCTGCTGGGCACAGGTGGGTTGGTTTGCAATGACCACTGGCCTCTTGGGCCAGCCCCCCACCCTCCTTCCATCTTAGCCAGACGGTTTGGTTTCTTGTGCAAACTGCGTGGTCTCGAGAACGCCAAGCTTGGCCAGGGCTCGGCAGGGAGCACGGGGGGTCATCCAGGGACGTCTGGGTCGGTGGCCACCCTGGGCTTGGTGCTGTTCCTGCTTAAATCACTCAGTAAGTGGAATTTCAGTGAGGGTGGGGGTCATTTTATTTTTCCTTGAACTCACAGTGTTTGGGGTGGATCTCGGGCACTGCTTGGAGGTGGGCGGTAGGCAGCCAGGAGATCGGCACCTAGAGCATCACCACGTTGTTCCCCCACCGCACCCTCCCCACCCCCCCGCCGCCCTGTGATGTTTGGGATTTAGTCTGTTTTGAACCATTTATGTAGAAGTGATTTGGTATTTGCAGACTAATTCATGATCTGAGGGGTTTTTCTCAAAAAGTAAGTAAAACGCTCCAGCCTAGGACTCAGGTTTTCTCTTTTGTTTTGAGATCAAAATTTTTATGATGTCACACAGCTGGAGGGTAGGTACGTGTCTATTTGAAACAAAACACTAAGACTAAAGATATTTTTCCCATTGCATTTTTATTCAGCCAATTTATTAAAATATTTTCTTGAGCTTCCTCTTAAATTTAAATAAATGTAGCATTTTACCCTATTTGGACAAGTGGTCTACCACTTTTATTTATTTTTAAAAATAAATTTATTTATTATTTTTGGCTGCATTGGGTCTTCGTTGCTGCACGCAGGCTTTCTCTGGTTGCCGCGAGCAGGGGCTACTCTTCGTTGCGGTGCGCGGGCTTCTCATTGCGGTGGCTTCTCTTGTCATGGAGCACGGGCTCTAGGCACGCAGGCTTCAGTAGTTGTGGCACACGGGCTCAGTAGTTGTGGTTCGCGGACTCTAGAGCACAGGCTTCAGTAGTTGTGGCGCACGGGCTTAGTTGCTCCACGGCATGCAGGATCTTCCTGGACCAGGGCTCAAACCTGTGTCCCCTGCATCGGCAGGCGGACTCTCAACCACTGCGCCACCAGGGAAGCCCTACTTGTATTATTTAAAGTCTGCTAAAGCCGCACCTGGTTAGACGGTGTTGTCTGTCTCTGCCATCTGTCCCCTTCAGGCTGACTTAAGGCGGCTTCTGAGGTCGGGTTTCTGAGGAGGAGACATTGGACTGGAGGGTTGCAGAGTCTGCTTTCTGGCCGTCACTGTTTTGTTTTGTTTCTAACACCATTGTGCAGGGAGTGTTTCCTTTGAAGAAGAGGGATGGCGGGTTCTTGCCTCCCGGGCCCCAGGCCCCGTGCAGAAGAGGCCGGGCGAGCAGAGCCCCTAGGATGCTGCGCCCGTCCCGGGAGGGCTGGTGGAGGGGCCCTGGTCGATCAGACGGGTGAGTGTTCCTCGCCTTCCGGTCCAGGCTGTGTTCTTGGCGGGGGGTGGGGGGGATGGCAGCTGCCCTCCGGGGGGCTCCACACGACCGGGACGTGCTCTGGAAGCCGGGCCTGTGACTAGTGTGTGTAGAACATGATTACGGATGAAACGTATTTGCTACTTCCCAATTCATTTTTTGCTGACTTTGGCCCGACCGAAGCGACCTCGCTGCCTGGTTGCAGTCTGGGGAGTTGTAGTCGCTCCTCTGCTTCGGTTTGTCCTGCCCTTTCCTGGCTGCCTGTGGCCCTGCTCTCCCGGCCCCGGCCCCACGGGCGGCTCATGAGACAGGCTTCTGGTCCCTGCGGGCCTCAGGCCGTTTGGAGCACCCTCTCTGCACATGCTGCTCAAGAGGTTTGTTTTTCTAATTTTCATCATTCTTTTTCTACGTGACCCCTGTTCCAAAAAACGGCCCAGTTATGCATCCCGTGGCTCTCTGCGCTGTCCTCCAGGGCGTCCTTTGTGCAGCACGTGTGTCTGAGGCACCCAGTTTGTTCTTAAGTTTTCTGTCTGGGGATGTGGCCGTTTCACAGACACGAGGTTGTCACCCGTCCTGCCCCCCCCAGTGGCCAGTGACTGTGCTTCTTGGGCTTGTGCTTTTCACGAGGCCTATGAGGCTAATGGCTCTGACACAAAACCCTGGGGGTATTGTGACAGCAGACTGTTGGCGGCACAGGGAGGGCATGGGTGAGGGCTGGACCCGTGCAGCCGCGGTTGGTGCCCATCTGAAATGAAGGTGGCGAGGTTGTCGTTAGGTAGTGAGGCTAAAATTTGAGCAAAATGATTAAATTGTTCCCAAGATGGGGTGGCCCATTTCCCTGCAGAGCTGCGCATCCACTCAGTGCCCAGGAGGCTTCATGTGTAGGGAGGGAGCTCCTGGCTGCCTCCCCCTTCCCCGGGACGGGCACCCCAGAGGGAAGCCCCACAGGTGGGCAGGGCTCTGAGTGGATTCTTGAATCCAGCAGAGAAGAGCGCAGGGCCGCTGAGCAAGGGTCCAGACTCCTGGATTTGGAGTTGGGAGGTCACCGTGGGCTTCCAGAGGCACGAGGTCCTGCTTACCTTGGTGCTGTGCTCGGCCCAGTGGGTTTGCGGAAGCCCCAGCTCTTGCCCGTGGCTGGCCAGTGGTCACCCGTCCAGGCCAGCGGGGGGCTGGTCCTTGTCTTTGAGGACCTTCCCCCAGAGGCACTTGGGCCCCTGTGTGAGGGGTTTTGCATCTTCTGTTTCAGTTGGATCAAGCTCAGTACTGGAGGTAGAATTAGGTTGGAGGATGCCTGGGATGAGCGTGTTCTGGGGCACAGCCCACTTGGCCAGCTCCAGCCGTGGGATTTGGGTTCACACCCCGGGCTAAGCCTCGAGGCGGGAAACACCTGGTGCCGTTGGGGGGCAGAGGTGCTGATGCTGAAAGTCCCTGGGCTCCGTTTGGTCAGCATCCGAGGAACAGCTCGGACGAGGGCATCCTCTCTCGGTGAAGCACACACCGCAACGGTCCAGCCAGGGCCTGCCCGAGCCGCCCCCTGCCCACTCCATTCCCAGAGCCCCAGTGCGGGGGCAGAGCCGGGCTCCCGGGCCTGGCTGTTGGGAGAGAACACAGGTGGTGGCGGCCGGCGGGCCTGGGAGGCCACTTGCCGGAAGCGCCTTCCCGACAGGGCTCGGCTGGCGCTGCCCCTGGCCCCCCTCGCCCACTTCCTCGGGGTTCTGACTCCACCTGGAGATCCTGCTTCTGTTCTCGGTGTTCCGAGGCTGTCTCTTCCCAGGTTTGTCTCCATCACGTGCGCTGGGTGATGTTTGTGGGCGACCAGGCTGAGGTGTGTCACTTCCGACCCTGGGAAGGGAAGTACTTCTGTCCCTGGGGGAGCGGGAGCCTGGCCGGTCCTCAGCAGAGGCCTGGGCCTTGGGCTGGGAGGGGACGTGGGGGCGTGGGCTCCACTGTTAAACCTCCGAGGGAGCGTCTGACCCCGTATGTGGGTTCTGTCGGCGCCTCACCCCTGCCCTGGAATCGGCCCATCCGTCTCCTCACTGGTCTGGCCCCAGCCTCTGCCCTCAGCCACCTGCCTTCACAGGGGGCATCTCTGCTTTGATCCCAGGTTCCCAGCATGGGCTCCGCGCACCGGGGCCTGCTCTGTGCCGGCCTGGCCCCCTCTGCCCACCTCCCGGGCCCTCCTTGTCCGACGGGAAGCAGAGCCGCATCCTCGCCGAATCCCCCCACATGGCTGGGCTGGGGCAGCAGGAGGAATGATGTGCTTGCGCTCCGAGGGCTCGGGAAGGCGTTGCCTCGGGCGCCCAGAAGTCACGTCTGCCGGACGCACTGTCAGGCCCGTATCTCTCAGCATCACTGTTGAGACAGAAGCGTTCAGCTGAACCTGTTTTCCGTGCTGAGCACACGTATGTAGGATGAACTCGTGGTTGGGGGCTAAACCTCACATCTGAGCAGTTGCCTTGAACTAGAGCAGACTGGAGCCCTCGGGCACCCGGGTCAGAGCAGGTTCTGCCACTCCGGACGGGCAGCCTCCAGGCCCAGGTCCTGGCTCAAGGCCGGTCTGTGGTCCCTTTGGGTGCATCTCAGACCCTCCGGTATGTTTGCCTTTTGCCCTTGAACTTTGGACACAAGCCCCCTGTGCCTGCCGTGTTCCCCTCAGGACAGTCCCTGGGCCCATCCTGAATCTGAGTGCCCCCCGCGGGGTCGCTCCAGCAGGCTTGCCGGTGCTCATGTAGCAGTTTCGAGAGCACGTGCTCTCCGCTGACAGGGTCTGCATCGTTGGATGGGTAGGACCCCAGAGTGTTTCAGAACGATCCTTTGTTGTCGTACTTCCTGTGGCAGCAGACAGAACCTCTCGTCTTTCTGGGGCCCCCACTCCTGAGGAGCTGCGGATCTGCACCGCAGAGGAGGTGCCCACGCCGCCCTTCATCTGTCCCAGGTGAGAGGGGGAGACCCGCCCTCTGAAGGTGCAGCGGCTCCAGGCGTGAGCTGGGGCGCATAGCCGCAGCCCAGGAGACATGGGGCAGGGGCAGGGGCCCAGACACCGTGTTCTCTGCCTGCACTCACCTCGGCCTCCGTCCGCGTGGGTTGGGCTCTTGAGCTAGCTTTCCCCGCCTGGGGGGTTTATTTCTGACAAGCGTGTGAGCTCAAAGGGAGGCCCCAGCCAGCTCTCCCTCCCTAAAGGAGGCTTCCTGCCTCGGCAGGTCGGCTGGCCCTTTACCCACTGTGGTCAGCCAGGCCTGCCGCTGCCTCTGGGCCCAAGGTTGCTGTTGGCTGGGGGAGCACCCATGTGGGGTGGGAGTGGTTCTAGGGGCCTAACGTGTCCTTCCCACCTGGCAGGGCCCCAGGGGGTGGTCCTGGCTGCCCAGCTCCCTTGCAGCTCTGGTCCACGGGCTTGGCCTTGATGGGTTCGGTGCAGATGCCTCGAGCGGCCGGGGCCCTGCTGCCTTGGCCCCTGCAGGTCGTGGCTCAGCTAGGAGTGCTCGGCCCCTGAGTCTGCAGCATCCCAGCCTCCGTGGGGTGGGCACGCCCCCTGCCTCCCTCCCTCCCTCCCTCCGTGCACAGAGCGTGGGCCTTCCCTCAGAAGCCAGGCCCTAATGAAGGCTCTGTCTTGGTGGCAGACAGCTGTCGCCATCTTGATCCCCACTTTTCCTGTCTCACCCTGGTGTGAGGCGGGAGTTCAGGCAGGTCCCTGGGAATCCAGTGTTTCGTCGTTTCATCCTCAAGGACCCACACCCGCACCCAGCATGCGCTGTCCTTGGTCCTGCCTCCCACGACCTGGGCCCTGCGTATCCGGGATTTGCCAGAAAAGAGTCTCAAAATGTCCCTGTTACTCCTTCCTTGTTACACTGATGAAGGTGAGGCTTTGATCTCTGAACTAGGCCTTTTGTCCTCAGTTATGTGCAGCTGACTTTCATTTGTTACATCATCTATGTGCATAACTGAGGGTCAAGGAAAGAAGGAAGGGGCTTTGCAAGACTGCTGGGGACCCTGAGGAGCCCCCCGAGCACCTGGTGGCCTCCCCTCTGAGGGAGCCGTCACCGTGAGCCTTGGTGTCACCTGAAGCCGGGCTGTCTGGGTGGCCGGTCTTGGAGCCACTGTGGGAGTGCAGGGAGCCTCCACCACCAGCCCTGCACCACGTGGGGCCTCCCTGGCCTGTGTCTTTCCGCCGGACGTAGATGCCAGGTGTCCGAAGGACCAGGTTCTGGGGAGGAAGACCTAGATGTAGCCGCGCAGCCGCTGTGGGCAGCCAGGAGGCGGCAGGGCCAGCCCGGGGACGCAGGCCAGCATGAGGTGGCCGTGGTTATTACGCTTGTCTAAAAAATGGCAAGAACCAAAAACGCCCCACAGCTAACAGTCAAGTGTCTTTTCAAGTGAAAACTCTTAATTAAATGTATTTTAAAAGCCGTTTTCACCATCCAAGAAGGTAGGAAATGTATTTTGAGTAATACGAGCTCATTGAAATAAACTCTCATAACTTAAAATCTGGGAAAGACAGTAAATGTATCCCTCAGAGTTCCTAAATCAGCTCATCTGTGTCCGAGTAGAGTGGACAACATGCTTGTTTCAAACTATCCAGAATGACCCTTAGAGACCACGGGCTTCGTCTTTGGGGCAGTGAGCCCTCTCCTGGGGCCGAGGACACAGCCATCGGGGTTGGGGGTGGGGGTGGGGTCCTGTCTGGAGGGTCCCAGAGGAGGCACTTCCAGCTCAGGGCCACCTGCTTGGCACAGACCTTGACTGCGGGACCTGTGTGGCCCATCCGAGCTCCGAGGGACTCGGCCCTTCCAGGTCCTGGGCCTGGGCTCCCCTCACTCTGCCCTCAGTTCACCCAAGGCTTCTCCCTCCTGGACGCTCTTCGTGTCCTCCCTTGGGTGGGCTTCCGGATTCTCTCACTGCCATGCTGAGCTAGGCTTGGGATTGGGTTTCCAGGTTAGCTTTGTCTTTGCCAAAGGGCTTGGGTTCAGCATGAGCGTTTGCCAAGACTCTGCAGGACGAAAAAGGCCATCAGTGACTTCCTGGCGGCCCAGTGGTTAAGACTCTGAGCTTCCACTGCAGGGGGTGCAGCTTCAATCCCTGGTTGGGGAAACACGGACCTGGGAGAAGGCTGCAGACACTAGGTCTGCTTTCTGGAGAGGTGTGGGTCCAAGGGCAGCCAGTAGGCTGGGCTGGGGGCGAGCACTCTCACCTGACTTGTCTCCTGCGGGATGGGGGATTGCGGCCCAGCCTGCCCCCACGTGCCTCCGTCGCCCTGATGCTCCTGCTGGGGGCGGGGGGGGGGGGGGGCGGGTGGCTGCGCCTACGCGGATGCTGGGGGGGAGCGGGGCCTTTATCCAGAGTTCCTTAACTCGGGCACTCAGCTACACGCAGAATGGCATTTTACACATGCTGGACAGAAATAAGAGGATCAAGCCCCGGCCAGAAAGGTTCCAGAACTGCAAAGATCTGTTTGATCTGATCCTCACCTGTGAAGAGCGGGTGTACGACCAGGTGGTGGAAGGTAAGCGCAACAGCTGCAGCGCCAGGCCCTGTGCCGTGCCCTCTGTCCTGCTGTGCGTCCAGCGCCTCTGAGGCAGCCGGGCCGTCCTGTGCGTGGTGTCTGTTCCTGGCCCAGGGCTGGAGAAGGGTTCCCGGTGCGTCTGTGGGCTCCGGCAGGCGGGGGAAATGGGGCAAGGCCACAGAGAGGTGGACAGAGGGCCCCTGACCTGTGTGGGCCCTGGGAGGGGGTGGGGGCAGGAGATGGTGGCCTTGGGGCTGACCGTGTTCACCAGGGCAAAACCACCTGTGCCAGCCAACAGCACAGTGCGGGCTCAGGGCCTTTGTGGCACAGCAGGAGCACGTGTGGTGCAGAGGGACTAGGGCCTGGTGCCTTGTAAGTGAGGGTGCTGTCAGCTGCTGTCCCGCGGGACAGGCTGGAGCTGGCAGGTGTGACCAGGTGGCCTGGGGTCCAGCTTCATGAGCGCGAGCTTTCCTGCGGTCCCAGCCGTGTTTGGCGTGAGGCTCCTCCCGGGGTTGGGGGTGGGGGGGAGTGCTCGGCCTGGTCAGATGCTCTGATGTTGGTCCTTAACTGCATCCCCGAAGGAAGGCTGGGCAGCGCACAGCCTCCTGCGCTCTGTTATGAGGCCTCTGACTTCCGTCCTCTTGTCACGGTCAGATCTGAATTCTAGGGAGCAGGAGACGTGCCAGCCTGTGCATGTGATCAACGTGGACATCCAGGACAACCACGAAGAGGCCACCCTGGGGGCGTTCCTCATCTGTGAGCTCTGCCAGTGCGTGAGTATCGGGCCCTGGGCGGGCCTGCGTCGTGCACACAAGGGCTTCAGCATGAACGTGACGAGCACACCGCTCGGTTCACGGTCCGCTTACTGCCAAACGTTAAAACCCATAAATGCAGAGGTGCCCACAGGTGAGAGTCACCGAGTCAGCTCTGGCTAAAGAATGCACCTTTGAGCGTTTTAGGTTGATTGCAGGGGTGAGTGACCTGCCGGGGTCTGGCTTCTGTGGAGATGGCTCCCAGGACTTAGGCCCCCTGCCAAGACCCCAAACAGCTAGAGGAGCCCGGGAGCCCCCAGAGATGGCGTCAAAGGGCTCTGGCCCTCTCTGCCCCCGCACTTCTCATTCCAGACGTCCAGCCCTCCCCGAGTGGCCCTGGGCATCTTCCCTTGTGCAGGAAACCCCGAGAGCTTTTGCAGCCACTGTGCAGCTGTGCTCAGAGCCAGACATTTCCTCTTAGATGGGACAAAAGGACCGACCCAACTCATATGTCTGGTCATATCTTTGGCCTGTGGCTTCTGCATTTAGGCCAACTAACTGTGAGTGATAGAAAAGTGAAGAAAACGAGGCTTAACCAAGAAGTCTGGAGACAGGCAGGCCTGGACGGGTTTGCTGTGTGAGGGGCCCAGGCCCCTGCTCTCTTGTTACTTTGCCCGGCACAACTTCTGTTCCCAAGGTGTCTCATGGTCCAGGGTGGCTGCTGAAGCTCCAGCAGTTGTTCCCATGGTCTGGCCATCAGGCAAAAGACAGGGCTGAAGGGGCTGACACGTCCCAGAAATAGCACACGTGACAGCCACTTGGGTCGGGCTGGCGAGAGCTTGCAGAGGAGAGGCACTGCTCGCAGGCCGAGACGGGGGGCAGCGAGGGGCCTCGGCCGCAGGCCAGCCCCTGCCAGGACAGGCGGGCTGAGGAGCTGGCCCCGGACCACCCTGGGGCTGTCCCCTGGCAGGGCCGCCTCCTTCCAGGGCGGTGGTTCTCCACCAGGGGACATCTAACCGCACACACGGTGGGCCTCACAGCCGGGAGAGACGCTAGTGGCAGCTGGCGGGTGGGGGCCACAGGCGCTGCTTAACCCGCTACAGTGCACGGGACGGCCCCTGGGCTTCCTTGCTGGCTGACCGGGCCCGCGACGGTACTGTCTGGGTCGGGTCTGCTCATTTTCAGGGTGGGGGCAGTGCAGGCGGCGAGCGTCTGCAGTGCGCGTATGTGTGGCATCTGAGGCCACCCGCCCTGCTGCAGCCGCTCCGTGTCCCGTCCCTGTCGGGCTCCCCTCCGCCCCGCCCCGCCCTGCACGCACGGGCGGCACCAGGCCGGGGCGGCTCAGGGCGGCTCTCCTCTGGCTCCAGATCCAGCACACGGAGGACATGGAGAACGAGATTGACGAGCTGCTGCAGGAGTTTGAGGAGAAGAGCGGCAGGACCTTCCTGCACACCGTCTGCTTCTACTGATGGCCCCCGCCCGCCTGGAGCCACCTTGCTGAGCTTCCTTTTGTTAATACTTCTTCCTTCCTGATGTTTGTTTTTACCTTTAGGTATTCTGCCGATGGACGGACGGTAGCAGTGCCCAAATAATAAACTGTACATATGAAATGAGAAGATATACATAAACGCCAGATTACAATCAAGTGTTTCCCATCCCACTTTTACTCATGAGTGGGATATTGATTATAGTTTTTTTTCTTTAACCAAAAAAGAAAAAAATGGTTGATAGCACATTTGCCCCCAGCCATCTGCCTCTCACTGAGCACCCCTTTCCCGTCTCCCCTAACTGGCTGCAATGTACAAATCCCTGAATAAAGCAACAGGCTGTACTTTTTGGGAAAGAACCTGCCATTGTCTCATCAGTAGATGTTGCTGGTCGTCCTGGCTTCATCCAGAGTACCCTGCCTGGCCTGGACCTCCCGTCAGGGTCCTCAGACGGCAGTCCGGGCCTGTGGGTCAAGCTGAGCTCTCTAGCACCACCCCGAGGGCCTCCCGTCCACTGGGACTCTGGAGGGATGTGGCACCTGCTCCCTGGGCGGGGACCGCTCTTGCCTGGTGACCCCTCCTGGTCTCCGTGGCACAGAGGTGTTCCGGGGACTCCTCTGTGGGCAGTGCTGTCCCCTGCCTGTGGATGGCGGGCTGGCTCAGTGACCCCTCCCCAGCCCCCAGCAACATGGGGCAGCCACATCAGGGCTTCGACGCGGGCCTCTGAGCTTCGCGGCCCACCCCTGAGGAGAGCCGGGGCTGAGGCTGGCCCTGCCCCCGCAGTAGGGGATCCTTTAGCCTGTGTTGGGCCCCATCCTTGTGCCATGTGGCCATGGCTCCGGAGTGACCTCCCTGGCAGGGACCCTGCGGCCCCTCCGCTAAAGGCAGCCTCTTGCCGGAGGAGGCTGGGTGCTGACCAGTCTGCCCGCAGCCCCTCACCCGGCGACCCCGGGCGGGCGGGGAGGAGGGGCCTCCAGCTGAGAAGTGGGGAGGAGGAGAGCGGAAGGAAGCCCGGGGCCTCTCCGGGATCGCCCCGGCGGGTCGGGGCGGGACGCGGCCCGTGGTCCAGGGGCGCTGGGCAGGCAGCCAGGGCCGGCACTGGCCAGATGGGGGCGAGCGGGCCCTGCGGCCCCCGGGGAGGGGTCCGGCCGGCGTCGCGGGGGCGAGCGGCCGCGGGCGGCGAGGTCCCTCCCGGGAGGCGGGCGCGGGGGAGGCCGCGGGGGGAGGGGGCCGGAGCCGCGCCGCGCGCAGAGCGGGAGGCAGAGCCGAGGGCGGAGCGGAGCGCGGCGGGCGCGGCGAGCGCGCGGGCCGGGCGGCCGAGGACCCCGGGAGCGCCGCGTCCCCTGCCCCGCGCCGGCCCCGCGCCTCCTCCCCGGCCGGCGGCGGTGGGTGCGCGGCGGGCTGACCTCTGCAGAGGCGGCGGGGGCTCAGCATCGGGCCGGGGCCGGGGGGGCGCCGGGGCCGGGGGGCGGCGCTCCGGCCCGGCCCGGCCCCGCCCGATGTCCATGAGCGCCAACACCATGATCTTCATGATTCTGGGGGCGTCGATCGTGATGGTGAGCGGAGGGGCTTCCCGCGCGCCCGCTCCCCGCACCCGCTCCCGCCTCCGCGCCCGCGCGCCGCCTCCCCCTCCCGCGCCTTGTTTACCGGCCCGGGCGGCCTGCGCTCCCCCATCCCCAGCGCGTCGGCCCCCGCCGGGGGGCGCCGGCCCAGCCTGTCGCTCCTCGGCGCTGACCGGTCATGGGCTCTTCCAGGCCATCGCGTGCTTGATGGACATGAACGCGCTGCTGGACCGATTCCACAACTACATCCTCCCGCACCTGCGGGGCGAGGACCGCGTCTGCCACTGCAACTGTGGCCGGTGAGTCTGCGCCCAGAGGGGCACACGCGTGATCACACATGTGGGGTGGAGGTGGGGCCCACTGGGGCTCCAGCGAGCGCCATGCAGGCCGGGCTGCAAGGCCCAGCTGGGCCAGGCCGGTGGGGGCTGCTGAGGCTGGCGCCAGGCCGGGTGGGGGAAGGACCGGCCAGCTTCCGTGGCACAGAGGTGTTCCGGGAGTGGGGAGCATGCCCGAGGCAGTAGGACCCCCTCCCAAATTGCCTTTAGAGAAAGGGCCCGCGGGTGACGGGCAGAACGGGTCCAGGGCCTCCTGGCCCGGGGCGTGGAGACCAGGAGAGCAGCAGCCCAGCCTGGTGTCCCGGGAGGGATCCTGCGCACGGCTATGCCCACAGAGGACACCATCCTCCTCCCTGGGCCCTGAGCTGTGTCCATGAAATTTCCTGGGAGCCAGCTAGGGGGAAGAGCAGAAGGTCAAGGTGGGCAGGGCCTACCTTGAGGGGCATCTGGCCCAACCCCCTCGCTGTCCACGGGAGGAACTGAGGCCGGGGGTGGAGTCTGCTCAAGGTCACACAGAGAGAGGGGAGAGCCCAGGTCCCTACACCCACTTTGTGACCCCCCCCCCCATTCTGTGCACATGTAGTGATGGAGTCTTCCTGGCCATGCATGTTTGTATGTCCATGTACGAAATAAACATCTTCTCATGAGACGCGCATGTGTGTACCGTCTGTGCATATACATGTGCGCACACGCAGCAGCCCCTCGGCCCCACGCACGCTGGGGCCCCCGAGAGAGCGGACAGAGGCTGAGCAGACAGACTTGCCCAGGGCCATGCGGCCGGCAGGGAGAGCAGACAGACTTGCCCAGGGCCATGCGGCCGGCAGGGAGAGCAGACAGACTTGCCCAGGGCCATGCGGCCGGCAGGGAACTCGTGCTCTTGACCCTGCCCTGTGCTGCTGCTCCAGGGACGTGTGCACACGTACTGGGCGAGGGGTGTGTGAGAGACAGGACAGTTTCATGCCTCACTAAGCATGCTACATGCCTGTGCGTGCAGACCGGGTGTCGAAGCAGAACATGGGCAGCAGGGCAGATGGAGATGGGCGTGTAAACGGCCCTCACGAGTGTTGGCCAGGAATCATCCGGAGTGCTGGCTGGGTGGCCACACCCTCGCGGAGATCCGCGTGTTCCTGCCTGGTGCGCACGGCCCAAGGCCAAGGAGCGGCAGGAGGTCAGCTCCACGCTCCCTGGGCCGACCCAGCCTGGGGGTGTGAGCGGGGGTCCTGAGACCCTCCCGGAGACCGGAGGTGTGCCCGCCACCGGCCCAGGGTTCAGCTCCCTAAACATTAGTGAGGCCCATTTTCCGTGCAGGGCTGTTGCAGTGTGACCTGCACATGTGTGCCTAAGACCTCACACTGAGGCCCTTTTGGGCAGACAGGGTGTGTTTTCAGAGTGTATTTGCTCCGGGGATGTGCATGGGTCATATGTAGTGTCCAGAGTACACGTGGATTGTGTAAAACAAGCGCCCATGGAGTGCAAGCCACAGCGAGGCCTGAGTGCACAGCTTAGACACAGACAACACGAGAGCCACGCCTGCTGTAGGCGTAGAGTGTTTCCGTGTGTGTATGTGTCCATGTATGTGTGCTTTGTACACGTCACTACATACAGGATGTGTCAATTCCGTGTACAAAGTATTCTTGTATATTGACAACATGCATGTGTATGCGCAGTACATGTGTGTAACACAATATACAGCACCCGTGTGCGCCCTGTGGGCACAGTGAATGTCTGCAGGGTGCAGTCTGGCATATCAGGCCTCTGTGTACGAACCACGTACACATGTTGCCACAACGGACTCGACTTGTGTGTACACCCCGTTTGCAGAGAAGGCGCACACACACTTGTGTGCCTTCTACATGCCGATACGGAGAATTTTATACAGAGGACACGTGTGTAAATGCTGTGAAGCGTGCGTGCCAGCAGGCTGTGTCTGTGGGTGCACACCCGTGCGTATGCCACGGTGCCCACAGAGAGGATGGCTGTGCGCAAAGCCCAGTGCATGTGCATCTCCATGTGACACGCACCGTGCTCGTGCCCGGGCGAGCGTGCACATGCACACATGTGGAGCTCATGGGCCGAGTCCATGGTATACACGCCATGTCCTGTGCATGTGGCCGGCGTGTATACACAACATGCGTCCGACCTCAGACACATGCAACATGCGTGGCCCAGGCAGGACACATGTATGCACACATCACGGACATACGTGTGCACGTGGGTGACCTGAGCCCCCACCTGCCCCCCCCCACCCCGGGGCCTGCCTGACTTGGAGGAAGGAGGAGGGCAAGGAGCAGGGGAAGAGCGGCAGGTGCTAGGACAGCGATGGGGGCACAGGTCATGACCTTTGACCCCCTGGAGGTCCCCCCCCCACCCCCCACCCCCGGGGCAGTCGGGGCCCTGGCCTTGTCCTACTTGCAGGGGCGTTTCTGGCTTCCTCGGTGACTCCATCTTCAAGTTTCCTGCCCTGTCCAGGGGTAGGAAGTCGTGGTCCCGAGGAAGACCCTCCCTGTCGGGGTCGGGAAGGCAGGAGGGCAGGAGATGGCGGCGACGCTCAGTGTTACCAGCTGCTGGAGGCCTGGCCACAGGGTGACGAAGGGCGTCCTCTGCCGCTACGCATTCCGGCGCTCAGCAAGGGTTCTCCGTCCCTATTGATGACTGATGAGGGCCATTGGCGAGCTGTGGCCACATGAGCTACGGCCGCCACCATGTGTCAGGCAGTCCTCTCCAACTAACCCAGGTGTGGTGGTCCCTGCTCAAGGGGCCGTGGTGGCTGAGGCCCCACCTACTCTGGACAAGCTGAGCCGGATGGGCTCCAGGAGTCCCCAGGGGAGCGGGAGGGGGGTAACATGGGGCCTGCCCGCTGCTGTCTCCACGGGGTGGAAAGCACTGTGTGGCCCCCACTGGCACAGGGATGTCGGTGATGGACGGGCAACAGGGGCCTGGGGTCAGGGATGTCCTGGGGGGTTTCCGTTTGTGAGGAGGTCCCTGGGGGGCCGGGGAGGGTGGCTCATGTTCAGTTGCGAGGGGGGGACGGGGACCCATCTCAGCTGGAGACCAGGCAGAGGTGTCGACATGTAACCGAGGGAAGATGGGGAGAAGCAGGTTGGGGAGGGAGGAGCTATTTTTAGGTGCAAATCTGAGGTGTCTGTAGATCCCACGTGGAGACGCCATGCAGGCAGCTGGAGCTCAGAGCAGACGTGGGGTGCCGCGGGGACGTGCTGGGGGTGGAGAGTTGGAGAAGCCAGCTGAGGGACTCGGTAGGAGGGGAGCCAGGCAGGCGCACCCCAAGGTGGCTCCTGCACTTCGGGGAAGGAGGGGCCCCAGGGTGACTGGGGGCTCAGGGTGCGCGGACCCCACACGCCTCGGGCACCCAGGTCCTGCAGCTTCTTCTCCCCGGCCCTCCTGTCGGTGGTGGGGGGGCGTGGAGCCCAGAGTCTGTTGCCCTGGGTACTGGTCTCTGGGCAGGGCCACCCAACCCGGGATCGTGGGGCCCAAAGGGCTTCCTGGAGGAAGAGAGGATCCAGGCAGGCCTGAGGCTAGAGGGAGCCTTGTGGGGAGGGTTCAGTGTGGCCTCCGCCTGGATTGTCAAGGGAGGGGAGGCTGAGGGGAACGGCCCAGGCCTCAGTGGGTGCTGGGATGCAGGGGACAGACCATGGTCCAGGGTCTGTCCCAGGACCTGGGATCTGTGTGGGGCACGGTTAAGGGGGTGCCCCCGGGCCTCAAGCACAGAGAACTGGGGCAGGGGAGGTTCCTGCAAGGGACAGAGGGGCAAAAGGAAGACCAGAGGTCCAAGGCAGGGCTCATCCCACGTGGCTTTCCTTGGAGGGGAAGCTGAGGAAAGGGCGGAGTGACTGCAGGGTGGGAGGGAGAGGCCAGAGGGGCAGTGCCCCAGGAGCCAGTGGGGGCCTCTGGGCACAGGCCCACGGGCGGGCTGTGACCCTGTCACTGGGCGGGGGCACCCCGCCTGGGCCCTCGCCCCGGTACGCCTTCTCCACCTGCGCTGTGCTCCTGTCACCGTGTCAGGGTTGCCTCTGAGCCCCGGGCTGGGCAGAGGGACGAGGGTGATGCGTGGAGGCCAGCCACTGGACTTCACGCTGACCTATGACCTCGCACACTCCCATCCTGCGGGCAGCCTCCCACCTGGTGACCCGGGTCCTGGGCGAGTGCGCTGGCCCCTCCCGACCTCAGCACCCCACAAGGTCTGCTTCAAAGACCCCTGCAGGCAAACGGGTGCAGCTTGCCCGCCCCGCGGGACAGGTGCCAGCCCGCCCTGCCGCCCCCAGGCACCACGTCCACTACGTGATCCCGTACGACGGGGACCAGTCTGTGGTGGACGCCTCCGAGAACTACTTCGTGACAGACAACGTCACCAAGCAGGAGATCGACCTCATGCTGGGGCTGCTGCTCGGCTTCTGCATCAGCTGGTTCCTGGTGTGGATGGACGGCGTCCTGCACTGCGCCGTGCGCGCCTGGAGGGCGGGCCGGCGCTACGGTGAGTGCGCGGCGCGGGGACCCGGAGACAGCCTCGTCCGCGCCGGGGCCACGCCCTCTCCCACGCCCACGCCATGCCCACTCCCGGCCCCGCCCACCAGCCCACGCCCTGACCGCGCCCCCCGCCCCGCAGACGGCTCGTGGACCTGGCTGCCCAAGCTGTGCAGCCTGCGGGAGCTGGGCCGGCGGCCACACAGGCCGTTCGAGGAGGCGGCCGGGAACATGGTGCATGTGAAGCAGAAACTCTACCACAACGGGCACCCGAGCCCGCGGCACCTCTGAGCCGCGCGCAGGACTCGCGGGGCCGCCGGCCACCGCGCCCACGCTCACGGGACTGGACGGCCGGCCCGGGCCAGGGCGCCCGCGGCCGTCGGGCGCGTCCGGCGGAAGGTGCTGTCTCCTCTTCTTTTTATAAAGGGGGTCGGGGTGGGGCCGGGGCGGGGGCGCGGGGACAGCGGCACCGGGGGCGCGGGTGGGACCGCCCGCCCAGCCCAGGACCACGTCCGCCGCTGGAAACCAGCGGCTTCCTGTGCGCCCGCGTCTGTCTCTCCGTCCGTCCGTCTGGTTTCCGGAGCCGGAGCCAGTTCTGCCGGAGGCGAGCACGGCCGGGAGCCGGGTGCGCCCACGTCTGCACACGGGGGCACGTGCATGAGGCGTGTGCGCCCGCGGCCCGCAGTGGGGGCGCGGGCAGGGGTCCGGGGGAGGCCCGGGCCCAGCAATAAGGCTTCTGAGCCCCGCGGCGGCAGCCCGGGTCGGGCGCCTCACTGTGACTCCCACCCCTGCTGGTCAGTAAATTCTCTAGAAAGCTCCAGCCTCTGCCTCTTCTTTTTGCCTCTGCCCCAGGGATCCGCACATCAGCCATGAGACAGACACTGAGACGTATCTGTCAGTTTTTATTAGATTCTGGATAAAAAGACCCCCAATTCCAATCCGGGAGAACTTCGCCTTCTGTGGGCTGGCAGTCCCCCCGCTCCACACATCCTTGGCCATCGCGGGTCGCTGGGCTGGTTCTTGGCACCCGGCTTTATGGGTTCACAGACCTCAAGGGCACTGCCCTCCCGAGGACAGCTGGGCTGCACAGAGGTCAGCTCTGCTCATCATGGGCTCGGGTCTGGCCCTGGGAGGGACTGGGCAAGGTCAGGTCCTTGGCCGGGCCCCCTACTGCTGGTCACTGCTGCAGCAGCCAGCATCTGCCTGGGACGCTGTGCTGCCAGCTTGGCCGCTGCCCCGGGCATGGCGGACAGTGCCTGCTCCCCGTCTGGGCCGGGCTTGGAGGGACATGTCTCCCGGGAGTGTCCTGGGGGCGGCTGCGGGGTCAGGGGAACCAACCCCACCTCAAGGCTGCACCGCGCAGCTGGTCCTGAGCAGAGGCCTTTAATGCTGCCCTGCCGCCCTGGGCCTGACCAGAGGAAGGTTACACACGCCGGGAGGGGGGCGGCTGTGTGGTGTCACCACGTCCGCTGGGAGCTGGGGCACCTGGTCAGCGTGCTGCAGGTGTCCAGGCCCGGCTCACTCGGCCTGTGAACTTGGGAGCGGGGGCCGGCTCCCCTCTGCCTTCAGCCACTGCATCTTCTGCTTGTGCTGCTGGATGGCATCCTGGACCCGGGCGTCCATCATGGCCTCGGTGAGGACCCCATCCTCAGAGGCATACGCCATGGCCTGGCAGGGGAAGAGAGCACTGAGGCAGGGCAGCACAGGGGCTGCCCGCGTGGGGGAAGGGCCTCAGCCTGAGGCTCCTCAGGGCCCACCAGTCACCACTCACCCGTGTAGGCCAGGCCTGACCCAGGGACAAGGCAGCCTGGCCAGCCCCATCCTTGCTGCACTCGCCGCCCAGAACCCAACTCCTCTGGGGCAGGGGCAAGTGGGGCAAAGCGTGGGCTGCTCTCCCGGGCCTGCGCTCAGCTGCAGGAGGGGCCTGGCCGCTCAGCATGAGGCGCACGCCGACATGCGGCAGCACACACGTGCTCGCAGGCGACCCTGCAGCCCAGAGCAGCTGCCATCCCTGCAAAACCCGGGGCCCTGCCCGCGCCCCCGGCTGGTGCCAGTGCTGGCTGCTCCACTGGCTTTCTCAGTGGCTTTCGAAGAAAAGAAACCCAGAGGCCCGCTGTCAGGGGGCAACCCAGCCCTCAACCGCAGACCGGAGGGCCCTGCCCCCTGGACAGCAGGGCTCAGGGCCAACGAGCAGCCAACAGAACCACCACAGGCCACGCAGACACCAGGAGAGGCAGAGCCCCCGGGGCCAAACTGCCCTCCACGCAGAGCGCTCGGGGCCCCACTGTCTGCAGACGGTCCTCCCAGAACCGCAGGCTGCCGTGGTCCGGGCTGCCGGCGGCGCTCTGCACCCGCGATGCCCAGGTTCCCGGGCCGTGCACGTGGGCGGGATGACCACAGTTCGGCTCACCGGGCCCCAGTGTGGGCCACAGCACTTCAGCTGCCCAGGCAGGTCTCCTCTGGCCAGGCTGCGTGCCTCCTGGGTGACCCCGGGCCCCAGCTGCTTCCTGTCACCCAGCTGTGGCTCTGACATGTGCACTCAAGTGTCCACCGAGCAGGGAGCCCAAGCCAGACCAGCTGTTTCTCTCTAGGTCCCTAGGAGCCTCAGCCCACGCAGGACACAGGGAGCAAGTTCCCACCATCCGAGATGACCAGTCACTTTGCTCCCCACACGGCTGTTCTCAGCGCCTGGCTGAAGCTGCAGAGGGAAGGGCCGTCCCTGAGGCCTCCTGCGAGGAGCCCGAGTTCTGCAAAGCAGCTGAGGAGGTGGGGTGGCAGCCAGAGGGGGTCCCTGATGGGGAGGGGCAGGTAGAGGGTGTGCAGCGACTTTACCACGGAGAAGCCAGGTGGGCACCACGGACACCAGGGGATCCAGGCCAACATCCCTGTGATGTCGTGTGGATGTCTGGTGCCCCCTGATACGATGTGAACAGAAGGGGCCCTCACCTCTGGTTTCCTCCAAAAACCCACAATCCCATTCCACTCATGAGAAAGCCATCAGACAGACCCAACGAGGGACGTCCTACAGGACTCCTCAAAACTGCCGGAATCGTCAGAAACAAGGGACGCCTGAGAACTGTCACAGCCCAGAGAAGCCCGAGACAGGAGGACTGAATGTCATGGGCATTTGGGTGGGTTCTGGGAGAGATCACGTCTGAGGTGGAATTGAGGGATGTGGTGAGACGGCCAGTGTGGAGGGAGCTGTGCTAGCCTTGCGACTTTTCTGTGAACCTGGAATTATTCAAAAACAAAAAAAATTCACTGAAAAAAAGCTTAAAGGAGAGCTAACACCCATCCTTCTCAAACTCTTCCAAGCACTGGAGAGGAAGAAACACTTCCTACTCACTCTGAGGTCAGCATCACCCTGATACCAAAACCAGACAAAACACCACACAGAACCAGACCCTCTGTGAAAACTGATGCAAAACGCTCAATGAAATACTAACAACCAAACTCGGTAGCGTATTGAAAGGATTATACACCGCAACCACGTGGGCTTTTTTTCCCTGGAGTGCAAGGATGGTTCACCTAGGGAAGAATCAACCTAGGTAAGTAATTAAGAGAATGAAGGACAAAAAGCACTTGATTGTCTCAATTAATACAGGAAAACATTTGGCAAAAATCAACACCCTTTCTTGATGAAAACAATAAACGAGGGGGAATTCCCTGGCAGGCCAGGGGTTAGGACTCCACACTTTCACTGCCAAGGGCCCAGGCATGATCCCTGGTCAGGGAACTAAGATCCCGCAAGCCGTGCAGCACAGCCAAACAAACAATAAACTAGGAATACGAGGAAATTTCCTCATCCTGATAAAAGCCAGATAAGAAAACATCAGCAAACGTCGTCTCAGTGGTGAGAGACTGAAAGCTTTTCCTCTGAGATCAGGATCAAGGCAAGGATGCCCGTTTTCACCACTTCTAGTCAACAGAGCACTAGAGATTGTAGACAGATCAATCAGGCAGAAAAAAGAAAAGACATCCAGACTGGAAAGGAAGAAGTAAAATTAACTGTCTGCAGGTGATATGATCTTATCATATATAGTAAATCCGAAGTAATAAATTCAGCAAAGTTGCTAGACACAAAATTAATGCACAAAATCATTTGTGTCTCTACACAGTAACACTGAATAATTGGCAAAGTAATTAAGAAAACAATTCTATTTACAACACCATCGAAAAGAATAAAATACTTAGGAATTACCTTACCTAAGAAGGTGAAAGCCTTGTACATTGAATTTTGCTAGAATTAAGGACATGAAAACACAGAAAAATATCTGCGTTCATGCATTGGAAGACAACGTTGTTATGAGGTCAGTACTACCCAACGCAATCTACAGATTCAATGCAATCCCTATCAAAATTTCAATGATGTTTTTTGCAGAAATTAACACACAAAAAATCCACCCCAAAATTCATATGCAATCTCACGGGGCCCCAAGCAGCCAGAACAATCTTCAATAAGAATATGTTGGAAGTCTCCCATATCCCGGTTTTAAAATCTACTACAAAGCTACAGTGATCAAGACAGTGTGGTGGTACTGGCACTAAGACAGACACAGGCCAGTGGAATAGAACAAAGAGCCCAGAAATAAACCCTCACATATGGTCAAGTGACCTCCAACAAGGATGCTGAGATCACTGAATGGAAACGACAGTCTTTTCAACAAGTGGCGCTGGGAAAACTGGATATTCATATACAGAAGAACAAAGTTGTACCCTATATACAAAAATCAACTCTAAATGGATCAGAGATCTAACCATAAGACCTCAAACTATAAACCTCATAGATAAAAACAGATGGGAGAAGCTTCCAGACATTGTATTTAGCAATGACTTGTTGGCTATGACAGTAAAAGCAGCTGACAAAAGAAAAAAAAAAAAATATTGGACTTCATCAAAATTAAAAACTTTTGTGCTTCAAAGGACACTATCAACAGAGTAAAAAAGGCAACCCGCAGAAAAGAGGAAAATGTTTGCAAACTACTGAGACAAAGTTAATATCCAGAATACATAAAGAACCCCTACAATTCAACAAGAAAACCTCAAACAACCCAGTTAAAAAAAGGTCAAAGGACTCGAACAGACCTTTCTCAGAGGAAGTCACACGCATGGCCAACAGGCTCACGACAAGATGCTCAGCATCACTGATCATCAGGGAGCGCGAGTCAACAGCACAGCGAGACACCACCTCACACCCATCAGGATGGCCACTACCAAAAAACAGAAACCAGGGCTGCCCTGGTGGCGCAGTGGTTGAGAGTCCGCCCGCTGATGCAGGGGACACGGGTTCGTGCCCCGGTCCGGGAGGATCCCACATGCTGGCGGAGCGGCTGGGCCCGTGAGCCATGGCCGCTGAGCCTGCGCGTCCGGAGCCTGTGCTCCGCAACGGGAGAGGCCACAGCCATGAGAGACCCGCGTACCGCAAAAAAAAAAAAAAAAAGTTAAAATAATGAGTTTTACGTTTAAAAAAAAAAACAGTAGGTCCCCATGATAGGTAGCTGCAGGGTGAGAAGCACGGACCTGCACTGACAAAACCATCGCACGGGGGTGGCAGCTGCAGCGGGGTCCATGCGACACCAGCAGTTGGGCTTCGGGGAGCAGGTGCACAGGTCCCCGGCTGCTCAGCCTGGAGGGAGGAGGGTGGGCAGGAGTCACCACAGTGGCCCAGCCCCGTGCACCTGGGGCCACAGGGGAGAAACTCCAAGGGGACACACTGACATGTCCTGTCCCAGACGGTGGGACCCCCAAGGCATTCTGGCCCTCTCTCACAGGGGGTGGGGGTGGGGACTAGCAGACGTGCCCAGGGCCCTGCTGCCCAGGGGCTGGACACACAGGGAGCGCAGCCACGGGCTCTGGGCCTCCACACGCAAACGCTCACCCTCACATGCGCGTGCGGGGGCCACTATCCTCAGCTCCCCACACGCAGGCACACACAGGCCTGTCCCCTGGTTCCCCAACGAGCAGGGAGGGCAGGGCAGGGTGGGGGAGGGGAGGTGCGCCAGGGCGCTCCCCACCACTGGGACTGGGCGCCACTGGGACTGAGCCTTTGTCGCCCCCCAGTTCACGCTGAAGCCCTGACCCCCAGTGTGGCTGCACATGGAGATGGGGCTTCTAAGGAAGCGATTCAGGTTGGGCGAGGTCCTAAGGGTGGGGCCCTGATCCTACAGGACTGGCGTCCTTGTACGAAGATACCCCCAAGGGCTCTGCACAAGCACACAGCAAGAAAGCGGCTGGAAGGCAGCCAGGAAGCGGACCCGCATTGGAACCCCCCTCACTGGCATCCTGATTTGGGACCTCCAGCCTCCAGAACCATGAGATGAATGTCTGTTCAAGCGCCTGGCTGTGGCATTTTGTCACGGCCGCCCAGGCTAAGACACCCTGTTCGCCACTCTGTTGGTCGTGGAAACAGCCAACCTCGTGAGGCCTGGTTCCTGAGTGAGGCCAGCCTGGAGCAGGGCACCCTGTGACTCACATGAGGACAGAGTTTGCAATCTGGGGCTGTCCGTTACAGCAGCATGACCTAGTTCATTCTGACTAATACGGCCCCCCTGTGTATCTGGGCAAGGATGTCCAAGCAGATGTCTACGTAGCATTCGTGCTAAGTTAACACTGGCCAGGCTGTCACGTGGCCACACACATGAGCCACTCAGCACCCTCCACCTGGCAAGGACCATATGGGGAAACTTGTTCTGAATGGCTGCACCCAAGGCTCCCGGGAGTCAATGGGCTTCCCTGCCCTGGGCACCCGTGGAACCACTGCTGGGATGTTTCAGATGAAAGCCTGGCTATTGGGAATGACAAGGGCCACTCTGGCCTGTGTGCCCTGAGCCACAAGGTGAAGATGGAATCACCTCCCGTGGTCCAGCTGTCCTCAGGCCCTCAGGACTCAGCAAACCCATCCAAAAAGCCAGAACGCCTGAGGCCTTCACGCCCCGCAGACAGTCCCGAAAGCAGCAATCTGCCTCTAGGGGCTGGGAAGGCAACGCCCGACTCCTTATCAGGTCAGTCGCCTCCTGGCTCCTCACGTTCTGCGCCCTCCTGCGCCCTCGGGCATGCTCCATCCCTGGCCCAGGCAGTGTCCCCCGGACCCTCCACCCGTCTGCAGTTTGCTGTGCCAACTGTCCTGGGCCCCAGCTTGGGACAAAGCCCAGGTTCCTAAGACCCTGAGCTTGATGACCACCGGACACGCTGATTTGAGAGGGCCACGCCTGACCTGAGCCAGAATGACACTGGGAAGGACCATAACGCGCGAAGCCACGGACGGCCCTGGCCCATCCTCCCTGCTGCGGGGGGCAGAGGGTGGTGGCGGGAAGGGAGGGCATCATGTCACGTCTGTGCAGAAAATCACTCAGAAACACCCTGGTGGGGGGGAGGTGCAGGTGCCAGCCCAGTCACCTTTCGACAACTCTGAGGGTCCCTGGCTCGGTCGGGCTCTGGCCTGCGGGGCGCATCCCCAGCTCACCTGCCACGCCACAGCAAGCTGGGAGATCTCCCGGCCCGACATGCCCTCTGTCAGCTGTGCGATCTCTGAGCACTTCTTCCCGTAGTCAAACTGGGCCAGCTTCAAGCGCCTGGTAAAGAATTCCCAAGTGATGCCTGGGCGCCCACAGGACCCGGGCCAGAGCAGAGGCCCATGAGGGACCCAGGCTCCCACACAGACGGAGAGCAGGAGCCTGTGCTGGGAAACCCCAGGCGGGACACGTCCGACCCCCTCACTTTAATGAGCTACCCCCTGCCCAACGTCCACTGCTGGGGCCAGGTCTGGCTGTTCCACCTTCCTACCCTGCTGGGCAAATGTCCCTTCCTCGTGGAGCCCAAGACGGGGCCTGGGTGGGGCACATGCTGGGCTTAGGGGCGGCCGTGGGGCCGTTCAGGATGTGGGAGAACGGAGGAGCTCCGGGGGGCCTGTTCCCAGCTCCACCGCCTGCCTGGGGGCAGGGACCCCGCCCAGCACTCAGACAGCGGCCGAGCTCCTAATCCCGCCCCGGCAGGCGGATGCCAGGCCCAGTCAGGCCTGGCTGAAGGCCCAAGAGAGCCCGCTCAGACTCCTGTGAAAAAGTGCTCAGAACCTCAGGCTGCACGCAGTGTCCAGGCTGCAGCTGGGCTAGGATGCGCCATCGGGAGCTGGAGCAGGGTGGGGAGGTGGGGGACTGGGGCCAGCCAGGGGCAAAAGGAAAAAGAGACCCAGATAAGAGAGCTTGGGGGCAGCTGTCAGACAGGTGGCAGGGGCAGGCAAAGCCCGCCGCAGAGCAGAAGATGGCTCAGCAGCGCCAGGCGGGAACCAGGTCGGTGGGGCTGAGATCTGGTCCCCGGAGAGGGTTACAAATAGACCAGCGCTGGCTTATCTGGAACGCTCCCGACAACAGCGAGAGAGGGCCTGGACGAGCAGGGAGGGCACCCCCGGCCTGGTGGGCCCCGCCGTGTGCTGGGGAGGGGCCCCAGAGGGAGGCTCAGCGAGGCCAGAAGTGGGCCGGCACAGCCCGCCACTGCCAGGGCCTGACTGTGGCCTGGATCTGAGCGTTTCAAAGGCGGGACGGGGCAGCAGGGCCTCCAGTGATGGGCGATCATGACCCCACACGTGAAACCCAGGGGCAGGGGCACGGGCGGGGAGCGGCCGTGGTGGCGGGGACACTTACTGCTTTCCTTCTGTGGCTGGTTTAAGAACATACTTGTCAAAATACAGCCTCACCAGGCGCTCCCGCGCCTCTCGCCGCGGCAGCTCGAAGCCGACCATCTCGCCGATGCGGTCGTTGATGGCCCAGTCCAGCTGCTCGGGCTGGTTGGTGGCCAGGACCAGCATGAACCTGCAGCCGGCACACGGCGGGAGCTCAGGGCTCGGGGCCAGCAGAACCCGCCGTGCGGCGTCCTCACACGCGAGACCCTGCCGCACCGGCGCTGCCCTCTGCCTCCCATCCCTCCCTGTCTTGCCCCAGCTCATGCCTCTCCCCGACTGGTGGCCCAGCCATGGAAGCCTCCCTGTGTGCAGGAGGGACGGGGACCCAGGGACCCAGGTCTGAGACAGATCCCTGCCCCTCCCACACCAAGTGCTGGGGTCTTGAAGCCTGGGGCTCAGCTAAGCAGACGTGCCAACTCAGCAGGAACTCGACACGCCCCTGGGGGTCTCAGTGGGGGTAGGGTCTCCACCGGCAGCAGCTGCAGCGGGCAAGGCTAGTGAGTCTGGCATGGTAGCCACGTTGGCTGACCGGCAGGGCTAGATGCCACCAGCGGGCAGGGGGCTGGAGGGACCTCACCCACCTGGAGGAGCAGGATTAGGGGGCCCAGAAGGGCCAGCCCAATCCTAGGGCAACCTGCGACCTGGGGCCCCTGGCTGTGGGGTGAGCCCCTGACAATGCATCTCATGGGCAGCTGGAAATGCCCAGGGCCTGAGCCAAGGGCAGTGGCCTGTGGACGAGCCTGTGCCCCTCGGCTCTGCCTCAGAGACCCCAGCACATTGTTTCTGCAGCTCCACAGACGCCCCACGGCGCCCAACGGGCCGTCCCACTGCGTCCGGCCACGTGGGTCAGGCGTGAGCCTGCTCGGGCGGCCGCCCCACAGCAGCCACGTGAGCTGAGGCAGTGCCACGGCCCCCGCACACGGGCTCTCCTCACTTGCTGCTGTGCTGGCCTGTCCGGTGCAGGAACGCGTTCAGGGTGGCCCTGAGGTCCTCGCTGATCTTCTCCTGCAGAGACAAAAGTCCGGCGTCAGGTCCGCACGCCGGAGTTCTATAAGCAGCCACGGGGGCGCTAAGGAAAGGCTCCGCAGAAAGGCGCAGCCCCCGCTCGCCCACGACAGAATGAATCTAAGTTCGAAGGCTGAAGCTTGACTCCAAAGACGCTGAACTTCCACTTTTCAAATAAAATGGACGAAGAAAGCTCAGCTGAGGAGCAGGTTCCCGGTGACCTTCCCAGGAAGTGCAGACACCGCGGCCCAGGCCGCCCACCCTGCCAGCTCCCCGCCCGCCCTGCCCGCTCCCCAGGCCAGAGGGCGGCCTCCAGAAACTCACAGTTGCTCGCTTCCTGAGAAAGGCATCTGCTTCGTCCACGAAGAGCAGGAGGCTGCAAGGGCAGGGCCACGTGAGGCAGGCAGGGCACGGCCCTGCGGGAACCCCAAACTTTGCACTGCCCCCACCGGGACCCAGATCTTGGCCGCAGACGGGGGCATGTGAAGTACCAGTGTCACGAGAAAGTAACTAAAAATAGGCTGGTGACTCCTTGTCTTAAACGGTTTAAAGTCTCCAGGACTGGGCCTCCCTGGTGGCGCAGTGGTTAAGAATCCGCCTGCCGATGCAGGGGACACGGGTTCAGGCCCTGGTCCGGGAAGATCCCACATGCCGCGGAGCAACTAAGCCCGTGTGCCACAACTACTGAGCCTGTGCTCTAGAGCCCATGAGCCACAACTACTGAGCCCACGTGCCACAACTACTGAAGCCCACGCACCTAGAGCCCGTGCTCCGCAACAAGAGAAGCCACCACAATGAGAAGCCCGCACACCGCAATGAAGAGTAGCCCCCGCTCACTGCAACTAGAGTAAGCCCGCACGCAGCAACCCTAACCCTAACCCTAACCCAAACCCAATGCAACCAAAAATAAATACATAAATAAGTAAGATTTAAAGAAAAAGGAAAAAAGGAAAGAAAAGAATCTGCCAGCCAATGCAGGGGACACAGGTTCAAGCCCTGGTCTGGGAAGATCCCACATGCCGAGGAGCAACTAAGCCCATGCGCCACAACTACCGAGCCTGCGCTCTAGAGACCGTGAGCCACAACTACTGAGCCCGTGAGCAACAACTACTGAGCCTGCACCCTACAGCCCACGAGCCACAACTACTGAGGCCGTGCACCACAACTACTGAGCCTGCATGCCACAACTACTGAAGCCCACGCGCCTAGAGCCCGTGCTCCGCAACAAGAGAAGCCACCACAATGAGAAGCCTGCACACCACAACGAAGAGTAGCCCCCACTCGCCGCAACTAGAGAAAGCCCACGCGCAGCAACGAAGACCTAACGCAGCCAAAAATAAAATAAAACAAAGTCTCTGGGACCAAGAGGCTCCCGGACCTTGGGGACAGGCTGTGGGGAAAGTCACCAACCCCCCTTCCCAGCAGGAGCCCCAGGGCCACCCAGGAGGCACCCAGCTCACCCTCGCCGGCTGGTGTTGGCCCAGTCAAAGACCTTGTGCATGGCGGTCACGCCGTCCCGCCCCATGGGGGCCACATCCCCACCCGTCATGATGGCGTAGTCCATGCCTGAGTGCAGCGCGAGTTTCTGGGTGGGAAAGGCACTTTAACGCCTGCTCCGTCTGCCCTCCAGCCCACCGCCCCGGTCGCTGGGGACCAGACCGCGTGTGGGGAGACGCCCTTCCTGGAAGAGCTGGGCAGGGGCCGCCTCCCATGTGCCCACGGCACCTCTCCCCGGTAGGTGAGACTCCACAACCCCCAGTTACTGTGCCCTCACCTTGGCAAACAGTGTCTTCCCCGTCCCAGGTGGCCCATACATCAGGATGTTCCGGTACACACTCCTGTTCTTCCTGGTGTTCCTCGTGGCAATGGCGATGTCCCGCACACGAGCCTCCAGGCTGGGCTGCCAGGGGACACGAGGTTTGGGGACGCTCTGCCGCTGAGTCCATCCCTCCTGAGTGCCTGGGTCAGTGCGAGAGGCCGCCTCTCCCTGGCTGGGGCTCAGCCAGTAAACCGGACTCCAGGAAGGCCGAGCAGCCCCGCCCGGGCAGGAAGGTCCCAGGGACAGGCAGCCCCACTTACGCTGAGGACGACGCCCTCCAATGCGTCCTGAGGCTTACTGAGGAGCCGCCTGCTGACCTGCGGGGCGCGGGGGGGTATCAGGGTCAACGGCGGCGCCCACGGTGCAGCCGCCCCAGAACACGCGTTACCAGCTGTCCTGGAGAAGGCTGGCAGGGGAGACTGTCGGCGACACTGACCTCTAGCGACAGCCCACAGCACTGCCCGTGGGTGCACAGCACCCAGGCCAGGCAGGAAGCCTGGCTCCCCTCGAGGAAGGCAGCCGACACAGGGCTGCTTCCAGCGACTTATCTTACGGGTAGATGGCTTGCTGGAGCCCCAGAAGTTTGTATACAAGCTCCAGTCCACCCAGGGGGACGGTCATGCCCACAGACCCACAGAGGGACGGAGCAGACTGGCGTGAGGGTGCCCCCAGTGCTGACGCCACAGGGCCAGAGGAATAGCGTCAGGAAAGAGAGCCAAATGCAAACCTGTGAGCAGGGGAACAGGGCAGTATTGGGTAAAAAGGGGAAAAGGGTCACGTGTGCGACTCGGCCGTAAGGCCACACGGACCCAGGAGGCCCGCGGTCACCTGCACAGGGTGCCTCAGCAGCTCCAGCACCGTGATCCGAGAGGTCTCCCGCACCAGGGACGGCTTCCCCAGCCGCGTCTCCACGTAGCGCCCTATGGCCGACGTGGCGTTCTTGGCGGAATAGATGCCGACGGCCAGCAGCGTCAGCCCAGCCACCTGGAACAGGGCAGGGGAGGCAGGTGGTGCCCACCTCATCCCCGGCAGAAAAGAGGGGCTCCCCCACCAGCTCCCTGAGTCTCAGCCGGGCCCCACCAGTACCTTTCCAAAGGGCAGGCACTGGTGTGGAGATAAAACGGACGCCTGGCACCCCTCCCACACCCTCCTCCCAGCCCCACCAGGGCCAACACTGAGCTGTTCCGAGCGCCCCAAACACAAAGGCTGCGTCACTTGTGGCTTTCCAGTGGCAGTGGGGGGCGCGGGGGCAGCGACCGCCTCAGCCCTAGGTCTGTGAACGCTCAGAGCGCCAGGCGCCTCTCACAGCCAGCAGAGACCCCGACGCGTGACACAGACCGCAAGGAAAACGGCAGCGTTGTTTACCGTGGCTGTCACTTTGTCCCAGTCTGTCACAAAGGCCTGGAATCCTTCACCAAACACGGTGCCAGCCGTCCTGCAGGGGAAGCAGTGGCATGACTGGGAAGGAATCGGGCTGTGCCCGTGCGCCTAGCCCAGGCTCCAAGGTCAGCCCCAAAGGTCACCGCAGAAGGACCGGCCAGCGGAGTAGTGGGGTGCCTGCTCAGGGGAAGGGGCGAGAGGATGCCCGCTGGGCACGGCCTCACCTGATGGACTCCAGGATGGTCTGGCGCTGCTCAGCAGCCTTCAGGCGGATCTGCTCGCGGGTGATGTCAGCATTGTCGCGCTCAGCCTTGGCCCGGGCACGCGCCTCGGCCTCCACCCGCAGCATCTCGTTCTTGTGCCGAAGCTCCATCTCCCGCTCCACGGTGGCTGCCCAGGGAGAGCGGGGAGCAGCGCTCAGCCCGAGGCCCCCCGACCCAGGATGAAGCGCAAGCGCAGGGTACCCCCCGGGTACCCCCCCACCCCCCTCTCCCAAGGGTCTCTGCGCCCGCTGCTTCACGCTGCTTGGGAAGCACAGGGCCTGAAGCAAGGCCCGTGGCCCTTGGCCCGTGAGCTCCCAGGCCAGGGCCCTACCTCGCCGCAGGGCCTCCTGCTTCTGCACGGACTCCTCCTGCTTCCGTAAGTTCTCCTCGTTGAGAAGTTGCTGAAAAGGAGCCACAAGGGAGAGGGAAGGGCTTCGAGTTCAGGAAACGGTCAACATCACACCAACAGGTTAGCTGCTCTGGCCTCAGAGATGTCCCCATCGCCCCAGGGGCTCCGACCCCAGGGGATGGTCGCCTTGAGGCCTGCAGGCTGCACGGCCCGAGGCAGGAGCCGCGGCCCCCAGCCTAGCTCGGCCTCAGAGCAGCCCTGACCCATAGCTGTCCTCACAAAACAGGCTTTTTGCTGGACTGTTTAATTTAAAAACTAAAACGCCCACAACAGGCTCGACGTTTGAATGCCCCCCCACAGACCCGTTTGAATGCCCCTCACAGACCCGTCAGTCAGGGTCCCACCCGGGAGACCCTTGGGGTGGTGCGGGCAGATCCCCACCCCTCCAAGGTAGTGGTTACTGCCGGGCAGACCCCAGGCTCTGGCCCCCACCCGCCCCAAGGGATGCCCACGCCCTCAGGGAAGACAGGCGGCTGGGCAGAGTTCACCTGCTGCTTCAGCTGGTCCTCATAGCGCTGCCGGGACAGCTTATCCTGGTACTGGGCCCTCTAGGGAGGGAAAGGGTGGTGTGCACACGGCCCGGGCACAGAAGCCATGGTCCAGGGTGGGACTCGGCGGGCGCGGGGCCCGAGGAGCGCCCCGCATGCCCCAGCCCCGCCGCCTTACGGCCTGGTGCTGCCGCGTCTCCTCACTCAGGGTCTTCCTCCGCTCCTCGGCCTGCACCCGGACCTGCTCGCCCTTCAGCTGCTCCACGGCGGCCTCATACTCCTGCGCGACACACCAGCCGCCCTGAGCCCAGGGCCTGGCCAGGCCTCCCGCCCCGACGCCCCTCCCCTGCGTGGGCTCCAAGGAGCCGGACAGCCTGTGCAGCGCCTGGGCAGGGATGCAGCCTGGTCTGCACCCCACAGGCCTGTGGGTGCTCAGCTGTAGCCTCACCTAGGCCCAGGAGGACCCAGACCCACAAGCAGAGAGAAGCCAGGAAAACGGACAGGGCCAGGCCCCAAAGCAGCCAGACGGTCTCCTGGGGCGCCTGTCACTCCCCCAGCCCCCTACACCGTTTCCGCCGCGCTTATGCCACGTGCTTGCTTTCTGATTCGCTTTACAACAGCCCGCGGTGGAGGGTAGAGCCTGTGCCTTTCCTACGCTCGCTCACTACGTGCTCAGAGTGACGGCAGGAGTCCCCCCTCGGGGAGACCAGACTCCTCACCCACATCTGCCCTTCCAGATAGTTCTGTACAAAACTCAGGCCACACACCTGTCTTTGATCCCCGCTTCCCTCAAATCCTAGAGGGAGGAGCTGCACCCACCGCCCATGTCCTGTCTGTCCGGGGGCCCCTCAGCCTCGGGGCTGCAGCCCACCTCTGCCAGCACCACACCCACACTCACCTTGAGCTTGGCCTGATGTTCCAGCTGAAGCGTCTGCTCCTGCATCTGTGCCAGACTCAGCGCCTCCTTGGCGTGTCCTGCAGCGGGGGCAGGTGTGTGGGCATCAGGACACCGGGCGAGTGTTCACAAGTGCCAGGGGCTGCTCAGGGACACCACAGCCCACCTCGACCTGAGCGCACGCGTGGCCACCCTGGTCGGACCTGCTCAGCCACCCCTCCCTCCAAGGGCCACCTGTGTATGCTCCATCCCCAGCGGAAAGCGTGTGTGCGCGGTCTGCCCCCAGGGGACTGTCACACTCCAAAGGGTTCCATCAGAGAGGCTGTCCCCTGCCCGCCTGTTGACAGCAGGAGGGTCAACATGATGGTCGTTTCCCCATTAAACAAAAAGCAAGCCTGTGGCTAGAACGTCCTTTATTTCTCCAGTGCGAACATTTTTCCTGAGCCTCTGATACCTGTTACTGATTCACAGACAGGCAAGCACAGGCAGGCAAGAACGTAAGGGGCAAACAAGGATTAAACCAGAAGGAAGGGACTTCCCTGGTGGTCCAGTGGCTAAGACTCTGTGCTCCCAGTGCAGGGGTCTAGGTCCCTGGTCAGGGAACTAGATCGTACATGTCACAACTACGAGTTCGCATGCCGCAACTAAGACCTGGTGCAGCCAAATAAATAAATGTTAAAAAAAAAAAAACCAAAACCCAGAAAGAAGCCGATGCACATAGGCTGACAGCTCTTCACAGGCCACATGTTAGAAACACGTGTGTGTGTGATTGACAACTTCCAGGTGTATTCTCTTCATCAGCGGAATTCACATGTGGAAATATGTGGGTATCCGGTGCTCTCCTTGCTGAAAACGCCTGCACGTCGGGCCTCTCTAATAGATCCGCGATGACAGAGTTCTCCTGTGCGCCACGCTTCACTACAAAAACTTTCTAACACATAAAAGCACGGAGAGAAGGTTGGGACCCCATGAGCCCACCTCCCTGATGCTACCACGCTCCCAGGTTGCTGCCCGCACGTCCACCCTTCTCCCCCCCCACCACAATCTGTCTTATTTTTTGAGGCCTTCAAGGTAAGCAGCAGACCCCAGGACCCCAAGCTGCAGCACCTGCATCACTGACTACAGCGTAACCCCTGGGGCTCGCTGGCTCCAAGCACGTGTTTGGCACGTGGTGGAAGCTCTAGGGCTGAGGTAGGCTGGGGCTCGTGGTTTGGCTTCAGAGTATGGGGAGGACCTGCAGCTGGCCTGCTTACTCACGCCGTGACCTTTGACAGGTAGGCTGACTGCTCCGAGCACCTTGCCTGCCAATGGAGCAGGGCGCTCCCTCCCCCGACCCGTGGAGTGAGATGGAGAAAGCACGGAAATCGCTCAGCACAGGAACCCGCGAGCCCCCCGATCACAAGCTACGACCTCAGTGCTGACGACGATGACTGTCACCTCGAAGTCGTCCTACACCGAGAGATGTGCGAGCCGCCACGTTAACTGTACCCACCACAGGCAGGCACCCTGTACGTGCGTGGAGCACACAGCTCAAGGCCAACGTGCTGCTCTGGCGTCCAAGGAGGGCCTGGGAAACCTGGGGAACTGGGTAGCATCAGGCTGGGCCCCGAAGGACACAGACAGTGGTCAGGCTGTAAGAAGCAGCTGGGGACGTCTCTGGTTTCCGTGGAGAGAGCAGTGAGGTGAACAAGAGCAGGTACAGGCCAACCAGGGCAGGCACTCTGGCTGTGAACTGGGAGCATCTCCAGACAACAGGCCTGCAGAGGGGCTAAGGACAGAAGGGGCTCAGGCACCCTGGGAAGGAGGGTATGGGGACAGAAAGGGCGGCAGCCCAGGGTGAAACCTCCCCCATCGGCCAGCAGAAAAGCCACGAAGGATGGCAGGAACAAGAATGAAGTAGAGTCCACACTTGAGACAGTATCACTGGATGTGGACGCCAGTGGGGTGGACCATGCCTCTAGGTGGTGGTAGCTAGGGACTCTGCAGGAGATGCTGCTTGCTGGGGAAATGGGGGAGCAGAGGCCAAGGCTCTGGGGACCCAGGTGGAGAATGTCCTGGGGCAAGAGCTCTGGGGCAGCCAGTGCAGGAGACCTGGGAGCAATTCACAGGCAGGAGCAGACAGGAAGTCGCTGCTACCCTCAGACACACCCAAGGCTATTCACACCAGCCTGTACGTACAACTGTGTGGGTTTCAGAGGCCAAGAGTCGGCCTTCACATTTCAAAAGAGGCAAACTTTGAAATTCTGGGCACGGTGAATGGGCCAACCCCCCCAACAAACCTAAAGTATTAGGTCTCGTGTCAGAAGTCTGTCATCATCTGAGGTTTCTTGAAGCCCAACCGTTGTCTCTCAAGCTCCTCTGCAAGCCTCTCTTCAGTCATCAAGTGATAAATGAAATTATCTTGCAAACCTAATACATCTAATATACTTAACACCCACTCTGAAGAGGGACGTGTTCCAGCTAGGCCTAAGGAAACAGGCTGTTCTGTTTTGAATGTCCCTCCCAGGATCTGAGAACCAGAAAGGCTGGAGACCTTTGCCCAGGATGTTCTCGTGGCCCCAGCGGGAAGGCGGGGACTGAGCCACAAAGTGCCAGGCCACCCCCTCCTCAGACAGGAAGACTGTGCTCACCTCTGCTCACAACAAGACTGCTCCATAAAGTCTTCTTTGAGAACAGAGCACCTCTGCTTAAAAGTTTAAGAGCTACTGTATTCTTCCAGCTATTGCCTACTCAGCATGTGCTATATTCCAGACCCTTAATCTTGATCTTGACACAAACTGTTAAAGCCACAAGAAAAAAGAAGCTTATGGAAAAACCCAGGGGCTAAGTGAAGGTACACTCACCGCTGTCTTGAGGGCCTGGGTCAGGAAGGTCATCAACTGGCCCAGGGCTGCTTGATCTGTTGCTTTATAGACCTCGCCTACCTGAACGCTACCTTTTTCCAATGATAAATGCAAATCTGCTTTATTTCCCTTAAGACCAACGCCCCTCAAACACGTTTCCCTTCTTAAGCGGAAAACTGCCAAGCAACCACCGCGGACGGATCCCCTACCAGGCCCCCCCTTGGCCGTTCCACGTGGAGACGGCAAGAGGCGGTAACTGAAGACCAGGGTGCAGCCCTGCCAGCTGCTGCCTGTACCCCTGAGTCCCCTCGGCACCGGTTTCCCCACTTGAAGGACGCGTGGCAACTGGGAAGATGCCAGAGGATCAGGGGATCCCGAACCTCCCTGCACGCAGGGTGGCTCCGGCTGGCTTACCGCTGGAGACCGGTTTCCCCCCGACGGCCACTCGCCGCTCGATCCCTCAGACCACTAAGGGCCACCGTGCCCCCGAGCCCGCCGCCCGGCCGCCCTCCCCGCGCCCAACCCCCGCACTCACGCGAGTGCTCCAGCTCGCGTGCCGCCTTGGCCGCGCGCTCCAGGCCCGTCGGGTCGAAGTTGCTCCATTTGTCCTTGGGCCCAGTCCGGTCCCCCGCGCCGCGGTCCCCGCCGCCCTCGGCCCCGGGCTGCACGGGCGGCAGCGGAAGCGGCGGCCCCGCGCCTTCGCCCTTGGGGCCCTTGATGCCGAAGAGCCACGACATGGCTCGCGAGCTCCACGCGCCGCCGCCGGAACCCGTAGCCGTTCGGACGCGCGCGACGCAGAGCACGGCCCACGCGCCGCGAGCCGGCGGCAGAGACTGCGCAGGCGCGGCGGCGGCCCTTCCTCCAGGGCGACGGATGCGCGTGAGGTCCATGTCCCCCCCCGCGCGGCCCTCGGATTGGCTGCGAGGACCGTGACGTCACGGCATCGCTGCAGCGATTGCAGGAGCTGGCTCGGTGGGGGGGGCGGGTAGGCCGTCAGGGGGCGGGGCGAGGTGCCAGGTGACCGGGGTTGGTCAGGAACGAAATTGAGGGTCTGGGCGCGTGCGCGCCCTTGGGTTCGTCATTTCCGCGTGGCAACGACACTGGCCCCGTTGCTATGGGCGCCCACAGAGTTCCGGCCCCCGGGGCCGCAGAGAGGCCAGTGCTGGAGCCGAGGCCACTTGATGCGCGGCGTCCCGACCGAGGGAGAGGCCTACGAGAGGAAGAGTGTGGGAGGCGGCCGATAGGCGGGGGAGGACCCCGCCCGAGGCGGGCGCGGGGTCGGGGGTCTGGGGACCGGGCCCGAGAGCAGGCGCCGGCGCCGCGGGCTGAGCGGCCCCCTCGGACAGCGGAGCACGGGCTGGCCGTGTCCAGCGCAGGGCGAACCGCCCTACGGGCCGGGCGTGTCCGGCGCGGGGCAAGCCGGCCCGGTGCTTAGTGGGTCTCGGTGCTAGCGCATACAGTCAGTGCTACGGAGATGATGGAAGAGCGGAAGCGCGGCCCCGGCCAATCTCCCGCAACTGTCAGTAGAATGAAGGGCTCTCCCGAGCCTCCTCTTCGGCGTCACAACAAAACTCAGCGGTCCGTGGTTGTAGGTAAAGTGGCTCCCAAGGGAGGGGACAGAGCTCTGCAACCCCAGAAGTATGGGACGGCAGAGCCCCCGAGGCCCCACAGAGGGCGCCGTCGCGGAAGGAGAGCTCCTCAAGGCCCAGGGGTCCTGGCTCTGGTCTCTGCCTGGTGAGGTTTCTCCTTGGGAACCCCCAGAGGCCACGTGCCTGCTTCAGGGACCAAGGTGCAGGCTGGACCGCCTGGGGCAGAGAGACAAGGATGGACAGAGGCCAGCGTTGCTCTAGAACCCAGTGTCCAAAGTTAGCAGAGTTTGCTTCTTGGGCCAATATCCAAGTTGCCCCTGCGTTCTTTCCCTGATGGAATTTGTTGAGTTCCCAGTATTATACGGAGTTTCTCCACTAGATTGAAAACAGTCTTAATCTTAAGCCTGAAGAAAAATAGGAACAAAAAAATTCTAAGATAATTCTGTCTGGGGTTTGTTGTTTGTTTCGTTTCCCCAAATCAAGAGAAAAACCAAAGATGTCCCTCATTGGCCATCATCAAGGTCTCTACAGATCAGCTACAAACCATACAACCAATAGAACTCCGGGCTGGCTTTGCTGGGTAAAGAAGAAATGGGTAAGAGAAGTGAGGTCCTGGGTCACAGGCAACTCTCTAGCTCCATCCACAGGCCAGCATTTGGAAAGCTTGTGTACTTTTGTATGACAAGGAATAATTGAAAATAAAGTTCTGCGTTTAAAAAGTCAGTGTCAGGGACTTGCCTGATGGTCCAGCAGTTAAGACTCCATGCTCCCAACGCAGGGGGCCTGGGTTGGATCCCTGGTTGGGGAACTAAGATCCTACACACCCCAACTACTGAGCCTGCATGCCGCAACACAGAGCCCGCATGCTGCAACGAAGACCCAGCGCAGCCACAATAAATTAAAAAATAACAAAAAATTAAAAAGTAATAATAATAAAAATTATTTAAAAATAAAGATCGCACACGCTGCAACTAAGACCCAGGGCAGTCAAACAAATAAATAAATACATTTTAAAGTCAGTTTCGTTTAACTTGGCTTAAAAAACAGAAATCTGAAGGTTTAGGTGCTTGCACCGCCCCCCCTTTGATGGAGGGGTTCCTTCCGGGTTCCCTCGTCACAGCGGTGCTGCTCACACTTTCCGGTTTCCAGTGGGCCCACAGAATGTCCGGTCCGCTTGTGTTTGTCACTTAAAGTCTTAGGTGGAAGCCACTAGGCAGGACAGACACCGCTTTCCTAAAGACACTAAGTTAATACAAGGGAATTAGGATGATGCTTTCTACCTGACGTGTTCATGTTTTGTTCTTTTTTTTTTTTTGCGGTACGCGGGCCTCTCACTGTTGCGGCCTCTCCCGTTTCGGAGCACAGGCTCCGGACGTGCAGGCTCAGCGGCCATGGCTCACGGGCCCAGCCGCTCCATGGCATGTGGGATCTTCCCGGACCGGGGCACGAACCCGTGTACCCTGCATCGGCAGGCGGACTCTCAACCACTGCGCCACCAGGGAAGCCCCGTGTTCATGTTTAATTGACAAACGTGGGGTTCTCAGCCGCCCATGCTGCGCTGTTTTGCTGACGGGATTCCCCCAACGTCCCCCCGCCCCACAGGATGTTTTTTTTTCTCTGAAGGAGTCCTCAAGCTTTGAAGACCTGGAGGAGAGACTGCAGAAGTTAAAGGTGCAGGTGGACAGCTTGGCCTCCAGCCTGACCTTGAGCCCAGGGTGAGGGGACACAGCTGCCCCCGAGAGCCCAGGCCCAGTGCAGAGGACTCTGCCCCCAGAGCCTGGGCAGCAGGTGTGGTTCCTGAGTCCCTTGCATCTGGCCAGACCCTTGGGGAGCTGGGGCCTTCCGTCAGGCCCCAGGACTTCCCAGCAGTGAGGCTGCAGCGCCAGCTGCCCAGTGTCTCCCAGGGACAGAAGCCTCTCCACTTGAGTCTGGAGCCCCCCAGCATCACTCTTCGGTCTTGCTCTCCTAGGACAGTTGGGCCTTCAGGGGCTGATCTCTCTCCCTCACCCAGCTGGGGCCCTTCCGCTCCCATTCTCTCTTCAGGCTCCAAAAGGACCTGCTGGTTCCAGTCTCTGGAGCCCCAGTTCATGCGCCCCAGTCCAGCCGAAAGGAAAGCTGCTGGCTCGGCCTGGTCCCCCTGGGCCCGAGCCCCCAGGGCAGGGCCTCCGGCTGCTGGTCCCCACCCTACCCACCGAAGCCCTCTCCTAGGGCCCCTGCAGCCCCTCCCCTCCTGGCTCCAGGGTGAAGAGGCTAGAGGGGAGGGAGCACGGAGCCCTCAGGGCCTCATTTTCCCCGCATTGTGTTTGCTCTTGGCGAGCAGGCGGCTCTCTCCTCCCCCCTGGAGCCGCACCGCACCTCCCCACCAGCTGGACCGACAGGCCCACCCAGCAGAAGGCCAGCACAGCCAGGCCATCCCCAGAGGCACGCGAGGTGGGGGGACCCTCAGCACGGGCTCAGCTGCCTGGCCACCACCCTGAGGACAGGAGACATGCCGTGAGCGTTGGCCTGCCCCTTGAAGGGCTGAGCTGGGACCTCTGCCTCCCCCAGGAGAAGAGCAGGGTCAGCTGCATAGTCTGGACAGACCTTGGGAGCAAGTCGCTCAAGCCCTGTGGCACTGAAGGAGCCCCGGGGTCGTCTGGGAGGGGCTGGGAGTGGCGCCTTTGGGACCGGCCTCCAGTGCCCTCACGTCCAGTAGGGGCTGGCCCTGGCGAAAAAGCAGGACTGGGAGCTGGCCAGAACCCCAGGCCCACAGCAAGTTGAGAAGCTCGTGGCTCTCACCCCCTCCCCTAGTAAGTGCTGTGCACCCCACGTGCGGCACCAGAGCCGGGTGGTTATGGCCTCCGCTCCCGTGGACACTATGGTCAGGGGCTCAGGCAAGCCGCTGGCCACCCACTGCTCTCCCTGTGCTTGTGCACACACCTGGTGGGCACGGGGGCCTGTCCTTCCTGCGAGGCTTTAGTGTCTGTGGCTAGGACGATATAATTGTCATGGGTGCATTCACAGACACTTCTGAAACATAAGCAATGAGTGGCAGGAGTTTTAACTCCTGGTGAGAACATGTCAGTGAACAGGGTTCCCGCCTGCCCCACCCTGCCCCTGCCTGGGAGACCTCAGCCCTCTCCCTTCCCAAGAAGGGCTCCGGCCTGGCCGGCAGCCAGAAGCACAGCCTGCCCTCTCCACCTCCCACCCAAGGACTGGGACCTGGGGGGGAGGGTCTCCCGGGGGCCCCTCCTCACCACACTCACCTCTAGGGGGAGCTATGACTTCCACTGGCATTTTTTTTAATGGATGTTGGAAGAAAATTTTTCATCCCAGAAGAAAAGCACAGACACACAGCTGTCAGCCTCAAGCTTCCTGAGCTGCCCCCTCACCACAGCAGGAGGCTGTGAGGACACACGTCTCACACAGCAGCCCGACACCATTTCTTTCTGTTGCCATGGTAACAGCTGGTGCTCCAGGGAGCTACCAGTGGCTGCACCACCCACTTCTGGACACCCACCTCCAGAGGCCTGATCCAGACCCAGCAGCCATCTGGCCTTCTCACAGACAGCCTTTGTCCATTACCTGGCCCTCGCAGCTTCCTGCCGTCGGGCAAGCCCTGGGCTGCAGGGAAGAGCCCACACGGGATGAGTGTGACATGCAGCCTTGGGGAAATCCTTAGCTTCTCCTCTTCAAGTTAGGAAGCAGCAGCAACCTTCGTGAGTGTGAGAACTGTGCCCGCCCAGCATCACCAGAGGAGCCTCCCTTTGGGGTCCCCTAGAAGCAGCAGGATCCTCCCCTGCCTGGCCCACTCCTGCTGCATGGACCTGGGCTGCCATGTGGATCATAAACTCTTGCACGGCCCTTTCTGACTTTCACGTGCTTCCAGAAGCTCGTAGTTGCCTTAGGAAGTGGCACGTGTAAGTCCCTGCAGGCCTCAGCCTGGGCCCCAGACCCAGAGTGGACCACGGAGCCAGGGCCTGCGAGTCAGGGGATGTAGAGGGAAGGGGTGGAGACCGGGACAAAGCTGTTTCCGGGAGACTGTTTCCAGACGTGACCCAGACTCCACGACCTTTAAGAACTGCCTGGGATGATGCAAGGGCGGCACTTCCGAGACAAGGGCTTCCAGGAGGGGTGTTCCTTGGCCTGGAGGTAGATTTGGGGCTCCTCTCTCTGGGCCTCAGCGTCCAGCAGAGAGGAGGCGAGGCTGGAGCCTCTTCCAGGGGGTGGGGGCATGCGTCTTCCAGCTGCTCTGCCTCGTCTCGGGGTTGGAGGCATGTTTGGGGGGCAGGGGCTCACAGCTCAACTTGTCTTTAGCGTGACTGAGCCACTAGGAAACGCTCCGCCAGCACCTCCTGCTTTTTCTCCTGCCGCCCGCACGGTGCGCTGCAAGCTGGGCTCAGGGGCGCAGCGTGAAAGGGGGTGCCTCTCTGGGTGCCCCGTGGGCTGTGACCCGCGAGCACCCAGGGGATTGGAGTGGGGGATGCAGGCCTCCACAGGGGGAATTCTGCCCATCAGGGATGGATCAGGCCCAGGTCCCAGCAATGCCCTCAGAAACGGGGCCTGCGCTCTCTGAAGAGGAGATGCACAGGGCGGCCGCAGGGGGCACAGTGGCCTGAGTTCCAGCACTGGGAGGGGGAGGCTCCGCCCTTCTCTTCTCCAGCACCAGCCGGGGTACCAACCGTCCTCCACCCACGACGTTTTTTTTTAACTTGCAACCTTTTATGGGGCTGGCGTGTTTTGACAAGGAATACACTATCAGGAGACTGCAGGACTAAGTTTACATCTGATTTACTGTATTTTAAAGCCTGGGGTGTTAGTGGGGAAGAGGCAAAGTGAGCACTGAGTCAGCACAGGCGGAGGAGGAGATGCGGGGTGGGGCTGAGGGAGCGCAGCACTGCCTGCCCTTGGGACTTGCCTGGTGGCCCCAGGATAAGAGCAGTGACAGGAGGTGGGGTCAGAAGGCCCTGCAGAGAATGGCTGGGGTGCAGCACCCAGGGGAACCTTGCTTGTCCGTGCCCCTGCCCAGAGGCCCTCCAGCCAGAAGCAGGGAAAGCTCCCTGCAAGTTCCAGCCTTGGGGTCCCGCAAGAACAAGCTCGCCCGTCTCCAGGGTCCCAAATGCCAAGCTTCTGTCCCATTCCTCCCAAAAGGCGCCATCTGCGTCCCAGTGGCTGTGGCTGGGCCCAGTGGGGTCCTGGGTAGGCAGGAAGGGCCACTGTTCCCAGCAAGCACTTCCCCCAAGCCGGCTGAGCATGCCGGTGAAGACTGTACCTCCAGCCACCCAGCTGCTGACCACACGATCAACTCCCAGCACTTCCCCTCCCCTTTCCCAGACCCTGCGCCCTCCAGGAAGCCTCTGAGGACCTGGCCAGAGCCACCTCCTTCCTTTCCCATCCAGGACCTGAGTGGCTGGAGGGGACTCGGAGCTGCCACGGAGACCAAGCTCCTTCAAACAAATGCTAGCCTTTGCCACCAGAGGGTGTGGCCCTTAATACAAGTGTGAGGTCCGGCCGCCCCGGCGCCCTGTGGTCCTGGGCCCAGAGCCATCTCGGGCCTCACGTTCTCAACGGGACCCTGACTCCTTGTCTATCTCCCCGCTAAATCCTGCCCAAGCTCTGGGCCGGGCAGGGGAGGGAGTCGCGAGGGCACGCGCCGCTGCCAGAGCTGCCGCGGAGGGTCAGGCGAGGCCGCGTCCTGGAGGGCCGACGCCGGAGCAGGGCGCCCTCTTGCGCGGGGGTCCCGCGGGACAAAGGCCGGCCAGCATCCCACCCCTGGGGCAAGACCCACCGAGCTCGGGAGAAGGGCGCCCTCGGGGTGCGCGGGCGCGGCCTGCTCACGGCTCCCGGCCCCCAGCGCCCGGCGACTGGGGCCGCGGGGCGCGGCTGCGCTCGCCGTCGGGCGTGCAGGCCTTGGCCGACAGCGCCCTCTCGCGGCCGGAGCGGAAGGCCGCCGTCACGGTCACCAGGTAGGCGGTGCCCGGCGCCAGGCCCTGCAGCGTGGTGCTGTTCCGGCCCGCGGGCACCTCCAAGATCTGCGCCGCGCCACCCCGCAGGGGCCCGACCTGAACGTGGTAGCCGAGCGCGGCGGCCGGGCCCAGTGCCGGGGCCCAGCTCACGCGCAGGCTGCGCGGCCTGGCGTGCGAGATGACGATGCGCTCCGGCCCGGTCTCCTCTGCGGGGGAAGTGCCTGTGAGCTGGGAGGGGGCCGCGCCGCCCGGCCCCGCGCCCTGCCCGTTCGCGCCGGCACCCCCAGCCCGCCCGGCCCCGCGTCCCGCCTCACCCGGCAGAGTGCGCACCCGCAGGTGCTGTGGCCTCAGGAGCCGCACGTTGGACTCCGGCACCAGCGCCACGTCGTAGTCCGTGTCAGGGTCCAGGCCGGCCCAGGCCCAGCCCGTGGCGTTCCCTGGCAGCTGCTGGCGGCGCGCCGTTCCCGGCTCGGCGCTGGGCGCCAGCTCCAAAAGGTAGTAGCCCGAGTCGGCGGTCAGTAGGGGCGGCCAGGCCAGACGGAAGCCGCTGGACGTGACCTCGGAGGCACGGAGCTGATGCGGCCACATCGCGTCTGCGGGGGGACAGGGCAGAGAACAGAGATGTCTCCTCGCAGCGGACCCTGGGGCACTGACTGTTGACTCCCGGAAGACACCCAGAGGCGGGGAGCAGGGCGCGGGGCGCCAGGCCAGCCCCGGCCACACCCACCAGATGCTAAGGATCCGCAGAAGGACATAAGTGCAGCCAGCCCCCTACTTTGCCCCGTCAGGAGCTTCCCTCCTGGCCTCAGCTCCAGGCTCAAACCAGTGCGGAGGTATAGCAGCCACCTCCCCCCCAGTCCAGTGGCCTGGACAAGGGCCCCTCAAAGGTGGCAGGATCCAAACTGATGTCACGATGTCAGAGAGCAGAGGACCAGCTCCCCATCCAGCCTGAGTCCGGGGTCAGCTCCGCTCCGAACAGTCAAGGAAAACGGGGCCCACGGTACAGCCAAGAGACGGGGAGCCACTGGAGAATGCCCCGAGGTGCAGGAGAGATGTGACAACCCCAGGAGCAGCTGGACCTGGAGTTTCGGGTGCTGCCGGCGTCCAGTCCCCAGGAGAGTGTGTTGGGAGCACTCCAGGGTGGGACCCCCAAACGTGTGTTACTCCTGGGCTTTGATGCCGAGCACCACAGGGCCGTCTGAGTGACGGTGCGGGGGGGTGAAGCTGATAAATGTCGGGACAGGGTTAAGCCCTTCGGGACCCCATGCTGCCTTCTTTAATGCTGGGTGTGCAGCTGCCCGGCTGGCACGTCCCTCGCCCATCCCCCACACTCAGACCCTGCCCCCACTCCCAGGAGCCGCCGCCCTACTGCCTCACTGCCCTGCAGCCTTGGGTTTTTCCTGTCCAGCTGCTTGCCCTTTCTCCTGCTGTCGCCTCCAGGCTCAGCCACAGTGGTTGATCCAGGGGCCACCAGGGCCAGGTGTCCTGGAGTAAATCTTCGGAAGGACACTCTACCTCCCTCCAACCCACAGTTCAACCCCTTCCGGTTTCAGGTGGACGATTAACCACAGGTGGAGACTTGGGAGGACCCTGGGGTCGTTGGCATTTTTCAGTGGCTACAGCCAACCTTGCCAGTGGCCAGGCCCTTCAACACCAGCTCCCTCTCCCACCAGGTTTAGCTGGGTCAGGGCGTTCCACAAGAAACTCGGAGGGGAGCTGCTAGCCCCCACAGCGGGCCCTCCAAGCTCCGGCCTCCTCTCCAGCAATCCCCACAACCGCCTGCAGTGCAGTCCCACTCCAACCCCTCCGCGGCTGCCCTCGCCCCTAGCTCTTGGGGGGCAGTCTCGGCCCTTCCTGACCTGGCCCTCCCCCTCCCTCCAGGCTTGGTGGGCCCCTCTGCAGAGTCTCCAGGCTTGGAACCTCCTACACTTCCTCTCCAGGTAGACACATTCCACCAGATGCAGCACCTGAGTCCCTCAGCCCACACCAAGTCCCCCACTCTCCAGCAGAGAGCCCCACCTGGAGGTGTTTACTCCAGGCTGCCCCTCTGTCCCGCCTCAGCCCAGGTTGGGGGGCACCTGGGGTGAACGGCTGGAGTGTGTCCCTGGAGAAGCCGCGTGTGCACCCCTGTCCCTGCAGCCCTGGCCTCTGCTCCAGGCATGTGAGGTCCTCCTGGAGGCTCACCTGGCCCTCTTCCTGAGTTCCCCGCTGGGGCTCCCCGGGCTCCGCCTCCTCCCACCTACCAAGAATGGAGCCCCTCAGCGCCTGGGTGATGATGTGCAGGTCATCCACATCCACAAAGTGCAGATGCTTCTCAGCGGGGGCCGAGGCGGCGGCCGACAGCTCCAGGAGGTTGCCGCGGCCAGTGCTGACGACGAAGACGGTGACGCCCAGGTCCTTCAGCTCCTGCATGGGGGGCCCCACGGGGTCGCTGGAGCCGCCGTCTGTCACCCACACCAGCACCTTGGGCACCCCCGGCCGGGCCCCCGCCGCCTTGGCAAACAGCTGCTCCTTGGCATATGCCAGCGCCAGGCCAGTGTTGGTGTCACCCATGCGCTGGGCTGCAGCGCGTATGGCGTCCTGGATGGCCGAGCCTGAGCTGTGCTGGCCGAAGGGGAACTCGGTGTGCGGCCGACTGCCCACGTGCACCAGGCTGGCACGCAGGGCCCCAGGGCCCAGGGGCAGCAGGGCCGCCAGCCGCCCCAAAAACTCCCGAACTCGGGAAAACTCATAATGAGACACGCTGGCCGAGCTGTCCAACAGAAACAGCAGGTCCCCCTGGGGGGCAGATGCCGGGGGGCCTGGGGGAGAGGGAAGGGTTCAGCCCCAGGTGGTGGCCCCCAGACAGCCGCACACCCAGGTCAGAACCCCCAGGGCCTGAGCCTTCCCTAAGCTGGCGCTTGCCCTCACCCAAGAAAGCCCTGAAAGCTGCTCAGCCACACCCCAAACGTCCTGGGGTGGCACCCGGGGGAGAGGGGCCCTAAGCCAAGAGGGGTCCACACTCTCAGCAGTTTCAACTCTGCATCCTGGCCGCATGCCTGGGGCACCCCCTGGGCTCCTGTCTTGTCTGCAAAGGAGAGCTGACCCCTCCAAGCCCCCACACCCTCCCTGTCTTCAGCAGACTCTGCGCAGGCTGGACCCAGCCCAGCCCCCAGGAGTGGTGGGTGGATGGGTCTGGGCCACCAGGGCCTGGCTTTCAAGAAGCAGCCTACACCGCTCAGCCTCCAGGTAAAGCAACCGGTGGGGCGTGCGGTGGGGGCACAGAGGCAGCTGGGGAGACTGGGGACAGAGGTGGAGGCGTGTGGGGGGCAGAGGTGGAGGCATGGGGGGAACAGAGCGCTGACTGCAGCCCCTCCCACAGCCCGGAGTCCTGGTTGGAGTCCTGACCCCACTTACAGATGATGTCACCCCTCCCCTGGCCCCCATCCTCTGCTCCACCTGGACCCAGGAAGCAGGTTACCTGCTGCAGCAGCCCGAGGGCCCTATATGCCCCTCCAAGGCCTCCCCCTTCCTCCCGGCACCCCGGGGGGCAGATGGGGCCCTTCGCCACTGTGTCATGAGCAGACAGCGGCCTGGGGTGTCTCGGTTCTGGTCCCGGCCTTGCGGCCTCAGTTTCCCCCAACCCAGTGGGGCGACGCCAACCCTCTCACCATCCCTCTATTAATGGTCACTCCAAGGAAAGGGAAACTGAGGCAGGGACAAGCCTCCCCGACAGGTCCCTCCCCCTCCCCGTCCAGGCCCCAAGATCCCGCGGAGTTGCCGGCAGGGCCCGCGCCGCAGGTGGGTGTGGTCCCCTGCCAGCTGCCCCCGCCCTACAGCCGCGGAAGGAGAGCGTGGCTCGGTGCGGACATGGTGGGGGGGGCGGGGCGCTGGGACCTGAGTCCGGCCTGGCCGCCCGCCGCACTCACCACGCTCCGCGCCGCTCCGCGCCAGCCGCAGGCTCAGGGCCAGGCCGAGCACCGTCCAGGGCAGCATCGCGCGCGACGGGACGGCCACGCTCTGCCTCCGCTCGTGGCTCGCTCGCTCCTGAGCTGCGCGGCGCGCGGCCGAGCGGGTCGGACCCGGGCCCCGCCCCCGGAGCCCGCCCCCGGGAGCCCCCGCCCACCGCGGCCCCGCCCCGAGGTCCCGCCCTGGCGCGCGCGCTACCCCGCGTGCGGAGGAGCACCGGCTCCGGGGAGGCGCGCGCACAAAGGGCCCAAACGTGCGGCGACACGCGGCACTCACCGGGATGCCGCCGAGGCACACGCGGGCGGCACGCACACACAGACGCTGCGGTCTCCCTTTCCGGCTGTAAGGCCTTGGAGTCAGCCCTGTCCCCTACCCCCTGCCCCCAGCCCCCAGCCAGGAGCCGAGCAGGGAGCCACCAAGCTGGGTCATCCCTAGGCCCGCTGCCCTTGGCTCCGCAGTGTTGGGAGTCCCTGAAGCCAAGCCCAAGAGAGCCCCAGGGGGTATGAGAGTGTGTGGGTGACACCAAAAACAACGTCCCCCCAACAAGTCCCAGGCTCTGGCCACAGAGACTGGGGAGGGACAGGTGTATGGGAGCTGTGACATGTTCCTCCAAGGAATGACCAACAGAGATTAGGAGGGTGGAACTTAGAAAGGAGACAGGGCGTCGGGAGAGGAAAGAAGCCTGAGACCTTCAAGGGGAGCTTCCGGGGGGACACCTCACCTGGCTTCTTAGAGGAAGAGGCATAGGAGCTGAGGATGGCTGGTTCAGACCTGTCCAGTGTGATCATGCTGGGCATACCGCTGTCCCCATGGGCCCTGCCCAATGAGGGGCCCAGGGCTGAGGCCAAACTCCAGGACTGAGGACAGAACCCCCCAAGCAGCCCACTGGGGAAACCCTCCACTGTGACCAGGAGGCGCGCATCTGGGATCCTGGCTAGACCAGAGCAGAGGTGGTTGGCTGCAGGGGACATCCTGAGGGACACTCAGTGCCCCCAGGGCAGATTCCTTGCCCTTAGGCAAGATGGGGCAGTGTCCCGTGGGCAGGAGTGAGGTCCAGGAGAGCCCTGCCCCCCTCCCTCCTAAGATGCCTTCCTGTGGGGTCACCCCCGCCCTCTCCCAGCCACTCCTCTCTGTGCAGCTGGGTGGGGGGCACAGGTCCCCCACGGGGAGGAGGCAGGGCCATCTCTGCCAGGATGTCCCCTCCCTTTCCCCCCTCCCCAGGAGGATGCCCAGCAGGGAGGACGGATGGGACTCAATGGTTTTCCTTCCTCCCTCTGGCAGGTGAGACGCCAGGCTGGGAGACAGACTGGAGCTCTGACTTTGCCTAAAAAAGGAAGCAGCTCAGCTAAGCCTGAGGAGCTGGGGCAGGAACAAGCAAGAACTGTGTCCCCGCCGTCCCACCCCCCACCCCCCCGCCGGGAATCTTGGCAGTGCTGGGGCTGGCTCAGCTCCACAGACCTCAGGCCTCGGCTGGGACCAGAAACTGCCTGGTGCTTCCGCCTGGGCCCCGGGGGGGCGGCAATGGGCTCGAACCCCCAAAGTTCAGGGTGTACCACCCAGAGGGACCATGCCTGGCCCCCAGCCCTCCGGCACTCGAGGCTGAGCAGGGCTGCTGCGGAGGTGGGGCTGTGAGCGGAGGCAGCTGGAGGAGAGCCAGGGGCCCCGCGGGGAGCTGACCCAGGTGCAGACGGCCCACACGGCCTGGCTCCTGTTCTAGCTCGATGGGCACCCACCAGCAGGGAGCGGGCAGCACCGGATCTGCCCTGTGGGTCCCCACTCCTGCCCAGCGGTGGGCCCACTGTCACACCTCGGCTGTGCTGCTGGGCTGACGGGGCCTTCTGGAAAAACTGAGCCACTCTTCTTGGCCATGACTCAAGCCCTCGAGGAAGCAGGCGTCCTCCTCCCTCCAGCCTCTCCGTCAGAGGGAGAAGGGACGGGGGCCTGGCCTTGGGAGTGGTCAGCCAGGGCCTCTCCCTAGCCTTGGCCAAGCTCGGCCACCTGCCTTGGCCACCTGATGCTCGTGCTGAGCTCTGGCCTGACCCCTGCAAACTGAGACCACCCCACCCCCACCAGGTCAGCTCTGCCCCCCTCAGTCCCCTGATCTGCTCTGTGGCTCAGCCGGCCACACCACCCCCTGCTGCCAGCATCACGGTGAGTCTCCTCACCCCCCCCCCGAGGTGAGACATGGGCAGATGGAGGGTCCCCAGAGAACACAGGGGTCAGCCAGGGGTGTAGTGGTCAGGGCCAGGGCTGGGCTTGAGACAGACGCCAGAGGAAGCACAAATATAATGACCGGGAAACATCCTTTCTGAAGCAAGACAGGCCTGGGGGCAGGGGGGGCAGAGAAGGACGGAGGCGTCCTGCACACATCCGGCCCTGGCCCCAGCCCCCTCTCTCCCCTGGGGCCAGCCCCTGCCTGGCCCTGTGTTCTGGGGACCAGGAGGAGGGAGCAGCCTGTGGCCTTGGCCCAGTCCGGGAGTCCCCAAGCATCACTTCCCAGAGCTGGCGCACCCTGCCTGTCGGTTCACAGGCAGGTGGACAGGGCTCCACAAAACCCAGGGACAACGTTTGCTCTCCAAGGCACCGCCCCTGCTCCCCGCCGGTCTGCAGGAACGCGCCCTCCTCCACACCGTCCAGGCCTCTGCAGAGAAGAAGGGCCTTTTGTCCCCAGCTCACTGTGGTCATGTTGACCCCTGGGAAAAGGGCAGCTCCCGGGGCCTCTGACCCCACCCCTGACCCCAGCTGAGAGTCCGAGAGGCAGAGTGGCTCGGCCCCACCCTGCCCCGCAGAGATGCCTGTGATGCTGGTTTTCGTGTCAGTTGTATCTTACACAGGCACCCACACACACACAGCTGGGAACACAGAAACCAGAAGTGGGGGTCGGCTGCTGTGGGCCTGGAGGGTAGCGTGGGCGAGCCCGAGGCCCCCTGACTGCACGCAACAGTCACAGGAGCAGAGGGAAGGGGTGGCCGAGAGCGGCAGGGCCCAGAGGCCCCGGCCGACACCCACCCACACATTCTTCTAGGCTTGACTTGCCTGTTTGTGGTCAGGGACGTGCCAGGGCCTGAGGGCCAGTCCTGGGGGTCTGGTGGTCCCATCGTCTTGTTCCCTAGGGGCCCGGGCCTGCCCCTTGCGGCCCCAGAGACGACCCCTGCCCAGTCCTTCAGCCAACAACACCCAGGGTGGCAGGGAAGACAGCTGATGGGGTGGGCAGCCTGGGTACGGGGGTGGGTGCCACCCCATCTGCATTCATCAGTTATCTGTGTGCTGGGCCCAGCCACACAACAGGCTCTGCACTGGGGACGTGCAGGCACTGGGCAGAGCCCCTGTCCTCCCAGCCCTGCCGGGCTAGAACGAGGATGGGGAGCGGTGAGTTTGCAAAGATGCATGTCTACTTATCTTCCCCTTGGAGGGTGGGGTCGTGTCAGACCAGGGGGCAGGAGCTAGAGGAAGTACCAGAGCCCTGGGGTGGGGGCCTGCCAGTGTATGTGAGGGCAGCAAGGATGCCTGGGAGGCATAAAGGGCAGGGGCAGGCTTCATGGGGGAGGCGAGGGCCTAGGGGCAGGATGGGGACTGATGCCAGGCCTCGAAGAAGTAGAGGCCCAAGGGCACAGCTGGGAGGCAGAAAGGCAGGCAGGCAGCAGGTGCTCCTGGTTTTCAGCCTGTGCAGGGAACTGAACAGTGGTGCCCTTCCCGAGGGGGGACCCCTCCCTAGTTTGGGTTCCCTGTGCTGGAACCTTCTGTAACAGGGAGGTGACCCTCATGCCCTGTCCTAGCCCCAAGCAGGGTTCAGGCAGGCTTACATAGGGAAAGAGAGAGCAGGGAGGGACAGAACTGTGTCAGCACCTTGGTTGGGGGGAGTCCCCGGGGTGGGGGTGGGACCATGGGGCAAGGGGAGGGGCCTCAGTCCCCAGAGTCAGCACAGGGCTGGCTCTGCCTGTTCCTCCCCAGCCCACCCAGCACAGCTCAGTTTCTGCCCAGCACCCCTTGCCTGGCCCACATGCCTGGGTGGGGCCGGGCTCACACCTGGGGTACAGACCATGGGGACAGAACGGGCCAGCTCTCCTAGCCCTGCCTAGCTGCTCACCACTCAGAGTGTGCCTGCAGACACCTGGGCTGCTAGGAAATGCTTTGTGAATCAATAAGTGGCCTTGGGCAGATCAGGGAACCTCGCGAAGCCCAGACTCTACACCTGTGGGGTCTGGACAGTGCCCCCCCCAGGTGTGTGAGGGCCGGCAGACAGAGGGGATGCAGGCACGCCCTCACATGCACACACATGTACACCCACACACGATGCACACGCGCGCACACACACACACAGGCACGCGCGTGCACGTGCACCCCCATGGCCAGGCACGCTCTTTTGGGGCAGGGGCCTGGGTACTTGCAGAAAGAGAATTTTTTGCCCGAAGTGGAGGTCACCTCTGACCCACCCAGTAGCTCAGGGCCTCTACCCTCCACTTTACCGTCCTCCCTGATGGCTGGCCCCCTACAGCAGACCCCTAGGCTCCTCTGTCAACCTTCCACAGCCTCCCACAAGTATTCCTTTTGTGAGTGGGTGGGAAGAGCTGGAGCTGAGGCAGACTGTCCCCGGGGCCAGCTGGAGGCCACGTGGGGCTTGGGCAGGCCTGGGAAGCCGGGACACACCTTAGGAACCAGTGGGCTCAGCAGCTGAGCTCCCCATGGTGGCCTCCCCGCCCCCACCAGGCCCAGCTGCTGTTTTGATGACTCCAGGGCCAGGCGGATCCTCAGGAGAGTCCTCTGACGCCTGGCCAGAGCTTGCCCAACCCTAGACGGGAGGGGAAGGAAGGCGGCTTCGGACCGGGGAAGCTCTCCTCGGGCACGGGGCAGCCAGCCGGGCCCCCATCTGACCGGCCACAGACCATAGGAAAACCCCAAGGACTCCTGCTGGACCTGAATCAGCCCCACTTCGGGCCCTGTTCAAGCCACGAGTGAGCCCTGAGCGCTGATCCTTGGGCACGTCTGGGCCCTGACCTCCTGGTCACAGGTGGAGCCCTGCTGGCCACATGGTGTGCTGGATCCTTTCCAAGGCCTTCCAGCTATTACTAGATTCTGGACGAATTACAACAAACTTTTTTTTTTTTTTTTTTTTTTTGCGGTACGCGGGCCTCTCACTGTTGTGGCCTCTCCCGTTGTGGAGCACAGGCTCCGGACACGCAGGCTCAGCGGCCATGGCTCACGGGCCCAGCCGCTCCGCGGCGTGTGGGATCTTCCCGGACCGGGGCACGAACCCGTGTCCCCTGCATCGGCAGGCGGACTCTCAACCATTGCACCACCAGGGAAGCCCACAACAAACACATTTTTAATACACTGCTGGGCTTACAAGGCAGTAGATATCTTCCAAGCCCCCTCCCCTCCAGGAAACGCTAGAAAGAAGTGTATAAATAAACAGAAGAATAGGGAACAGAAACCCAGGATGATGAACGGAAACAAATGGGAAAGCAGAGAATCCCCTGAACGCAGGGATGGAGCCACAGTGCATCAGGGCCACAGTGGGGGTGCCCTGCACAGCGGGGTACTAACCAGGACCCTAACGGGGGCCCAGGTTGGTCACGGCTCACAAGGGCATCCTCTGTGGAGGGACGTGGCCTCAGAATGTTCACAGGTGTGCGCTGATGCTTAACAAGTACAAACATTCAAAGCAACATTATGCTGTTACTGAGTCAGCAGACGCAACAAATAACAGATTTAGGCCCCAAAGGCAAAGGGAGTGCCGTTGTTAGGTACAGTCTGTAAAATAACTATGTGTGTGGCTTCCCTGGCGGTCCAGCGGTTAAGACTCCACACTCCCAATGCAGGGGGTGAGGGTTTGATCCCTGGTTGAGGAGCTAAGATGTCGCATGCCACAGGGCACTGCCAAAAAATAAATAATTAAAAGAAAAGAAAAGAAACAACTATGTGTGAAACGTTCCAGAAGTCGAAGCTGGAACCCAAATCCCGAGCATATGCACCAAGAGATCATCAAAATCATCAGATTTGAATAAGAAGTGAGTAGTATAACTTTTAGATAGGGCGACATAATAATTTAAGGTAAATGGATGTGATAATCAGCAGATTAGACTCAGCTAGTGCTTAGTGAACTCAAAGAGGGAGATGAGGAAATTGCCCAGAACGCAGCACTGGGAGACAAGGAGATGGAAAACACAGAAGAGAGTTGAACTGACATGAGTGGGGAAAGCACAATGGGAAGCATTCACGTAATAGGTGTTTCCCAGGAAAAAATGTGGAGAATGAATGAGACAGAATTGAAGAAATAACGGTTGAGAATTCTCCAGAACTGCTGGAAGATGTGAATCTGTAGAAACGGGACACACCGTGTGTACCAAGGGGATAAATACGAACATAGCCACAACCACAAACATGCTTAAAAGCACAGAAAGCAAAAGACGGAAAAGATCTTAAAATTATCCAGAGAGAACAGACAGAGCCCTCACTCTAAACGCTGACCCTGGTCTCGGGCTGAGCCCTGCATGACCTAGTGCTCTGGCCGCTGAAGTTCTGGAACCGTGGAGCGTGGAAGTCTCCCCACCGCTGGGACTCGCTGGAGGCCGCTGCCGGACCAGACAGGGGGCCCGCAGGGACTGCCCGTTGTCGGGGCACAGGAGCCCAGGACAGCCACAGTGGCAGAAGCCAGGAAGGCCGCCTCTCTCCGAGCCTGGCCACGCGCCCCTTCTCCGAGAGCCATCTCCCTGTTCTCTGGGGGCGTCCCAGCCCCTCAGCGGCTGCGGGGACTGCGGAGGCCGGTGAGGGTGGGGAAGGGCCGTCCCGGTCCGGAGGAGTCCGGTGCCACCTCGCGGCCCCTCGGAGCACTGCGTACGGGGCCGCGCGGCACGCACGGGATTTCACGGCCGGGACCTGGACGCAGACCCTGAGCTCACCAGCCTGGAGCCAGCGATGGGGAACACGGGGGGAGTTCGGGGGCCTCCGGGATTTGGAGAGGCCTCTGGGATCACACCCAGGCTTAGAGCTGCTCCTCCCCGTCGGGGTGGCGGCAGGGTCCGGGACTCCAGGTCGGGGGTGGCAGCAGCGAGCGGAGGCGTCGGGCCAGGCGGGAGCGGGCGGCCGAGGCGAGCACCAGCAGCGGAGGCAGCGAGAGGAATCCCGACACGATGAGCGCCGCGGAGCCGCGGTCGGACAGCAGCGCGCGGCACGCAGGGCGGGGCGCCGGGTGGACCTGAGGGCGGGGCGGACGGTCAGGCGGGGCTGTGGGGCCTCAGTTCCGAGACGGGGCCTGGCAGCAGGTGGACGGGGCGGGAGCTAAGCCCCGCTTCGGCTGTGAGTTGGCCGGGGGCGGGGGGGAGCCGGTGCAGATGGACCGGGGCGGGGCCTGGTGACAAAAGGACCGGGAGGGGGCGGGGCCTCAATTCCGGGGCGGGGCCGGGGGGGCAGAGGGATTGGGGCGGGGCCTGAGAGCCGGGGGACCGGGGCGGGGCCGGGAGAGGAGACAGCGGGGCCTGAGGTCTGGCAGAGCCGGTGTCGGGGGTGGGTGGGGGGGCTGGGGCTGGCTGTGAGGCAGGCATTTCTCAGCCGAGGATGGGAGATGGAGACCCAGGCGGGAAATGGCCCGAGTAGGAGCCCCTTGAGGGGAGGCTCAGAGAATAGCTCTCTCTGCTCTCCCATGGCCCTTTCCTAAGTTGGCAGCTGACCCCGAGGCCCTACCCTGGGGTGTTGCCATCTGGCGCCACCTTGTCTACTGCGGCCCAGCGTTCGGCCCCCTTCCCCCGGCCCCCCCTTCCCCAGATGGGCAGAAAGGGGCCCATCTGCCTATACCCTCCCTATCCCAGACCAAGCCATAACCCCTTCCATACGTGGGGAAACCCATCCCAGGGGAGGAGGGGTCTTCAGGGGGGCTGTGTGTTGGGGGAGGCTGGGAGGATGGGGACTGTGGACTGGTTAAATCTGACAATATCTTTATCTTCTCTTCCTGGAACCCTCCTCCTCTTCCCACCCTGCCCAGCTGTCCAGGCCCTGGCGGCTCCTGGTACAAGGCTGAGAGGCCTCAGGGGAGGGGAGAGAGCCTTCCCCTTGGGTGGCAAACAAAAGCCCTTCTTTTGCTGTGGCCAGTGGGGTGGGGGGGCTTGGCAGGAGAAGGAGCTCTTCAGGGAGGGGCACACGTGCCTCCAGGGACCTGCACTCCCCGAGGACCCCAGACAGTCCCTCAGCCCCGCACCCGTGGACGGCGCAGCTCACCCTTGAGTGGCACAGGAATCCCAGGTACACAGTGGTGGCTGCGGGCAGCAGCAGCAGCAGGAACACGGCTGCGGGCAGCAGCAGATGGAGCACGAGCCCAGCCAGGGCCCGACCCGGCAGCAGCAGGACCCCCAGGCCTTGGGCAGCCAGGCCTGCCCACCCTGGGGACATCAGGTCTGAGGCCTGGCGGTCAGGAAGCCTTCGGGGCAGCATGGGTGCTGTGTCTGAAGCGCCTCCTCCCTCCTCCTCCTCTGTCTCCCTCTCCTGCTCACTCATGCTCTCTTGGCAGTGGGCCTGGTGGGCTCACAGTGGTGGTCACGTGGCAGGACTGATGCCCATCCTCCGCCCCCCGCCCAGGTCAGATTAGCAACCTTTTAACCCTAGGTTGCCAGGTCAGACCTCCACCCAGACCCGAGCAACCAGATAGTGGACTCAGCTGGAGGGCAGGGCCCTGGTCCAGGTAGGTCCGGCCCTGACCATCAGTCTCCAGGGTCACACCTGAGCCTCAGGTCCTCGCTGCCAGGCTGACCCTCTCTCTGCCAGGTTACTACAGCTCCAGCCCTGCCCAGTCTCCCCCGCCAGCCCCTGCGTGCTCTGGTCGGAGCCTGCACAGCTGTCCTGAGAGCTCAGCACTGGGCCGTCCTCACCCCAGGTCCCGCCCTCTCCCCACTTCCAGACCCTGCAACAATGGTTTCATTTCATCAGTCTCAACTCTGGCAACTGCCCCATCCGTAGCTGCCACGGGAAGGTCAACATCTGACCTCGCCCCCTCTGGTTCCCTCATCCCCAAACCTGGCCCCTCTCAGCATCAGAACAGCCCCAGAAGATGCTGGGTGCCCACACTGCAGGGCTGTTGAGAGGGCACGTGGGTAACGTATGTGAAATGCTTAATGTGGAACTCAGCACACAGTAGGTGCTCAATAATGGCAGCTACCATTACAGGTATCCTTTGTGTCAGAATCCAATCCATCCTGAAAACAGGGGGAGTGTGTATTCTGTGATTTCAAGTAAGCAGGGAGGAAGCATTCCCAGCCCCTCTGAAAACCCCAACTAATTTCTCCAAATATTACCAAAATACTCTTAGCACCTAACAGCCTCCCGGGGTTTCCGTGCACGACATACAGTGTTTTAAACACCACTTACAGGGACTTCCCTAGTGGTCCAGTGGGTAAGCCTCTGTGCTCCCAATGCAGGGGGCCTGGGTTTGATCCCTGGTCGGGGAACTAGCTCCTGCATGCATGCCACAACTAAGAGTTCACATGCTGCAACTAAGAAGCCTGCATGCCTCAACTAAAGATCCCACATGCTGCAACTAAGAACCGGCGCAGCCAAAATAAATCAATAAATAAAATTATTTGAAAAATAATAACAAATAAATAAACACCACTGACATTACTAGCTGACACTTAAACCACTGAGTAGGTTGTCTGGGAGCTGGACGAAGGAGGCCGGGTGGCACCAGATGCGATGTTTCTCTTTCCCTCCCCCTACAGTCCACCTCATCCCTTCCAACTTTTCTTCCAACGTTTTCCAGGCCTCTCAAGCTCACCAGCACCCCTCAGACACGTAGGGATGTGGGACGATGACAGCGACATGCACAGCTTGTTCAAGGGACGCGGTTGGAGACACGCCGGCCAGGACAGCTGCTGAGGCCCCCTGCAATGCACGCCAAGCCCTGCTGCCCAGCATGTGTGCAATCGAACTGCTTGCACTGGCACACGCGTGTGAAGATTTCACGGTAGCTGTTTATTTATTCTGATAGTGAAGTTGGGGTAAAAAAGAGAGTTCAGACAGCAAGTGTATTGGACTCATCTCCTTTCTAAGCCCCAACCTCTCCCCCAGGTCCTCCACTCATTCATTCACTCACTCAACGCGTTGAGCTCCCGCCGTGCGCCAGGCACGATGGATGCCTGTGGATTCAACGCGGAGGGAGGCCAACAGAGGCCTCTGCCTGTAGCGGGACAGCTCTTTGCAGGTCACTGAGCAAGCTGCAGTGCCCAGGCCATGGCAGAAGCCGGGGGGACAGGCCCCACGGCCCACTCTCACTGCCTTCTGCCTGTGGGGAGGCCACCAGGAAGCAGTTTCTAGCTTCCGTGGCTCTGAGGTACAGGACGGTGCACGGGGCCCCCAGGGCGCGGCTGCAGCCCAGAGGCTGCTCCTCAGCAACGGGGTCCCCTCCCACCCCGTGTCCTCGTGCCCCTGTCATCTGGCCCTGCTCCTTTCAGCGTCTTCCTGGGTCATCCTGTGGGGACAGAGTGCAGAGGGCTGACACCCTTGCTTTTCTGGCCTTTGCCAGCTGCTTAACCAGTAAACTGTCTGCATCCACCCAGAACACCTTACTCCTTACGGGACGAATCTGCCGGCCTGTGCGACATGCTCTCACGAAGCTCTCATTCTAGAGGAGGAGTGACCGTGGCATACAGGGTGGGACCCGTGTGGCTGGGGAGTGGGACGGGGCCTCTCAGCTCCTCGCCTGGAGACCCACCCTTTGGATCTGGCACCTGGAAGGGCTGCCTCTCCGGAGGGCAGGGCCCTGAGGACACCTCGTCCATCTCCGGAAGCTGGGGAGGGGCTGGGGTAGGAGCCACCACCCCAAAGCCGTGCTGCCTCTTGGTGAGCCATCATGAGAGGCGCTGGAGGGACAAGGCTGCAGAGGCTGCCCCACGTCCTTCTCCCGTCTGGGCTCTGGACGGGTGGCCTCACCCAGGGATTGGGGGATGGGAAGGCACCTTCAGGGCCTGCCACCCACCCGGCCCACCCTGGCCCAGGGCCCCAGAGCCACGGTGACCAACCTGGAGGCCTCACTGAGGGCTTCCTGCAGCACCACGTCCACCGTCCAGATGTAGCCCGTCTCCGATCAGTCCTCCCTCTGCCTGGCTCCCTCCTTCAACTGCCTGGGGCTCTGCCCCTTCACAGCCCCTGGAGACCTGCCTCAGTCTCCTCTCAGGGGGCTTCCTATCCCACCCCTTGGTCCAGGTTGCCTGCCTGGTGTCCCTGGAGAAGCTTCTGTCCTCATGCGGCATCTGGGTGGGGGGAAGGGTCCCACCTCACCCTGCCCACCACCCCAGCCTGGTCTTAGCCAGCAGGTACAGGAGTGGGGCTGGCGGGCAGGGCTTGAGCGGGGGACCCAGGGGAAGGTGTGTGGGTGTCTCCTGGGGGCGAGTCGTGGCACATCAAAGGCTGTGCTCCTCGAGGAGCTGTGGTCCACGGGCAAGTTCCTACCTGCCTGGTCTTTGTCTCCCGGGAGGGAGGACAAGCCAGAGGCCCTGGCAGTTGCCAGGGGCTGACGGCTGCTGGGACAGGGGCTGTGGCCCGCAGGCAGGGCCTCCCCCTTAAGTTGCTGGGTAAACAGGTGGAGAACTGGCCCTTAGCCCGGCCCCCGGGAGGCCCCACCGCCACCGCACAACTGCAGCTCCAGCCTTCCACCTTCTGGGAGCAGATACCCCACCGCTGTGCCTTCAGGGGGAGTGTCATGAAAGGGCCACCAGGCTGTGGCTGGGCCGGGACGGTATGTAGAGGACCCCCAGACGGAGGACGGAGCCCCTGGGTGGGCTCGCTTTGGGGGTAACTGAGAGCCAAGGCCGTCAGAAGGCTAAGTGGTAGCCAGGTTCCCCTGGGGAGATAAGGGGTCCGTGTCGGCCTGGGGACAGTGGGCTGGGTCCAGCCTGGGCCTCCAGCAACCATGCTGGATTCCTGTTCTTTCCAGATGGACTCTAGGGTCTCTGAGCCCTGGGAGCAGGACCTGACAGAGGCAGGGGCAGAGCAGGAACTGCGGTGGTTGGAGCTGGGCTCCGAGGAGGCCCCAGGAGCTGGGACAGAGGGGCCCAGCGCCCCACAGGCCTGGGGGCGCCTGCTGCAGGCCGTGTGGAAGGGTCACGTGGGCCTGGTGACTCAGCTACTGCGGCAAGGGGCCAGTGTGGAGGAGAGGTGAGCCCAGGGTTAGGACCGGGTACTCCACGGGGCTGGGGGTAGGGATGGTGGCTGGTGTCCCTTCAGTGGGAGATGGAGGCAGCGGTCCCTTGCGGGGTGGAGAGGGTTCCCTCCTGGGCAAAGGTAGCAGGTCTCTTCCCCGTGCCCCGCCCTCGCCCGTGGTGCTGCCCTCCCCGCCCCGCAGGGATCGCGCGGGCAGGACCCCGCTGCATCTGGCCGTGTTGCGCGGCCACGTGCCGCTGGTGCGTCTCCTGCTGCAGCGCGGGGCCCGGGCCGTAGCTGCAGACCGCGTGGGGCGCACGCCGCTGCACGAGGCCGCCTGGCACGGGCCCTCGCGGGTGGCCGAGCTACTCCTACAGCGCGGGGCGTCAGCGAACGTGCGCTGTGGGGCCGGCCTCACGCCACTGCACTGGGCCGCCGCGCTGGGCCGCACGCTGCTGGCCAGGCGCCTGCTGGACGCACCGGGCCCGGGCCCCGCGGTGGCGGACGCACACGGCTGGATGGCGACGCACTGGGCGGCCGCGGGCGGCCGGCTGCCGGTGCTCGAGCTGCTGGCAGCAGGCGGTGGCGCGGGCCTGGACGGCGCCCTGCTCGTGGCGGCCGTGGCCGGGCAGTCGGCAGTGCTGCGCCTCCTCCTGACGCACGGGGCGCGGGTGGACGCCCGGGACGGCACGGGGGCCACGGCGCTGGGTGTCGCTGCCGACCTGGGCCGCCGGCAGGTACGTCTCGGCCCGGGCCCCGCGTGATCGTGCGGGTGGTGGGGAGGGGCCCGGCACCAGGGCCCTGAGTGCCGCCCTGACGTCACTCCCCTTGGTAACCAGCTCTTGGAAGCCCAGGGAGGGCGCTGGGCCGGCAGCACCAAATATTTATTGGGCACTGGCCACGGGCCAGAGTCCAGCCAGGCCCCGGGCGGCTCAGGACCATTAGGGGGCAAGTGGGGTCTCCAAGTAGAGCCCCAGCAGGTGCCATAGGCGGCACGCAACAAGGAAGCAGTGTGGAGAAAGGGGCGCTGAGGGCAGCTGAGCACCATGTGGCCCGCCCAGGCCAGCCCTGCCCCGCCCCCTCCTCTTCTAGGACATGGAGGTGCTGCTTGAGCACGGGGCCGACTCAAGCCTCAAGGACAGGCATGGCCGCTCTGCACTCCACAGGGCTGCTGCCGGTGGACATCTGCTCGCCGTCCAACTGCTGGCCGCCTGGGGAGCAGACGTGGACGCTCGGGACACGTTGGGCCTCACCCCCCTGCACCACGCTGCCCGGGGAGGCCACATGGAGGTCGCCGGCCACCTCCTGGCCAGGGGCGCGAAGGTCGACGCTGCTGGCTGGCTCCACGTGACCCCCCTGCATCTTGCCGTGGAACGCGGCCATGGCTCCACCGCAGAGCTTTTGCTGAGCCGGGGGGCCAGCCCCACCCAGAGGACACAGTGGGGGGAGGTGGCCCAGGATCTGGGGCCTGCCGTCTGTGGAGAGCAGGAGGTGCCCCATGGGCCCCAGGGCTGCAGGGCCAGAGCAGGACCAGAGGCTGCAGGCTTCCACGGCCTTCAGGGCGTGCAGGCTCCTCTCTGCTCGTCTGAGGCCGTCTGCCAGGGTGCACAGGAGAACACCCCAGAGGTTCCTGGAGAAGAAGGAAGCAGTGGCTGGAGCCCGAGCAAGAAGCGTGTGGCTGACCTGGAACCATTCCAGACTCCCAGGGCCACGTCAGCCCTGTAGCTTCAGCCCTGTGCATGCTCTTTGGCGGAGAGACTGAGTCGTGGCCACAGAACTGACCAAAACCCGATGGGCTCCTGTTCGTGCGCCCCCCAGCGGGGTGCCAGCCTCTGTGCTCCCCCCGGGCACACCGGCACTCTTACTGTGTTTCCTTAGATTCAGTATTTGTCTCTCGGCACCCACTCACTAATGACAGGGCCAGTTGTCCTCCTCTCCCCTGCTGTCCCGACCCATGCCCTGAACGGCTGCCTTCTCTTACGTGCCCAGCTGACATCCCCCTGCCCGAAGTCACCCAGGGCCAGGCCTGCCTCTGTGCACCAAGGCCCACTGGATTATCAAACAAACCAATCAGAAGCTGTTTCCCTGCGCTGCCCTGCCTTTCCTGCGGGAACCCCAATAAAGGCCTGAGCCTTCCCCGGGCCCCTGCTCTTACCACCTGATCGAAACTGCTGTTTCTGCCTGTGTCCCTATGGGACGTGGTGTGCCCTCCCCTCAGGAAATGTAAGGCATAAAAATCTGCTTTCAGGAGCTTCCCTGGTGGTGCAATGGTTAGGAATCCGCCTCCCAATGCAGGGGACACAGCTTTGAGCCCTGGTCCGGGAAGATCCCACATGCCGTGGAGCAACTAAGCTTGTGCGCCACAACTACTGAGGCTGCACTCTAGAGCCTGCAAGCCACAACTACTGAAGCCCATGCGCCACAACTACTGAACCCACGCACCTAGAGCCCGTGCTCCGCAACAAGAGAAGCCACCGCAATGAGAGGCCCGTGCACCGCAACGAAGAGCAGGCCCTGCTTGCCACAACTAGAGAGAGCCCCCGTGCGTGGCAACGAAGACCCAACGCAGCCAAAAAAAAAAAAAAAAAAAACAAACCTGCTTTCAGTAGCTTTAGCCTCTCCCTGTCATCACTCAGCCATCTCTGTAAATTAAAAGCCCTGCAGTGCGACAGATACAGAGTGACAGTTGTCTCTGATTGTCCACACCTGCATCCTCATAGAAAATCAATGTCCTTAGATTTTTCTGGAAGAACAGCTTTAGAGGACAGATTTCATCTTTTGAAAGTGAGAGCCGTCTTGCTAAATTAGCGACTCTGTCCGGGGACCCTGGGAGCACTTGGATTTTACCCCCAAGACAACGGAAGCCTTTGGGGAGCGTGAGCTCACGTGACATGGTCTTTCTGGCTCACGGGGCCTGCAAGTGCAGAGTGAACTGTAACTGGGAGGAGGAAACCCGGGAGACCAGTGAGACGGTGGCGGCACAGCAGTGGGGGCGGGAGAAACAGGCAGAATTGGGACAGTTCTGTGGGCACAGCCCTCTGGACCTGCTGATGGTTGGATGTGGGGAGGGACAGGGAAAGGGAGACATAACAATGACTCCTGGCGGGGCCTGGGCCCGAGGTGAAGGGACGGATGGGAGAGCAGATGCACAGGAGACGAAAATGGGGCAAAGATGAGGCCTGGAGTGACATCTCTGGAGTCCTCAGAGTAAGGGTGGGTTTTCTTTGTTTTGTTTTTGGTTTTTTGGGGGCGCGCCGAGTGGCCTGTGGGACCTGCGGGATCTTAGTTCCCCAACCAGGGATCAAACCCGAGTCCTCTGCAGTGGAAGCGTGGAGTCTGAACCACTGGACCACCAGGGAAGTCCCGGGGTGGTTTTTTTTTTTTTTTTTTTTTGCGATACGCGGGCTTCTCACTGTTGTGGCCTCTCCCGTTGTGGAGCACAGGCTCCAGACGTGCAGGCTCAGCAGCCATGGCTCACGGGCCCAGCCGCTCCGCGGCATGTGGGATCTTCCCGGACCGGGGCACGAACCCACGTCCCTTGCATCGGCAGGCGGACTCGCAACCACTGCGCCACCAGGGAAGCCCCCGGGGTGGTTTTTAAAGCTGCAGGATGGACCTCCAGCCAGCCTCCAGCACAGCCTGCGGGCTCGACCTCAGAGCACACCCACAGCCCGACTGCCTCTCACCTCCCCCGCTGCATCCACCATGTCCAGGCCACCATCAGCCTTGCCTGGAATGCTGCCGTAACCAGGCCAGCCCCCAGCCTAACTGTTCTTCTCGCCTGATCCCTTGACTCCCAAGGGGCTGTTCTCAGAATAGTAGCCATAATCCTATTCACTGTCCTGCGCAGTCCCCCAGTGGCTCCCTTTCACAGAGTGTAGACCAAATGTGGTGTACGGTGTTGTTCGCAGATGCCTCAGCGACCTGGCCCGTCGCACGTGCTTCTACCTCAACATCTGCTGACAGGGGAGCCTGTGATGACTCCCAAAGTATTTCACTACAAACTATGTATTAGTTCAAACGTAAATGCGGTGGAGAAACCTGGCAAACAATACTGTAACCAATGGTCAAAGCTGACATCACCCGTGTTGGGACAAGCTGCCATCACGGCCTCCTGGTGCCACGCACCGAGAAGGACACAATATAGTCTCTGAAGTATTCTGCTACAAATGTGTAACCTGATTCTCATCACGAGGAAACATCAAACTCAAACTGAGAGGCACTCTACAAAGTAAGTAGCCTGTACTCTTTAAGAATGCCAAGGTCAAGAAAGACAAAGAAAGGCTGAGGGACTGTTCCAGATTAACCCTGAAAGTTAGACATAAGAACTCCACGCAGTGCATGATCCTGGACAGGGAAAAAAGCGGTAACAATATGTGACAGAACTGGAATGCAGACTGTGGACCTGACAGCAGTATTGCATTAATGTTGAATTTCCTGATTTTGATTCTTGCGCTGGGATTTGTAAGAGAATGTCCTTGTTCTTAGGAAATACACAGTGAAGTATTTAGCTATCTCCAACTTCCTTTCAAATGGACCAGAAGAATACCCCAATAATGTGCTTATAAACATTTACGGAGGGCTTCCTTGGTGGCACAGTGGTTAAGAATACGCCTGCCAATGCAGGGGACACGGGGTCGAGCCCTGGTCCGGGAAGATCCCACATGCTGCGGAGCAACTAAGCACGTGCGCCACAACTACTGAGCCTGCGGTCTAGAGCCCGCGAACCACAGCTACTGAGCCCGTGAGCCACAACTACTGAAGCCCGCGCGCCTAGAGTCCGTGCTCCGTAACAAGAAAAACCACCTCAACGAGAAGCCCACGCACCGCAACAAAGACCCAGTGCAGCCTAAATAAATAAATAACTTCATTAAAAAAATAAAGTGCACAGCTCCGCGGCGTAAAGAGGACCAGGCCCCTCGGTGGGAGGCAGCGCTTCTCCGCTCCACCGGACGCCACGCTCGGCTGTCCGCCCTCCAGCTGCCGGGGGTGGGGGGGGCGCGGGGGGGGCGGGATCCTTTCCTCCACCGCCTAGGCCCTGCCCAGCCCCGGCACCGCCCCCTGAGCTCGAGCATGCGCACAGGAGAGGGATAGCGGCGCGGACCCAGAGCGCACGCGCAGAGACCCGGAAGTTCCCCTGGGTGAGGGAAGAGCTGACCCGGAATCGCTGGGGAGGGGTGGCGGCGGAGGTGCGACGCTCACCTTGGTGAGCAGAGGCGCGGGCTGCGGGCGCCATGGTCTTCCTCACGGCGCAGCTCTGGCTGCGGAATCGCATCACTGACCGCTACTGGCGGGTCCAGGAGGTGCTGAAGCACGCGCGGGTGAGTGTGCCGTGCGCCCCGCGCCCCCGCCTGGCCCGGCGCGCGCGGGTCCCGCCGACCGCCTCCTCTCCCGTTTCTTGACCAGCACTTCCGGGGGAGGAAGAATCGGTGCTACCGGCTGGCCGTCAGGGCTGTGACGCGAGCGTTCGTGCAGTGCACCCGAGCCCGCAGGCTGAAGAAGAGGAACCTGCGGACGGTAAGCGCGGCCCGCTCGGCCTCGCCCCGCTGCCCCAGCCCTCCCGAACCCGCGGGGCCTCGCGGCCGCAGGTGCACCGCGCCCGGCGAGCCGCTCCTGTGCACGCGGTTCGCGCGCAGCCCCGTTGGCACCGGCTGGGCCCGATGCGGTGTGCGGGTGTCGGGGGCGCGAGGGTGGCAGCGGGTCCGGCGTGGCAGCCTCACACGGAACCTGTTGGACAGATGCACGCAGAACTTCCCCAGCCCGGCTTCCCTGCAGCGCTCAGATCTCTCGCTGCGCCTGGAGCGGACGCCGCTGCCCCGCCATTCTGGCCCTTCTCGAGGCCCCTGCCTCCTCCCCTCCAGGCCTTCACCTCCTTGAAGCTTCGACCTGGACCCTTGCTACGCCCGGAGCTGTGTCTGCCCCAGAATCTCTTGCTCATCTTTGTATCCTCCCTCGGCGCCTAAAGATGTGTGTGGAGTTAATGCTTTACAGCGGGCATTTGGATAAAGAGCACCAGCTTTTGCTCACTGTTCTTTATACTTCAGCCTGAATAGGACACTGACTTTTTGTATTAGCTCTTACAAAAAAACCCTTTTAGTCCAGTGACAACCTTCGTTGAGAGGTGTGGATGTAACATACAGCTGGTTCTTAAGCATCTCAGTGTTTCTCATTTCAGCTCTGGATCAGTCGAGTTACAGCTGCTTCCCAGGAACACGGCCTGAAGTACCCAGCATTCATCCTCAACTTGATTAAGGTATGGTCGAGGATGTGGTCCTGCCGAGACGTTAAACGTCTTCATAACCCGTCCAGTTGCCGTGGTCCAGCAGCGTGGGCAGTGGAATGTTAGCAGCCCAACATTGCTTTTGTTCTTGGAGTGGTGTTCTGGTGGGTTCGGGGACGCACCACACTGGCTCTGCCGCTGCCCCGCTGGTAGCAGAATTGGTAATAGGGTATGTGGCACCAAGACATAAGCCCTGGTGTTTCCCCGTCAAGAGAAAAAGGTAGAAAAACTTGGCTTTAACTTTAAAGTTTAATTTCAAAGCTTTTACACTGAATGAATTCTGGTGAGGTAGCAGATCAAGTTGAATCGTAGTCAAAAAGGAGGGAAACATCTTGGAGGGAATAAAGCAAGCATGTGCCACCGAATCTTGGTCACTTGCCTCTGGTGAGTATGGTATTCCCTCTGCTTTTGTGTGCATTTACGTTTTTACTTGAAAAGCTAGGGGGAATGGGTCCTTGTGCCAGGCCCTGTGTCTGGCACTTTACAAAGATCCTCAGGGTAAGTGTAGGTGCGACACCTCTGTTTTACTGATGGGGAACTAGGCTCAAAAGGAGAGGGACTCTGCCCACAGCACAGGGGTCCCAGGTGGTAGAACAGGACTGACTTCTCCTGCACAGCTGCCTTTAATGTCAGGAGACCATCCCCTCTTCTTTCTGCACCCCAGACTCACTGGCACTGTCCATGCATTTTCTGTTGCTTCACTCGATAGAGGACTTTGGCTCTCTCATGTAATGAGCGCCCGGTTTTGATCTTAATTCCTCTGCTTGTGCCTCACACACCTTTTCTGTGTCTTATTTTTCATCGTTTGTGAAATGGAAATTGTGGTTTCCTCTTCCCATCTGCCTTAAAGGGTACCCCAGGCCAGAAGTCTGGCTGACAGCCCTTGGTTTCCCCCCCTGCCCCCCGCCCCCCTTCTCCTCCCGCGTCCTGCTTGAACAGGACTCACCACTCCCTCTCCCCCACTGGGGCTCAAGTGGTGTGTGCTAAGGTGATTCAAATCACAGGGTGCTTAGCCGTGTTCCAAGTCTTCCTGTGTTTCACTGAAATGCATTTCTGATGCTGATACAGGCTCTAATTTTCTTCCCAGTGCCAGGTGGAGCTCAACAGGAAAGTACTTGCAGATCTAGCCATCTACGAACCAAAGACTTTTAAATCTTTGGCTGCTTTGGCCAAAAGGAGGCGACAGGAAGGATTTGCTGCTGCCTTGGGGGATGGGAAGGAGCCCGAAGGCATTTTTTCCAGGGTGGCACAGCACCTCTGAGGGGGATGCTGACACCCACTGACTGCCCTTTGAGGCTGAGCATCTTAGGAAAAGTTTTTTTCTTCCCCCATGTGATGATTATACTAAAATAGGGACTAAGAGTTATTTGTCAACAATGAGTAAGTTTGACTTGCATTTGTGTTAATTTACATTTCAGTAACAGGCCTGAGAGAAAAGGCCCTATCTGCCTCTTTTGGCACAGGTTCAGAAATCTCACATGGATTGTGTAAATAAAATATTTGTGTTCTTTGGCACAAACACCTTGGGTCGGCCCTGCCTGAGTGCCCGTGTGCTGGGTGGTAATTAGGGCAAGGCTTCCCCTAGGAACCCTAGATCCTCCTGCAGGCTGGGGGGTGGCAGCAGGCCCTGCTGTTGCTTGACCTCCCCCTTCCCCTCCTTGGGTTTCCAGCAGGGACTCCTTGGCGCAGCTCTTCAGCCACTGAGCACTAGCTGGTTTCCCTCACTCCCCAGACCAGCAGGCAGGGTGGCTGTCCGGGTCCTGGGCTCGCCTTAGCCCCCGCAGGCAGGGTGACCATCAAATCACCTGGGGAGCCTTAATGTAAGGGTCTCGGCCCCTCCCCCAAATAGCTGACTTCATTAGTTCCGGAGTCAAGCCCAGAAATCTCTGACAGGGGCCGCCTCACAACAGGTCTACCAGCCCTACTTCCCTTACAGCCCTGTCCTCCCCCTCTGACCGCTCCCACGCAGAGGTGTCCACCCTCCTCTTGGGCTGGAATGGAACTTGTGTGCCCCTCCTGCTCAGGAACAGGGCCTTCCCTTGGCCTTCTCCAGGAGCCTCGTCTGCATTCTGAGCCCCTTCCAGCTCTGGCCTCCTGTCACTGGGTCTGTGAGCAGCTCTGCCACGCCCTGATAGCTCTCACCAAAGCCGTCTCCTGGTCCCCAAGTCCAAGGGACACAGCCCTTGCCCCGGAGGACCATGCGCTCCCTTCCCTCCAGGACTGCCCTCCTTCCCCTCCTGCACACGCTCTGCTCTAGGAGAGCTCTTCAGGCCCACCAGAGCAGTCGCTGTCTGCTTGCTGATGACCCCTGCGTTTACCTGGCAATGCCCGCCTGACCGCACTCCGAACCCCCATGCTGGGCCCTGTGGCGATGCTGTCCCCCGCCCTTTGCCAGCCCTGCCCTGGAAGTCACCCCCCTCAGACAACACCCATCTCCAGCTCAGTACAGAGCCGGTCAAATCTTTTCACTCTGCCCACTTTCCTCCATCCTCACGCGGGTGAACATCTCTTCCAGCTGCAATTACTGCTCTGGCTTCTTAAGAGGCCCCTCCTCCTGGCCCTTGTCGCTGTGTCCAAACATGGCCACTGGACCAAGCACTCGGGGGCAGGTGCCTGAGTCCTGTTCTGCCATGCTGAGTGCAGCGCCTGACTACGCACCTTGGCAGAAAATGGTTCATATTGAAAACAACAGGGTGGAGGATACAAAGAGCTCTCGTGTGGCGGACCAAGTTCTGTGCAAGCTGCACTGCTGGGAAGGAGCTGCCTTCTCTTCGTCCATCTTGATAAAGGCAGGTGGGAACGTGGCAGACAACTGTGGGCTGTTCCTGGCACCCCTGCCCTGGCCACAGAACCAGGTTTCCCTTTGTGCTGTGGCCGTGTCCCCAGCTCCAGAGTCTGGCCCTGACTGTCTAGAGCCATCAGTTTTTCCCTTTCCTCTGGCCAGTCACTGTTAGGGGATGGACAGGCAGCCCAGACAGGGCCCACAAGAAACAAGTTGTTTCCTGGAGTGTGCTGCTGTGGCCCGCAGAGAGGAAAGCTCCCTGAGCTGCCGGCTGGGGTAGGGGAGGTGGGGCACTGTAGCCACGTTGCCCACAGAGGTGAAGACAGGACACTGGCGCTTAGTTCGCACAGGTCTGAGCTGCAGGATCGAGTCTCAGCAGGAGTGAAGTCAATGGCACCACTGGGTTTGCGCAGGTTTGAGTTGGGTGCAATCACTGGCAGTTCCCAAGTGTTTGAACCTGCCCCCACCGAGGCTCCTACCCTGCAATCTCCTCTCCAACCTGCCCCCCACCCCAAGCTCCCCCTCACCCAGTCTTGCTTTCCCATCATCCTCACACAGGTTCTTTCACTGGTCCTGGTGAAAGTTTCGGATAACTGTTCAGCAACGGATAACTAGATAACTCAGATGCTGTCGCAGCTGAGGCGAGAGCAACACTGCTGTCAGCTGACGTAAAAACCACCAGAAGCTGGCGGTCACTAATCCCGAGAGCGCCTGATACAACAGATGAGGAAACGGAGGGTCAAACCCCTGGATGGCTCCCCGCTGTTGGCAGGATAAAGTCCAAGCCCCTTCCCATGGACCCCGGGGCATCCCAACCTGGCTCCTTTCCTCCCAAACCTGGGGGAACTCATGCCTCTTGCAACTTTGTAGCTGCTGTGGCTTTGTAGAAACATCGAATTAAACGTTTACAGCTACCTTCTCTCTCCTTTCTGGACTCAGCTCTGAAGGCGAGAACTTTGGGAATCTGGCGTTAATACCTGTACCCCAAGACCTGGACTCAGTAAAGGCTAGAGAGTAATTGACCGCGCCGGCGGCCACAAATTAACTCAGGGAAACAGCATCTCGTTGCTGCTGTGTGTGGGCTAGGGGACAACTTACTAGCGCGTGCGCCCATCCTTTCAGGTCGGGGGCCTCGGAAAACTCCGACAGCTCCATTCAAGCCCTGGACCACATGCCCGAAGGACGCAATCCAGGCCGAAGGAGAGCCGCCCCCCGGCCCCGCCGCGCGGGTCCTGGGGGCAGGGGACGTCCCGCCTGGCCCTGCCCACGCGGGGTCGCCCCCGGGGCCCCCAAGCCCCCCTCAGCACCCGCCGGACCCCTAAGGAGCCTGGGGCTGCGGTGGGAACCTAGAGAGCTCCCGGGTCTTTGCACGGACTGCACGGCCGGACCGGGGCGGTTAGCCCATAAAACACGCCCGGGGCTGGCACCTCCGACTAGTGCTTCCGGGTCGTGGCCGAGACCGCGGTCTAGCCCGGCGCCGCAGGGCCTCCTGGGTAACAAGCCCGCTCCCGCCCGCGCCGGGTTCCGGCGTCCGCCGCGCCGCTGACGGACAGGCGGCTAAGCCAATCGCAGCAAGGGAGCGCCGGGTGGCCTGCCGGTCGAACCAATGGCACGCGGCAGGGCGGGGCGGGGCGGTCGCGGCCGTAGTGCGTCTCGGGGAGCCGCCCTGTCGGGAAAGAGCCCAAGAGGGAGTCGGCGGCGCAAAATGGCGACGGCGACTGCGACGGCCGGGGCCGGGGCTCCGGGACCGGCGGCCCCCGCGGCAGCGGCCGGCACGCCGGCCTCCGGGGGCGCAGCTCCGGGGTCGCAGGGGGTGCTAATTGGGGACCGGCTGTACTCCGGGGTGCTCATCACTCTGGAGAACTGCCTCCTGCCGGACGACAAGCTCCGCTTCACGCCGTCCATGTCGAGTGGCCTCGACACTGACACGGAGACCGACCTCCGCGTGGTGGGCTGCGAGCTCATCCAGGCGGCCGGCATCCTGCTCCGCCTGCCGCAGGTGAGGGAGCGGCCGCGAGCCTCGGGCCGAGGTAACCGCCGCGCTGGCGCCGGGAAGGCTGCCGGCCCCTTTGTTGGCGGGGGGGCCTTATCCGGAGCCCACTCCGTGTCCCCGCCCGGCACCCGGGCGCAGCGCCGATCCCCTCTTCGGACCCCGACCCCGCTCCTTATTCTCACCTGGCCCCGGGCCCACCGGCCGACCCAGGCCCAGGGAGTCCCCGCTGCCGCCCACCGGAGGTGATGAGGGAGGCGAGGCAGCAGGACGCGAAGAACCTTTGTGGACGCGGAAGCATTTTAGTTTTTGACTTTTTGTTAGGAGTCTCGTGAAACCTAATAATTTAACTTTGAGGGCTTTGAATTGGGTTTTGAAAAGGATGGAACCTTTCTCTTGTGCAGGTTGCCATGGCTACCGGGCAGGTGTTGTTCCAGCGGTTCTTCTACACCAAGTCCTTTGTGAAGCATTCCATGGAGGTGAGGCTTCCTCCCGTCTTTCTTTCCCTCAGAAACGTGTTGACAGGAAACCTGGGTTTGTTGCGTTGCCCGTTGCTCAGAGGAACGAGTACTTGTCTCCCAATTGCAGCGCTGTACTTGGGGGGTTGGGAAGCCCCCTGTACTGCAGAGGGTTTTTTTCCAAGTGGCCTTTTTCTCAGGGTGCACGGCTCTTAACCGCCGTTCTTCAGCTGTTGGAGACTGTCGTCCTTGGAACAAACATCTCTGTGTTGCATCGCTTACGTTTCAGCACGTGTCAATGGCCTGTGTTCACTTGGCCTCCAAGATAGAAGAGGCTCCAAGACGGATACGGGACGTCATCAACGTGTTTCATCGCCTTCGACACCTGAGAGAGAAAAAGTGAGTTTTTATCAGACCTGTCGTATGTATCTGTCTCTGTTTTCACGGTTATTCCGTTACATTAACGTTTCTGAAACAAGGTTTAGGGGGTGAGGTTTTAAACCTGTGCCCAGGAGGAGGCGTGGCGCCTGTGGCGGGGGTGGGGGGGTGTACCCAACAGATGCTGTTTAATCAGTGAAGGAACCGCAGTCAGGAGGACAGGGCGCTGTGGCTGTAGTTTGGCTGTGGCCTTCGTTTCGTGGTTTGCCCACGTCAGCCTGAATGCTCTAGAACTGGATTCTCAACCTCAGCACTGTTTGCGTTTTGGGCTGGATGATTCTTTGCTGTGGGGACCGTCCTGTGCGTCGCAGGATATTTAGAAGCATCCTTGGCCCAGGCTTTCCAACGCTCCAGCTAATGGAGGGCCTTTTTAAAATGCAGCCTTGGCTGTTTAAATGCCATGCTTCTGTTGGTGTTTTGGTTTCCCCTTCATCCTCAATACACCTGCTTGTATCTTGAGGCGGATGGACGGCATGTAGTCCTTGGGCCATGAGATCGTGAGACCCTCCGCTCTGTTCAGGCGGCGTTTATCATCCGTAAAGAAAACAGGGAGAGGGTCATTGAGGCGGGGTGAGTAGGTCAGCGCTGGGGTTTGAGGAAAACTGTGGTTTTGTTAGTTACAGGAAGCAAACTTCCTGACTCTGTATCGTGTTTAGATTGTCACTGTTTGGGGGTAACCCGTGGGATTTGATAGGCTTTGTTTTATTTGAGCCTTATGCAGATCGTGTGCTTTGTATTTGTAGAAAACCTGTGCCTCTACTGTTGGATCAAGATTATGTTAACTTAAAGAATCAAATTATCAAGGCAGAAAGGCGAGTTCTCAAAGAGTTGGGTTTCTGCGTCCATGTGAAGCACCCTCACAAGGTGGGTATGAGGCCCAGCTGCCACATGAGTCCACCAGAGTCATTGCTTCATTCTCACCTAGATTGGAAACTGAAAAGGATTAAATGTGTTCCTCATTTGGTTTTCCAGTTTTTATCTATAATTGGAAAATAACTGTTTTCTTATTAGTCTTCTTGTATCATGTTTATCTTAATAGTATGTTTCTAAAAGTTTTGGAAATTGCATCTTTTAAGTTTGAGCTTTCAAAAATGGTGATGAACTTGTAAAAATGAAATCTGTCAGTTTACTTTTTCTTTCTCAACAGCTGTTTTTCTAAAGCTGCTTTAGTAATAACTTTATTTTCTTATATTGGGGAATTGGAAGAATTCTGAACCCTTTATTTGGAGATGAACGAAAGCTATTTTGCACTGTGTATCAGTTGAGCATACGATACCATGTATATCTTCTATGTTACACTCAAACGTGAAGAGTGCTATTTTCATCTCTGTTTCCATCCTTTTTTTACTCGGGGTTTCCTCATATCTTCTCTTGGTATTAGTTCAGAATCTCGGTAGATTACTCACCACACGTTTAAGAGCTTTTTCTTCATTTGCTGAAAGTATTTTCACACCACGTTTTGTATACGTTGGTGACTGGGGTACAGCAATGTTCAGGGCAGGCTAATCTCACTGGTGGAAAGTGTGTCGAAGACGAGAATGAGCATCAGCCCTGTTCCGGCCGAGACAGACTTGAGTGCAGCTAGGTTCTCACGCGCGTTCGTGGCACCTGGCTGCAGAAGCAGGGAGCGGGCGCGTCGGCAAGAGCTCCCCTCCAGCTGAGCTGTGCACGGGGCGTGCGACCGGGAGCCACCCCTGGGATCTAGGACGAGGCCCTTATTTGCTGCATGGATGCCCTCAAGATCTGAATTCTGGGTTCTCAAGGTGCTTGATAATAATTGCCTGACCCATATCTTCCAGATAATCGTTATGTACCTTCAGGTGTTAGAGTGTGAGCGTAACCGACACCTGGTCCAGACCTCATGGTGAGTTGGCCTTCCTTGTTTTATGAGACCAGCCAGGGCAGTGCAGGAGTTTGTTGATTTGAGGCACTTGGGCAGTGGGTAGTCGGTCCCATGACTTGGTTGTGGGCTGGAGTTGTCTGAGTGCCCAGGGTTCCTGCCATGTAAATTCCAGCCAGACTCCCCAGATATCAGGCACTGGTGGAACGGTAAGGTGGCCCATACCCGCCCTGCCCCTGGAGGAGAGCAGTCACTGGGCTGCCCTTTGGGGGCTATGGACTTGGCACGTAGGGGTCTTTCCCTCAGCTGCCAGTGTGGACTTAGAGGTTCACGGTAATGTGGACTTAGAGGTTCACGGTACCGTGAACTTGCTTCTGACTGCCTCGGTCAAGGGAATCCTATGGGAGGAAGAGGGGGTGTAAAGCCTTCCTACAATCTGGGGACTGATTTTAACAATGCATTTGCTAGAAGTGAAGCCTGAAGTAACAGTTCAGAGCTGGGTGCTTTCCCACAGAGTGAAGTGTGTAAGGGTCATATTTTTGCTGCCTGAATTGTCTGGTGCTGTGCTGTGTCTAATGGAGAACCTATTTTGACTTTTCTTTTCTGTACTCTTTCAATCAAAGGGTAGCCTCTGAGGGTAAGTGACTAAGACTTCTCCTCTCCTGTCCAAGCGCTTCGGTGCAGGGACAGCGGCCGTCCTCAGCCAATCCAGTGCAGGCTCTCCGCCGAAGGCTGGCTCTAGATGGTGGTATGCGCACGATAGTCTAGTGCTGGCCCACTGCTGCTGTGGTTCTCTGACGATTGTGCTTCTTGTTAATCCTCTGTCGTGCTTGGTAATTGTATTGATTAGAGTTGATAACTGTCTTGACATGAATTTTGTCCATTTGAAACTGCTCTACCTGTGCAATAAAGATGCAGTACCTTTCTCTTTAAAAAAAATGGGAAGCTGTGAAAACTGGCTGGTGGGAGTTCAGACAAGTGTGGGATGGTGTTTTTATTTCTGAAAGTCCTAGAGTTGCTCTTTCAGCACTAAGTGTTGACACAGTCTAGTAAAAGGTGTGCATCTTTAAATCATTCCATGGACACTTTTTATATTGTGACTTATTTCAAAAATAGCACTTAAGTTTAAGTATATGTTTTGAGGACTTCATTTGTATTTTTTTAGGACCTAAGAGTAAACGGTTTAATAATATTATCACTATCTGAATGCTAAAGTTTTTCTTATTAGAACCAAAAAAGTTACTGACGGTTATGTTTATCAAATGTTTGAACCGTTTACTTGCAACTCTCGGGACATGTGGCCTTGGCTCCATCACACAGGCTTTTCCTTGGTCCCCTCTGGGTGCCTGGAGCAAGAGCTTCAGAGCCAGGTGCTGCTAGTGGGCAGACGGAGAATTTATCACTGAGGAATTTCTCCGTGAGTTTGTAGGTCACCTTCTCCAGGATTTTAGGCAGAGATAACCAGGGTGGGGGGTGCATCAGTCAGACCCCAGCACGACTTGGCTCCCCTCTGGATGGAGCCTGGTACCATGGGGGGATGTTACGAGCACTAAATACGTGACCTGTGCAACTGTTTTCTTGTGAAATTAGTCTTTTGTTTTTGCAATGTTGATAAAGTTAAGGTGAGATCTGATTTTTGGTCTATTAAATCTTAGAGAAATATATCTAAATGAAAATGTTGAAAATGTAGCCAATGTCAAAACTCTTTAATTTTTTTAAAAATGCAAATGTTTTGTATTTTTATATCTTCTAAAATGTGATAAAGTTTTTTAAATGTCCTGATTGTGATGAAACTTGTAGTATTGTGATGCTTTTATGTGATTTTATGAATGTTCATTTTAAGACTCCTTGTTGAAATGGGACAGTTTGGAAACGGTTCTTTGATAAGCCTGAGAAGAGGATTTCCCTTGGGGCACTGAGCCCTCTGCATGATGTTCCCATACACCCAAGCGCGTTTTCCCCCCTTTTCAAGTGGACTCCCCGTGTGGAAGAAGCCACGCCGTGAGCACCTCTCCCCGGAAAAGGAGTGCAAGAGGACGACTTGTCTCAGAAAGGCCCTCGCAGGCTTTGTGCTGAGCCCGTTCATTTGAGTTTGCATGTTTCTCTGCACCATGGATTTTGAGCATTTAGGTTTCCTTAATCAGATACGTTGAACTGCCACAGTAGACATCTTTCTGAGGCACTGTGTTTTGCATGAGAGCAGGCCAAAGGTTGAGAGGGAAAAGTAAAGTTAAAGTCGGTTCTCTTTCATAGCAACACATATTGTCTGACATTCAGCCAGCTTTAAAAAATTTTTTCAGTTATTTCCCTGTCTTCCTGTCGTGTATTCAGAAGAAGCAGCTAGAACGTTTCTCCATGAACTTGTGAGATTCACAGGACTGTCTAGCTCTAAGTCCTGGCAGTAGACTTACTTAGTGGAGCAGTGACTTGACTTAGACAGTGCAGACAGGTGGTGTGGGCATTGCCACGGGCGTTGCAATTCTTCCTGCATCTGCTTTTCAGGAACTACATGAATGACAGCCTTCGCACAGACGTTTTTGTGAGGTTCCAGCCTGAGAGCATCGCCTGTGCCTGCATCTATCTTGCTGCCCGGACACTGGAGGTCAGTGCTGGGCCACCCCGGGGGATTCACCGACCCCAGTGAACTTCTACATACTGTGCTTCAAATTATGCTCATTGGAGCCAGTAAAAAGCCTACTTGCCGGTGACCGGCAGGCTTGTGTTTATTGCCCGGAGAATCTTGGCGGCAATGAAAAAAAAGTATAACGGTGATTACTTTTTTGTGTTTACAGATCCCTTTGCCCAATCGTCCCCATTGGTTTCTTTTGTTTGGAGCAACTGAAGAAGAAATTCAAGAAATCTGCTTAAAAATTCTGCAGCTATATACTCGGAAAAAGGTTTTGTGTCTTTTCACGTCACGTGTTCCTCTGTGTTTGACTGGAAGCATCTGGTCTGAATCCTGCACTCTGGCTTTTCTAGGTTGACCTGACCCACCTGGAAGGTGAAGTGGAGAAGCGCAGGTACGCCCTTGACGAGGCAAAGGCACAAGCCAAGGGCCTGTTGCCTGGCGGCACCCAGGTGCTGGACAGCACGTCGCGGTTCTCACCTGCCCCCAAGCCGGGTGAGCGTCAGGGCACACGTGTGCTCCTCTCAGGGGTGGCCCTCCCCTCCCGATTTCTCTTAGAATCACGTCTACGGCTAGTCTGAGCACTCTGGGGGGCTCCTAGGACGTCTGTGCTTCTGTTTTCAGTAGGAAGGGGTATGGACAGGCTCCTGAAATGGCTGTTCACCCAGTCTAGCCAAATAGTTTGTCTTTAATGAAAATCTCATAAATCTGGAGCAGTAGATCATGTTGTCATATTCTAGAGTTAGGTGTGACGCCTTTCCCCGGTCCTGGAGGAGCGGGACGGGTGACCTTCCTGCGTCTGGTGGTTCCAAGCCCGGCGGGGAGCAGGGAGTCACGGTCAGCAGCGGCAGTCCTGCGGGAGAGGCCCCACCTTGCTTGGCTGACCCGTTTCTCAGCAGAACAGCTGTCGGGTTGTAACTTCTCATACTTGATTCTAGCGGAATCCCCCAAGGAAGGCCAAGGAGACAAACCTTCCCCACTCTCTGTGAAGAATGCCCGGAGGAAAGTGGAGGGCGTGAAGAGAGCCAAGGCCGACAGCCCGGTGAACGGGTGAGTGTCCGCGTGCCCCAACGGGCCGCTGGGGTTGGCTGCAAAGACGTGGGGTCTGAAACTCTGCTCTCCGCCCTGTTCTCAGCTTGCCGAGGGGGCGAGGGGCTCGAAGTCGGAGTGGGAGTCACGAGCAGAGTTATTCCAGGTCCCCGTCGCCATCCGCTTCTCCTAAGAGAAGGTGTGTGCCGCTCGGGGCGCTTGGGGCTGCACCTGGCAGGGTGGGTGTCTTCCCTGGGAGGTGGTGTGGCCTCTCCTCAGGACAGTTGCTCCTGACCCAGAGGTGGGCGGGGTGGGCGGTCATCCACCCAGTGGTCTCCTTCACAGGAAAAGCGACAGCGGCTCTACATCTGGCGGGTCCAAGTCACAGAGCCGCTCACGGAGCCGGAGTGACTCCCCACCCAGACAGGCCCATCGGGGCGCTCCCTACAAAGGCTCCAAAGTAAGGAGCTACCGGAGGTCCAAGGACTGCAAGTACTCTGCCCAGAAGCCACACAAGTCTCAGAGCCGGAGCTCCTCCCGCTCTCGGAGCCGCTCACGGGAACGGGCGGATAATTCTGGAAAATACAAGAAGAAAAGTCATTACTGTAGAGACCAGCGACGGGAGCGTTCTCGCTCTTACGAGCGAGCGGGCCATCGCTATGAGCGGGACCACCCCGGGCACAGCAGGCACCGGAGGTGAGGGCAGGCTCCCTGAAGGTCTGCCCTTCGGCCCTCGGCATGCCCACCTCGGCCACTGGCCCTGGGGCGTGACTCTTTCTGGAAATGGTTGTTGACTCGGGACTGTGTGATGAATTTGGAGATGGAATGGAGAGGCCAGCAAGCCGCCCTTTAGTGTGGCCCGGGCCCAGCTCACCCCGCCCGCCTCAGCAGCAGCCCTGCTGGTTGCAAAGGCGGGGTGCGCACGTCCCAGTGGCGTGGCTTGGTGCTACGACAGGCTGTCTCTTCACTTCCATACCGATACTCAATTACGTTAAACCAAGAAAATGACTTTTCGAACCTTTGCCTATATTAGGTTGTACTTATGTACGTATTTTGCAATGTTTCACTATGAGAAAATGGCCTTAACAGCCCCTCACTCTGTCCACGTTGTAAATAAACATGTTTAATACAAGTTAAAGCTATACGAAAACTCAGAACTTGAATTCTGTCAGCTTAAAACTTGTGTAGAGAATTCTGATTTTTAAAATGTGAAGGTATTTAGATCTGTGTTGAAAGTCGTATATTTTTATCTGTGCAATGCTGAGTGCAGGCCACCAGCTCCTAAATAGAGAAGTTTCCTATATATGCATTTTATGTGGTTAAATAAACACAATTCTCTCTACTCAGGATATTTGGAACGTTAAAGGGTTTGTGGTTTGTCAACGTGCTTGCTTGCTCCCGTGCACAGCTGGCAGTACCTGTTCTACTGGTACGTCTGTGCTGCCGTCTCTCATCTCATTAAAGCGTTGGGTTTTGTATTGAGTTTTTGTGCACCTGCTCTTCTGTGAGGGTTTGTGAGGAGTCTGAGCTGTCTGCTGCTGGTGGGGTAGAGGGAGGGTTTGAAAAGAACATAATGGTCTGGAGTTCCCTAGTGCCTGAGGGACATTGGTTTGTAATGCGCTTTCGTCAGGTTTTGTCAGGCTGGCAGCAGCCAGGAACAAGGACCCCAGAGGAGCATCACCCCGGTGGGGTCCTCCGTCAGAGTGGGTGGCGGGCGAGTAGACAGGTTGGTGGTGAAGGTGAGCAGGATGGGTGTGGGGCCTGTCTCTGGGTGCTGCGTGTGCTCTGTGCAGATCGAGGGCTGTTGGGCCTGTCCTGTGCCCCGTGTTGGCTCTCCCCAGACCAGCACTGCTGTGTGGGTGGGAGGCGTGGCCTTCCTGGAGCCAGTGGGCCTGGAGAAAGGTGCTTGAAGTCAGTACAGCCAAGGTGTGAAAGCGGCAGGGTCAGTGCCCAGGGTGCAGGTGGCTCACTCTTATGATCAAACCACAAAAGCCTGGGGAGGCCGTGCAGCTGGAGGGAGGGGTGGGCTGCAGGACGTGTTCAGAGACCTTCCGACCTGGGAACCGGAAGCAGTCCCTTGGGCAGAAGGGTGTCCTCTGGTGACTCAGTTACAGAGCTGGGCCGGGAGCCTACGGTTTCTGCCTTCCTACTGGCCTATCGTCCACTCCCCGCTTAGCCAGGTTGGGGCCTGGGGGTGTCCAGGCCTGGCCATTTCCTGCCTAAGACTCACTGGAAGCAAGCAAGCCTCCCAGTAGAGCCAATGAGACTCCCCACATCCCAGTGCCAGCAGGAGCCCCCGCACGTCCATTCTTGAGATCCTGCCATCCTAGCCAACCTCAGCGAGGACAACGGAGCCTTTCTGGCCTAGATGGGTGAAGTGGTGCCCTCGGAGCCCCCTACCCTGAGGAGCAACGCTGGGTCTTAGCCAAACACCATGCTCCACGGAGGCTTCTTTTGGTTTTCGGACAAAAACTTCCCATGGGCACAGGATGGGAGCTTGTTTGCTTTGAGGAAGGAAAAAGCTCCACCTATGCAAAAAGCGTTAGACGCGGGGCCTCCTCTGCTTATCCAGACTGGCAGAGAGAGGAGGCTGCAAGCCAAAGGGATGGGGCGGCGGGTCCAAGACCCCCGAGTCCTTCCTGACGGCGCCCCGACTCTGCCCCCAACGCCCGGCACGGCACTCCTGGCGTCCGGGCTGCAGAAGCCCGGGCCGAGCCGCCGTCACCTGTCTGCCAGCTTCCCTCCTATCCTCGGGAGGAGGGCTCGGGGGTGGAGGCCACGCCCCGCAGACCCGGCGGCTCCGGTTCTTCCCCTCCGGCCCCAGCAGCCGCAGTATCTCGGGCCACTTCCGTCGCCCCTGCAAACCCTATTTCCGTCGACGGGATAACGTCCCTTCCGCAGTCCCGAAACGCCACTTCCGGCCTCCCGGGACAACGGGCCCCTGACCCTTTGGGGGGGGCGACGGGAGTTTGGGCCACGCAGGCGCAGAGGGGCCCCCCGGGGTTGTGGGAAATGTAGTTTTCTAGCATCCTCAAGGGACAGGCGGAGCCAGCGAGCCGTGGGAGGAGCTGGGGCGGGGCGCGGGGGGCGGTTCCTCCGGCCGGAAACCGTCGCTTTCTGGGCCGGGTGGGACCTGCACCGACGCGGAGCGAGGCGCCGTGGGGCGCTAGGGGCCGCTGGCCGTAGGAACCAGCGGGCGGCCCACGCGGGCTGGGGGCCAGTTTAGGTACGGACCGGAAGTGCCTTAGCGCGGCGGCGGAATGGCCAGCTGAGACTACCGGTTGCGTTTGGGAAGAGTCGGCGTGAGGCTGCGGCGTGTGGGCTCCAGGGACGGCGGAGGCGACCGCGGCTGGCTGGGGCTCGGGGCCTAAGACCCGAGCGTCCACACCACCCGCGCGGTGGGCGCCTCGGGGTAAAACTAGGTTCAGGGAGTCAGTACCTGCCCAGAGTCGCGCAGCTGGGGAGCGGCGGAGGGTTTGAGGGAGGGAGCCGTGCTCGAAGCAGCGTTCTCGTGGTGGGATAGGGTGGTGAGGGAGACGGGGTGCGGGAATCAGGGCGAGACCGGAGTCCCCGGAGTGACCTAGGCGTGCACCTGTGTTCCAGCTCGGCTGAGTGCCTGGGGCCGCCGCCAAGCACAGACCATGTTCATGGTGCGCCTGACTTCCCAGCTGCTCAGGGCTGTTCCCCGGGCAGGTGAGAGGCCCCGTGGGGGCAGATGGGCGGGAGGCGCACCTGGGTTAGGAATGTGGTCAGCAGCTCAGTTCCCCCCGCTGCTGTGCCTCACCAGCTGGAGGCGGGGCCCGGCCACAAACTACCTCGTAAACGTCCAGATTTCACAGAGGGGAAGTCTGGGCCTGAGAATGTCAGCAGGGCTTCAGGAGGTTCTGCTCCCCAGACCCGGTGGCCGTGCATAGGTCGTGTAGCCCCACGAGCAGTAACTAACTGTGCCATCTTGTCTCCTGCAGGTTGCAGTGGGCCTTGGCCTGTCTGCGGGGTGTTGGGCAGGCATGCCTGCAGGCCTCGTTACAGCATGCAACCAATAGGCCCAAGTGGGGTTGCCTCCCTCCCTGACCGGCGGGTCCACATGGAGCTTGAGGAGATGCTGGTCCCCAGGAAGATGTGTGTCAGCCCCCTGGAGAACTGGCTGACCGTTCGCTACCTCCTGCCCAGACTGGACGCTGGGGCCCCAGAGATTGTGTCTCCAGCCCAAGTCTATGAGTGTCCGCCCAGCCAGGTGGGGGAAGGGTTCGAGCAGGGGGGTAAGGACGTCTGGGACGCACCCCAGATACAGTGCAAAAACGTGCTCAAGATCCGCCGGCGGAAGATGAATCATCACAAGTACCGCAAGCTGGTCAAGAGGACCCGGTTCCTGCGGCGGAAAGTCAGGGAGGGACGCCTGAGACGGAAGCAGGTGAGCGTGGGCCCTCGGTCCAGAGCTGGGCAGGGTGGTTGAGGTGCGTGGCTGTGCCGCAGACCTGTTGGTGGTCCCTCTCTCTGCCCTCGCAGATAAGGTTCGAGAGAGACCTGAGGCGCATCTGGCTGAAGGCGGGCCTGAAGGAAGCCCCCGCAGGCTGGCAGACCCCCAAGATCTACCTGAAGGGCAAATGAGTCTCGTGTGTCCCTCCCCCAGCCCTGTTACTGCTGATGACCCATTGTAATAAATATTCAGAGAACTTAGTCATCCTTGCCGGCCTGGACCCTCTTCTGCCTGGGGTGAGCTGTCTTGGGGTTGAGGCTGGCACCAGCGTCTGCTGTTATAAGAGACACAAGGGCCCTGGGTGGCAGATTGGCGGTCCCTTCCCCGAGCTGGCCCTTGTCCTGGTGCCAGGGCTGCAGGAGTGACAGCCTGGCTTTTCACGAACTGGTGCCATGGGGACAGCTGAGCAGAGTCCCAGCCCTGCCCCTGAGGAGCACGCAGATGGGAACTGTGCCAAGGGGACCAGCTTGGAGGTTAGGGAGTGCCCCGATGGAGGTGCTGATGTGATTAGGATACACGGTTGACTCTCTGTGCAGTCGAAAAACCCGAGCAGAGCTCATAGTCAGCGCTCCTCTGTGGTGCCAGGTTCAACCAACTGTGCGTCGTGTGGTGCTGTGAGACCTACTCACTGGAAAAAACACATGCGTGCAGCTGGAGCCGCACAGTTGAGGGGGCAGAGAGGGCCTCACTGGGGAGACGGGGAGGGGAGGCAGGAAAGAACCTCAGAGATGATGGGTGGGGTCCTTCAGACCCTGCCACCTGGGCCTCAAGTGCAGTCCCCTGCTCAGCTGCAGCTGAGGACCCGTGGCCTGCTGTGAGCTCCTTGGCCTCTGCCACTTTCTGGGGCCCTGAAGGGGGGTGGCGAAGGGCTCACCAGGAAGGGATGGCTCACTCTGGAAGGTTCAGGGTTGGGCTGGCTGAGGAAGGGGTGCCGTTTATGGAGCTGGGGAAGCGTAGAGCCTTAGTGTGAGCTAGTGGTCCTCAGAAATTTCAGATTTCTCCTGCATGGAGGGGAACGTGTTATCGCTAATAGTGAGGGGCCCCTGGGCCTCTGTATCCAGGCTTGGGGGGCTGGACTGCAGGCGGAGGAGCCTGGTCAGAGTCCGTGAGTGCAGGTGAGGCTCGTCCTCATCCTCAGCGTCTGCCCTGCTCCTGATACTGGGTTCAAGGAGGGAAAGGTGGGTACGTTTCTCCTGAGCCCCGGAGTGGCGTCTGCGAGGGGCACAGTTCTGTTGCTGATGCCCCCGTCCCGCTTCACACCAGGGCGGTGCGGTCTCCTCGTGTTTTGTCAGAGATGCGTCTGTGGCCTGGGTTGGGTTCCCTGCGGGTTTAGCAGATCTGGGGGCAGGGGGTGTGCTTGGACGCGGGCTTCCCAGCATTTCTCCTGGAAGGGAACAGATGACCCCGATGCTTCAGTGAGCCAGGTGGGCCCCTGTCCTGTGCATGCCTGCCAGCTGGGTAAGCAGGCGTCTAACCGTGGGGCCTGTCTGAGTCCCTGTCCATCGGGGAGATGGGCTCATAGAGTGGGCGTGAGAAGCGTGAAGCTGACCCTGACCTGGAGGAGACTAGAGGCCCTTGAGGGCACAGGACTGCTTCTATGGGTGGCCACTAGGGGGCAATGATTAGGCTCCTGGCAGCCCTTGGGGTCCCGGCTGAGGACCAGGACACGGGCATCCTTCCTGGGTCTCAGTTTCCTCAACTGTGGGTGGGGCAGGGGCCCCAGGGCCAGGGTCTGGGCCTCAGCAGTGGAGCCTCCCTCGGGTGGAATTACCATGCTCTCTTGGTGCCAAGTCCGGCCCCAGCTCCACCAGGCCTCCCAGCAGGGCCTTGGCCTGCCAGTGACGCCCTTGGCTGACGCCCACGGCCGCTGAGCAGCTGCTCCCGGTGTTTCTTCCAGCCCCCGTGTGGGAGCTGCCCCGTGGCTCACCCCACCCTTCCCTGGCTGAGTCTGGAGACAAAGCTCAGCTGGGGCCATGAGTGCTGGGGATACAACTGGCCGACCTGTGCAGGGGGGTGCAGACCCAGACGCCTGGAGGCTGCCAGCTGGCAGAGTGCCGCAGGGCCCTGGCACCCGGGTCACCTGCTCCAGCCGCCTCCACCGTGAGGTGGGTGCCAGCTGGGGCGCCCCCAGAAGGCAGGCTGCCCAGTGGTTCCAAGCCACGCGGCCTCACCATTCCTTCACAACAGTGGTTCTTAAGTGGGCATTCGGCCACATCTGGAGGCAGTTTGGGTTGTCCCAGTGGGGGTCATAGTTGGTGGAGGCCGGGGATGCTGTGAAACACCCTACAGTGCACAGGGCAGCCCCTGCCCAAGAGCAGGTAGCCCCGGACATCAGTGGTACCATGGTCGAGGCCCCTGTTCCTGAGGTCACCGATCCTGTCGGGTCAGCTCCTGAGCTGGCCCAGCCCTGCTCTGTCTCCCCAGTCCCTGTCCCTTCCCCTGCCCTGCAGGCCCTGCACCTTGGCAGCCCTCTCCCTGCCCCAGCTCGTGTGTGCAGACCTCATCCTGCCTGTGGCTTGGGTACCCTGGGCCCCAAGCATGATCTCAGGAGGTGGTTTGGGGGTTTTATTTTTACTCTAGCTCCCCCCGGACCACCAGAGGCCTCTCCCTACCTCCCGACGGGGCCTCCATCCTCCCGCAGCTCCTCCCCGCGGCTCCTGTTCTAGCCCTGGGCACCCCCTGAGGTGGGGCGCAGAGGGAGGGCCCGTGCTGTGTGATGTGGTTCTGGCCTGTGGTCTGCGCTTAGCCCGTAGCAGTGCCTAGGGCTTGGGTTCAGCCAGAGGAGGGCCCCAGCGAGGGCTTGAGCCGATGGGGGTGGTCTTGGGCACTGACTGGGGATCTGCCTTTTGGACCCAGTGTGGAGGCACCTCGGTGAGCTCAGCCGCCGCCCCTTGTCCCTGTGCTCTTCCATGCCTGGGGCACGGCCAGTGTCTCCTGGCCTGGGCGTTCCTGCCCACACAGTGGGCCAAAGAGGGAGCCAGGCCGGGCTCAAGCCCTGCGGGAGGATGTGAGGCTGGACGCTGGGCCCTGGGAGGGGCTGGCTGGGGCCCTGCCCCAGTCAGACACGCACATACGTGTGCGCCCCCAAACTGCATGCAAATAGCTGTGCTCCCCGCCGTCCGAGGAGCCTGCAGGCTGGCGAGGGCGATGGAGGGCCTCGGCGTGGGCAGAGGTTGGCCTCACTCCCCTGGCCTGGCCATGGCCTGCTGAACTTGCCTGGAAGGATGCTGGAACCTGGGGGGACAGAGGAGGCAGGGAACATTCCTCTCCGGGTCTGAATTTTGGAAAAAGCCGCTGAGGGGCTCTTGAGCTGCAGCCCCAGGATGGGGCAGAGGAGTCCAGACCTGGGTCTGGAGTTAGCCTGAGGGTGGGGGCCGGGGGCGACAGCCCCTGCTCCCTGTCGGATTCTGTCTAGTGCTGTCCTCAGCCTCACAGGGCACTGCTGGACCATTTTTGGATGAGCAGACTGAGCCGTGGCATTGGGTCCCTCACCTGACCTGCGGGTCACACGTCAGCCGAGCAGCAGGGCTGGGGCTCGAATTCACCCCAGCTGAGACTGCCACCTCCCAAATTGGAGTTCTCTGTGTGGGGTGTGGGCGGCCTCTGTGTATTTTGAGGATCCTTCCCGGCTGAGTAGGGAGGGAAGCACCGCAGACTCAGGTGGGGCAGCACCAGGCCGGCAGCCCCCTTGCTTCAGCTGTGCAGCGGTGGGGCTCTCAGGGCCCCTGAGGCCAAGAGGAGGGACGGCCTCAACCTGCAGGCGGGTGGGAGTTGTGACACCTCCGTGGGGGCCTCTGAGCCGTGGCCAAGACTCACGATCGGGGTGAGCCAGGTCGCCAGCATTCATCGTGCCTGTGTTGTGTGGAGTGTAGATTGACCCAGTGAATTTGGGAGCACAGGACAGGGGTGACTGCCCTGTGACCTGGCACCCCACACCCTCACCACCCCAGTGTAGGTGATCTGAGGTGCAGGGGAGGACACTGATTCAGCCTGGAGTCCTGCCGAGTGGACCTGGCCCCCAGAGGATAGACCCCCAGAGGCCACCAAGACTGGGGGTCTATCCTGGAGTCCCCAAGGCCTTGGAACACCAAAGCCCTCACGTGAACAGGGTGGGTGGGTCACCCCCAGGTCCTCTGGGGCTCAGACCTGAGCTTCCCTGTGAATCCGGGCAAGGGTACCCTCTCCCCGTCACGAGGAGCCTGTTCGCTTTGCTTATTCCTGTTGGTTTTGTTACTTTGTATTTACAGTTGACTTCTTGTTTGTTGATTTGCCGGCCAGTTAGGATTGTACGTGGCTCAGTGTGGGGTTGTCAGCTCCTGCCTCACCTCACCTCACCCACCCCGAGCCTGCGCCAGGGCAGCAGCTTCAGCTCCTCTGCTGGCCTCGGCCTCCTCCCGGTGTAGTCTGCCACAGTTTAAATGGCCCCACAGCTCAGCAAGCTTGTGTCTCCTTTCTCATTCAGCTCTTTATCCTCCAGTCTTGTTTTTTCTTTTGCACGTTTTTCTATGTATCACTAACTCAGCTCCAAACTTGCTGGCGGAATTTAAAAACTCACTTCCGTCCAGCTCCTCAAGTGACTTGTTCAGGTGGAGCCGCCCTCCTGGCGCCCTGTCTGGGCCGCCCTGGGCCCTTGATGGTACCAGCAGGGTCTCCCTGGGATACCCTTGGCCTCATCAGCTGGAGCCTCTGTTTCTGGAATGCCGTGTTTTCCTGCCGTGTGGTTTACTTTCTTGTTTTCACAGAGTACATCCTAGAATGGCTTTCTGAGAAAAGGTGCATCAGAGATAGATTGTAGAATAAGAATTATGTTTTTAAACTATTAGTAATTGACATGTTTGAGTGATTCTTTCCACCACAGGCATTGTGCTAGGTTCTTCACAGGACTTACCTCACAACAAATCTATAATGAACCTTGTTTGATAAGGGAGGACCCTTAAGTACAGAGATGAACTTGCCCACATGGCTGCGAAGCCATGATTCAGCTCTATTTGACTCCAAAACTTAATTTAAAAAAAAATAAATTTGTTTATTTACTTTTGGCTGCATTGGGTCTTAGTTGTTGTGTGCGGGCTTTCTCTAGTTGCGGAAAGCGGGGGCTACTCTTCGTTGTGTGTGGGCTTCTCATTGTGGTGGCTTCTCTTGTTGCGGAGCACAGGCTCTAGGCACGCGGGCCTCAGTAATTGTAGCGTGTGGGCTCAGTAGTGGTGGCTCATGGGCTCAGTAGTTGTGGCTCACGGGCTCTAGAGCGCAGGCTCAGTAGTTGTGGCACATGGGCCTAGCTGCTCCACGGCATGTGGGATCTTCCCAGACCAGGGCTCGAACCTGTGTCCCCTGTCGTGGCACTACATTTTGTTTTCCTCGTGGGTGTCATGTGCTGCCCCTCCTCACTGCCCCTCCTCTGACTCGGTGGCCTGTGAGTTGGGGGACGTGAGTGTCTGTTCACGTGGAGACACTGTCACTGCTTTTCCTTCCCTGTGAGTTTTTGTTTTCCCTGGAATCAGTAATTGTGTTGCTTTTTTTTCTTTCTTTTCAGTTGCTTTAGTTTTCTGTACCCTCATCACAATTTCAACACCAACTTCTCAGCCCAACTCCCAGAAACAGCTGAGGTTCATTCATCTCAGAGTGAAGGCTCTTCCTGCATTTCTCACCTGTCCAGCTGGCTGTTTGCCCATCACATCTAGGCCCAGCTTTCACCCTGGGGATTCTCTCAGACTCTCTGCTCCCCTGATCCCTCATCTTCCCTTTTCCTTCCCTTTTTTTTTTCTTCATTTTTTACTTTTTTTTCCTTTTTTCCTTACCTTACTTTGAAAGAGCACATCTTCCAGTCTCCTGCGGAAAGAAACACAAGAGAATATTTTGAAACCTTGCAAATCTGCGGACATCTTTATTGGGTCCTGTTTCTTGGTTCACAGTTTGGCTGGATGTGGAATTCTAGGTTGGAAATTATTTCCTATAAAACCCCATAGGTGTCACTCTGTTGTCTTCTGGTTCCCAGTGTTGCTCTTGAGAAAATTGAACCCAATTTGAGTCCAGAGCCTTTGTGATTTTCTCTCTCGAAGCTCCTCTTTTCCTTCACTGGTGGAGACACTCCCAGTGACATATATACTTTGGTGTGGATCTGTTTTCGCCCCCACAGGAGCCCATTTCAATCTGGAAACTCCTAACCTTCTGGGATTCAGTTTGGGGACGTTTTCTCGAACCGTTTTGTTATCATTTCTTCCACTCTGTTTCTTCTCTTTTTATGAAACGCCTGTTGTTTGGATGACTTTCTCTTCTATATTTTATCTCGTTGGCATATTCAACATTTTCTTCTAATCCGTTTAATGAATTTCTTTCATTTCTGTTACCGTCTTAATTTCTAAGAGACTTGACTTTTGGGTGTTTGGCGGTGCCCTGTCCGTGTTTCGTGGGTGTGGCGGCCTCTCCTTGTGGGGATGTTAATGCTATGTATTTTCTCTGCCCCCCACGGCCAAGTCTAGCTTCTGTTGCTGCCAAGTGCGTTCCTCTGTTGCCTTTGGCCTCTGTTTCCCACATCAGTGGGCTTCCTCTGGTGGCACTTGGCTGTGTGCTTATGTTTGAGAGTGAGGTCTACCAACCAAGACCCCCAGAAGTGGCTCTAAGTGCCCTCCCCCACTTCTGGTGGGAGCCAGGACTCTTTGGAGACATGGCTAGTTCCTGGTAAGGTTGCCAACTTCAGCAAATAAAAATACAGGCCCCTAGTTAAATTTGAATTTCAGATAAGCAACAAATAATTTCTCAGTATGTCCTGTGCGATGTTTACCTGGAAACCCTAACGCCAGACCTGTGGCAGGAAGTGCATGAGAACCTGCCGTGTCTCTTCATGTCAGAGGCCACGGGAGGCGCCAGGAGGGTGCAAAAGGCTTCACTGGCCAAAGAGGGGACAATATGAGGGCTAGAGCACACGAAGCGTGTTGAGGCCCGTCCACACTGGGCTGAGGCACACGAAGCGTGTTGAGACCCGTCCACTGGGCAGCCATGGAGGATACAGAGGCCCAAGTCCCAGGGTCTCGGCTGAGATTCTATTAGGTTCTTGGGCCGTATGACTGGGCACATTCTCTGAGCATTTTAGTATAACTTCCTGGCTTCCTGGAAACCAAAATAATGCATATTGATTATAAAGCTCCCATGCTGATGGCTTAAATAGACTAATGCATGCTTTCATAGATTTAAAATAGAGAACGTTAGATTTCCAGAAAGAAAAAAGGAATTGAACTTCTAATGCTTTAAAAAAAAAAGTCATTTTCTTGCAGAATCCACAGCTAAAAAATTAACCTGGGACAATTGTTCATCGTTGGATAACAAGCAGAGAGGTGTGAATTCTGGCAGAGAGCAAATATTGCCAAGGAGACTATGTCATATAAACGTTAATATTGTTTAAATGTTGGGCTGGAAAATGTGGAGTTTAACAACTAGTATTAGAAAAAGTCCAGGTAATTTTTTTTTTTAAAGACTCAATTTTATTTATTTATTTTTGGTTGCGTCGGGTCTTCGTTGCTGCACGCGGGCTTTCTAGTTTCTATTTGCGGTGAGCGGGGGCTACTCTTTGTTGAGGTGCGTGGGTTTCTCATTGCGGTGGCTTTGCTGCGGAGCGTGGGCTCTAGGCATGTGAGCTCTAGAGCGCACGCTCAGTAGTTGTGGCTCACGGGCTTAGTTGCTCCATGGTATGTGGGATCTTCCCGGGGCCAGGGCTTGAACCCATGTCCCCTGCATTGGCAGGCAGGCTCTTAACCACTGCGCCACCAGGCAAGCCCCCATCATTCACTTTTTAGCACTTCCTTCCTTTTCGGCACTCCAGGCTTATCTCGTGTTCCCTCCCGCACCCTAAGACCCCCCATTTCTCCAAGGAGCCCGGGTTCCTTGTGTGGGAAATGGTCTTAGAAACCATTTTGATCTGCAGCTGGGTGTGCTCACTGCTGCTGGGCCTTCTCAGATGACAGAGCCGACCACGCATCCACACACCTAAAACCGCTGCCACAGGCGTCCACCTCTATTTGTGTTGCGCCACGACGGGACGCAGGTTCGAGCTGTGAACTCATGTTCACAGCAGTGTCTCCAACTGTGATCCTGACCTCGCGGGTCATTCCAGCCCCTCTCTTGCTTTTCCATAACCTGGTCCACATCCCCTGCGGCAGTATCAGTGCTGATAAACCCCAGCCGGTGGGAAACACTCGTGTCAGCTCCAGCACGGTGCTGCGCGCAGGCCCCTCTGCCTTCAGTCACAGGCTCTGCTGACTCCCGAGGCCCTCGGGTTGGTGCTTCGCACCCCTTCAGTGGTGTTGCCCCGTTTGTGAGTCAGCCAGATTTCGTGGCCACATTCTGATTACCTGGCCACCTAAATGAGTTGTTTAGACTTTTCACACATTAAGATTCCCCTTTGCACCATGCAGTTCATTGGATTTTGATAAACGCACAGTGCCGTGAATCCCCCTACTGGGGGATCATACAGAACAGTCTCGCTGCTCTGAAAGATCCCCTGTGCACCACCTCTTCATCCCTGCCCCCGGGTTGTGGTTTTAAGGTGCTTGTTACGCAGCAGATACCTGGAGCGTTTCTAAAGATAGTGAAATTCACGAAGAGAGCGATTACAGAAATAGTGTGTTACTATCTAAAAAGAGCCTTCTTTGTCCAAATTCCGTCTAATTTGGATGGTGAGGTTAAAACATACGCCGTGTGATATATACAGTTACGTAATCGAAAGCTCTCCGTTTAAATTTGTCAATAACAGTATAAATATTTGTGTACTTATAATAAACATTCGGAGGTATATCAATATCGTTAAGTGGGGGAAGCGTATATATTACATAATAAAGAGAAAAAGAGTTGTCTTTTACATGCACAGCATATTCTAAACAAAAAGCAAAGCTGTTGTTTCCTCTGCTGGGTCAGGGAGTGCATTTCTATCCCCCAGGCCTATCCCCATTTGGGCCCTTCTCCCCTCTGGTTCCCACCACGACTTGACTCTGTTTGACCAGATGGTCCTTGTTTCTGAGATGGCGAACGCTGCCAGTAATCATTCAGGGCTGTGCTCGTTTTAGGTGCTGTCACCCGGATTGGTTAAAACTCTAGCCAACGTGATCATCATGTCTTGTGCGTGGTCAACAGTGACGACGTGCCTGCCCAAATCCAGGCCTGAGATCCAGACTTGGAAAAACTGGCCACGTGTCTTAAACCTCACCTGTCTTTGGGGTTCCCCCAGACCGCCAGTGGCAACACAAAGGCCTCCTCCCTTGGATAAAATGAAGAGCAGTGCAGACGATGGAACATATTTATCACTACTGTATCTAACCACCTCTTCGCAAGTTTGGAAGCCCCCCTGTTTACGAAGCCCGTAATATGGGAAAGTCAGACCATTTATACACAAAAGGAACGTTGTTCTGACTGTGTTGGAGCAACTTTGCGATCTCGCGTTGGTGGGAAGCTGCCACGTTCGCGTGTGCGGCGAGGATGGCTCTGATTGCTGTGTTGTGAGGCCCTCCCCGCCAGTACCTGCAGGTCGGAAGGCTCTATGAGGTAAACACACTCTCGTGACTGAATCCTGGGGAAGTACGTGACACCTTAAAAGAGATTCCGCTCTCTGGCCTTTGGACATGCTGTGCAGCCGGGTGGCAGTGGTGGCCTCCCGGGGGCCGTCTCCGGGGTCCCTGACTGTTGACGCGACAGGAAACAGCCTCGCTAGACAGGCCGACACTTGCCACACTGTCCCCAGGGGCCAGGTCAGGGCCGGGGGCCCCTGTGCACCAGAAGCAGATGACCCGGAACTTGCAGTCCGGCCCGAGTCCACAGGACAGGCAGAGGAGTTGGACGTGTCTCGCTGAGGTGGTGTGGGCATGAGACAGCACAGGCTGTAATGGAGTGTCTGTAAATGTATCTCATTCAACTGGCCCTCAGAGTTCAGGACAAAATACCACAAGAAACTCTTAATACAGATGTGAAGCCAGTGATTCTTCAGATAAACTGAAAATTCTGTAGGAAGTGATAGAAGGGAACCACTCAGGACGGTACCCGAGGGGTGGCCCTGGGTCCAGTCGGGACCAGGAAGCTCGGGGAGTCTGGTGGTAGGTTCACCCCCACTCCTCCCACCCCCCTAACCCCGACAGCAGAGGAGTCCTTGGGCTGGCAGGCTGGGCGGGCAGGGGAGGTGGGAGCCCTCCAGGCTGCAGGGCCGAGGGGCGTCGGTGGCCATGCCGAGGGCCGCAGGGAGGCCAGGTCAAGGCTTCGGGGTGGCTGAGGGACTGTGTTGCAGGCAGGACACCACGGACCACCCTCCCTCCCTCCCGTGGCTTCCCCCACACCCTCTGTGGGGAGCTCGAGCCCCTCTTCATAAAGCAGAGCTGCTGTCACCAGAACCCGTGGTGAAGGGGCTCCCTTGCTGGAAGCATCGCATTTAAAGGTAAATCTCCTTGGTGAGGCGCCAGGGACCCAGGGCGCCCGTCCACGTGGAAGCAGCGCTCGCGGCCCCCAGGAAGCCAGCCTGGTGGCTGCTCTAAGCTTGTCAGCCCTGGCCTTCCCAAGGCGCCAGCAACCAGCTGGACCTGGGGACTCTGTAACTTTGTTAACTCCCGCAGTGAGAGGCACCACGGGTGAAATCTGCTAGGAGTCGGGTCTGTGGTCCTTGATTCCTGGCTGCAAAACTGATGAATCGATAAGGGCGGTAAGGAAACACTTCTGGCGTGATGGGAGAGAAGAATATACAATGGCCAACCTCGGAGCCTGAGGTCATGGTTCGAGTCTATGACCCATACAATCCGGCCGGCGTCCCTGCACCTTCACGAACAGAACGAGCCAAACGGGATGCAGGCAGGCGTCAGAGGCGCTGCGGGCTCGGTTCGGGCCACCGCAGGCACGCGAGGCACACAAACCTTTTGGTTTCCCAGCGCATATAAAAGTTATGTTTAAAGTGTAGGCCATTAAGTGTGCCATAGCATTATGTCTAAAAAACGTACATGCCTTAATTTTTTAAAAAATTTGTTTATTTTTGGCTGCGTTGGGTCTTCGTTGCTGCGTGTGGGCTTTCTCTAGTTGCGGCAAGTGGGGGCTACTCTTCGTTGCGGTGCACGGGCTTCTCATTGCGGTGGCTTCTCTTGTTGCAGAGTTCAGGCTCTAGGCGCGCGGGCTTCAACAGTTGTGGCACGCAGGCTCAGTAGTTGTGGCGCACGGGCTTAGTTGCTCCACGGCATGTGGGATCTTCCCAGACCAGGGATCGAACCCGTGTCCCCTGCGTTGGCAGGTGGATTCTTAACCACTGCACTACCAGGGAAGTCCCATATATATTTTTTTAAATTTTACATGCCTTAATTTAACACTACTTTGTCTCTAAGAAATGCTAACCATCATCTGAGGCTTCAGCGAGTCAGAATTTTTCGCTGGTGGAAGGTTTGAAATAATGTGAGAACTACCAAAGTGTGACACAGACGTGAAGTGAGCAAACGCTGTTGGGAAAATGGCACTGATAGACTTGCCTGACAGAGGGTCACCCCAAAACTTCAGTTTGTAAAAAGGGCACAGTCTGCGAAGTGCAGTACAATGAGGGGTGCCTGAACCCTGTTAATGCCACGCAGGAAACCACTGATGTGGGTTTGACCACGACCGCTAAAATCCTTGATCTTGGCTCCCTGACATTTTCTCAAGATAAAAGGGTTGGCTGGCCCATGAAATAATGGATCTATATTTCCAGATTTTCTCGTCTGTATTTTCAAATCAGTGTCTCAGTGGATTGATGATCTCCCAGCCTCTGTCTGACCTGTGGTCTCCACCGGAAGGAGAAGAGAGCCTCCACGGGACACCCGGCTCTTCGGACATGGGGCCTGCAGAGCCCCTGCCTCACGGGGTGAGCCCCGGCACCGGGCAGGCCACCAGGTCCCCAGAAGAAGGACCAACACACTCACAAGTAACCTGGTGCTTGTACGAGACCTGGTCAGAATGAGCATAAAAGCAGCGTGAGGGGGACATGGCGAGTGCCGTGGCCTGTGACACGGCCCCACGCTCTGGCCTCACCTTGTCTGATGATGGGTCAGCGCAGCTCCCAAGGACACCCCAGGGACCCTGCTGCTCAGCGACCTGCCCACAAGCCAGTCCCTAACAAGACACCATCCCTGAGACCTGTGCTTTTGTCCTTTTAAGTCCTGCCCCTGCTTTGCTCAGGGAGACAGTCGTATTTGTCTCCTGTTACTGCATCAAAAATCAACGCGAATTCAGCAGCTTCCCTCGGCATGTTCGTTACCGCACGGCTGCGCGGGGCACGCGTCTGGGTGTGAGTTTGCTGGGAGCTCGGCCCAGGGTCTCACCAGGGGAAACCTGTGTTGGCAGGGCTGTGTCGTCACCTGGGGTCCTCTTCCAGGCTAATCTGGTGGGTGGCATAATCCATTCCTTGCGGTTGTAGGACTGAGATCCATTTTCTTCTTGCGGGGGTGGGGGGGTGGGGGGGTGGCTGGGGCCTCAGGGTTTTGCACTTGGGTCAACCCCATGGGCCCTTTCACAGCCCAGCAGGCAGAGAAGCTGAGGCTTTTTGTCCGGCTGAGATGCATACTCTGCCTCAGGGAGCAACTTGCAGTCACGTCTGTCACGTGGGTGCGAAGGGCTATCCCGCCAAGGTTGGTCACACTCTGGGGGGGGAAACGGGCTGGGTGCCCTGGGGAGCATCTCAGAACTCTGTCCATTTCCCTGATGTGTTCGTGTAAATCCTGACAGGTCTAAACTAACCATCTTGGCGTTTCCTGCATCATCAGACCGCATCTCTCCCGCATGTAAACCCCCTTAGGCCTCATCGTACTTCACGTGAGAGCCCAGCACGCTCTCCCCTACCCGGCAGGCAGCTTCCTGGGCCCCAGCCTAGCTATTCACTTGTGGGTGTGGGTCCCCGAGGGGCTGTCCTGGTTGGTCTGGCTGAGGGAGCCCCTTACCTGCGTTAATCTCGCCATGTTTAAAATGCCCTCATTCATCAGCAGCTGGGTCTGCAGGCTGTCTGCCCTCTAACAGCTACAAGAGGGCAGGAGCTTGGCAGCCGGTGCGGTGCTGAGTCCCAGTGCCTGGCACACAGTAGGTGCGCAGCGTTTGCTGAATGACAGCGTGTGTGAACACGTGTCTGTGTGTCTGCTTGTGCCTCTGAGTGCCTGTGGTTTCTCCTCCCAGTGATCCTGGCTGCCTGGAATGTCCGGGTCCCCAGGATTGGAGCCAGAGTCTGAGTCTGTCTCAGTGGGGCTCGCTGGCTGACCCGCCTTGTCTGGCCTGGACTCCTAGGAGGGGGATGTGGGTCCAGGGCTCTGGTCTGGCTGGGGCTGGGCTGGAGCTCAGGAGGACCATGGTGATGTTGCAGCCGTTTAGTTCCGGTCTGTTCTCTCCTGGGCCTCTGTTCTCATCTGCGGCTATTTCCTGCCAAGGACTGGGGAGGTGGGCTCAAGCAGAGAGAACAGGATGGGGCAGGGAGGAGGGGTTTGTAGCCTTCCCCTGCCCTGTCCATCCTTGCCCAGTGGTGCCAGGAGTGTGCTTCCTCCTTCAGACTTCTGTACTGGGGCTGAGCCGAGGGCTGGATCTGCGTTGCCAGGAATCCACCGACCTCCACGCAGGGCTGAGAGAGGGAGGGCTCTGCAGGGAGTTAGGGTGTGGCCCGGGTGCTTCCAGGCTCCTAGCTCAGCGCTGGGAGCTGACCCTGCTCCCCTTCCAGACTGAGGGGCCGGACCTGGGCCGTCTCTGCCTCCCTCCAGCCCTGCCTGGACATCTTCCCTCTATGGAGGAGAGACAGCCTGGCAGCCAGAGGCAGGAACAGAGGCCTGAGATGGAGCAATAGAGCGGTCGAGGCCGATGGAGAGAGACAGACAAGGGCGGGGGCGCAGAGGAGGGAGGAGGGCTGGGAAGGAGGCCACCAGTGCTAATATAAACCAGTTAGAAAAACAGGAGGAGAGGCCAGGCCTCAAGGCCAGCCAGGCAGGGCTTGTTTATCCAGAATGAAAGGCCCTTGAGGAGCTGGGGGTGGGGTGCGGAGACAAGTCCTGATTCCAGTTTGGAAAGGGGGCTCCGCCTCCCAGGGTCTGGATCCTGCTGAGGAAATGGGTCCGTTAGGTTGGGGGTGGGGCGTCCTCACAGCCCTGTGTCCTCCCAGTGGGTCCTACCTGTTGTCAGCCCTCATTCCCTCTTGCTGCAGTAGCAGCAGCCTCCTCCCCTTGCCCGGAGCCCAAGAGTCTGGCTGGGCTGGGCTCCTTGCTTGTCTGAGGACTTGGGGACCAGGGCAGCGTTCAAGAGAGACTCCAGCCCACCAGGGCCTGGGCCTGTGACCATAATTCAGTCCAAATGGGCAGTCGAAAAATGCACCGTGGGTTTTTGTGGTAGTTTGGTGGATTTTTTTTCTTTTCTTTTTTTTTGAGGTTTGCTTAACTAGAAAGAGTGGGTTTGATACACAGTGCATGCTCTGTTATTTCACATTTGTTTACATGACTTTGTAAGTTTTCCCAGAGCTTCAAATTTGTGCCTTCTGTTGGGAAGGCTCCCATACCCCACTTCATTTCCTCCTCTCTGGGAGGGGTGGGGGGTGATCCTGGGAGCACCGTACCCGGGTCTGGGTGGTGTTTCTGCTCTTGATGGTGGGCAGATGGGGTGGGGGCACCAGGACAGGGGGTCACCCGGCTCCCCGCTCAGCTCTCAGGGGCCTCACCCCTCATCCCCCTGGCTGGCTGAAGATGACTGATGAACAGCCGTGCCCATCATGCTCTCCGGAAGGGGCCCCCCTACCTCCCTAGGGCCCGTGCGACTCTTATCCCCACCTCACAGTTGAGGAAACGCAGCCCCCAGAGGCGAAGGGTCACCACAGGGCCAACGGGAAGACCTGGTGGTCTGGCAGCCTGGGGTCCTTGGGGTCAGACCCAGGATGCCTTTCTGCTCTCCTGCAGTGGGGGGATGCCTTGGCCAGTGTTCACTTACAGAGATGCTGGTGAGGAGATACTCCCCCCAGAACCCCAGACCTGCAGTGGCCCCAGAAGGGCTCTGTATGTATGTCACAGACACCCACGAGGCATCTGGGGCCATACCCTCAGGCCCCCCTGCCCCTTCTGGGCTGGGCTACTGCCACCTTCTCCAGGACCCAAGCCAGAGTGACTCCCCTCACCCTTGGGAACACAGTGGCCAAGGCCTGACACCTCCCACCAGGCCGGCCAAGGACCAAGGACCGGGGGAAGGCGGGGAGGCCAAGGGGCCGGGCAGGAGCGGAGGGGGCGGTCTGCTCTGATGTCACAGCGGGTGCTGGGGAGGGGAGGGGGAGGAGGAGGGGGCCGGGCTGTTTTTCTGGAGAGTTAGAGCCTGAGTGAGACAAAGCGCCGGCGGGCCAGGCGGGCCAGGCAGGCGCCATGGAGCTGCGGGCCCGGGTCCTGCTCTGGAAACTTGTGCTTCTGCAGAGTGAGTTCGGGTGTGGGGGCGGGGTCGGGGGGCGGGAGCCGCTGGTGGGTCTGAGCCCGAGCCCAGGGTTGGGGGGGGGTGCCTCAGCTGGGAAGGGGTGGGTCTGGGGGCCTCAGAGGGAGCTGCTCACCACGAGAAGGCCCCCAGGACGTGGAGGTGGTGAGGCCTCACGTCAGGTCCCACAGAACTTCCCCTCACTGGACGCTGGAGACGGGCCGGGCAGGGAGGGAGGCCAAGGCGGGGGCTCCTCCTGGGCTCCCTGGCGCCCCCCGACTTCTCTGGGACGCCCCTCAGGCCTGTGCTTCTCTGTTGTCAGGAGGGGAGTGGGTGGGGGACTGAGGGGGGCTCGCAGGGTCTGCTCCCAGGCCCCGGAGCTCACCCCCCCCCACCCCACCCCTGCCGGGCTGGCCTGCTGACCCGGCACATTCCTCCATCCGGCTGGGCACCGGGCCACATCTCTGGAGCAGGAATTTGGCGTGTGGGGTGGCAGATGGTGGGGTCACTCCCCACTTCCAGCCTTCTCGTGCTTCAGACCTCTGCCCTTCGGGAAGGCCGAGGGGGCTCCTGGGTGGGGCGCCAGCCGTCTGAGGACCCTGGAGGGCGGGCTTGTGAGGCATGGCCCCCGGGCAGGTGCCACTCCGGATATGCACGTGCAGAAGCCCCGCAAACCAGCCCAAGGTGTCAGGCGCTGGTACTCTTGTGGCCTTGCTGCAGTGATGTTTAGGGTGGCCACCATTCCTGAATGTGGCGCTTGGTGACAGGCACACATACAGAGCTGGCCTGGCCCCACCACTCACCCGCAGCCTGGGCAGATGGCCATGAGGATTAAGCGGGGGCCTGGGAGAGGTGGGGGGGAAGGAGACCCCCGCCTCTGCCCTCCCGGCTTCTCTGGATTTACCTCCACCTGTTAAGAGGGTGTCACTAGCACCCACCTCAGCAAGGACTACCGAAGGGGCCCAGGGAGCCAAGTGGGGGCCGGTTCGGGTGGGTGACCCCTCCACAGTATGACTCTTGCTTCCTCTCCTTCCAGGCTCTTCTGTCCTTCTGTCCTCAGGTTAGTGACCACACTCCCCTGGGAACCCTTGCTAGCCCCATCCTGTATGTGTCCCCTTGGGTCTCACCCCTCCCGCGGTCACTTCCCCTCTCCACCAGGGCCAGCCGGGCCCGCGACCCCCGGCAGCTCCGTGGTGTCCGAGTCTGCAGTGAGCTGGGCAGCCGGCGCCCGGGCCGTGCTGCGCTGTCAGAGCCCGCGCATGGTGTGGACGCAGGACCGGCTGCACGACCGCCAGCGCGTGGTCCACTGGGACCTCAGTGGCGGCCCGGCCGGCGGCTCCGCGCGCCGACTCGTGGACATGTACTCGGCGGGCGAGCAGCGCGTGTACGAGCCGCGCGACAGCGGCCGCCTGCTGCTGACCCCCACCGCCTTCCAGGACGGCAACTTCTCGCTGCTCATCCGCGGTACGGCCCGAGGGACCGAGAGGGGGCGGGGCTGCGGGGGCGCGGGCGGGGGCGCGGGCGAGGCCGCGGAGCTCATTGCTGGGTTCCCCCGGTGCGTAGCGGTGGAGGACACAGACGAGGGGCTGTACACCTGTAACCTGCACCACCATTACTGCCACCTCTACGAGAGCCTGGCCGTGCGCCTCGAGGTCACCGACGACCGTGAGTGTGTCCCACTCCCGGCCTGTGCTCTCCCACCCCTGCCCCCACCCCCCGCCCCGCTCCCTCCGGGCACCCTCCCGGCCCGGGGTCCCTGACCGGCCTCGCTCCCCCAGCCCGGGCCGCCGGCGCGCACTGGGACGGCGAGAAGGAGGTGCTGGCGGTGGAGCGCGGCGCGCCCGCGTTGCTGACGTGCGTGAACCGCGCGCACGTGTGGACCGACCGGCACCTGGAGGAGGCGCAGCAGGTGGTGCACTGGGACCGGCAGCCGCCCGGGGTGCCGCACGACCGCGCGGACCGCCTGCTCGACCTGTACGCGTCGGGCGAGCGCCGCGCCTACGGGCCGCCCTTCCTGCGGGAGCGCGTGGCGGTGGGGGCGGACGCCTTTGCGCGCGGTGACTTCTCGCTGCGCATCGACCCGCTGGAGCCGGCAGACGAGGGCACCTACTCCTGCCACCTGCACCACCACTACTGCGGCCTGCACGAGCGCCGCGTCTTCCACCTGAAGGTCACCGAGCCCGCCGCCCGGCCGCCCCCGCGGGACTCGCCGGGCAACGGTTCCAGCCACAGCGGCGCGCCCGGCCCAGGTGCAGGAGGCACGTCTGTGGCCCCCCTCCGGCCCCAAATCAGGGACTCCAGCGTTGCGGGGGGAGGGCCCCGCGGGCTGAGGCCGGCCCGGGTAGGCGCGCTGCGCGCTCCCTGACACGGTCCCCGCCCGACCCCCGCAGACCCCACGCTGACGCGCGGCCGCAGCGTCATCAACGTCATCGTCCCCGAGGGCCGGGCCCACTTCTTCCAGCAGCTGGGCTACGTGCTGGCCACGCTGCTGCTCTTCATTCTGCTGCTCATCACGGTCATCCTGGCCACCCGACAGCGCCGCCGCGGAGGTGAGCGGGGGGGGGGGGGGGGGGGGGGGGGGGTGGGGGGGGACTCGCGACGCCGGGGCTGAGGCCAGCACTGGGAAGCCTTTCCCGGCCGGAGGCGGAACTTGGGGCGCAGTGGTCCGAGCAGAGGGCCCCATGAGCTTCGTTGCCTGGGCTGCGAGGGTTCCTGTGGGCTGGTGGGGGGGGGCGCTGGGGAAGGGGGAGGCTGCTCCCAACACGACTCTCCCTCCCCAGGCTACGAATACTCCGACAAGAAGTCCAAGTCCAAGGGGTGAGTGCCCCTTCCGGCTCTCCCGGGGACCAGGCAGACCTGCCCACCGCTCTAACCTCCCACCACCCTCCCGCTTCCAGGAAGGACGTGAACATGGTGGAGTTTGCTGTGGCTGCCGGCGACCAGCCTCTTTACAGGAGGGAGGACATCCGACTAGGTGAGGGAGACCAAAGGGACAGACTGTGGCTCCCAGGCCTGGGGTGAGGGAGGCACGTCTCTGAGACCTCGCCCTGCTCTCTCCCTGCATCAGGTTACAAAAACAACCTCCTGAAGGAGAAGGTTGGGCTGTCCCACAGCCCCCTGCCCGCCAAGAGCATCGACTTGGACAAAGGTGAGCTGAGGTGCGGGGGGAGACCCCTGCCCATCTCAGAGCTGGGCTGTATCCCTTGCCACCCACTCAGAGCCCCAAGGCACCAGCCAGCCCTGCGGGCAGGAGTCCCCTGCCGCCTCAGTGCCCCTGAAGTCCCTGGGCAGCCCTGATGGTAGTCTGCCCTGTTTCCCCCGCAGCAGAGGGGCAGAGGGCAGACACCCGCCTGTCCCCTTGGCTTCCAGAGTTCAGGAAGGAGTACTGCAAATAAGGCGACCCCGGGCTCCTGGCTGGGCCAGCAGCTCTGCCAGCTCTTGTCTGTCCACCTCGGAAGACTCTTCCTGACCCCCATGCAGCTCGCCTGGCCCCCCTTCCAGCGGCTGGTCCCGCTGTCCTGGAACTTGGCCTGGACTGGTGCAGGGTGAGGCTGCCTCCAGACCCCTCTTGGGGGCCACCTGATCCTCATTTGCGATCGTGGGCTCCTTAGGACTCTGCCGGCACTGCAGCTGGGCCCCTTCCGCAGCCCTCGGCCGGTGCTCTTCCCTCCTCGCATGGCCACGACCCCGCTGATGTTCACCAGTCTCTCAGGCTCTCCTGGCCTCTGCCCACTGGGGGCTGGGAGCCCCACCTCTGCAGGGAGAGGGCCGTGAGGGGGCTCAGTGGGGATCCTTGGAGCTGGGGTCAGCCTCAGGCCTGGCACTCCCACCCCTTCCTTGCCCTGTCCTTAGGGGAGCTGCCTGCCAGCTCCCCTCGACGGCACCCCGAGTTTCGCTGCCAGGCTGTCTTGGGCTCTTCATGGTAACCCGAGGACCGCGCACTCCAGGCCCGGGGCTAGTGTCCCTCTGCGCTGCCTCCGGCCTCCTGGGGCCCCCTCTCTGCTTCCCACCCTGCTTCGGCCCTGTTTCCAGCAAGCTGCCTTGACAGTCACTAGGCTCCATGTGACTTCCGAGCCTGACTCCCTTCCCTCGGCCCCTCCTTGGGCTGGAGTCCAGGCTGAGGCCTCATTGGACTGCGTTTTGGCTGAGGACGGGGGGCGGGGGGGGCGGTGAGGATGGTCTTAGAGTGGCTGGTGCTGCCACTCCCGACACCCCACATTTGCTCATCCTGGGGAATCGCTATCATCTCAATAAAGACCACATCTGATTTTAGACTTGGCCCCAGCTGTGCCTCTACAGCTCCCGTCCATCTCCCCGGGGGGCAGAGTCTGGCCCTTGGGGACCCCCAAGTGTTCTCCTTCATCTGGAGTCCTACTGTCATCACCCATTCCTCTGGGTGGGAAGTCTGGGTCTGGGTGTCCTGAGAAGGGCAGCGTCGGAGCTGATTGTGTGCACTTGCTCCTGGCTGTGAAGCAGTTTCAGATCCTCTTCCAAGGGCTTACTGGACGCGAGGACAGAGGGCAGACTGTATCAGTTCAGTCCTCTGAGAAGAGAAGCAGATGCCAGGATGGGCTCAACGAGTGAGGAAAAAGGGGGAGGAAGCAGGTAGCGGGAGCTAGCGGGAGCGCCCTCAGAGGGGTGCCAGCAGGACAGGAGGGGGAGGGAAGGGAGCCGCGGTAGGAAGAAGCCTGTTTCTCCAACCCTGACCCCATCCTCCAAGGCCCTCAGGGACAGCAGGGGCAGGAGGGGCGACTGTCACCCTAAGTTGGAAAACCCAGAGCGATGGGCTGAGATCATGACCTTCCGAATGAGGAAGCACGAGCCACCCACACGGGGTGGGGGGGGTGGCCCACAGGGGGCTCCCTCTGCATCCGAGCTCGTACCTGGAGGAGGTGAAAACCCCGGGGTCATTTTGATGAAGGCCCAGTTTCAAGCCCTCACACAAAGAGTCACGAAATGTGTTCCTTACAGATCCTGGGGGGGAGGCGGGTGTCTGTGTGCTGTGTGTGTGTGTGTGTGTGTGCACGCTGGGTGGGTGGGTGTGCGCGCTGGGCGTGTGTGTGTGCTAGGTGTGTGTGCGTGTGCGCTGGGTGTGTGTGTGTGCGCGTGCGCGCACTGGGTGGCGGTGTGTGTGCTCAGGGAGCCAGGGGAAGGGCAGTCCTCCATCCAGGTCACCAGTGACCAGGAGATGGCCAGCAGGGTAGCAAGCACCGAGAACTTGTAAGGTGGTTGCAGCAGCAGTCACTGACTTTCATGGGCTCAGCTCTGAGTGGTTATTTTAAAAGGTGCCCAGGAAATGCAAGGCAGGAACTTGGGGTGGGAGTCCTGAGCGTTGGTCCTCATCTGAATGTCCAGGCTCTGGGTGTAAGCAGGACAGTCATACAGTGAAACACCTGGGCAGTAACTCAAAATAGCTGCTCTCTCGTCACACCCCCACAAGGACCCCACAGTGGCAACAGGAGGGAGGCTGGGGCACGGAGCTGTGACTCCCCCCAGCCCAGTGACCCCCCGGCCCCAGTGGCCCCATGCCACTGGACAAGGCCCTTCCTGTCAGGACTCAGGTTCTGGCCACAGACTCAGGCCCCTTGCAGGGCCCCAGCCCGACCACATGAGCATCAGTCCCAGGATTGGCTTCTGGCTACCAGCCTCTGTCCTGTGGCTTGGGCTGAGGGGCAGGAGTGCAGCTGAGGCATCAGAGCCCCTGCATCTGTGTGACTGGCAGCCATTTGTGCCTGGCCTGGGGGATCTGGTCCCCCGGTGAGCTCTCAGGGTCTTCCTCCCTAACCCTGAGCACCCAGAAGAGAGCCATGGCGGACCCTTCCTCTAAGGCAGTCCTGCCTGGGGAAACTGAGTCCCGAGGGGAGAAGGCCCAGGTTTGGCTGAGCGGGTGCCCACCTCACAGAGCCCAGGGGAGTGGAGGTCAGGACCCCTGCCTAGGCTCACCTGGGGGTGGTCCCCGGCCTGGACTCAGGGACTTATGGCCAAACTCTAGCTCCTCCAGTCAGTGATGGACTAATGAGGTCTCCTCTTGTGCTGGCCCACTGCGTGAGGATGGTCGTGACCCGACAGACGGGAGAGTCTCAGCTCCAGCCAGCTTCAAGGCGGGGCGCTGGGGACGGGCCTCAGAGCAGCATGTGCCGCCCACCGGCATAACTCTCAGGCCGCATCCTAGGGCCTCTCCCTTCTCACTCTTGCCAGCGTGGGCCTCCTTCTAGTGGCCTCAAGTTTTCCTCCTTGGGTGGGGGGTAGGGAGAGCCGCTCTCCCCATTGGGCTGGACCCTTCACAGCCGGAGGGGCGCTGCTCCGCGTCTCCCTTGACCCCAGGCAGGAGGACCCCAGGCAGGTTCGATGGAGAGCGGCCGGGAAAAGAATCCCTACACCTGCTGCCAGAAGCACCGTGCCCCTGCGTGCGCACACCTGCCCGCGCTGACCCCGCCGTCGCCTGAGCATCACATACACGTGCTCACACTTGCATTCCCTCGTCCACGGGGGCACCGGCATTCCCTTGGCCCGTGTTTCTCGGAGCCCCCGTGTGACCCGGTAGAGGGCGCGCCAGCTCGGAGCTGGCGCGGGGGCGCAATGTGACCGACTGTCCTCGGCTCCGGCCCGGACACAATTCTGTTTCCCGCGGTTCCCCCGCACCCCGCCGATGTGACCACGGCGCCTCCGGACTCTTAAGAGGAGGAGGACCGGAGCCTGGCCGCGCGGAACCCCTCCGAGGGCTCCAGGCCGGGTGCAGAGCTTCCTGAGGGCCCCCACCCACCTCCTCCCCGCGGGGCGCGCCCCGGCCGCCCAAGGGCCGAGAGCCGGGAGCCGAGGGCTGCCGGCCTGTGCACGCGGCGGCCGCGGGACGCGCGCGCCACGGCTTCCCGGCCTGGACGCAGGCAGGGAGGCCCCGCCCTCGCCGCGCCCGCGCGTGCGCAGCCCCGCCCCTTGCCGCGGGCAGCCCGGTGACGTCAGGCCCGCCGCTCTCTGGCGCCCCCCACGGCCGCGCGCAGCAGGGCCCGCCGTCCCTTTAACGCGCGGCCCGAGGGGGCGGCGGCGGGGCGCACGGACGCGGCGGGCTTCGCGCCCTCCCTGCCTGCGTCCCGGGCCGGGGGCGCATGGGTGGCCGCGGGCGGCGGGGCAGCAGCCGTGGTGTGCGCGGGGCCGGGGCCGGGGCTGAGGCCGGCAGGGCGGGCGGGGCCGGAGCGGCCGGGCGGGGGCGCGGGGGCCTGGTCGCGGCTGGGCCGGGAGCGGCGCGCGGGCGGGGCGCGGGCCGGCGGCGGGGAGGCGCCCGCGTCCAAGGCCCGGGCCGGGCCTTAGCGCCGCGCCATGGCGGAGACCAAGATCATCTATCACATGGACGAGGAGGAGACGCCGTACCTGGTCAAGCTGCCCGTGGCGCCCGAGCGCGTCACGCTGGCCGACTTCAAGAACGTGCTCAGCAACCGGCCCGTGCACGCCTACAAATTCTTTTTCAAGTCCATGGACCAGGACTTCGGGTCAGTGGGCCACAGGGCCTGTGCGCGGGCGCGCGTGTGGGCACCTGTCTGCGCCAGGCAGGGCAGATCCTGGGGCTGTGACCCGGGCGGTGCCTCCCCGTGCCTGCGCGCCCCGGTGCAGTGTGTCCCACCTGTCTGTGCCCTGAGCAGGGGACGCCTGGGCCCCTGACTGCCTGCCCAGGAGCCTGAGAGCTCTGGACGGTGGGCAGGCGAGGGTCCTGGCTTCTCCACCTGCCCTGGGTCCTGTCCTGAGTGTGACTTGCGGTGGAGGTCTGTAGTCCAGGTCGACCTCGAAAATACCACCTTGGCACCTGTCAGGCTCAGGGTCCTCTGCCCCCCTTATGTGGAGGTCAGATGCTTAGGGATGGCCTGGAGAGCTTGCGATTCATGGGGCTTGGGGTCAGAGGAGTGTCCGAGTGTTGGGAGGGGAGGGGTTGGGGTGGGGACAGGGTGCCGGCCACCCAGTGGGTTCCCTAGTTAGCATGGGGGAAATGAGGTGATCTGGGACAGGGGCACAGATCTGTCTGCTGGGGTCTGCAGACGTTTCTGGAGGCTCAGGATGGCCTCCTCCTGACCCCCTTCTCCCGGGCCCTCGGGACAGGGCAGAGGTCAAGGGTCACTGGGCAATGTGGGGCTTTATTCCACCCACCCCTGCCCCGGGGTTGCTGGCCACAGGGCTTCTGTCCCTGCTGAGCCACATGGCACTTGGGTTCCTGGGAGCGGCCCAGGCCAACTGCTGACTCGGGGCAGCTTCTGTGTCAGCGTCCGCATGTCTGCCCTTAGTGGTGGCTGTTCTGGCCGTGGGGACTTCCCGCTTGTGCTGGGCTGGGCCTCTGGAACGGTGAGCGGTGAGCTGGAGGCTGGCTGTCCGCTTGAGGCCTGACCCGGCACAGCCACGGGTAACCTGAGTCCCCTGCTCAGCGGTGCTGGGGCGGGGGCGGGGGGGGGCACCCAGAGGCCTCGTGCGCGGAGCAGGTGTGCCTGGGTGCCCTCGTCTGTGGCTGCGTCTCGGGACTTTGACATTGAGCCATTTCCTGGATTCTGTGGTTTGCATGGGCCTTGGGCAGGCCCAGGTCAGGTCAAGCTGAGGCTACTTTGTGGCTCTCAGGAAGGCCTGAGGGACATGTGGGCAGCTGGACTCTCACGCCTCCCCAGCACCAGGGAGAGGCAGAGAAGGGGGCATGTGCTCTTGGCAGCGGGCAGCCCTGCCGGGCTCGTGTTAGGAGCCACCCCCAGGCTGGGCTCCCCTGGTAGGGCATTGGTTTGGGAGCCAGCCCTCGTTGGGTGATCTCCTACAGTCTCACTGCTCTGGGCCTGCTGTGCTTTGGCTGTGAGCACTGGGTATGTGAAAGGGTGCTTTTGGTTTTAACTTAGTTTATTATTTCAACAAAAATTACTGAAGTCACACATGCTCTGTCACAAACCAAAGCCAGCAGGGAATGTGAGGCACAGTGTGTGCCCAACCCCCTAGGTTGCTGCCCTTGGACCATGATCTGGGGTGCATCCTGAGGGCCCTGACCCTGGTCCTCCGTCTGGTAGCTGCTGAGCTGCAGAGACCCCTGCCCCCATCAAGGTGCACTCCCAGCAGAGGCTGGGCCTGCTGGAGGATTTGCAGGACCCATGGGTGCCCTGGCCTAGGAGGTCAGTGGGCAGGCAGATCTGGGTCTTGAAGCACAAGTAGGAGTTCTTCAGGTTGTCTCAGCATGACTGGGATGAGGGGGGAGAGAACAAGACCGGGCTAGTAGGCTGGGCTGGGACGGGGAGGGATTCGGGTGACTCTGGAAGGCGAAATGGGCAGACAGAGCAGGGGAGGCTCACCTTATTCCCCACCCCTGAGACCTCTGGTTTGTGGCCTGTTGGCCTCAGGGACCCTTGGAGAGGATCTGCCTCTTCCTCCCCTCCCCTGAGGTCTACCTACAGAGCTCCAAGTTTTATTTATTCTGTAGAATCATTTACTCAGTGTAATAAATTTCCTCTGGGAGGGGCTGAATAGTCACTCACACTTTAGTATAAATGAGAGCTGGAAGCTCACCCTAGATACCTAGTGGATGTAGCTGGAGGTTGGGGAAAGTGGGGGCAGGTCCTGGCTGGGCTGGGGCAGCAGCCCCCTCATAAGAGGGGTGGCCTCAGATTGGGGACTGTGAGGGCACCTGGTGAGCCTGGGCTTCCTGCCCCAACCCCTCAGCCCACTGTGGGCTGGGCCCTGAGTTCCTGGGGCCTCTGTTCCTGGCCACGGCTGGCCAGGAAGGGAACCCCTTCCCTTACTAAGTCTAAGGTGTGGCCACCGCCCCATGCTCTGGGCCGGGTCCCACTCCCCACGGGCATCTTTGGCCAAGTGGGTGGCGAGTCCTGCACCCACCTCCCACTTTTCCCATGCAGGTCACAGCTTTTGTGTCCCAGCGAAGCTGGGGAGGGTCTCTGGGCTTGTGCTCGGCTGGCCTGGAAGTGCCAGGCACTGGGTTTGGTGAGCGGCAGTGCAGGGAGACGTCTGGGCCCAGCCTTTGGGCTGAGTGGCAGAGGGTGAGGGTGTCTGGCTCACAGGTTTCTGCTGCCAGGGCTGCCTTGCCGATTCCAGGCCTGGCTGGACTTGGCAGTGGCCCTGGCCCCTGCATCTCTGCGCCAGGAGCTCTGGTCTGTGGGCCCTGGGGGGTGCAGTGGGGGGCTGTGCTTGGCCTGGCGCAGGCTGCCTGAGCTCCCGCTCTGCCCACCATCTGGGGTCAGTGCCCCTAGTGGTGTTGGGAGAGTCTAGATGGGTCACCCCCCGGAGCTTGTGGCGGGGCTTGGAGGACTTGGATCCACTCACCCCGAGGCCTGCAGAGCCTGGGCCTGGGCAGCAGGCAGTGAGGGGACAGAGGAAGGCTCTGGGGGAGCTGAGGACCCCGACCCATGGGGGAACACTGTGCCTCTGGGGACATAGTTGGGGCCATCCCACTGGGCCTCTGGGAGCCCAGGGGTCCCCCTGGGCCCCTGGCTCAGCTCCAAGGGCCCCGCTCTGAGCAGATTCCTTGGCGGGGCGAGTCTGCAGGGGTAGCGGGCGGGGATGGGCAGCCCAAGTTCTAGGGTAACTGGGATTTCGCCAGGAATCCTGAGGTTGTGGGCAAGATGCCAATGGGGGTGCCCCTGGGTGGCCACCACAAGGTTCAGTGTCTTCACTGACCACTGCTCCTGAGGTCTACTCTCAGACCCAGGGGAGCCCTGGGATTGTGTGTGGGGCATTTCCCCAGGCTTGGCCAAGGCCTCCCCCAACCCCACCCCCGACCTCGTCCCTATCCCTGGTCATCGCCGGGGGTGGGCAGCGTGTGCCCCTGTGCCCTTTGTCCTGGGGGCTAGGGCACCTGACCCTCCCTCCCTGCTGTCCCGGCCTAGCTGCCCCTCAGCGCCCCAACGCCCGGTGGAGGGCAGGATGCTCCGTAGTGCAGGCTGCAAGGTGTGTGTTTCGCAGGCTGGAGAGGGCCAGGGAAGCAGCGCCTCTGGGCCCTGGGAGGGGCGTTCGTGTGTGGGTGGGCTACATGGGGGCCTCAGGCAGCCCCGGGCGGCGGGTCACCTGGAGGTTCTGGCCGTGTGGGCACTCAGCATGCCCCTGGGCCCCCCTGCCTGGGGTGTCCACCTCTGGGGGAGCCAGGCAGGCCCCGTGGTGTGAGTCAGAAAGGGCGAGGGCGGGGGCGGGGGGGCGGCAGGGGAGGCCGCCGGCCGGGCCACTGGGGCTGTGAGGTGGGAGCCAGGTCCCTCCCATGTCTCTGTCACCGCAGTCGCTCAGAGACGGTGCTTGGGGCCTGCTGGGCCCCCGGGAGGGCTTGCTGCAGCCCCGTCTGTTGGCTGCAGCTGGCAGAACCACAAGTGTCCCCAGGCCACCGCAGGTCTTCCTGGGGTGACAAACTTCTGTGTGGCCTCCTTGACTAAATCTTGGGCTGGGTCTCGGCCTCCCAGAGCTCAGCTCTGCCGGACTGTGATGTGTGGGCGGGGGCCACAAACACAGTGTCTGCTCCTCACTGGGGAGAGGGGGTGTCCTGAGAAATGACTCTTTCTGTCCCTTGTTCTGCCCACCTCATCTGTGCCTGTGTGGCTGGCCCTGGGATGCCACACAGGCACAGAACGGGGGGGTCACCGAAGGACCCTGGCGGGGTGCCCGCTCCCTCCCCAGCTGGCCCGTCTCCTCTGTCCACTCTGCCCTGAGGTCTTGGGCCCTCTCCTGGTGGGTGGGGTGGACTGGGGCCTTGCTCTCTGGATGGGAGCGTCCTGTGCCGCCTGTTGCTGCCAGGGGCTAGCCGCGTCGCGGTGTCTGTGCCCAGCGGGCCACAGGCCGCTTCCCGCCTGGTCTCCCGGCTCCTGTTTCTGCACTGGGCCCAAGCCCAAGGGGAGGAACCTGCCACGCTGGGCAGGGCTGGCCTCCAGGGGGCAGGGCCTCGGGGCACCTCCTGCCACAGGCCCCGCCCTGCCTGCCCTGCTCTCCGGGCCTCCACGCCACCGGGGAGGCCGCAGTGTGGGATGTGTCTGGGCCACAGCACTGCCCGCCCTGCCCCGTGGCCCTTCCCCTGCTGCCCTCCTCACCCTTTTGAACCTGACACCTGGACCTCCCCAACCAGTTTCTGGCCCCAGGGTCATTGGCCTCCTTCCCAGTTAGCATTTTCGGGCCCTTGGCGACCTGCCTCTCCCACCCCGCCCCAAGCCCCCCTGACTGGGGGCGGCATTAAGGGATAGGCCAGGGCTAGCCGCTGGGCAGTGGTATGGCTGGTGGCGCTCGCTGCCCTCCAGGGCCTGAGGCTTCTCTGTGGCCCCAGCTGGCCCTGAGCTTGGCTGCCCTTCCAGGTCTCGAGTTGGGCTGGTGCCGTTGAGTGGGGGTCTGTTTTTGTCTCCCTGGCTGGGCCGATGGGCCGGGGGGCGGCCGCCTGCCCTTGGAGTGTGTGCGTGTCGGTCTGTGTGTTGTGCCCTCTCGACCTGCCCGCATCTGTGCTGAGGCCTGCTGTGAACCAGGCCCTGTTCTAGGCTGGCAGGGTGGGCTCTGCCCTCACCATGCACAGGCCGGGGGGGCACAGAGGCGCAGAGCAAGGCAGATACTCGCATTTTAGGGCCGTCCAGGCAGTGACCCTTGGTGCTGGGAGTGTCTGGGTCCCCTTGGACCTGGACCCTGGAAGGGGCCCTTGGAAGGGTGGTAAAGGTTCCTGGGAAGGGAGGTGCCAGGTGCGGGCATCCGCACAGGCTGACATCTGGGCGTGTGGCTGGACGCCCCGTGTGGCCTGCACCCCAGACGAACTGGGGCCCTCGTCCAGAGCCCAGTGCTGGGAGCAGGCCCCACTGCAGTGGCCTCACGGCTGCATCTGCCTGCAGGGTTGTGAAGGAGGAGATCTCCGACGACAATGCTAGGCTGCCCTGCTTCAACGGCCGCGTGGTCTCCTGGGTGAGTCCACGGGGTGCTGGCAGAGGGCCCTGGGCTGGTGGGAGTGGAGGAGGCTGGTCACCTGTGCCCCGGTGCCCTGCCAAGGCTTGCCTGGAAGCCGGTCCCTGAGCCCTGCTCTCCTCCGCAGCTGGTCCTGGCTGAGGGCACACACTCGGATGCAGGGTCTCAGGGCACTGACGGCCACGCAGACCTGCCTCCGCCTCTCGAGCGGACAGGCGGCATCGGGGACTCCCGGCCCCCCTCCTTCCAGTAAGGACTCTGAGGGGTGGCGCTGAGCCCAGTGGTTCTGAGGGGCCTGTGTCCTGCCAGGCCTCTTAGGGGTGGGGAGGGGCAGGTCCCTGAGCAGGGACCCACGGTCAGTAGGCGCTGGTCAGCAGAGGAGGGGCGGGCGGAGAGGCCTGGAGTGGGCCGGCGGGTGGATGGGGGCCCCTGCTGGAGTCGGGGTCCCACCAGACGAGGGCAGCAGAGGAGCTGAGAGGGCGTTCGAGGCGTGAGTGGCCCGGCCGCCCCAGCCCAGCCCCCCTTGTCGGCACAGCCCGAATGTGGCCGGCAGCCGAGATGGGATGGACAACGAGACCGGCACGGAGTCCCTGGTCAGCCACCGGCGGGAGCGAGCCCGACGCCGGAACCGCGAGGAGGGTAACGAGGCCACACCCTTGACCTCCCCGGGACCCCATGGGCGCCCCAAGCCCCTGCTGACCCCCACGTACTGCCCTGTCCAGCGGGGGTCCCTTGGCCGGGGTTCCAGGACCCTAGTGGCCCCCCCAGCAACCCAGCGGTCACCCTGCCAGCTCCCAGGTCAACAGGTGCTCTAGGCTGCAGGGCCGCCCGTGACCTCCAGGGGACCCCACAGCCAGCCCCCCTCCCTGCTGTCCCCATAGCCGCCCGGACCAACGGGCACCCAAGGGGGGACCGGCGGCGGGACCTAGGGCTGCCCCCCGACAGCGCGTCCACCGTGCTGAGCAGTGAACTTGAGTCCAGCAGCTTCATCGACTCGGAGGAGGACGACAACACCAGCCGGTGGGCGAGGGCTGGGGTGCGAGGCGGGGCGGGGCGTGTGCGCAGGGTGTGTCCGCGTGCATGTGCACGTGTGGGCAGGGGGCCCTGCTGGTGGCTCGCTGTCTTGGGGGGGCGGCTTTCCCCAGGTCTGGCCCCGCCCCCGCCCCTCTGGCTTCAGTTTCCTCTGCCGCGTGGGGGAGGGGTGGCCAGGCCCTGACTCTGCGCCGACCGCCCCCACCCCCCCCCACCCCCACCCCCCACGCCCCGACCCCGCCAGGCTGAGCAGCTCCACGGAGCAGAGCACCTCCTCCCGGCTCATCCGGAAGCACAAGCGCCGGCGGCGGAAGCAGCGCCTGCGGCAGACAGACCGGGTAGGTGTGGAGGCCCGAGCGGGCAGGTGGGTCCCAGCCGCGGTCCCACCCGCAGCCCCTCACCTGGCGCCCCCCGCAGGCCTCCTCCTTCAGCAGCATCACGGACTCCACCATGTCCCTGAATATCATCACCGTCACGCTCAACATGGGTGAGGCCTCGGCGGGGCAGGTCCTCGGGCCTGGCACGGGGTCCTCGGGTGGGGGGCACCTGCTCACCCCCGCTCTCTGCAGAGAGGCACCACTTCCTGGGCATCAGCATCGTGGGCCAGAGCAATGACCGGGGCGACGGCGGCATCTACATCGGCTCCATCATGAAGGGCGGCGCCGTGGCTGCCGACGGCCGCATCGAGCCGGGTGACATGCTGCTGCAGGTGCGGGGCCGGGGGAGCCACTGGGGGGCCGGGGGGCCGGCACCTGCACCCACCGCGCTGACCCCTCGTCCCCAGGTGAACGACGTCAACTTTGAGAACATGAGCAACGACGACGCGGTGCGGGTCCTGCGGGAGATCGTGTCCCAGACAGGGTGAGGCGCGGGGCGGGCGGGGCAGGGGCTGAGAGTTGGGGGGGGTCCCCCCGGGGCCTCGCCGTGTGACCCGCCCTCCCCGCAGGCCCATCAGCCTCACTGTGGCCAAGTGCTGGGACCCGACGCCCCGCAGCTACTTCACCATCCCGAGGGGTGAGTGACCCCACGGGGCCAGCGGGGCGGGGGCGGGGGGTGCCCAGCGCGGCCTGAAGGTCCTCTCTCCTCTGCGCCCCTGTGCTCTGCTCTCTCTCCCGCCGTCCGTCCGTCCGTCTGTTGCCGCGCGGTGGCCGCCCAGCTGACCCCGTTCGGCCCATTGACCCGGCCGCCTGGCTGTCGCACACGGCGGCGCTGACCGGAGCCCTGCCCCGCTACGGTACGAGCCCCTGCTCCAGCGCCGTCACGCGCACCAGCACCTCCTCACTAACCAGCTCGGTGCCCGGCGCTCCGCGTAAGTGGTGGCTCACGAGACCAGGGAACTGAGGCCCCAGGCGAGGGCCTGGCCGCGGCGCCCCGGATGGGGATAGTCGGTTGCACCCGAGGCCCAGCCCATGCCAGGCTCCGGCAGTCAGATGCAGCGCCCACAGGGCTCCGCCCGCCCTCCTCCCAGCCTCTGGTGGAGGTGGAAGATGCCTGGAGGGGCCCGGCCAGCCCAGGGGTCTGCCTGCGGGGCGGGGCGGGGCGGGGCGGGGAGGGGCGGCTGTCTGAGCAGGGCCCTCACCTGGCTTTCCTGCCACTAACATGACTAATAGCCCCGAGCTCGCGGGGGAGGGGGTTGAAGAGGCCCGATCTCCGCCCGTGGGTTCCTCGTCCTGGTTGGATCCCAGATTCTGATGAAGCGCCTGCAGGGTAGGAGACGAAGGTCCAGCCCCCACCCACCCCCATGTGCCGGCTCCCTGACCCTCGGAGCTGTCAAGCAGTGGGGCTGGACCCCCCAGTCACTGGGCCAGCAGAGTCTGGTCTCTGAGGGGGTGCGGCAGGTGGGGCCTGGGGTCCATTCTGACCCCCGCCCCGTCTGTCAGCCACTCGGGCTGAGGAGGAGGCCGTGCCTTGCAGAGCTGGAGGAGGTGCCGCTGACGGTGAAGAGTGACATGGGCGCTGTCGTCCGGGTCATGCAGCTGCCGGACTCAGGCCTGGAGATCCGCGACCGCATGTGGCTCAAGATCACCATCGCCAACGCCGTCATTGGTGAGGGTCCCACGGCCAGCAGAGGGGGCGGGGCGGGGCGGCCCCGGGCCCCTGCCTGACGGCCGCCCACCACGCCAGGGGCGGACGTGGTGGACTGGCTGTACACGCACCTGGAGGGCTTCCGTGAGCGGCGGGAGGCGCGCAGGTACGCCAGCAGCATGCTGAAGCGCGGCTTCCTGCGGCACACGGTGAACAAGATCACCTTCTCCGAGCAGTGCTACTACGTCTTCGGGGACCTGTGCAGCAGTGAGTAGGGGCTGCGGGGCGGGGTCCCCAGAGGGCCCGCCCCCGCCGCCCCACGCCCGCCCCACGCCAACCCCGCCCCCACCCCCGCCCCGCGCCACCCACCCCCCTCACCCCCGCCTACCCCTTCGCAGACTTCGCGGCGCTGAACCTCAACAGCGGCTCCAGCGGGGCCTCGGATCAGGACACGCTGGCCCCGCTGCCCCACCCGGCCGCCCCCTGGCCCCTGGGGCAGGGCTACCCCTACCAGTACCCGGGGCCCCCGCCCTGCTTCCCGCCCGCGTACCAGGACCCCGGCTTCGGCTACGGCAGCGGCAGTGCTGGCAGTCAGCAGAGTGAAGGTGAGGGCCTCCCGCCCGGCCGCCACATCTTCCCCACCGCCTAGCTCTGCCCTGTGTGCCGGTTCCTCCACCCTGTGCGCTCCCATCCGCTCTGTGCTTGGGCCCTGGGTGGCTCCTTCTAGAAGGGGCGAGTGGTCGAAGGGGGGCCAGAGAGAAGAACCCGGAGGCTTCAGGGGTTGCGTGTGGGGGCCGGTGCTCCAGCCGTGGCAGAGGCCAGAGGTGGTGTGGGAAGGATGGGGGCGTCGGGGTGTGGTGGCCCGGGTGGGGGAGTGGCATGGGGACCCCAGGACACAGTGGAGGACAGAGACTTCCGCCTTCCACCTGCAGCCGGAGGTGACAGTTTCATAGACGGCCCAGCCCGATGCTGGGATGTGTGGGGCAGCTGAGCGGGAAGCTGGGGGTGTCCCTGAGGAGGGGACCTGTTGGAAGTGTCCCGAGGCTGAGTGGGGTCAGTGAGGTCCATGGGCCCGTGCCCCCAGCGTCTGGGGAGAGGTCTGGTGGCTGGCCCGGTGGACCCAGAAAGGGACGGGGAGACAGGAGAGTGGATCGGAGGATAGTGGTGTCTGAGGGGAAGCCGTGTTGGGCACCTGTGGACCCTGGACAGGCCCAGCCGGTGGGGTCACACCCTGGTAGCAGGGTGTGGGTGCCCAGCCGGGCCTGCTCTGTAACTCATCTATCCCTTGCTTTGTGCTGGGCAAGCCTTAGACTGAAGGACTAGCGGAACGGACCCTCGGGGCCGGTAAGCCAGGGTCCTGCCCGGCGTCCCTCCCGGCACATCCCCAGCCAATGGGCGTCTTCAGGTTCCCGACACTTCCTGAGCCCAGGAGGGGCTGAGCCGAGTGGCCAGCCAGGGCTCCAGGGTCTGACGAAAGGCGGGTCTTGGGTGGGGAGCCCAAGATGGCCGGCAGGTGCGCCAAGCACACACGGCCTTCTCTGGGCCTCGGTTTCTCAGCTGCAAGACCAGGCCCTCGGTCCAGGCACTGGGGTGAGGAGTGGGGGCACTGAGCTGGCCCTGGTGTCCCTGCCTGTCTGCCACTGCCCCCCCGCGCCCCCCCCCCGGCCTGCTGCAGCTGCTCTTGCTTCCCTGGGCGGGGCCGGCCCAGCCCTTGTGTCTGCATGGCTCCCCCCTCCACCTGCACCCTGGCTCAGGACCACCAGGCTCTGCCCCTGGTTGTCCTCGCAATGGCCGGCCATCTTGGAAGAGGCAAGGCCCGGCACTGACCGTCCCATTCCTCTCCCCCCTTCTTGACCCCAGGAAGCAAAAGCAGTGGGTCCACCCGGAGCGCTGGCGGGAGCAGCCGTCGGGCCCTGGGGCGCGAGAAGGAGAGCCGGTCGGCTGGAGCTGGGGGCAGTGGCAGCGAGTCGGACCACACAGTGCCAAGCGGGGTGGGCAGCGGCGGCTGGCGGGAGCGTCCTGCTGGCCAGCTCAGCCGTGGCAGCAGCCCGCGCAGCCAGGCCTCGGCCGCCGCCCCAGGGCTCCCCCCGCTGCACCCCCTGACAAAGGCGTACTCGGTGGTGGGCGGGCCGCCTGGGGGGCCGCCTGTCCGGGAGCTGGCCGCTGTCCCCCCAGAGCTGACAGGCAGCCGCCAGTCCTTCCAGAAGGCCATGGGGAACCCCTGTGAGTTCTTTGTCGATATCATGTGACCAAGGAGAGAGTGCTTCCGGCCTGGCCACTGCTTCCAGCCAGTGGTCCTGCTGCCCCTGCAGGAGGGGCTGCACCTGGAGCTTGTGTGGCCTTCGTGGCCTTCCTGGGTCAGACCAGCCTGTGCTTCGTGCCATGGGGTCTGGGCCTGGCCAGAGTGGCAGCAGGCTGGAGGAGAGGGGCTGAGGGTAGCCCAGGCCACCGTAACCTGGATGGCAGCCCGTCCTCCTGGCCAGAGCAGCTGTGTCTGTGCAGACCCCGGTGGGGGGGCCTCCATCTCCCTGTGCTCAGGCAGGTCTGACCTGCCCGCCTTGGCGTGTGCCTCAGGGACCCGCACTCGCCCACAGTGCTGTGCACGGGGCCTCAGGTTGAGCTGAGAGGTGGCCGCTAGGCCTGGGCCCCCCTCTTCACCCGGTTCACAGGCCCCACCCTCCATCCTGCCCAGGCCGGGGTGGGGGGCCCTCTCGGGGGTAGGGTCCTAGCCCCGAGGCCTCTCTCTGGCTGCCCAGAGTAGGGATCTAATTTATTTATTTATTGCCTGGCCTGTGTGCTCCACGGGGTGGCGGCCAAGTCAGCTGTCCCCCACTCCCAGCCACTGGAGCAGAGTTTCATGTGTTCACCCCCACCCCGCAGGGACACACGGTGTGTCTGAAGGTGTGCGGGAGGACGGTGAGGGGGAGATGGCAGGAGAGGGAAGGTGACACTGAGGGCAAGGGCCACAGATGCACACAGCTGCTGCCGGGGCGGGGTCTGGGGCAGAGGGCGTGGCCAGTTCGCCCCTCCCCGCGGTCCTGGGGTGGCCGCCCACGCGCCCACGCACGCACGCACTCACGCACGCTGCTCCCTCCGTCCAGCGTCGCTGGCCTGCACACGTCTGCACTGTAGATACTGTGTGGAGCTGGAGCGTCGTCCAGGTAGTTAATAGAGCTGCTTCTGTGTAAATGCTATTTTAAACACTAAAAAGCATTTAATTTTATGGGACCGACGTGTGATCTGTGTCTCTTTTTAACCACTTTAGGAGATTGGGGTGCAGGGGCCGGGTCAGCTTCCCCAGGGTCCGTCCGAGAGCTGACCCAGGACCCAGGGACAAGGCCCTGGCCGCAGCGGTCCTGGCGGGCGGTCTTCTGTCTGTGGCGCTGGCTCCTGGCTCCGGTGGGGGGTGCGGGGGGTGGGGTGGGGTGGGTCGTCCTTGCAGCTGCTGCTGGCCTTGGTGCTGACCCCCGACCCTGGCCGGGCTCTGTCCGCGGTGCTGGAGGGGACTGGCCACATTCTACTGGCTCGCTGGCCAGGGAGAGAAGGAAGCTGGGTGCCCCCTCCTTCCTGAGCGGGTCTCTGCCCTGCACTGGGGCCCACAGTCAGGCACACACCCCTGCAGAGGGGTCAAGAAAGCCCCACCCACCCACCAACCTCCCACTCCTACGATGCTTGGACAGGATGCTGGGGGGGGCCCCAGGCTGGGCCCAGCCAGGCAAGTGGTATCCAGCTTTGCCTTCACATGGTTTGGCTGGGGGCTTTCCTGTGCGCTCAGCCTGGGCTACGGGGGGCCCCGAGGAAGCCTCCATGGGCCTCTGTCTGGAACAGTGGCGCTGGGTCACTTGTGCAGGCCAGGGCTTGGCTGGGGCAGGGACAGAGCCTGCCTCTGGGGCTCCAGGGGTTGAGATCCCACGGAGCTGAGGCCCCTTATGCACTCTGGAGGTCACTGTGGGGTCAAGGTCAGCAGAATGTAGGGCTGGGGAGTCACAGCGGAGTTGGGGCACAGTCTAGGTTGCTGCATAGGGACTTGGTCTGGGGGCACCTTGACTAGGTATGAGTTCACTGGGGTGAGGTCACTGGCTCAGGGGTCGCTTGTTTTCTCCCTGAGTCTCCTCCCCGCCCCCACTGCTGCCTCGCCCTCTGGCATCGCCAGGACCCCCTCCCAGGAAGAACTCAGGGGTGTTGAGGTCCGGCCGCCACAGCAGCAGGTAGCACTTAGGCGGGTGGGAGGTGCCCAGGATGCCCAGCACACAGAAGAGGATGGCGCCCACCTGCACGGCAGGCTGGGAGACCGTGTGCACGTCGGCAAAGGGGGATGAAGGAGACCCAGGTGATGAAGTAGGCCAGCATGGCAGAGGTCAGGCCGCGGGCACCGTTGTAGCCCCCGGGCCGGCTCTTTACCGGGAAGGTGCCCAGGAAGCAGAGGAAAGCCAGCGTGGCGTTCACCAGGCCGAAGCTGACCCAGGAGCGCACGTGGCAGTGCACCAGCGCCTCCGTGGGCGGCACTTGCCAGCCTGTCGGCACCTCCGGCGGGAAGATACCAGCCAGCACCCCACAGGCGGCTGCAGAGCCGGTCTGCCCAGCTCGGCTGCAGCTCTGACCCCACGAAGATCTCAGCCGCCTGCAGGAAGGGTGTGCTCCAGCAGCCGGTGAGCAGGAGGTGGTGCAGCGGCGGCTGGGCCAGGCAGCTGGCAGGGCTGGGCCGGCCGGGAAACAGGAGGACGCTGAGGCAGACGAGGCCCAGGCAGAGCAGGCCTGTGGCCCCCCACCCGAGGCCCGAACCATGGGCTGTGCCGGCGCCAGATGAAGAGTCCCAGGGCTGCCAGCACCAGGCCCAGAGCCGGGGCCAGAGCAGAAGCAGCCCCAGGAACTTGGGCCGGCGGGGGAGGCACCGGTGCTCCAGTCCGGGGACCTGTGGTCCTGGTCACACTTGCTGCAGAGGGCAGGGGGAGGAGAGGGGGGTGCTGGGGGCCGTCGGCTTCCCCCAGCCTCGCCCCTGCCACGGCCTCTGGCCTCAGAGCCAGGCCTGTGCCCCCGACCCTGCGGGGACCCTCCCTCGCTCGTGCGACAGCGTGGGAAGGCCCCTCGGAGGGCTCACCTGGGTTGCGCTGGTAGCTGCCTGCTTTGCAGTCGGTACCGTCGTAACAGCAGGAGTGGAAGCCCTTAACGCGGTGCACCTGGCCCTCCTTGCACTGCCGTGAGCACTGGGGCACGGGCTCCGGGCACGGGCTCCTGGCACGGGCCCCGGGGCTCAGGCTCCGCACGGCTGGCTGCAGCTGCCCGAGCCCTGGGGGCCGCCCTGCTCCCTCAGGCAGGGCTGGCGCTCACCTGGTTTCCCTGCGTGTGCCACCTCACCTGGGAGTGCCAGAGCTGCAGGCTGCCATTGAAGGTGCCCACGGTACGCAGTGTGGGCGTCCGGTCCCACCGTACCCACAGCTTCTGGTCATGATTCACGTCCACGTTCCCGTTGGTGTCAAACCGCAGGCTCAGGTTGTGCGTGTTCTCCGGGTGCTGGCGGGGGGGGGGGACGGGGGGGCGGGGAGCCCCCCCACCCCCCCCAGCCCAGACCTGCTCCCACTGTCCCTCCTCCCTGGTGGCGCTGGTGGCACAGCTCCCGTGCCCTCACCTGCCAGGGCCGCACGGGCTCCCGCACAGGGCAGCCCGAGGTGTCGCAGAGCAGCGTGTTGTGGAGCGCCTGGGCCACGCTGTACACAGCTGCGAAGGCGCGAAGGTCTGGCGGTGCAGCAGCCCGTCAGTCACGTTCTCCAGGGTGATGCAGTCACACTGAGGGCAGCGCGGCCCCACCACGTGCTCCTCCAGGCCTGGCTGCCCTGCGTCCAGCGAGGCGCAGTAGGCGGGGTCCGCGGCCAGGGCCAGGCACGTCTGCACGTAGGACGGGAACTTGGGCATCTGGGCGCCCTGACGCGGGACGCCGAGCACGGTACCCACCCGGTCCATGCTGGGCAGCGTCATGACCAGGTTTGAGGGCAGCCAGGCCTCGCTGGCCACCCACATCTTGGGCGAGAGCCTGTAGCGGATGCTGTAGCTGAAGAGGGTGCGGGCAGTGCAGGCAGAGAACACCTCACCACCCGCACGCTGCTCTGGTTCACCCGGCGTGGCAGGCCCTGCACGGAGCCCAGCCGCGGGCTGCCGGCTCTGGGCAGCGGCACCCAGCTCTCGCGCGCGATTCAAGTGCCCTTGGCGTCGTCCAGGCCAGAGAAGAGGCACAGGCCCTGCCAGCTGTACTCGTCTTTGCTGCCCACGGCGGCCACCCAGCTCCAGTGCAGCTCCCGCAGCAGCTCCACCACGGCCGCCACCTGCACGCGGTCGCTGGGCACCGTGTGGAGGAAGGACGGGAACGTCTCGCGGCTGCTCAGCCAGTCCGTGCTGGCGCCGTAGCTGACCTGCGGGTCCAAGGCAGCTCCTGACGCAGGGGCTCCCGAGGCGGGCAGGAGGGGGGACGCGGGCTGGGGGGTGCACGTGCGGCATGAGGAAGAAGCTGGTGACCAGGACGACCTCGAAGGAGTGGGGCCCGATGACGGCCAGCACGTGGGGCTGGTACTGCATATAATCGTAGTAGGCGGCGACGCTGCAGCTGCCGGCCTTGGCCATCAACACCAAGCTGGGCTTCGCGGCGACCACGGGCTCCCAGCACGTGTTGAAGAAGTTGTAGCCCAGGCGCAGCCCCGGGGATCAGGGTGGACCCGCTGTTGATCTCCTCCATGGCCATCGTCGTGGCCAGCGCCCAGAGCAGCCCAGGGGAAGAAAGCATCCTCAGCTGAGCCCAGGGGGGCAGAGCCCCCCAGCACGTAGTCCCCTGGCCAGCTGAGCTGCCGGGACAGGCACAGCGGGGCCCCTGCCCTGACGCCCAGGACAGCCGCGAGGCCCAGGAGAGCCAGGCCTGGCATGGCAGGTGGCAGCTTCCAGCAGGGACGGCAAGTGGGCAGACTGACCGGGGCGCCAGATATGGGGAGTCGGGGCGTGGAGGGGCAGAGGATTTGTTTAGCAAAGCGCTTGCCTGTCCTCACCTGCCAGCTCGGGGCCCTGGAGATGTCCTCCATCTCCTGGGCCCCACAGGTGTGCTCACATTGGATTCATCCTGATGCCACCACTAGGCTCTCTGGCTGACAGTGACCCGGGCAGGCAGGCTTTGGGCAGCCGCTGACTGTGACCTTGCTACCTGCCTGTGCCCAAGCCCCTGGCACCCACCTATTCCTGGAGAGGGGTCACCCTGTACCCGTCTGCCAGAGGGCCCTGGATTCTCTGGCTGCCTGTGAGACAGGCTTGGAGGTGCCAATGCCCCAGGGAGTAGGCACAGAAACACTCCCTCCAGCCCTGGGGAGGCACTGTCGGCAGTCGGGGTGGGAGACTGCAGGGGTGGCTCCCTTGGCAGGCCCAGGGGCAGCCTGGGGGGGTGCGTCCCACTGCCCTGCAGGCCAGCCAGGAGGACAGTGGGTGGCCGGATGGCCCGCTCCCACCCCGTGGCGAGGGTGGGGAGGGTCCCGAGGGGGAGGCCGTGGGCTCTCGGCCTGCCTGGGGACAGTGCACCTTGAGGGTCTAAGGCCTAGAAGCTGCGGGGCCCCGTGGCTGGCCGTGCTCACACCGGCCTGGGCCCTGCCTGCGCGGGCCAGGCTCACAGCTGGGCCCGAGGAGCGGCATGCAAGCGAGGGAGGAAATGCTGTAACCAAGCGGGCTGCTGCAGCCAGGTCAGCCCCAGGGAGTGCCGGGGGCCTGGGGGCCAGGCCAGCAGCTCCCGCTTAGCCTCCGGGTGCCTGAGGACCCGTCTCCCCCAGTCTGGGGCTGGGGGCCTCACTGACACCAGGCTGCAGGCACCCAGAGGAGCTGGGGGAGGCTAGCGATGGCCCTGGGGTATGGCGGTGGGGCCCGGCAGACATTTATGGGACGTGGTCTAGGGATCCAGTCCTTGCCTGTCTCCACTGCCCTGTGGGGCGCGCACACGTGGCACAGCACACACGCTACACGCATGCGCAGGGCCTGCACCTGCACCATTGCATGCACACGTGCACACACGTGCAGCCCTCACTGTCTGGCTCGGGGGAATCCAGGCTGTTCCCCCAGTCACTGGCCTTTGCAGGCACACCAGGCTCTGGTCCCCGCTGGGTGTGGGGACTTGGAGGTGGCTTGTGTTGGGCACTGCTATTCAGTGCTGGCTTTGGGGCAGCGTCTGAGAGGACCCTCCCTGACAGGCATCCTCCTTCTGTCCAGGCCACTGCCATGGCGTGAGCAGCCCCCCTCCACTGGCTGCAGTCCAGGCAAATTTTCTTCTCTCTACACGGTGTGTGGCTGGCCTCAGACCTGCGTTTCCAACTCAGCCACTTAGGTGATTCTGTGACTCAGTTGTTTCACCTCTAAAGTGGGGATAATGTGGACCTTGGCAACAGATGGGGTTCGGCAGGGCTAAAGCTTGCACAGAGATGGGCAGGACCCCAGCACTGGCCGGGGCATACCTCACGTCCCTGTGGTTGACACAGCCCTGACTGCCTGGGAGCAGGTACCTGGCACACCCGACACCCCCGTCCCGGAGAGCAGCAGTTCTGCTAAGTGCAGTTTATTTATTTTGGAAAAGCCATCACCCGTATTACAGCTTCTAAGGGTACCTGAAAGCTTGCACTTATGTACGTTTGCTGCACGGTGAATAATGTCCCCTTGGCACCTGAGGTCCTGGCCTCACAGTGAAGAGGCAGTGGGTGGGGCCAGGCCCCCAAGCACTGGGTGATGGCTGGGATGGGCGTGGCCACCTGCCAGCCTGTCACTGAGGCAAAGCGGTCGGTCGAGGCGCCCTCCCTTGAGCTATGTCATCCTGGGACTCCTGAGCTCCACGGGGATGGAGCAGTAAGGGGCAGGGAAGAGGGAGCACAGCATCTCGCTGGACGCTGGAGAGGGAGAAGCCAGCACTGGCCCAGAGGAGTCCTGGGATCCTGGGGGTTCTCAGGCTGTGCTGTGCAGACTCTAGGCCGCAGGCAGCGGCTGACACGTGTGCAGGGCGGTGGCAGCAGGGCAGTCCTTCCCTCGGGGCTTCAGGTCCTGCTGTCACTGCTGAGGACACGTGGGCCCCTGGCTGAGGAGGCGAGGGGCGGGGGGAAAGCCTGCAGTGCTGACCCCTGCCCAGGACTTTCTCCCTGTCCTGGGGACAGCCAGCCGTTACAGAGGGGCCCAAGGCAGCCCAGCTGGGCAGACACTGCGTCCTGTGCCCCACGACTCCCCGCAGGGGCAGCTTTTCCATGAACACTAATCCTGACCCCCACTGACTGCTTCCTGCACTTCATCCACCCGGGAAAGGCCTGACTGGACATGAGTGTACCTTAGCTGAGGGTAAAGATGAGATGCCCAGGCAAAGGAGAGGCCGGGCGTGGAGCAGACGGCCAGCGTCTGCCTTCTCCGTGAAGCCTGTCTGCAGCGGCTGGATGCTCTGAATGGCTCCCGACGAGCTCAGCTCACAGGGGGACCCAGAAAGTTCCACGGTGGGACTGATAGGTCCCGGCTGCCCCCACCCAGCTCTGGATTAGGGGAAGCCCACCCCACCTGGGCCTGCCAGCCCCTAGGGTAGGTCCAGCAGGGCGTGCTCGGCGTACAGCCTCTGGGAGATGTTGTAGACGCGTTCAATGAAGGGCAGGGCCTCGCCCAGCATCTCCACGGCCTGCTCGGGGGACCCCACGTTCATGGTCTCCAGGAAGACCTTGCGTGTGGGTAGTGCACAGAAGGCCACGGTAACGGCGCGGCGGATGATCCAAGGGTGGTAGGCGGCCAGCGAGGCATTGTAAGAGTCAGTGCAGAGCGCGGCAGTGCGCGCGTCCTCAGGGCTGGTGCGGATGCCCTCCAGGAAGAGCTGCAGCCAGTGCAGGGCGCGGTGCAGCCGCAGCACCGTCCGGCAGCCCGAGTCGGGGTGGCGGGAGCGCCTCTCCAGGTCCACCAGCTGGCTGCCCACCTCGTAGGCCACCATGGCCTGCAGGGTGCTATAGTGCTCCTGCTGCGGGCCACCGCACAGCTGCTCCATGATCTGCAGCTTCGCCACCACATCCTTGGAGATGAACGAGAAGATGGTGCCCAGGCTGTTCAGGAACCTGCGCAAGGGAGGCGGGTGCTCAGCTGGGGGTGCGGGGGAGAGCACCCCCCACCTTCTGGGCCGCGAGTGAGGACAGCCGACCGGCACCGGGCCGGCAGGTGCCTACAAGTGCCGGCGGGACGCAGGTGGCGCAAGTGGGACGCATGGCCAGGAAAGGCCCTCGCACGCACCTGACCAGCCCCCTCCAGCTGGCGAGGTAGTGGTCCAACAGCACCTCTTCCTTCTCGTTGAGACACTGCTTGAAACTGAGCAGGACAACTTTCAGATTAAACTCTGACTCCAAGTCATCCATTTCAACAGGAACTGAAACACACCGGGAGTCAGGCTGTGGGTTGTCTCCTGGTGAGGAGGCTCCCTCCTTGGGTCATTATTTCGGGGAGGGAGGGCAGGGGCAGCTGGAAAGAAACAGCTGGGCTACTGCTGCTCCCCAGTGAAAGCCCACAATAACCCCCATCCCCAGGCCAGCCCCTCCTCCCCAGGAGCCCACCTCGCTCTGCTCGGGTCACACACTCGCAGACACACAGGCCTGGCCCGGCTCTTAGCACGGCCCCCCGACGCTCAGGCTTGTCAAACCACTGCCACGTCTCACTCGCAGGAGGCGTCTCTGCTCAGGTTTCCTTGCTGGTTTATAGTCTGTCTCTCTTGAGTGTATGTCTGTTCCTACTAACTGGAGAAGTATTTGCTGAGTCCCCACCCAGAGCCAGGCACCCATTCCAGTGCACTGTGAGTGAGACCGACAGCCTGGCCCCGCTGAGGCAACATCCTAGTGGCAGGTGTGTGTGTGTGTGATAATAGCAAAGACAGGAAGTTCAACACAGTAGGTAGAAGGATAAGCACCGTGGAGAGACAGACTGTGGGCTGAGGCTGGAGGGCCACGCCCTTCCTTGCTTGAAGCTGCATCGCAACACACAGAGCAGAGGCTGCGGGGTCAGCATTTGCCGACAGATGGACAGACACCAGTCTTCTCACTCCTACTGTAACTGTACCCGTCGCACACAGAAGGGCAGCTGGAGCACACACAGGTTTTCTCACACTCTGAAGACAGCCACAGGCCCTCCCCCAGCCCCAGGGAGTCCAGAAGTGCCCCAGGCCAGAGGCCTGCTCTGGATTCTGGCATTCATATAGTCACTCCACAAACACCCAAGTGCCCGAGCGTTAGTGGGTGTCGCTGGGCACCTCAGCCCCTGCCTCCCTGGGTGCCTGGGGCCTGCACTGCGGTGTGGCTCTGACAGGTCCTGGGGACTGAGCTGTGTCTCACCTCATGTCCGGGACAAGCTCTCACCCCTTTGGGCATGGGGGTTCCTGTGCTCTTGGTGCTGGAAGCACTGTGGGAGCCCGGTCACCCGAGGTGTGTGGTGAGAGCTCAGCCAGGAGGGCACACTAGTGTGCCCGGGCAGGGTCTGCCTTCCACTGTGCGGGCAAATCGTGCACTGTTCTAAGATCCTGTCCCACATCTTTGGGGAAAATGGGCCCGCACACCCTCCCCTGCCCACCACCCAGGCTGCTGGGAGCATCTGATGGGGCCCAGTAGGTGCTGCTGAGGCCCTGCAGGCCCCACGGCTTGGCCGCATGCCTGGCACTGGGTGGAGTGCCCAGAGGTGAGCTCACCCTGTCTTCAGGTGTGGGGGACAGCCGGGCCTGGACTCAGGAAGATAACACTCCGGAGGTTTCTAGAACACCCCTCCCCTCTCTCAGGCCCTCAGTCTTCTGTCCACCGAGCAGATGGCCTCTGAGGCCCTCAGGGCTACCTTCCTGGTCACCAGACATCCTGTGGGCCTGGCCTTCCTGCCCAGAACCTGAGCCAGCAGCCAACAGGAGGTGCCAGCAGCCTTTCAGAGCTTGGAAAAAACAGGAAGGGCAGGGGCGGCGCGGCCGGGGGCGGGCAGCCTGCCAGCTCTGGGAAGGTGATGCAGGGCACCGCCAAGGCTCCCCCAGGGGCAGTCCACGGTCCCAAGGTCAGGGCTCGTCCTGAGGCCGGCCTGAGCACCGCAGCCCTGTGGCTGACAGCAAGCTGAAGGACCCCAGGAAAAAGGGGGCAACCCTCCGGCACCACAGCCCCAGTCTCGCCTGCTAAGGGGGCTCCGGGTGGCGCCGAGGTGGGATCCGGGGCTCGGGTGGGTCCTGCTCCAGCTGAGGCCCAGGGATGGCTCAGGGGCCCGGGGTCCGGGCCAGCGCGGGAGTCGGGTCCTCGGCCGCCCCCTCCCACGCCCGGTTCGGTTGGGGTGGGTTTCCTCAGCGCCAGCTCGATCCCACCGCGTCCGGCTCACCTGCAACGCCGCCCCTCACCTGCCCCGCGCAGCCGCAGTGGAGGCCGCGGCCCTGCCCCCGGCCACTGACCCACCGCCCGGGATTGGCTGCCGGCCGCCCAATCAGAAGGTCCGATGCGCGGGTCCGAGTTTCCGTCGGGCGCGCCGGAAGCTGGCGCCTTTGGGGTTGCGCTTGCGCAGTGCGTCGCCGGGAGTCGGACGCGCGTGGCGGACTCCGGGACGCAGGCGCCCGGGTTTCGTGAGGCAGTAGTGGTCCCGCCGGCTCGCTGAGCGCGCCCGACAGGATGCCCGAGATCAGGGTCACGCCCCTGGGTGAGTGCGGCGCGGTGCGGCGCGGCGCGGGAGGAGCGCCCGAAAAGGCCGGTGGGAGGCTCGGAGGGCCGGGGACCCCGGGACGTGTCGTCCTTGCCGCGCGGCCCCCTGCCCGGCACCGGTGCTTAGGGCGCCTTTCTTCTGCTTCTGCATCCTCGCCACTTCCTGCCCTTCCACCTCCTCCATCTGTCTCGCGTCCCGCTTCCCTGCAGCCTCCGTTTACCCGTTTACCCGTCTGCGGTCCACCCCAAGTCAGCCCTTGTTTTACTTGACCGCCGCAGCGTTAAAAAACAAAACAAAACAAAAAACCCCTCAAAACTTTGCTTTTTGCAAAAGATGCAAGTGCACAGTTTAAAGACTCAAGCAGTACAGAACAGTGTGAAGGAGGAAAGATCACTCAGAATCAGAAACAGCTGGGGTCTCCGTGCACACGTGCCAGGGGCTTTTCGGGAACCTGCCCCCTGCCCTGGCCGTGTGTTGGAAGCATCTTCTCCTAGGGATGTCCCCCGCAGCTCCACATCCTTTCTTTTGTGGTGAGCTCTCCTCAAAATAGCCCACCCAGCCCCCAGCGTGGACACTGAGCTGTTGACAGCTGCAGTGAACACTCCTGACCCTGGCCTGCTGGGTCACAGCGCACATCCTACCCCACCAAAGGTGTCGTCACCCCCACGGCCTCTCCTAGTTGTTGGCTCCGGGTCCCCTCTGGCTGCTTCAGCCCCACGCTCTCCCCGCGCCTGGTTCTTCTCCAGGGGGTCTTTGCAGGATCCTTCCAGCCTGACCCTTTCCCAGGTGACCCCTTTCTCACCACTCATTCTTTTTTTTTTTTAAGATTTATTTATTATTTATTTGGCTGCGTTGGGTCTTCATTGATGGGCACGGGTTTTCTCTAGTTGTGGCGAGCAGTGCCTACTCTTGGATTTAGTGTGCGGGCTTCTCATTGTGGTGGCTTCTCTTGTTGCGGAGCATGGGCTCTAGGCATGCGGGCTTCAGTAGTTGTGGCACACGGGCTCAGTAGTTGTGGCTCACGGGCTTAGTTGTTCTGTCACCGCTCATTCTTGAATGATCCTATCTTCTTACTGCTTCTTTTACCCCAAATCTGCACCTGGGTGTGCCCCCAAAGTCACTCAGCCACAGCACCATCAGAGCAGAACTACTTCTGTGTCACCATCTGCCTTTGCCAGTTTCTGCCTCATGACCCCCTTGGTCTCTCCCACCACAGGGCCTTTGCACAGCTGCCCCTCTCATCCCAGCTGTCCCTCTCCACCCTGCTCGGAATTCGTCTTCTCAGGCAGAGCTGGAAGTTTGTGTGCCCTTCCCTGCCTTACTTTTTCCTGAGGTGCTGATCTCCCCGAATGCAAGTTTGTCTAGGTGATTATTGTCCGTGTTCTCGGCCACACACACACACACACACACACACCCCACCTGGAACCTAAACTCCCTGCGGCCACGTGTCTCCTTGTTTTCTTCCCACCCTCCTGTGTGTCCCAGGCTCTGTCCCCACTTCGCCTGCCCAGTTTGGGCCACTGTCTTTGCTTCCTGGGATTGTTGTGGGTGTTCCTGTTGGGAGCAGGCGGCCAGTGCCTCAGAGCTGAGCTCCGGAGTCTGGAAAACTGTCCCTGGTCCCATGCTCAGGAGCCATGTGCCGTGGGCGGATCCCGTGACTTCTGGGACTTCACATCCTCGTCCGTGAAGAGGGGTGGCCCTTCTCCCTCCCACACATGTCTGCAGTGCCTCTGAGCGGGGCATGGCTTGGGGCTGGAGGTGCAATAGGAAGCAGGCTGAGACCCTGCCCTCAGGGAGCTCACATCCTGGTGGGGGGAGCAGGCCTGTGAGAGACTTCGAGGCCACTGTCTGTGGCTGGGCTGCCTGAGGCTCACAGGTGAAGCTCGTGGCTGCTCTCACCTGCCGTTGTCACAGGTGACTGAAGCTTCTTGAGGACCAGCCGCGGCCCACTTTGGGCGGTGGCCTGGTCACCCTGGTGTGTGTGGTGCTAACAGAAGGTTCAGAAGGTTCCTTGCAGAGGGAGGCTTGTAGGATCCAAGATGAAAAATAGGTCATTTGCTGTCATCGGGCCTTGTGAGGCTGTGTCCCTTTCCTTCTGGGTGCCCAGACCCTAGAGGAGGTGACAGATGGCCGTATGAGGTGGCCGGGATATGCCCCGTTGGGCCTGGAGCATCTGGGCAGGGCTTGGAGGGCAGCACTGTGGATGAGATTCGGGTTATGGTCTGGGCTGGGGGTACCTGAGGGGGCCCAGCGGTGGGGCGTCTGTACTGTGGCCACTCTATTTGGTCATTGCTGGACAGCTAGGGCCATGTTTCCCCGTGGCTGGGCTAAAGCCACGCAGTGTCCCTCTGCAGTGGCACCACCAGGAGGTGCCTGGTGGTCACAGCTCAGATGTGGCCCCAGCTAAGGTTTTGGGAGGGGTGGTGAGGCCCCAAGGAGCCCTGGCCTGCCTCTCTTGAGTGCTGGGACCACAGGCCAGCACCCCTTACTCAGCTCCTGGCCTCAAGCCTGTGGGCCACTGCTTTGAGAGGTGAGTGGCAGGGCCCGAGGCTGGAGGCATCATGGGGAAGGGTCCAAGGTGGCCTTGGTGCTTTGTCCCCTCCCTGTGCGTTTCCCTTGCCCATGTGCAGAGGTGGCAATGCTTCTCACCTCACACCTTGTCCACACAGCAGCCACAGAGGGTTCTGCAGGGCCAGGGGCCCAGAGGGTCCTTTAGGGGTCTGGAGCAGGCGGCTGGGCCTTGGCCTTGGGGCTGGGGCCATCCCTGCAGGGGCAGTTTCGGGGAGAGGAGCGTGGTAGCACCTCTCACCCGTCCACCCGTGCAGGGGCTGGCCAGGACGTGGGCCGAAGCTGCATCCTGGTCTCCATTGCGGGCAAGAACGTCATGCTGGACTGCGGGATGCACATGGGCTTCAGCGACGACGTGAGTCCCTTGGGTGGGCGGCCGCCACCCAGCCTGCTCTTTGGCATCACCAACCGTGGGCCCGGGCCTCGGCGTCTCAGGCTCTGACCCACAGAGGGGGCAAGGTGGGGCACTTGCGCGGGGCCGGTCTGTACCAGATCGGGGCTCCCGGCTCAGGTACCAGCTGGGCAGCTGACCCGCTTCCTGGATGCTCCGAGGCTCTGAGCAGTTGGCGGTCTCGGTGGGCCTGCGGGGTGGGGATGTGGGGGTCAGGCTCAGCTGCACCCTAAGCCCCGGGGGCCGTGCCTGCAGCCCCAGCTGCCCCACTGGCTCCTGAGCCCCGGTGGCATCCTGACCCTTCCCCTACCCCACAGAGGCGCTTCCCCGACTTTTCTTACATCACCCGCAGCGGCCGGCTGACTGACTTCCTGGACTGCGTGATCATCAGGTGGGCGCCTTCCCCAGGACCCGCCCACCCACGCAAGTGGCGACTCTTGATACGCGTCCCCCTGAGCCCCTCCTTGTTCCTTCCTGGAGCATTGGGCTGACCCCAGAGCGACTGCGTGCTGGTGGCGCCGCTAGACGCTGGGGTGCTGAGCCCCAGGGCGACTGCGCTCCGGCCCCTTCGCTCCCTCTTGCTTTGCGGCTCTCAGGGCGGGGTGTCTGAGGCGTGCACGGCAGGCCCTCAGCGAGCGAGGGAGGGGGGACGGTAGCTCCCGTGGGGAGGTACGGAGGGCCCTCCAGGCTGACCCGTGTTGCTTCCCCAGCCACTTCCACCTGGACCACTGCGGGGCGCTCCCCTACTTCAGCGAGATGGTGGGCTACGACGGGCCCATCTACATGACCCAGCCCACCCAGGCGATCTGCCCCATCCTGCTGGAGGACTACCGCAAGATTGCCGTGGACAAGAAGGGTGAGGCCAACTTCTTCACGTCCCAGATGATCAAGGACTGTATGAAGAAGGTGGTGGCCGTCCACCTCCACCAGACGGTGCAGGTCAGGCCCCCCACCCCCACCCCGCTGTGTTGCCGGCGGGGAGCTGCCTGGAGGCGGATGCAGCACTTGGCAGGGCCTCTGCTGCTCCCCGGCGCTGTCTGAGCGCACTGAAGAGGCGGGAGAGGGCACCTGTGCCACCTGAGCACGCCGGGGCTGAGGCGAGGGGGCAGGCTGGGCGGGACGCCGACCGGAGTGTGGGCTGTGGCTCAGTGGCAGTTGTCCGCGGGCCAGCGAGGAGGCAGGAAAGTGATATCAGATGTGGAGAAATTTATCCCGCGGCTCGCGGAGTGGTCTGCTTTTCCTCAGAGTCTGGGTTTTGCTTGTTACCACGTGTCTAGCATTTGGGGTCGTCTTATCCTGGTTGAACCTTTTGTCAAGATGAAGTAGTGCATTTCTCCTCAAGAACGCTCTTACCTTTGAGTCCACCTTTCTGGTGAACGGGTCACCGTTCCCCCTCCCCCACCTTTAGTTAGCGTTTGCACGGGGCATCCTTTCCCATCTTTGTACTTTCTTTCTGCATCATGTTTTAAGTAGTTTGGGTTTAATCCAGCCTGATAGCCGGTCCTGTAGGTGGAGGGTTTGGACTGTACGGGTAATAGTTTGGGATTTAGCTGTATCCTCCTACCATTTGCTTCTTATTTGTGCTGCCTGTTCTATGCTTTATTTCCTTTATTGCCTTTTTCTGGATTGACTTTTAAAAACTCTATTTCTCCTCTTATTTGGTAAGTAATTAAATATTGTTTTATAATTTTTGTAGTGGTAGAGATTACAAAACACATCCATGACAACAGAGCTCTAAGGTACGTGGAACTTTTGCCTCTTTCCGGGACGGTGCAAGAGCCTCAGAGCACCTCAAATGCATTTACTCCTCCCTTGACTCACTGGCTCTTGTCTCCATGTATTTTAATTCCCTCAGCGTGCGAGACCCCTGGGACCTCACCGCTGATGCTGGTAAAGTCAGATTTGCCGGGCGCCGTCTCTGTTTGCCTTTCCCACTGTTCCCCTCTACTGCCTGTGTTCTTCACTTTGTATTTGGGGTGAAGAACACCATTGTGGGTCTGCTGGTGATGAATGCTCTCAAATTTTATTTGTCTGCAAATGTGGAAGACTTTTCCCCTTAGGTTTGGAATTCTGGGGCAGCATTTACTATCAGTATTTTGAATGTGTCTTCCCATCTGCTGTTTGGAAGAGAATCTTTTCTTTGGCTGCTTGTGGGATTATGTCCTTTCCTGTGGACTTTGGAGGGATGCTATGCTGGCCCCACCTGTTCTCGTCCTGTTGCGCCTGCTCAGGTTTGAGGCCTCCGGGTCTGCCCATTGCTCTCTCCAGGCTGAATGTAGGTCTTGCTTCTCCAGAGCCTTCATCGTCCTTTTATTTTTCTGTGCTTCATGCTGGATAGTCTCTACTAGATATTTTAGTTCATTAAGTCTCTTTTTGGTTATATGTAAGTGGTTGTTGCATTTGTTGAAATTTTTTAATTGATATATAATTGATTTACAATATTATATGTTATAGGTGGACAACATAGTGATTCACAGGTTTCAAAGGTTATGCTCCATTTATAGTAACTATAAAATATTGGCTATATTCCCTGTAGTTCAGTATATCCTCGTAGCTTATTTTGTGTGTAATAGCTTGTGTCTCTTAATCCCCCGCCTCTGTCTTGCCTCTCCTCTCTTCCTTCTCACCACTTGTAGTTTGTTCTCTACGTCTGCGATTCTGTTCCCTTTTTGTTACATTCACTAGTTTGTTGCATTTTTTAGATTTCACGAATAAGTGACATCACACAGTGTTTGTCTTTCTGTCTGACTTATTTCACTTAGCATAATACCCTCCAAGTCCATCCATGTTGCTGTAAATGGCAAGATTTCATTTTTTTTAATGGCTGAGTAGTATTCCATTGTATATGTGTACCACAGCTTCTTTTTTATTTTTTAAGATTTTTTTTTGACATGGACCATTTTTAAAGTCTTTATTGAATTTGTTACAATATTGCTTCTGTTTTTCACGGTTTTTGGTTCTTTAGCCACGAGGCATGTGGGATCTTAGCTCCCCGACCAGGGATCAAACCTGCACCCCCTGCACTGGAAGGTGAAGTCTTAACCACTGGACCTCCAGGGAAGTCCCTTTTTCTCCCTCCCCCGCCCCAGCTGTGCTGGGTCTTTGTTGCTCCATGCGGGTTTTCCCCAGTTGTGGCGAGTTGGGCTACTCTTCAGTGCGGTGCGTGGGCTTCTCATTGCAGGGGCTTCTCTTGTTACGGAGCACAGGCTCTAGGCACGTGGGCTCAGTAGCTGTGGCTCGCAGGCTCAGTAGTTGTGGCGCATGGGCTTAAGTTGCTCTGCGGCATGTGGGATCTTCCTGGACCAGGGATCGAACCCATGTCCCCTGCATTGGCAGGTGGATCCTTAACCACTGGACCACCAGGGAAGTCCTTGTACCACATCTTGTTTATCCATTCATTTGTTGATGGGCATTTAGGTTGCTTCCATATCTTGGCTATCGTAAATAGCACTGCAGTGAACGTTGGGGTCTATTTATCTTTTCGAATAATGGTTTTCTCCGGATATATGCCCAGGAGTAGGGTTGCGGGATTATATGGCAACTCTATTTTTAGTTTTTTGAGGAATCTCCATGTTGTTCTCCGAAGTGGCTGCACCATTTTACATTCCCACCAACAGTGTAGGACGGTTCCCTTTTCTCCACATCCTCTCCAGCGTTTATTATTTGTAGATGACCATTTTGACCAGTGTGAGGTGGTACCTCATTGTTTTTATTTTTAATTTTTTTAAACTTATTTATTTATTTTATTTTTGGCTGCTTTGGGTTTTCATTGCTGCGCACGGGTTTTCTCTAGTTGCGGCGAGTGGGGGCTACTTTTCGTTGAGGTGCGCAGGCCTTTCATTACCATGGCTTCTCGTTGTGGAGCACGGGCTCTAGGCACATGGGTTTCAGTAGTTGTGGCACGTGGGCTCAGTAGTTGTGGCTCACGGGCTCTAGAGCGCAGGCTCAGTAGTTGTGGCGCATGGGCTTAGTTGCCCCACGGCATGTGGGATCTTCCCGGACCAGGGCTCGAACCCGTGTCCCCTGCATTGGCAGGCGGATTCTTAACCACTGAGCCACCAGAGAAGCCCCCCTCATTATAGTATTGATTTGCAGTTCTCTGTTTTTAAAAAAGTATATTTTATTTATTTATTTATTTATTTGGTTGTACCTGGTCTTAGTCGTGGCCAGTGGGCTCCTTAGATGTGGCTCGCCTGCTCCTTAGTTGCAGCACATGTGCTCCTTAGTTGTGGCCTGTGGGCTCCTTAGTTGTGGCATGCAAACTGTTAGTTGCAGCATGCATGTGGGGTCTAGTTCCCTGATCAGGGATCGAACCCAGGCCCCCTGCATTGGGAGCTCGGATTCTTAACCACTGTGCCATCAGAGAAGTCCCTGCATTTCCGTATTAATTAGTGGTGTTGAGCGTCTTTTCATGTGCCTCTTGGCCATCTGTATGTCTGTTTAGATCTTCCTTCCGTTTTTTGACTGGGTTGTTTGTTTTTTTTTGATATTGTGCTGCATGAGCTGTTTGTATATTTTGGAGATTAATATCCTTTTGGTTGTATCATATGCGGATGTTTTCTCCTATTCTGTAGGCTGTCTTTTTGTTTTGTTTATGGTTTCCTTTGCTGTGTAAAAGTTTGTTTTGTTTTGTTTTTTAATAACAGAGATTCCTTTTTCTTTAAATTAATTAACTAACTTATTTACTTGGTTGTGCCGGGTCTTAGTTGTGGCAGGCGGGCTCCTTAGTTGCAGCTCACCAGCTCCTTAGTTGTGGCGTGTGAACTCTTAGTTGTGGCATGTGTGGGGGATCTAGTTCCCTGACCAGGGATCGAAGCCGGTTCCCCTGCGTTGGGAGCACGGAGTCTTAACCACTGTGCCACCAGGGAAGTCCCTGTGCAAAAGCTTTTAATTTAATTAGGTTCTATTTTTTTGTTTTTATTTCCATTACTGTAGGAGGCGGATCCAAAAAAAATACCGTTGCTATTTATGTCAGAGTGTTCTGCCTATGTTTTCTTCTAGGAATTTTATAGTATTTGGTCTTACATTTAGGTCTTTAATCCATTTTGAGTTTATTTTCGTGTATGGTGTTAGAGAATGTTCTAATTTCATTCTTTTATATGTAGCTGTCCAGTTTTCCCAGCACTATTTATTGAAGAGACTGTCTTTTCTCCATTGTATATTCTTGCCTCTTTTGTCATAGATTAATTGACCGTAGATGCATGGATTTATTCCTGGGCTTTCTGTCCTGTTCCATTGATCTATATTTCTGTTTTTGTGCCAGTACCATTTTTGATTCCTGGAGCTTTGTAGTATACTCTGAAGTTAGGGAGCCTGATTGCTCCAGCTCCGATTTTCTTTACCATGCAGTTTTGATGACTGCAGCTTTGTAGTATAAAATCAGGGAGTGTGATTCTTTCAGCTCTGTTCTTTGTTAGGATTCTTGTGGCTATTTGGCGTCTTTTGTGTTTCCACACAAATTTTAAAATTATTTGTTTCAGTTTTGTGAAAAATGCCACTGGTGTTTTGATAAGGATTACATTGAATATGTAGATTACCTGGGATAGTATGGCTCTTTTGAATCCTTACCTTGGGTTATTATAGTTCCTGGTTTTACAATTTCCACTGTTTTTAATAGTTTCTAGTTTTTTGCCAACATTCTTAATTCTTTCTCTCTCTGAATATTTTAATCACAATCCTTTTAAAGCCTGTGTCTGAAAACTCTAGGAGCCCTGAATCTGTTTCTCTGGACTGTTGTTCCTCTTCTTTCTGGCCCTATTGTCTCATCTCTTGTGTCTGCTTTTTTTTTTTTTTTTTTTTGCGGTACGCGGGCCTCTCACTGTTGTGGCTTCTCCCGTTGCGGAGCACAGGCTCCGGACGTGCAGGCTCAGTGGCCATGGCTCACGGGCCCAGCTGCTCCACGGCACGTGGTATCCTCCCGGACCGGGGCACGAACCAGTGTCCCCTGCGTTGGCAGGCGGACTCTCAACCACTGCGCCACCAGGGAAGCCCTTGTGTCTGCTTTTGATTGAGAACTGGATGTCGTGTATGAAAAAACAGGGATGATGAAAGGCTAGAATGATGTCATCAACTTGCGCCCACTACTGCCCCAGGCTCCACCTCCCTGCCCCTCTGCCCTCTGCCCGGCACAGCCAGCAGACCTGAGGTCAGCCCTCTTCTCTGTAGGTGGACGATGAGCTGGAAATCAAGGCTTACTATGCGGGCCACGTGCTGGGGGCGGCCATGTTCCAGATTAAAGTGGGCTCAGAGTCTGTGGTCTACACGGTCAGTGGAAGCACTTGGGGCACAGGAAGGGCTGGCTGGCCGGGCAGAGGAAGGAGGCACCCTCCTCATTGCCACATTCTTTGCTAGGGGGATTATAACATGACCCCAGACCGGCATTTGGGGTAAGTAGGCCAGTACGTTCGTTTCATCCTGTTGGGCGGGTCCCCCTGGGGGACAGGGTCCCTGAGGGGTGTGCTGCGTTCCCGAGCAGTCTGCATGTCATTGTCCCTGGATGTTCTGTCCCCTCAAGTGCTGCCTGTGCAGAGGAGGCAGGCTGCCTGCTAGAGGGTCCAGGAGGGCCATGGCTGTGTACAGCCTTGCCACTGTGTGGCCTGTCCACCTCTGGCCACACCCACCTGTGTTCTAGAGCTGCTTGGATTGACAAATGCCGGCCCAACCTCCTGATCACAGAATCCACGTACGCCACCACCATCCGAGACTCGAAGCGCTGCCGGGAGCGAGACTTCCTAAAGAAGGTCCATGAGACCGTGGAGCGCGGCGGGAAGGTAGCTGGTGGGCAGCGGGTGCCCCAGGTGGGGCTGGCTGTGTACACGGGTCTTTCGGCTGACCTGGCATGCGGTCAGGGACAGGGGTGCTGTGTTCTGGGCACAGAGAGAGGAAGGTTTGCTCAGCACTGGGAAGACAGATTCCCCCGAAGACCCTTTAGTGGGGCTCACCTACTCCTCGTGACTCAGATCCCAATGCAGGGCTGGCCGGAGTGTCCACCATGGTCACTTTGGGACAGGCTGTGCTGGGACAGAATGGGGGGGGGCTGCCGGCAGTCTGCATGGGGCCTCCGGCCATCAGAGCTGCTGGCAGGGCTGGTCTCCTGAGAAGGTGGCCACAGGAGCAACTGTTGGCCTCTGCACAGCTGTGGGCTCGGTGGCCAGGCGGCGCGGCCAGGGGTTCCTCCCGAGCTGGCCTCCCACCCCCACCCCCACCCCACCTGCAGGTGCTGATCCCCGTGTTTGCGCTGGGCCGTGCTCAGGAGCTCTGCATCCTGCTCGAGACCTTCTGGTAGGTGTGGCCACGACGGTTTCTGGAGGCCCGGCCCTGCTGGCCGTGGGGTGAGAGAGGGCGGGGAGCGCCCTTCCTGGCACTGGACCCAACCCAGGCTGAGGGCACATGGGGGCTGCAGGCCAGCCCTGCCCCTGCAGCCTCCCCACCAGCCCCGTCCTCCACAGGGAGCGCATGGACCTGAAGGCCCCCATCTACTTCTCCACGGGCCTGACGGAGAAAGCCAACCACTACTACAAGCTCTTCATCCCCTGGACCAACCAGAAGATCCGGAAGACCTTTGTGCAGAGGAACATGTTTGAGTTCAAGCACGTCAAGGCCTTCGATCGGGCGTTTGCCGACAGCCCGGGTCCCATGGTGCGGCCCATTGCCGGCTGGGGTGGGGTTCTGCCGGGCCGGGGCCCTGCCGGCAAGTCGCGCAGGCGAGCGGGGCGCCTCTGTGCCGGAAGACCAGCGGTCAGAAGGCTGAGGGCAGGGGGGCATCTGATGCCCTGACTGTCCCACACCTGCCCCGAAGGTCGTGTTTGCCACACCAGGGATGCTGCATGCCGGCCAGTCCCTACAGATCTTCAGGAAGTGGGCAGGGAACGAGAAGAACATGGTGAGGGGTCTGGGCCCCAGGGCCGGTTCCCTGGAGGGCTGGCGAGGTTGAGGGGCAGGGGCTCCCCCTGGCTGGGGGGACACTGTTGCTGTCAGGAGGAGGCGGCAGCTTGGTACCCTGGGCATCGGTGTCTGACCCAGGCTCAGACTCTTGCTGTGTCTTGGCCTGTCTGCACCAGGCAAGAAAGCCCCCGGCTTCCCAAGTAGCCATCATGGGGGTCAGGCCTGGGCGGGCTTGTGCTGAGACCCCTGAGCCCGCCTGGGTCTGCAGTGGGCCCTGGAAGGGGGAGGGGCCTCCACCAAGGGTTTGGGTTCAGGTGGGCAGAGGGGCGGGTGGGAGAACATCCCGGGAGGAAGCCCTGAGGTAGGAGGCAGGAGGTGCAGGGGAGCTGCTCGTCCATCCCTCCCTCCTGCAGGTCATCATGCCCGGCTACTGCGTGCAGGGCACCGTGGGCCACAAGATCCTCAGCGGGCAGCGCAAGCTGGAGATGGAGGGGCGGCAGGTGGTGAGTCCTCACCCTCTCTCACCAGCTCTGTGGACCCTCTTGTGGCGGTGGGGGGGGGGGCGGCCCTGGGAGCCACCACCTGTGCTGATGGCTTGCCTGCCGTGATGCCGCAGCTGGAGGTCAAGATGCAGGTGGAGTACATGTCCTTCAGCGCCCACGCGGATGCCAAGGGCATCATGCAGCTGGTGGGTCAGGCGGAGCCGGAGAACGTGCTCTTGGTGCATGGCGAGGCCAAGAAGATGGAGTTTCTGAAGCAGAAGATCGAGCAGGAATTCCGTAGGCAGCCCAGGCCAGGGCGGGCTGGGTGACACGGAGGGTATGCGGGCTGGGTCGGTGCAGGCAGGGCCCGCCAGTCTGGACTAAGGTTCTCCCCACACCCCGGCCCAGGGGTCAGCTGCTACATGCCGGCCAACGGCGAGACGGTGACGCTGCCCACGAGCCCCAGCATCCCCGTGGGCATCTCACTGGGGCTGCTGAAGCGGGAGCTGGCACAGGGTGAGCGGCAGGGCCCATTGAGTGGGGGCGGGGCAGCTGCTGGGCAGGTGGCCCCACTGACAGCTCTGACCGCTGCCCCTGCCCCACAGGGCTGCTCCCTGACTCCAAGAAGCCCCGGCTCTTGCATGGCACCCTGATCATGAAGGACAGTGTGAGTGCCAGCCGTCACTGGGGGCGGTGGGGTCCGCCCTCGCCGTCCCTGACCTGCCCTTGCCCCACAGAACTTCCGGCTCGTGTCCTCAGAGCAGGCCCTCAAGGAGCTGGGCCTGGCCGAGCACCAGCTGCGCTTTACCTGCCGTGTGCACCTGCACGACACGCGCAAAGAGCAGGAGACAGCCGTGCGCGTGTACAGCCACCTGAAGAGGTAGACGCTGCGGCCGCGCCTTCTGGACCTGGGGGGCGGGGCGCCAGCGGGGGCGCCAGGCAGGGGCTCACTGTGCCTCCCCGCAGCGTCCTCAAGGACCACTGCGTGCAACACCTTCCTGACGGCTCCGTGACCGTGGAGTCCATCCTCATTCAGGCCGCTGCCCACTCAGAGGACCCAGGCACCAAGGTGCTGCTGGTCTCCTGGACCTACCAGGTAAGGTGCGGGACTGGTGGGGTCACCCAGTCGCCCTGGGCTGCCTCACCGGGACCAATGGCCCCTCTTGCCTGTGGCTGCAGGACGAGGAGCTGGGAAGCTACCTCACGTCTCTGCTCAAGAAGGGCCTGCCCCAGGCCAGCTGAGGCCCCGCCGCCAGGACTGTGTGCACCCTGGGTCTTCCCTGTGTCCTCGGATGTGGAGCCCACAGCTGGCTACGACCCTCATCTGTGCAGAGACCACAGTGCCACCACGCCCCTGCCCGAGTGGCTGCTTTTGGCCGAAGAAAGAAACGGACCTGGGGGGCTTTTCACCTTTTATTTCTGCTCCTGGGCTCCCAGGAGATGGGCGGGGGGCTCCCGGGGTGTTGATTTCCAGTAAAAACAACCACAGGCTGTTTGGGTGTCTCGTTTTCCGGTGCTTGCGCCTGTCTGCTACACCCCACTTCCGGCAGCCCACCCGGGGCAGGCGGGGACTTGTGGCAGGTCCAGGCTGACAGGCGTGGGGCCTGCCGTGGTCCCTGTGTGATGCACCGTGGTGTACAGAGCTGGGCAGCGTCCAGCAGCTGGGCCTAGTGTGCTACGGCTGCCCTGACCTTGCTGCGTGTCGGGTCACGTGTGACCTCTGTGCTGTGGACTCTGAGGGCACATAGAGGCAGGACCTGTGAACAGACCCCAGGTCATCCTGGGGGCGTGACAGTCTCTGTAGGGGCCAGGCCAGAGCCTTCAGCAGGACTGCAGAGCCCCCTGCCTTCGCCCCAGAGTTCAAGCTCCTCTCTACCCTCTGCTGCCTTCTAGAATGCTCTCTCAGTCTCCCTCCCCACAGGGCCAGGCTGGGGCTTGGGCTGCTGGGCTCTGGCTTTCCTCTTGGCCACAGGCTGGAGTCCCAGCTGCTGGGACAGCATTGCCACTGAGAGCCCCTCCCACGGCAAGGACTCAGCCTTGGGAGGGGTCCGTCAGTCAACGGGGTACAAGCAGGGACCGCTCCATGCCGCTTCTTACCGAAGCCCTCGTAGAGCACCGCCTTCAGGAACAAGCCGTGGGCGGGAGCCACACGGCTCTGGTGCCTGCCCAGGGGGTCCTGGCTCTCCAGAATCATCTTCACCTGAGCAGGCATCAAAGCCCCCAGCCCCACGGCCACCAGCACAGATGTCATTCTCCGCACCTGTGACCCAAGGTGAAGAGTGCTGCAGCCGCCCGAGCCCCAGGCTCCACCCCCGGCAGGGCCCCAGGACACAGCCCACCTGTCTGTATAGGAAGGACTGGCTCTCAAACTCCAGGCTCCAGAACCGCAACCGTCTGGGGACACAGGTGCCCATGAGGTCTGGGCCTCAGGGCAGCCTCGACCCTCCAGTGTGGCCTCCCCGCGTCCCACCCCAGGGGCCCCCACCTACTCCCCCCCAACCCCTTGTAAATGAAACTGGCGGAAGGGAGACTAAAGCCAGAGGACTGCTGCTTGTGAGCGGGGACAGCAGCGCCTCCGGGGTCTTGGCTGCAGGAGGAGGCCTTGGGCTTGGGGGCTGCGAAGGAGGTGGAGCGGCCAGCTTCTCTCCCAGGGACTCAAGCCCTGGGGCTTGGGCTCTCCAGCAGGAGTTGGAGGCTTGGAAGCTGGCTGTGCAAAGTCCCTCCTCCCTTCAGTGCTGGGCCCAAGTGGGAAGGCTCTGGAAGTCAGTAGCTGCGGTCTGGCCAGAGGCCCCTGGGCCAGTGCTGGGGGCAGTGGAACCAACCCCCTGCCAGCCTGGGCCCGAACGAACCACTGGCTTGGTGCTTCTCCCCCAGTGGAGTCTTTTCACCGACCGCCGGGATCCATCCACGAGGCAGTGAGCTCTGGCAGGTTAGGCAGCCTTCTCTGCCCTCTGCCCCCCAGCCTGGCAGGACCCTAGCCCAGGGGAGGGCACAGCTGCAGGCTCACGGGTGTTGGGGCCACACCACTTGGCTGACTGGCACCTCCTCCCCCAAGGCTGGACGGGTGCCCAGGGAGCCCCCAGTGCAGCACCAGGGAAGGTGCTGGAGCTAAATCCAGCCTTTGCAGCCTCCAGACCAGAGTGTAGGCTGCCCTTCTCACCTGCTCTCCTCGGGGAGGACAAAGGGGCTGCTGGCAGGGTCGGGGGACACGGAGGCTCGGCGCAGGGTGCGCACCGGGCTGGTGGCCGGGCTGCCAGCCGACTGGAAGGCCCTGAAATCATGTGTCCCCAGGAGGTGCTGGGCGGCCTCCCGCATGGCAGCGACGTCCAAGCAGCTGCAGGGAGCCAGGTGAGTGGTCAGGAGCGAATGGCCGGCCAGGCGAGCCTGGCAAACCCCTCAGGGTCACTTTCACACCCACTCACTCAGCCCGAAGCGCCCAGCACCGGTTTCGTTCAAACACGGGCAGCTGGTCAGGCCTGTGGCAGCCAGTAGCCAGACGGTACAGGTAGGTCCTGGACGTGGCTGCGTGGCGGGCATGGAAGTGGCTGGGCACACGGAAGGCCTGCAGTACCCTGTGGGAACGAGGCCAGGAATGACCCCCTGCCCTGTCCATGTGACACCCTGGCATCTCTGCCATCACCCCCAAGGAGTCCTGTCCAGATACAGAGTCCTTCTTCACCTCCCGCCTCCACCATAATGGACGAGTTCCGGGAGAGCAGAGAGGTGCTCACCGGATGGCCGGGTGCCTCAGGTGGGTGTTGAGGGCTTGCGTCAGGACTTCAGGGGAGAAGGGGGGCCGGCCTGAGCGGCGCTGGACGTCCAGGTGCGCCGCGTTGCTCAGGGCATGGACCCCAGCATCCGTGCGGCTGGAGATAGTGAACTTCACCGGCACCACCGAGTTCAGCCGCTCTGCGGCCTCCTGAGGGGGGCGGGGAGCGCACAGCGGCCGCGGGCGGGGCTCCCATCTGCCCCACCCCCGGGTCGCCCTCCTCCCTCACCCCTCCCTGGCGCGGGCCGGCGGAGCTCACCTCCAGGTAGTTCTGGACTCCGATGGCGTGCTGGGCGCCCCTGACTGCCGCGACCCCGCTGTGGGCAGGGCGGGCGGAGGTTAGCGCGCGAGGCCGCCCCGCCCCGGACCCCGCCCGTCCCATCTTATGCGGCCAAAGGCGGCCGTTCCATGCCCGGGAGGCCGGGGCCCGAGGCCGGAGGTGTGGGCCCTAAACTTAGCTCCCTCCAACCCCTCGGGCGCCGGCCGTCGGCTGCTCTCCGGCTCGAGCTCGGGTGCTTCCCGCGGGGCCGAGCTACATGAGGGGGTTGCGGGCACGGGTGGGAGGCCTAGATGACGTACTTAAAGTCCGTGCCCAAGTACTGGAAGTACACGAGGTAGCGCGCCCGCACTGAGCCCGCGCCCATGGCCAGGCCGGACCCGGCATTGGGGCAGGCGGAGGGCCAGGCGGAACCGGACCCCGCGGAGCGGCAGGCGGACTGGGACGGCACGTGGGGCTGCGCCCGCCCGCGCCCGCGAACCCAGCCTGGTCACGCCCCCGGGCCAATCCCGCGCCTGCGCCTGGGCTTTCGCCCCGCCCAGGCAGCCTCGGTTGGCCGCCCAGGGCGGGGGCGGAGGCGGGGCAGACTTAGGGAGCGGGTGCAAAGTGCCGACCCAGGCGAGACAGCCCCACGCAGACTCTCACGTTCCGCCGGCCACACACTGGCCCGCAACCCCATCCTCCCGCCGCAGTCCGGCCGAGCGCTTGTTGCCAATTCCCCGGGTTGCCTAACGGCCGGATCGCTGGAACGCGCGGGGCCTGACGGCTCCCGCGGCTGTTTCTGGGCCCACCCACACTTCCGACCGCCTGCCCGGACGAAGGGGGCGGGACGTCGGGGCGTTTGGCGACGCTCCCCGGCGGTGACAGCGGGCGGCGAGCGCGGGCGGCGCACTTTGGCGACGCTCCCCGGCGGTGACAGCGGGCGGCGCGCGCGGGCGGCGGACTTTGGCGACGCTCCCCAGCGGTGACAGGCGGGGCGGGGCGGTGGCGCGGCGGCCTCGTTCCGGGGCGGGCGGGCGCCGAGCGGCGCGGCGCGGCGCGGCGCGGCGCGGCGCAGGCGGGCGGGCCGGCAGGGGATGCCGCTCGGGGCGCCGCGGTCCTCGTGCCAGTGAGCGCCTCGCGCCGCCGCAGCCATGACGGTGGAGTTCGAGGAGTGCATCAAGGACTCGCCGCGCTTCAGGTGCGCCCCCGGGGCGCGGCGCGGCCCTTTGTGATCCGCGGGGTCGCCGCCCCTCGGGGCACCCGGGGCCGCCGGGGGATGGGCGCGGGCGGGGGCGCCGGTGCCACCTTTGTGCCCGGCGCCGGGGCCAGAGGCGAGAGCAGGAGGACACGTCTTGTACAAAGCCCGCAGCGCCCCGGCCCGAGAGCCCGGAACAAAAGATGCCCCTTGTGCTGGTCGCCGCGCGCGGAGGGTGCGCGCGTGGGGCGGGGCGGCCGCCGGCGCGGCCACCTCTCCGTGGGAGTGTCCGCCCCGCTTTGTGTCTGCACCTTCGTGCTGGCCACCTGCACAGGGCTGAGACCTAGCCGGGCGCTGCAGCCCGGCTGTGGCCAGGGTCGTTTGCGTGCGTGGGGCGTCTGCCCATGGAATCTGTCTTGGTCCTCGTGCCCAGAGCAGTCAAGGGGGCAGGCAGCTGGAGCCTCGGTTAGGGCCTCGGGCGGCTGCTTGGCAGGGGTGACCTAGGCACCTGGCAGGGTGGGCGCTACCAGAGCAGACTGGGTTCCAGGGACTGGTGGAGGTCTGCGCTGTGGCCGGCCCTGGGTTTGTGCTTTTAGTCCTTCCTGGGAGTGCAGGCGGGCTTATCCGTGTGAACATGTTCATGGTGCGCGCGCATCTGCTTTAACGGGGCACCTCCCGTGTGTCAGGTGCTCATGCTTGTGCTCGTGCTCGGGTGCACACGTGTGAGTTCTGCCCCTCTGCACCCTCCCTTGAGGTGCCAGACCTTGGACGTGTATGTGTGGGTGAGCTGTGCACCCCTGGACTGGCTGCTTGATGCGTGCGTCCAGACTAGTGCTGGGTGCACGCACACGTGTGCATGTGTCGCCTCTGGGTGTGAATACAGATGCACAGTGGGTGTGTATCATAAAAGCGTGAGTTCAGGCACTAAGCATACGTTAGTTTCTTCCTGTGTGCATCTCAGCACGGGGTGCGTGTCTATACACGGTATCCGCGAGTGCACCCTTTTGCGTGTGCGTTGCGCTGCTGCGTGCATGCATGTTTGATGGCACGTGTGCATATCTGCCACGCCTCTGCACACACGCGCTTGGCCGTGCGTGAGTGTGCGCGCGCGTGCGCTGGGTCTTTGGGGTGTGTTAGCCAGAGGGCCTGTGTGTGGGTGTCTGGAGGGCCTCAGCATCAGTACCCTTACCCCCGACTCCCTAGAGCCAGCCCCTGGCCCAACCGCCACACAAGGGGTCAGCAACAAAGGCCAAGAAAGGCTGGATGAGGGGTAGGGGTCGGACCAGAGAGTGGCCCCAGGCCCCGGGCAGAGTGCTGAGGGCCACCCTCTGTGTTCTCCCATCTTCTGTTCCTGACTGCTTGAGGGAGGGGTGTAAGCGACTCGGCACCGTGATCCTGGGCCCCCAGCACGGCCCAGGCGGCGGGCGGAGGTGTAGCCAGGGCCGCAGCAGGGGGCCTGGTCCTGGCCGAAGCACCGCAGCGTCACCCTGGCCCCCGGCTGCGGAGCCTCGTGCTCCCCCTCCCGTCGCGGAGGGGCCCAGGCCCAGCTTGCCCGGTTGGATCAGGGCCGCTGGCACCCCGTTCACCTCCAGGCCTTCCCTCCCACACCAGCCTGCTCGCCGGTGGCACCCGCGGTGCGGCAGTGGGTGCAGCAGCGCCTGGGCTTTGCCAGGCTTCCTTGGAGAGTGCCCAGCCGAGACCGGGCTGGGGTCCAAGGAGATCCCCCGACCTTGGGCCACAGAAGCTGCACTGGGTGGGTTTTGGTTGGGCTGAGATGTGATGGCTTTTGAGGCGTTTCTGGGGTCCCCTTGTCAGTGCCGCTGAGGATGTAACCTGGACTTCCTGGAGGCCAGCCTGGGGGCAGGGGGTTAGGGCGGGGCCAGGCAGGAGAGTGTGGTCAGCGATGGGAGCCCCAGCCCTGGGAAGGGGGACCCTGCCTACGCGCTCTTGGCCTGGGGAAGCCCCACAGCCCCGGGATGCACGTGGCTGGAGGGGTCCAGACTCTCTCAGACCGGCGGGGTGCCGCTCACCCCTTGTTTTTGGTGCCCCCTCCCCGGGGTGGGGCTTCAGGCGCTGAGTCATGGCTCTGGTGGGGGAGCTGGCCTCACCCTCTTCCCCAGCATCCAAGCTGTTGAGGAAATCCTGGAGGGAGAGCAGGAGAGGAGGCCTTGGTCCATGGGGGTGGGGAGGAGAGACCTGAGGGGCGTGGGGCCCCCGGGACGGACTGTCTGCTGAGCGCCCACCTTGTCCCCATGAGCACACTTGTCAGCCTCTGGTGCATCCCACCCTCACCAGCTCTCTAGGGACAAACCCCCCATCCCAGCCCAAGGGTGACAGCTCTCCACACAGCTGGCCAGGGCAGTTGGGGCGGCTGAGCCTCATCCCCCTCTTCTGGGTGGGTGGTCCTTCCCTGCCCTGGGACCCTCGGAGGGGGAGGGGGAGGGGAGGCTACAGCAGCCGTCAGGGTCCTGCAGTCTCAGGCGGGGGCACCTGCAGGCCGTGGGCCACCACCGGTCCAAGCGGATGTCCCCTCTGACCCCTTCCTTCTCTGGAACTCAGACGCCCCTCAGCCCGTGGGGAAGGGATAGGGGCTGCTCAGAGACGAGGAGGGTGGTGGGACGGTCCAAGGGTCCTGACGGGGCAGCCTGGCACTCACCCCATACCTCCTAATTGAGGGCGTCCCGAGCTGCACCCCGCATGAGGGACTAAGTCCCTCCCCCCAGGCCTGGGAAAGCCTGGAACACGCCCCTCCTCTGCCAGCTGGGGGGCAGCGAGGGGCCAGCGACGGGCCGCTAGACCTGGACCGCCTCCTCTGCCTGGCCCTGCCCTGGCCCTGGCCGGAGCTCCTTCCCTGTTGTCCCTGGTCCCCCGGAGGCCAGATGGGCCCAGCTCGCCAGCTGAGTGGGGCGGGGAGGGCAGGATCCTGGCCCTATTTCCCTATTTCCTGTTCCCGGAGTGTTGGGGGTTGTCACGTGCCTGATCCATCTGCCTCTCGCCTTGCCTTCCGGGATTCTCCGTCCACTGGCTTCTCTGGTGATGTCAGACGTTAACTCTTCCCTCCCCAAGGCAGCCCCATTGGCAGGCCGCGCCCGTGGGAGTGGGCTCCTCCGGGGTCTGGCCCACTGCTCCTGCCAGGCAGACGAGGCCTACCTGGTATTCTGAGCTTGGGGAGCAGGCAGGAGGTAGGGGCACGCCTCTGCAGGCATCTCTCGGGGCGCAGAGCTGCTGAGACAGGTCTGCCCCGGGGCCTGCCAGCCCCAGGCCGGGGTGGGCTGCAGCAGAAGCTGAGGGGTGGGGGGGTTCAGATGGGGTTCGGGGTCAACCCTGAGCCCTGGAGAGGTGCAGGGGCTGGGCCGGGGGGGGTGACCAGCGAGGCCCTGCATGTGCACCTCCACGGGACCCCGGCCGCTCCCTCTGTGCTAGGGACCTGTCTGACCACCCCTTCCCCCCCACCCCCGCCCGTCCACAGACCCCAGATGGGGGCGTCACAGCCAACTGGGCCTCTATGTGCCTGGGGTGGCAGTGGGCCCTGCTGGCTCTGCGGCTCTGGAGTCACGGTCCCAGTCCTGCCCCCTCTCCCCCTCCCTCTTCCATCCCCCCTCACCGCCATCCTCCACCTCCTGGTCTGTCTGAGGGGCGTGTGGAGGCAGGTGGGCCTGCAGGAGCCAGTGGCCGTCGGCAGAGTAGCCCCTTCCCACTGCTGACCCCTTTGGGGAGGTGCCTGGGAGACGAGGCCGAGCTGAGTCAGTGGGGGAGGCTCGCTGCAGGTGGGTCTCCAGCCACCCTGTCCCTGTCGCAGGGCAACTATCGACGAGGTGGAAACGGACGTGGTTGAGATCGAGGCCAAACTGGACAAGGTGAGGGGGGCCTGGGGGCACACGGAGGGCCCGCGACTACTCTCCCTGTCCCCCACGCGGCCCTGGCCCAGCTCACCCATGGCCACCAGTGTGAGCGCGAGTATGCGTGTGCACAGCACGTGGGCCTGTCCATCACCGGCCTGTCACACCCATACCGGGGTGTACATCCCACACACACCTGTGTCTGCCGGGTCTCCTCCCGCCAAGCCAAGCAGGGTGGGGGACCTTGGCGGGGGGCGGGGGCAGCTGCCGGGGGCTGTGCCTCCGAGTGCCTGGGTTAGGGGCCAAGGGCACAGGCTTCAAAGCCAGAGGGAGGAAGGAGGGGTGGCACCCCTGAGCCCCTCGCTGGCTGGGTTCTGCTGACCCTTGTCCAGGACCACACGCCCCCCCGGCCCTGGGTTCCCTGCTCCTGGCTTCCCTCCCACCTCCCACCCTGGAGCCGAGGCCTGGGGCACGTCAAGCTGTCCCCCAGTGCCAGGTGGGCTCAGGAGGGTAGGCGGGCAGCCGGGCAGTGGCCTTCCCTTCCCGCCCGGGGCTGCTCGGGGGCAGCTGTGTCCTGGGCACTGACGGACCCGACCCTGAGCTGAATTCCGCCTGCCCTGTCTGGGTCCCTGCCCGTGTGTCCTGGCCTCTTGGTGGCGTGAGGGTTGCCCCATCCGTCGTCCTGTCCGCAGCTGGTGAAGCTGTGCAGCGGCGTGATCGAGGCTGGCAAGGCCTACGTCACCACCAACAGGCTCTTCGTGAGTGGCGTCCGCGACCTGTCCCAGCAGTGCCAGGGCGACACCGTCATCTCGGTGAGGGGGCAGCTGACCTCTGACCTCTAGTCAGGGGCGGGCGAGGGCAGACAGCCCCTCAGGGTGCCCTGGCCCTGGGAGCAGGTGGGCGTCTGCGCTGGGCTGCGGCCTGTGGGCGGGAGGTGCGGGACACTGGGGCACAGCCATCCCATCTGAGCAAGGGTCTTCCCCCACCCACCCACCCTGCCCCCAGGAATGTCTGCAGAGGTTCGGAGACAGCCTGCAGGAGATGGTCACCTACCACATGGTGAGCCCTGGCCGGGTGGGGGCGATGGGGGGGCGGAGGGGAGGATAGGGCAGGGCCCACCCACCCGGCGGCTTCCTGATCTGTCGTCTCATCCACCCCCATCCCAGGCAGCCCCTGCCCCCACCCCTGCGGGCTCCCTGCAGGCCCCGCCCAGCCTGGAAGGCTCTGGGCTGGCTCCGCGTGCTTGAGCTGAGCTGGCAGGGGCGGGCGGTGGGGGAGGCCACGTTTCTGCTCCTGCAATCTGGCCGGGGGTGGGGGTGGGGGGCGGCACATCGCTGAGACAATGCTGTGTCCCAGGTGAGGGCCAGACAGCCAGCCGGGGGGCACCTCGACCCTGCCCGGGGCTGAGGGCAGCGGGGGCTTGGGGTGGGCAAGGCCTTAGAGGGTCATCCAGGGCCACCCGGCAGGGGTCATGGGCCAGGCAACGAAAGCATCTCCCAGGCTGACCCCACAGCTACCGGATGACTCCCAACCCCGCTGCTACCCAGACTGGTCTGCGTGACCTCGAGCCCCTCGGCCCCCACTGTGGACACACAGAACAGACCGAGGCACACGTGGGTGGTCAGACCGTGGCCTGGAAACCAGAGCCCCAGACTAAACAAGGGGCCCATCCCCTGTAGAGGAAGTTCAGAAATAAACCAGCGCCGGATGGCTTGCCGTCCTGCCCCGTGTGTCTGTCTGTCTGTTCCTGGTTAGGCCCCAGCTCTCTCTGGGGTCTGATTTTGGGTCCGGCCAATGCTGCAGGGAGGCCCCACCCTACCCCCGGGCCAGATTACTCGGGAGCTCCGGCTGCATCTCCATCCCTCTTACTGCAGGGCTGGGCATCCCCCAGGTGGCCTCCCAATGCCGGGCAGCGATGGGTGTCGCTCGGGATTCTGTGTGCGCCTGCCCTGTCCGGGCTGATGTGGGGTGGACCATAAGGGGGGTCCATCTGGGACAGCGTTGGCTTCTAGTCTGGCTGAGAGCCAGGTGGGGGGGACGGGCAGGTGGTCACAGCTGTCGCCTCTGGCCGCCGACCCAGGCCTGGGGGCCCGTGACCCTGCGAGTCCGGCTCTGTGAGGGTGGGGCTGGACGGGCCTTTCCCTGGTTCTCACCTGAGGGGCCTGGGGCCTGGCCTCTGGGGTCATGTGGGGACAGACGCCTGACACCCGTACCCTCCTTTGCCCCCAGATCCTGTTTGACCAGGCCCAGAGGTCTGTGCGGCAGCAGCTCCACAACTTCGTCAAAGAGTGAGTGGCCCCGAGGGAGGCCTGGCCTCTCCCGGCCCCGGGAGGTGTCAGGGTGACACCCACGCTGGAAGGGGGAGCAGGCGCAGCTACGCTTGATCTGGGAGGGTCCAGGGGCCTTGGCAGGGGTCTCAGCTCAGTGCTGTGTGTACAGCTGGGGAACCCCCAGAGTGGAGAGTCTGGAGCGGGGTGAGGCTGGGGGTCCCCCCAGGCTGGACCAATCCCGGGAGTGAGGGGGAGGGGCCTGAGAAGGAAGAGGCAGCCAGCGGTGGCTAGGGGGTGGGGCAGCGGGGCTGGAGGCTCGGGGCACAGAGGGGCTGGGAGCAGGGACAGCGTTCCCTAGAGGTGGGAGACCCCACGTGCACCCCTCCTCGGACCCCCTGACCTGACGCCCACCGGCCTCCAGAGACGTGCGCAAGTTCAAGGAGACTAAGAAGCAGTTCGACAGGGTCCGGGAGGACATGGAGCTGTCCCTGGCGAGGAACGCGCAGGCCCCGAGGCACCGGCCGCATGAGGCGGAGGAGGCCGCGGGTGCCCTGGTCCTCGCCCGGAAGTGCTTCCGCCACCTGGCGCTGGACTACGTGCTCCAGGTCAGCCCCTGGGCGTTCCCGTGTCCCTGCAGACAGGGAGCTGCTGTCTGGAGGGGCCCCTCTGGCTTGAGAAAACTTGAGATGCTTGGGAACGGACATGGGGGGCGGATGCCCACGCAAAGGCCCGAGGTGGGGTTGGGCTAGGGACAAGCCAGGGCTGTGGGCTGCAGGGGGTGGAGGCCTCGAAGGCCTTGCTGAGGCAGGGCTTGGAGGGACTTGGAGCAAGGGAGAGAATTTGTGGCTTTTGCCTATGGGAGGGACCCAGTGTCCTGAACTGCGACCACAAGAGGATGGATGGGCACCAGTTCAGGGAGCTGAAGATGAGCTGGAGGTCTTGGGGGACCACAGCACCCTGAGTGGGCAGTGTGGCAAGGTCCAGGTCGTGGTCCGACCTTGGCCCTGACACCCCTTCACCTGTTCACTCCTCCCCTGGCAGATCAACGTTCTCCAGGCCAAGAAGAAGTTTGAGATTTTGGATTCTGTGAGTGCTGGATGAGGGAGAGGGGTTGCCCTCAAGAATAGGCACGTGCCGCAGGCGTGCTGGGTGTGGGTGCAAAAGCTGGGGCCCCGGCCACTGCCCCTGGGGGGCGGGGCCTCACCTGCGTGCCCCACCCCACCCCCCAGATGCTGTCCTTCATGCACGCCCAGTACAGCTTCTTCCAGCAGGGCTACAGCCTGCTGCACCAGCTGGACCCCTACATGAAGAAGCTGGCGGCTGAGGTGAGCCTGCGGGGAGGGGGCCCTGGGGCCAGCTTGTCGGGGGAGGGGGTCCACATCCCTCTCTGTGCCCTTCCCCACAGCTGGACCAGCTGGTGATCGACTCGGCAGTGGAGAAGCGGGAGATGGAGCGCAAGCACGCCGCCATCCAGCAGCGGGTGAGGCCCTGCAGCCCTGGCCGCCCCCCCGAGGGGCTCCGGGTCCACTGCCCCTCACCCCGCTCCACGCGAGGACCTGGGGGGCCCAGCGCACAGACACGTGCCCCGTCCCTCCCCAGGCTGACTCTGATCTTTGAACTGCAGTCAGAGGCGGGGGTCCCCACCCTCAGGGTCTCAGCACAGTGGGACGGTCACTTAGATGCCAGCGCCAGCCCCCTCAGCCCACAGACGCTGGGGCTGCAGCTGGGATGGGGATCCTACTGCGGCCACAGCTGGCCGGGCACGGCCGGGGGCAGAGACGGGCTGCGGGGCGGGAGCTGACAGTCCCCAGCCGGCAGGGAGGGGGCAGGGCTTCACTCACTGGCTCTCTCCCTCCTCCCACCTCTCCTGCTCTCGCCCTCAGACGCTGCTGCAGGTGAGTGGGCGCCCACCCCGGGGGGAGGGGGCCCCCGGTGGGCAGGGCCTCTGCCCTTCCCGCCCCGCGGCGTTTCAGCACCAAGGACACCTCCACGGCCCCGGCGCAGCTCCCGACGCGCGGCCCGCTCCAGCGGAGGTGGCTGAGCTGGGACCGCGTCCCCTTCGTCCCCTTCGTCCCCTTCGGGAGCAGCTGCAGCTGTCCCCTCCCGCCCCCACTCAGCCAGGGGAGCAGGTGGCTGGGCCTCCTCTCCCACTGCCGGACGCCCAGGACAACGCTCAGTGTCTCCCCAGCCCGCGTGAATGGAGCTCTGTCAGGCTGGTCGGGGAGCCCAGCTGGCGACATGAATGGGGGACAGCTTCCTTCCTGATCCCAGAGCCTGCTGCTCTGCCAGGCTGGGGGGTGGGGGCTGGAGCTCTCCGGGCCCCCAGCTGTGACGGGAGGCATCTGCCCCCACGGGGTTTTGGGTCAGGAAGCGGCTGTGAAGACGCCCCCCCCACCTCGCCTCTGGGGCAGCCCGAGAGGGCGGCAGTGTCCCCGCAGCCGCGGGTGGGTGCTCACTGGGGGCTGGGCTCCGACCACCCCCAGGACTTCTCCTACGATGAGCCCAAGGTGGAGTTTGACGTGGACGCTCCCAGTGGCGTGGTGATGGAGGGCTACCTCTTCAAGAGGGCCAGCAACGCCTTCAAGACATGGAACCGGTAAGGGAGGGCCCTTCCTCAGGGGGTGAGGGGCAGGCATGGGGGCCGGCCCGGCCTGACCCCTCCTGGCCCATCCCCCTGCCCAGGCGCTGGTTCTCCATCCAGAACAGCCAGCTGGTCTACCAGAAGAAGCTCAAGGTGCGCTGGGCCCAGGCAGCAACGACCGGGGCCTCCCCACCAGGCCTTGGGGTGGGCGATCGGTGGGGGCGTCACAGGGCTGAGGGTGCTGACAGGCACCAAAGCCCGAGTGGCCAGGGACAGAGGCCACTCAAGTCTCAGGCGGTCGGCGTCTCTTGCGCAGAGCAGTGGATGGGCGGTCGGTGCGGGGCAGGGCTGGGCACTGAGTGCGAGGGCCACGGCGGTGCCGCCCGCAGGACGTGCTGACCGTGGTGGTGGACGACCTCCGGCTCTGCTCCGTGAAGCCCTGTGAGGACGTCGAGCGCAGGTTCTGCTTTGAGGTCGTGTCGCCCACCAAGTGAGGAGGCCCGGCCCAGGGCGGGCGCGGAGGGAGCCCCTGCCCGCGCGGCCTGACGGCCCTTCCCCGCAGGAGCTGCATGCTGCAGGCCGACTCGGAGAAGCTGCGGCAGGCGTGGGTTCAGGCTGTGCAAGCCAGCATCGCGTCCGCCTACCGGGAGAGCCCCGACAGCTGCTACCGCGAGGTGGGCCCTCCAGCGCCCTGCACACGCGCGCACAGCTCCCGCAGGCTGCACGCGAGCAGGCGTGTGCATCGTGTGTACGCGCACGTGAGCGTGTGTGCACACATGCGGGCGCGGGCTCGGGCCTCAGGGGCCTTGGCCTGTGCCAGCACCTGCGTCTGGGGAGGAGGAGGGGCCCCGCTGGGGAGACTGGGGCTGGAGCTCCCATGGGGCTGAGCGACCCCTTCACCCTGTCTCCAGAGGCTGGACCGCACGGCGTCCCCGTCCACAAGCAGCATCGACTCTGCCACGGACTCTCGGGAACGCAGCGCCAAGGGCGAGAGCGTGCTGCAGCGCATGCAGCACGTGGCGGGGAACAGCCAGTGCGGCGACTGCGGGCGGCCGGACCCGCGCTGGGCCAGCATCAACCTGGGCGTGCTGCTCTGCATCGAGTGCTCGGGCATCCACAGGTGGGACCACGGGGTGGCCAGGCGGGGCGCGGGGGCCAAGGCGTGCCCTGACTCCCCCTCCCCCCGCCTCGCCATCCAGGAGCCTGGGTGTCCACTGTTCCAAGGTGCGGTCCCTGACCCTGGACTCGTGGGAACCGGAGCTGCTGAAGGTGTGGGGGGCCGTCACAGGCCTCTGGATGGCTGGGGGCAGCGGGTCGGGGGCGGGAGCCAGGGCTGCAAGCTTGGGGGGCGTTCAGTGAGCTGGGCTGATGCCCACACCACCCTCTCCTGCCAGCTGATGTGTGAGCTGGGAAACAGCACTGTGAACCAGATCTACGAGGCCCAGTGCGCAGGGCCAGGCAGCAGGAAGCCCACGGCCAGCAGCCCCAGGTGAGGTGGGGGGCAGCCTGGGCAGGGCCAGGGGACCCCCGGCCCGCGAGTGCAGCCTCACGTCCAGTCCTGGTCCAGGCAGGACAAGGAGGCTTGGATCAAGGACAAATACGTGGAAAAGAAGTTCGTGCGGAAGCCGCCCTCGGCACCGGCCCGGGAGGCCCCACGGCGCTGGCGGGCGCAGAAGTGCCCACGCCACCACAGCTCCCCCCGTGCCCGCACCACCCGCCGCAGCAAGATCCGGATGGAGCCCGTCCCGCCCTCTGTGGCTGCTCTGTGCTCAGGTGGGAGGGTCTGGCAGGTGCGCCCCAGCTCACAGGCCTGGGCAGGGCGTGAGCCTCCAGACTCTGGATCCCAGGGAGGCTGGGGTGTGGGGGGATGGTAGGAGGGGGGGCAGGGCTCACGGGCACCCCAAGCTCTGCCCACCTCCCACCGCAGCCTGGTTCCCGCCCTGCAGGCTCCACAGAGCCCAGGTTCCGCAGGGACTCCCTCTTCTGCCCGGATGAGCTAGACTCCCTCTTCTCCTACTTCGACGCGGGGGCTGCTGCAGCCGGTCCACGCAGTAAGTCCCCTGCTGCCCACACCCCCCACCCACACCCCCGCTCAGCAGGGGTAGCAGGGCAGGAGCCAGGCACGCTCGCCTGGAGGGTGGATGAGTGCGGGACAGCCTCGGCCACTCGCTCAGGGACCGGAGGGACGGGCTTTCCTTGCAGGAGGGGCTGGTCTGGGGATGGGGAGAGTTTGGAGGTCAAGCAGGGCTGAGGCTGGGACAGTATCTTGAGGGGCCGGGGGTAATTTGGCCACTGGCTTGGAGGCTGGGGCCATGACCCTCAGGAGTGACGTGGGCACACAGGAATGTGCGTGTAAGGGCGTGACTGTGCACACAGGTGCACGCCTGTGGGTGCACGTGCATACGTGTGTACCTGCGTGGGCGCGTGCCCATGCACGTGTGCACGTGGCTGCTGGGGGCGGGACCAGATCCTGAGAGAGTTGTGTGCATCTTCCCCAACCCCTGCTGGAGTTGGGGGTGCAAACGCTACAAGTCAGGGCTCACCCCGTTAACCGTCTGTCAGCACCCACTGGCCTGGGGCGTGTGGGCAGAGGCGTAGGTTGGGGCCAAGAACTGGCCAGGCTGCTGGGGTGACGGAGGTCCCCTCAGGCAGCAGAGGGCACTGTCTCACCATCCCTCAGCCTGGTTTCATCTGTGAGGGCTGCCCTTGGGTGAGCAGGGCCAAGTTCGCTCGCTGTGGCCTGGGGCTGTGTCTGGGGCTTGGCAAAGACCCCACCTCTGGGCGGTGACCGCCCAGCCCGCACTGGCCACAGCTAGGGCTGACCTGAGAGGGCGGACTTCCACCTGTGGCTGTGCTCCTGGGGGACGGGCGATCTGGCTCTCTCAAGCTGTTACTTGATTCTCTCCCCTTTCCTCCCATCCTGGGCAGGGCTCCCCTCTCCCTCACCCCGCAGCATCCCCCGGAGGGGGGGTAGGGTGCCAGCCTTCCCGCAGGGCTGTGGGAGCAGGCAGAAGCGCTCAGGACCTCCTCTGCTTGCGGACCCTGCAGGTCTGAGCAGCGACAGCGGCTTAGGGGGCAGCTCCGACGGCAGCTCGGATGTCCTGGCCTTCGGCGTGGGCTCCGTGGTGGACCGCGTCACTGAGGAGGGTGGGTGTGCAGCTCCCCAGTCCCGTGCCACCTGTCACCCACCGCGGGCCAGGTCAACGGCCCTGACCGCCCCCTCCTCGCAGAGGGTGCCGAGTCGGAGGAGTCCAGCGGCGAGGCAGATGGAGAGGCGGAGGCCTGGGGCCTGGCGGACGTGCGCGAGCTGCACCCCGGGCTACTGGCGCATCGAGCGGCGCGCACTAGAGACCTCCCTGCACTGGCCGCGGCTCTGGCGCAAGGAGCCGAGGTCAACTGGGCTGACGCGGAGGACGAGGGCAAGACGCCGCTGGTGCAGGCCGTGCTGGGGGTAAGTGGGCGCGGGTTTGCACCCTTCCACGGCGCGCACGCGGGGCCCTTGCCCTCTGCTGAGGACCGGGCTTGGTCCTGCTGGGGCGCCCAGGGAGGCGTAGTGGGGGGGTTGGGGGGTAGGGGGTGGGGGGACAGGGGCCCTGCAAGGGACCATTTCTGTTGCTCCGCTTGGTTTGAACCCACCCCCCACCCACCCCCCAGGGTTCCTTGATCATCTGTGAATTCCTCCTGCAAAACGGAGCGGATGTGAACCAAAGAGACAGCCGGGGTCGGGCGCCCCTGCACCATGCCACGCTCCTGGGCCGCACCGGGTAAGTCGTGGGTGGGCCGTGCCCCTGCCCCCTCCTCGCCCACCCTCCCCTTCCCCACCCCCCCTTGCCCCCCGTGGACCCGAGTCGCCTGCCAGGACCTGCCCAGGGCCCGCCCCGACTTGCTCCTCCGCCCTCAGCCAGGTCTGCCTGTTCTTGAAGCGGGGGGCGGACCAGCATGCCTTGGACCACACGCAGCAGGACCCACTGAGCATTGCGGTGCAGGAGGCGAATGCAGACATCGTCACGCTGTGAGCACAGCACGGGGGCGGCGGGGGCCGGGCGGCGGGAAGCGGGCGGCGGGTGGAAGCGCCTCACGTGGCCCTCCCTCCTCCAGTCTCCGTCTGGCGCGCATGGCCGAGGAGATGCGTGAGGCCGAGGCGCCTGCTGGCCAGCCGGGGCCCCTGGCTGGCAGCAGCCCCACCGAGCTCCAGTACCGCAGGTGCATCCAGGAGTTCATCAGCCTCCACCTGGATGAGAGCTAGGGTGGCAGGGCCTTGGCGGGACCCCCACCGGCCCATTTCCTGAGAGCCCCGGAGCTCCTGGAGCCCTGCTGCCTGCTCTGCCCCCCTCGGAGCTGCCCTGACCCCCACGGCCCGGAGCAGGACCCCAGCACTGAGTCTTCTGAAGCTCCATGTCTCCCCTGGGAGGTGCTGCATCACCCCACCCAGGGACCCTGTGTCTTCGGGTGACCCCTCCCTAGGGGGCCTGGGTTGGCTCGTGTCACAAACCACTCTCAAGGCCCCACATCACCTCGTGCCCCTCTCTGCTCCCCCAGGCCCGTGTCACCTCATGCCCCTCTATCCCTGGGGCCCATGCCGCTTGGTGCCCCACTCTGCCCTCAGGGCCTGTGTCACCTTGTGCCCCCACTTTACTGCCCAAGAACACTGACCTGCTAGTAGGGGCCCTCCCACATCCCCAGAATCCCTCCACTAGGCCCTGGGGCTGGTGGCTGGCCACCAGCACGTGGCGAGGGCAGAAGGGGCCGCCCATCCAGGGAATCAACCCGCGTACCTCACTTAGCGACCCCAGCATCCAGGCTGGGCTTCTTGGGTGCTTGGGGGGCTCTGGCCTGGGGCCTTAGCCCTGGCTGGGTGCGGATGTCCCGAGGCCGTGTGGCTGGCCATGCAGGCCCTCGTGCCCCGTAGCCCCACCCATCCCCCACTTTTCCCACAGCGGGTGGCAGGGGTGTGGCTCTTCCCACCCCTGCATCCGACATCCTTTGTCACGGACTGAGGGGTTTTCTACAATGATCTCCTTCTCACTTTGTCTCACATCTTTTCTCTGGACTCAAGGACCACTTTGACCCCCAGCTCTGCCTGCTGCTAGGGGAGGCGCCTGCAGCTCAGCCCTGCCCCCTCGCCAGCCTTCCCCCACCACCACCTCCGGCTAGACCCATGGGGCCTCGGCTCACTCCCCAGGGCCCTCTGATGCCTTCTGCATTCCCCTTCCCAGAGCCCTGGGGCACCGGCTGGGCCTCTCCCCAACTCGGGCCCTCGGCCAGGCCAAGGCCAGTTGGTTGCTCACTATGCAAAGACTGCCCAGGGAGGCCCCATGGGCAGCAAGGTGGGTGCGGACTGGGCTCCCAGCTCCCTCTCCTGCTGGCTGTGACCCCTAGAGAGCAGAATCAATGCCTTCCTCTCTCCCTGCTTGAGCTCTGCCCCCGCCTCCCGCCCCACTGCCTGCATCAGGGCCTTTGCTGCGGCCTCGGCTGGCTGGCGGGACCCGCCTCCGTTCCAGATCACAGTTAATAAACGGCCGCCTGCACCTGCCCCCTCGCCTCGCCCACCTCACTCCGCTCTGTCTTGGCTGGGGACGGGGGCGGGGGGGGGGGCGGTCTCTGCGTCCCCTGCTTTCCCCAAGGGGAGGCCCTGCGTGGGACAGTACCAGTCGTGCCCCCAAAGCATGTAGTAAGGCAGAGCCCAGTGCCCCTGCTGGCGGCCTCGTGGAAGCCCGGGCTGCTTTGATTAAAACCAACTCCTGATACCCCATTCCCTGGCCCTCTGCTCTCCTCTGGGATGGACACCAACTGGCGAGGGTGCTCTGGCCCTGGCCTTGTCCCCTGGGCAAGCTCTGGCCCCACGCCCTCCCGTTCCCCAGCTCCCACCGTTCCCCAGCTCCCACCGTGTCCGTGACTGAGGGTGTGGGGGTGTGGTCTGAGGTCTTCAGCTCGCTGCGGGGGTGGGGGGAGGGGGGGGGCGCACGGCAGGACACACTACAGCCACCAGGTAGAATCATCCATTTTACTGCAAAGCGGGCCCAGGTCACTGAGTGCCCGGGCCTCGTCCTGCCCTTTCTCCCACTGGCCCTGAGCGAGGGGGGCTCTGCCCGATGCCTGCACACACCTGCACGGAGGTGTAGACAGACGTGTTGATGCTCGGAAACGTGGATGTATGACGCTGACACCAGACAAACACACTCCCTTGGGGCGCCCCCCTACCTCATGCACGCGTGCACACTCCTGCATACGGGAGATGCTCCGTCACGCCCTGAACGCGAGGCTCCCGAGTGGTGGGGACGCTCCCCTGCTCCCTGCCCCAGGCCTCCCCGAGACCTGTGAGGTCACTGCCCGGCAGGCAGCTGCGCTAAGAAGGCCCTGTGTGCTAGCGCCTGGCGCCTGCCCGCCCTCGGGCTCTGGTGCCGCTGCTTCTCGGGCCCCGGGTTTGGCTCGGCTGGCGGGGGGTGGGGGGGGCCTGTGGGGCGGGACTGGCCGGCCCTGGGCAGCCGGGAGAGCCCACTGCTGCCACAGCTCCCAGGGTCAGGCCACTCGCAGGCTGGTTCAGGTGTCAGGAGTTTCCGGGGCCCACACCGGGCTGACCTCCAGCCAAGACCCCTGCCGGAGCCCCTGCAACATCATGGGAGGTGGAGCTGGGCCCCCGGGCGTTCGACGTCATGCCTGCAGCTACCCGGCCACCAGCCGGCCTCTGGCTCGGAGCGGGCATCCCCGTGGCTGCCCTGGGCTGGCCCCGAGCCCCGTGGAGCTGGCGGCAGCACAGCAGCAGGGCGAGGGCCGCAGCGTCCAGCAGCAGCTCCAGCATCTCCACGACTGAGAGGACACAAGAGCCGAACCACGGGCTCCAGAGGCTGCCCGTGACTGAAAGCAGCTGTGGCACATATGGGTGTTGCGGGCGGTGAGCGGCAGCCCCGGGCGCCAGCCCTGCCCCACCCCCGCTCATCGGCCCGGTGGCTGCCGAGTAGACGGGTGTCCTCGTCCACCGTGCGGTAGCTGAGCTCCTGAGAGAAGATGTTCACCTTGGCCAGGTTGCTCCTGGGGCGGGGCACAGGCGAGAGGGGCGGGGCCATCCCTGGGGGCGCTGAAGGGTGAGGATGGCAGGGGGGGCGCCAGGACATGACCTCAGCAGGAGGCGGCTGCACCCACCTGGGGCTCGGGCTCCGGGGGCCTGGCCCGCCCTGCACACACAAGGCTCACTGGCTGCGGCTCCTCCCCGGGCGCTGTGGGGCAGTGTGAGGGCAGGGCCTCGGGGACACAGGTCAGTCCGGGGAGGGCTCCCTGCCCCTGAGGCCTCACCCCGCTTCCGGGACTCACGGCTGACTTGGAGGAAGGCCAGCTGGAGGTCCCAGCGGAGAGCTTGCACGAAGACTCCCTGGGAGAGACAGACCCCGTCACATCCCTGCGAGGTGCCTCCGGGCAGACCCCACCCCGGCACTCCCCACTCCCCTGCAAGGCCGGGGGCAGCGGGAGGCGCAGGGAAGCCGGTGGGTCTCCAGGTCCTTGCAGAGGCGGCGGAAGCAGTGGCCTGGGGAGGGGGTCATGGGTGAACCTGCTAGGAATGACCCAGGGGCGGTGGGGAGGTCTGCCCTTGACGGGGCAGCCTGGGCCTCTGCCCCCCGCAGCCCATGCAGGCCGGCAGAGTGGGGGGCTACCCCAGGCCGGGTGCCGCACGGAGTTGCAGTGCTGGGCCCCCGTAGGCAGGGGGTAGAAGAAGCAGCCGCAGGAGCGGGTCTCCACCATCAGCGGCTGGAAGCAGGAGACCAGGCAGGCCTGGGGGAACAGCGGGGACTGGAGCTGTGGGTCCAGGACCGCCGCCCCTCTTCCGGGCCTGCCGCCCGCCCACCTTCCTCCCACTGGCCTGTCCGCCCCCCAGCTCCCACTCCTTGCCTTAGCCCCCCCACTCCCCAACCCCCTCCCTGGGCCCCTCCCCCCTCCTTCATGCCCCCCAGGCCCCGCCTCACCTGCCTGGTGCAGGAGGCGGTGTACAGCAGCTGCACCTCCACGCCCCCCGTGCTGTCTGTGCAGTGCCCACAGGGGCTCCCGAGCCGGTGCACCTTGTCCTGGGGGGAGGGGGTGTGGTTCAGTTCTGCCGCCCTGCCCTGGAGCTCCCGAGGCCCCAGGTTTGGGCACGGAGGCCAGGAGCCTCGAGGCTGGGCGGCCCACCTCTCGGAGGTGGTCTCAGTCCCTGGCCGATGCTGAAGGCCCCCGGTGCTCCAGGAAGGGCGTGTGGTCACGCGTGCGGATCACGACTTTGATGCCGGCCTCCGTGGGCAGCAGAAGAAGATGATCCTGCTGCTTCGCCCCGAGGGCCAGGCTGACCCCTGGGGGAGGCCGGGGGTGAGGCCAGGCCGGCCTGGACACCCCGCCCACACCCAGCCCAGGCTGGCACTCAGCGTGGGTGATGCCAGGGTGCTGCGCGGCCCAGACACCGTTGAAGGTGTAGCAGCTGCCGTAGCTGGGGCGGTGCGAGGTCTGGAAGTGTCTGGAACCAGGGGCCACGCTCAGACCCGCACATACCCCTGACCCATCACCCGGTTGTGTGCAGCCCCGGGGTTGCAGGGAGGGGACCACAGCTGCCTTATCTCTGGAGGGAGCCGTGGGGCCGGCAGACCACTGCATGGGGCGTGGCGGGGCGAGCAGCCACCCGCCTGCACTCACTGGGCCTGGCGGTCCTGGCCGTCGTAGCGGCAGGAGAAGACAGTGTCTGCCGCGGCTGTGGTGGCCGTCCTCGTGGGCAGCAGGCCCAGAACGTTCACGCGGTGCAAGCGGTACCACTCCCGGGCGGCCACCACGCCGGAGGAGTAGGCCTGCTGGGTGCAGTCGCCTCCGGCGCTGTTACACTGGGCGGCACGGGGTCAGCGTGGGGCTCCGACCTGCCCCGTCCCATGCAGACCTCCCAGGGCTGGGACACTCACCAGTTTGCAGCCCACTCTGTTCTGGCCCCCCAAGGGGCTCAGCCTTGGAGGTGGATCCCGCGGTCCAGCTGGAAGGTGGGCTCGGGGCCCGGGGCCTTGGCCCCTGGGGCGTCCACGCTGTCGCTGAGGTTGAACCCACACAGGGAGTAGACGTTCTGCCGGGCAAAGCTGTCCAGCGCCCGCAGGGGGCGGCGGGCTGGGTGTGGCCTGGGGGCAGGGCCAGGGTGGGGGGCAGCAGAGTCAGAGCCAGGCCCCGAGTCCCCACGAGAGCCACGCACACTGCGGGGAGAGCCACGCCGGTCCCCACGGCACTGACCTGGGTGTCACGGAGAGCAGAGCGGCCCCCATCCCCCGCCGTCCTCAGAAGCCTAGGAGGGGGTTCGGGAGCCGGGGCTGCAGAGGGAAGTCAGATCCCCGGCCTGCCTGCCCCGCCCACCGTGGACCCCGCCACCCTCTGGCTCGTTCACGGCCCCTCCCTGTCTTTGGAGTGTTGCCCTGCTCCTTTCTCGGGGGGCCTGCCCTTCTGGAAAGTCCCCTGCCACCCTCCCCTCCCCCTCCCCGGGCTGCCCAGCGCCTCAGCGTCCCTCCGGGTGGCAGTGGTCACACCAGGATTCCGCTGGCTCTCGCCCTTTAGCCCGCTCCCGGGGCTCAGGGCTGGGGAAGGCTCAGGGCTGGGGAAGGCAAGTGGTCCACGATGGGGGCTCCCGCTGTGACAGCACGTGGGGAGGGCCCCAAGCTGGCTGCAGCCCTCACCGGTGCGGGTTCATGTCGCACGGGGTGACCGACAGGAAGAGCTTGCGCTGTGCCGCGCTCCGAGTGTACGGACACCGTCATGATGACCGGGTAGCGCCAGTACTGCCTGAAGAGGAGTCCGAGCTGCCAGCAGAGCACGCCCAGGGCCCGCGCGAGCCGCGGCCCCCAGGATGCAGTCTTGAGGCGGTTCTGGCTGGAGCACACAAGGCGGATGGCGCCGTGGATGGTGCCGTTGGTGCAGAAGGTGGCGACCAGCTCCCTCAACGAGGCGCGCAGCTCCACCAGCCTCTCCCCACGCTCCTCCTCGGGCGGGGGCGGTGGTGGCGATGGCGGCAGCTGGGGGCATGTTCGGGTCCCCGGCCCCCCACCAGTTGCTTGGGCCATGGCTCCAGCCTGAATCCCAGAAGCGAGCCTCAGTGGGGTCCCAGCCCACCGTCCGGTCTGACCCCACCCAGGTGTCCCCACCCGGGGCCATGCCATCGACTTCCATTCTCTGTCCCTGGGAACTCCCGGGACCGTCGCGTCCCTCAGCCTCCAGTGGCCCAGCCCGGCCTGCTGATGCCCAAGAGAGGCCCCATCAGAAGCTGGTCCATACTTGGGACCGACGCTGCGGCCCTCCCCTGTGATGACCGGCAGGGCACCAGGCGGCCTCCGCGGGTGTGTCTTGTCATGGCCAGAGCTGAGCCTGGGCGGTGGGGCAGGGACAGCAGGGGACATGGTGTTCAGGCCACGCCTGGCCTTGTTTGCAGGCAGGCTCGAGGCTGGGTGGGTCTCTGCTGCCATCTGCCAAGTGGGCCAGGGGCCTCTGGTGAGGGGCAGCCAGGTGACCTGCTCAGGGTGGGCCTAGAGCCCAGTGCTGAGGATTGACGGGACTCTGGGCCTCCACGGCCTCCACCAACCCTCAGCGGCCAGCATGGCCACTTTGACTGGGGCCGATGGAGCCAGGCAGGTCTGGCCACATCTGGGCCAAGGGTCAGGCCTGTAGACCGGTGGGCGCTGCTGGCCTGGGGTGGGGAGTTGTCCACCGAGCTGAGTCCCCAGGGATGGTCCATTCGTGGGCCTCGGGCTTCCGGAAAAGTAGGCAGCAGGCTGATGGGCCAGACGTGGTGGGGATCTGAGGGCCGCAAGGAGGTGGACCCGAGGCCTGCCTGGCCCCCATTCCCACCCGGAGGCTCCAGCGTCCCGGGACCCAGGTCCCCCAGTGTGCAGGGCCGTGGAGCCCTGACCAGGTCAGGCCTGCCGGTCCAGGACACGCACTGAGTCACTGCCCGGGCCTACTGCGGCCTTCCCACAATGTCCCCATCTTGGTCTGAATCGTCAGGCCTCTCACACTTGGGGTGCAGCCCCCTGAGTTCTGGCCCCTCCAGCCAATGGGGCCTGGGCTGGCGCTTGGGGAGGGTGCTGAGCCAGAGGAAGGGCCTGGTGCATTCAGCTGGCACGTGCTGGCACCCTAGCACCAGCCAGCTGTGTGGGGCCCAGGCCTCGGGTTTGTGGAGGTGGCCTGGCCAGGGGCACATGCCAGCATGGGGTGCTGATGGCGGGTCCCACACGGGACAGAGCGCTGCCCACACGTGTGTCCCGTGACCACACTGAGCCCTCACAGGGAAGGCAGGATCCTCAGCCCTGTGATACTGGCGAGGCAAAAGGGGCTCCAGAAGGTTCTTTGGGACTCCGTACCGGCCGCCTCCCCCCCCAGCTGGAGCAGGAGGAGGGTGGCTCTGGAGATCCAGGGTTTCCTGAGACGGGGAGCAGGGTCCTGCCACTGGGGCGGATGCGCTGGGGTGAGTGTGGGCACCGCGGGTCCCTGACGCCTCAGCTGCGGCAGGAGCAGGGGTGCATGGCCCCTTCACGCAGCACACGCACACACACACACTTGCACGAACACACACTCCTCTCACACACAGCAAGCCCTCTGTCAGTGGGGGTGGCGTGGTGAAGGTGTGGACAGGAGCCCCTGCCCTCTCACGTGGGACGTGGCCCCTCCACTTCAGGCAGGGGAGACCCGGAGAGATGGCCTGCCCCAACTGCCCCGGCCACAGGCCACCTCAGGCACCCCTGGGGCCTTGAGGCTGGAGCCTCCCTGTGTGGGTGTCTCCAGCCTCCCGTGCTGGGTGGCTGCGACAGTGGCGGTGCTGCTGGCGGTTCTAGCAGGTGGCAAAGCAGCCGTGGCCCAACGCTGGCCAGGCAGCCGCCTATTTATACCAGGCTGGGCGTGGGACGCGGCGGTGGGGAGGGACCCGGCTGCGGGCGGTCACACCTGCTCTGGTCCTGGAAGGGGAAGCCTTTGGCTGCAGACACTGGCGTCTTTCCCCGGTGGGAAGCTTTCCTGCCCCGGTTCCTTGCGCCGGGCTTGGGGCCCTGGCCCTGGCTGGGGTGAGGGGCCCGAGGTTTCTGGAGGGCGAGGAGGGACCCCGCTGCAGCAGACCCTGCATGCCCCCTGCCCTGTCCACTCTCCTCCAGCCTGGCCTGCAGGGATGCCTGCTCGCCTCCACCTGCCAGGCCTCTGACCACAAGTGTCTGTGGCCAAGGGTCGCTGGGCAGGGGCCTTCATTCCCAGAACACAGGGGTCTGCCAGGGCTGGCTGCCCAGCCCCTGGGACAGGCGGGGACTGTGGGAAGGAGCTGGGGCCCAGGTGGGAGATGGCGCCCACAGCTCAGCCTCCCAGGAGATACTAAGACCACGCACCACCCACGAAGACAGCACCACACCCTAGGGACACACCATCTCGGTTGCTGAAACCCTCGGCCTCAGTGTGGTTGCATGAGGCCAGCCAGTGTGCTGGAGGCAGGACAGCCCCAGGGTGACAGGCCGGGGGACCCAACATGGCTCTAGGATGACCCAGAGGCCTCGTCATCCCAAGTGACCGGACCCTCAGCCTGGTCCCAGGCTTGAGGGGTCGACTCAGGCCCTCTGCCCCTCCCCACACAGGCTCTGGGTTCCTGACACCCCACCCCAAATCGGTGCTGAGGACCCGGGCTGAGATGAGGGAGGAAGCCCCCACCTCCACCAGGCCCTTCTGGTGGGGCCTTGGCTCTGAGGAGGCGCGAGGTCACCAGCCTCGTGGCTTTGGAAGGAGGCAGATGGCCACAGGAGACCTCTGGGAGAGGGAAGTCACGCTTGGGGAAGAGCTGGCCCTGGACTCATCTGGGCGTGAGTGCGAATCACAGCTTTGCCACTCATCGACTGTATGACATTGCCCAAGTTACTCAACCTCTCTGAGCCCGTTTCCTCAGGTACAAAGTGGGATTGAGTTTCCTCGAGGCTCAGAGGTGAGACCAACTGATGTCACTGGGCCAGTGTCAGAGCCCCTCCTTCCTCCTCCTGAGGCGGCCACCGCAGAGCCTGCCTTTGGGAGGGCAGAGACACAGAGACTGCGTCCAGTGGCAGTGAGGCCAGCAGCCCCCTCCTCCCTTCTGGGCCCGTGCCCTCGCCTGCCTCACCAGGCCCCTCCAGTCCCTGGAGGAGCAGTAGGTGGTGTCTGGGGCGGGACAGGGCTTCCCCAGCTCCCTTGACGGCTGTATGTTGAAAGGATTAGAGAAGGGAAAGGCGGAGGGCCCCCGTCCCCCGCCCTCTCCCCAGAAGGACGGCTGGCCCTAGCCTTCAAGTGGTGGCCTTCACCGAAGCTGGGCCTAGAGGCACCAAGGCGTCCCTTTGCAGGCCGGGGCTGCCCTGCAGACTGCGGGTGCCTGGGCTCCACCTCCACCCTCAGGGACAGCTCAGGGTTGGCCCTGGGGGAATTCCAGTGCAACAGACGTGAAGTCTGAGCTCATGGGCTCTGCCCGTGTGTGTGGGATTCCTGGGGGGGTGGGCAGGTAGGGGCATCCTCCCCGCCCTGGAGCTGGCCCATCTGGAGTCCATGCCCGCCGGAGGGTAAGGGGCCTCCTCGGTGCAACTGCAGAAACTCTCCATCCCCCAGGCATTGACCGCAGTGGCAGGCAGGGGCTCCTGCCACCACAGAGGGGGCTCCGGCTGGCTGCGGTGGGCAGAGTGCGTGACGCTGCCCGTGTGGGGCTCAGGGTCCGGCCGTGGGTCTGCCCCACACCTGCATTTGAAACACTCTGGCGCCTCAGGGTGGCCTCCCTTGTAGAACTCTCCGTGAGCTAGAAACAGCTGGGCCCACCCTGTGTGGGGATGGCAGAGCCCGGGTGGGGGGGAAGGCGGGGGAGTGAAGGGCAGGCTGAGCTATTTCCTGAGCGTGGCAGCAGGAGGTGGGGCCTGGGGACTGTCAGCCTCCCCAGGAGGAGGGCGGGCCAGCACCGGGGGACACTGGGGGCCAGAGACGTAGCAGGCTGGCTTCCCACGGGCCGACTCGCCTGGTGCTGGGCCGAGGGACGACGGGCACTCCTTCTGCTTCTGCCCTGGGTCAGGGGCCAGCCCTGCAGTGGCCGCTCAGATCCTGCCTGAGGCGCCCTGGGTGGGCCAGACTCGGGGGCGAGCATGGCCGCCCTCCCGCCCTCTGCCAGTGGCCACGGCTACACCCGTCAGGGCTTGGAGTCCACCGTCAATCGCCACGTGGTCAGTTACCCCGTTGACCGGTGGGCTATTCCGAGAGGCAGTCAGGGTCGTGGTCAGGGGTGAGAACTTGGGGTCTGAACTGCAGCTCTGCTGCACGGAGCCCTGTGCTCTGCCCAGCGACGGCCCCTCCAGATGGGTCCTGGCTGACGAGCACCACCAGCCTCACAGCCGAGCCGGCAATGGCACAGCCTGTGTGGGCACCCCCAGCCCCACTCACCAGGAAGGGTAGTGTGTCGGCCTGCCCAGCTGCCCAGCCCTCCCTTTTCCAGAACCCCACCTGTGTGCCATCCTCGCGTGCCCCCCAGTGTTCCCCAAGGCAGATGTGAGGTGCACATGACACCTCCAGGCCCCGTGGTCAGGGCTGTCTTGATGCTGTCCCAGTGGCAGCACCCTCTGCTCCCCGGGGCCTTCCCTGGCCGCCCCACCGCCCTGCTCTGCCTCCCCCTCCCCCAGGGCCAGGGAGGGGGCCGTGGGAGCGGAAAGCCAGCCTCAGTGCGGCATCCACGGTGCATAATGACCCTATTGATGGGCTGGGTGGAAAATTCGGTCGGGAAACAGTGCAACACTTTTTATGAGGACAGCTCTCCCCCTGGGCAGGGGCTGGGCAGGCTTCCCACGGCGGACCCCACCTGGCACAGGTTCTGGCGGGGCTCCGGGTCCCACGCGTTACCGCAGCCACACAAGGCCACCCAGGACTCGATTCTCAGGGCCCCAGGTGGTTCGGTCACTGAGGCCCGGGGACGCAGAGTGCCTCCCGCGCTCTCCTGCTAAATGGGCACAAGAACTGGGCCCCCCAGTCCGCACTGGGCCGATCCTTTGAAAGGGGGCCGGCGGGAGGGTCGGCGTCCCAGAGAAGTCGGGCGGGGCTCACGCCGGCACCGCGGGGGTCACCCTCTAACAGAACCTGTCTTCCCGCGGAAGGCCGGGGTTCCTAAGGAGGGGAACGTGCTCGGTGGGGGGCCCCGGTCCGCTGCGGCTGCTGACTCTCCCCGGGGCCGCCAGCCGGACAGCGTTGCGGCTGAAGGATCAACCGGAGGGCCGCAGCTGTCAGACCAGACGTGCAGAAGGGCTCGGGCCCCGCCCCTCGAGGCTGCAAGCCACTGCCCATGCGCTTACTGTTTCCGCTTCCTGGGGCGGGTGGCGGCTGCGAGACGCAGGCGACGTCCGCCCGGCCGCCTAGAGAGGTCGCCCCCCGGCTAACCGCGCCCCGGAACCGGAAGCGTGGATAACCCCGCCCCGCGAACGGCCATCTTGGAAGCAGAGGCGGAGGCGGCGGTGGCGGCGGCGGCGGTCGGGGTGGGCTCGGTCCTGGCGCGGTGCAGCTCTGCGGCGGGGGCCCCACTCTCTCGCTCCCTGCTCTGGCCTCGAGCACGGCGAGCCTGAGCGCGGCGGCGGCCCACGCGCGGCGACGGGGAGAGGTGAGCACGCGCCGCGGGCCTGTGCCGGGGCCTCGGCCGCGCGTCCGCCGCGCCGGAGCCGGCCCGAGCGGCGGGCGGGGGGCGCGGGGCCTCCGTACGGCCCATCCCCGCCCCGTCCGAGCTCGCGGGGCCCGGCCTGGAGCTTCCGTGCGTGGAACCCGATTTCGGTTACGGCGGGGCGTCCGGGGCTCCGGGCCGGCTCTTTCTCCCTCCGGCTAGCTTGGGGATTCGGGTGGTTACACGGTTGGCGTCCCACGGAAAGGCCTCCCGTTAGTGGCACACTTGCGGCTGCCGTCAGGACGGGCCGGCGTAGAGCTTGGTTCGTAAACTGCTCTGGGAATCCGTGTTGGGATGGGGTGACTGCCGTCCAGCCCGCCGCCGCTTCATTCCCGAGCAGTTAGGACTCCAGACCGCCCCTTATGTCCCCCCAGCAGTGAGCGTGCCTGGTTGACGCCCTTGGGGTGGTAACTGAGAGAAAATCCGGGCGGTCAGAGTGGGACGCTCCACGCCGGGCGGCCGGAGTGGGCCCTGGGCCGGCTCCTCGCCTGTGCACGCCCGCTCTCTCGTCTGGCCATGTGTAAGCGTCTCGCCCCTTTTCCAGTTAGTACCACTTAGTTGGTCTATGTTTAGTTCCCATCCATTCCCGACCGCACGCGGGCCCAGGCATGAAACACTTAGAGAGGTCAGGCCCCAGCCGGTGGAGGGGGCGGCGAGCGGAGCTAGTGAGGGCGGTGGTCGCGGCTCTGTTCTTTGGAGGTGCGAGACCCTCGGTGTAGGCTCGTTTTCGCGGACAGGAACTTAAGGGTCTCGCTTGATTGAAAGGTCCCGCGTGTCTGCAGGCACCGTTGGATCTCGGCACCTAGAACTGGCGCTCAGTCATCCGCACACTTTGGCCGCGCCGATCTCTGGCAGGTGCGGGGGTGGCGGCGGGGCGGCCCCCATCAGCCCCGGGCCTCCGTCCGGCCTGTGAAGCAACCCTGCTGGTGAAGGGAGAGAATTCCGTGCGAGTCCCGGGCACGGGTGTGTCACGTGCCCTCTGGCGGGTCAGGCCAAGGTCTCGTGCCGCACAGTCACTGGAGCACTCAGCCGCCGAGCGGGAGAAAGGGGCGGGCGGCACGTCTGTCCCCCGTTGCCTCGGGCTGCCCGCCTTCAGCTTCTCTGCCCTGCGGTTTTGTGCACGGGCCCTGTTTCTTGTTCTGTTCTGTTTTGAACGTCTGCGCCCTGTTCCCTTCAGCGTGACACGCCTTACATGCTCTCTCCGTGGGGACGTGGCCTGAAGGGCCCTTGAGGAGCGCTTCATGGCCTGTGGAGGCGCCTGGTCGGTGCGCACGGGCGGATTGGGAGAGGCCGGCTCACCGGAAGTCACCCGGAGGGGCCTGAGGGCGCTGCGCAGAGGGAGCCCTTTCCTTTGAGGGACCCGGTAGCTGGACTGTAAGTCGGCTTTGGAAGCAAAAGCGAGAGAAAAGTCCGTTTGTGCCCAGGCGGGCAGGATCTGTTTTATTTATTTTCTGTGGCCGTGCGCTACCCTCTGTGAAGCACCCAGCTGGCCGCTTGACTGAGGCCCGCACGGCTGTATCTGAATTACCCAGTGAGCCGGTTTGTGTCGGCAGAGTTAACTTTACGGCGAGCAGTTAAAGGAAACGAGTCCTGGGTGGTGGCCCTACTTTTGGACTGTTGCTGTGTTTGTCACTACACATCGCCCCGGTCCCCTTGGCTTCTCCGGCCTTTGGGGCGGTGCTGTGGACGGAGTGCTCCCCCCAGGCTGGTCTAGCCACCTGCGAGGGCACACCAGCCAGTGGTGTCTGCGGGGGCCTGGCGGGCACCTGTGCGGAGCGGAGCTGGGTGGCATGGAGGCGCTTGACCAGGGCCTCGGCGAGTTGTCTGCCAGTAGAGGCTGGAGCGGGAAGGGGCCATGTGGCTGGGATGAGGACGGGGTCGGCTCAGGCCATGTCGGGGGCCTTGGGAGTCGGGCGCTAGAGGGCAGTCTGGGGCTGCTCCGGAGAGCTCTTGGCAGGTGGTGGAGGTGTTGACGTTTATTTGCTTAGTTCTGGGTGCGTCCTGAAGGGCTGCGATCAGAATTGTGAGATGAGAAGGGTCATCCGACTTCAGCGAACAGGATGGACTGAAATGGAGGGAGACTGCGAGCCGGGAGGCTGGGCGGAAGTCTCGAGGTCTCTGACGGGCAGAGCAGCGGGCCCTGCATCAGGGGTGTGTGGTGGGGCTGGGGAGAGTGGGGGTGAATGGGGATCCGAGGTTTAGGGGCCCCAGAGTCGGAAGCAGGGCTGCGCTGTGATGCGTGTGGCGGGACCACTGCGGGTACCCCGGGGGTGCAGAGCGAGACAGCGAGCCCTGGTCGTCGTCTGGTGGGGAGGCTACTCTGAGGAGGATCCCACTGGGCAGGAGTCCATGGCCTCTGGTGCAGCGACGTGGGCAGAGGCTGATGGGAGGGAAGGGGCATGCAGAGGCCCCGGGCTGAGGTGAGGCGGGGCCGGCCCGGTGCGGGGAGTGGCTCCAGGTGGAGACCCTGGCCACTGTCGGCGGGACAGGTTGGGAACTCGGGCAGAGTGACTCCTCCCTCACTGCCCCCCATCCAGTTGGCCTCTCCTCTAGCCTGGACACTCCTGTCCATCCTGAGCTGCACACCCTGGTGTGTTCTCTGTCTCCACCATGTTTTACACCAGTGGCTTTCGCGCTTTATTTTTAGCAGTAGAACTTTTTTGCTTTTGCACCTTACGTTGTGAGAAATTCTGGTAGGTTAAGTGGATCGAGCTAGAGCCGTCGTGGTGCCCGTGAGAGTGGGGAGCCCTGTCTTGCGCGTCCCCATCCCGCCCTCCCGCCTCTGGGGCAGAGCTGAGGTGTCCCAGGGCCCCCTCAGGTCTCTTGCCTTAAATGATGCCTGCTTCCTCCTTCCCTGTCCCCAGCCTTCAGTGCTGTCCTGTGCCATCCTGTATGTCCCATGGGTCGCATCCATCCTCTGCTGGGCCACCAGAGTGACCTTTCTAACAGAAGATCTGATGTGCCTTAAGGTTTGGGCCTAAAATCTTTGTGGGCACCGCTTGATGGCCTGGCCTCGCATCCCTGGTTGGCCTCATCGGCCGCTGTTCACTGTGTTTGGCTCCTGCCGCGGTGACCCAGTGATGTGTCCTGGACGCAGGACACTTCCTTATCTCTGCCTGTCCAGCTGCCGCTTCCTGAGTCTCTCTGGGGTCCCCGTCTCTCTCTCCAGTCCCAAAAAGAGGCTCTTTCTCTGCTCCTCTGTTGCTCCCACCCACCTGTGGCCAGTGGTAGGTGTGCTGGAAAATGTTTAACAGCGGGCATCAGTGGGCCGTGGCGGGGGAGTGGCACCGCCCAGCACGGCACTGGGGAGATGCTCACGTGGCAGGCGGTCAGGGCCTCCTCCCGCGACCCTTGCAGATAGAGCTCTCTCTCCCCGTGGAGGTTCTTTGAAAACAGGAGTGTGGCTGCAGGGTTTTTCTTAACCTTTCTGTCTGACGATGTCGTGTCAGCGAAGATCCTAGCGGGCAGACAGGAAAGGGGACTCCGCGAGGCCCGCGGGTGTCTGAGGGCTCAGGCAAGTCAGCGCGGCCCATGAGCCTTGACTCTGGGTGGCGGAGGCTGCCTGTAGGGAGGGCGGCAGGGAACACCTCTGTCCTCGTCAGCATAGACCTTTGTCTTCCACAGATGAGCAGCAACAGCGCTAAGAGAGCACCCACAACAGCGACGCAGCGCCTGAAGCAGGACTACCTCCGGATTAAGAAAGACCCCGTGCCTTACATCTGTGCCGAGCCCCTCCCTTCCAACATCCTTGAGTGGTAAGGCTCTGCATCCTCCTTCGCCCACACCACCCGTCACCCAGCTTCTCGGGCTGGGCTGTGTGGGCCGGATGGGCCGTCTTGGCGCGGGGAAGGGGCTCCTGTACCCTTGGCAGGTGTGAGTGGACTGCGAGGCCTGTGGACGCTGCCCGGGTGTCTTCACGATGGGCAGCAGCTGGGGGTGTGGTGGGCTGTCCTTGGCCCCTGCCTGCTGCGGCCAGAGAGAGGGTCCTTCCTGGGGGAGGCTTTGGGGCCTGCAGGCCTCGCGGCTGTTGGAGAAGCTACACGTTTAGGCTCTCCTTCTCTGCTCTTTGCTTCTTGGTGCTGTGAGGCGCCCTGTCTTACTTTGGCGAGTTGGTGACGGGGGAACGGGTCCTGATGCTCCAGCTCTGTGCTTTGTGAATATGCACTTCATAGTGATTGTCGCCGTGTGGTAGAAGAGCTGCTCCTACCAGGTTTGCTGGTGATTTTGTGAGAGACAAAGTGTAGGGCTGAAATATCAAGGAGTGTTTTCTCCTTGTTATGTTTTGTTCTTAACAAATACTTAAAAATTTTTTTGAAATTCAGAGAAAAGAGATCTGAGTTAAAAAGCATTTTCCAAGTTGGACAGGTGTTCGAGGATTCTGGGTCTGCGTTCCTCCCTTGGCTCGCAGAGAAGGGCCAGCACTGGCAGGTGGGGCAGAGGGTCTCAGGGGGGAGACTGGCCTTGGCATGTGGGGGAGGCATCAGTGTCGCAGCAGAGCTCTCCCTGCCCCCAGACGACAAAAACCAAGCGTGGCCCCCAGGACGTAGTTGGCAGGTGGACAGATGGGTCCCATGGCAGTCTAGGGGAACATCCTCATTGTGTGGGCCCCTGCTGCATGTGAGTCGAGTTGGGTCCTACGCTCCATCATTCGTTAGGAGGACCCGCTGCAAAGGAAGAGGCGCAGGGCAGAGTCCATTGGAGACCGGACACAAGCTTCCCCTCCCCTGTGGCCAGCTGTGACAAGCCCTGTGAGGTGTATCCACCAGGGAAACCCTTTCGGGACTGAGCACCAGGGATTTCAGTGGGGTGGGTCACGGGCAGCTCTGCCTGGTACCCGCCAGTGTTCCAGACTCCCAGCAGGACAGCAGGCTTCCCTTCAGCATTAAGTACGTTTTTTGCACAAATAGTTGAGATGCATTGGGGTGATGAGAACCCCTTGGAATCCAGTTCCCAGACGCTGGCTGAGGACAGCAGTGTCAGGCCTGCTGCGTGGGCTCTTCTGCTCAGCTGTGGGTGTCTGTTGCTTCAGCTGGGAGAAGAGCGTGTTTTTTTGGAAGATGCCTGTCCTCCAAGCCTTCCTTGCTCTGCTGCCCCAGGGCTGCTGGGCGCTTTCAGAGCCCTGCTCACCGGCCCTTCCCGGTGTCCTCAGATTGGGCACAGGAATTGGGAGCAGTAACAAATTAAGGCCACGTTCCTTGGTGTGTTCCTGGTCTGCTGACACGGGAGGACAGTATTTTTTGAGTCAGACGTTATCAGGCAGCAGGGGGTAGGGGTTGTCGCAGCGTCCTGGTGGGAAGCAGTGCCCGAAGGGGCGGTTACTGACCTGTGCTCAGTGTGTCTGGTGTGGTATTTTTGGTTAGGTCTACTTTCTTCTTTGTGCTTTTCTGTCTTCTTTGAAGATTCATTAGCTCAGGGACTTCCCTGGCGGTCCAGTGGTTAGGACTCTGCGCTCTCACTGCTGAGGGCCCAGGTTTCAGCCCTTCATCGGGGCACTAAGATCCCACTAGCTGAGAGGTGCGGCCAAAAAAAAAAAAAAAAATCATAAGTTCAAATGCTTCTTGACGTAGAGATGAAGCCTCGTTTATTCACGTGGAGAGCAGAGTCCATGGCGGCTGGTGCTCCTGGACTGAGGCTCTCTGCGTGTGAGGACTTTGGTGACAGTCACGGGCTGTCCCTGTCCCTCCTGCTGGAGGGCAGCTGCTCTGAGGTTGAGTCTGGTTCTTCCAGGACGTCAGGGCCGGGGACCCAGCCTCTGCGTGTCTCCAGCTGTTCCCGGGTTAGCTACTGCGTGATATTTGGGCATGCTGAAAAATACCAGATTTCAGGTACGTCTCAAGAATAAATTGTGAAGTTAATTTTTTTTTTTTTTTTTTTGCGATACGTGGGCCTCTCACTGTTGTGGCCTCTCCCGTTGCGGAGCACAGTCTCCGGACGCGCAGGCTCAGCGGCCATGGCTCACGGGCCCAGCCGCTCTGCGGCACGTGGGATCTTCCCGGACTGGGGCACGAACCCGCGTCCCGTGCATCGGCAGGCGGACTCTCAACCACTGCGCCACCAGGGAAGCCCGTGAAGTTAATTTTTAAATCGTCGGTTGACGGTTAGAGAGGATTAGCTTTTTGCATATTGTGTTGTGGATACAGAAGTACTCTGTGGAAAACTTGGGAGACACAGCCTCTCTGATCCCGTTACAGAGCGGCTAACGTGCCAGCAGCTGGAGAAGCTGCAGAGCTGGGAGCTGGGTAGCTGGTCGGGTTCACCCTTCAGCTCCCCTACTGAGCGTCTGTGAACGTCTAGTTGCGGGTGGGCGCTAAAAACCCTGGCCTTGGAGTGACTCAGACTTTGGAGAACTTGCCGTCCCCAAAGCCAACTCATTTTCTTCCCTCCCTCAGGCACTATGTGGTCCGAGGCCCTGAGATGACTCCCTACGAAGGTAAGTCTTTGCCCTGAGTTAGAGGAACAAGTGGCGGCGTCTGTGTTCAGAGCTGCCCTTGCCTGAGAAACACCTATTTGTGAATAACACTGTTTCTGGTTTGGATGTGCGTGAGGTAGACCGCACGCGTGTGGAGCCCCTTCTGGTTTCCTACAAGTCATAGAGGGGTTTGCTCGGTTTGGTTTTGCCCATGTACCTCCGTCTTCAGGGGCTGCTGTGAGTATCGAATTTACCCAGCCTCTGACGTCAGTGGGATCAGAGCTGAGAGAACAGACGGGGGAAAAGTAAGACTAACATGTGTATTGTTGAAGGAAAGAAGGGTCATTTCCTGAGTGCTCACTCTGTGCTGAGTCCTCTGAGCTGAGGGGCGGGCCCCTGTGCGGGTAGGACCCTGAGGTGTAGGGGGCTGCAGGGCCTGCCGTGGTCAGGTGGTGCTACCCAGCATCCTCTGGTGTTTGCAGACAGATCTCGGAGCTGTCAGTCAGTGAGCCTCCAGGGGCCCGAGGGGAGCCTGGCGCCAGCCTCCGGGTGGTGGAGCCTGGGACAGAGCCGTGGCCAAGTGGGCACTCTAGTCCCTGGGTCCTGATTTCGGGTGGCCGGAGCAGCACACTTGTGTCTTCCTCCTGGGGGCTTGTGCATTCGATTCCACTAGAGGACCCGTGCTACTGGGGAGGAAGTGTGGGTGCTCTGGACGCCCAGGAGTGTTGTGGGTAGTTGGGAAGACAAGTCGCTAGCCTCGTGGGACTCTTGTGGCCCAGGAATCCCTGTTGGGGGCGACCTGCCCTGGGGAAACAGTGTGCAGAAGCGTATCTATAGGGTGGATGTGTCATGGGCTCGGCGATGGCCTTGCGGGGGGGGGGTCCAGGAGAAGGGGCGGAGGACAGGCTGCAGGACAGCTCGCACAGCTCATGTTAAAACGCTTACGAAACACACGATACGTTTTTAGCGAACTTGGACAGACACCGAGAACGAGCAGTGTTCTCTCGCGAGTAGGGTTAGGCAAGGTTTCAGAGTTTTCTTATTCTTTGTGGTTTTAGTGTTTAACGTACAGTAGAGAACACTGCTTACTAATTGTGTGATGAGAGCCCCCCACACACTGAGCCCAGGACCAGCCAGAACTGTTGGTGGCGTAAGTGAGGCTGACACCTGGGCAGAGGGTAGAGGTGGCAGGGAGAGGAGAGGGCAGCCCCGAGCGAGCGGTGTGGTGGCTGGGACTGCAGGAGACCCCCGCCCACCCAGCCCCTCTGAGCTGGATGAAAGGCTCTCCTTTTCCAGACCCAACCTTGTCACTTTTCCTCTCATTTGCCCCATCTGTTCTCCTGTGTGTCCCTGTTGTTCCCGGTCTAAAGGCTGGGAAAGTCCTCATCCTCCTTGTAAAGCTTTCCTTCGGAGACCAAAGCTTTTCCTGCTGCCCTCCCCCTCCTCCGCTGCACCCCGCCCACACGCTGCCCTTCTCCCCTCAGCACCTGCTGTTGTGCCCTCTCCCGATGCCTGTCCCCTCCTCAGCTCAGGGCTCTGCTGTCTGCAGTGCCATCCTCTGCTGACTCTGTTCCCATCAGGGTCTCGGAGGGACCCTCAGAATTGCCGCATCTGGTGGATGGCTCTCAGGCCTCAGGGTCTGGGCCTGTGTGGACTCTGGCTCCCTCCTCCTTTGCTCCTCTGACTTGCGGATGCTCTGACCCTTCCCTCCCACGTCCACGTCTGTCTGGCTCCGTGTCGGTTGCCCGCTGACCTGGTCCTTGCTCTGGGCTCTGCCGGTGCCAAAACCGTGACACTAGTTTCACGGTTCCGGTGGGCTTCCCGGTAGTACACGAGTGTTCATCTGTGTCTAGAGGTTTTACAGCATCCCGTTAAAACCCTAACAGAGGTTTTTGTAGGTGAGCACAGGCTTATTCAAAAACTGCTTCTAAAACTTATGGAAAGGCGAAGGACCTAGAATAGCTAACATAGTTTTTTAAAATCATAAAACTGGGGGAGTCACCGTGCCTCGTTCTGAGACTCTGCGGTGTCTTTGTGTGGACCGGATGGTGTGGCCGGGGCGGGTCCCGGGGTGGAGCAGGGCCCAGGGATCGCCCCGCACAACTTCTCTGTCAGCGGGGCGGGGCCGGAGGTGCCTGGGGTTCCAGGCGCGGTTCTCCTAGGCCTCCTCCCGGCCCGGTGCTCACAGTCTTGTCTGTCTGTCCCGGGGCTCAGTGCCTGTGGACACTTGGAATGAAGCCGGAGGAGAGGCCCAGGGGCCTTTCACGCCCTCGGATGCACCTCCCGGCCCGGGACGGACCCTCTGAGGTTGGGAGTGTGCGCCTGGGTGCAAGGAGAACTGCAGGCCCCGCCACCGTGGACCCTGCCCGTGGCTCTGCCTGAGCCCCTCGCTGTGCTCGGCCGCGCCTGGAGCCCTTCCCTCTGGGGACTGGTGGGTGGTGCCGACGGGTCCCCTCTGGATCAGCCAGGCGGGGTCACCACCCCCCACCCCCCGCCCCCGACCGAACGAGACGGACAGTGTTCCTGTGGTGTGAGCCCACTGCTTCCCATCACGACCGCGCCACCATGGTCTTCTCTGGGCCGAGCGCCTGTTCCCATCTCCTGCGCTTTTTCCATTTGGGCTTTTCTCAGTACTTGTGGGTTGCAGGTGTGCTTCAGCGTCGCTTCTAGAGTTAGTCCCTTGCTGGTGGGCTTGTCTGTGTGCCGAGCTGTCCTCGCAGGTGACACTGGTCTCAGTCACCCCTCCACCCCCGACAGTGAGAGTGGAAGCGAGAGCACACCAGGTAGCTGGGGTGCTGCAGCCGTACAAGGCGGTGGGAGGCCTTGCCCTGGTGGGGTGCTGGAGCGGAGACCTGCAGGGCTGGGGGGGACAGCTGGGAGTGCCAGTGGGAGGACAGGGCAGCTACCCCAAGCCTCGCTGTACATGCACAGACACGCACACGTCTCTGGGAATCCTGTGAAACTCACGTTCTGCCCCGCCGGTGTGGGTGGGCCCAAGGCTCTGCATTTCCAACAGGCTCCCAGGTGCCACCCTGAGAGCAAGGGGGTGAGGCCTCCAGTGGGGACGGGATGGTGGGACCTGGAGCTGGGTGGGCAGGGATGGAAGCCAGGGGTCCGGTGAGGTCACTCCAAGCTTTGGGGGCTGCATCTGTGGGAAGGTGGGGCTGCTGGGATTTGCTGATGGAGTAGGTGTGATACGGGAGCAGGGGACCCCCAGAGTTTAGTCTGAATAACTAAGAGGACGGAGCTGCTGCTTGAGGGAAGAAGCAGGAATTCCATCTTGTACCCGTCTGGGGCAGTGTTGCCGGGACGGTCAGTACGCAGGTCTGGAGTGGGGGAGGGTCTGGAGGTGCCGGGAGGATGCCAGAAGGAGCCGGGTTGGCCTTGAGGAACGGTTGTGAGGCCTGAGATGGGGTCCCGTAGCCCAGCGGGGATGTCTGGTGACTTCAAGGTCAGGAATTTTACATAAAGGAGGCGGAGCATCTGGCAGGGCTTGGAGGGGAGCGGCGGGGGGGGGGGGCGGGGGGTCAGAGTTTTGTGTTTACTTGTTTTTAAGGGGGGGAAATGATGGTGCGCTTGCCTGCTGCTGGGTGTGGTCTGGTGGAGGAGAGGCAGGTGGGGCAGCAGTGAGGGGACCGGAAGAGCTGCCACTCGCGGGGGTGGACGTGGGGCCAACGAGGAGCCTGGAGGTTCTGTCCTGATGCTCTGCTCTCGGGGAGGGGGGCACGCGAGGGTGGAGGAGGGACGTGTAGTCGGCAGTGGGGGTAAGGGCCCCCCCTAGGTTGGTGGTCGTGAGCCCCAGTGAGATGTGTGTGTTCCAGGGATGGTCGGCTGGTGGGTAGCGGGTGGGGACACCTAGCTGGGCCGGGCCGGGACCCTGAGGGCAGTGAGGGCCTGTCGCGCTCTGAACAATGACAAGGCTCCTTCTCTGTTCTGATACAGGTGGCTATTATCATGGAAAACTAATTTTTCCCAGAGAATTTCCTTTTAAACCTCCTAGTATTTATATGATAACTCCTAATGGAAGATTTAAGTGCAACACAAGGTAAGGCGTCCAGGGTGCTTCTGAAGTGGGACTGGGGTCCTGAGGAGTGTGCACCCCGCTGACTGGGTCCCTTTCTTCAGGCTGTGTCTTTCCATCACGGATTTCCACCCAGACACGTGGAACCCGGCCTGGTCCGTCTCCACCATCCTGACGGGGCTCCTGAGCTTCATGGTGGAGAAGGGCCCCACCCTGGGCAGCATTGAGACTTCGGACTTCACAGTGAGCTGGGGGCGGGAGGGGGGCAGTGCGGTTGGTCTCCACAGCTGCTGTACCCAGTCAGGACAGCGACTCCTTGATATCGGGCTTTCATTTCTCTCCTGTTTTAAGTAGGGGTCAGGTCTAGCATCATCAGTGGATGATGCAGGAAGGTGAACAGCCTTAGGAGACCACACGTCAGCTTGTCACGAGGAGCATGCTTGTGGAGTCCTTTCCACACCAAGAAGACAGCAGCCCTCGACTGTCTGTCAGTGTGTGTTTAGATGTGAAAGAATTGCAATTAGCCTCGGGCTGATATTTCTTCTTTTCTCTTCCTAGAAAAGACAACTGGCTGCACAAAGTTTAGTGTTTAATTTAAAAGACAAAGTGTTTTGTGAATTGTTTCCCGAAGTCGTGGAGGTAAGAAAGTGAAAGTTGGCCATTAGTTTTGCTTTCTCCATGTCAGGGACACTTTGATTCAATACTTTCCACAGAGAACATGTGCTCCTGTACTGCAGACCGGGAGTGGGGGGGTGTTTAGGTGCAAAGACCTGACCCTCTCCTCTGGGGTCTGGGGGTTGGATGGTGGGTTGGAGACGGGGAGAAGTCGGGGGAAGGCCGCTGGGCCTGTCGAGGCCCTGGGGGGCCAGGGGTGAGGGGCAGGGATGCTTGCTGGTCTTGGTGCCAGAGCAGACAACCTAGCCATGAACGGGAGGCTGAGCCACACGCAAGTCGGGGCCCTGGTGGTTCAGAGTAGCTCGGACCTGGCTCGGTCCTAGCTCGTGAGGCATAGGCTTGGCGGATTTGGCAAGTCATGTGGCCTTCACGTCTGTTGAACAGGATTAGCAGCGGCACTGCCTCCGAGGGCAGTTGTCAGGACGAAACGTGCAGCCGTTGCCCGCCGACCCTGCAGGGTCTCTGTGGTAGACCGCAGTCCCCTCCCTAGCCCTGAAGGAGCTGGCTTGTTTCAACCAACCCTTGTTTCTTGCTGTTTTTGTCTTAGGAAATTAAGCAAAAACAGAGAGCACAAGACGAACTCAGTAGCAGACCCCAGGCTCTCCCCTTACCAGACGTGGTTCCAGACGGGGAGACGCACCACGGCCAGAACGGGCTTCCGCTCCTCAACGGGCACGCGCCGGGCGCTGGGCCGCACCTCGCGGGGCTCCAGCAGGCCAACCGGCACCACGGACTCCTGGGCGGTGCCCTGGCGAACTTGTTTGTTATAGTTGGGTTTGCAGCCTTCGCCTACACGGTCAAGTACGTGCTGAGAAGCATAGCGCAGGAGTGAGCCGCCGCCACGACCAGCAGAGGTGGTCGGAAACGAGGGACGCTGGGCCCGAGCTCGACGTGGGCTGGCTGGACGTGCCGCCGAGCACTGGGCGGGCCTGCCTGACTCCTGGGGTTAGCTTTTTAAAAACCTTCAAAAGGAAAACACAAACCAAAGTGTGTAGTTGGATTTGGAGACGTGAGACTCCCAGCCCCCATTCTGCCCTGGCGTCCGTTGGGGGCTGGGAGGCTCCATGTCCACGAGAGGGCCTCACGCTTTGGTTTTATAGCTTATCTCCCGTATTGTCTTTTGGATCTATTTTAGTAATCTGTTTTTCATTTTATTAGATTTGGTCACTTAAAAATATAAAACTTGATGCCTATCCAACACTCTGCGTGCGTTCTTAGTGTGGAGCTCTGACTCGGCAGGCAGTGCCGGGGGCCTGGCAGGGTGGCTGGGGGCCTGGCAGGGTGGCCCGGGGCCCGCTGGCCGGGAACAGCCATGGGTGGGTCAGGGGATTGGGCTTTGGCATTTGTGTTTACTTAGAATGAAGCAGGTTCCTCCTGGGAAAAAGCACGTGTGCTCTGTTTTGCTGAAGTTGAGAATCTGCTTCCTTTCTGACCACAGGCTGTCACCGGGGCTGAGCTGTGCGTCCTGCGCGGTCGCGCTGCTGGCTTTCTCTCACCCCCATGGCTTCCTGCGGGCTCCCACTGGCTGCGCTAATGGAAGGAGGAGACCCCCCCAGCGGGCCCCTGGGTCCCACCCGCCGGACAGGCTCTGCACACGTGGGGCTTCCCGCACACGTGGTCCAGCTCTTTGGTTTGCCCTGGAGACAGGCTCACACATTCCCTTTCACAGCGGATCCGTGGCCGGTTCTTAGAGGCTGGCCGCCCGGGAAGGACACCCGGGTTCAGGGGCAGCGCCGATGGGCGCCGTCTCAGACCTGGGGCCTGCGCCTCCTGGATCGCCGACGTCTCCCTGTTCTCGTCTCTGCTAATGACATCCTGCACGGTGTTTGGAAGGCGCCGTGTCCGGGCGCGCCGCACGACACCCTGTGGCCTCACCCAGAGGCCGGCAGGGAAGCCGCGTGCAGCCCGGCGTTGGTGCATCTTCCACGTTCTTTGTTTTTTGATCAATTTATTTAAAATTGCTCTTTGATTTACTGCTTGTGTGTATTCAACCCGCTCTTGTGAAAAACAGTCTTTCATTTTGTCTTTGTTCCTAAATTTTGTGCTCTTGGGGTCTGTATACCACAAGTTCCTCTCCGCCCAGCACTGGGTAGCCCGTGGGCAGCTGGGTGTCCTGCGACCCACGGTGGACCCCGGTGGCGGGGTGGTGCTGTGCTGCTGGGCCCGGACCCCGACGGGTGCGGCTTTGCCAGGCCTCCCTCCGTCCACTGCTGGCCCGAGGGTGCGTCTGTGGAGGTTGGTGCCCCTTCCAGACGCACCGCGTTTCCTGAGGTTCTTCGGAGGGGGAACATTTGGGAAATAGAAATTACTTGACAAGTGTTTTTTCTTTTGTGTGTGTGAAATCTCAACTTTTAAAAACTTCAGTCAGCGGTGGGAGCAGATCTGTGCTGTACAGAGGCTCCCCCTGGCGCCCGTGGCGGCTTGCTGTCTGATGTGACCCCCGAATAAAAGATGACCTTGTCCTGTTGGGCCTGTGTCTCTCCCTCAGAAGGTTCTCCCAGGCCCAGGTTTGGGGTGTCACCTGGCAGGCGCAGCTCGGAGGTCTCGGTCTGAGGCTGTTGCGGCTCCCCCCGGGCGGCGGGCAGACGGCCTGCTGAGGGCTGTGCCGGGGCTCCGAGGTCCCGTCCTCCCCTGCGGAGGCGGTGTGTCCACGGTCGGGTCGCGGGCAGCTGGCCTGAGCCTCCCCGCGGGCAGCCGGTGGCTGTGGCTGGGAGGCGTGGATGCCTCGAGCAGGCTCCCTTTGGTCCAGCCTCACTGGGGGAGCTGGGACCCACAGGACCCACGGGCTGGTGCCGGAGCCTGGCGCAACTGCCATGTCCACGTGGCCCAGGCCAGCGGGACACAGGTGCCCAGCCTGGGACAGGAGGGGTCTGTCTGGCAGCCCCCTGGCTGGCTGTCGGCCGCAGGTCACGTGGAGGGTCCCAGCGGGGACGGCGCAGCGGAGGCTTCTGTACCATGACCTCCTCGAGACCTGGGCTCAGCAGCCGGACACTCGACCCCCACAGTGAGTTCAGGAGCCACTGGGGCTGGCCGCTGCCGTCCTGGGAGGTGACCACCTCCACCTGAGCCAGGAGGGAGGGGCCAGGTGTCCTCGGGCAGATGCTCCTCACGTTGTCCCCCCCAGCTTGTGTCTGGGGCGGGTCTGCCTGTAGCTGCCGACTGTGGACATGGCCTGGGGCCGGGGTCTCCTTCCCCGTTGTTCCTGCTGGAGTCTGCCAGTTGCAGGGGGGGGGTGTCATGAGGGTCTCCTGTGCTGCCCTCCAGGGTAGTGAGCCGTGCCACCTTCCTCAAGGCTGGGCTGCAGGCAGCAGCTCCTTGACGGCCAGCCACAGCTCTGACGGCCCGTAGCCCCAGGCTGCACCAGCCGAGGGGTGGCTGGCCGTGGGGGTCCTGCCTTAAGCATCGAGCCTCCACCCGGGCCTCCACTGGAGCCTGTGGGTGCCACCTGGCTACAGCCGTCTTGCTGCCTGCAGCCCAGAGGTGAGGAAGGGCCCCAGCTCCCCCTGGGGACCCGCCCACTGTCACTTGCTCTCCTCTGCTGCTGACTCGTCTGGCTGTGCACAGCTACTGGGGGGACAGTCCTGGGGACTGGAGAGCACAAGGGGCCCGGCTGAGTTGAGGGCAGCCCCTCAGTAAGGGTGGGCCCTGTGCCCCAAGAAGAGGAGGGGGCAGAAGGGATCTGGGGCAGCTATGTGCCACACCTTTCCTCCGAGGTCAACCAGTCTCCCCTGCTGGCCCCGCTCACCCCAGGTCACCAAGGCTGGGACAGCCTGGGAGCCCGGTGGCTTGGCTGTCCTGCTTCCAGACCCTGCCCTTCCCGGGAGCGGGGCCAGTGCCTGTGGCAGCACCAGGACCCTAGGGTGGGGGCCCTGCAGCGGAGCCAGAGGGGTCAGGATCCGGGAGAGGTGGTGAGGAGAGAGGTCGTAGGAGGTGGCTGAGGGGCTGTGATGGAGTGCGTCCCGCCCGTGGCTTCGGGGCCCCCCCGCCCTGAAGGGGCCGGGGTGGAGGCCGCCTCGCCCCTCGGGCAGTAGCAGTGTGGGTTCCGCCCCCATCATCGCCCCGGGCCACCCGTGAGCCCTCCCCCTTGGAGTCCGCCAGCTCTGGGGAGGAGGGGAGGGTTTATTTGGCGGCAGCGCAGGCGGCAAGGGCACTGCTCACGAGGGAACCTGCGGGGACAGGGGTGTGTCCTCCCGTTTCCCTTGCTAGCCAGGCTCATCCCGCGCAGACATGCACCAGTGGTGGCCGGGCAGCCCTCGGGGCTGTGCTCCCGCGCCGGGGCTCTGAGTGCCTTCAGGCACCTGGGCTCACATCACTGAGCCGCTGCAGCTGACCCGGCAGCCAACATGCGCTGGGTCTGGGCGGCCACCACGGCCCTCCTCTGGGCGCAGCTCACGCTCCTCGGGGGCGTGAGGGCCCGGCGGGAGCCCAAGAGGCCACGGAAGCCCGGCCAGCACCCCGCAGCCCCCAACGCCACCACGTCCAGCAGCGAGGGGCTACTGGGCTTCCCCAAGGTATGCAGGGTCTGGGCGCACGTGGGCGCCTTCCTCCCAGCTGCAGGCTCTGCCCGCTGGACTCTCCAGGCCCCCCCCCCCCGTCTGGGGGGGGGGCGCTTTGGGCAGCAGCCACAGCAGTGTGGATCGGGCCGGCCTCGAGGACCCTCTCTGGGCCTGGGAGGGGTGGGGGCGTGGAGGGGCTTCCCAGTGGGCTGCATTGAACCCTTTGAAGCCCCAGGGACCATCATGCCCTGAGCAACCTGCTGCCATTCGGTGTGACTGCAAATTGGGGAGGTGCTTTGGGCAGCCAGTTCAGAGCCCCTGCTGCAACCCGGGGTGCCCCAACTCCCGCCGCCGGTGAGGCCCAGGCTAGCCTCTGCCTGACGCGCTGCTGGGCAGCCAGCACCCCTTACGGCCTCTGGCATGGGACGTGCTCCAGGCCTGGGAGGCCCCCGGCCCTCTGAGAGGAGCTTCTTGTACCTGCCTCAGCCCTAGGGTTCCACCCTCTTGGGCTGGGGCTCCCCGAAGGGATCTTAGAGCTGACCCCAGCAGCGCAGGCCTGGTGGCCGCTGGAGTGAAGCGGCAGTTGCTGGGCCAGGCCCCCTGCCAGCCCTCGAGCCTTTGATCCTGGCCTCCCGCCTCCTGGGGGCGTCTCCGTGGCGGCCACCCTGGCTGCTCTCGGCCCACGCGGCCCCATTGGAGCCGGAGGCGCCGTTTTCCAGCTGGGTAGGCTGAGGAGAGAGTCCGCCTCGGGCCCTGCTGCCAGGGGAGTGGGCTGCCAGCAGGTTCTGGGGCAGAGGCACGCAAACTCTTGAGCCAGGCTCCTGGGGGAGGTGTCCTTGGGGACAGTTCCTGCCCGGCCTGCCCCTCCAGAGCCAGGGCAGGGCAGTCTGGGGGCAGATAGGGGGATGTCCCTGGCCATGCCCCCCCTGCCACAAGACGGCCCTCCCCAGGCGTCAGGAGCCCTGCTCTTCCTGCTGGGGCTGGGCTCCTCCCCCACCTGCCCACCCCGGGTCCTCCAACATGGCTCGGGTCTGAGGCGGCCAGAGGAACAGGCGGACAGCAGAAGTGAGGACCCGGAACGTTCGGAAGTTCCTGGCTCCTCTCCCTTCCCTGGCGGGCCCCTCCCAGCTCCCCAGGGTAAAGGCCTGCCCTGGGAGCCTGGGCCTTCATCGTGTTTGGCGCTGGAGGCTGACCGCTGGACCAGAGCTTGGCCAGGACCCCTCTTCGTGCCTGCCTGGACGGCTCTCCGGGAGTAGCCAGGGCTCCACTGGCCTCGTGGCAGTGGCTCTCTCCTGCCACACCAGAGTCTGCTGCGCTCCTGGCCACTTCAGGGGCCTCCGTGTGAGGCCGGCACACAGACCTGGACGCAGAGAGGGACCGAGCTCCCGGCACACGCCCCTCCCCGGGCACGCTGTCGCGTTCTCTGACGTTGGGGCTGGGCGTGCCCCTGCCTCTCCTGCTGCCCTGCTGCAGAAACTGGGCGTAGGAGGGGGGCTTGCAGGGTCCGATCCTGGGCTGCCAGCTGGCACACCCGATGCCCAGCACAGAGCGGGACCTTGCCCACTGCCCCCAGCCTCACACGGCTCTGGAGAACTCACTCGTGCCCACCACTGCCTTTCTCAGCCGGGGCTGGGCCCCTGTCAGGACATGTGGGGCCCGGCCCCGTGTGCACACGGGTGTGCCCGTCTGCTTGGGAACGGTTGCTGCAACACAGCAGCAGACCCGAGGCTCCTGGACGTCAGGCCCTGGCCTGAGTCCTGGGGGTGGCCTGTGGTGCCCCGTTGCCATCTTCCTTGTGTCTGCCCAGGGGGCAGTGGGGCCTGGTGGTCAGCACTCTAGCCCTGTCCTCTGACCCTTCAGCTGCCTGAGTTCACAGATGCCCACATGACATGGCTGAACTTCGTCCGGCGCCCCAATGACAGGGCCTCAAAGAAACGGTGCCGAGGCCAGGACAAGAAGTCGGTGAGCCCCGGGGTCTAAGCCCAGGATGGGGATGGCTGTGGGTCCCACAGCTATCCTCATTTTCTCCTGCTCCCCCACAGCGAGGCCCCCCTGGCCCCCCAGGACCCCCCGGTGCGGAAGTGACCCAGGAGGCTGTGCTCCGGGAGTTTCAGGGGATGCTGAAGGGTAGGCACCCCCCCCCACTCTTCTCCCGAGGCTCAGGAGGTCACCCTGGGGGTACCCCAAGCTGAGCCGAGCCGCCCCTCCACCCTGTCCCCACAGAGGCTACCGAGCGTCAGTCCTCAGCGCCGCTGGGCCCCCCGCTGCCCGAGGGGACGGGGAGGTGGCTGGTGTCCGAGGCCTTCCACTGTCGGCTGAAGGGCCCGGTGCTGGTGGACAAGAGGACGCTGGTGGAGCTGCAGGGCTTCCAGGCCGTGAGTGGGCGTGGGGGGCAGCCCGGGGGCTTCCACTGTGGGTGCTCAGGCCCCAGCAGGGCCGGGCGACCCCGGGCCCACGCACGCCCCGCCGAGGCTCGCGGTGGGGTCCGGGGTGGTCAGGGGCAGGCACACCCTCTCCTCTGGAGGTCCTTGGGGCCCCGATCTGTGCCCAGAGGCCTGGGTGGGTGCAGATGCACGGGTCAGCCCTCTGCCTTGCCCACCTGGGGCCTCTTTGGGCTGGGGGCTGTTGGTCTCAGGCGCCTCCGCCAGGCTGGGTGTGGAAGGTGAGGGTCCAGGCTCTGTAGCCCGCACCCCCCTGCTGTCCTTTCAGCCCGCTGCCCAGGGCGCCTTCCTGCGGGGGTCTGGCCTGAGCCTGGCCTCCGGTCGGTTCACGGCCCCGGTCACCGCCATCTTCCAGTTCTTTGCTAGCCTGCACGTGGGTGAGCGGGGCCGGGCCAGGGTGCATGCGGGGCGTGGGGGCTGGCCTTCCGGGTGTGCCCCAGGCCTGGGTCCTATTGCAGAGGCGTCTCCTGCTCGCACCCTGACTCCCTTGGGGGCTGGACGGGTCCTCACGCCCACCCTCCCCAACCCGCAGTGTGCCCCGAAGCCCCCCAGCCCCTGCCCCCCCTGCTCCGTCCTCCCTGAAGGTGCTGCAGACCTGGCCTGTCTCCGCAGACCCCAGGGAGCTGCAGGGCAGGGCCCGGCTGCGGGCCCGGGACACAGTGCGTGTGCTGGTCTGCATCGAGTCCCTGTGCCATCGCCACACGTGAGTGGGCCCTCCTGGCGGTCGTGGGGGCGTCCTGAGGGGCACGGGGACCATCTTGCCCACAGAGGGGGGCTTCCCTGAACACAGAGAACTGCAGTGAGCACCGGGGCGGGAGCATGCGAGTCTCTGGGCGCCAGCGGGGGGGCGGGGGGCCCACCCCACCCCACCCCACCCCACGGCCACTGTGCCCTCACCCCTGCGGCCCCGCGTCCAGGTCCCTGGAGGCCATCTCCGGCCTGGAGAGCGGCGGCAGGGTCTTCACGGTGCACGTGCAGGGGCTGCTGCAGCTGCAGGTGAGGCCGGGGGTCGGTGGGGCAGTGCGGGGGCGGGGGGCAGTCCTGGGCCTCCAAGCTGCCTGGGCCGGGTGTCGCCTGGCCGGCAGCCGGGCCCTGTGGGTGGTAACGTCCACTGTGGGTGTCTGCAGGCAGGACAGTACACCTCCGTCTTTGTGGACAATGGCTCCGGCGCAGCCCTCACCGTCCAGAGCAGCTCCAGCTTCTCCGGCCTGCTCCTGGGCACGTGAGGGGCCGACGGGCCGCGGGGCAGCTGCCGCAACCCTCACCCCACTGCCCTCCGGTAAACCTGGGGTCACGGCAATAAAGAGCCCCCAGCCCTTCCTGTCGCCTGGTCGCTGCGGCGTTGTAGGGGCAGGGGTGGGGGAGGGCGGGGGCAGCAGCAGCCGTGGAGTGGCCTCAGGACACCCATGGGTGCGGGCGCGGGCTTGGCCCTGGAGGTGGAGCTTCCGGCCGAGCACCCTGGCAGCTGGGGTGCGTCCCCCACGGCCCCTGTGCCTGCCAGGGGCCACGTTTACCTCGATGACAAGGACAGGTGTCTGTTCAGGCGCCGCTTGGCCCTGCCCATGGCCTGGGACCACCCCTCCGCCTGCCCAGGGCCGGTCCAGCCTCAGAGGGTAGCAGCCCGTGGGCACTCACAGGGCCTGGGAGACCTCGAGGCTGGTGAGTGGCACAGTGCGTGTCGGGGAGCAGAGGGCGAGGCGGGGCCCCCTGTGGGGCTGGTGGGGAGCAGACAGGCGTGCTGGCCTCACACCCTCCAGACGCGGACGATGTCCCCGCGGCCCGGGTGTCCTCAGCGTCCCTCGTTCCCCCAGGGACCTTACTTCTCACCACCTTCTCCTTGGCGGCTGCCCCCCACCCCCGGCGACAGGGTCAGAGTGGCCTGGACAGGCGGCTGAGGCCCTGCCTGTGGGTCCTGTGGATTCGGCCCCTGCCCGCACCACTCAAGCTCAGACGGAAGAATGTAAATTGGTTGTGGACGTCCGGGTCTCTGCAGAGCTGCCGAGATACCATCGCTGGTTGGCACCTGGGCCCTGGGTGGGCGGCCGCACCTGGCCCCTCCGCCCATGACTGGGGCTTGGGGGTGGGGGATCAGCTCCGCCGCAGGGGGGCCCGGAGACCCGTCTCCAAGGCTAAGCAGGGAAGGGCAGGGGCTCGGGCGTCCGTCTGCCAGCTCAGGTTGGCGTGGGGAGTGGGGTGGGTTACCAGCCGCTCCGCCAGACCCTCCCTGCAGCCCGCTGGGTAATGAGGCAGGAAAGCACTGGTGCCGGGAGGGCACCAGTGCGTGCAGCGGCGGGCGTGGCCACTGACCCGTCCCCACCTCTCTCCCCGCTCCCCCGGGTGGCATCAGGGGCCCCGGGTCTGGGGGCGGTTCTCGGCTTCATGGCGCCGCCGGCCTGGTCTGAGAGGGATGTTCCCGCCTCCTGCAAGGGGGAGGCGTGAGTGGCGCACTGGGGTCTCTGTTGGGAGGTCGGGGGAGGCTGCGGGCCGCCCCCCACACCCCCGGCACCGAGGTCCTGTGTGGGCCGAGGAGCCCAGGCCTCCTGACACTGCTGTATGGAGCCCAGCTTGGCCGCAGGCACCAGTCTGTGTTCCCACCCATGTACAGGGCTCACTGAGGCGGTGACTGGTGGGACCAGACCCCCCCCCCGCCCCCGGGGCTCTCCTGACTGTCCTTCAACACCGGCCGGTCCCCCCACCCCACCCCCGGCCCGGGAGGGGGCAGGTCTCACCTCACCCAGACCTGCCAGGGGCTGTGATGACAGAGGTTGGGGCCAGGCCCTGCTGGGGCGACAGACGGGAGACAGGAGATGAGGAGAAGAGAGATGGAGAGGACGGACAAGCCGGCCGCCCAGGGCTTCTGCGGGCAGGTGGCCAGGGCCGGAGGGCCCGCGCCCGGCGCCCGACTCCACACTTCCCGTCTGTCTCTTCTTCCTCTCGGTTTCTGCCCCTAATGGGAGGTCATTAACCACTTAGCTCTAATTCCCTTGGAATGTGCCGTGTCCAGCTGGGCCCTGGCGCTGGGAGAGCTGGAGCAAAGACATGGGGGGCTGGGGTGGGCGGCAGTGGCTGCTATAGGCGGGTCCAGGGGCACGAGCTGGGGTGGCCCTCAAAGACGCAGGCTGTGCTCCCAGTGCGGACAAGCGGCCAGTGCAGGATGAGGCCCCAAAGGCCCCGCCCTGGACCCAGCAGCATCATTTTCTCTCAGCCCCGTCATCTCCTGAAGCTGGACCCAAACTGGGGTGTTTGCTAAGCTCCCTGGGCCCTGGGCCCTTACAGTCACACCCACCCAGTCTGAGCAGGGGCTCCTGGGGTGGGTTGTAGCAGCTCTTGCCCCTCGGGCTCACCGGGGCTTCCGGGTTGGGGGCCTGGGGACGGGGCTCTTTTCCCTGTCCTGGACTCTGGGTTTGGAGCTGGGCTTTGAGGTGGCCAGCACAGCGCTGGCGGCCTCAGCTTGAGCCCTGACTCCGAGCCCTGCTCTGAAGCAGCGGCAGGTGCTGGGCTGACCCCGTTGGCCCTTCTAGGCTCAGTTCCCAGAACCTCTGGCTGACCCTTCTGCCTGCAGCCGGGCCTGGGGACTTGCTGTGCTGGGGGCTCCCGCGAGGGAGGACGCTTCCTCCTGGGAGCACTCCAGCCCTGGCTTCCCAAGCCCTGGTCCCCGGCCACAGCCGGGCTGCTGCTGACTGCCCCTCCCGGCCCCGAGGCTGAGGCAGCCCTGGGGTGCTGGGGGCAGGTGTGTCCAAGTTGGGCCAGAGCCAGGTCAGCACCCTCGGCCTGCTGTCCAGTTTCAGTGCAGACAAGAATGTGGGTCTCTGGCTCAGGGCAGTTCGAAGTTCTCTCAGGTCCGGGTGCAGCTGCCAGCCCCCCCCTTCCCCCCACTCCGCCCCGCAGGAGCTGGCAGGGGCAGGGGTGGCCCCTGGTCCCCTCTGCGGGCTGCGGATGGGACAGGGTAGGGGTGAGGCCAGCAGGACAGGCTGCCCACCTGGCCTGGGCTGGGGCTCCGGGGAGGGGGAGGCCCTCAGGGTGTGGCCAGGACACGCCGGCCCGCTGCAGCCTTTTGCAGCCGCCTGTGGCCGGTGCCCAGCTCGGTGTGACTTCGTCCCCTCAGGCTAGGCCTGGGCTGGGCGCAGGGATCTGCTCCAAGGGCCCCTTGGGCTGCCTCTCCCCACCGGGGCCCCTGTCCTTAGCCAGCCCAGACCCTCTGACTCCTGTGACCTGGGCCAAGGACCCAAAACGGCCCGAGGGGGTGTGGGTGTGGGGAGTGCAGGGGGCCCGTTGGGACCTGGGTGGACGTGTCCTCTGTGTGGCTGTGCACCTCTCCCTGGGTCTGCATGAACCTGGGCCCGCCGTGCTGACCCCGCGTGCCCCAGTGGTGGCTGCGGTGGTGACTCTGGGAGCTCCGCCCTGCCCTGTGGTCCAGGTGGAGCCTCCCATGGTCCCTGGTGTCTGGATGCCGCGTGGGGGTCTCTGAGTGCCCTCTCTCTCCCCTGCGGCCTGCCTGGGCTTTCTCGGCAGAGCCGAATCACCAGGACCCTCGGGAGTGGATACAGAGCAGGTGTCCAGGCCTCGGCGGCTGGAGACCCTGGCTGGCCGGTCCCTGAGCTCAGGAACAGCCATGCTCAGGGTCCTCGGCACTGGTCCAGCTGGGGGGGCTTTCGTGCTGGGCAGTTGGGCTGGTGGCCGCACAGCCATGGGTGCCGGGCGGGGAAGGGCCACTGCCCAGGGCCTGGAGCTGGACTCACCAGACGGCCGGGGACTCTGGGTGATGGGGGAGGGGAGAGGGGCTCCCGGCCCCTGTCCTGGCGCAGAAGCTCCTTGCGGGCAGCAGGGAGCTTTATCTCATCCGAGGCCTCCAGCCTGCACTCAGCGCTCTGACCTGGGACCTGGCTGCACCCGGGGGGGCCCTTGCTCGCTCACTGGGCTCGGCCAGCGTGCCCTCTGGGCTCCGTGTTCAGGCCACTCCAAGCCCTGCATGACCTCGGGGCCCTGACCCAGGTCATCGAGGTGCTGGGTCTCCGGCCCGGGGTGCCTGAGCTCACCCAGGAGCTGACGCCTCCAGCAGCCTGGGGCCTCCCCCGGCCCGGCCCTGGAGCTGGGTGGACACAGGCTGGGGAGCCCGCCTGGGTATTGGCAACTCCCACACCGGTGCCTGTGTGTGCCGCCATCAGCGCGCCTGCCCCTCGGTGCGTCTGCCGGAGCGTCTTGTGGTGCACGCGGGCAGGCCTGGCGGGGGCCGGGGCCCTGGGGACCAAGGGCCTTTGTTCAGGAGGATTTGGGTGCAGCCCTGCTGTGGGGCAGTGACTCATGGGCTCCTCTGGTGCGATGACATTGGTGTTGCAACAGCTGGCGTCACACGCACACCTGGGGCAGTGGGGCAGTGGCCAGGCCAGGAGAGATGGCCACCTGTGCCCGCAGCCCCTCCGGGCGGCTGGTGGGACCCGGGCGTGTGAGAATGGGACTGAACACGAAGGGGCATCACGGGCAGAACTCCGCCTCTGAAGCGAAGCGTCTCCAGAAGCAACCCCTGCTGCCGCCCCGCCGCCCCGCCGCCCCGCCGCCCCGCCGCCCCGCCGCCCACACCGGGCCCCGCAGCGGGATCGGCCTGGCCTTCACTGTGGAGGCTGCCCGCTCTCGCCTCTGGGGCCGGAGGCGCAGGCTGGGGTCCGTCTGGGAACACAGTCAGAGGGCTGGACACGGTGACCCAGCACTGCTGGCCGGGCTCGAGCCTGGCTCTGGCCATCCGCCCGGCACTCTGCGCGGGACGGGGTGGGCGGCTGTAGCCGGGGGTGCCGGGCCCCCTCGGGGGCTGGGCCGCCGAGACCCTCAGATGCCAAAGGAGGGAGGGGCCGGGGCTGGGGTTTTTCCTTCTCGGGTCACTGGGCCGGGTCAGGCCCTGGGTTAGTGGGAAGTGGGAGCTGGACGAGGGCCCTCCCTGGGCGCCTGTCCCGCCGGCAGGGCCGTGGAGGTTCGGTGTTTAGAGGACAGAGTCAACCTCTGTCCGGTCCCCATGGCCACCCTGGCTCCTGGCTCCTCCCCAGCCCTGAGCGTCACCCAGCACCGTGGCCAGCTGAGCCCTGCCCGGTGGACCCTGCTGGCCGGCCAGCAGGCATGACCCGGGGCCAGCGGCCATGGGGTACCAGCTGTGAGCCCAGGGCATCGTATGGTGGGAGGGTCCTTGATGTCCTGCCGAGTGGCCAGGTCAGAGACGGCCCCCTGCTAACACCCTTGTCCCCACTGCCCAGGCCTCCTAAGGTCCAGGGTCCAGCTGCCCACCTGGCCACCAGAGCCCCCTTCCCAGGGCGGGGGGTGTGCTCTCGGGTAGCTGCCATCTCTAGGCTCCAGTGGAAACCCCTCTGTAGAGACCCGTGACCCTACCACCTCCTAGGTTCCCCCCAGGCCCCCACTTCCATCTCCTGGGCAGACCTCATCAGTCGGGTGGCGTTGGCTGGACCCGGGGTGCCTGCTGGTGCTTGGGCCGGGGGCCGTACCTCTGCCCTGTCTTCTGACCTGGCCGACTGAGGCTGACATCCAGAGTGGGGTCAGGCCTTGCCCCAGCGTCACAGGAACTGCTCACCTTTCCTGATGTCACTCATTCCTCGCGTCCTGTTCTGGGGCTCCAGGAGCCGGGAGGGGTATCAGTGGAGACTCGGCCGTTGGCCACTGGCCTCCCCTGGGACTCCCACCAGACCCGGGCCCTGGGCAGAGCCGGTGCTGCAGCCACGGTCTGCGGGATGTCCACAAGGTCACACTGAGCGTCTTGCTGGTCACTGTGGCCCGAGCAGAGGACTGAGGCTGGCCGCCTTCCACTCCCCTCCTGCTCTCCTCTCATCACCCATCCAGGGCCCCGTGGCAAGGGAGGCTCAGGGTCCTTGGGGAGGAAGGGTGGGGTGGGTTCCCGGGACCCCCAGCCGAGGAGGGACCCTGGGGACGTGTGGGGTGGCCGGTTGCCGTTTGCTCTGGGGGATCCCTGAAGCGGTCAGCGCCATCGGAGGGGTCGCCTGGCCGCAGTGTGGCCGTGGTGGGCAGTGCTGCCTCTGTGTGAGGCCGTGAGGTCTGAAGGGGGGCGTGCTGGGGAGGGGTGGGGAGCCAGTAGCACCATCCACAGATGGGGTGGGGTTGGGGGGGGCGGAAACGAGGGGTGGGGCCTGGGGGGCGCCCGCAGAGGCCAGGTGACAGGTGAGAGGTCTTCTTCCAGCTCCCAAGGCTGTGGGGACGGTGACCACAGGGGAGACCCAGGCCTGGGGGCCTGGACAGGTGGGCGGGGCGGCCTTTCACCGCCTCCCTGGACTCATGGTGGGAGAAAGATGTCGGCTCAGCCCAGAGCGTGTTTATAAGAAGGAAGAACAGCCCGTGCCCTTCGTCAAGCCCCTGGAACCAGAGCGCAAGCACCAAGGAACGGCTGGATGTGACCTTGACCTTGGGGTTCTCAAGTTGCTCCGGAGGGGGGCCCCGCTGGGGGCCGGGCAGCTGGCCTGCTTTAGGCCTGTCTGCGGCAGCTGCTGTGGGCTCCGTGGGGCCCTGAATGGCAAGGGTCAGTGGTCTCACGATGTGGACAGGGTGCCTGGGGCAGGGGGACCGAGAAGAGGGCTGGCCGCCCCCGTGAGACCCTGCGGATACGGGGCTGAGACCCAGTCCACAGGGGCGCGGGGGGCCCGATGGATGGAGGGAACGTGGGGCCAGGCAGGTGAGGCACAGGCTGCGGGGATCCTGGCACGGCCACTGCGGGCCTGCCCCCAGGTGGCAGGGTCTGTGCTGAGCCCTGGGACGTGGCGGAGGCTGGGCTCAGCCAGTGGCTGAGGGCTCTGGAATGCCCCGGCAGGCGCCCGCCCAGCACCCAGAGTTGGGAGGACCGGGCAGGTGGCGTCGGAGCTGTGCTCGTCCATAGGGAAACGGGGTCTCCCACAGTCTGGGGCCTGCGGCTGAAATCCAGGGCTCAGCAGACTCTGCGACTCTGGGTGGAACCCCTGCCGGTCTCCTCTGGGCCTCGGGCCGGCCACCGGGGCACTTCTGGGCTGGCAGCTGCATCGCTCCAGACTCTGCCCGTTGGCACAGGGCCTCCTCCTTCCTGGGTCCCTGCTTCCTCTTCCTACGAGAACACAGTCATACTACAGTAGGGCTGCACCTGCTGTGCTCACCTTAGTTACACCTGCAAAGACCCTACTTCCCAATCAGGGCACACTTGCAGGTCCTGGCGGCTGGGACCTGACACGTCTTCTGGGGGACACAGCACAGCCCGTAGCCGGCCCCTGAGAACCTTGACCACAGCTAAATATGGGCCACCCAGGCAGGTGGGTGGATGGAGAAGGTCCGAGGGGATGGGGCCACGTCCTAGGAGGACCCACACGCAGCAGCACTTCGTATCCTGAGGCAGCCGCCCAGGCCCATCCGGAGGACGCGGGGCTGGCTGAGCCTGAGCCATGGCTTCCGGGCACCCAGCAGCGCCAGCTCTGCCTCCCGGGAGGCGTCTTCCGAGCAGTTGGGCCCAGCAGGCGGCAGGCAAGGGGCTCCTGTTTCCCGGGTCGGTCTCACTCCTGGGGCAGCACAGACCCCGGGACAGCCAGGTACACAGGTGAAGGCCGGGGGAAGCGCGAGGCCGGGGGAGCTGTCGGCAGGTGATCTGGACGGGCCTCCCCGAGGACAAGGAAGGGATGTTGCCGTGAGCAAGGGCTGGTGGAGGCTCAGGGAAGGAGTGAGCCTGGCGTGGAGGGCAGAGGAGACTGCAGCCAGGGGCCCCGGAGAGCAGCCTGAGTGAGGGGAGGTGACGGGGGCAGCGGCTGCAGGGCCCCCGGTGCCCTGCTGGCTTCTATCTCTCTCTCTCTCTCATCTATTTAGTTTACTTTTTGGCTGTGCCGCACGTTTTGTGGGGTCTTACTTCCCTGTCCGGGGGTGGAGCCCGTGCCCCTGCAGTGGCAGCACGGAGTCCTACACGCTGGGCTGCCCGGGAAGCCCCGTTGCTGGCTCTTCCTGCCCCAACTGCCAGGCTGGGCATCTCTGGGGTTCCCCGCGGGCCCCCAGCAGCCCCACTGCTCAGTGGCTGGTTTGGAGGTGGTGAAGTAGGGCCAGCATCTTGGGGGCTCCTGCATCTCCCCCTCCCCATGTCTCCCTCCCAGACCCAGCAAGGGGCTTTCGGCATAGAACCCCCAGGGTTACGGCGCTTCAAACACCAGGGGTCTTTGAATCTGAATGTTTCTATTCTTTTTTTTGGTACGCGGGCCATGTGGGATCCTCCCGGACCGGGGCACGAACCCATGTCCCCTGCATCGGCAGGCGGACCCTCAACCACTGCGCCACTAGGGAAGCCCTGAATGTTTCTATTTTTATCATGTGCACGTGAGGCTGGAGGACATTCCCGAGGCCAGAACTTACTGGCTAAACCTGGTATATACAGCGACACTGGGGGGTGGGCAGGGAAGGGAGGACGCCACCACCCCCTGGGATGAGTCAGGGGCTGGCTGAGCACATAGGGACAAGGGGACAGCTGGGCCACTATCTCTTCCCAGCTCCAAATTGCACACCAGCCTGCACTGTAGGGTCCGGAGGCCGGGAAGCCCCAGCACCAAGGGCAGGCGCACCTCTGGGCTCACTTGAGGGGAGCCTCAGCCCCTTTCTGTCCTCGGGTCTCTTCCGGCAGCCATGTGTCCTGGGTGAACCCCTGGCCTCCACTGCGTCACTGGTCCTGCTAACTCAGCCACACCAGGTGGACCCAGCATTTGGAGGTCTGGCGAGGGCCCACCTGTGGCCGTGTGGCGACCCCAGCAGTGCAGTGCCACAGGCCACCCCCCGTGCCTGGGCCTTCCTGGCAGGCGCCGTGTCCTCTAGGTTCTTGGGTCCCACGTTTCTCTATTTTATTAATTAGTGATATCGTGTCGTATTTTTAACTTAAACTTTGAGTTTTGGGTCCCCATGGGCTGTTCACCACTTGAGGTGTCCTGTACCCTAAATTCCCCCAGAAAAGCCAGTTTGGTGGTCCGGCTTCCCATCTCCTAAGGACCTGTTGCCTCCTGAACCCAGGACAGCCTGGGCTCGGCCCCTGGTCCACAGGGCACCCATGCCCAGATGGCGTGGACTTCATGGGAGGTGCAGACCAGGAGGGCTGCCTGGGAGGGGGCGCCGCGGCCGGTCCGCATGCAGGGGATGGTGCCAGCCGGCAGGGAGGGTGAAGGCTTGGCCCCCGCCCGGCCAGGAGAACCTGCCGAAGCGGACAGGGCAGGAGCAGAGAGGCAGAGGCTGGAGGGCAGACTCCTCCAGACCGGTGGCAGGCTGGGCTCCGTGACGCCCACGTGTGGCCCGTGCACGGGCTCCAGGACCACAGATGGGGTGGCTGTGGGTCCCTCTAGGAAGGGATCCTGGCCTTCAGCTCCAACATGCTGTCTGACATCTCCTCAACCACAGTGTGGACGGGCACCGTCAGCCCAGGCTGTGTGATGTGTTGAAATTCGGTGTTTTGGGTTGAACAGTATGAGATTTCCATGTCTGTGGGTCAAAACTGGTTGCATACTGGCATTTTCACGTGGTTCAACTAAACGCTAAAGCTCACGGTGCCCCACCCCCAAGACAGGCGCCTGGAATTTTAGAGTTTTTACCAGGGGGCTTGGACGTCGGTGCCCGGGAGGGATCTGAGGGTCCAGCGGCTCTGCCCTGGCCATGTGAGCCTCCGCAGGTCTTCCCATCACTCTAGGCACCTTATCCTGTTCTGAGAAATGGACATGTGTGCCCACCAATTCCTCCGATAATCCCGGGGTTCAGATGAGACATCCCAGGACCATCATCCCAGACAGTCAGCATCCCTCAGCACTCACCCAGTGGAGGGCAGGGCCCCATCCAGCTCACCCTGGTGTCCCCAAACCTTCAGCCACGCAGTCAGTCCTGGCGCAAGGCTCACCACACCTCATAATCAGAGCCAGGTCAGAGGTTGGGGCCTCTGCTGTCCAGCCTCTGCCTTCTCAAGGCAGGAGAATTGTGGTCAGGTCACCAACCATAAGACTACCCCCTCCTTTATGGACTGAGACCCAGACTATTTATTTATTTATTTATTTATTTATGGCCGCCTTGGGTCTTCGTTGCTGCGCGCGGGCTTTTTCCTAGTTGCAGCGAGTGTGGGCTACTCTTCGTTGTGGTGCGTGGGCTTCTCATTGCGGTGGCTTCTCTTGCTGCACAGCACGGGCTCTAGGCACGCGGGCTTCAGTAGCTGTGGCTCGCAGGCCCTAGAGCGCAGGCTCAGGAGTTGTGGCGCACGGGCTTACTTAGCTGCTCCGCGGCATGTGAGATCTTCCCGGACCAGGGCTCGAACCCATGTCCTCTGCATTGGCAGGCGGATTCTAAACCACTGCGCCACCAGGGAAGCCCCTGAGAGTTCTTGATATTCTTCTACCTTTAGACAAAAATAACCAAACCTGTCACTATGGACTGACTGTGCCCCCCAAATCAGACGGAGGCCCCAATGCCCTGGTGCAGTGGCGTCTGGATCAGGGTAAGGGGGCCCATGAGAGGATTAATGCCCTGCTAAGAAGGGACAGCAGAGAGCTCGCCCTGGCTCCCCCCCCACAGCACAGCAGGAAGGTGGCCCTCTGCACACCAGAACGAGGGCCTTGACGGAACCCGACCACGCCGGCACCCCGATCACAGGCCCCCAGCCTCCAGAAGCCACGAGAGAGAGCCGTCTGATGTGTAAGCCACCTGGGCCAAGATACCGCTCCTAAAATGCACAGCCTGAGGGCTCGGGAATGGCAGTAAACAGGTGAGTCAGAGACTTGTGCCCTCCTGTTCCTAGTGCCCCAGAGCCTGGGCTGCAGGCAGGTGGCAGCACGGCCCGGACCCAGACAGAAAGTGCAGACTTCTCACACCCCCAGCCTGAGAAGGGCTCCCCGTTTCCCGGGAGCCACTTTATTTGACTTCTGCAATGACCACAGTGCTCACTTTTCACATTTAACGGGGAAAAGAGGAAGCCCCAACCTTCTGGGGACGTGCAAGGGTGCCACGAACTCCTGCTGTCCCCAAGGGGACATGCCATAGCAAGGCTGTCTCAAGACAGATTTTGGGAAACCTCGTCAATGCTTCCAGAAACACTTGCCCTGGGCGGCCGAGAGGAAGCCTTAAAGAGAAGTGTTTTTAGAGAGAGACAGTGGGGTCGCCTTCCGTGTAAACAGAAGAGAGGTGGATGAGCTCTTCCATGTCTCAACTCTTAAGCAGCAATGCGTCTACAACTCAAGTTGGAAAAACTGATTAACCCACAAATTCCAAGTTCTCGTAGAAAAATCCTCTCTTGAATACCAAAACATATGAGACCCCCCCCAACTCTCAACTCAAACGCTTACCTTCGCAAATTCACAAAATTTATAAATAAATAGCAGGCAAGCTCTGAATTACACGTACCACGAATTCACTCCAGACAAACACACAGACCAAAATACCACGAAAGCTGACTCACATAAAACGAAGTTAAACCCTAGACGTACATGTGACAAGGGTTACCAGCAGGAGACGCAAGAGGTGACCTAACCGCATAAAGCAACAGTAACTTCTATAAAAGCTGTTGGGTTGCATCACATGGCGAGTCTCCAAGTGCCAGGGCCCAGTTAACAGCGGTCACAGCCCTCAGCAGGTGCAGGTGGATGGTCAGTGCAGTGGAGGCAGGACACGACATTGTCCCCAGCCCTGGGGGGTGGGGCATTTTTCTTTGGGGTCATGTCCTGCAAGGCCTGTCAGCTCCATCCTCTGGCTCCTTGGTGCCGGCCTGGCAGAGGACAGTGTGTGCTCAGGCCCCGCGGGGCTGCTGGCGGACTCGCCCACGTCCAGGCAAAACGCTAAAATCCAGGGACGGGACATTTCTGTCTGACAGGATGCTGGCCGCAGACGCAGAACAAGATGCCCTCGGGTAGGCTGTATAGGCGCTTAGCGGAGCCGGGGCTTAGGAGGTGTCCACTGCTGCCTGGTATCTGGCCCATGGTCACCAGGTAAACTGGGTCCTCTCGAGGGCCGGCCTCATGCTAACGACCAGCCAGAAGCTGTCAGCTTCACCAGTGGAAGGCCGGCGGGCGGCCCCCAGTGACTCGGTCCAGCCTCCACACACCACCACGAGCGGCAGAATGGCTGCGCAGGGTCTGGAGCCGGGCGTCCCAGCCCTGCTCGGGGCGGTCAGGGGATGCCCTCCTTCCTCTGGCAGCACTGCGAGGGTGGCGCCGACCAGTCGTAGACGTAAGACAGGCGCAGCTGCACCTCCCGCTTGCACAGGCGGCCCTCGCGTGCCAGCGTCCGGTGCTTCTCTAGCATGTCCTCCAGGCTCTGCTTGTGCGTCACCAGGTACTGGTTGTTGCAGCCGCGGGACTTGTACTCGGTGTCGAAGCGCGGGTCGTGCTCGCGCTGCACGTCCACCGGCGCCAGCCAAGCGCCCAACGACACGTCCTCGCTGTGCCAGGCGCGCAGGTACTCGCGGCTGAGGCGCAGGTAGCGCACGAGGTCGGCCGAGAGCACGTACCCGCCGCCCAGCGCGTAGGGCAGGTAGTAGTCGCAGAGCTGCCAGGCGGCCTCGCGCCAGCGGCCCCCGGGCCGGACGCGGCCGCGGCCCGAGAAGAAGCCCCAGTAGAGCCGGCGGCGGCGCGCGGGGTCGCGGGCGCGCAGCTCGGCCAGCAGCGCGTCCAGACGCGCGAACGAGTCGTCGTCTGCCTTGAGCACGAACTCGAAGGCCACGTGCTCGTCCAGCCAGGCCAGCATGGCCAACACCTTGGCCGTGAGGTTCTCGTACGCATCACGCAGCGCGGGCAGCAGCAGCAGGTCGCCGTGCCGTGCCTGTTCGCGCTCCAGGGCGCGCCGCTCGTCGGCGCCCAACCCGCCGGTGCCCACGGCGAAGCGCGCCCACACGTCCCCGGGGCCGCCGCGCCGCGCCGCCAGCCATGTGTTGCGGACCACGCTGCGCCGCTCGGCCGCCCGCGGCGCGCTAGCCACCAGTACGGCCAGAAAAGTGGCGGCGCGCGCGGGGCCGAAGGGCGCGGGCGCGGCGGGGTCGACGGGCGCCCTGCAGCGCGCCAGGTAGAGCAGCGCAGCGCCGCCCAGCGCCAGGGCGCTCAGGCCCAGCGCCGTTCGGTGCCGCCACGCGCGCCGCAGCAGCTTCATGGCGCGGGGAGCGCCGCGGACCGCGCCGTCGGGCTACGTGGACCCGCGTACGCTCCTCATTGGCCGCCCGGGAGGGCGGTGAGGTCGCTTCCGCCCGGGGGAAAGATGGCGGCGCCGGCATCGGCGCGGGGAGGTCGCACCGCCCTGCGACCCGCCTCTTCCCGGAAGAGTGATGGCCGCGGCCTAGGAGGTGGCCCGTTGGAGGCGTCGTAGGCGCTCGGGTCGCGCACGGTGGATCCTGGGTGCGGCGAGGGAGGCCGGTGAGTGAGGGTCCCAGGACGTGACAGCCCCTTCCCGGCCCCGGGGCGGTGGGAAGGCGGCGCGCCGCAGGCCGACGGGGCCTCGGGCGGCCGGCATCTGCTGCCGGCCCGGCCCCTCGGATGCCGGAGTCGGGGGTCGGTGGAGCCGGGTCGGCGGCCGCGGCCCCGCCGTTCGGGGGGTGGGGAGGGTCCGAAGTCCGGGTGAGGCCCGGGACACCCGGCTCGGCCCGGGGCAGTCGTTGGCAACGCCGTGTGCGACTCCTGAAGCCGAGGACGGAGCGTTTAGAAAAAGTGTTTGCGTTTTAACAACGATGTTCTTACTCGTTTCACCAGAGCGGGCAGCAGGGCTGTCCAGGAGTCCGGGATGGGTCCCCCAGTCAGCGGGGCTGACCCTGCTCTGAAATCTCTTCCCCTGGGGCGGGAAGTGAGCGGCTGACTCCTGTGCTCACCACGGTACAGAAACGTTGTGAATGGAGGGGAGGAAGTGCCCGACCTTCTGATGCCTACACGGTTATTTTGGGGTTACTCTTTGTGCAAAATATCATGTAAATAACATTCCCTGTACTGCCTATCAAGCAGAATGTGGGATTGACTGCTTTTCCCAGAAGAGTCCAGTCTGTTCGGTGTTTATGGCCGCCAGTCAGCAGAGTGGCGTTAAGGCCAGGAGAACGTTGTCTTGGTTTGCTCGTGGGCTTGGGGAATATATGCATCGTGGCAGAGCAGAAAGGCCTGCTGTGTGGACAGTGTGATGGGTGCTGGGGCGGTGCCCTCAGAGAGGGACAAGTGGAAGTTCCAGTAAATGTGGTTCAGGGGACGGTGACCACGCAGAGAGCACAGCTGGTGGGTTCTCGTGGGTGTGGGGAGGGTGCAGGTCCTCACAGACACGGAAGGAGGGACGTAAGGCGGCCCTTCCGTGAGAGTTGCGCCTCCAAGGAATGAGCCAGCTGAGCTGGGAGAGCAGGATCTCGTCCAGGGGTCCAGATAGCGCCTGGGCCCAGAGGACCTGAAACCGACGGAACGCGTCTCGGGTGATAGTAGAGCGAAGGGTCTTCTGTCTCGGCGCAGAAAAAATTCACTGAGCAGCAGAGTGACAGGTAAGGAAAGAGTTTATTACTGTAGGACGCCTGTGAGAGATACAAGCGGGCAGGCGGGGAGCTCTGCCCTGAGAACTAAGCTACATTTTTATAGCGGAAGGAAAGTGGGCAGGGGAGAAGACCACCTTCTTCCTCATTCTTGAGTAGACGTCACCCTTCCATCACCAGTTCCTCCTCCTTGTCGGGCGGGGGAGTTTTCTTGTCCCTACGCGGTCAAACTGGGACTGTCATGGCGCAGCGGAAATGAGCAGAAAGGCGGTAACACATACTAAAATGTGGGAAATCGTCTCAGGCTTCAGTGTAGCGCCACCTCGTCCTTATAGTTTTGTTTTTAGCTTGCGCAGAGGAGCGTGTCTTAGGAACCATTAACTTACTGACCTTAGCGGGCAGGATGTGGGTCTCATTCCCCCATTTTATCGTCCCGGGGCATGTCTTGTGCTTATGTTGCGTGGTTTGTTGCTAAGCAAGCCTGCTTGGTTTTGTGGTTAAGCAAACCTGCTTTCTAGAGTGATCATTAACTTACAGGGGTCTCCCACACGTTCTCCTTCATGGATGAGCCCTTAGTGGGATTAACTGTTTAGTCACTTGTTTTGTCCCTTTACCCTGTCCTTGTCAGACCGGCTGAGGTGTCCCCGTGCCAGGGGAGGCGTTGGTCAGGAGCGCGCAGGGTACAGAAGAGGCATCAGAGAAGCAAGTGGTGGCGTCTGCCAGCCGGGGAGGGCCTGTGGCCCTGGCCTTGGGCTGCGCTGCCAGCCAGCACAGGTGCCTGCTTGGCCTGATGGAGGGCACGTGGTTCGAACCCCTTGTGCCTCACCTTGGACACCACCCTGGTCTGGGGGGCTTCCCTCTGCTGCTCCCTGTCAGGCCGGCTGGAGGGGGGCCTCCGCGGCACCTGGGAGGGCCGGCAGGCGTTTGCTGGGTGGACAAGCTCCAAGAGGAACACGTTAAGGGCAAGAAGGTCCTGAGGAGCGCAGTGGGGAAGTGGGGGGGGGGCCTGGAGGAGGAGCCGTGGGGGCGGGAAGGCAGGCGGCCCGGGGTGGGCAGCAGATGTGGGAGAGGCCGGGTGGCCGAGTGCTGGGTGTGAGCGCCTGTGGCCCTGGGGTCCCTGACGTGGACAGAGGGTGGCCTTGTTCCTTCACCGCCAAGCCCGGGCACGCCCAGGGTCACAGACTTCCTGGGCACTCTGGCCTTCTCGGTGTTCGTGTGTGAACGTGAGCAAGGATGCCTGTGTCTGTGTGTGTGTGAGCACACGTGGGCGTACGTGTGGATGCGTGCCTGTGTATGTGTGTGCATTCGTGTATGTGCATGAGTGCACTTGTGTGTGTGTGCCTGTGTGTGTGTGTACACGCTGCGTTTACGTGTGTACATGTGTGTGCACAAGGGTCGTGGAGGTGGGGAGGGGGAGGGGTGGTGCCCTGCCCGGTGGGTTTGGGCTTCGCTGGCACCAGGCCCTCACAAAGCCTTGGGGCAGGGAGGCCGAAGCTGAGGCGGGCAGGTGCCTTCGTCAAGGTCCCGGAGCTCGTGAGCGCTGAGCCGGCATCTGGAGAGTGAGTTACGGTGACTCTGGGGCCAGCCTCCAAGGACAGCCGTGCTGGGGGCAGCTCGGTGGGCCTGGAGAAGGGGCAGGGTTAGCGGTGCAGGGCGTACCTTGAGGCAGGGCCACCTCATCGTAGTTGGAGGGGGGAGTGGAAGAAGGAGAAAACAGGATGCCCAGCGTAGGTCCTGGAAACCAAGGACTTCTATTTCGTGTTACAAAGTAAACGTCTCTTTAGAGAAGTGTTTGCTGGGGCTTCATCATCTCATGGCTCTGCACCCTCTTCGTGGACCATTAAGTGCTGGCTGGGACCGGGCAGCCTCAGGCTGCTGGCCGCAGGCAGCTGTGCTGGCTCTGGGGCCTCCCGCGTTGCCCTGGGTGGTAGGCGGGCTGTGATCACCACCTCCTCACCTGCCACCCCCCTTCCCCAGCTCCCGGCCACACTCGCAGGCCATCCTGCAGCGCAGACCCCGGCAGCCATGACCTCCAGGCAGGCTCCCCTCTGTGGCCTGGCCCCTCGCTGCCTCTGGCTCCTGGGGGCTGTCCTTCTGATGGACGCGTCCGCCCGGCCCGCCAACCACTCGTCCGCTCGGGAGAGAGTGGGTAGCAGGGAGGAAAACGAGATCCTGCCTCCGGACCACCTGAACGGGGTGAAGCTAGAGATGGATGGGCACCTCAACAGGGATTTCCACCAGGAGGTCTTCCTGGGCAAGGACACGGATGGCTTTGAACAGGACGCGGAGCCCCGGAGGAGCCGGAGGAAGCTGATGGCCATCTTCTCCAAGTAGGTGCTGCTGGGGCCTGTGGGGGGGCGTGGGGGGCTGGCCTCGGCCTCCCTGTTGGTCCAGTCCTGGCTCTGCGCGGCGCCGAGGTGACGAGGCCCCCCTCGGTGACGTGCTGTGGAGGTGGTGCTGTAACACGAGCTCCTGGGAAGTTGGCAGCGTGGGAGCCGCGAGGCGGCAGCCCTGAGCTGCGCCCTGTGTCCGGCGGGGGCTCAGAGGGCGTGGGGAGGGCTGCGTGGGGCAGAGGCGCCAGCACCCTACTGCCCGTGGGACTGGTCGCAGTGCCAGTTAGAGGCAGGGCCCGTGGGCGCGGAGCTGCTGCCGGGCACGGTCGGCCGTCGGCTCCGCGCCGCCATCAGCGCTCCAGTGAGCGTGTGCGGACGGGGCTGTACTGTTCTGCTGGCCTGGAGCCACGACAGGTTGAGGTGATGGGCGGACAGGGCCCATGGGGCAGGTGGTGGGGAGGGAGAGGGGTTTGGCCCGGGGACACCAGGCGGGCCAGATGGGTCTGCTCTCTGCACGCGTTGTGGGTTAGGCGCCCGCAGGCCATGGGCTGGTCCGGGGCTCTGCCTCAGCGCCGGCCTGGCAGGTCTCAGGCTCGGTACTGGCGATACGGTGGCCGCCAGGGTCATGTGCCAGGACGCACGATGGGTGGCTCTTGGTTCCAGAAAGGAGACTGACTCTCTCGTGGGGGGCTGTGCGTGCACACAGGGGTCACGCGGCCGGGGGACCAGCTCTGGCAGCATCCCCGTCGGTGAAGTGGGGGACCAGGGGCGGGGCGGCGGCCCCCCGAGGCGCCTAGCCGGCCGCCTGGCCCCCTGGATGTGCCCTCTTCAGTTTGAGGAACTGATCGTTGTCAGCGGCTGAAGTGACCGAAACCTTGTCCGGCGCCCAGCCCTCACTGTCTCGTGAAGCCGGGAAGGAAGCTGTGAGCGGGGCCACAGGGCACGTGGCTTCTTCCAGGGATCAGCAGGGCAGCCGCGTGCACCAGGCCGAGGGGACCCCCGGAGTGGGGAGGAGTGGTGACAGAGCCTCCCTCGCAGCTGCTCTGGGAGTGGGAGTGGGGTTCAGGTGCAGAGAGCAGATCACCGGGAAACGCAGAAGGCCGGGCTCCTGGGGCCGTTGCAGCTGCGCGGCTGCATCCGCCCGTGTCACGTGTCTTCCTTATACGTCCCGTGTCTAACAGGTTTGTCATCGGGGAGCGTCTAGCCCGTGTTCACCTTCTCAGTCGGACCCCCCCCAGAGCCGTCCCACTTGGAGGTGCCGCCGTGGGCCCTGTGGGGCCCCCTGCAGCTGCTGTTGCCTCCCCTGCACCCTGCCCGGGGCAGATCAAACACGTAGCCTCAAGACCTAGGTTGCGTAGCACCTCTCAAGTGAGGTTTTTATTCTGGAGTGGTTTTAGGTTTACAGAAAGATGCAGACCGAGGCACACTGTGGAAACTAGTACACGATGGTGCTCCGTTACTGTTCCCCGCGCTCCAGGCTGCAGGTCACGCGCTGCCCCAGGGTCCTCGTTCTGCCCGGGGTCCCATCTGGGAGGCTACTTTTTCGTGACCTTGACGGTTTTGGGGAGGACCACTCAGGTGTTTTGTAGCGTGTCCCTGATTTGGGCTTTGTCTGCTGTGTTTTCTTCTGGTTAGACAGGGGTTGTGGTTTATGGAAAGGAGACCCCAGAGGTGAGGTGGCGCTGTCGTGACATCACATCAGGGCACCTGACGTCCGCACGACATCACGGGGGCTGTCGGCCTGGTCACCTGGCTCAGGGGGGATCTGCCAAGGAGTGTCACTCCTTGTCCTGTCCTCCCGTCTCTTTGGCAGCCACTCAGAGGGGCGGCCCACCCTCCCGGGGGTGGGAGCGAAGCTCTGGGGAAGACCCACCGTGTGGTCTGGACTCCCGTAAGGAGGATGGACGCGTGGGTGTCGTCTGCACTTTGGTGGGGACGCAGCTCCGCGCTGTCGGTTTGGCTGCCCACCTCGTTCCAGCCTTGGCCGCCAGGACCTTGTCGTTGCCCACCCCTCCCACCCCCCGCCCCTTGTGAGCGCTTCCTTCCTTTCTTGCACTGCCAGCCACGCCAGCTTCCCTTCATCTTGTTGTGTTCCCGCCTCAGCCCTAGAATCACCCAGTTCTCCGGGGAGCGCTGGTTCGTTTCATGGGAGAGTGGGATTTAGAAACGAGGACCTGGCAGCGGGTGTGGGCGTTGCTGCTGGGGTGTCCTTGCCTGTAGTCCTCTCCTATGTGTGTGTGTGCCAGCCCGTGCATACACGTGTGTTCTGACCCATGTCCACTGGTGTGCACTAGCCATGCACACAGCCACACATGCACGTGAGTGTGTGCAGAGTGGACAGCTGCCGGCACACTTGCACCTACAGCTGTTTCTTTGTCTCGCTGGCTGTGTTTGTGCGAGTAGACACGACTGTGCTCCAGTGTCTGAGCTCCAGCCCTGTTACCAGGGACTCCTCGTGAGTTCCAGGTGTGTGGGTCTGTGGACCCCGTCCTGCGGCAGGGGGGAGACTTGTTCCCCTCGCTGTGGTCCCGAAACGGATGGGGTAGTGACACTGCCCAGCGTCCTCCCTGATTCCCCCACTGTGTCCCCCACATCCCCCCGACTTCTCCTGCGTCACCGTTGGGTGGGATGTGTTGCTGTTCGTGGTGGTTTTGTGGCTGCCTGCAGAACGCCTGTGGCCATCCTTCTGTCCGTACACCCGTCTGTCGGGGTGCTGGAGGCCTCGCCTGACACGTCTCGTGGGCCTGCAGGGTGGATTTGAACACCGACAGAAGGATCAGTGCCAAGGAGATGCAGCGCTGGATCATGGAGAAGACGGCCGAGCACTTCCAGGAGGCCATCGCGGAGAGCAAGGCGCACTTCCGAGCCGTGGACCCCGACGGTGACGGTACGGCCAACCTCGCCCTGACCCTGGTGGCCTGAGGCTGCTGGCGGAGGGCGGTGCCTGGAGGTGTGTGCGGGGGCGGGGCTCCAGGCCGAGGGCCCAGGAACGAGGAGGTGAGAGGCAGGAGGGGTCTGCAGGTGCTGCCAGGGAGACAGATGCCAGCTTGCCGTGCAGGCGGGGACCACGGGGCTAGGCTCTGTCGTGAAGCTTGGAGCCGTGTTTTGCTGCCCCTGCCTCTACAGATGCCCTTAGCACCAGGATTTTGGATTGATGGCTTAAAGTAACTAGATACATCTTTTTAAAACGTTCAGTGTTGGGACGCCCCTGGCGGTCCAGTGGTTAAGACTCCTCACTTCCAATGCAAGGGGCCTCGGGTTCGATCCCTGGTCGGGGAACTAAGATCCCACGTGCCCCACGGCGCGGGCAAAAAAAAAAAAAAAAAAGCGTTCGTTGTTAAACCTTCTAACAAGCTGTCTTGCTCTTTCAGGCCATGTGTCATGGGATGAGTACAAGGTGAAGTTTTTGGCAAGCAAAGGCCATGATGAGAGAGAAGTTGCTGATAAGATAAAGAATAAGTGGGACCTGAACATCGACGAAGAGAGTAAGGGCTCGGCCTCCCGTGGCCAGCGTGGCGCGCGTGACAGCACAGATGCCGGGAGGGAAGGGGGCGAGGCGGGTGTGGCCACAGCCGGGTGCTCCCGCGGGGCCGCTAGGCAGAGCCCCCAGGATCCCCCAGGTGCCTTGGGTGGGTAGGTGCAGCCGGCGGCCTCAGGTGGGCTTGAGCTCCGGGGAGGAGGTGGCGGAAGCACCGGAAGCGGGTCTCGGCTGGGACAGGTCCTCAGTGCCAGATGAGGTCCGACCCCGGGAGTTGGCAAGGCCGGGGGGGCTCCTGCCTGCGGTGCCTGGAGGCCGCAGTCCCAGCCGGCTCTCCCCTTAGCTTTTCAGAGACGTTCCTTTAAAAACCCGTCTCCCTGGTACAAAATTTGACGCCTTTTAGCTGAGTTCTGAAGCACCACTGAAGAGTTCTCGTGACCTTCACTGGTTACTGTCTCCAGCTCTGTGCCATCCCGTCCCTCCCGGGGGTTCGTTCGCAGCCGGGTGTCGAGTTCAGCTTGTTGGGGGCTTTGTCAGAGCGCCGTGTGCTTCCTGTGTTCTCCTGTTCGGTCTCTACTGGGCAGGTCGTCCCTGCCATTGTCATCCAGTGTGTCGTTTTCTCTTGATGGACACGTGAGTGCCGGATTTTTACTGGGACGTCTCTGTGCCTGTGATGCTACCCTGTTTGTCTCACGTGCACCTGGCCGTCAGGGTTGCGTCATGGCCTCCTGCTGGTGTCTGTGGCCCTTCCCGCGTCTGCTTTGTGACGGCTGGCGCTGTGTTCTTTGGTCCAGGGATGTTCGTTACTGTTATGTGTGTAGACGTGCTGTGGGCGCCACGGTTCTCTGCCAGGGTTGGTGTTTTTGGCACTGGACTCTCGTCTGCCATCAGGTTGCGATCTGCGCCTTGTTTCTGTGTGTGCTCTTTAGTTTTTAGTTCCGAATTTCGCTTGTTCCCTGCTGTGGTGCAGGGAAGCCATTGGCTTCTGTATGGCAGCCTTCCCTCCTGTAGCCTTGCTGTGCTTGCTGAGTGGCTCCAGGAGTTTCTTGTCGATTCTTTCGGGTTTTCTACGTAGGCGGTCGTGACATCGTTGAACAAAAACGGTTTATTTCCTCTTCCCAATCAGTGTCTCTTTCATTCCTTTTCTTGTCTTAGTGCAGCAGCTGGACTTCCCGTGCGATGTTGAAGAGCAGTGGTGAGAAGGGCCATCCTTGCTTTCATCTGAGTTTGGTGGAAAAGCTTCGGCTTTCTCGCCACTATGATCTTAGCCGTGGGTTTTCAGTGGGTATTCTATATCAAGGGGACGAGTCCCCTCTGTTCCTAGCGTGCTGAGAGTTTTCGTCATGAATGGGTGTTGGATTTTGTCAGATGCTTTTTTGCATCTATTGATACGACCACGTGATTTCTTTTCATTAGCCTGTTGATGTGAATATCAGTTGAATTTCAGACGTTGAACCAACCTTGCCTACGTGGGATAAATCCCACTTGGTTGTAACGTGTAATTGTTTTTGTATGTTGTTGGATTTGATCTGCTAATGTATATATATGTTTTTTTTTGTTTTTTTTTGTGGTGGTGGTGGTGGTGGTGGTGGTGGTACGCGGGCCTCTCACTGCTGTGGCCTCTCCCGTTGTGGAGCACAGGCTCCAGACGCGCAGGCTCAGCGGCCAGGACACGCACCCGTGTCCCCTGCATCGGCAGGCGGACTCTCAACCACTGCGCGGCCAGGGAAGCCCCTGCTAATGTTTTGTTGAATGTTTTTGTGTCTATATTCATGCGAGACATCAGTCGGTAGTTTTCTTGTGTCCTTTCTGCTTTTAGTGTTAGGACTCAGAGGATGAGTTAGGAAGTGTTCACTCTGTCTCTCTCCTCTGGAAGGGATTGTGGAGATTGGTATGGCCTCCTTCCCACATGTTTGGTAGAATTCACCTGTGAACCGCCCTTGAGACTTGGTTTTTCCAAAGCGTTTTGTTTTTTATGGGCTACGTAGAGGTTAGCTTTATATCGTGAGCCAGCCTGAATTTCTTGGTAATAGATGGGTTAAGCTCATTTCTGTTTCTATTGATATTTCTTTTTTTTCCTTTCATCTTTCCCTCTGCTAGTGTGGGATTTAGAGACCCCACTTTCCTTTTCTCAGCAGTCACATGACCCTATCTGGTGGCCTGACAGGTGTGAATGGGGCACCCAGCTTTCCAGGTGTGCCCATGGGGGCTGCCCATTGTGGGCAGGGGTTTTGTATCTCACAGCTTTACTTTTTTCTTCTCAGTCCATCGTTGACCGTCTAAGTCAAGACCATTTTACTCTGTTCCGGGCAGTATAGAGGCCTCCTTCCTAGTTTGTGTGGTGTCACCCAGGATTTTGGTTCTGCTGGTTTTTATTTATTTAATTTATTATTTTTGGCTGCGTTGGGTCTTCATTGCTACGCACGGGCTTTCTCTAGTTGCCGCGAGCGGGGGCTACTCTTCGTTGTGGCGTGCGGGCTTCCCATTGCAGTGGCTTCTCTTGTTGCGGAGCATGGGCTCTAGGCGTGCGGCTTCAGTAGTTGTGGCACGTGCGCTCAGTAGTTGTGGCTCGCGGGCTCTAGAGCGCAGGCTCAGTAGTTGTGGTGCGCGGGCTTAGCTGCTCCGCGACACTTGGGATCTCCCCGGACCTGGGCTCGAACCCGTGTCCTCTGCATTGGCAGGCGGATTCTTCACCACTGTGCCACCAGGGAAGCCCCTCTGCTGTTTTTTAAAGCCTGTAAATAGGATGTTATTTTCTTCCTGAAGTGGTGGTTGGCCATTTATGTTTGTCTCCATTTTGTGCCTCCACTGCTTGTCCTGGGTTCAGACCGCCCCCCGAAGGTGTCCTTTAGGGGTGTCCGGGGCCCCTGTCCTCCTCCTGCCGGCACTGGGCATTTAGCACTGGCCCCTGGGTAGCTGCTGGCCGTCTGTGCCTGCTTGTCTGTCCTCAGCGCCCTTTCCCTTGGGGGTGTGTGGGGTCAGGACGTGTTCTTCCTGGATCTAGAGCTCATGGTATCTCCATCCGCCCAGCCCTCACCTCACTCCCGTGTGTTCATGAGTCGGGGGGGGGAGGGGGGGAGCAGCTCTGGGGGATCAGAAATGAAAAGCGGCTGTCGAGGGTCCCAGAGGAGGGAGAGCGTGGGGGGGGCTGAGCTCACGTGGCCCCCCGGGGCCGCCGTCCCCTGTGCTGCAGACGGGGTCCCTCCAGGCCGCCTCCAGCTTCTGGTGCTGCCAGCGTCCCTGCTTGTGGCCACTGCTCTCCAATCTCATCTCCTCTTACACAAGGACACCGGGGCTTAGGGCCCACCTGAATCCCAGGTGGTCTCGTCTCAAGAACCTTTACTACTTTCACCTGCCAAGACCTTTTTCCCAGATCAGGTCGCGTTCGCAGGCTCTGGGTAGACACGGCAAGGCAAGCCCATGCCCGTCCCACCACTCCTGTCCCCGTGGCCGGGCAGGTAGGCAGTGGGCGATCCTGTAGTTGCCACGGCTCTTCTGTCCTTCTGTCAGAAGGCACGAGGTGTGAGGCCACAGGCGTTGTGTGGGGTTCTCCCCGTCGCGACCGGGCCGGGCCCGGCGTCCCTGTTCCCAGCCGGAAGCTGGAGTTGGGCCCCGGGTGAGGGTGCGGATGCTGCGCCGGCTTCTCCCCGCTCCCTGGCTGGACACCCAGCCCGTCACCGACCACCGGCCCCAGGGCCCCTCGCCGGGCCTTCCCACAGTGGCAGGGGTAGCGGGGATCGCACAGGGGACGCGTGAGTCATACCTGGAAACTGAGTTTTCCCTCAGAGCCCTGCCCGGGACAGTGCACGGGCGGAGACGGAAGGGAAGCAAGTCGTGCCTTTGTTCCCACAGAGCCGGCGGCCCGCTTCCCGGGAACGAGCGGGGGCGGGGCTGTGTCTAAGGGGGTCTGTGTCCGGGGTGGGGGGGGTCTGTTTCGGTTGAGGGTCTGCGCCTGCATCTTGGGGCGTCTGTGTATCTGCGCCCCAGGGGGCTGAGGACCCCTGCGAGGGCCAGGCCCTTGGCCCCGCGTGCCACCACATCCTGAGCTGGCCCCCCTGCACTCGGGCTGCGTGTCTCGGAACTTTCTGGATGCGTGCAGGGGTCCCGTGTGCGTGGGTCCTCACGGATGCGCCTCTCTCTCTCAGCACAGGAAGTCCTGGAGAACCTCAAAGACCGCTGGTATCAGGCGGACAACCCGCCCCCGGACCTGCTGCTGACGGAGAGCGAGTTCCTGTCGTTCCTGCACCCCGAGCACAGCCGCGGCATGCTGCAGTTCATGGTCAAGGAGATCATCCGGGACCTGGGTGAGGCCCAGCCGCGGAGGTCAGCACGGGCCGGTCCTGGGCTGGGTGGCCCGCGGGGGCTGTACGGCCGCTGTTTGGGGTCAGGCCGAAACCACACAAACTGAAAACCTGGCAGCAAAGCCCCGTCAGTTGAGTTTTCTCCGGAGTGGCCTCAGTGGTCCCGCGCCCGCTGGAGTCTTGACGTCTGCCCCCGTGTCCCGCAGACCAGGATGGTGACAAGAAGCTCTCGCTGTCCGAGTTCATCTCTCTGCCCGTGGGCACCGTGGAGAACCAGCAGGGCCAGGACGTGGACGACGGCTGGGTGCGAGACAGGAAGAGAGAGTTCGAGGAGCTGATCGATGCCAACCGCGACGGGATCGTGACCGCGGCGGAGCTGGAGGTGGGTGTGGGGCCCGCTGCTCCGGGCAGCGGGGTCGGCCTGGCCGGACGCTGGGGCGGGAAGGCTGCGCGCCGCTGGACCCGCTTCCTGCCTCGGGAGTGTCTTCACTGGTGTCGCGTGTAGGTGCTGCGTGGGGCTTGTTTTTCCCCATTGCTGCATGAGTCATTTCATTTTAGCCGGAGCTCTCTGATCCCTGCTGATAGCGGCGGGACCCCCGGTTCAGGAGCTCCTTCCCCTCAGCACTGCCGCCCCGGCGGCCAAGCCGGTCCGTGTGCGTGTGCCCCGCTCCAGGGCCAGCCTTCCCCCTGTCCTGCCCTTCCGTGGGCGTGGAGCTACCCATGCCGGTGCAGGCTGCCTGTCCCTGAGCCACTTCCGGCCTGGCACCCACCTTCCAGAACGTTCTAGAACATTCCCACCTCCCTGCCCCGCAGCTTCTGTCCCACTAGCTCACGGAGTATTTCCAGCAAGACCTCACCTCCTGGAGCTGGTTGTGGTGTCACAGCCCCGCTGAGGCAGGGGTGCCAGCCTGCATGGGGCGTCCTCCGGGCGGGGGGTCTCGGCTGCGTGGCCGGATGCGGGCTGAACGTGAGGAGATGCCTCTGGCCCGGGGCGGCATGGGCTGTGGCGGGGCTGAGCCGGGGCCCTTGCAGGACTACATGGACCCCATGAACGAGTTCAGCGCCCTCAACGAGGCCAAGCAGATGATCGCCGTTGCCGACGAGAACCAGAACCACTGCCTGGAGCCCGAGGAGGTGCTCAAGTACAGCGAGTTCTTCACGGGCAGCAAGCTGGTGGACTACGCCCGCAGCGTGCACGAGGAGTTCTGAGCCGCCGCCGCCGCCGCCGCCGCCGCCGCCGCCGCGCCCACCCCTCCCCCACCCCGCCCCGCCCCGTCCCTCCCGCGGCGCCTCGATTCCCGCGATTCCCGCGTACCCACTGCTTCTCGCTTCCGAGAACTGGAGCCCTTCTGCCAGAGGCACCGGCCACATCAGGGCCTGCGGGCTGGCCACACCGTGGGAAATACGCAGCTCCCGCCGTTTCCTTGAAAACTGAAAGATGAAGGCTTTGCTGGAAACCAGCAGCCGGCGGCTGGGGGGTCGGGAAGGGGCCGTGAGAGCCGCCGGCCCTGTGGCGTTCAGTCTCCGAGGAAACGCTAATACTGGTGACAGGAATCACATTAATTTACTTTGAAATATAGTTTCCTTTTTCTCCCAGCTTCATTTTTTTGGTGGGAAAAAAAAACACGTAGACGACTTCGGATGTCTGTGGCCAGGCGGCTTCCACTTGAAGCTTTGCGGTGGGCGGTTTGGTTAGAGCAGGGGCTTGCTAGCGCCGGTGGTCACCTGCGACACGGGGGAGGATGACACGGGGCCGCCAGGCGGGACGGTGTCCTGGTGGGGGACAGGGAGGGGCCGTCTGCAGGGCGGGAGTTGGGGATCTGGGCTGCAGATTTAAAGTCAGGAGCTGGAGTCCAGGCTTGGGTGAGGCCACCTGGGACGGGCTGGGAGGAAATGGGAGTTTGGGGTGGAGGGGGCTCTGAGGATGAGCCCTGGGCCCCCAGGGCGCGGGGCTGGGGGCAGAGAACTGGGGGAATCCCCAAGAGCCACCCAGAGTCCTGGCCTGGGGCGGGGGGGGGCGGGGAGGGGCGACCTGGGGGGTCAGGAGCCTCTGGCGGGAGGGGTGAGACCTGGTCCCCCCGGCTGCGGTCCCACCACCACACCGGGCCCTTCCCCCAGGGTTGGCACGCCCGCTGGCTTGGCTGGGGTGCGGGCTGGGGGGGTGTGGGCAGTGAGAGTTAAGTGACAAGGGAGGGTCTCCACTCCACATACCCACGAACCTGGCCCCCCGCCGGGCCCCCCTCAGAGCCCTGAGCCGTGGCCCATGGTTCCTCGGTGGACGGCTCACCCGGCCAGGGGGTCCGCACGGGCCTTTGAAGGCCCTGCTGGGGTTGGAGGCTCAGGCCAGGTGGGCAGAGAGGCTGCCCTGAGCTGCCCACGTGACCTGCTTCCGAGCAGCGTGGGGAGGGGCCGGGGAGGGGCCGCCGCAGAATCTGGGCCGGTTTCCAGACAAACAAGAGGAAAGGCTTTTCAGAACTGCGACCAGAAGGCGGGGTGGGAGGGCGGGGCCCGTGGCTCTGGCCATGTGGGTGGGTGGCCACCAGCAGGTGGGACGCTGGGACAGAGGTGCGGGCCGGCCCCTGTGCGCTGCCCAGAGTCGGGGCCTTGGGCAGGGGGCGGGCGGCCTCCCCTGCCATGGCCCCCATAAGGCATGGGGTGCTGCCCGCCAGACCCCGAGTTACCTCCACCTCAGCAGCTATGGTTTGTCTTAAAATAGTTTTTCTCACTGTCAGTGGGAGACGGGGCACAACACACGCACACACAAGTGTGCACAGCAGGCTGCCTGGAGCCCTGCCCCTCCCCCATGGACCCTCCCTCTCTTTGGAGGCTGAGGGCGACGACCCTGCGGTGGCCCCTGCCCGCAGGCGGAGCTGGCTGGCGGAATTTCCCGCAGGTGGGCAGGGAGCCCCACATCCTACCTGTGCCCCCAGGAGGTGGGGGGTTTCCAGCCACTGCGGGAGGCCTGCGCCCCCCCCCCCCCCCCACCGCCAAAGCTTCAGGTTAACCATTAAGCAGATAATCCTGTCTCGTGGTTCAGATTTAAAAGCACCAAAGCCATACGGCCTCCCTGCCTTGGGCCACCAGGATCAGAGCTTTGCATGAGAGGGAGCATGTACACACGTGTGTGCGTGCACGTGTGCATGTGTGTGCATGGGCACCTGTGCTCCTCCCTCGTGCCCCACGGGGGGCCGGTACAAAGGCCCTCCCCACCTGTCCTGAGGACACGGGAGCTCTCTTTCCTGTCCCAGTGGTGCTGCAGGAACACCCTAAACCTGGGGTGGGTGTGGCGCAGGGAGAGCCTGGCATGGCCTCCAGAGTTTTTAGGGAGATAGCCCCTGCCCGGCCAGGGGGCAGAGCGGAGAGTCTGTCTTCACGCGACACCCCGCCCCAGGCACATGCCCAGGTGCTCATGGGAGCACACATCCCGGCATGTGGAGCCAGCGCCACACACGCGTGCTGCACACACGGCTGGTGCACGCTCCCAGGCACGCGCCACCCCCAGGGCACCGGGCAGGGCTCGCCCAGCGGCACGTGTTCGGTCTGCTCAGGTGGCTTGCAGCACAGACGTTTACCCTCTGCTAGTCCTGGAGGCTGGATGTCCAGAGACCGAGGAGTGGGCAGCGTTGGTGTTTCCTGAGGCCTTTTTCCTCCCTGTGTCCTCACGTGGTCGTGCCCTGTTCGTGTCTGTGCCCTGCCCTCTTCCTCTTGTAGGGACACCAGTCACACTGGATCAGGCCCACCCTGTGACCCCACCCAGCCTTTATGGCCTCCTGAGAGGCCCCGGTCTCCCAGTACAGCTGCACGGGGATCAAGCTTCCACGTGTGGGTTTAGGGCACTAACGTGGATTCGGATGCCTGCTGTGTTCAAGGACGCTCAGCTGCTCTCTCCCTCTCACACCAGCACACACCCTCACGTGCTTGCGCACCCACTGTGGGCACTGGTCATGAGGCATCTGACCCACCAGGGCTGCTGGCATTGGTCACTTGGGCCAGTGACCATGCTCTGGAGCCCTGGACACCACCAGCCCTCCCCCTGCACCTGATGCCTGACCCAGTGTGCTGCCCTGGCTCGCCCATGTGCTCCGGGCACCCTTTTGTGGGGCAGGGGTGAGGACTGGCCTCAGGGTGAGCCCCCCGCTCCTCTTCAGGGCTCTGCCCTGCAGAGAGGGGGGCGCCCAGGAGGAGTGAGCCAGGTGGAGGGATCCCAAGACCACCCCGGTCTGGGCAGCTTGGCCAGGCTGGGCAGGGCAGGGGGACAGCCAGGATGCCTGGCGGAAGGGGCTCCAGTTTCCTGTGAGACAGGAGTAGGAGGGGTCCAGGGGGAGGGGTCAGTGCAGACCGGCTGGGCTGGAGGACCTGGCCTGGTGGCCCTGGCAGGGGTCAGGGGGCTGCGGGTCCTCACTCAGGCCCCGGATCTGCACACTGCAGCTGCTGGCTGGGCCGAGCCTGAGGCCCACGGCCGTTATCGCAGGGTTGGGGGCCTTGGCGCCCAGGGCAGAAGAGAAGCCCAGGACCGGGACACAGGCTGCCTTCCAGTGCTTCCTGGGGCCTCCTTCCTCCTGGTCCCCTCCTCCTGCCCTCCCCACCCCTCCCCCGCAGCCCTTATAGCCACATCCTGCAAGGAAAAACCCCAGACTCCCGAGCTGTGGGGCTGAGAGCAGCCGAGAATGCGCGTGGGAGCCCAGCCACCCAGGGCGCCGGGCTCGGCCTTCCTGCTCCTGGGGCTCGCGCTGGGCGCTGCGGCCCAGCTCAACTGTGTTGGGGACACCTACCCCAGTGGCAGCAGGTGCTGTAAGGAGTGCCAGCCAGGTGAGTGGCCTGGATGTGGAGTGGGGGAGGGGTGCCTACAGGGACCCAGGATGAGGAGACGGGGTCAGGGGACACAGGGACCTACAGATGGGGTCACGTGGTGAGGCACCGTGGGGCGAGTGGACTTAGGGCAAGCGGGTGACCTGGAGCCACGCCTGGGATGGGATGGTGGGCCAGCCAGAGGCGGTCGGGGGCTGCTGTGGGGAAGGCCAGGCTGTGGGGAGCTCTGAGCCCGGCCTCCCGTGGCAGGTTATGGGATGGAGAGCCGCTGCAACCACGCCCGGGACACGGTGTGCCGTCCGTGTGAGCCCGGCTTCTACAACGAGGCAGTCAACTACGAGGCCTGCAAGCCCTGCACACAGTGCAACCAGAGTGAGCACCGCCAGGCGCCCCGGCCCCGCTGGTACCCACTTCACACGGGGCCTCGGAGCAAACTCCAGACCACGCCGGGGCCTGCCCTCCCCTGCCCCAGAGTACCACAGTCAGCTGAGGCCACCCACGGGGCTCCTCCCCCTCCCAGAGGCTGAGTGGGTGAGACCCAGAGTCAAGGACCACAGAGGGTCCTGAGCAGGCTGGAGGAGGGGTGGGAAGAGCGGGCAGAGCTGCCACGGGATGACCCCTGGGGCTGTGTGGCCAAGAGGGACATGGCATCCGGGGATGGGAGAGGACCAGAGGCCACCCAGCTGCAAGGGGGCAGCTGGCCCTGGGGAGATAGCTGCAGACTCTCAGCCTCGGTCCCCCAGCCTGCTCTGTGTCTCTGGCCTCCCCACTGACTGCGCCCACCCTACCCGACCCCCAGGAAGTGGGAGCGAGCCCAAGCAGAGATGCACACCCACGAGAGACACGGTCTGCGGCTGCAGGCCGGGCACCCAGCCCCAGGACGGCTATGGCTACAAGCGTGGAGTTGGTGAGGGGTGCCTCTGGAACCATGTGGAAGGAGCATGTCCCTCACACGCTGTCACCTCCCCTCAGCACCCCGACCCCAGGCTTGGCTGAGTGCCCTCTCCCCCAGGCAGGTCAGGCCAAGACAGGGGCTGGGGGGCTCCCAGGTCGTGGCCAGTGGATGGCATGTAGGCAGAGAGGGGCTGCTGGAGGCCCTGGGGGGGTGAGCGTCTGGGCCCCCCAGGGGTGGCAGATGGGCAGAGCCTGCTGACTCTGTTGCAGACTGTGCCCCGTGCCCACCAGGACACTTCTCCCCGGGCAACGACCAGGCCTGCCAGCCCTGGACCAAGTGAGTGTCCCTGGGGCTGGACGGTTTGGGTGGCCTGGGGTCTGGGAGCCAGGGGTCAGGTCTGGGAGTAGGAAGCTGCTGGCTGGGAGCTCCGGGGCCCGGCACCCCGTGACCCCTTCCCCCCCATGTTAGCACCCCCACCCCCCCGACGTTGGTCCCTGCCCCGCCCCCACGACCCCTGCTCGGCCCTGACCCAGCCTCCTCCCACTGACCTTCCTGCTGGGCTGGAGCGGGGAGGCCGTGAGACCCCAGCCCAGCCCGGGAGGGTGTGAGACCCTCACTCATTCACAGCTGAGAGGCCCCCGTCCTTGTTGAGCTGACCTGGTGGGGGCAGGAAAAGAGCAGGCAGGGGTTTGGGAGAGAGGGGTGCAGGCGGGAACAGGTCAGGGGAGCGGGTGTGGGAAGCAGGCTGAGAAGGCAGGGGAGGCCGGGGGAGGCCCAGGCTCCTGGGGGGTGGCAGGGACCTTGGCCTCTCTCCTCGCCGCCTTTGGGCTGGACTCTGATGCTGCCTGAGTGACCTGCTGTGGACCCCTGTCACCCCTCACATCTCCCTGGTCCTGCCCCAGTTCTCGGCCCGTCCCACTGGTGGGGGACGAGTGGGGTGGGGGACATTCTGGCCTGATCAACACCCCTGCCCCGCTCAGCTGCACCTCATTAGGAAAGCGAACACTGCAGGCGGCCAGCAACAGCTCGGACGCTGTCTGTGAGGACAGGAGCCCCCGACTCACACCCGCCTGGGAGACCCAGGGCCCCGCAGCCCGGTCCACGCCTGCTCAGCCCACCACTACCTGGCCGAGGGCCTCACAGGGGCCCTCCACGCCCCACGCAGAGCCCCCCAAGGGTAAGGGGGCCTGGCCCTCCCCCAACCCAAGGGGGGTGGGGTGGCGGGGAGGGTGGGTGGAGCTGCCCGCTGGCCAGGTGCGGCCCTCCTGCGGTGGACTCCTTCCCTGGTGGACCCCACCCCAGCGGGCCCTGCCTCCCCGCAGGCCCTGAGCTGGCCGCTGTCCTGGGCCTGGGCCTGGGCCTGGGCCTGCTTGGCCCCGTGGCTGCCGCGCTGGCCTTGCTCCTGCACCACAGGGCCTGGAGGCCGACGTCCAACGCCCCCAAGCCCCCCGGTGAGTGTTCTCGGTGGGCCCCAGAGCGCGCTGCCTGCGGGAGGCTGGGACCCCGCCCACCTCCCGCCCCCCACCCCTCACCCCTTCCTCCTCCGCAGGGGCAAACAGCTTCCGGACCCCCATCCAAGAGGAGCATGCCGATGCCAACTCCAGCCTGGCCAAGATCTGAGCAACGTCCACTGGCGTAGAAGCCGGCACCCCCTCCGCAGGCCGGGGCCCCCAGACGCAGGCCGTCCCACCCGTCACCCCCGGACCCTGGCGCCCTGTCCCCCCGCCCTGTGCCGTTTTAGGCGCTCCTGGGCTGGCACCCTGGGCCCTGCTATGTATGCTGTGCGTACTCCCCACCCAGGTGGCCCCAATAAACGACGTTGGCAAATGTGGGCCTCTGACTAGGCACCAGTGGTCTGAGGGCTGCACACACGGGGGCTGGCTGTGGGGTAGGGGCTCCCCTGGCTCCCTCAGAGACCTGGGGCTGCTGTCCTGCTCGCTGGGCACCTCCCAGCGCCTCTGGGGAGCGTGGCAGCCAAAATAAGTGCATGGGGAGCCGCGAGCCCTGCCTGGCAAGCGCGATGCTAGCCCGGCCCGACGGACCCCACGCACCCACTCTGGGGAGCCGCGAGCCCTGCCTGGCAAGCGCGATGCTAGCCCGGCACGGTGGACCCCACGCACCCACTCTGGGGAGCCGCGGGCCCTGCCTGGCAAGCGCGATGCTAGCCCGGCCCGGTGGACCCCACGCACCCACTCTGGGGAGCCGCGAGCCTGCCTGGCAAGCGCGATGCTAGCCCGGCCCGGTGGACCCCACGCACCCACTCTGGGGCTACTTGGGAGGGCCTGGCAGGGGCTGCTGGGTGGGAGGGAGCCCTGAGGAGGCCCTGGTCCCAAAGGGGGTTTTAGGACAACCCCTCAGGGTCTCTGGGGCCCCTCCCAGGAGAGGGCACGAGCGTCTGTTTCTTCTCAAGCCCCACGCCCTGTTAGACCTGAGTGTGTGGTGACCCTGGGACCCCCACTGATGCCTGCAGGGCCCCCGAGTCCCTCAGGGAAACTGGAGGCTTCTGACTGGGCTGGCCTTTCGTCCACCCTGGGCACGAACAAAACGTGCAGCTTTATGTGAAAAGGTTCCCAGGCGGGAAACCCAAGCGTGCGTGGGCACCAGCGTGGGCTGTGCGAGGCCGAGTGGTCGGACAGGCCCGCTGGCTGGCACTGGGGGCAGCCCCTGCTCTGGCAGCTGCCCAGACTTGGGGCCGAGCCCGCCCTGGGGACACCGGGCTGAGCCGTGGGCTGTGGCCCGCCACCCCTCCCCCCCCACAGCGCCCCTCCGCGCAGGCGAGGTGGGCGGGTTAAACGGCTCATCTAAGGCCGGAGCCGTGGGCCAGCGAGGAAACGCTCCACAGCCCACAGGCAGCCCATAGTTTGCGCCCTCGGGGTTTCTGATAGATTTAAGAGCTACTGCTAACCGAAATAAAAGACCACCGAGGTGCTGGGCGGGGGGTCAGGCGTGGGGTGGGGGTGGGAGGTGGGAGCAGAGAAATGCGACAGCCCGAGGCCCCCCACCGGTGGACCTGGCAAAGATGCACACCTCTGAGCTCCCAGCCTGCTACCTCCCTTCACCCACCTGTGGGCCAGGTCTGGGCATCATCCCACAGGCCAGTGCCCTCACGGCGGCCAAAGGTCCGCCCCTGACACGTGTGCTGCCCCCCCCCCCGCCCCCCAGCTGGCTTTCTCCGCAGAGCTGCCCTGGAGGCCCTCCCACCTCTCCTCAAACCTCTGAACCCTGGCTGGTCCCTTGGACCTGCCGGGGGCAAAGGGGAGACCGAACCATCCACGTGTTCTTGGAAAGATCTCGGGTTGCAGCAGTGAACACAATACGTCCTCTCTGCCCTGGAAACGGGCAGCAAACAGGCACCACTGGCCTGGGGCCTGTGGTCCCTGGGCAGTGTGCAGGCTGTGCAGAGAAGCTAAGGGACCTGATGAAGGGGCCTGGGGGAGGGGCCAGATCCTTGGGGAATGGAAGGTCGAAGGTCGTGGGCTTCCTCCCCAGACTTCCCAGCTGCGAGCCCCCCACCTTGCCCCCAGCCTGGTGGCTCCACCTCTGAAAGCTGACGGGTGGGTGGAAGGAGGTTGGTCACCTTCACTTTCCTCGGTTGCTGCCGCTAAGCACGCTCTCCACTCCTGTCTCTGCTGACAACCGCCCCTCCCGTGTGAAACCCCGCCAGAGCTCCCCCCACCCCCCGGGGGGCCCACAGGCACCCACCCTGGCTCCTCCCTGCTCCAGGGCCCCACCTGGCTCCCCATCCTGCCCCACAGCCCTCCAGGTTAACCCCTGGACTCTGCTTGGGACCCTCTGCCCCCTGGACGCACGTCACTTGTGTGAGCTGAGACAAATGATGAAAAATGTGACGAGCTGCTCAAAGAGGATAGGAAAATACCGCGAGCAGATAGAAACCATCTCCCCCGCAGCGCCCGGTTACAGAAGCTCGCGGTAACCCAGTGCCTGTGTGGGAGGGGCCTTCCGGAGCCTCAGGGACAGGAGAGCAGGCGCAGGCCCCCAACCCCGACGGCGCTTTTGCCTCTTGTTACACACAGCCCTGCCTCTGGTTTCCTGCTGCTGCGGGTGGCAGCCCCCCTCGGGCAGACAGCTGCCCCCTGGTGCCTGATGGGCTGGCCCAGCTTTCAGAAGGGCCAACAGATATGATCTTGTCAGACAAACGTCATTTGTAGGGGATTTATCATATTTTCTCAGGCGCTTACCAGAATTGGGGTGATGCCGTCCTGGTACAGACCGGACTGCTCAGGCCTTGAACATGGGCAGAAGGGCCAGGACTGCTGAGTTCTCCACTCCTGACCTTTCCCTGGGGTCCCGGGATGGCTCAGACCCTCCTCCCCATCTAGGAGCTGAGCCGAGGCCTGGGGGTCCTCAGACAGGGTGGCCTCACCTTACCCCGTAGCAGCCAGAGCTGTCCTGGAGACCCCTCCCTCTCCTGCAGGGCCCAGCTGCTTCTCTGAGGAGGGCCCTGCGCATCCTGGGACTTGAAAACGATAGTTGAGTCACAAAACTGCTAATCCCTGTCATTTTCCTCTGAAAAGGACAGATGCCCCATCAGGCGAGGCGGCAGCTGCAGGTCTCAGAGGGTCTCAAACCAAGTCTTCTGGGTCTGCCCAGGTCACCAGGTCACAGCCGGCCACACACCTCCAGCCGGTGGGCGCCACCAGAATCACATTCCTGGCACCCCACTGCCCACCCCTGCAGCGTTCCCAGAGGTCTCCACCCGCTGCCCCTGTACCAAGCCTCAACTGGAGGGCTGAGAAATCTGGGGAGGCTTCCTGGGGGAGGCCGGGCCCCCAAGCCCTTTGGTGCCAGGTGGGGAAACTGAGGCTCAGACAGACAAGAGACAGTCTCACGGTGAGTTGGAGGCTCTCTGTGGCTCAAGAGCTCCGTCGGGGCCGGCCTTCCACATCCTCCAGGATGACTGGATTTGTGTGGGGAGATCTGGGTTGACATCTGCCCAGCAGAGTTGCAGCCCCCTCTTCCCCCAGCGTCAGGGTTCAATCAACGCCCTGGCCTCTCCTAGCCAGCTCTTCCCAGCAGGCATCAGCGAGGCTGCAGCCCACAAGTGTGTGTGTGGCTATGGGGGGCTTGCATGTCAAGAGCCCAGCCAGGCCCCGTTGGCCAATTTGGGGCGGGGTGGGGGGGAGCTTGTTCTAATCTCCAGAAAGGCGGGGTGCAGGGGGCTTGTCCTGACCCCTGGATGGGTTCTGAGGCTGCTCAGTGCTGGGATTCGAGGACTTCTGGTAGGTGTGGGGTGTGGGGTCTGGAGGCTTCACAGAGGACGAAGTGTCTCATCCCACCTGCTTTGGGCGTCAGAGAAGATCTTTAAAAGCCCGTGGAGTCCCCCGGAAGAAGCTGGAGGTGGGGAGGGGGCTCAGCCAGGAATGGTCCCTGCTGAGTCCACCCTTGTTGGGGGCGCACCCCACCCCAATGACTCAGGGCACTGTCTGCCACCCCGCATCCGGTGCCCACGCACACTCCAGTTCCTTCAGGCCCGGAGGCCACAAGTTTTACATAGAAAACATTTCTGACCCCCTCCCCCCGCCCCCCCCCCCAAGGATGTGCCTGGGTATACGCGGTGTTTCCCCCGACAAGGCACACACATTTGGGTCATATTTAGTTTCCGGATAAGAATGCCCGGGCCAAAGGGCATGATCACTTAGGAATCCCCCAAGGTCACCCCCCATGTGGGTCTCCCGCATGCCCCCTCGTCCGTGGTCAGGTGCTCTGCAGCCTGTGATGGGACCTTCTCTTCTCCCTTGGGGTCCCTGTGGGCATGCCAGATCTCAGTTCCCTGACCAGGGATCGAACCCGGGCCCCTGGCAGTGAAAGCGCAGAGTCCCAACCACTGGACCACCAGAGAAGTCCCATCCCTTGAAGTTTTTAAAAAAAGAACTTATCTTTTATAGCAGTTTTAGGTTCACGGCAACAGTGAGGGGAAGCCTACCCCCCATAAATATCCCCGAAGAGTGTGCAGTTGTTACACACGACGAACCTGCACTGACAGGTCATGTCACCCAGAGTCCCTAGTTGACACCAGGGTCCCTCCGTGCGGTGCGTCCTGTGCTTTGGACAGACGTGACAACACGTGCCCACTGCTGAAATCCCCAGAGCAGTCTCACTGCCCCAAACCTCTGCCCATGCCCTGGATTCCGAGTCGCAGAGTCTTGGGGGGTCCCCCATGGGAACAATTCCTCGGGACCCCTTGGGGAGTGGCAGAGGCGGGGCGGCCTGCGGGGCGGGGTCTGGGCGTGTTCGGAAGGGGCCGGCCTCCTAAAACCGCGGAGCCGCGCGCGGCCATGGGTGCCGCGGGTGCCATGGGGGTGAGGGTCGCGCGCGTGGCCCTGTGCGGCGTCGCGCTGCTCTGCGCGCTGGGCCTGGCCCAGCACCCCCCCGGGGGTCTGAGCTGCGACCCCGGCCGCCATCTGCATGGGACGGGGACCAGCGCGCGCTGCTGCCGCTCGTGCACCCCAGGTAAGGCGGGCCGGGAGCCCCTGCGCGGAGGGCAGAGCGCTGCGCCCCGTCCCCCCGTAGTTTTCCGAGTCCAGAGCCCTGATCCCAGCGCAATCCGGGGAGGCGGAAGCCGCCCAGACCGGGCCAGTGGCCTGGGGGGTGGGGGGTGGGCGGGGGCAAGGAGTGTAGGAGCCTTCCCCAAGGCAGGTCTGACGTCCCAAGGTGGAGGAGGGCTGTCCCCGTTCCTTCCGAGTGGGGAGTGAGCCCTTGGCCATCACTCAGGCCACTTCTTGCCCAGTTTAGGGTTGCACCCCTCTTTCTCCCAGCTCCCTGCCTCAGACCTGCATCTATGGGTGAGGGGCAGGTGAAATGGGTCAGTTTGGGGACAGATATTGCAGGGAAAACACCCAGAGTGTCCCCCTGCCAGGACCTGGGGAGTGGGAAGGGGGCTCTGAGAGTCCAGGTCTCAGTGCGGCGGAGCCATGGACGGCGGTCAGGGAGGGACGGGCAGGCTGCCTCAAGGGTCCTGGCAGCTGAGGGCAGTGCAGGACCCACACAGGGGAGGGGGAGTAGGTCTCCCAGGAAGGAACGGCTCAGGGTCACATGCCGAGTCATGGCCACCATGGGTGGGAGCAGCTTGGGACGGTTGGGGGATGCAGCCAGGCCTGGTGAGTGGAGGAGCTGGGCGCCCAGGAGGGAGGGACACAGCTGGGCCGAGCCAGGGTCCTGGCTCCCAGACAGGTGTGCTGCCCGCTGGGGCTGCCCTGCCACCCCCATTTCCCTGGAGGGCCAGGAGGGGGGCATCCAGGGGAGGGCGGCTCGGCCCAGCTGCTGAGAGGGCTGCTTGCCCCCTGCCAGCTGAGGGGGTCTGTCCCGAGCCGGACTGCCAGTGTATCCAGCCTGAGTTCCACTGTGGAGACCCCCAGTGTAAGAGCTGCAAGTACTACTCCTGTCCGCCTGGCCAGGGGGCGTGGCCTGTAGGTAAGTGGCAGGTGGGGGTGGCCCGGGCAGGCCAGGTGTGCAAGGAAGCTCGCAAGTGGTGGGCACGGACACGTCCTCCGGGCAGGTGGGCGCCAGCACTGGGGGTCTTGCAGCACCCTGGCGGGGTAGGGGGGCGCTCTCTGGCTTTAGCATCTCAGCCCACATTGGGGTCACAGTGCCTCCTGTTGGTGTGGCTCTGGGAGCCTTTCCTTCTCTCTCTTGGCCTGAGCTTCTCCATCCAGAGACGATGCCCCTAAGCGCTGGTTGTGAGGAACAGTGGGGGTATCCAGAGGCTGTCTGGCCCTTAGGCCCTGGCTCTGACTACGCCCAGGTCCTGCACTCACCCTGACCCGATGCGGGGGCGCCTGGCTGAGCACATGTGGGCCGGGAGAGTGAGGGCGGAGGGGGGGCTGTGTGAGGTTGGATGGCGCCGGGCCTAGAGGCAGCTGGGGCAGAGCCTCACCCCTCTCTCCGGGACCCTCCCCGGTCTCCCGCCTTCCGGCCTCCGGACCGAGCGAAGGCCCAGCCTAGCTCTTGCGTGGCCTCGGCTTCCACCCCTTCCTCCCACCACATACACTCTAGCCTCTGCAGGCAGGTCCCTCCCCTCCCCCATATCCCCATCAGGGACCCTCCACTGAGCCCAGAGTCATGGCCTGCCCTGCAAAGGGGCACCTGGGGGACCTGATTTATCCCAGGTCCTGGTCCTGTGGCCACCTGGGGCCCCTGTCAAACAGATGAGGTGGGGGTCTCACCTCGGCCACACCAGCTGCCCTCGCAGCCTGTGTCCGTCTGTCCCTCTGTCTCCAGGGAAGTTCAACTTCGGCTTCGAGTGCTTCGACTGTGCCGCGGGGACCTTCTCTGGGGGCCGTGAGGGCCGCTGCAAACCTTGGGCAGAGTGAGTCCTGGTGGGGACTTCCAGTGGCCGGGTGGTCCAGGTGGGCTCGAGGGTGGTGCCTCTGCTGTCCCTTCTGGTGCAGTGACCGCCCCCCCCACAACGGCTCGGAGGGCAGCAGCCTTGCTGAGGGGCTGCTCAGGTGGCCGAGGGCTGACCGAGGGCTCTGTGTCTGTGCGTCCCAGCTGCTCCAAGCTTGGGTTTCCCACTGTGTTCCCCGGGAACAAGACGCACGATGCCGTGTGCAGCCCAGGGCTGCCGCCCACGGAGCCGCGTGGCCTGCTGACCGCCGTCCTCGGCCTGGCCGCCTGCATCCTGGCCCTGACCGTGGCCCAACTCAGCCTGCACGTCTGGCAACTGAGGAGGCAGAGAGCACGGCCCCCAGGTCAGTTGTGCCCTGGGGACGGGGAGGGGGGCCCCTGCCTGCCTGCTAACCGCAGCCCCTCTGCAGAGACGCAGCTGCTCCTAGAGGCCCCGCCACCCCCGCCCGAGGACGCCTGCAGCTGCCAGCTCCCCGAGGAGGAGTGGGGCGAGCCACTGTCGGAGAACAAGGGCCGCCTGGAGGACCTGTGGGTTTGAGGCCCGGAGCGCCCGTGCCAGACCCTCCCGGAGCTGGCGCAGGCTGGCCCGCAGGAGCAAGGGCTCTGCGCCCTGCCGTGGGGCCCCGGCTCTGGGCCCGGCCCTGCTCCCCTCAATGGCGGAAACAGGTGGGGGATGGTGACAGTGACCAGTGCTCCGGATCACGCAGGAGAGGAGGCAGCTGTGGCTGAACCCCAGGGGGACAGAGGCGCACCGTGGCTGCCTGCCTCTCTTGCTGGCCCCGCTGGGGTGGGGCCCGTGGCTCCTTGGTTCCCAGGACAGGAGGCCACGGGCACAGGACCTGGCTGCAGGCGGCACTCAATAAACGCTTGTCCGGTGGCCTGAGTGGCCGTGTGCTGGGAGTGGGGAGGGGACAGGCTCCGGGGTCTCCCCCGCCAGTTCTCACAGCCCCCTCCCAGCCTAGGTGGGGGGGGTGGGGTAGAAGCTAGGGCCATTCCAGTCCTAGACACAAGCCCACAGCCGAGACCACGGGGCGACCTGCTGTGCTGCACACCTGCCCTCTGTGCCGCTGGGCTGCCCCGTCCAACACTTGTCCTCCAGTGGCCTGCCTGGCGCTTGTTGGGACACTGGGTTCCTTGGTGTGTGTCTGGTCTCTGGGCCACCGCTGCTCCGGCTTCTGGTTCCGGGCTGGCCGCACATCCTGCTGGCCCCATGGGGCGCCGGCCCTTGCGTCACTGGGGTCCCCAATCCGGGGCAAGGTCAGTTTCTATACCCAACACTTCCTGGAGGATGTGGACAGCCTCAGAATGGCCTGGTCCCGCCCTCTCTCCAAGCCCTCCTACTGGCCTCCGTCACCTCACGGGTCCCTCGGGGCGGTCCTGGGGTCCTGCCCAGCAGAGGCGAGCAGTAGTTTTTCAGCCTCCTGACAGGGCTCTGTGGCATCCAGGGCGTGGCAGGCAGTCTCAGCAGCTGCACTCTCCAGGTGCCAGCACACCTGGCCACCTGTCTGTCTGTAGCTCAGTGCTCTAGCACAGCACCTCCCCCACCTACCATGCCCTCCCCTCCCACCTGCACGCTGCCCAGGAGAGCCCCTTGACCCCGACCCAGTCCCAGTGGGCAGGTGGGCCCAGCTCACAGAAGGCAGGTGGAGGAGAGAGGGTTCTGCGTCGCCCTCCACCCCCCACCGCATGGGGCACTGCCCACTTCCACCCCTGGAAGGAGGCAGGGGGTGGGGGGTGCTCTGGGACCACCCACAGGGGAAGGACCCCTCCCTCAGCCCCTTCTCCCAGCCCCTCGGCTCCTGGCTCTGGGCAGCCCCTGGGGCCAAGTGAGCGACCTCAGGGGAGACAGCCAGGTGTTCCGGGACCTGCCTGCCACACCCCTTGGCCCCTCTGTCCTCAGGCCAGATCTCCTGTCCTGTCAACCCCTCCCCCACACACCTCTGGGTCCCTTGACTGCCCCACTCCCACGTATAGGAAAGGGGTCCCCAGCCCTGGCCCAGCCCCCTGCTGAGGCTGTGAGTCAGGTGTCGAGTGCGTTCTGCTGACGCAGCGCGGAAAGTCCTCGCGGGCGGCCTGCGTGGGACAAGCTCCCTGAACGTCAGTGCGGGGCAGCGGGGGCAGTGGGGTGAGGCGAGCGGGCGGGGGATTCCTGCCCCGCGGAGGGGCGGGGACGCTGGGACTCGCCCAGCCCAGTGGAGGGATTGGGAGAGTGAGGCCAGGCTCATGGGGGGCCGGGAGGGGGTTCTGCCCAGGGAGCTCAGCGCTTCGGAAGGGCTCCGCGGAGCCACTGCCACCGGAGCCGCCACCTCCCTCCACGCTGGCCTGCTGTCAGCAGAGAGGCCTCTGCCCCACCAGGCCTGCCCGGACCCTGGTCACCGCCGCTGCATCTGCTCCCTCCCCTCTCCCTTCCTGCTGGACTCACCTCCCTCCCCAGCTGGGGTCCCACAGAGCAGGGAGGGGCTGGCTTCAGGGCCAAGGCTGGAGGCTCTGCTGGGGCACCCAGGCCCAGCGTGCACAGGCTGCCACCAGGCACTTTGGTCGGGTGGCCTGAGCAAGTCCAGGCTGGGAGGAGGGAGACCCCCCAGGGCGGCAGGAGGCGCAGGGGACTCAAGGGTGCCGGCGCGTGGGGGACGGAGGGTGCTGGTGCTGTGAGGGGCTCCCCACCCCCACTCAGGCCAGCTTCCTGGAATGGGGGCAGATATGTGCCCACCTGGGTCACCAAGCCCAAGAGGGACCCCAAGATGAGACTCTGCTCACGCCAGCTCCACACCCCTCGCTGTTTCCCCCGGGAAACCACCCCCCCCCCCAGCTGTAAGGTCGGATCTTAACAAACGGCACCGCGAAACAGAGGAAAGCTTCAAGTGAGCTGTATTAGGGAGCGCTCCCGGGCGAGGTGCACTGGTCCGAGAGATTAGGGAGCGCTCCTGGGCGAGGTGCACTGGTCCAGAGATTAGGGAGCGCTCCTGGGCGAGGTTCGCTGGTCCGAGAGAAAGGGGCCAGAGAAGTCGCGCCCAGGCGAGGGTCGGGCAAGATTTTATAGGGGAAGAAGGGAGAGGGGTGTGGTGAATCCGGGAGGACGCAGGGTATTCCTTATTTGGTGGTCTTTTCGGGTATCCTGGGGGACCGTTAGTCCCGCCCCTCGAAAGGCGGGAAGGCTGGGCTGGGTTCAAAGTCCCCAGGTCAGTTCCTGGAACTGGGTGGTCCGGAAAGTCTCCAGGGCAGTTTCTGGAACTGGGTGGTCCGGAGAATTTCGGTCTGATACAACCTGGGAATCTGATTGCGTTCCCCTGCCTCGGGCCAGTTGGCCTTACACCAACCAGAGGGGCCCTCCAGCTGCTCCGGAAAACCACAACTCCTCCCCCTGGGGTCGGAATCTAGTGTCAGTTCAGCCTCAGATAAGGGCCTAGAGGCCGTCCTCTGTTCCCAGAAGTGCTTCCGCCGCAGCCACACCGCCTCACCTGGCTGGAAAAGGCCCCTGACCCTCCCTCTACTGAGACCTGGACTCAGCCACTGTGAGACACGGCCCCTCCGCAAGCGGACCGAGAGACCCCTGAGGGGCATAGGGAGGGAACCCACCCTAGCAGAACTGGTTGCCAGCCCCTCCCAGCCCCAGTCCTAGGGCAGCTTCAGGGGGCCTTCCAAGGGCAGGTGGTCCCTGGCTGCCCCCTGGTGCTGGGATGCGAACTCATCGATCAGATAGGTCCATGGTGCTAAGTCTGGCCATTCAAGGGCCCTGACCGGGACCTGGGCCATCACTCCTCCCCGGCTCCCCCGCCACGGTTTCAGCAGCAGGGCCACTCCTCCAGCAGCTGGGCTGAGCTCCCACCCCGCTGTGGTTTGCAGGGCCTTGGACGCCCCCTTCCCACCAAGAAGTAGCCACACCTAGGTGGAGAGGCAGACATCTTCGCAGGACGCTTTGGGGCTGAGGTGCTTTCCAGAGACAGTGATTCGGGCCATGGCTGCTCCAGACCCCTCTTTTTGGAGACGCGTTCCAGGGAAGAGGGGTGTGAGGGGGGTCCTCTGAGTCCTCAGGGCTCCGTGGGCTCTTTGGCCAGGGCAGAACCCTGACTGCCAGGCGCTGAGGGAGGCCCCAGTGGCTGCCAGGGTGAGGGCCTCCAGTGGGGGCTGCAGGGATGGGTCCCTGGGTGGTGCTGGGTCCAAGCAGGCAGACAAGGGGGAGGGGAGGCAGAGGCCCTCAGCTCTCGCCTAGGATTACGAGCTCCAGCTGCAGTGCTGGGCAGCCCCGTCCCAGGCACTAGGAGTGCCCCCTCCCCCCCCCCCCCGCCCCCCCCCCCCCCCCCCCCGCTGAGGCTGCTCCTCGAGCTGCTGCAGGGGGCCCAGCACATCGTTTGCATGTCGGGGCACCTTCTACCTCCAGATGCCCAGGTGCCCCACAGCCGACAGTGCTCCAGACTCAGCTCCCTGCCCACCTCTCCCTGGCAGCCCGCACAGTTCTGGCAAGGACACTTTGGAGCCCGATGGGGGGCTGGGTGGGGCAGGAGAGGATCCAGATGGGGGTGTGAGGGTGTGGCCGTCGCCCCTGGGGTGAATGAGTAGCAAGGAAACCTCATTTATTGAACTCCAGGCTCTTGGGGTAACCAGGCGCCCAAGAGCAGCAGACAGTCCAGGGCTTTGGGGGAGCCCGGGGGCGGAGGTCCAGTCAGGACATGCACTTCTTAGCCCACCACGGTCCCTGTGGGCCATTGCACGCACTCAGGGCCTAGGGATGATGGAGGCGGCAGGGACAGCTGCTCCCTGAGGATCGGGTCGCCTCCGTAGACACCGCCCTGACCAGCAGGGGAACAGTCCCGCCGAGGCTGGAGGAGAGCTGGAAGGTCCTGGAGCAGCACTGCTGCCACCACGGGCCACATCGTGAGCCACAGGACAGCGTGGGCAGAGGCCCCGTGGGCAGGATGTGAGGAGGGGGTGGGAGAGGCCTCAGAGATGAGACATGGGGTCTAGAGGCCCCTTGGGCGAGTTAAGGGGGTGACCCCGAGGTGACATGGCTGTGTAGTGTCCTGGATGCCAGCAAGGAAAGTGGTCCTGACCCCGAAGACACAGGCGTGGGTTTTACAAAGACCTGGGTGTGCTCTGCCCACCCAGGAGGCCACCTCTCCCTGATGGAGACGGGTCTTCAGACACAGAGCTGGCCAGCAGGCTGCAGAGGACGCAGTGCTGGGCTTGACCCCTCATGGAGAGACCACCAGACGTACTGGGAGGGGACTCAGGGTTCCCAGACCCCAGTCACCCAGTGACAAGTGTGCTCCTGCCCTGGGGACCCCACACTCTGGGCCACAGCAGCAGGACGACGACGGGGTGCAGTGGTGGTGGGAGGGTGGGTGGGCTGTGAGTGACAAGGCAGGTGAGCCCTGGCCTGGGCCCCTCACTGGCTCTGTGACCTGGGAGGACTGACTCTACCTCTCTGAGCCCCGCTTTCCATCTGGCTCTTCTCTCCCTGGCTCCCTGGCTCCCTGGCTGCATACCTCCAGTGGGCTGGCCGGAGGCTCGGCGGTCAGTGCCCGCCGCCCTCTAGCGGTGCTGTGGCCGTTGCATCCCTGGGAAAGGAGTGGGGGGGCAGCGGGGGAGGACAGGTCGGTGCCCCTCGGGTCCCACCAGCACGCCAATGCAGGGCACAGCAGGGGTCCCGGCGGCCCCTCCCCCCTTGGTGGAGCCCGCTGAGGTACTGAGCGAGGGTGTGCAGGGCAGGAGGAGGGCATGTGGCTTGGCGGTGGCCGTTTGGAGAGGTGAGGGCAGGGGGACGGTGTGACAGCTAGGGTGGGCCGAGGGATGGGGCTGCCCAGACCCTGGGGTCTGGACTGGGGGGGCTGGGGAAGGCCAGGGTGGAGAGGGGATTATGGCTGCCCCAGGACGCTTGGTGGCAGGGGTGTGGACACATGAGAGGCCCTGAATCTCCTAGTAGCCTTGAGGCTGGGCACACAGGGCACACAGGGACCTGCTGGCTCGGCACTTCCCTCAGGGCGCTGTCCTGCCACGACCATATGCTGGTCACCCACAGCCTGGGTCCTCCCGGCCTCTGCAGGTCTCTGCCTGCTGTAGAGTCCGGGCGCCGCAGGTGGAGGAGAGCTCAGGGCGCTGGTGCTCCGAAGGCCCAGAAAGGAGCTGAGCCTGGGCAGGGCGGGGACCGCAGCTCGGAGGAACATGTTGGGTGTGAGGAAGCCTTCCTATGGGAATCGAGAGGGGTCCGTGAGGCTCTAGACCCTTGACTGGGGGACACTGGGCGCCTTTCCTGGGGACCACCGACCCAGGCAGTAGAGGTCAGGTGGGTTGTGAGATTGCAGGGCGGGTGGACGAGGGCCGTAGGTGAGGGGGCCCAGGAACTGGAAGCAGCCCACGGTGGGCAGAGTCAGGGGCACGGGGGGCCTCATCTCCCTTTCCTGCCGGGCAGACACCCCCATCTCTCGACCCTCGTGTCCCCCCAGGGACGGGTCCCAGCAGTGGAGTAGCGGCTCACGGGGCGCAGGGAGGCTGCCGGAGGGGGTCTCGGGGCCCGGTGTGCGGGGAACCCGCGGACCAGCTGCAGAGGTCGCGTTTGTAACCAAAAAAGCAGCTTTTATAGGCCCCCGCGAGGGCGCCGGTGGCCCGCGTTCTTGCGCTCCTCCTCCGACGACCCCGGGGAAGGCTCCCGCGCCGGCTCCCCGCCGCCCGGGGCCTCGGGGTCCCCGCCCTGGGCGCCGTCGGGGCCGGGGGTCGGAGGCCGGGGGCGCCGCTGTGCGGAGGAGGGCCGCCCGGGCGCGCCGCTGGGGCCCCGGCGTGGTGCGGGCCTGCGCGCGCCCGGCCTGCCGGCGGCGCGGAGACCGGGGGACGCGGCGGGCGGCGGCGACGGCGGGCGGGGGACGCTGCGGGAGCTCCCGGGGCGCGGCCACAGGTCTGCCTCGCCGTTGTGCAGGAGCACGAAGTGGCGCTGGGACAGCAGCGGCAGCATCTTCTGGCCGCGCAGCCTCTTCTGGAAGGTCTCGAGTGCCAGGTCTGGGGAGGAGCTGGGGGTGAGCCCGGCTGGGGCGGGGGAGGCGTGGGGGGAAGGGAGGGGCGGGCACCCAGCCTCCCCGGCATGGCGTTCCAGGGGCTGGAGTTTACGGGGCTGAGGGACGGGCCAGGGGTTGGGGTGAGGCGTGGGCGGGCATCACCTTGGCTGGGAGGTGGGGGCCTGAGCAGAGGGTGGGGTTGCCATGCAGCCTTTCGGGGGCTGGAGAGCTAGGTTTGTGGATGTCTGAACTTGGGGAGAGGTTGGGCAGGCAGAGGGGTCGGTTTGAGGGTCCTGGGGGCTGGGTAGGGGCCTCACCCAGGGTCTCCGTGACCACGCCTGGAATCACCTCTTTCAGGACTTCACAGTTGGTGTGCAGGGCAGGGTTGGAGTTCATCTCCAGCAGCCACACCTGGGCCCAACACTGCTCAGCATACCTCCCTCCCTACCACTTGGCCAGCAGGAGGCTGAGGCCCTGGTCCCCATTAAGCCAGGTGACCGGGCAGGTCACTTCTTTCCCATGACCTCACTCCCCCATTTGCCCAAGGGGCTAAGACTCTGAGGGTCTGAGAGTCTGGCCTTGGTGGCTGCCCCAGCTGCAGGAAGAGCGAAGCCTTGTGGACACACCACCCCCAGGGCTAGGGAGGGTGCATAACTGCCTGCTCCAGGGGCCCGCCTGAGTGGTCAGGGTGTGCACAGAGGGCCCCTGCCTCCTGCACCTGCATGCTGGGCCCCGCCCACCCCACCCCACCCCACCCCGGGACGCCTCAGCAGCACCTTGAAGTTTTCATCAATCAAGAAGTCACAACCAATGAGGTCAAAGTAGCCCAGCTTGCACTTGAGCTTGGATTTGACAGACAGGAAGCAGTGGGCCATGATCTGCTGCATCCGCTTCTGTGGGTAGGGTGGGGGGGGTGGAGACAGGATGTCACCTGTGGGCCCTGATTACACCCTCCAGGCCTGAACAGCCACATTCCCACCCCTCACCTGCGCTCCCACCAGTGCCTGCACTTTCACATTCTCAGGGTCACAGGCTCACAGCCAGAAACTCCTTCACTCTCATTTTACTCATTTCACAAACGTGTGGACCTCCTATTGCGTGGCAGGACTGGGGTCGAGAGTAGAGAGAGCTTACGAGGAGTCTCTGCCCTTGAGCAGCTCGCTCGTAGGAGAGAGAGACAACAGTTGTGATGTGTAAATCGTTACGCACTCTGCACAGCACATGAAGCCATACATGCTGCTGGAGAAGATGAAGCGGGGCGACAGGTGGGGCGTTCTGGGTGGTGTGGAAAGGCGTCTGATCTGGGTGGGCCAGAGAGTGAGCAATGGGTGAAGACTGAAAGGGAGAGCTGTGGGGTGGGGATGGGACACCTGGGTAGAGCAAAGGCTGTAAGTGGGAGCACGCCCAAGGTGTTGGAGGAACAGAGTGAGGCTGCTGTGGCTCGAGTGAGCTAGGAGGGCAGTGGGAGACGAGACCAGAGTGGCACCAGTCACATCTCGGGGACATGGGAAGACCTTGCCTTTCACCCTGAGGTCAGAGCTGTTGGAGGGTGGAGCATAGGAGGGCATATCTGACCCGTGCTCTAATAGGGTCCTCTGGCTGCTATGCTGAGAGAGACTGAAGGGCCCCGTTGCAAAGATCCAGTGAGAAATATGGGTGGCTTGTGTAAGCCGAGGTGGTGGAATGGATGCTGGGTCTGTGCTGGGGTAGAGCCAGCCTGGTTGATTGATGAAAGGATGGTGAGCTGTGAAAAGAGGAATGCAGGGTTATCCCTAGGTATCTGGTCTGAGGCTCTGGAGGATGGAGCCCGCATCAGCGGAGAAGGAGAGGAGGCCCATGGAGTCTGAGACATCTGTGAGCCTACAGATGGGGTGCTGGGAGCCAGGGTTCAAGTTCAGGGGAGGGGTCAGGGCCGGATGTTTCAATGTGGGGTCTTGAGCACATAGATGGAATTTAAACTCAGGCGATGTCTGATAAAGACAAAGAGTAGATATCAGTGGGTACAGCAGATAAAGAGTAGAGCCAGGCTGAGCCCTGGGCCTCCTGAGCAGCAGTGCGGAGCCAAGGGGCCAGCACAGGGGGCGGAGGGGGGGTGGACGAGGTCCTGGAAGCCATGGGGAGTGAGGAGCTGTGTCCAAAGTTGGCTGACAGGTCAGGGAGAAGAGGGCTGGACTGACCCCTGGGTTTGACAGCATAGAGGTCACTCCAGTGAGCATTTCAGCGAAACAACAGGGAGAAGCTTTGCTGAGCAGGTTCAAGAGAGGCAACATAAAAACAGCCCAAACTGGCCAAATTTGTCAGAATTAACCTTCTCAAAATGCTGGAAATTAACCAAAGGCGTCCAGCAACATGAAGAGTGTTTACTCAAGTAAAATCTTAAATCTTGGTAAGAACAGCAAGCTTTGTAGCATTTTAACTTGCCCTGACTTTATCCCTGGCATCCCAGCTCAGTGCCTGGAAAAAAGCCTGTGTTCTTGGTACTGGAGATAGCAGAACAGACCTGTCTGGCAAAGAACTGGAGTCATTTGTTGTGATGTGTCTGATGGTTCCATGGCAGACCTCACTTGAACTAAAGGAAAATACAAGAACAATGTCTTACCAAATAGAGAATGCCAGTGAAGAGATAGAAATTATAAAAGGGAGCTGAATAGAAATTCTGGAGTTGAAAATTGTAGGAACTGAAATAAAAAATCACTACAGGGGTTCAACAGTCCATTGGAGTTGTTCAAAGATAGATCAATTGATATTATCTAGTCTAAGGAACAGAAAGTCAAAGGAATGAAGAACAATAAAGCTACAGAGACCCGTGGGACACCGTCAGGCGGGACCAAATGCATAAGGAGGCCCAGAAAGAGGGCAGAGGGAGAGTCAGGAAGAACATCGAAAGAGACAATGGCAGTGGGACTTCTCAAATGTGATGAAAAGTAATCTACACGTTCAGGAAGGCCAGTGAGCTGCAAGGAGGATAAACTCAAAAAGATCCACCACAGCATAAGCAAACTTTCCAAAGACAAACAGACGATGTTGAAATCAGCACAGAGAAGCGACTCATCATAAAGGCTCCTCGATAAGACCAACAACCAGTTCTCATTAAAAACCATGGAAATGTCCATCAACAGATGAACGGATAAAGAAGATGTGGCACATATATACAATGGAATATTACTCAGCCGTAAAAAGACATGAAATTGAGTTATTTGTAGTGAGGTGGATGGACCTACAGTGTGTCATACAGAGTGAAGTAAGTCAGAAAGAGAAAAATAAATATTGTATATTAACGCATATATGTGGCACCTAGAAAAATGGTACAGATGAACCGGTTTGCAGGGCAGAAATAAAGACACAGATGTAGAGAACAAACGTATGGACACCAAGGGGAGAAAGTGGCACGGGTGGTGGTGGTGTGATGAATTGGGAGATTGGGATTGACATGTATACACTAATATGTATAAAATGGATAACTAATAAGAACCTGCTGTATAAAAAAATACATAAAATTCAAAAAAAAAGAAATAGCAAAATAGAAGATGTAAATCCTAACTTATCAGTAATTATATTAAATATAAATGGAGTAAGCTTTCCAATTAAAAGAGATTGTCAGGATGCATTCCCCTCCCCCCCCATACACTATCTATGAGACTCACTTGAGATTCAAAGACACAGATAGGTTGAAAGTAAAAGGATAAAAAAAAGATATATCAGGGCTTCCCTGGTGGCGCAGTGGTTAAGAATCTGCCTGCTAATGCAGGGGACACAGGCTCAAGCCCTGGTCTGGCAAGATCTCACAAGCCGCGGAGCAACTAAACTTATGCACCACAACTACTGAGCCTGAGCTCTAGAGCCCCTGAGCCACAACTACTGAGCCTGCATGCCATGACTACCGAAGCCCACGTGCCTAGAGCCCATGCTCTGCAACAAGAGAAGCCACTGCAATGAGAAGCCTGTGCACGGCAACGAAGAGTAGCCCCCGCTCGCCGCAACTAGAGAAAGCCCGTGCACAGCAACCAAGACCAAACACAGCCAAAAATAAATAAATAAATAAAATTAAAAATATATATATATCAGGCAAACAGTAACCAAAAGAGAGCTAGAATATCTATACTGATAGCAGATAAAATAGAGTTTAAGACAAAAATTGAGGACATTAAGAAAAAAGAGGACATTTTCTAATAAGTCAAGAATATGTAATAATCATAAACATACATATACTTAACAACAGAGCCTAAAAATGCATGAAGCAAAAACTGACAGAATTGAAAGGAGAAATAGACAATTCAGTAATAATAGTTGGAGACTTCAGTATCCCATTTTCAATGATAGAACAACTAGACAGAAGATCAACAAGTAAATAGAAGACTTGAACAACACTATAAACCAACTAGACCTAAAAGACACCTATAGAACACTCCACCCAACAGTAGAATATACATTCTTTTCAAGTGTGTGTGGAACATTTTTCAGGATAGACAATGTGTTAGAACATAAAACAAGTTTCAATACTTTTTTTTTTTTTTGCGGTACGTGGTCCTCTCACTGTTGTGGCCTCTCCCATTGTGGACCACAGGCTCCAGACGCTCAGGCTCAGCAGCCATGGCTCACGGGCCCAGCTGCTCCGCGGCACGTGGGATCTTCCTGGACCGGGGCACGAACTTGTGTCCCCTGCATTGGCAGGCGGACTCTCAATCACTGCGCCACCAGGGAAGCCCCCAATACTTTTTAAAGGGTTGAAATCATACAAAGTATGTTTTCTGACCACAATGGAATGAAATTAGAAATCAGTAAGAGAAAGAAAATTAGAACATTCACAAATATGTGGAAATTAACACACAAGCAACAAATGAAAACAGAACACACAAAATCTTATGGGATGCAGTGAAAGCAGTGCTCACAGGGAAATTTATGGCTGTAAACACCTACATTAAACAGGAAGAAAGATCTCAAATCAAATCAATAACCCAAACTTCAACCTTAAGAAACTAGAAGAAAAACAAACAAACAAACAAAAACAAAAAACAAACAAAAAACCCAAACCACACCAAAACAAAACTAAACCCAAAGCAAGAAGGAGGGAAATAATAAAGATTAGAGTGGATATTAATGGAATAGAGAATAGAAAGCAACAGAGAAAATCAATGAAACCAAAAGCTGGCTCTTTGAAAAGATCAACAAAACTGACAAACCTTTAGCTAAATTGAACAAGATAAAGGGGAGAAAAGACTCAAATTACTAAAATCAAGAAAGAAAGACTTACATAGAGATGAAAATGATTATGAAAACGATTACAATTGTTCATAAAATACCATGAGTACCTGTATTCGAAACAAATTAGACAACTTAGGAGAAGTGGAGAAATTCTTAGAAAGACAAACTAATAAGTCTGACCCAGGAAGGAATAGATAATCTGAATAACCTCTAACAAATAAAGGTTGAGTTAGTAATAATTAAAAAAATAACAATTCTTCCCACAAAGGAAAAGTCCACAATAAGGTAGCCTCACTGGTGAATCCTTCCAAATATATTTAAAGAATTAACACTAACTCTTCACACACTCTCCAAAAATAGAAGAGAAGGGAACATGTCCCAAATCAGACAGACATACAAGCAAATAATGCTGTGGACCATATTACTTATGAGGGTAGACACATAAATCCTCAGTGAAGTACTAAAACCCAGTCCAGCAGCATATTTAAAGGACAATATGCTACACCTGCGTGAGATTTATCCCGGAAATGCAAGGGTGATTCAACACCTGATAATCAATTTCTGTAATACAGCACATTAAGAGAATGAAGCTACAGCAACCGAAACGGCGTGGCGCTGGCTTAAGGATAGACATACACACCAATGAAATAGAATTGAGAGTCCAGGGAGAAACACATACATATCTGGTCAATTGATTTTCAAAAGTGCGCCAAGAACAGTCTCTCTGACAAATGGTCCTGGGACAACAGGAGAGCCACATGCAAAAAGCTGAAGTTGGACCCTTACCTCCCACCATTACACAATAACTAACTCAAAACGAGCTAAAACTATAAAACTTTTAGAAGAAAACATAGATGTAAATCTTTACAACCTTGGAAATGGCAATGGATTCTTAGATATGACATCAAAGCATGAATAACCAAAGAAAAAAATCGATAAATTGGACTTCATAAAAATCTATGCAAAAAAGGACATTATGGGGAATTCCCTGGCAGTCCAGTGGTTAGGACTCTGCACTTCCATTGCAGGGGGTTCAATCCCTGGTCGGGGAACTAAGACCCCTCAAGCCGAGGGGCCCGGCCAAAACAAAACAAAACAAAACAAACAAAGGACATTATCAAGAAAGTGAAAAGAGAAATCACAGAATGGGAGAAAATGTTTGCAAATCACACATCTGATAAGGGTCTAGCATTCAGAATATATAAAGAGCTCTACAGCCTAAGAAGGAAGAGTGAACAAAGGATCTAAACAGAAGTTTTTCTAAAGAAGATACAAAAATGGCCGACAAATACGTAAAAAGATGCTCAATATCATTATCATTAGGAAAATGCAAATCAACTCCACAGTGAGATACCACTTTACACCCACTGGATGACTATTAAACAAAAAAAGAAAAATACCAAGTGTTGGCAAGGATATAGAGAAATTGGAACCATCATACATTGCTGGTGGGAATGGGAAACCTTGTAGCCACTGTGGAAAATGGTTTGGCAGTTCCTCAAAAAGTTCAACATGAGTTACCCTACGACCATGCAGTTCCCTTCCTAGACCTATACCCAAGAGAACTGAAAACATCTGTTCATGAATATTCATAGCAGCATTACTCATAATAGACAAAAAGTAAAAACAACCCAAACGTCTATCAACTGACGAATGTTTATCCAAATAAATCGTGGTCCATTTATACAATGAAATAGTTTTCAGTCATAAAAAGAAACGAAGGGAATCTTGAAAATGTTATGCTCAGTGAAAGAAGCCAGGAAAACCCACATATCATGTGATTCCATTGACATGAAATGTCCAGAACAGGGAAATGCATGGGGACGGGAAGTGGATTAGCAGTTGCCAGGGGCTGGGAAGGGCAGTGGGTACCGAGTTTCTTTCTGCGGAGGTGACTGTGTTCTGGAATTAGAGTGGTGACCATCCTGCAACTCTGAGAATCCACCAAAAACCACTGAGCTGTACTTTCACAGAGTGACTTTTGTGTCGTGTGAATGATCTGTTTCAGAAAGAGGGAGAGGAGAGGGTCCCTGGAACCCACCGCTGCGCGCACGCCCAACGGCAGCCCCACCCAGGGACTGACGGTCCCGACCCCTGGCCCCTCCCAACGCCGTGTGGGCGGGGCGCGCACGCACCGCGAAGGTGGTGAAGACCCAGTCCCGGGGGAGGCGCTTGGCCTTGCGGAACTTGTCGTTGATGTGGCGGTTAAGGTGCTCCATGCTCCACACCGTGTCGTCCTTGAGCAGCAGGTACAGGGGGCTCTTCTTCTGCATGAACTGGGAGGCAGGGCAGCGCCTGGAGGCCCGGCCCCCACGGGGGGCCCTGACAAGAGCCTCACCCCGACGCGGCCACCAGAGACCCCACAGGGGTTCCGCTCCTTGGGGACACCGAGCCCCTGCCCCAGCGCCTCCTGCCCCTGAGAAGTACCCCCAGATCCTCCTGGAGGGCCACTGCCCAGACACCTCCCTTTGAGACCCTTCCACAGAGACCTCTGCCCACAGCATCCCTGAACTGAGGTCCTCACGGAGGCCCTTGCCCTTGGCCCCCACCCCTGCTGGGCCTGACCCACACCCAGAGGGAGCTGAGCTGGGGGTCGGGGCCACGGCTCTCAGTCTGTTCACCAGGATGCCCAGCGGAGGCTGAAGGTGAGAGGCAGTGCTGGCTGCAGGCAGGGGCAGCCCAGGCCACCTCGGGGTTTGGGCCATGTCTACAGTTGGATTCTTTTCCCATTCTTGAGCAGTGATTTTTGTCCAAGGCTGCAGGGAGGGCCCTCACCTGTGTGGGGCATTTACCTGGTTGGTTAAATGGCCACAGAGGTCGCTGGAATGGGGATCATAAAGGCCGAGGGTGAGGCGAGCGTAGCCGTGGCCGAAGAAGACCATGTAGGGCATGGTGCAGGCGATGAGCAGGTAGGAGCGCACGTCGAACTTCTTCCCATCCAGCAGCAGCGGGTTCTGGATGTACCTGGGGAGGCGTGGTTAGTCTGGCCCGTGCCCCCACCTGGGCCTGCCAGTTCCTCAGCACCCCTGCTACCTGTCTCAGGTGTGAGCTGTGGGTCCCCTACCCTGGCTGGGCGCAGTGTCCACTGGTCAGGGGACATTTCCGAGCCTGAACACATCAGGGAATTGGGAAGGAGGGCCTGGCCCCTAGAGCTCAGCCCACTGGTGTGTGTCTGGGGCACCCCAGGGCGCAGCCCTCGCTAGAAGCCTGGGAGGCAGAAGCAGACTGGGCCCTATGGGCCGGGAAGACTGCCTGGAGAAGGAGGGAGGGGTGACCTTGGGCCTTGAAGGGCAGGTGGCTTTGGAGAGGAGAGGCAGGGAGGGGACATCCCAGTGGAGAGAGCTGTAGGTCTAGAGACCCAGCGGCTGGGAGCAGCTGCTTGGGGTGGCAGACAGCAGTTGCGGCAGGAGTGAGGTCCACACTGGCAGATAGGCAAGTCCGAAGGGACCTTTCTCAGGCTCGACTGTGCCCCCTGGTGTGAGGCTGAGGGTCTGGACCCCTCCCAGAGGCAGAGGGAGCAAGGCGGGGTGGTCGGCTCTGCCTGTGGGCCTGAAGGCTGCAGCGGGATGCGTGGGGGATGGGGGAGAAGCCGGGCTCCCTGCAGGTCAGAGGGTGCAGGACCCAGGCTGGGGCACAAGCTGACCAAGCCCTCCCTGCCCCACACCATCCAGGAGCCTCCTGTGTTTGGGGGGGGGAGGGTATATCCTCTGAGATCCTGACTGGATGTGAAAACCCCACCTCTTCTGGCTACACAGGGGCCCAGCTGGGGGCACCGCAGCCTTCCACCGCCAAGGACTCCTCTGTGGGCCCCGCGACGCCCACGAGCCTCACAGGCACCAGCGGGCCTGGGTCAGCCCCACCTGGCCAACGCCCCTCGGGGTGCCCACGCGCAAAACCTCTGCACGACCCGCGCCTGAGGCGCCCGGAAGGGCATCTTGCGGTAGATGGGGTCGTCCTCGATGCTCTGGGTCTTGGCTTGGAGGGCGGCGACTTCCTCCTGGTTCCGGAGCAGAAAGATGCCTTTGCCCTGGTTGGAGGCGGTGGGCTTGCAGATCCACATCTGGGTTTCTGCGGAGAGAGCTACCCGAGCCAGGGAGCCTGCCTCGCCCCGCCCATCCCTGCCTCGCCCCGCCCATCCCTGCCTCGCCCCGCCTTGGCCCCAGCCCCGCCCCGCCCCACCCCGCCCCGCCCTGACCGCTCCCAGCCACGGCCCCGCCCCTGCAGGCTTTGGCCTCCACTAAGGTCCGGCCATGACCCCCCCCCCCACCCAGCATCTACTCAGCACCAGCCCTGACCTCACCCACCCTGGCTCCACCCTTCCACTCCCTGACCACGCCCCACCTCGGCCTCGCCAGGGCCTTGGCCCCGCCCTAATCTCGCTCCCACCTTGGTCCAGCCCTGCACCGGTCTCCCCAGAGCGGGCCTGGCGTCCAGGGGCCTCTCACCATCAAAGAGGGTAAAGAAAGCCTCTCTCTCGTCCCTGATGTCCAGACGGTAGGTCTCTGGGAAAAAGTCTTCCATTTTCAGGACGCTGGGGAAGCAGGGAGGTGGGGAAGACACTGGGAGGGTTGTCCCCCTCCCCCAGCTTGGTCAGCCATTCTGGGGGTCTGACCTGGGGTAGGCTGGAGGGAGAGTGTCTGCTAGGAAGCTGCGCTGGGCTCCAGGCACTCCTGCCCTCTTTGGTTTCCTCTGAAACACACCCCCACCCCCGGCCCCCAGCTCTTTCCTCTGCAGAACCTTTGCACCTTCTGTTCCCTGACCAGGAGCACGCTTTTCCGGCTCTGCACACCTGGCTTCTCTGCAGGCTGCCTCATGCACCTCCCAACCCCTCCCACCTCCCTGCTCTTCCCCCTGCTGCTCTCGGGCCTTCGGGAGTGGTCAGTTCAGAGCTGGGTCTCCAGGCCAGGACAGTGCCCAGCATGCAATGAGCGGTCAGCATGGATCCCCTGTCCTGGGATGCCCTGTAACCCCTTTCACCGAGCACCAGGCCATCCTTCAGTTGAGGGCAGAATGGCTGGGGGAATCTACCTCTGTGGCCCAAGGTGTCCTGAGCTGCTCCACATGAGCTCTTCTGGGGCGGGTGTCGTGTCCTTTCCAGATCTGTACCCCAGGAGGACACAGGACCTGGCCTGAGTGGCTGCTCAGTGTGTGGAGAATGGATGGGGGCGTCGAGAGGTGGGGAGTGGGTGGGGGCTTGGCGGTAGACTGGTGGTGTGTGGATAAGTGGATTTTGGATGGAAGTAGGTGGATGGGCAAGTGGTCTGGTGGGTAGACGGATGCCTGGAGGGGGTTGGACCAGAACTGCTGACAGAATTGGGTGGTGTCGTGGATGACCAGGTAGTGGGTGGGTGGCTGCCTGCCTGGTGGGGGGTGGACGAGGGAGGCAGATGGTAGGTGGCTGTTTGGATGGGCGGGCAGACGTGTGAATGGCCGGGCAAGTGAGTGGAAGAGGAGTGGGCACATCGAGTGGGTCGGGCACGGCTCCGGGGGGGAGGGGCGGGCCAAGGGGCAGGAATGGGTGTGCAGTGGACGGCAGTGGGTGTGGTAGGCAGTGGTGACTGAATGCAGGACACCAGTGGGCGGCTCTGTGGTGAGCGTGTGAGGACCGCTGGGGGGCCGTGGGCTGGGTGGCTGGAATGGTGGCCGGTATTGGGGGTGGAGACAGATGGGTGGTACGCGGCTGGGTCAGTGGGAAGGCGGGTAGGCGGACCGACTTGGTGGAGGGCGGTCAGGAGCAGCGATTGACGCGTCGGGTGCGGGGTGCGCCGCCGGGGTGGGGGGCCAGGGCATCCTCACTTGGCCTGTGCGCAGGGGGCCAGCTTGCTGGTCTTGCTGAGGACACGCGCGTGCTCCCTCAGGGCGCTGAGAAGCCCGATCTTGGTGGTAAGGAGCTGGCTGTTGGGGAGCTGGTACAGCAGCTGCTCACCTGGCGCGACAGAGCCCGGGCAGCGTGCGACCGCGCATGCGCGCGTGGAGGGCCGCCCGCTGAGCCTGGCCCCGCCCCTACCTTCCCGGAAGCTGCAGTAGGTGTCCCTGCACTTGACCTCGCACCACTTGAGCTTGTAGTCTTCCCGCCGGCTGTCCTGGATGCGCTGCCAGCCCTTGCTTTTGCAATAGGAGCTGATTCTGCAGGGGCGAGGGGCGGCGGTGACCTGGGGGCCGCGGGGTTGTGGGCCGCGGAGCGAGGCTGGGCCGGGGCCTGCAGGCGGTGGGGCTGGACCCAGCTTGAGGCCCCACTCACATTGCGGCCCCGTTGGTGCCTCCGATGTAGAAGAAGGGGCCCTGCCCGGTGCCGGGCCGCTGCTTCTCCCCCTCCAGCGGGTGCTTCTCCAGGAGGGCGGCCCGGGGCCTGGCAGTGTCAGCATCGTCCAGCTCTGCGGGCAGAGTGGGTGGTCAGAGGCTCTGGCCCAGCTGGTGGCTTTTCTGCCCCTCCCTGGGCCCTGCCTGAGCCCATCTGCGTCTTGGTCCAGCTGGCTTAGCTGACGTAGGAGCCCCTCCTCTCGGTGGCTCCCCATTGATCTCTCATGGGCCCAGCCTGTGAACAAGGTGGGGTCAGACAGGGGGCGTCCACTCAGAATCTGACTGGAACCCCTGTGCAGTCCCCCCAGCCGTCTCGGCCCATCTCAGCCCAGCCTCAGGCCCAATCAGAGGGCCTCCTAGGAGAAAGGGGGCAGGGTCCCTCCTTACCAACGGCAGGGGCTTTGTGTGGGGCAGAGGCTGAGGTGTGAGGCTGGAGCTAGGGGCAGATGTGACGCAGGGACGTGCCCAGAGGGCGGGGGTCACAATGTCCATCATGACGTCATGGGTGGCCCACAGCAGTCAAGGGAGACCCCTCTCCGCCTGTTCAGACCCCGACTCTGCTGTCCTCTGCCCTACTCGGCTGGCCCAGATCCCACACCCAGCACATGGCCTCCTGCTGGCCCCTCTCCCCGGGCATGGCTGTGTGGTCCCCCCGTGAGAAGGCCTTCCTGGGGATGGGGTGCCTGTCCCTGGGGAGGCCCTGGCTGCATACACCTGGTGCCCAGGGGCGGCTCCGCCGGACCCCTGCCATCCTTGACCGCTTGCCTCTCTTTGTGCCAACCTGGGTCCGAGGAGGTGGTCCCTGGCAGTGGAGGAAGTGGGTGCGGCTGCGGGCCGCAGGCGCTGGGGCACTGGTGAGGGGGCACCTCTGGGAAGACGTGGCCCCCACCCCTCTGCGGGCCCTTTGGGCGGCCCGTGGTCCTAGCCCTTGAACTGGGCACGCAGTCAGGCCCGCCCTGCCCGGGGAGGGGTGCTGCCCAGCGTCCTGGATTTGGGCTTCCTCTTGTGGGTGGCTCCCGTCTCTGTGGTGACTGTGGGGCCTGCAGGGACTGTCCATCTGGTGTCGGCATCTCTGCGCTTGGCCTCCCTGCCGGCTGTTAGGAGGGCTGCTGTCAGGCCTGCGGGGTTGGGGGGCGGCAGCCCTGAGCAGTCCCCTCCCAGAGTCAGGACAGGGCCATGAGGAGGCCCCGCCCTGAGGATGATGCCTCCCTAGGGCTCCTTTCCTGTGTGGCTAACTCGGGAACATTTTAGGGAGTTTTAGCCATTCCTTGACAGGTCCTTCCCAGTTTGGGGGCTGCTTGGGAGGCTAGGATTTTCCGAAAGATTGAAGAAACACAAGCAGTGGAAAGGCCAGTACCCTGGGAGCTGGCAGGCAGAGAGGGGCTCCTGCATTTGCATACCAGGGGCTGGCAGCTTGCCCTCCAAAGAGGACAGTCGCTTTGCAAACAAACCAGCCGGTCACCCAGGAGATGCTGGCCAAGACCTTTGTCCCCACTTAGGACAGAAGAGGGTAAACTGGGAACAGCTGTCAACGTGGTTACAGGGCCTGGGTGCGGGGCGGGGCGCGGGGAGGCTCTCACCCCCCTGCCAAGCGTCTCCTCCCCAGCCCTGCCCCACCCAGAACGGGAGGGCTCCTCTGTGGCGGCTGGACCCCGCCCAGCATGACTGCGGGGTGGGGGGGGGGGGGGGCGGGGGTGGATAGGAGCCTGCTGAGCACGGGGAGGGTGCGCACGTGCGTGTGCGCGTGGGTCTCCGCGTTGCCTGGGAGACCCGCACCTTGCTGGGGATGGGGGCCCCCAAGGAGGATGACGGTCAGTACTCTGCCCCAGCACTCCCACGTGAGCGGCCACTGAGTCAACAGACATCTGATGGAGGCCCCCAGGTGTGAGCGACAGGTTGACGCCCAGAGACAGAGAAACAGGGCCCTGCGAGGAGAGGCCGGGCGGTGGGGGTGGTGGCGGAGCCCGAGGCAGGGGACGCAGCCCTGGGAATACGCTGGGGCAGGACTGGACGGTTAGAACAAAGGGACAGACAAGGTGGACGAGCTCATGGAAATACGCAGCACAGCCTCGTGAGAAGCTCAAGGCGAGGAAGTGTGCTGGAAAGGAGAATGTAACGAAGGAAAGGCACCCAGCGGGGCCGGAGACACCTCAGAGCCGGAGGCAAGGCTCCTGTGAGCCGCCCAGCGTGGTGGGAGGTCTTCAGACCCCCCTCAGGGAATTCCCCAGTTGAGCTGGACCTGGGAAAGGAAGCTGGGGCTGTGGTGTGGATCAGCTCTGTGCCTCGGTTTCCCCACCTGCAGAGTGGGCTGGGAGTACCAGTGGCCTGTGTGACACATGCACACAGCTGCCTGGTCACCCATGTTGGAGGAGGGCCTGTGTGACGACGGTGAGGCCGGAGAGGGCCAGGCCGGTGCCGAGCAGGGCAGTGACCCGCCTGCAAGGAGCGTTACTGGGGGTTACAGCGTGAATGTGGGGGGTGGGAGGGAGCCCCGGCCCCCACAGCCCAGCAAAGGGTAACTTCTGCGGGGTAACCCGGACCCAGCAGCGAGCGCTCCCGGAAACGGGAGCCGGGAGGTGGGCACGGAGTTGCCGGATTTCAGAGCAAGCTTTGTAAGCCTGTGCCTCTGTTTGCCTGTCTTAACTCTGATATCTTATTTCTTCCACGAAGAATTAAACAGGCCATGAATGACTATTTCTTGTCATTCAAGTTAACAGAAATTAAGAAAAAGAATCCTTACTCTGGGCGTGCACGCGTGTGGTGGACGCGGTGCGGGTGCCCCGGGCTGCAGGACATGGTGGCCTGCGGGGCTGCGGGCGGGGTCAGGGGTCAGAGCCTTTGCCGAGCAATTGCCTTTCTCAGAGTCCCTCTGACGCACTAATTCTAAATAGCAAGCTTTGTGCTGAAAGGTGTTCCCGAACCGTTATCAATGGTGGTGAAGCTCGGGTTGCAGTGGCCCTGCCCGGGGGTGGGGGGGTGACAGCACCAGGCCCTCCGCGAGGACTGCAGGGAGGGGTCGGTGGAAACAACTTTATAACGAATTTTTAAATAAACTTTTTACCTGGTCAGGTAAAAAGTCTGGCGGGAAATGGCGCTCCGGTGTGATGAATGGAAGACCCTCGTGAACCTGAAGGAAACATCCAGGAAAACGAGGTGACACCCGTGTCCTGCCAGGTCCGTCCTCCAAATACACGTCTGGGGACGCGGGGCTCAGGAGGTGCTCTCGTTGCTCGTCAGGCTGGTGCCTTCTGGCCAGGGCTGAGCTGTCTGGGGGGACGTGGGTCCCCGCAGACTTTAGGAGGCCGTCCTTTCTGGGGGTCGGTCCTGGGAGACAGACCTGGTCCTGAGCAAAGGAGCTGGTCCTGAGGGGCCGCCACGCCCGGAGGCCTGCCCTGCTCAGCCTGGCCTGGGGGTCTCTGCCCAGCCAGGCACCTGTCCGCTCCCCTCGCTCGCCTCCCTCACGCTCCTGGGCAGAGTCCCGAGAGGACCCACAGGGCTCCTGGGGCCAGGGGGCTGGGCGGGGCAAGGGACGGTAGGCCCCAGCCCTCAGGGCCAGCCAGGACCCCCGCTGGTGGCCCGCTTGCCCCTCTTGCCTGCCCGACAAGGTGGTGTGAGCCCTGTGCCAGGGAAACAACAGTGGTGACCAGGCAACTGTCTCCTAGCAACCATGACCTAGTGGCCCAGAGGGGAGCAGGTGGATGGGGAAGGGCAGGAGGCCGGGCACCAGGGGCAGCGGCCAAGGCTGGAGGAGGGGTGGCATGGGCACCGCCCCCACCTGGGTCCTCCGTCCTCCCGGGACATTCCCGAGCCTTCTCAGGATCCCCAGATCTGTGCCAGGCCCCCAGGCCTGACTCATTATGTTTGTGTGCTCAGTGTGCTTTACCTGTGTTATTTCATCTCCCCTTACCACGGCCTCTTTACAGAACAGAAAGTGGGCGCTCAGCAAACCCGTGCCTCCGCAAGGGGCTGAGAGGAGCTCACGCCCAGGTCTGGGAGGCCAGGGCGTGTGGGAGGGCCGCTGGCTGCCCTGCATGGCCCCCTGCCTCTGTCCTCCAGAGCCTTGCATGGGTCACCAGGGTGTCTCTCCTTAGGGAGCCTTCACTTGCTTCTTGTAGGGTGGATGGTGGTCCCCGTGCCATGTGTGTCCACGTCCTAAGGCCCAGAAAGTGCCGTGTGACCTTACTTGGAAAAATCGTCTTTGCAGATGTGATTATCTGATGGGCCCTAAATCCAGCGACCAGTGGCCTCGGGAGAGGGAGGGAGAGCGGAGGAGACACAGAGGGGAGAAGCCAACTGAAGATGCGGCAGCGGCCGGAGGGATGCGGCCACAAGCTCCCGGACGCCTGGAGCCCCAGAGGCTGAGAGAGGCAGGAAGGACCCGCCCCAGAGCCTCCGGAGGGAGCAGGTGGCCTCCAGAACCGTGAGAGAATACATTTCCGTTGTTTCAAGCCACCGAGTTTGTGTAATTTGCTGTGGCTGCCCCAGAAAATTAATGCACCCCTTAAGCGCCCCCTCACTTTAAGGGTCCCGGGTGGCATTCCCCACTGTGGGGAGGCCTCCCTGACCCCACTCAGAGGCTGACGCACTCCCACCTGTGTGCCTGCCTGCACCAGGTGTTGGGGGCCTGCAGGGCTCCGTTCTGCTGCACTGTGGTCTGACACCCCTTTGCCCAAGGGTAGCTGTCGGTTACTCTGGAGGGGCGGAGAGCTCCTCCAGCCAAGTCCTGGACTGAGGGGCAGGCAGCCTGACCTCGGGAGCTGGTGGCCCCCTGCCTGGGCCTGCTGGATGCAGCACCCGGGGGCGGGCAGTGGATCCCCTGGTCACCTGCAGGCCACTTGTCTTCCCCTTGGCCTGAGCACAGAGTTTCAGAACCCCCAGGTCGTCCTCCCCCGGAGCCCATGCCCCACTCCCCATCCCTTCTAGAGGCCCAGACCCCTAGGAGCTGGGCCAGCCCGCCACCCTGCTGCCCTATGACTCCCCGTGGGTTCTGGGGAGGCGGCCCCCTGCCCACGTGGTGACAGCGAGAGCTCAAACTCAAAAGCTGCCGTCTAACCCGAAACACTGGTGTGGGCGCCAGCCCGGGGCAGCCCTTCCCGCGACGGCCTGGGACTGGGCCATCGGTGGCATCTACAACCCCGAACAAGGCAGCCAATCATTAACCGGCCGCCCCGCAGGGCGGATGCCTCTCCCCGGGTGCCACCGGGCTTGGCTGGGCTTGGCCCCAGTGCCTGGAGGCAGACGGGGCGGTCCAGCCCCGCTGGGTAAAGGCCCAGCACCCCTCCTGCAGCTGTGGTGCGGGTCTCCCAGGCAGCTCAGGCCCTGGCTCCCCACGGGGAGTTGGTGCCTTTGCCAGGGCTGGAACAGGAAGCTCTCCTCACCGGCCCCCGTGCGGCCTCTGGGCCCCTCTGCTGGGCTCCTGCATGGTTCCCGCTTGGCCACCTGCTCAGAGAGACCTTTCTGGGCCACCCTTACCCCACCCCCACCCTGCTGCCACCTCTACTGCCCTGGCTTCTGCAGCACCGGCAGCCCCTGCAGCTGACTCGTCCTGCGCGGAGCCTCCTTGCTGCCTGTGACCCCCCTCTCAGGGACATCCCCCCCGCAACCCCCAGTGTCTAGAACTGCACCGGCTCCCAGAGGGCGCTCAGGAAAGAGTGGGTGCTGAGGACGGAGGGAAGGCGGGGAGGAGGGAGGAGGGACGGTCCCCTCCGCCCTGGCTGTGGCTGCGGAGCCCTGGGTCGGAGGCATCAGACAGGCCTTTGCGAAGCCGTGGGTTGGGACCCTAGGACCTCCTTGGAATTCTCAGGGGAAGAAGGGGCTGGTCCCACGAGGCCAGGGGTGGGACCGGCATCCGGAAGTTTGGTTTGGGAGGCAGCTGTAGACAGAGGACGTCTTGCTGAGCCTCTGTGGGTAGAAGGGAGCGGGCAGGGGCTGCCAGGCCTTCTGCCCAGCGTGCATGGGTGACAGCCTGGCCCGGCACCTGGAGAGTCCCCCGACCGCCCAGGTCCCGAGTCGCGCCTGTGGGGACCCAGGGGAAGGAAGAAGAGGGGTCTCACCTGTGGGGTCTCCACACCTAGCACCCTCCAGGGTTCTGGTGCCACCTGGGGTTGGGGAGAGGGCATCCTGGGGCGTCTCTTGGGCACTGCCAGCCACGGGCACCCTTCCACGGCCTGGGCTGGGGGTTTGGGGCCAGGGCTGCTTCTGTCCTGTCCCCCTTACCCGCCGCCCCTGCCTGGTGTGGGTGTGGGGTGGCAAGGGATGAGGGTACCTTCCTGGAGAGGCTCCTGGGGGCTCCAGGGATGCGGCTGCCTGCGGCCCAGTGGCAGTGCCAGCAGCACGGGGGCTGCACCAACTGCTCGCCAGCCTTCAGCGTGGGGCCCACCGCCCGTGGAGCCCCCCCACTATAACACCAACAGCCTGTTGTGTCTGCGACAGAAATCCCCTGTGGGGCGTCACAGGGCTCCCCCAGTCAGGGACACGGGGGCTGTGGGTGGTCAGGCGTGGCCTGTGCCCTGGGGGCACACGAGGGCTTGCGCCTGGGCAGGAGTGTACAGCCGGCTCAGGCCCACTGCTGGGACCCACAGACCCCGGCCTCCCCTCCACCAGGCATCCGGTGAGCAGCCCCTCCGCCGGTGGCGATCAGGCCATGGATGGACGGCATTACCAGACAGTATTAGACAGAAGGAGCAGATCTAACCGTGTCTGGTAAGACACCCATCGGCAGGCTTTGGTGCAGGCAGGCTCATCGGCAGCCCTTCTGGGAGGGCCTGGGGCTTCCCCTACCACCTGTCTCACCGCACCGTGAGGAAGTGGGAGGGCTCGGCGGCAGGACCCCCAGAGCCGCCTGGGGCTTCCCCTACCACCTGTCCCGCCGCACCGTGAGGAAGTGGGAGGGCTCAGCGGCAGGACCCCCAGAGCCGCCTGGGGCTTCCCCTACCACCTGTCCCGCCGCACCGTGAGGAAGTGGGAGGGCTCAGTGGCAGGACCCCCAGAGCTTCCTAGTCCGTGGAGCGGCCCCAGAGCCCTGGTGGCCTGGCCCAGGGCTGCTCCAAGGAGGGCTTTCCTGCAGACCCCGTCTGGGCAGCAGCCCAAACACGTGTTTGTGGGCGCAGCTGGGGAGCAGCCTGGTGTCCCTGCTCTCGGTCCCGGGTCAAGGTGGCTGCGGCGCCCTCGCAGCTTTCGGAACGGCCCTCGGCCGGTTAATGAGTAACAGCCGGGCCAGGGGCAGAGCCTCCTCCTGTGGGAGAACCACTGGGGCCCAGGGCAGAAGGGTCACCCCTGTGCCTATGCCGGCAGGTCTGGGGGCTGGTGTCCTGGCTTCAGATCAAAAAGATAAAACAAAAGACCATCCCGGCCTTGATGGTTTGGGACAATGTTCCCAATCTCGCCTACGACACTGCGGGGGCTGGGGGTGGGGAGTGCAGCACAGAACGTCCACTGCTCCAGGCACCCGGACACACCCTTGTCCCCCCCCACGTCCCCAGTGGACCGAAGGAGTAAGAGGGGTGACCGCCCACGGCCCCAGCTGACTGGGACCTCTAAGGGCAGGCCGCCTTCCAGCGGTGAGCTGGGGTGCCCTGGACAGCCGTAGTGGACATCTGACCCTGTGTGGTGGACGGGAGGGCCCGGGAAGGGAAAGTGGGGGCTGCCTGCTGCCAGCCCTGTTCCAGCCAGAGGCGCGTTTCTCTGTGTGGCTGCTGACAGGCCGCCGGCCACTCCGTGGGGAGAACCCAGGCCCAGCCACGGCGGATGCACAGGAGCCTGCCTGCAGGCTGGCGGCCCTTCTCAGGCCCTAGCCTCCCGAGTCCCTTGGGGAGCACCGAGGGCCCCGATGTGGCAGAACCGGCCCTGCAGCGGTCGGCAGAGGCCTCCCTGGTTGGGCCGGGCTGCAGAGCTGAGACAGGCCGTCTGCCCGTCCCCCAGCTGGCCCGGGGCTCGGCCCAGCTCTGGAGTCCAGGAGCTCAGGACCGCGTGTCCTCGGGCCACTTCCCGGCAGGTGGTGGGTCACCTTTGAACATCGTTACCAGACAGTGTTAGAGTCGAGCCGAGAAATCCAGCACTGTCCGGTAAGATGCCCACAGAGGCCCAGGTGTGCCTCGGCCCGAGGACGCGGGACGGACGTGGGCGCCCCACGGCCCACAGGTAGGGCCCAGGTGCAGGCAGGGAGGCCTGCGTGCTGCTCCCTGTTTTCCCAGAGCCAAGGGCACCTGGGGCCGCGGCCCCGGGACCGAGGCCGGAGGTGTTGCTGGCCTGTGAAGCGGCCCGCCCACCCGGGCCCAGGCCTTCGTCGCCGCTCCACTCGGCCCACACCTGCCAGGGGTGGTGGCAGCACCTGCTTGGGCGCCATGGGCAGGGCCCGGAACCCGAGCATCCTAATCCCGGATCACTGGGGGCGGGGCACCCGGTGCAGCTGCAGGAAGCCTTTGATTCTGGAGGCTGAGAAGGGGCGCAGACACGTCCGGGCCTGGGGACGGGGCCTGCCCGAAGCCAACTTTCTGCCTTAGAGCCCCCCCGCCGGCAGCCACTGGGACAGGACAGGGTGGGTGAGCTGACTGTGGGTGTCAGGGGCTGTGGCTGGCGTGGGGCCTGCGTGGGAGAGGTCGGGGCCCGGGGCCAGGCTGGGGGAGGGCGGCCCCGTCGCTGCGAGCAGGGCCCCACCGTCATCATTACCAGGCAGTATTAGAGACCAGGCACCATCCAATGCTGCCCAGTAAGATGGCGATGGCCGTCCCGAATGGGGTCTGGGGGCCGCCCGTCTGGGGTGAAGAGGGGACTCGATGGAGGGGCGCCCAGCAGCCTGGGGTGGAGCCACGGCGTCTTAGGGCACTGAGGTGGGGAGGGGCCCGGAATGGCCGGGGCTGGAGCAAGTGTGTGCCCTGAGGCCACAGTGCCAGGCAGGCACCATGTGTGGGGGGTCAGCCCGGGGGGAGGCGGGGCTGCAGCGCCTAGAAGCCTCTGGAGGCCAGGACCACAGGGTGACCCCCTGCCCAGCCAGCCCTGGCCGGCCCAGTGGGGCCACCAGCTCCAGGCATGGGGTGGGCGCCTGTGGGGGGCAGTGTGTCCTGCCCACAGGAGCCCAGGGCCTAGGGGCGGGAGCAGAGCGGGACCCTCCCGCTGAGCCGACGCAGGGACAGGCCCAGCCCCGGGGTCCTGGGTGAGCACGAGTGTGTATGAGACTCTGTCTCTCGAGTGCAGCCCCAGCACGGTCTCCAGTGCCCACCCTCCCGCCCTTGGCAGGAGCGTGGACGAGCTTTGGGACCAGCAAGCAGGATGGTGTTCCCAGGGCCCAGGGCCCCCACCTCTCACCGAGCAGCCTGTCCCCAGCGCCCCACTGTTGTGTGGCCCTGGGGTTCTGACTGCTGCTGGCTGTGAGGTCCAGGGGCGGGCGAGGAGGTGCTGGGCCTGCAGGAGGGGTGCAAGAGGGGTAGCCCGGGCCAGACTGCACCTGGCGGTCACTGTGGCTTGTGTGCCCACTGGTCTGGGGTCCGGCCCCAGAGCAGGTGGGACAGCAGCCCCCAAAGGCAGAATACAGGGCAACAACCCCCAGGTGCCTGCGGCGGCCAAGCCAATCTCACAGTCACCCCCAGGACAGGTGGGGCCCTGCCCTTCTCAGGGTCCACACCGGGGGCCCCTGCAGGGAGCTGCAGACCCCCGGCCCCCTGCCCCGGGGGACTGTCCCCGTGCAGGCGGCGCGCAGGCCTGGCGAGCTGGCCAGGGCAGCTTCTCAAGGTTTCTGGCACCTTCCACCCGCAGAGGCTGCAGGGAGGGGCCTGGGCCCTGTGCTGATCCCCCCGACCCGAGGCTGCCAGACTGACCACCACAAAGACTGCGTCCACCCAGCCCCGGGCCTCAGCCAGGTCCACCCGGTCCTCTGGCTTCATGCTCGGGAACAGGCGACATTTCTCACAGGGCCTGACCTGACTTAGGCCTGGCCTTGGGGGACACGCATGGGGAGTGGGCTTCATAGGCGCCCGGACCCTCCAGGTGACCACGTCCAGGCTCCGAGAGTGGTGCCCATGGCCGGGATCCAGGCCTTTGCCCCTCTGGCCCCTCCTGGCTCAACCTCGCCTTTCAGTGTCCATCCTTCAGACCCGTAAAGTCAACTCGCTTTTTTCTGCGCTAAGTGAAACAATTTAGACTTCACTTTCAGAGCTGAGTTCAGTTTCAGCTCCACTCCTGGCTGCCAGGCTACAGGGTTGGGACAGGGGCCCAGCATCCCTCCTTGTAGCCAGCCCACCGTGCCAGCCCTACTTGGGGAGCCCCGAGGGCCCGGGAGACCCCACAAGCCCCGGCCAGCCCAGCTGCAAGCCAGGTGGACAGGCCAGTCCCGCTGTCCGCTGCCCGCCAGCGTATCGGCTGTTATGTTCTCCCCTAGGAGGCAGAGACCTGGGGCTGGTGGGCAGCAGAGTGTTCCCTCTTAAGCCCCAGGACAGAATCCCACTCTCCTCCTGAACCCAGAACCTGTACATACACAAGGAAAGACCAAGGCCCAGCCGGGCCCCAGCACAGCTCACTTGTGGGTCAAGGGCCTGGGCGGCCGTGTGGCTTGGGGCAGGCTGGCGAGTCTCACTGGCTGAGATGAAAAGTGAAAATAAATGTAGCCTGTTTCTCAGTGCCCCCAACGGTGCTTTCTTAGCCAGTTGTTGGCAGGAGTGAAGCCAGCGTGTGGCCCCTGGGTGCGGGGTCTGGTTAACCATCACCATTCCCACCAGGCTCGGGTGGGGACATTGAGAAATCAGAGCATCTCCTGTCTGGAGAGCAAACAGCCCACCTGGAGGGTGCCCAGCCTGCCCGGCCCAGCAGGACCCACCTGCACAGGACAGGGTGGGGTGGGGAACACGATCCCAGCATGAAAAACCAACAGGCTGGTTAACCTGCCCGACGGGCCTTAATCAATGGTGAGGCCGCACAGAGAACAAAGCACAGAAACCCAACCCCTGTGCGCGGAGCAGGCGACGCTGGGGCGCGTCTGAGGCCAGGCCGCCATTCCCCGCCTCGGCCCTTCGGGGCGCCCTCCCCACACCGGAGGCCAGAGCAGGCTCCTCAGGAGGCTGGCGGCTTCCACGGGCTGTTTTGCCGTCTCCTAAGTTCACCAAACAGATTTTGCAAAGAAGGTATTTGCAGATGATCAACGCGTCTGAAAATGCACAGTGGACTGCGTCCATATTTTATGGTGCTTTGCATTTTCAGAAATGCAAAACTTCTTTTGCCTAATTCAGCGTGCTGCCAATGGCTCTAACTTTGAAGCATTTCATCTGAGTTACTAGACAAAAGTAAAAGAAAACCAAACCGACCTATTTTTCTAGATGCTCAGCCTAAAAAGGCCTAAAATGCTCCCAGTGGATTAATTAAAACAGCCTGTCCTTCTGCCCTAGAAGCTTCGTTCATCAGGAACAATGAACCCTATATTATGCCTCAGAGAGAGCTAGCCTTCTGTCACATCGAGGTTATCATCTCCTAAGCTTCAAAACTGCGGAAGAAAGCCAACGACTGGGCTGGGAGAGCAGCTCGCGCGCCACCTCGCTCAGGGCTGGGTGTGCTCGGCCGGGGCAGCGCGGCCGCCCTTCCGGGACGGTGCTCGCGTGGCTGCTGCAGAGGCTGCTATTTCGAGCTTAGGTGGAGGATCTTTAGAACAGACTTTGGACCTGACCCCGGTCACCGAGTCGTGGGCGGGGGCCAGCCTGCACCTCCTCAGACGGGGGCAGGTGAGGAAGAGCGCGAATCCGGGCCAGACCGGCTCCGGCCCGCGCTCCGGCCGGCACCAGTGTGGCCACTGGCGAAACCGAGCCCTGCCCGGGAGCAGACGCACGGAGACCCACGGCCAGAGCCCCCGCGTCTCAGGCCTTCCCAGCAGCCGGCTGCGGGCGAAGAGACGCCTCAGCACCGGGACTTCAGTGGCCGACCCGGGAGAGGGCTTTCCAGAACGTCCTGTGGCGGGCGGAAGGCGGGAACCCGCAGCTGGCAAGCCCAGTCTGCCCTCTGGCCGGGCGGGAAGACCCCCACCGGCCGGTGCTGGCGCTGCGGACGTGGCCTGTGCACCCTGACCGCCCTGGGCCGCGGGGCGGCTCCACGCCCTGCATCCCCGGCGCACCCGGCCCCGGGGCCCACGTTCGCACAGAGGAAGGGCCCCCCTTCCCCGAGCCCTGGCCCCGCCGGACGCTGCGGCCCGATGGGCCACTGTCACCATCGCTCGCCCTCATCCTCCCTGGGTGGGCGGCGCAGGGGCCCACAGTGCTGGTGCCGGGGGAGGCCCTCGGCCCAGGGCGGCGCCCTCAGGCTCCCCCACCTCCACCTCCCGCACTGACCTGCCCCGACAGGATCTGGGCCTGGAGGACGAGGGTGGGAGGCCGCTCCCACCCCTGCCTTCGGCCCGAGCCCAGCCCCGTCCCTGCACCTGGGACCCACCGGGCCTCTGCGCGGACGCCAGGGAAGCCTTGGTGCTGGTCGCCCCGAGTACCTGTCAGCCCCTGGTCCGTGGCCTGGGCGCCCAGGTCTGGCTTCGGCCCGACCTGCCCACAACCAAGGTGGGACGCCTGCTGCCTGGGGAGACCCGCGGCCCGCCGCCCTCTTCGGAGGCTCCGCACAAAGGAACCCGAGGTCCACGCGTGTGCAGTGGACGGCTCGCCGGGCCTTTGGGGAAAGTTCTGAGAGCGACTGGGAACAATGGAGGTGGTGCGGGGCAGGGCAGGGAAGAGGCAGCGAGGCCCCGGCTCGCCTTACATGTAGGGCCTCCCCCCTCCCCACGCAGGTGTCTGCTCTGGGCCCGACCAATCTCCACTCCTGGCGGCCGACAGGTGTGTCCCCCGGGCTCCCATAGGCCGGGAGGGAGGCAACTAGTGACGCAGCGGCAGGGCGGGCGCCGGGCCTGCACACATTCCTGCCCCCGCCTCGCCCGACTCGCCCGCCTGCCGGGCCAGGTTGAACAAAAACCAGGGCAGGGAGCGTCTGCAGGGGCTGCAGTGGAGCGTGTGAGCCACTGGCCAGGACAGCCGGCAGCAGCTCCTGTCCAGGTGCTGGGCACGGCCTCGCTGGACCAGGGAGGGAGTGGAAGGGGGTCACGCCCTGCACCCCTGCTTTCCGCCCGGTGGCCCCAGCGACGCCCCTGCCCCTTGGGGCTGCGGCCTCCCGTTGACAAAGGGCAGAGGCTGGACCTGACCCCTCAGCTCGAGGCCCCCAGCCCCGCCCCTATGGGCAGGTGGCCCCCAAATCAGGCCGTGAGCCACACTGACCCACGCGCTGCGGGAGCCAGGCTGCTGGGAAGGCGGCCCCGCTGCAGGGTTGGGGGCCTGCCTGGCGACCGAGGCCTTGGCAGCCCCTGGGACCCCCATTTTGGAATCCCTGGACTAGGGATGCAAGGTTTTGTGATGGGGTTTGGAAGGGCCTGGAGGCCCGTGGCCACAGGGTGGGAGGCACAGGGCCCCAGTCCAGCAGGACACATCCTGAGGATTTCATGCTTGTTCCCTGCTCCTGACAAAAGGGCCTGTAATGAAACAACTGTGATCCCAGTAATTAGCCCGAGCAGCAGAGAGATCCCAAAGGCCCAACTACTTTCCGTAATGATCCCGGCGGCTGTGCTGGAAACTCACAGCGTCAAGGGCTGTCCCTGGGCTCCCGGCACTTGGCCTTACTCCACCCTGGGAGCTGGGCTCTGTGACCCAGAGGCTGTCCTCCAAGGATGGACGAGGCCAGACGGCTGAGTCACCGCTGCAGAAATCTCCAGGGGGTGCAGCCGCACAACTGCAGGGGGCGCCGTGCCCACCACACGGGGGACCCAGAGGAGGGTACGGCCCCCAGGAGCCTCCGTGGGCCTGGATCACTGTGGTCACGATGGGGGAACCAGAAATCCGCCGCGAGCCCCTGGAGAGGGACAGGGCATCTGGCAGCCAGTCTTGGGAGCATCGGTGACCTCTAACCCTAACCCAACCCTCCAGCCCCCAGCCCCTCCTTGGGATTGTTAGGACGCCCACCCACCCCGATGCCCACTCAGGTGTCCACATTTGTGTGGGGGTGGGGCAGGGCACAGGCCTCCGGTGGGGGCCACATTGCGGGGAGCCTGAGGCATTGCCATTGGCTGGGAGTGGAAGAGGGGCTGCTGGCGCTGACCCCCTCCTCAGGCTCACACCCTGCCCCCCTCGCGCTGCCTGGGCCGGCGGGAGCAGGGGCACGCATCCGAACCACGGGGCTTAGCCGAGAGATGTCAGGCTGGGGCTGATGGGCGCAGTGTCGCCAGACTTCAGAAGCTCCCAGAAGGACGAGGGGCCACCAGAGGGAGCCGTGGCCAGTGGCCACTGAGCCCCGAGGGCCGGGACGCAGTGGGGACCGAAGGGGCCCTGCTCAGCTCTGCCAGGAAGGGGGATGGATGCGGGAGGAGCCCCGCCCCTGGGAGGGGGGCGGCCGAGGGGCCGACTGACCGATTGCCTGGCCTGAGGCAGAAGTAAACCTCCTCTGAGTTTCTGGCCGGCGTGGGCTGCCTGTGGCTCTGATCCTGTTGTCACCAGGTGGGGACACTTTCCCACCAGTTCAGACGCTCCACGCAGACTCAGAGACACCTGGGCACAGTCTGTGTCTGTCTCACTCAGAGTTAAAAGACCACAAGGTTTTCTGTGGGAGTTTTCTCAAGGCTGCTCTACCAGGCAGCCGCCCTGGGGCAAGGGAGACCCCCCTGTCATAGACAATTATTTCGGGAAACTTGAGGTCCCGGCGGGAGGCCACCCCAGCTGACCAAAGCTGCCTGCTCTTAGCCCAGGGTCAGAAAGGTCAGGAAGCAGCCGAGCTTTGCCCATGTGCAGCGTGGCCTGGGAGCGAGTGCCCCCAGGAAGCAAAAGCCTTTTTTTTTTTTTTTTTTTTTTTTTTTGTGGTACGCGGGCCTCTCACTGTTGTGGCCTCTCCCGTTGCGGAGCACAGGCTCCGGACGCGCAGGCTCAGCGGCCATGGCTCACGGGCCCAGCCGCTCCGCGGCAGGTGGGATCCTCCCAGACCGGGGCACGAACCCGTGTCCCCTGCATCGGCAGGCGGACCCTCAACCACTGCGCCACCAGGAAAGCCCGCGAAAGCCATTTGGACGGTCTCCTCTGGTGCATCACTTTGAAGAGGGCGATTCTGGTCTGGCTGACCGCCCACCCCTGCCCTTGCAGTGACCACTCAGCACTCTCCTTGCCTGTTCCGCCTAAGTCTCGAGTACAAGAAAAATGAGCCAGAGCAAGGCTGGGCCCTGTGCCGGAGGGATGACCGAGGGGGCCTTGGCAGGGTCTGCATGCGTCCCACCCCTTGGTTTCCAACAAATGGTCAGTTGAGAGCTTCCCTTTGCCTCTGCCAGCCCAGGCTGGGTACAAGGACGCTCTGGCGCCTCTGAGCTCTGATGATGGCCGCCTCGAGGCCCTGAGCTGGGGGGGTCACTCCTAGCGGAGCAGCTGTGGCTGCAGCAGGACCTGGCTCCTGCCCTGTGCAGAGGCCCTGGTCCCTCTGAGGCAGCACCCTGAGCCTGCAAGGATAGATGTGGTCAAGGGGGTCAGCGGGGCGGGGCCTCTGGCCTCCTCCAAGGGGAGAGGCGTGCTGGTCCTACTGGCTGGGGAGAGGCAGGCACTCAAGCCCTGAAGGGTCAGCGTGGGGCTGTCCCCGCAGCACACCAGACCCATGTCATCCCAGCCCGGCGGGTGCCAGGATCACTAGAGAAACCGGTGGCCACCAGACAAATGTTCCAGCCCAGCCCACCTGCTGGGTGCAGATGTTGTCATGGCAGCAGGAGGGTGCGGGGCCAGCGAGACAGGCTCTCCAGGGACAGGGAGGCCCGAACAGGGAGGGGTGCCAGAAGCCCCCCACACACACTTGGAGACACAGTCAGGCTGGTGGTGGTGAGCTAACCCCCAGCCCCTCAGCCCTGCCTGGGGCTGAGGCCTCCCTGGGCGGGGCAGGCGAGACAAAGGGCCATTGTTCTGTGGCTCCCGGCTACTTCCGGCATGGTGGCCTTCTGGGCGCAGGCTCTCCACACCCCCCAGCGCTCAGCCTCGGCCTGGAAGCCAGGCTTCGGTGCCAAGGGATGGTCTTCCTGCTGGGACAGTGCTGGGGCGGGGGGAGGGCCCTGGAGCGCCCCCTGCCCCCCCACATCCCGCCCCAGCCTTGGACTTAGCTCTCAGCCAGCTCCGGGCTCCTCGGGGACACAAGCTCCGAGTCGCCTCACCGGTCCCTGCACTTCCAGTTGGGACAGGCCATGTCTCCTCTGCACAGGCCCTGAGTTTTCTGCAGGCTCCTCAGGCCCACCTCCTTGCAAGCAGAGCAAACACCTGGGGCAGGTGTGGCTAGACGCTGGGGCTGCCTGTTAGCCCCACATGGGCCTGCTTGGGCGGCTGTCCCTGGGGTCAGCACCCCCCATGGCGGGGGACAAGCTCTGTCGCTCACCCGTCCTTGGCCCTCCACCGAGTCAAGCGTGTTGCCCTGGACTGGGGAGGGGCCGTGGCTAATTTTGCCTTTGGCCACTGCAGTTGACACTGCCCTAGATGACAGGCAGCTTCGTGTCAGGAAACTGGGAGAATGGTCTAGTCAAAGGTCCAGTAGGGCAGGACCCTGGTGTTTGGGGTTCGGACTTGGAGGTTCTGCCCAGGAAAAGGGCTCTCCCCGTGGGGCACCCGCTCTCTCTCTTCAGGGGCACCCGTTGCCACCCCTGCCCACACTGAGCTGTCTGATGCAGCAGAGACCCCCTCCCACCTTGGCAGGAAGGCCGTGCAGGGGCCGCTGTGTTCCAGGGTGGGGGTGGGGCTGCAGCACCTGCACCCCTAGACCTGCTCTCCGGTCGCTTCCTGCCCCTGATCTGCGGGGCCAGGTGTCTCCTTGCCCAGGCCGCTCCCTCCCACTGTGCTGACAGTTGAGCACAGCCTGGGCCTGGTGCAGGAGGTTGGGCCCTGCCATAGTTAACTGCTGCACAGAGACGGGACCCTCTTTCACCGGCCTTTTGATCTCTCCACCCCTTCTGGCCTCAGCTCCTCCCACCTGGCCCAAGGGTTGGCCGCCCCCAGCTCAGGGCGAGAGGGTTCAAGCCAGGAAGCTCGGCCCACTCTCACTGCAGGTCCCTCCTCAGCTGCACCGAGCTGCCCTGGGGGCCTGGTGGTGCCCACGGGCGGGGTTAGGGTTAGCCCAGTGCTGGGACTTCTCTCTGGCCCTCCTGGACGTGTCCTGGCCACCTCGTCCCCGCCTTCCCGCCCTGGGCCACGCTCTCAGACCCCAGCGCTCAGGCAGGGCCTGGTGGCAACACCTGCAGACCGTGCCAATGCTGTGGCATGCTCCCGCACCCGGATTCGGCCTTGACCTTGACCCCCTGTTCCTGAGACCTGGAAGCATCTGTGTCGTCTCAAGGCCTGTCTCCCTGAGGGACACACCTGGTCACCGTGTCCAGAAAACGCTGGGCCAGAAGTCCGAAGCCCTGCGTCCATTATTCTTAGACGCATTGAGGCCCCCAGAGGCCGCTAGGGGCCCAATCCAGTGGTCAGCCCCTTGGACCTCCCTGGCCAGCTTGTCAGCAGCTGGCCACTCTGCTCGTAGAGCCTCTGTCCGACTCGGCCACCTGAGACCAAGGCACCCTGGGAGCCAGTGGGTGGGGTTCTGGTGCTGTGGGGATGGAGGGAGCAGGTATACCCTGTTGGGGTCTACAGCTAGGGAGGACCCAGAACTGTGGAGTTCAGAAATATTTGAAATTAAAATATAAGGCAACAAAAACGTCCCGCTGGTGGAGAAACCTCAGCCGGGTGAGCGAGGCCACGTCACCTGGTGATGTGAGAGCAGGTGCCCCGACGTGATGTGATGAGAAGGGCGGCGCCTCCGCGGCTCCTCCCCAAGCCCCTGACCCCAGTCGAAGTGTGAGAAAAACATGAGACGAACCCCAACAACAGAGGGGCAGTCGACCCACACCTGGCCAGCACTCCTGCGCACGGCCAAGGTCACAAAAACCAAAGGCATCTGAGGCCTGTCGCTGCCAGAGGAGCCCGAGGACACGTGACGACTGAATGTCATGTGGGGTCCAGGATGTGACGAGGACACGAGGGGAAACTGAGGAAACCCGAGTGAGGTGAGGCTCGAGCTCGTGGAAACGTGCCTACGTGGGATCACTGTGACACTGACAGTGGGGAAAGCTGGTTGTAGGCCTACGGGAATTTGCAATGGCTCTGCACATCTGAAACTATTGGAAATAAAGCTGGCCAGGCAGGAGGGCCAGCCCTGGGAGCAGGTCCTGGAGGGGACAGATTTGGGCAGCTGGGAGGCCCTTCAGCCGGGGGCCCCAGGTGTCAGGCTGAGCGCACAGGTGTTGCCTACAGATTCCGGTGGAGCAGACGGGCCGGGAGCCACCCCAGGTGCCACAGGCCCCGTCCTCCAACACACCGTGAGCTATGAGGATCTGGACCAGGGCACCTGCACACCAAACCAAGGGCCCGTCCAAGGATGTGCAGGGACCTCAGGGCCGTGGGCACTTAGTAAGAGCCGCGTGCCAATGCTCCTGGGCCACAGGGGTTCACAGGCATCCATTTGAGGGGCTCCGGCCAGAACCAGAGCTGCAGGGTGGGCTCTGGCAGGGCAACCTTGGCACAGAGGGAAATGACTCAGGCAAACTCCACGGGCAGTGCTGCCCCTGCAGCCGCCTGGTCCGTGCATGCCTCCTCTCACCTCTGACCTCTGGGAGGTCCAGAGGGGACTCTGGAGACGAGGCCTGATGCAGACAGCTGCCTACGGGCTCCCACGCACCCCTCGCCCAGAGGCTCCGAGCAAAGCCTGGCCCAGGGTCTGAGGGCCTGCGGGTGGCCCTTTTGTCCTGGGAGAGCTGACCACAGAGCTGGGGCCTTGTCTGGACCCTCTGGCGGGGTGGCAAGGGGCGTCCTACCCACCTCCACCATAGGCCCACAGCTCAGGACCCCTAGGAGCCCCCAGGCCAGAGAGGCTGGGGCGGGGCCCTGGCGGGGTGGGGCCCGACCCCGCGGCTGGGAAGACCAGCTGACCCCAGCCTCGTGACGTCCAGCCTTTCCCAGCCTCCTCTTTGCTTGGCCCCTGTTTCTAACCGCCTGCTGGCTTGGCTGGCCAGGTGGGAGATCCGCCTCTACCAGAGGCCTCTCATTGGCAAGGCTGTGTCCAGCAGGCCCCGGGCACTGAGGGCCCCAAGCGGAGCCAGGCTGAGGGGCTGCTGGGCCCTCAGTGACGCCTCCTTCCGGCTCCTCTGGCCCTGACTGCGCAGGGTGGTGACGGCCGCGCAGGGCCCTGGGGGGACAGGCACGGCTCGAGTCTGCCCTGCCAGCACTGAGTGGCTTCAGGCTGATGCCAGGACCCTGGCAGGCAGCCACCTGCCCTCTCCTGGCCTGCAGGGCCCATGCTTGGCCCACCCTGGCCTGGGGTCCAGCCCTCAGAGCGGCGGCAGGCCCAGTGACTCAGCAGACCCCAGGAAGAAACAAAGAGCCTGGGTGCAGTGGGGCCCTTGGCGCTGGGGCTGGAATGACCTGGGCACCTGCATTCGCTGCCCATCGGGTGTGGCCAGCCTGAGGTCACGCCCTTGCCTCAGGAGACCGGAAGCTCAGCCCCAGCTGCCCCACCCTCGGCCAAAGCCAGAGATTCCGAACGTCACTGTCTCCCAGAGAGCCCACTTCCATGGGTGTCAGTCCCAAGCCCAGCACTCAGGAAAGGAGGGGTGGCCCTTTCCGCTCAGCCCCTCCCCAGGGGCTGGCACTGAAAGCGACCCCCATCTGGCCGGGCGCAACAGGGGTCTCAGACCCAGGGGTGGCCTGGCTGGGGAGCCCCAGGCCTCCGCCGATGTCCCTCTGCCGGCCCTGCAGGAGCCCTCTGGAGAAGGGCCACAGCCCTCCCACTCGACAGATCCACTGAGGCCCCTGTTTCTCCAGCATTCAGCAGGGCCTGGAGCAGCGGGGGTGGGGGGTTGCCCCTGCAGCCCCAGCTCCATCGCCAGCCGTCAGGCATCGCTTGGCCTCCTTCGGGATCTCAGACCAGGCCCCAGGCCTCGTCCTTGTTCCAGGTGGGGGAGTGCCAGGTGCCCTTCTCACAGCCTTGGGGCCACTGCAGCCCCCAAACCAACGTCTTTATCCTTTCACACGGAGCCCCAGACTCCCTGGCCACCCGCAGCCTGACCCCCAACATGGCAGCCCGGTCCCCCAGCCGCCAAGGCCCTCTCCTGCCTGGGCCTCCCTCCCCCACCCCATTCAGCTTCCGGGGCCCTCGGGTCACGCCCGCCCCCGGATCTCTGGACGCCTTTAGCCCAGACTGAACGTTGCGCCTTCGCGGCCACGCGGTCTTAATTCCTGGATGGTGTCAGTGGTGGCCTCTCACTCCCTGCTTCCTGCCAAGGGTCCTGACGCCTTACCTGGGCGACAGTGACCTCAGAGCTCCCTGCAGCTCCCCGCCGCCCCACCTCCCCACCCCACCGGGCCCAGGCCTGCTGAGCCCCGGGGAGGGCCCAGCACTGTTTGGGGTCTTGTTTTGTTCAGTCTTTCCTTCCTGGCATTTTTACCCTTTTTATTTAGAAATAACTCCAAACTTACAGAAAAGTGGCAAGTACAATACAAATCAGTCAGCTTGGGTGACTGTAGCCAATAGCCACAGCCCGGGCAGTGTAGACAGACACTGTTCCTCACAGAACCGGGGCTGGGAGGCCCAAGGTCCGGGTGCCGGCAGATCCGGTCTCTGGTGAGGGCCCTTCCTGGCCTGCAGACGGCCGCCTTCTCGCGGTCCTCCTGGCCTTGCCTTGGTGTGTGAGCAGGGAGGGGGGGTCTCTGTCTTCCTCTTGTTATCAGGGCACCGATCCCCTCATGCGCCCCCCTCACCCTGATCACCTCCCTGAGGCCCCACCTGCAGACAACATCACGCTGGGGGTCAGGGCTTCGACACAAGGATTCGGGGGGCACAGCCCACAGCAAATACCATTTCTTTCTTCTAGGACATTCGAGAGAGAGTTGCTAGCCGGACACCCCTCACCCCTGACACTTGTGTCTTTGTCCGATGAACAAGGACCCCCCCAAAACACAGCCGCTGAGCCCAGGAGGTCCCATCGCCCCGCCCCGCGTCCTCTGCCTCTGCCGTGTCTGATAGACACTGAGCTTCCTGGACTCGCCGCCCCAGCCCTGGGAGGGCTGGCTGTGCCTTTACGGCGCCCCGGCCCCAGCACCGTCCGCTCTGACTGCTGCCGTCTCTCCTGGGTCAGCGCCACGGCCCCGACTGCCCCTGCATCTGCCCTTGCAAGCCGCCGGCTCAGCGGAGTCGAGACACACCGGCCCTTGCCCCCCGCCAGCGCCCACCCCCCGTGGCCCCTCACGCCCACCCTGGGCGTCTTTGCCCCACGTGACCTCTCAGTGAGCCTCGGCACCTGCTGCCTGGAGCCCGGCCCGCACCCCACCCGGCAGCCGCACCCAGACGGCGTTCGTCAGTTATGTGCCCCGTGGGACGTGGGTCTGGCCTCATTCACAGCTAACCAGGCGCCTGGGCGCGGCTGCCCCTATGGGTGGGCAGGTGATGGCTGAGTGAATGAGTGACGCCAGAGTTCCCACCACTTGGAGGGGACACGCAAGGCTGCGCAGGCCCAGCTCCGGGCCGGAGCAGAGGGGATGGGAGGGTGGGTCTCTGCGCCCCTCCCCCACTGGCGCCAGGTGCCAGGGACGGTCTTGGTGTTTCCCCACAAGGAGGTGAAGCGACAGCGAAGCGTCCAAGGCCGAATTTCCACTAGGGCTGGCTTTGCTTAAAAGTGGCCTTGGGGCTTCCCTTGTGGCTCAGTGGTTAGGAGTCTGCCTGCCGATGCAGGGGACATGGGTTCGTGCCCCGGTCCGGGAAGATCCCACATGCCGCGGAGCGGCTGGGCCCGTGAGCCATGGCCGCTGGGTCTGCACGTCCAGAGCCTGTGCTCCGCAACAGGAGAGGCCACAGCAGTGAGAAGCCCGCGTACCGCTAAAAAAAAAAAAAAAAAAAAGTGGCCTTGGACTTCCGGCCTCTCCCACAGGCTGGCCTTCCCGGCTCTGGCCCCACAGGGCAGGCAGGGGCAGGAGAGAGTCCCCCTCTGAGGCGGGCAGGGATGGGGTGGGCACCCGGGAAGGGCCCTGGATCGTGAGGGACGCTTGCCCCTCCTGGCGCCCACATTCCAGTGGCCCCACCACCCACAGGGGCGACTTTGCCTCCTGGGGAGCCTGAGAGGGGCGCACCCTGCCCCTTCTCCCACCGCCCCACTCCGCTCTGCTCTCCACCCCTCACGGGGACCGGGCGGCCACACCCAGGCCAGCAGGATGGGCAGCAGCCTTTGTGCAGGTGGTTCTGATTTGCGTCCCAAATCATCAGCTGCAGCCACCATTAGCATCTAATTCGCATGAAGATTCCCAGATTCAGGGGAGAGGGTGGGGGCTCCTCAACCAGGGTGGACTGATGACGGGGGAGCTTGCCCACCAGCCCCCAGACAGCGGGGAGGGTGATGGGCTCCTAGGGGACATCTTCTCCCTCGTCCCCTCACTGCTCTGAATGGGGTCCCGGGCCAGCAGGACCCCCGTCTGGACTGGTGCTGGCCCAGGAGCTCCCCAGCTGTGCCCGCAGGGGTCTGCAGCCTCCTTGGCGTCCAGCCTCTGATCCTTGCCTGGCTCAGACCACGTGGCTGCCTGCAGTGCAGACTCTGCCCTCTCACCCTGACCCACCCTCTCGAGCGGCAGTCAGAGCCCCGAGTGCCCACCGTTCGCCGCTCAGGCCCCACTGCCCGCTCCGTCTAGCTCTACCCGACCCTCGTCCCACCCCAGCCATAGCCTTCTGGGGGATTTCCTGGACGGTGGACACGCTGCCCTTCCTCTGGGAGGGTCCCCTTCTCTCTCCCTGTTAGCTCCCTACCCCCAGCAGGCTGCAGGCCCTGCGAGCCCACTGTCTCCAGCGCCGGCGGGAAGTGAGGGCTCGGAAATCCTGGTCAGAGGAAGGAGGGGGAGGTCAGGTGAGGTCAGCAAGAGGGTCAGGAGGGGGGTCGGGGTGAAGGTCAGTGAGGTCAGCAAGAAGATCAGGAGGGGGTCGGGTTGAAGGTCAGTGAGGTCAGCAAGAAGGTCAAGGAGGGGTCAGGCAGGGTCAGCAAGGGGATCATTCTGGGTTGTGCAGCCCCCCGTCCTCCATCCCTTCTTTGGGGTCCCACCTGGGGACCCCTCTTTTCCGTTCCCCGGTGGCCCCTTGGCTGTTTCTGCCCTGTTCTCCCTGCAGGGCCCTATTCTACGGGGTCTCCTCTTAGGGGCAGAATGGACAGTGCAGGGGGAGAGACTAGATGGACAGAGCCTCAGCCTGTGCCCTGAGTCAGAGTCAGGTGTGGCCCTGGGGGCGGGGGTGCTGGCAGCTGGCGTAGAAGGGGCATGGGGTCGGTGGAGTGACCTCCAGGGAGGAGGGAGGGCAGAGAGCCACGTCTGCAGTGGGGTGAGGCCACCTTCAACTTTCTGGGCGCCCTTTGGGGAGCAGCTGCCCTGAGCCAGGGGAGGGTCCTGGAGCCACGCCACCTCTGCCCACAAATGCCCGTCTGTGGCCCCTTCTGCCTGGAGGGGGACAGAGCGGGTCCGTCAGAGCCAGACCCTGGGCCGTGCCACCAGGAGGGCGGTGCCACTGGGCGGGGGGTGGTGACGGGGAGTGAGACCCTGGGCTCCTTCTGCTTCTGGGCCCTGGACGCTGGGTCCGGCTACGGGAAGTTTGAGAGGTCTCTAAGGGGTCAGTGGCCGCGGGGGAAGTTGTTCCGGAAGCAGCCCGTAGCTTGGCCCTGGCCCTGAGCGAGTTTGAGCGGCTGCCTCACAGAGGACAGAGGGGGAACCGTCCAGAAGCCCCGAATTTAGCAGCTTGGGCGGCAGCAGGGGAGGAGGGGCCGCTATGGCGATCCCGAGGGAGGCCGAGCCCAGCCCGCGAGGTGGGGGCCCTCACAGCCCTGGAAGCCCAGGCAGCTCTGGCCTGGGCCCGGGGGCCTGCGTGTGCTGGGCGGGGCGCATCCCCGGCCTCAGGGGCTGCCAGGGCCCTTGTGGGGCAGCCTGTCTGATGCAACCCAGTCACCAGGAAAGACAGGCACCAGCTGGGCTGTTGCCACGGTGGGGAGGGCTCTGCCGGTCACCTTCAGCCTCTGGGGAGAGCCCGTCCTCAGCTCCTGCTGGCAGGGCCTGAGCCCACCGGGGGGCCCGGGCGCAGCCAGGCTCCTTCTGTACCTGCAGGTCCTTGGGGCCCCTCTGAGCTGCCCCGGGCCCTGGACCAGCCACCCTCACTGGGCCCCCTCCCACGGGGGCAGTGAGTTAACAAGGCCACTGGGCCCGCTCGTCCCCTCCGCCTGGGTAATTGGTCTCCAAAGGCAGGGAAGTGTCACTGAGATGCCTGGGGCCGCCTCGGGGGATGGGGCTCAAGAAAAATTACAGCCCTATTTTTCCACTTACTGGAGTCTAATCGTGCTCTGGGGCCGCACCCCTGGCACCGAGCGGGTTTGTTTGGGAGATGCACGGGAGGGAAGACTGGCTGCCCTGTTTCCAGGGCAAAGGTGGCCTTCTGAGCCCAGGGCTCATTCAGGGGGTCCCTGAAACAGAGACGGTGGGGGGCAGCCGCCGCGGGGTGAGTCGTGGGGAGGTACCCATGCAGCCCCCGCGGCCCTAGTCTGATGGGATTGGGTGGGGGCGTGTTTCGCAAGGGAGTTTGTTTTTTTAATTGAGGTGAAATTCACATAAAATGAACAACTTTAGAGTGGACGGTTCTGTGGCATTTAGTGTGTTCGCCGTGCTGTGCAGCCACCACCTGCATCTAGTTCCAGAACCCTAAGGAAAACCCACCAGGTAGCCCTCCAGCCTGGGAACCACCACGGTGCCTCCGTTTCCTGGACTCGTGGTCTGGACACGTCCCGTGCCCATCAATGGATCCCACGTGCCCACAGTTCAGTTTGGTCCCTCTCCCCTGCCCCATGCTGTCGAAGGCTCCAGCAGGAGACCGCCGCCAAGGTCCCAGCTTTGGGCAAGTAAGTGCGAGGTGATGGTGAGGCAGTTCAGCTGGGGCCAGGGCAGGAAGTGGGTCTATGGGCCTGGAACCCAGGTGTGGCCTGCAAGGCCGGCCAGCTGACCCCAAGGTGTTGGTGGCTGGAAGACCAGCTCCCATGAGATTCACGGGTATCAGAGCTAATTGGTGCGGAGTCCACTCCCCTGGACATGAGAGCCCAGACCCCTCGCTGGACACGGGGAGGGGCACCAAAAGCTGGGACCCCAAACGTGCGGACAGCAGTTGGGAAAGAATCTGTTAGTTGATATTTTAAGAAAGATGCTGAGAGGTCTGATGACAAGGACCAAGGCTACCGAGCCTGCTTCCCTGGTGGATGCGACTCTGCTTAAAACTACGGCCAGGGGTCTGGAGGGGATGGGTGGTGGCAGGGTGGGGGGGACAGGGAGATGGGGGCTGGGGGGCTGGGGGGCCAGGGGAATGGAGCACAGGAGCCTGGCCGTACTAGGTCTGGGTCTGGCCTGCTCCGAGACACTCAGGAACTCTAGCGCCGGGTTTGAGCATCGCTGGTGGGCCCGGGTCTGGGACGTAGGAGCTGGGGAAGGGACAGCCCTGGCCAGAACAGGCCAGCAACGTTACGGGGGGTGGGGGGAGGCAGAGATGGCCCCGGCGGGGAGGTGGGGGGAGGTGGAGGGGCCTGGCAGCATCTGAGGACAGCGCCAAGCGGGGGCCAGGGGAGGAAGCCGGGGCCAGGCCAGGAGGGGGAGGAAGGTCACTGTGACCTTGGAGAGGGTGCGGGCTGAGCAGCCGGAGGGAGGAGACTGACGGGAGGGAGGCCGAGAGGGGGCAGGAGTCGGCAGGGCCTCTAAGGTGGGGGGGTTAAAGACGATGGGGTGGGAGAGTGGGGTCCCCAGGAGGCCCCTGAACAGGCCCAGTGGGGCTCCCTCGGAGGAGCACGGCGCTCACCCCGAGGGATGGCTTGGGCCTGACCACATGAGGAAGAGGCTGCCGGATCGTGTTTCCTGCAGCCACGGTCGGTCAGCCGTGGGAGCTGAGGTGCTGCGGGAGGGGCGGGCACAGGTGGGGCCTGGGGACCAGGGGCAAACCCAACAGAAGCCGTGGGAGGGTGGGGTCCCCCCGTGGGGCAGCCGGGGTCCTGTGCTCCTGAGGCCGCGGCCGCGCTGTGGGGAGTAGCACAGATGACCCTGAGGGGCAGTGAGCGGCAGGTAGTGGGGTGCCCTGAGGGCTGCAGCCCGGGGGGCCAGGCCTGGGGGGTGAGCGGGGCGCTGGGGTCCGAGGGCCCAGTGGAGAGACCCCCGTGGGTGCAGCGAGTGATGAGAGGGTGTGGGAAGGGCCCCTTCGGATAGGGCGGGACGCTTGGCCCACGGAGGTGGGGCTGGGGGCTGGGGGGTGGACATGGTGAGAGCTCTTTGGGAGAACTGCACGGGTGGGGGCCGCAGGAAGAGGCAGGCCGGGGGAGGGGACGTGCCGGCGCTCAGCTCTGGACATGGAGGCCTTCGGGGGGCAGGGGGGAAGGTGCAGTTGGAGGGAGAAGCTGGGGCTGCTCTGATGTTGGCGATGAGCCCGTGTCCTGCCCGGCCCGAAGGAGCAGGTGGGTTGGGTGGTGCCCCAAGTCCTCGCTGGCAGTGGACGCTGCCCCCTCCCTGAGGTCCAGGCGCAGTCTGAGGGGCAGCGCAGGGCCCTGCCTCGCGCCACACCTCGGGGACCCAGGCGCATGGGCCTTCACACCCCGAGCCAGCGCGGCTCCTTACGTCCTCTGCGGCCCCACCTGTTTCTGCCAGCATCCACGGTGCCCCCAGCCTTGGGTCAGGGCTGGGCCAGGGCCCAGGGATGCAGGAGCCTCTGGAAGACCCTCCACCCACTCGGTCTGGTTGTTTACTGGCCCATGGGGGCTGCCCCTGGAGCCTGGTGCCACAGGGCTCCTGTCCGGGCAGGGCGGGGCTGGATGCCAAAGTAACATCGTCAGGGGCAACCGGGCTGCAGAGAACAGGCCTGCTGGTCTATGCTGGGCGCCCAGTGTGGCCCCACCGGCTCCAGAACCATGGGAGCGCTGTTATCGCCCCCGTGAAATGCCGCAGCGAGGCATGGGGACCCGCGAGCTGCTGATAAAACTGCACTGGGGTCAGCGGGAAGCCTGGCCGGCAGCGTGGACTTCAGGACAATGTTATACCTTGTGGGCAAAACGCTCACAAAATCTGAAAGTGCAGCCGGCTCCACAGCCCTGCTCCTGCCGTTGGCTGCACAGGTGACTGGGAAGGGGCTTCGAGACACGGTTCAACTTTCAGCTGCTGGATTCCATCCGGGCGCCGGGTCTTTCAGGGGAAAAGTCCATCCGGGGATTCTCCACCCCTCCTCCCAGCTCGCCAACGGCCCAGGAAGGTCCCTGTGTCTGCGAGATGACACGAGTCACCCCAGGACTCTGTCCTGTCCCATCCTTCCCCACATGGCTGTGCCTCCCCCCGGGAGCCTCCCCCCCTCAGGTCTCACCCTACAGACTCCCAGAGCCTCCCCCGAGTGGGGTGGCTGCGCCCCCAGCCCCCCCGGCGGAGCCTGGCCCTGGGCTTTGCCTTGTCAGGGAGAAGCCACTGCGACCACAGCCAGGGGCACCTAGGTCCTCTTTGTGGGCGCCGGACACTGTACCTCATTTCCTGAGAGTGGCGGGGGGTGGGCCAGAGAGAGGGCAGCTCCCAGCCCACCTTCACTCTGGCTGCCCTCCATCCTCACGGTCAGAGGCGGGGGTCCTGCCTCTCGGGGGGTCTAGCACCCCATGAGGAGAGAGCCCCAGCAGGAGGGGAGAGGCTGCACCCCTGTGCCCCCCCAGGGAGTACGTGGCCCCCACTCCCGTCATCACACATCCATGGAAGGGGTCTGAGTCACCTGTCCTGCCCTCTGAGGGATGGGCTCTCACCCCTGGCTGCTGCCCCAGACCCCTTGGGGCATCAACCTATTTCTCGCGTCTGGTCACCCCGGGGTCTTCGGTGGCAGGTGTGGGTATACACAGGAGGGCACTTGGGCCCCAGTGTCCCGTGGATGGACACAGAGAGCACCTCTGAGGGGCTCGTCTGGGGTTCCATGGTCCTGGTCCGATTCTGGGTTGACGGCGCTCAGGCCTGGGATGCACACAGGTGTGTGACACAAGTGTGTCAGCTCAGGGAGGCTCATGAGGGCAGGTACACGCGGGGGTGTCCCCGAGGCACCCCCCTCGGGTGTTCGAGCGTGATGGCCAAGGAGAAGTGGATGTGTGGTGTTCGGGGTCGTGGCTTTGACCGCGACCCATCAGAGGTGCCGGGCAGCGGGGGGTCCACCTGGAACGAGCCTCTGTGTTCCTATCCTGTTTGCAAAGTGAGTTTTCCTCAGGGGTCCCCAGAGACCAGCTTAGGCCCTGGGGCCTTGGGCAGGGGTCTGCCAGGGTGGGAGGCGTGCCGGCCTGAGGGCTTTGGGAATGCCCTGGCCTGGGAGTGGGTGCTGCGGGGAGGGCGGGGTGCTGAGCTGGGGCTGCATGAGACGCTTCCGGGAGGAGCTTGCGGCACCAGGACGGACCCGAGGCCAGCGCGGGGGTAGGGGGGTGCGCGGGGGTGGGTGGCAGAACCCGCCGAGACAAGCCTGGAGGGAAAGGCAGTGTGGGAGCATTCGCCCGAGTCCAGGAGGACAGGCCAGTGGCCCCAGCAGAGACCGGAAACAGACCCACAGGGTGTGGGATTTCATGCAGGAAGAAGGGGGGTGGTAAACGGCGGTGTGGGGGGGGAGAGAAGAAAGAACAGACCCAGAGGCACTGAGGCGCCTCGTTTCCGCGCAGTCCGCACTCCTCCTCCCACCCCTTCCTCTGCCTTTTGTCTTTTCCAAAGCAGATCCCAGCTGAGGGCCAGAGCCGGAAGCAAAAAGCAGCCCTACGTGAAGGGGGTTCACGTCCTGAAAGCCCAGAGTATTTGGGTTCGGCCAAAGGCCTTTTATTGTTCCACAGGTTGGTGCATAGAAACAGAGCACAGCTCTATGGAAAAACAAAGCGTCTGAACTGGAAGTGCTGACTCCTGCTGTCTTAGATCGCGCTGCCACCAGGCGCCCTGAGCTCTAGGACGCAGCCTCCCCAGGACGGCCCTCCCCATGGCCACCCACACTCAGGACGGTGCTGCCCCAAAGCTGGACACGCCCGTGAGAACAGCTGGGTAGCGAGTAGGCTTGCCGACCGCCAGGCCCCAGGCAGGGCTGCCCCTGGACCGTCCATCTGTCCGTCCATCTGTCCGTCCAGTCACACTGGAGCCCAGCTTTTGGCCTGCTGTTCTGTCCTCCCCTCAAAGGCGCAGCCCCAGCCCCGCTGTCCTGGACTTTGGGGACCAGCACGTATTTAATCTGATGAAAAGGACATTGACAAATGCCACCATCTCCCAGCCCACGTCTTACAGAGCAAACATGTTCACAGCAGTAAGTGGAGGGGGGGGCACGCGGTCTTAGGACAAAGGACGCTGCCTTTAAGGAGCACAAGTTTAAACTCAGCTTCCTGGAAAAGCGGGTGCACTACACTGCCCAGGAGCCCCGGCGAGCGAGGGGCGGCAGCTGTCCGGCTCCAGACCTGCGGCCAGCACGTCCCTCCCCCGCCCCTCCCTCGTCCTCTGAGTCCTCTGCTCTGTCCTTCTCACTGCCGTCAGGAGTGGACGAGTTGCCGAATGTCCAGCGTGTGATGGAAGGTAGGAAACAGTCAGGGAGCGTTTCCTGAAGGGGTCGACCTAGGGTGGGGGTGGAGGGGTCGTGCCCTGTTTCTGGAGAAGGTGGAGGATGGAAGGAGCTGGTGGCTTAAGTCAGGTGGAGCCTGGGGTGAGGACGGCCGCCTGGCCCGGCCAAGAGCACACAAGAGCCCCATCCTGGTGAGACCTCTCTCTCTGCGAGGCTTCAGTGGGGCTGCCCAGTCCCTGGTCCTGAGGGCTGAATGAGACGGGCACCCAGGATGGGGCCGGGAGCGTCTGCAGCGCGCTGTCACCCGGCCACCAGCCGCAGTTGCACACTCCTCTGTGTGCGTGTGTGCACGAGGCTGTGCACGGGGAATGTGGGATTGTGGGTGTGTGAGCGACGCGTGTGTGTGGATGGGGAGCGTCCGGAACCCAGAGGAGGAAGCAGGCAGAGTCACGGGGAAGGGACAGGAGGAGGGGCCCCTGACGCCCTGGGGATGTGGGCTGAGCCCAGAGGGCAGCGAGGACTCCACACACACACACACACACACACACACACACACACACACACACATGCCCTGGGAAGGGACAGGAGGAGGGGGCCCTGACGCCCTGGGGGTGTGGGCTGAGCCCAGAGGGCACCGAGAGCCTCAGGAGACCCCACCCCCTTCCCACTAATGCCTGCGGCCACTCGTCCCAAAGGCTTCCCTTGACTCCTGTGACAGTAGAGTCTGGACCTCCCCGGGTCACAGTGGTTTGAACCTGGGCCCAGTGGCTGTGCTACACCCCGGGGGTGGGCCACGTGGGGCTGGAGGGGTCCCCAGACCCCCAGGGGGATGCTCCTACAGTCAGGCTCAGGGTGTCCCGTGCGCCTGGGACCCTGCCAAGGTCCCAGCAGGACCCACGGCTCTGGACCCTGGAGAGGGCTGGGGGGCCCAGGGCCTGTGAGGGGGCCCCAGGATCCACAGAGGGTTGAGGAAGGGGGGTGGAGGCGGAGCCAGGACACTCCACCAGCAAAGCCCCTTCAACCTAAAGGTTTGACCTTTCCTGAGATCCCTCTCCGAGATTAACTTGGTGATGGGGCCAAAAGGATGGTCCCCGAGGAGCAAATGTTGGCTTGCCCTGCTCCAAGCCCCCTGCAGTTCACGGGTGCGGGGCTGCGCTCAATGGAGGGGGCCTCGCAGGGGTTGGGGGGAACCTCGGCCGCTCGGAAGTCCCCTCCCCTCCCACCCCTCCTGCGTGCGCCGACCGGAGCCTGAGCGGAGACCCAGCCCTGCCCCCGCACCTGGGCACCTGGGCACCTGGCTGGGCTCGGGTTTCCTTACACAAAGCTCCCCGCCCAGCCGCGCCCTCCCTACCCTGGGAGGGGCGCTCCCCACAGGGAGGCCACTGCCGGGGCGCTGGCTCCCGCCGCATTTGGGCATTGTTCGCTGGCAGGACCACTGGGGTGGGCCGGGGTGGGGGTGGCTGACAGCTGCTCAGCTGGGGCTCGGGTGCAGCTCCACTATCCCCACTGAGGGCGCGTGGCCGGGCACCCAGGGCAAAGCACCGCTGGCCCCGCTGGCCTCTGCCCCCCCTGCTCTGCCCCACCCCAGGGAAGGATTAAGCCGGCCTGGCCTACCGACCCGCACCTTTGTTTGCAGATCTGCACCTGCGCTCCGATCCACCGGGCAAAGGAAGGCGGGACTGCATGCGTCCCACCAGAAGAAGGACCCTCTCCTTTCTTCCCACAGGCCTTGCCCGGGTGGGGACCCCGGGGAACCAGAGCCCCGGCACCACCCCCAACCTGCTGTGGAAGGTGGGCGTCTGTCTGATTACGTCAGAGCTGTCCAAAGTTCTGTGTTTCCATTCCACCTTGGGGCAGGTTGGGGTGCTTACCCAGCAGCCTCCCCCCCACCCCGTGCTGCCAGGAGCCCCGGGGTCGAGCTGCATCCCGAGAGCTGCGGCCCGCACCCCGTGCTCTGTCCTTGGGCGTGACCAAAGCCGCCTCTAGGGAGAAACCCTGCTCAGTGAGGCCTGGAGCTCAGGCGTTGCTTCTAAGGCTTCAGGCTGACCGTCCCCCCAGGCCCCAGCCCCCCAGGCCGCAGCAGCCCCTCCACACAGCCTTCCCAGTGAGACCACGGCTGAGCTCACCCTTCTCTGCCAGGTGGCCGCAGCCACCCAACACCCCAGCCAGCGGCCCCACCAGCGGCCCTGCAGTCCTCCACTCACCGCCCCCCAGACACAGCCCAGAGCCCTCCAGGGCCACCCCTCCACCCGGCGTCTCCGGCCCCCCACCCCCGATTCTCAGAGCGCGGCTGGCCCCTCCCCCGCCACAGGCCGAGGGCTGCAGTGGCCCCCCACCTCAGCCCCTTTCCTGGGGGACAGCTCTGCCCACACAAACGTGGGTCCTGCTGCAGGCCCCTGGTGTAGCTGCTTCCTCCGGGGGCTCTGTGTGGCCACGGTGTGGACACCTGCTCAGCAGGGCACTGGGAGATGCTCGCGCCCCGCCCACGGAGGACCTGGGGTCCTATAGGCACCTCCGTGGCCCTAAGCCTGCCTGCCCGTGTGGGGCGCAGTGCCGGGGACCCTTGCTCCCTCGAGGTCACCTTGCCTGCTGGGGACCACGTGTGACTGTCCTGGGGAGCCCAGCGGCCCCTCCGGTGTTACTGGTGTTAACAGGACGCGAGGAATGGTTTGCCGGGGTGTCCTGGTTTTGGTGGAGGGGGATGGGTGGGGAGGGAGGGGGAGCCAGCTTGAGGGGTGGTGGGTGCCCACCGTGGCCCTGGAAGGGGAGCGGGCGGTGGGCGGTGAGACGGAGGCCCCGTGCGGTTCACACCAGGCCTCTCTCAGGACGGAGAGAAGACGTCAGCCCTCCCGACCCCTCGTTTCTCACAGGTGAGGGAACCCACAGCCAAGACACACGATCCCCCACTGGGAGCCAACAGACAGACCACAGACCCCGCCGAGACTCTGCAGACTGAGCAGCCCGTACCGGGACCTCAAGGACAGACCAGCCCCCACCAGGACCCCAGGGAGACACCAGGATCCCCACGGGGACCCCACAGACAGACCTGGGATACCACCGGTACCCCACAGACAGGTCAGTCCCCAACGGGACCCCACAGAGAGTCCATGGTTCCCACCAGGACCCAACAGACATACCAAGGCCCCACATGGGACCCCACAGACGGACCATGGCCCCCACCTGTACCCCACACACAGACCAGCCCCCAACGGGACTCCACAGACAGGCCAGTCCCCACGGGGACCCCACAGACAGACCAGGCCCCCCACCGTGACCCAACGGACAGACCAGGGCTCCCACCGGGATCCCACGGAAGACCAGGAACCCCACCATGACCCAATGGATAGACCAGGGCCCCCACCGGGACTCCACAGAGAGACCAGCCCCTACCGGGACCCAAAGGACAGACTAGCCCCCACGGGGACCCCACAGACAGACTGTGGCCCCCATCAGGACTTCAGAGACAGACCAGGGCCCCCACCGGGACCACACATACAAACCAGGGCCCCCACCGGGACCCCACAGACAGACGTGGGTCCCCACTTGGACCCCACAGACAGACCAGTCCCTACAGGGACCCCACAGACAGATCAGGGACCCCGTGGGTCCCCACGGAGAGACCAGGACTCCCACCGGGACCCCACATACAAACCAGGGCCCTGACCGGGACCCCACTGACCGACCAGGGCCCCCGCCGGGACTCCACAGACATACCAGCCCCCAATGGGACATCACAGACAGGTTAGTCCCCACAAAGTTTCCACGGATAAACCAGGGCCCCCACCAGGACACCACAGACAGAACTGGGCCCCCATTGGGACCCCACCAATAGAACAGGGCCTCCAAGGGACCCCACACATGGAACGGCCCTCAGTGGGACCCCACAAACACACTAGGGCCACGACTGGAACCCTACTGACAGACCAGGGCCCTAACCAAGACCCCACAGACAGCCAGGGTCCCCACCAGGACACCACGGACAGACCAAGGCCCCCACCGGGACCCTACGGACAGACCAGTGCCCACCAAGACCCCACAGACAGACGAACCCACACCAGGACCCCACAGACAGACCAGTGCCCACACCAGGACCCCACAGACAGACCTGGGCCCCCACCGGGAACCCACAGACAGACCAGCGCCCCCACTGTGACCCCACAGACAGACCAGGGCCCCCACCGGGACCCCACGGACACTCCAGGGCCCCCACTGGGATCCCATGGACAGACAAGGGCCACAACCGGGACCCCAAGGACAGTCCAGGGCCCCCACTGGGACAGCAGGGACAGACCAGGGCCCCCACTGGGACCCCACGGACCAACCAGGGCCCCCTCAGGGACCCAACGGACAGATCAGGGAGCCAAATGGACAGACCAGGACACCCACCAGGACCCCACAGACAGACCAGGGCCCGCACCAGGACCCCACAGACAGACCAGCCCCTAACGGGACCTCACAGACGGGTCAATCCCCAATAGGACCCCACAGAGAGTCCATGGCTCCCACCGGGACCCAGCAGACATACCAAGGCCCCAAACAGGACCCCACACACAGACCAACCCCCAGCGGGACCCCACAGGCAGGCCAGTCCCCACAGGGAACCCACAGACAGAGCACGGACCCAACAAGGATCCCACAGACAGACCAAGGCCCTCACCGTGACCCCACACACAGACCAGCCCCCAGCGGGACCCCACAGACAGGCCAGTCCCCACAGGGAAGCCACAGACAGAACAGAGCCTCCACCGGGACCCCACTGACAGACCAGGACCCTAACCGAGACCCCAGAGACAGCTAGGGCCCCCACCAGGACACCACGGACAGATCAAGGCCCCTACGGACAGACCAGTGCCCACCGAGACCCCACAGACAGACCAACCCCCACCGGGACCCCACAGACAGACCAGGGCCACAACTGGGACCCCACGGACAGACCAGGGCCCACACTGGGATCCCACACACTGAACACAGCCCTCACTGGGACGCCACAGACAGACCAGAGCTCCCACCGGGACGCCACGGACAGACCAGGGCCCCCACCGGGACGCCACGGACAGACCAGGGCCCCCACCGGGAACCCACAGACAGACCTGGGCCCCCACCAGGAACCCACGAACACTCCAGGGCCCCCACCTGGACGCCACGGAGAGACCAGGGCCCCTGCAGGGACCCAAAGTACAGACCAGGGCCCCCACTGGGACCCCACAGACAGACCAGTGCCCACCGAGACCCCATAGACAGACCAACCCTCACCAGGACCCCACAGACAGACCAGGGTCACAACCGGGAACCCACGGATAGACCAGGGCTGCCACCGGGACCCCACAGACTGACCAGGGCCCCCCCCCGGGACCCCAGAGACAGCCCAGGTTCCCCACCGGGATCCCACCGAAGACCAGGAACCCCACCGGGACCCCACACACAGACCAGCCCCCACTGGGACCCCACAGACAGACCAGGGCCACCGCTGGGACCCCACGAACAGACTAGGGCCACCACTGGGACCCCACACACCAAATGGCCCCCACTGGGACCCCACAAACACACTAGGGCCATTACCGGGACCCCACAGACAGACCAGGGCCCCCACGGGGACCCAACGGAGAGACCAGGGCCCCCACCGGGAACCCACAGACTGACCAGGGCCCCCACCGGGCCCCCACAGACAGACCAGGGCCCCCACCGGGACCCCACGCACAGACCAACCCCCACCGGGACTCCACCCACAGACCAGGGCCCCCACCTCGGTCACCCACGCGTGTGCCCTCTCTCTTCCTGTAGAAGGCATTTTAATGTATTTGTTCTTCGCAGAGACACGCGTGCCCAAATCATTCCACGTGACCGTGGGGGTGACCCGTACTGCCCCCTCCCTCTACCAATGTCCCGAGTCCCCAGGTGTCACTCCAGCTCGCTTTCCTCTGTGTTTTGTCCTTGTGCACAAAACTCGATACTTACACGTAGAACGTGAGCGCGTGTGATCTGCGGCGTCTGCTTATGTAACTATGGAGTTTTACTGGGGCCTTTGCAAGAATGACGGGTTGTATAAACATCCCACTTCTCACCTGTGTCTTGACACCTCCAGGTCACCTGGACGCCTCCCCTCCTTGGAGGGGCTGCACACTAACCCCCTGTTGTGCTGAGCTGTGTTTCCCCAGATTCATATGTTGAAACTCTGACCCCTAGAACCTCGGAATGTGGCTGTTTGGAAATGGGGCCTTTACAGAGGGGATTAAGGTAAAACGAGGCCAATGAGGTGAGCTCTGATCCAATCTGACTGGTGCCCCTATAAGAAGAGGAGATCAGGACGCAGACCCCGGGAGGACATGTGGAGACAGCCCTCTGCACTCAGAGGAGAGCGGCCTCCCAAGAGCCCTGATCGCAGACTTGCAGCCTCCAGGACTGGGCGGAAATCAACTTCTATTGTATGAGCTCCGTGTCTGTGGGACTTTGTTACAGCAGCCCCAGGCCAACTGCACACCCGGCGCTTGCTCTGCACCCACCACCCCAAGAGAGGCCATGAGATGCCGCAGGATCCCCCCTGCTTGGTGTCCTTGAGGGCATCCCCCAGAGTCGGGACTTGCAGATGCTTCTAATTGTGTGATGGCGACCAGACGGCCTAGCCCTGAGCTCTTCTACAACAAGTGAGAGCCAGCTGCCCATACTCTGGCCCCTCCAGCGATACGTGCTTTTGCTTTTTCATTTTTGCCAGTGTGACGTATCCCCGGCAACATCTCACCTCTGAAGAAGCCGGGGGCCCTCCCCAGGCCTCCTCTGGCAGGTGCACGGCCCCTGCTGCCCAGGGTTCTCTGAGGCCTCCTGGGAGGTCACCCTTGGGGCAGTGACCCATACTGAGGTGGGGTAGATTGGCCTGCTCCCTGCTCCCTGAGGCCGTCTCCCGAGACCCCTCTCCACACGCCTCTCACACAAGGAGCCCGTCCCAGGCTCTGCTCCCTGGACACTGACCCGGTGTCCGTGATTCTCGCTTCCCTGACGCCAGCGAATCTGGACGTTCCCAAGTCTAACAGCTCCTGGATTTGCTCAGTGGATCGCCCACTCACAGCCTTCACCCATTTTTCCACAGAGTTTCTTGTCTTTTTCTTGACAGTTTATAAGTTCTTAATATAATATTTATTTTAACCATGTGTCATATGCATTAAAATATTTTCTCAAATTGATGATTTGTCTGCTGGCTTTGCTTATGGATTATTTTGCTATGTTCAAGTTTTAACTTTGATATAGTAAGTGTGACTGTCAGGAAATAGGGGAAAAATCTATTTACTGCAGTTCTCCAGGCAGAGTCTGTACAGGGAGAAGAAGACTTAAAAAACCCCACGCAACCATTATTGATCTCCTCAAAGACATGAGAGGCAGTATTGTGATCACGGAGAAAGGTCAGAATGCTTTAGCAATAAATATTCAAACATGAACCTCAATAAAGGAGTTGTAAAGTAAAGCTGAAAGACCCAGAAAAGGAGATCGGGTCCCTGGGTCCCACCTATGAGGTCCCACGTCTCAGTGATATTTACCACGAAAGAGGGAACGGAGAAAACAGAAGCCAGGAAACAAATTTAAAATTAATAATTAAAGAAAATTTCCTGGAAATAAAGAACAAGAATTTCCAGACTGGCGGAGCCATGGGGCACCTGGCAGAGGATGAAAGGGAACCCACACGAAGGTCATTTGCACGAACTGTCAGGACACCAGAGACAAAAAGAAGCCCCGAAACTTCCAGGAAGAAAAGACAAGTCAGGACTTCCCTGGTGGCACAGTGGTTAAGAACCCGCCTGCTAATGCAGGGGACACTGGTTCAAGCCCTGGTCCAGGAAGATCCCACATGCTGCGGAGCAGCGAAGTCCGTGCGCCACAACTACTGAGCCTGTGCTCTAGAGCCCGCGAGCCACAACTGCTGAGCCCACATGCCACAACTACTAGAGCCCACGTAACAAGAGAAGCCACCACAATGAGAAGCCCCCGCATCACAACCAAGAGTAGCCCCTGCCGCTGCAACTAGAGAGAAAGCCCGTGGGCAGCAACGAAGACCCAACGCAGCCATAAAATAATAAATAAATAAAATAAAAAGAAAAGACCAGTTTCACACAGCAGATCAGGAATTAAAGTGGGGTTGAATTTACCCACAGCAGCAGGTAAATCAGAAGCTGGGGTCCCACTTTGGAGGGACGTGGTTCTGGGCTGGAGCTCTACACCCAGCAACGCGCCTCCACGTCAGGGGAGGGACAGGGCATCGAAAGCCACATGTCTGCCAGACGCCCTTGCTCAGCAAGGACGTGCTCCACCAGGGCAGGAGTGAACCGAGAAAAAGGAGGGTGTGGGGGCCAGGAAAATCCAACCAGGAGAAGCAAAGGGAATCTTCTGGGTGAAGGCCAGGGGAGATCTCAGGGGTGGAGGGAGCAGCCCTGATGCAGACCCAGGAGGATGGGCCACCACGGGCAAAGGGTGGAGGCTCCTGGACGGACCACTTCAGAAATACCCATGTGTTTGAACTTAAGCCACTGGCGAGAGTCTGAGGATGAATTAGTCGTGAGTGCAGAGAAAACTCAGCAAGTATGAAAAAGGAAGGCGATGATTAACATCATGTGTTCAACACATGTTTCAACATATGTTGAAAACAACACATGTTCTGATTGGAACAGTAACCACGGCCTGTCACAGGCCTGGTGGGAACAGAAATCTAACCGCTGAATTCAGAGCGAACTAAAATGATAACGTCATTCCTTTGGAAAAACAGGGAGACCCGAGTATGTGGGGGAGAGGGGAAGAAGAACTAAGAAGAAATAAACCCAACTTCCCTGGGGTGAATTCAATAGACAATACCTAAATCTGAAACCCCAAGAAGTTGTCATTCAATCATGCTGTCGCACAGATGCTGGTAGAGTGCAGGAATTATCTGGGGGGCAGAAACGGTGGCCCCTGTGGCCGGCTGGGTGGGTGGCGGGGACATTTGTCCGAATCTTGCAGAAATGCTTGACTCTTAAACCACATGCAAGTATAACTTTGACAAAAATGAAATTAAAACTCATCTGGTGCCCTACCCCCGCTCTGCGGCCTGGGAACTGTTTCCATAATGCTGGAAGGACCTGTAATCAAACTCGGCTGTGGACCTGTCTGCTTTCGCTGTGTTTTCTGGGTAGTGTCTCTCATCACCTTGCCTGATTCTTCTGCATCCCCGACCTCGCCACGTTCCCCGTCTCTTCTCTGACAGTTGATATTCTGCTGGGACAGAGCGTTTCTCTGGGTTTTCCCATCATGAGGCCACGTGGGGTCCAGCACCTCCACCCCGAGTCCACCTTCCCAGTCAGGTGCCGTTGCGTCCACCGCATCCTGCCAGGAGACCCCCGGGGTGAGCGCTGTGGTGGAGCGGTCCCGGGTCTTAGGCCCACGTTTTATTTCTTTTGTGCCCTCTTGTTACCGGGACACCCAGTGCGGGACTGAATTTCAGCTTTGATGAAGGAAATCTAGCCAGTTCCGAATTCCAGTCCTCTGGGGTGATTCACAGACACAGCATCTCGTTAAGTGGAATAAATCTGGTTCCCTAGCAAGAGCCTCTGGCCACCGTCATGTAAATTCAGGTGTCTCAGACCTGCCCCCTTCCTACTGGGCCCTGGATTCCGGCTGTTCTCAGAGGTGGCTGGTTAAAGGCAGGCCTCGGGAACAGTTTCGGGCCTTAACAGTCACCTTTGCCCACTGGAAGCTCGAAAACACCCACAAACGTCATCAAGGTCCCCAACTTCTCCTGGGGGATCCCAGGGATCTCCTCAGGTGGGGCGGAACGTCCCCCGTGGCCCGCTGGGGAGCTCCAGCCTGCCCAGCTATTTCCACCTCCCCCAAATGTGTTCAGAGGGCACGATCCCCACCCCATCGCCCAACAAACAGCAGAGACAGACGGCTCTCTGGAAAACCCCTCCAGCCGAGAAAAGCTCTCCCAGAGACCCCCACTTTCCCCACAGGTACCCCCGGCCCAGGGCATGGCCCCTGCGCTCACCGCTGGGACGTCCCCAGTGGCCCCACCGGGACGCCTCAGAGACCGAGGGCTGGACGGCCGCTCAGAAGGAAAAGCTTTAGAGTTGGGGGGAAGGGATGTTTCGAGCCAGCTATGCTCAGAAGCCATGGGGGAACCACAGACCCCACGAGACAAGCTCTCCCCAGCGCTTGCCTGGGAGCTGCAGTCCTACCTGGTCCCCACGAGGGCGGCGGGCGGTGTCCCCGAGGCTGGCTCCCCGGCTGCCTTATCGCGGCCTGGCCGGGGGATGCGGTGGAAGCCTTTGCCTGGTACAACCGGCCTCTGCAACACAGCCCAGGAATTCTGCCTTGAATAATTTTTAACTTCTGCCTGGGAGAAAACCAAGGTTGTGTGCAGTGCCTGTCTACACAGGATGCCAGGGGGCTTTCGCTCAGGAGCAAAGCCCTCAACAATAACAGGGAAGCCTGCCTTGGCTAAAAAAGAGAAGGAAGAAGGGAAGAAGTGGCTACAGGGCTCGGGGAGCCTACTGGCGCCCAGGCGAGCAGCCGGCCGGTCTCGCCTCATTCTCTGGACGTGAAGCCGCCTTGGCGGCAGCTCTCCCGCCCGCAGCGCCCACCTCCCTGGCCTCTAAACCCGCACCGGTTCTGTGATTTCTTCCAACAGCCTCATATTTCAAACTGCTGGAGCCGAGCCGTGCCACCCCTGCACCCTGCACGCTCGCTTCCAGCCCGGGGTTAGCTCTGTGCGCGTCCAAGATTGGACCCGTGACCCTGCAGCAGCACGTGGCAGGGGCCGCTCGAGCTCCTGTGGGCCCTGTGGCCACTACGGGGGTGGGGCAGTCTGGCCGCCCCCCTGCCCCCCCAGGATGGCCTTCACACAGTGAGCTGGGAGACCAGGGCTTTCCTTTAAAAAGACCTCGATTTTCTCCAGCTCTGGGACAGGAGTGACTGATGCTCAAGGTGGCCCAGGCAAGGCCCACTGACCCCGTGAGGGAGGGCACTGGACTCCCCAGGACACGAGATCACCAGCACCAGAGGACGGGGTTCCAGGTGGCCCAGCTCTGCGCCGCCACGTGGGCCCTGGGCTCAGAGCCCCAGGACCCGCCCTAGGGAGCCCTGCACGTTGGAGGCTGAGCTTGGTGGGGGGCTGGGGGTGAGGCTCCCGTGCAGCAGCCAGAGGTGAGGTGAGCAGGGAGGCCAGACACGAGGGGCCTGGGAAGGTGGGGCAGGAGAGGGGCTCCCGCCACCCCGCCCGACTGGGGTCCCCACATTCCTCCGGTAGCGTGTGACCCCTGCACACCGCAGGCTCTACTCAGGGACAGCGGGCAATCAGGAGGGTGCATTGGGCAACCACAGGCCCATGCTGGGAATAAACCCCAGGGACACACGTGCCGGGGAGGCCCTTCAGGGCCTGCCTGCTGATGTGGTGGTCACCCAGGGGGCAGTGAGGAAAGAGGGGACCTGGGCAAGGCCGCACGGCCAGGACCCCTGACCGCCGGTGCAGCCGGTCAGGTGCGCGTGGCTGGGGCTCCTCGGGCAAGAGGGCTTCGGTCCTTCCGACCTCAGATGAGGGGTGCCGGTCCCGCCCCCCCGCCCCATCCTGCCTGTAGGGGGCTCCCCACGGGCTGCACTGGTTGTTTTGGGTGCCGGCACTGCTGACCCCACATTCCTCCCATCCCCCCATTCACTCAGCATCGGATTTCAGGAGGCACCTGTGTAGCCCTGAGCTTCCAGAACCTGTGAGTTGCCCTCCTCAGGCTGCCCCCCCATACATGCCTGCCACCCCCATACAGCTCTCTGGGGATGCCCTCACCCAGCTGGCCACATCCCCAGCCGGGCTGCCCCCCCACACCTGCCCACCCTGTCTACACTCACCCATGGGCCCCATGCCCGCACACACTCCAGCGCTCCATGTCAGGCAGGCTGATGGTGAGACGGCCCCTCCTCGTGACTCACGTGTGTTTCTCTAACTGCTAATGGGCTTGAAGGTGTCCCCACACGAGGTCTTCTGAAACATGATCATTTTCTCACTTTTTTGCTAGGATTCCTCTCCTTTCCTGTTAAATTGCAGAGTTCCTTGTATATCCCAGATAACAGTCCCTACGGATGGGCACATTCAATGATCTTCTCCAGTTCTGCCTATCCATTGATCAGAAATCCTGGTTTTTATAATCAAATGCATCCCTTGTTTGCCCGAGGGTTCGTGAGTTTGAGGTTGTGTCTAAGGCCTCCTTCCCCGTCTCTCCCAGGCCACCGGGTGTCACTGATGGGTTCTCCCTGGACCACCTGTCTTGCACGTGCTCTATACCGTAAGCCTGCTTCCCATCCCCATCCGGTTACTCCATCTGGCCCTGTCATCGCACACTAAACACACATGACTGTAAGGTCTGTGCCTGCAACCCGTCCCGTCCCTCTGCCTACATGTCGTTTCTGCCTGGTTTGTGTGACTGTCACCTTGCCATGTGCCCCAACATCTGGAAGAGCTAGCTCTCCTCTTCCCTCTTTTTTTAAATGTTTACCTCATTATTCACGACTTTTTCTCCCATGAATTTTAGAGTAAATTTGTCTAGTCCCTGTGAAACTCCAACTGTAATTTTGACTAGGATCGCATGGACCTTACAGATTAATTAGGAAGAGGCAATGTCTGTGTAACGTTGCTCTTGCGCCCAGGAAGGCAGAAGACCTCTCCACTGACCCATATCAGCACCCGCAGCCTTTACCTCAGTTTACAGTTCTCTCCATTCAGGTTGTGTATATTCTTGCCTGAGTTGATTCCTAGATACTCTATTTTCTTCCTTGCTATTGTGAATTCTCTTTCTCCTAATGGGTTATTGCTGGTATAGAGCAATATTATTGATTTTTTCATTAAAAAAATTGAGGTGCAATTTACCTGACATAAAGTTAACCATTTTAAAGCGCACGTTCCAGTGGCCGTCAGCACATTCACGATGTTGTGCATCCGCACCCCCTCTACATGCAGCTGCTTAACACTGTCACCGCCGCAAGGGAGCCCCGCACCCGTTACACAGCGACTCCCTGTTCTCCTTGGCAACCTCCAGTCTGCTTTCCGTTTCTACGGAGTTGCCTATTTTGGGTATTTCATAGAAATGGACTCATACAACGTGCGACTTTTGCCACTCGTCTGGCTTCATTCCTATACTATTGTTTTTTTATTTTGATAAAATACACCTAACATAAAATTTACTATTTAACCATTTTAAGTGCACAGCTCAGGGATATTGAGTACGTTCACGTTGTTATGCAACCGTCACCACCATCCACCTCCAGAACCTTTTCATCTTCCCAAATTGAAACTCTGTCCCCACTAAAAACTCACTCCCCCCCTCCCCCAGCCTTTGGTACCCACCCTCCTACTTCCAGTCTTCGAGTTTCACTCCTCCAGGGACCTCATATGAGTGGAATCATAATTGTTTGTCCCTTTGTGACTGGTTTATCTCACTCAGCCTAATGTTCTAATCAATACTATTGATTTTTTGTAGATTGGTCATTTATTCAGCAATCTTATTGGACTCTTATTCTACAGTTTTCCCATCTGTTCTACTGTTTTTTCTAGATAGATGATTGTATCTTCTGCAACTAATATTGATTTTTTATCTTTTCTTATAATCATATGCCTCATTTATTTTTCTTTCTTTATCATGTTGGCCATGATCTCCAGTCCTATGTTAGGCAGTATCCACTATATGGGCGCACCCTTGACCTCATCCAGATCTTAAAGAGAATGCATTGGAAGTTTCTCCAGTTAGTGTAAAGTTTGCTATGATGTTTTGATGTGTGAACTTTATCGTGTTAGTGAACTTCACTTTATTTATTCATTTATTTGTTTTTAAATTTATTTGGCTCCGCCGGGTCTTAGTTGCAGCGCGTGCAATCTAGTTCCCTGACCAGGGCTCAAACCCGGGCCTCCTGCATTGGGAGCGTGGAGTCTTAACTGCTGGACCACCAGGGAAGTCCCGAACTTCACTTTTTTTTTTTTTTTCCGAACTTCACTTTTAATGCAAGTTTTTTAAAAGGTGATTTTAAAAATCACTATTAGGTTTTGAAATTTATTTAAAGTTTTTCTGAATCAAATAAGGTAACCACATTTTCTCCTTTAATCTATTGAATTCCTGTTACAAGCCCATTTGGTCATGATGTACTAGTTTTACTACACTGTTGCATTTCATTAGTTACAGAGAGGATCTTGATGTTAAGAGACAAACCCTACAAGCCCCTTCACTGCAAGTCCGCACAGCAGGGCACACCTCACAGTGCTGCTTGACCTTCCTCAGCCCTGACCTCCCTTAGCCTTTGCTCATCTGTGGGAAGGTGTGCAAGGCACAGGAGTCAGGGGTGGCCCAAGACACAGCACACTGAGCACCAAGCTTCCAAACACGAGGAAGACTGCCTGCTGCCCACATTCTCTGTGCTGGGCGCCAGGGTCCAGCAGCGGACACAGTGGGCAGGTCCCTTCCCTGACATCCGGCTGCATCCTGAGGCCCCTTTGGAGCTAGAGGGACCATTGGTGGAGTCCTCACAGGGACTCAGGTGTTAGCTTGTAGGACGTGAATTCTACTGGCATTTAAGATGCTCACGCAGTTCTCAGACAGAGAATCCAGGCAAGGGGAGTAGAGACAGCATATCAGAAGACAAATCATCATATGCAGGGAAGAAGGAACACGTCTCATCATTTCCAATGGAAAACATGACAGGAAAAGAGCTTACTGTCCCAACATATAAGATATATGAGGGAATTCCCTGGCGGTCCAGTGTTTAGGGCTCCTTGCTCCCACGGCAGGGGGCGCGGGTTCAATCCCCGGTTGGGGAACTAAGATCCCACAAGGCATGTGGCTCGGCAAAAAAAAAAAAAAAAAAAAAAGATGTTTGAAGAACTGACACATTAGAATCCTCTGGCCTCAAGGTAACATCTTTTCACAAGGGAATCACCTCCAGGAAGCTGTGCTTAGGCAAGCATCTAGCACCAAGAATCAGAGAAACATGAGAAACAGCATCGAGAGGTGAATTTGGTTCAGACTCGTAACATTGCTGGGGGAGCCAGGGCACCACCAGAGAAACAGGTGAAGAGCACAAACCCAAGGGGTGCAGATGCAGGAGCTTGGGGGGTGTGCTTGCTCCTTTCACCCAGTTTGGGGGAAATTTATGTCCGGGGGAGCAGGAACTGGAAGGACCATTGGTGGAGCATGCGGTATCAGATCTGCGGGGAAACCACGCGTGTACGGGAGCTGGCGAAGGATGAGGCGCCCTCACCCGGGAAGGAGTGACAAGTGGCAGCAGCAGACAAAGACCAAGAGGGGCCCCGCTGCCCGGGGGCAGGTCTGAGTTTGGGGGTGCCCAGCAGGTCCAGGCCAGGGAGGGTGGGAGGGAGGCCACGGTGCTGGAACCATGACCACGACCCCCAACAGCGGGGGTCAGTGGTGTCCCTGGAACAAAGCACTGGGTCAGGGGGAGGGTCTGACCCCAGACAGGGGAGCCCGGGCCGCCCTGCACCAGGGCTGGTGTCAGAGCTGGACCCCATCAGCCTCCACGTGGTGACAGCCTCCCCACGTCCAGCTTTCTGTCCTGTGCCTCTGGGGCGATCACCTCTGCTTGCAGGGACAGCTCAGATGCCCAGAGTAGAAAAGGGCAGCGCTGACCATGAGGCTCTTTCAGCCCTTGGGGGCACCGGGAGACGGCTTCCCGTGTCCACCAGTGTGTGTGGTGGCAGGGCACTGATGGGCGGCCGGCAGGACCTCCTCGGAGCGTGTGCACATGTGTGCGTGTGCCCGTGTTGCCCCACCCACCACCGGGAAGTGACTGAGGACCAGGTCCAGCCCTGCTGAGGACACAGCCTGGCCCTCGGCTGGGAAGGTGCGCCTGGAGAGGCATGTCCAGGTCCAGGCCGTCAGAAGTTTAGGGGGCCTGGGGTCGGCCCAGGGTCAGAACCCTTAGAGTCCGAAGTCTGGCGAGCTCCCAGGCCCGTACCAGCCAGCGGGGCGCCCCCCTCCACCAGGCACCAGCCCGCTCGAGTCCCAGGGCCCAGGCAGGGGCCTGCAAGGCCAGAGTGGCAGCCGAGGGCTCTGGTGATGGAGAAGGCCTTGCCCGCGAGGCCCTGCGAGCTGGTTTCTGCAACTTCGGAAGGCCAACAGCCAGGCTCTCTCCCCAGGGTGAGAGGGATGCAGTGACGCAGCATCAGCTCCGCAGTGTTTCCTTCTGGGGTGAAATGTGGACTCGAGAAGCCCATGGGCTGGAACCTGCGACCACCCCCAGCTCTCTCTGAAGAGCGGTGAGCGCCGGGCCCTCCAGCCCGTGCAGGCGCTGGGCAGTGCAGCAGCCGGAGGCCAGGCCTTGGGACTGCAAGACAGAGCCGAGGCCGTGGGAGATGAGAAGAGAGCCAGCCGTGCCCAGCACTTCGCTGCCGCCAGAAACGCTCGACAAGTGCTGTTCTCCATGGCTCCCGCTGCGCGGTCCGCCCCAGGGTGGGGGGCTCGGTGGGCCCCTGGGTGGGAGGCACCGGCTCTTAAAAGTGGTTGGCAATTCCCGTGTTTAAGCAAGGGGCCCTTGGCAGTGAGCCAGGCAGTGGGAGGCAACTGCGGGGTGCCCACGGGCCCACTCACGCAGAAAGAGCTGGGGAGCCGCACCGCGGGCAGGAGATCACCGGCACGCGGCAGGGTTTTCCCTGGCGACCAAGCCAGTACTCATGGGGGAAGATGCGCTGGACTGTGGGAAGGAGCCGCCAGCAGCGCCACCCCACACGGAAGGCGCTGGCATCTCCGTACGCTTCCTTACAAACGTTTTCCTATGCACTGATGTAGGTAAATCCAAGTAAATAAATACTGGGTTAAAAACCCAATCACGCTCGTTCCATCCAAGGCCATGTTGTATCTCCTCACTCTGCCTTATGACGCCTCCCTGACGGGGCGTGGCGGCCGCACAGCCTAATGTCGGCACACTAGGCTTCATTGCGTTTCGCGGACACTGTGTCTCACAAATTGAAGGTGTGCGGCAACCCTGCGTTGTCAGGTGACAGCATTTCTTAGCAATAAAGTATTTTTAAATTAAGGTGTGCACGTTGGTTCTCTTAGACATAATGCTATTGCACACTTAATAAACTACAGTGCAGTGTAAATATAACTTATATGCTCTGGGAAAGCAAACACGTGATTCACTTTATTGTGACATTCGCCATGTTGGGTGGTCTGGAACGGAACCCACAGAGGTCGGCCTGTATTATCTGTGCATAACAAGTTGGTTTGGGGGGCACTGGGTGAGCGCCCTGCTGTCTGTTTCTGATCAGAATTCCAGGGATGAGCTCAGAGAGCCAGTGGCCTGGTAGGTGACTGCCCCACTGGTGTCCCCGGCTCACGTCCACTCTGCAGATGAGCCACAGGGAGGCCTCCTGGCTCCTCCCAGATCCAGTCAGAAGTAGGTGGAGAACCGGCCCCCAGGCTCTGCAGGCTGGCCGCATCCTGGGCCACATGGAAGGCCAGGCACTGTGGTCCCTTTGGTGTTGCTCCCCGGGGACACTGGGACCACGCTGCAGGCCAACACTCCAGGGTGGCCGGAGAGGGGGGCTTTCCCCAGTCAGAACTGTGGGGCCTCCCCGGCCCCCCTGGCCTGTGTCCCCCTCCTCCCCTCCCACCGCCCCCCTTGCTGTCCATCCTCACCAGCTGCACGCGTGTGCTCATGCCCCGGGGGCTGAGGGGCCCTGCCAGGATCTGCCACGGCCATGCTTCACATTTCTGCCTGGGACCCTGGGGCTCTCTTTCAGCTGGCGTCCAGCCCTTGACTGGGACAAGGCCCATCACTCCCTGGATGGCTCAGCTCTATGTGGACCGGGCTCTGTGGTGTGTGGCCCCTCTATGCACCTGACCGCAGGCCCAGCGCCCAGAGAGCAGAGGGGAACAGGGTCTGCCTGGGTGGCACCTGCACCTGCCCAGGAGATTCCTGGGGGTCGGTGAGGGGACCGAGGCTAGACCGAGGACACAGCCCCCGCCCAGCTTCTCCCTCCAGGGCACCCCGAGGGCCTGGGCAGGAGGTGTCCTAGCTGGAATCCAGGCGGAAGCCAGCTCTGGGCCCAGCCCTGCCCACGCTGCCGCTGTGGTCGGGAGAGACAGGCCACAGCCCCCTTCCTGGCCTTCGAGCCTGCCCGGCTGAGGCCCCTGCAGGACACGCCATACCCACCATGGCCCCTCCACGGTGAGCAAGGGCTGGAGGTGGTGCCGTCAGGAGCGGCCTGCAGCAGTCCCACTGCTGTACCCGAGCTCCGGGGCAAGGGCACCGTTCCACCCCCAGGCTGGGAGCTCTGCGACCTTCGGGCGTGTCTCCAGGCCTCGGCCCCCGCAGGGTACAGGCGCTTCCGGTCCCGCTACTGGGGCCTCAGTACACTGCGGCCGGGCACTGGGACACGTCCTGTGCGGGCTGCCCACGCCCCCTGCACTGGGGATGGACGTCCAAAGCCCTTCAAGCGTGGCCTCCTGCTGGGTGGGGCGTTGCTGTGGAGTGGCCCGAAGTCCCCAAGGTGCAGCCAGCTCGCCTCCCACGGCCCGGGCCCCCACGCCGATGACCCCTCTCCTCCCCGCCAGCCGGCCACTGCGGTTTACTCCTGTGCCTCTGCGGCTGTGAGAACCTTCCGTGGCCTTCGTCCCGGTGAGCCCTTAATTGCCAGATAAATATTTGCCCAGGGCGGGGCTTGGTGCTCAGGGTTAAGTGTTACATGGGCTGAAAGGCGGAGGCCCCCCGTGGCCGCCCTGGAGGGCCCGGGGGGCGTGGGGATGCTGGCCCGGCCGCGTTCCCAGCCACCCTGTCCAGATGGGAAGGCAGAGCTGACCCTGGCCCGGGGCAAAGGCCAGCCCAGGGACCGAGGAGGACAGAGGCAGGGGAAATCCTGGGAATGCGAGGTGCAAGGGAAGGCTCTGTCCACCCAGAGGTCAGCCAGGACGTGGCTGGTCCTGAGCAACGGGGGACGAGGCAGGAAAAGGCACTTCCAGACCAACCCCGCGTCAGTCAGGTGCTGCTGCGTAACAGGTGGCCCCAGCACGGTGCCTGGAAACAGCAGCGTCTCTGCCTTTCTGTGGCTGGGAACCCAGAGTGGCTGGTGTGGCACAAGGCTCCACGGGGAGGGTCCCGCCGCTGTCTGCGAGGGTGGCCGCAGCCGCCTGATGACCAGCCCTGGACGTGCCGCCTCCCTCTTCCTCACACTGCGTCCACTGAGCAGTGAGTCGGGAGTCGGAGGGGAGGGCTGCTCGGGGCCGTGGGATCCCGGGGCACTGGTCGGGATCAGTGCATCTGGTTTGTGTCCTGGAAGCCGCTTGCCCCTTGTGGGCGTTTGCTGTTTCTGCTGATGGGCTGGCGGTTGGTCGGTTAAGACTATAAAGTGGGAGGAGCTTTGAAAAGACACACATTTGGAGCCAACCTAACTCCTAGGAACGCCAGGCCGCGCGCAGCCGGCCCTGCGGCGGTTCCTGCCATCCTGGGAATCGTGGGGACACGTGTCCTCCACCAGGCTTTCCAAGCATTCAATCTGCTTTTCACGGGCACATGTGTGCACTCATCTTATGCGTTTGTCACTCTTTGCAGCAGCTCCGACGCAGTCCCAAGTCCCCACAGCAAGCCAGGGTCTGGGCTGATTTAGTGTCAGCTTGGCTGGGCCACGGGGAGCCCAGGTATGCGTCCAGACCTCGTCCCAGGCGTTTTTCCATGAGATTAACACAATCGGTGGGCAGAGGAAAGCAGATGGCCCTCCTGTGAGGGTGGGCCTTGTCTGATATGTCAAGGGCCTGAATGGAACAAGGAGGCCGGTCCTCCCCACTAAGGGGATGCCTCCAGCCTCTGGCCCAGAGCGACCCTGCGCTCTCGGGGCCTCCAGCTGGCCGACTGCACACCCCGGGGCTCTCGGCCTCCATGCCCGCCCTCATAATGAATCTCTGTCTGTCCACGTGCGTCCTGCTCGTCTCTTTCTGGAGACCCTGACTCGCGTGTCTGGGTGAATGGGCAGCTGTGGCCACGCGGGCTTCGGTGGGTGGGGGCAGCCTGGGTGTGGGTCAGGGAGGAGGTGTGCCACTGGGGGTCCCAGCGTCCAGGCCCAGGAACCGACCGGGACCCTCCCATGGCGAGGGCGAGGGGCTGTGTGATCGGATGGAAGGGGGGGTCTGAGGTCTGAGATGAGGTACAGGAACACGGCTGCAGGGGAAGGAACAGCCCCTCCAAGTCCCAGGGACGACACAGAAAATGAGGGCGGGGACCTGTGTGCTGGGCAGGCCTGAGAGCCCGAGTTTGCTGGGGCTGTCCCAGCGCTGCTCCCAGTTTTGGGGACCCCAGGCAGCCATGGGTGGGGGGTCTTCGGGTTCCTGGAACAGGGAGGCACTGGGTGGCGCTGGTCGAGGCGGGGTCCCCTTCTTCTCCCCCAGGGAACGGGGCTTCAGTGCCAGCCCAGGAGCGCACCCACACACATTTCTGCGCCTCCAGGAAAGGGTCCAGGCCCAGGCTGGCTCCCTGCCATCCGAGGGCCTGGGGCAGCTGAGGCGCTGGCCGCCGCCTGCTGCACAAGGGCGCCACCTGCAGGCTGGCTTGGGAACGCGCCATCCCCAGGGCCCCAGCCAGGGATGGTTGAGCCCCAGAGGCAGCCAGACCCAGGTCATCCCAGCCCAGCTCAGAGGTTTGCTAACAACAAGCAGGGGACTGGCCTCCCTGCTGGGCTGTGTCCCTGGAGCTCTGAGAAGATTCCAGCAAAGGTTAAACGTGCTCTTGGTCTTTCAGCCGTGAGCGAGGTGCACGTGGGGTCCAGAGGTCCGCTTGGCAAGCACGGCGTCCCGGAAGCCGGCACCCCCAAGGTGCTGTCCCCACCCAGCCCTTCACCAGGTGACCGGTGACTACACAGTCCCCAGGCGGTGAGGACCCTGGAATGTAAGCTCCGGGTGGAGTGTCTGGGCACCCAGCACGGCTTCCTGCTGCTCTTCAGATGACAGCCCCACCCAAAGGTCTGCGTGACATTTGCAGGCAGCCCACAACCCGGGGAAACCGGCCAGGTTGGGGAGGGCCGGGCGGGGGTTAGGGTTGTAAAGAGCAATTAAGGCCGCCTTCTAATTGCGGGCAATGAATTAGCTGATGATTGACCTCCCCCAGCATAAGGAAGAATTTATGCTTGAAAGAGCATAAGAGCTTGGGAAGCTCTGCTTGGGAAGAGCTAAGGACCTTCACCTGCTCTTCCCTGGGCTGTGCAGGTGCCCAGCGGGCGTGGGGAGTGGGGACAGGCCCGGGGGGCTCCGTGGGGCTGGGGGTCCTGAGCCTGCCCATGCCCGCCCAGGTCACATCACCTTCTGAGTACCTGCAGAGAACACTCTCTTACCGTGGGGGCGGGGGAGGGCAGCCCCCAGGGAACCCAGTGCAGAGCGGATAATTGCCTGCCCCGCCCTTCCAGGAGCGGGAAGCAGTGGGAGGCGAGCCTGGACACGCCTGCTCCCTGGGCGCCCGGGGTACCTCCTTCCTGGGTTGACGCAACAGAAATGCCCACAGGCGCTCTGGGCGACCCTGGCACAGCCAGAGGGTCCCCCCTTTCTGCAGCGGCAGGATGTGGAGTGGCTGGGAACCCTTTGTCTGAGCAGCCATCTTACAGGAAAAGCTGAGCATGAGAAAGGCCACCGGGTTTCAGGAGACGGGACAGAAACAAAGACCCTGAGACGGCCAAGTCCAGACGGGGGCAGAGAATCTACCCCGTTTCCCCGAGGGGAACGTCTTCCCAAAACCGTGGCGTTGCTCACCGTGTGCTTAGTTGTCATCTGGTCCCATGTGTGATCCCGGGAACACCCCGCAGTCAGGTGCAGAGTGGCCCCCGCAGGAGCCTTCCAGCTGCCCCCACCCACTGTCGTCTGTTCTCCACCTCCATAACTCTGTCATTTCAGGAATAAGCGTGCTTTTGAGACTGGCTTTTTTTCACCCAGCCAATGCCCGCAGCCCCCCTGGTGCAGGTGGTGCCCCACAGCTGGCTGACCTGCTCTGCCACCTGGGACACCTGGGTGGTTGCCAGGTTTGGGTTTTACAAACAAAGCCGCTGTGGACATCAGTTTTCGTCTCTCTGGAATAAATGCCCAGGAGTGCCACCGCCAGCATATGCGGTAGGTGATGTTCAGTTTATGAGAAACTGTCAGACAGCCTCCCAGGACCTGTTCCCTTTCACCCCCCACCAGCAATGCAACAGTGATCCGGGTCCTCTGCAGCCTTGACAGCACTCGGTGTTGTCACTATTTTTAATTTTAGCCATTCTGATGGGTGAGTGGTGGTACCTCATGTGGTTTTTTGTTTTTTGTGGTTTTTTTTGCGGTACACGGGCCTCTCACTGTTGTGGCCTCTCCCGCTGCGGAGCACAGGCTCCGGACGTGCAGGCTCAGCGGCCATGGCTCACGGGCCCAGCCGCTCCGCGGCATGTGGGATCCTCCCGGACCGGGGCACGAACCCATGTCCCCTGCATCTGCAGGCGGACTCCCAACCGCTGCGCCACCAGGGAAGGGAAGCCCCTCACGTGGTTTTAACTTGCGTTTCCCTGATGGCAAATGATGCTGAGCATCTTTACATCCGCTTACCTGCCATCTGTAGACCTTGTTCAATGAAATGTCCCTTCATGTCTCTTGCCCACCTTCTAATATTTTAAACTATTTACAAAGGTAATACATTCTATTTGTTTTTCTTTGTTTTTGGCCTCGCCACTTGGCTTGTGGGATCTTAGCTCCCCGGCCAGGTACTGAAGCTGGGCCCCGGCAGTGAAAATGCTGAGTCCTAACCACTGGACTGCTCGGGAATTCCCGACATTCTATTTCCTTTTCAACTTTATCTGAATCAACAAAATCCTCCAGATACCTGGAGGTATATAACTGCGAGATACCTATCTTAATTAAACTTATTGCAGGTTATTCCAAAACTTCTCTGAAATTTTCAACACTTACTTATATCAGTTTAGTAGGATTTCATCTTAAAGCAACAAGTGTAAATAATGTCCTCCCCTGAAGGATGATTTGGTGGCAAAGCTCACCATCTCAACAGGAGATGCACGACAAACACGAAACATGTACTGATTCCACTTCAACACACAAAAGTATCAGCGCCTGACTTTTTGTTTCTCCTAGCCCTCCCCACAGTGAATCAACCCCCCACCCTCAGCTGGGAAATCCCCACTCAGGGAACGTCTGCACACAGGCCCAGGCGGAAACCTCGACCGCGGAGATTTCTGCGGGACGCTGACTCACTCCAGGCGCTGACCCTGGCAGGTTTTGCTGGCAGCCGGCCTGCTTCCCACGTTGCTCCCTGTGGCCTGAAGGGGGCCTCCCCCCATGGGACTGCTCTAAGGGATTTGGCATTTCTGTGGTCCTTAAGACAGTAAATTTATTTTCCATCTTAGCCTGGAAATTCTTCAACCGGATGGGCTCCTAAGAGACGTCCTCATACTCCCCACCAACCTGATGGAACTGGGGCTGTGCAGCTCTTGGGGATCCTCAGAAGGCCCCAGAACAGCTCTCTCAGCCTCGTCTGGACCATACGGGGCCACCGCCCAGCAGCCACTCACCTGACACAGACTCTTCCTCACGTCCATGACGTGTCCCGCCCCTGCCCCCCACTGCTCCCCACGCCTTGCCAGGCCTCTCCCTGCCCTTGGAGGGGGCCAGGTAAGCCCCTGCCCGCCTTACAGAGCAGGGGCTGGCACTCAGGGAGCTGGCTGAGCCCTGACACTCCACACCACTGACGACATGGCCCTGGATGCCACTGCCGGGAGACAGGCCTGTGCGGGGGGGCGCTGGGGGCGAGTCCAACACGGCGCTGCCCAGAGCAAACACCTGACAGCTAACACTGGAAGCTGACCCAGGAAGCCAGCATAACTTTCACGTGTATTGCTGGGGAGGCGGGGAACCACAACACACACTCAGAGGGCTGTTTTCTCTGAGGAGCAGGAACTGGGAGTTTGGAAGGAAAGGGTGGAGCTGGAGATAAAAACAAAAACAGAAACAGACTTCTGCTCGTAGCCAGATGGCGTCACTGGGCCGATCACCCCTCCCCCAACCAGCTAAAACCCAGGCAAGATCCAGGAGACGACCGCCCACAAGGTATTGGACATCGGGTGACCAAGGACAGCGACCCCCAAGATGCAGGGCCCAGGGCCCCCCGAATCAGGAGATGGAGCTGATGGCCCAGAGGGCCCAGTGCGGCTGGAGTGCCCAGGACGGAGCCGCAGAGGGGCAGGCAGGGTGGGCAGGCGCAGGCGAGCACACGTGCACACTCGGACCCGCGGGGGCTGCGAGGGCTCTCAGATGGGCTGGCCTCAGGAGTGAGGAACAGTGAATGCTGCCCAGAATCTCCACAAAGCTCAAAAGAAAGATCCAAAAGGGTCAAACTCTTTCCAAGTAACTTTTGCGCATCCCAGAACAAAGCTCAACTACTGATGGAATACAAAATGCCCAGCACCAAGGTCAGTTCACATCTGGCAAGCAGCCGAAGATCGCCAAAGCCTGCTCCACATAAGTAGATAACTTCGCTAAAGAAATTGAAATGATGGTTAAAACCTTCTCACAAAGAGAATTCCAGGCCCAGATGGCTTCACTGGTAAAAAGTCTACCACACATTTAAGGAAGAGTCAAGACCAATTCTCTGCTACTTGGTCCGGAAAATTCAAGAGGAGGCTAACCCTAACCCTTCTATGAGGCCAACATGACCCTGATAACAAACAAAGGCCTTACAGGAAAACCACAGGCCGGTGTCCCTTGCAACACAGATGCAAAAATTCCTAGCAAATTAATTCTTAACTTGGAGAACCTTAGCAAATTGACACAGCAATATATAGAAAGGGTAACATATCATGACCAGATGGAACATAAGGTTGGTTTAACATTAGAGAATCAATGTAATTCACCACATGAACGGACTCTTCTCAATAGATTTTTTTTTTTGCGGTACGCGGGCCTCTCACTGTTGTGGCCTCTCCCGTTGCAGGGCACAGGCTCCGGATGCGCAGGCTCAGCAGCCATGGCTCACGGGCCCAGCGGCTCCGCGGCACGTGGGATCTTCCCGGACCGGGGCACAAACCTGTGTCCCCTGCATCGGCAGGCGGACTCTCAACCACTGCGCCACCAGGGAAGCCCTCTCAACAGATTTTTAAAAAAGCTTTTGACAAAACCCAACATCCATTCCCGGTTAAACCAAAACCAAAACCAAACAAACAGAAAAACCAAGTAGAAGTAGAAGAAACTTCCTCAGCTTAGTGAGATGGGGGTTCCCTGTGGGCCCACGGGTGTGAAGTATGGATGACACTTCCAAGCAGAGGTGTCGAGGGGACAGCGGGTTACAGGAGCCTTCAAGAAACTCCTACAAGGAAAGATAAAAGTTGCACATCATTTTATTGTTCATTTCAGAAACTTTAGGGGGAAAAAATGTAAACACGAGGCTTTCAATGGACCCCACGAAAAGATGCCTCAGATCCCTCGCCTTGCTGTGCCCCCGGCCTGGGGACCCTCGCCCGATCCGAAGCAAGCATCCTCCCCACCGCACGCCTGCCCTGACCCAGACTCCAGCCGCCGATGCGGACTCTGCAGGGAGCCAGTCGAGAACGCACGTGCTTTGTCCATCTGCAGGCTTCTTTGGCGGCATTTTCAGGAAACCCACGTTTGACAGGACTGAGAATCGCCGGAGCGAGAAGGTCACCCCTTGATAGTAAATGATCTGTTATTAACGGATGGCCTGACCTTAGGGGCACGTGGGGCTGAAGCAGGCGGCGAAGAACACTGTTTCCCCTGCCTTCAGAAAACCACCAAGAAAGTGGAAGTGGACTAAAGTCCAACGGAGCAATGATTCTGCAACAGGCACGGCGGGCGGGTGCGGGGCCCCTAGGCGGCAGAGATGCTGCTCTGCTGCCCAAGGATGTTTCTCAAACATCCCAGTGCAGGAACCGTGCAGGTTCCTCCCGACCGCACGGGCCCACGAGAGCTGTCACATTCCCAGGCACAATTTCGTCCTTGAGAGACTTTAACATCGCCATCAAGAGTCACACCATTGGGCTTCCCTGGTGGCGCAGTGGTTAAGAATCCGCCTGCCAATGCATGGGACACGGGTTCGAGCCCTGGTCCAGGAAGATCCCACATGCCGCGGAGCAACTAAGCCGGTGTGCCACAACTACTGAGCCTGCGCTCTACAGCCCGTGAGCCACAACTACTGAAGCCTGCACGCCTAGAGTCCCCCCCCACCCCCTCACCGCCACATCTCTGACAGACAGAAAAGCAGTGCCACGAGATCGCTCTTGGAGCCGACATCAGCTCCTCCCACGGAGGCCCCCGAGGGCCACCCTGGGATCAAGCCCCCGCCTCCAACTAAAGAAACTCAGCTACCGCTGTCCTTGGGAAGAGAAGACACAAATGTGACTTGTCCTTCTGCCCCAGTTCTCTTACTTGGAGAGTAGCCTCACATCGCAAGATGCTTTATTTCTGTTGAAAACTCTGGACATTCAAACTTGGGATGAACGTCCTGAGGCAGCTCCCAAGGGGAAGAGAACCCGTGGAATTCGGGCCGGATGGCCAGCTGGTGCAGAAGCCAACTGGGAGTCCAGGGGCCAGGCGTAGGCTGGTGCCAGCTGTCCTACAGCACTCCGTACACTGTAGACCCTGACCCTAACCTGCCCCGACTCTCACTCCGATGCCCCCACCGAGGCCGACGGGGTCCTGGCCCTTTGATCGCACACATGCGACCCCACGTGCTGAGAAGCGAGGAGAGTGCAGGACACAGAGCAGAGGCAGAGCCTGAGACCACAAGGCAGACGTCCTCCGGTGTCATCCTGTCGGGACAAACCAGCCTGGGACGCCAACAGTCCTGTCACCTAGACCCCATGGTCTTTGGGACTGACTGGGGAGCATTCCCAGCGCCTGGGAGGCACCACAAGGCCACGGGGTGGGAGCTTTCGTGGAAAGAACCACCAGTCCGACCAGCTTCACCAGTTCAAAGAAACCCGAGACCACGCGTCTTTCCCAGCCACCCCTCTTCATACTGAATGAGGAAGTTTGGGAGAGACGCGAAAAGCCCGTGTTACAGGCGTCCATGCGGACTGCAGTCTTCGGCGTGGGTGCCCGTTCCGATGCAGGCCTCTCTGCTCAGGCCCACCGGCCCAGACACTGCTCTCCGAGTAGCCGCCCTTAAGGAAAGTCGGCCCCCGCCCAACGGCACAGAAAGCACGACAAGGGGGGTGGTCGGTCTTACTCTCTTTTCTCCAAGCTCCTCGTCACAGCCTTCCCCAGAGGCAGCCTTGGTGCGGACCAGGCCCCGGGGATCCCACGTACCCCGACCCCACCCCGTGAGAAGGGCTCCGCCTGAGGTCCCGAAAGTGGCAGAGCTGGGCGAGGGGCAGTCCAGGAACAGCGTCCTTCCTGGGGAACCGCGCACAGAGGATGCAAACCCCACAGAGGCCTTTTCCCGGCCCCCCCCCCGTCCACCGCGCCCGAGCGCGGGCCGGGCCCCCGGGCGCCGGGAGCCCCCAGGCCGATTCCAGAGGCACAGCCGGAACCCTGTTCGCAGCGCGGCGCCGCCCTCCGGGACGCGGCTGTGTAACCCCGTGCTGTCTCCGGAATCGCTGCCCCGCCGGACACCGACGGGCAGCCTCGCCGACCGTCCACGAACAGCTGTCCGCCCGGCCAGCACAGGCCTCCCGTCGCTTCCGCTGCCCTATTCAGGGCCCTAGACTACACTTCCCAGGCCGCTCCGCGCGCGCTTGCAGATGTCGCGAGAACCCCGGCCTGGCACCTACATGGCGGGGGCGGGCTCTCGCGTGGACCGCCGGGAGGTGTAGTTTTGGGCTGGGAGCCACGCTCCCTGGTACCCAGGCTCGGGCTGCAGAGAGACTACAAGTCCCAGGGAGCGCAGCGCGACCGCCTGGAGGGCGGGGGGTACGAAAGAGGAACCCGAAGGGCGCGGGGGTGAGTGAGGGGCCGGGGGCGGGCGCGCGGGGAGAGGGCGGGGGGCTACCCTCGGGGTGCGGACCCCGGGCCGGGCGGTAATGGCGGGGCGGGGCGGAGGGCGCGGGGTCCGGCCGCCCTGCTCCTCCGCGCCCCCCGCCGCCCCGGCCGCGCGGGAGGGCCCGCAGGTGGATATCGCCCCCACAGTGTCCAGTGTGGTCCAGCAGGGTCTGTGTGCGTCGTCACCAGGACGATTTAATTGACGCTTTAGTTTCGGTTTAATTGAGACCGGGGTTCGGACGCGCGTATCACAGCGTTTCAAGGAGCAGCGTTCGAGCCAACGCAGCTCCTCGGTGCCCGAGCGCCAGGGTGGCCCTTTTGTCCTGTTTCCCGGGCCCCTGCGGGGCCGGGGGCAGAGCTGGGCCCCGTGCTTCTCTGCTCCTCCCCGCGCCTCCGCAGCAGGCTGTGTTAGCCAGAGTCTGAACGGCCACGGTGATCTCAGGAGCTCCTAGAAGGAAATCAAACCTGGGTTTTCCGGAAAGTTTCTCTTCCTGGCTCACGCTCACCCCACCCGGCCCTGGGCGCTCCTCCCAAAGGCGGAGCAGCCGCGGCTCGAGGGTGCTCAGCCCCGCACCCCTAGGGCGCCGCCCGCCCCTCCCTGCATCGCCCTGTGCCTCGAGGTAAGCTGTGACTTGTCGCGTAATTCACTTGAAGAACGACCTCTGGTCACCACAGCACTGGGAATCCCGCGTCCCCAAGGCCAAGGACCCCCCCAGGTGGGCTCCAAGGGTCCAACCGGCAGCTCCGTCTCGGGGCTTTTGAGGCCCCCGAGCCGTAAGTGTCAGCAGCCGGGAGTGTGTCCTTTACGTCGGTCAGATCGTTCACTGCGCTGATCTTCCTTGAGCGTGGGGGGATTTTCAGAATGGGAAGCAGCAGAATGAGAAGGTCCGCGGTTCTCATATTGCCCGTTGGCGCCCTTTGCTCGCCGAGAGGCTGACTGGAGGTACCCGCACGGAGGCTCTGGAGATGCCGCGGGCCCTCCTGCGTTGTGCTCGACGGTGGGAGAAGGAAAGGGCAGCACACGTGAACTGTGAAGTTGGTGACCACCTGCCCCTCACCCCTCTCCAGCCACAGCTGCCCGCAAGGCTGGAAGATCGCGTCCGCCCCCTGCCGCGGTCACCCGGGCAGGGCCTCCTGTCGGAGAGCTGTTTATGTGGTTTTCTGGCCCAGCACCCAACAGCTATTGAGGGACCTGAATAATTCCACCCCCAGCCCCCCGCCGTTACCTGACGTGTTACTTGTTCAGAATCACAGTGACTTCTTTGAAACCAGTGCTTCTAAGGATAAATGAGAGTCATGAAAGAACACATGGTACAATTTAAATTCTCACCAAACTTTTCATTACCTTGTAGAAATTTTTGGACCCAATTCCTTAGATTTTTGGCTCCAAGAAGATTTTCAAAATAGAAAATGAATTGCATTTCTTCAGTTCGTGATTACATATAATCCACATAAGTGAAGTGCATAGGTTCGATTTGCCCAGTTTTGGCAAATGTATAGCTGTGTAACTTGCACACTGGCATGATAGAGCACATTTCTGTCATCCCTAAAGGTTCCCTCATGTTGTGTCCCCCGAATCCTTGTGTCGAAGCCCCAGCGTGATGTTGTCTGCAGGTGGGGCCTTGGGGAGGTGATCAGGGTGAGGGGGGCCCATGAGGGGATCGGTGCCCTGATAACAAGTGGAAGACAGAGACCCCCCTCCCTGCTCACACACCAGGCAAGGCCAGGAGGACCGCGAGAAGGCGGCCGTCTGCAGGCCGGGAAGGGCCCTCACCAGAGACCGGATCTGCTGGCACCTGGACCTTGGGCCTCCCCGCCCCGGTTCTGTGAGGAACAGTGTCTGTCTAAGCTGCCCTGGGCTGACTGAGACCTCGTAAGCCTTCCCAGCCCTGCCCCCCAGGAGCCGGCATAGTTCTGATTTCTGCCACGTTCCTTCATGGTGCTGTGTTAGACTCCATGGTCTGTGGAGCTCCCTGGCTGTCTGCAGCGCAATGCCTGACCTGGGACGGCACTTGGGTGCGTTCCTGGCATTGTCTTGGGTGATGGGGTCATGCACATTCTTGCACTTGTGTTCTGTGGGCGTGAGACTGCCATGTGAGGCCTGGTGGGCAGGGCGGTGTTCACTAGTGTCTTCCATCTGCATCTCCTTGAGCAGTGATGCTGGGCATGCGTCCGTCTGCGACACCCGCTCGAAGCATCTGATCAAGTTTTTTGCCTTTTTTAATTTTTAAAAATTTTTAAATATTTATTTTTTAAATTTATTTTTGGCTGTGTCTCAGTTGCGGCACATGGGATCTTCCTTGCAGCATGCGGGATCCTCTGCTGTGGCACGTGGGCTTCTCTCTAGTTGTGGCATGCAGGCTCCATGGCACATGGGCTCTGTAGTTGCAGCACACGGGCTTTCTAGTTGTGGTCCATGTGCTCAGTAGTTGCCCCGCACCATGTGGGATCTTAGTTTCCCGACCAGGGATCAAACCCTCTTCCCATGCATTGGAAGGTGAATTCTTAACCACTGGACCACCAGGAAAGCACCCTGCCCTTTTAAAAATTATCAAGTTGTAGAGACTTCCCTGGTGGCACAGTGGTAAAGAACCCGCCTGCCAGTGCAGGGGACATGGGTTTGATCCCTGGTCTGGGAAGATCCCACATGCCGCGGAGCAGCTAAGACCATGTGCCACAACTACTGAGCCTGCGTGCCATAACTACTGAAGCCCACGAGCCTAGAGCCCGTGCTCCTCAAGAGAAGCCACCACAATGAGAAGCCCGCACACCACAACGAAGAGTAGCCCCCGCTCGTCGCAACTAGAGAAAGCCCACGCGCAGCAACGAAGACCCAATGCAGCCAAAAATAAATGAATAAAACAAAATTATAAAAATTATCAAGTTGTAATTTCCTCTAGGTCTTCTGGATACAAGCCATGTCAGATATATATATATATACGTATATATATAGAGAGAGAGTATTACCTCCCATTGTTTGACTTGCCTATTCGCATTATTAATAGCGTCTTTTTAAAATTAAACTCTTTTGGAGTGGTTTTAGGTTAACAGAAAGATGCAGACCGAGGCACACTGTGGAAACTAGTACACGACGGTGCTCCGTTACTGTTCCCCACGCTCCAGGCTGCAGGTCACGCGCTGCCCCAGGGTCCTCGTTCTGCCCGGGGTCCCATCTGGGAGGCTACTTTTTCGTGACCTTGACGGTTTGGGGGAGGACCACTCAGGTGTTTTGTAGCGTGTCCCTGATTTGGGCTTTGTCTGCTGTGTTTTCTTCTGGTTAGACAGGGGTTGTGGTTTATGGAAAGAAGACCCCAGGGGTGAGGTGGCGCTCTCGTGACATCACATCAGGGCACCTGACGTCCGCACGACATCACGGGGGCTGTCGGCCTGGTCACCTGGCTCAGGGGGGATCTGCCAAGGAGTGTCACTCCTTGTCCTGTCCTCCCGTCTCTTTGGCAGCCACTCAGAGGGGCGGCCCACCCTCCCGGGGGTGGGAGCGAAGCTCTGGGGAAGACCCACCGTGTGGTCTGGACTCCCGTAAGGAGGATGGACGCGTGGGTGTCGTCTGCACTTTGGTGGGGACGCAGCTCCGCGCTGTCGGTTTGGCTGCCCACCTCGTTCCAGCCTTGGCCGCCAGGACCTTGTCGTTGCCCACCCCTCCCACCCCCCGCCCCTTGTGAGCGCTTCCTTCCTTTCTTGCACTGCCAGCCACGGCAGCTTCCCTTCATCTTGTTGTGTTCCCGCCTCAGCCCTAGAATCACCCAGTTCTCTGGGGAGCGCTGGTTCGTTTCATGGGAGAGTGGGATTTAGAAACGAGGACCTGGCAGCGGGTGTGGGCGTTGCTGCTGGGGTGTCCTTGCCTGTAGTCCTCTTAGCAGATAGGTAACTATGTATCTGTTCACCTGTGTGTCTGTAACCTGTAGTCTGTTAGAAAAGTGCTTATATGTAACCTTCTCACTGCCATCACCATCATTTTCTTATTTGTCCCACCCCAGTGTACGTAGAAAGCAGTTTCAGAATTGTTCTCCCATATACCTCCCCACTCTGAGAAACAAATTTATCACCTTGAGTGCCATGTTTATATTTGGTTTCTTCTTATCGTTGGTCTTACAGTTCCTAGTCAAAACACTGTCTTCCTGTCCCCTTCAGTGTGTTGGTGTCACACGTTGATACAGTTAGAGTGAGTGGTCACAGTCTGCTTTCCATCCTGCCATCCCTGGCATTCTGGTGGGTGGTGCTGATTTGTTTGCATGTATTAAGTCTGCTCTCTGTGATATATCGTTCTATGGATTTTGGCAAATGCATGGAGTTTATATCCACCATAATGGTGTATTTTCATGAGCAGAAGTTTTTAATATTGATGAAGTTTAGTTTATCAATTGTGTTTCTTTTTTGGTTCATGCTTTCTGTGTCCTATTTAAAAGTCTTTGCCTAACCAAAAGCCCCTAAGATAGTCTCTTGTAGTTGCTTGTAGAAGGTTTATAGATGCAGTTTTGTGTTTAGCTCCGTGAGCCGTCTCTAATTAATTTTTCATGTGATTTTCACTTTTTATTCCATGTAAGTAACCAGCTGTCCCAGCACCATTTCTTGAAAAAAACTTTCTTTTCTCCATTGAATTGCTTTGGCATCTTATCAAAAATCATTTGACTGTGTTTGTGAGGATCTATTTCTGGGTTCTCTATTCTGTTACATTGGTCTATCTGTTCATCAATCCACACTGTCTTGTGACTTTATAATAAGTCTTCAGGTACGGCAGTGTAAGTCCTCCATGCTTGTGCTTTTATTCTTTTTAATTTTTTTAATTTTAATTATTTTTACTTTTTGGCCGCACCCCGTGGCATGTGGGGTCTTAGTGCCCCGACCAGGGATCGAACCTGCACCCCCTGCATTGGAAGCTTGGAGTCTTAACCACTGGACCACCAGGGAAGTCCCACTTGTTCTTCTTTTTAAAATTGCTCTGGCTATTCTAGGTTCTTTGTATTTTCATATACATTTCAGAATCAGGTTGTCAGTTCCTCAAAAAAAAAAAAAAAACCTGCTATAATTTTGATTGTGATTATCTTAAATATTGGGTCAATTTGGGGAGAAATTAATCTTAGTAATATTGAGTCCTCTAATCCATTCACGTGGATGAGTGGAGATACATATATGCGTGTGTGTTCATGTTGATACATATGTACCATTATTGTATGTCTCTCCGTTATGTGGACCTTGAACAACTCTCAGCAGTTTTATCTTTTTCTGTGTACAGGTCTCACACATCTTTTATTAAGTTTATCCCCACGGACAGACTGTTTTGAGTGCCGTTGTAAATGATATTTATTTAAGTCTCATTTTCCAATTGCATGTTGCTAGTGTATAGGAATGACAGTGGCTCTTGCATATTGACTTCATGTTCTTGTAACATTGCTGACTTCACCTACAAATTAGAGTGGGTTTTTAAGATTTCCTAGGATTTTCCATGTGAACAGCCGTGCCGTGTGGACAGAGGCGCGACCACTCCTCTTTCTAACCTTGTGGCTTTTGCTTTGTTTTCTGTCGTCACTGGCTTGAGCCACAGGACAGTGTTGACTAGACCTGCTAAGGCTGGGTGGACTTGGCCTCTTCACTGCTGCTATGGCATCAGCTGTGGGGTTTTTGGAGATGCCCTGCCTTGCGCTGAGGGTGTCTCCTGTTTGCAGTTTGCTGAGAGTTATCGTGAATGGGCCTGAAATTTTGTCAAATGCTCGTTTTGCATCTGCTGAAATGGTGACATGGTTTTTTTCCTCTTTAATCTATTAAAGTGGTTGATTGCATTGACTGGTTTTTGTATGTTAGGTCAATCTTTTTTTTTCCCCCGAAGTTACAAAGAGTTTTAAAAAAATGTTTATTTATTTATTTTTAAATTTTATTTTTGGCTGCGTTGGGTCTTAGTTGCCCCGCGGCACGTGGGATCTTAGTTCCCCAACCAGGGATTGAATCCGTGTCCCCTGCGTCGGAAGGCAGATTCTTCTCCACTGGACCACCAGGGAAGTCCTACGTTAAGTCAATCTTATGTTCCTGGAAGAAACTCATTTGGGCGTGTTCTGTCACCTTTCTGTGTTTTACTGAATGCGGTTTGCTAATGTTTTGTTAGAGTTTGGGGTCTGTATTCATGAGGGATGTCAGTCTGCATTTTTTCCCTCGTAATGTCCTTGTCTGGATTTCTGTCAGGGTTATGCTGGCCTATGTTTGAGTCTTGCTTGCTGGCCTTATAAACGAGCTAGGACAGGTTCCCTTCCCCTTTGTTTTCTGAAGGACTTGGTTTAGTATTGGTATTAGTTCTTCCTTAGTTTTTTGGTAGACTTCACTAGTGAAGCTGTCTGGGTTCACTGTTTTCTTTGTGGGAAGTTTTACAAATATTAATTCAGTTTCTTTCCTTTCATCTTAATTCAAATTATTTCCTTTCATCTGCCTAATACGGTTGAATTCACTCTCGTTTTTCTGTCTTCTTAAGACGGAAGCACAGATCAGTGATTTCACACTTGTCTTCATTTCTTATACAACCATTAAAAACTATAATTTTTTTTCTAAGCGCTGCTTTAGTTTCCTACACAAAGTCTGATAGATCGCACTTTATCTTTCTGTTAAAAATATTTTAAAATTTCCTATGTTTGATCCATGAGTTATTTAGAAGTCTGTTGTTTAATTTACAAGTATTTGGAGATTTTCTAAATATCTTTTGTTACTGATTTCTAATATAATTCCATTTAGTCAGAGAATATTCTCTGTATGATTTTCACCCTTTGAATTTGTTGATACTTGTTTTATGGTCAAACATATGGTTTGTTAGTGAATATTTTGTTTGCACTTAAGAAGAGTGTGTATTACACTTTTTTTGAGTGTCATATTCTGTGATTGTCAGGTGAGTCAAATATTGCCCAAATCTTTTTTTTTTTTTTTTTTTTTGGCGGTACGCGGGCCTCTCATGGTTGTGGCCTCTCCCGTTGCGGAGCACAGGATCCGGACGCGCAGGCTCAGCGGCCATGGCTCACGGGCCCAGCCGCTCCGCGGCATGTGGGATCTTCCCGGACCGGGGCACGAACCCGCGTCCCCTGCATCGGCAGGCGGACTCCCAACCACCGCGCTACCAGGGAAGCCCTGCCCAAATCTTTTATATCCTTACTCTTTTTTTTTTTTGTCTACTTGTTCAATCAGTTATTGAAAGAGGGGTATTCAAGTTTCCAGTCACATTTGTGGATTTGTCTTTTTCCTTTTAGTTCTCTCAACTTCATGTATTTGCAAGGTTTTATTCAGTGCATACAAATCAATCCAAGACGATTGGTTTATCTTCCTGATGAATTTACGCTGTTATTGTTGTGAAAGATCGAAGTCTACTTTGTCTGCTATCAGTATATCTGCATGAGTGTTCTTATACTCAGTAATTGCATAGTCTATCTTTTCCATCCTGTGCTTTCAGTGTTCTGTGTCTTTATGTATAAAGCTTGTCTGTTATAAAGTGCATATCATTTGGTCTTGCTTTTTATCCAATCTGACAGTCTCTACTTTTCAAAAAAATAACTATAATAACTACCATTTATTGAGGCACTTTATAGGCATTACGTAATTTCATTTCTTCCAGATTTTTTTTATTGTAGTAAAATATACATAACATGAAATTTACCATTTTAACCATTTTATAATATATAGCCTGTAGCATTAAGTGTACTTATGATGTTGTACAACACTTACCACCACCCGCCTCTGGAACTTTCTCATCTTCTCAAACTGAAACTCTGTCCCCACTAAACGCTAACTGCCGTCCCCTTCCCAGCCCTGGCACCCACCCTCCTACTTTTTGTCTCTATGGATTTGACGACCCTGGGGACCTCGTGTAAGTGGAATCATACATTATTTGTCCTCTTGTGCCTGGCTTATTTCACTTAGTATGATGTCACCCATGTTGTAGCAGGTGTCAGAATCCCTCCTTTTTAAGGCTGAATAACATTCCATTGTATGGATGGACCACATTTTGCTTATTCACTCATTGGTCAGTGGGTATTTGGGTTGCTTCCACTTTTTTCTTTCTTGGCTGTTGTGAATAATGCTGCTGTGGACACTGGTGTACAAATATCTCTTAAAGACCCTGTTTTTGGTTCTTCTGAGTATATAATCAGAAGTGGAATTGCTGAATCATATGGTAATGCTGCACCGCTTTACATTTCCACCAGCAGCAGACAAGGGTTCAAATTTCTCCACGTTCATTGTTTCTGGGTTGGTTCTTTTTAAAATATTTATTCATTTATTTTATTTATTTGGCTGTGCTGGGTCTTAGTTGTGGCATGTGGGATCTAGTTCCCTGACCAGGGATCGAACCCAGGCCCCCTGCATTGGGAGCATGGAGCCTTAGCTACTGGACCACTAGCGAAGTCCCAGTTGTTTCTGTGTTTTTGATAGTAGCCATCCTCATGGGTGTGGAGTAGTATATTTGCTGCATTTCTCTAATGATTAGTGATGCTAATCTCTGCTTTTTGATGGAGTATTTAGTCTGTTTACATTTAGTGCGGTTATTAGAGTGTTTGGGTTTAAATCTGCCATCTTGATGTTTGATTTCTATTTTTCCATCTGTTTCTCTGTTTCTCCTTTCCTCCCTTTTTTCTTTTTTTGGTGAATCAAGTTTTTAAAATTCTGTTTTATGTCCTTTATTGACTTCTTAGTTCTGCCCTTTTGTGTTATTTTATAGTGGTTCCTATAGAGATTAAATATGTGTGTTTAATTTATCATGGTCTACCTTAAAAGTTAATCCTGTACTTCACAAACAGTACAGAGGGTCCCAGTGACCACCTTCTACTTCTAGTGCTCTTGGCTGCATATATTTTAGTTCTTGTGCTAGAAAATTCTACAACACAGTTTTCATCTTTACTTTAGCTAATAGTCTTTAAAAATAGTTAGAGGTGTATTACATTTAATTGTTAAAGTCTTGGATGCCTTTGTTTACTAAATTGAGAATTTCTGAGTCCAGTGGTTAGGACTTTGTGCTCTCACTGCCGAGGGCCCGGGTTCAATCCCTGGTCAGGGAGCTAAAATCCCACAAGCCTCCCAGTGCAGCCAAAAAAAAAAAGAAAGAGAGAATTGCTGTAGAACTGCGCCGTACTTGGCTTGACATGCTAAATGTATTAGTTGAACGTTGTAAAACAAGCAGTACCCACTGGCCCCTGTAGAAAACTCTCAGACCCCAGGTCAGTGTGGGGGGTAAGTAGAGGCTCTGGAGCCAGGGGCCTGGCCAGTCCTCACCCTGCCGTGTACTCACTGTGCCATGTACTTGCTGTGTGATCTTGTGCAAGCCTGTTTTCTCCTCTTACAAGGGGTCCAGGGACTTCCCTGGTGGCGCAGTGGTTAAGAATCCACCTGCCAATGCAGGGGACACGGGTTCAAGCCCTGGTCCGGGAAGATCCCACATGCTGCGGAGCAACTAAGCCCGTGCACCACAACTACTGAGCCTGCGCTCTAGAGCCTGTGAGCCACAACTACTGAGCCTGTGTGCCACAACTACTGAAGCCCACGTGCCTACAGCCTGTGCTCCGCAACAAGGGAAGCCACCACAATGAGAAGCCCTCGCACCGCAACGAAGAGTAGCCTCCTCTCGCTGCAACTAGAGAAAGCCCGCGCGCAGCAACAAAGACCCAACTCAGCCAAAAATAAATAATAAAATAAAATAAATTAATTTTAAAAAAAGGGGGTCGATAATAGGCATTGCTAGGAGGGTAAAATGAGTTAATATGAATGAATAACTCAGAGTGGTGCTTGGCACACAGCAAGTGCTATATAATTGCTGTTCTTGCTGTTGTTACACAGTGAGCAGGTTCACATCCCTTGGAGATCCAGGATCTGCAGCAAAAAGAGACTTTTTCATCCTTCGCAAACCAACACGGGCATGAAAGTCCAGCCCTAGCTGTGTATGTGACAAACCTCTAAGGTGTGAAATTACTTTTCATAGGAGAATAAACCTCAGATTATTAATTTGTTCATTCTTTGGAGAATGTTTTAGAGATGAAAAGGGCTACTAAAATAATGTTAAGTATAACTTATTATCTTTTTTTTTTTTTTTTTTTTTGCGGTACGTGGGCCTCTCACTGCTGTGGCCTCTCCCGCTGCGGAGCACAGGCTCCGGACACGCAGGCTCAGCGGCCATGGCTCACGGGCCCAGCCGCTCCACGGCATGTGGGATCCTCCCGGACCGGGGCACGAACCCGTGTCCCCTGCATCGGCAGGCGGACTCTCAACCACTGCGCCACCAGGGAAGCCCTAACTTATTATCTTAAATTTATCTTTTTGCAACTGGATTCATGTTGTTAACCGAGAAGAGCGTTTTAGCATCCATCCCCATTTGCTTCCCTGAGGCCGACTCCTGCCCAGTGGAGACGAGGCTCTGGTGGCACTGCAGTTCTCTCCAAGTGCCCTGTTGCTGACCTCTGTGCCTACCATGGGGTTTCTGAATAGAAAAGCCATGCAGTGGAGTCATTTCTGGCATAGAAGAATCAGCTCCAACAAATGACTCTCCCGTAGATGGCAATCATCAGCCCTGGACAAGGTAGAAAAGCAGCTACCTGAGGACTCTGGAAGGGGGGACGGCAGGCAGATCCTGAGGGCAGCTTAGACTTAGAGGCATGGCCGGCACACAGTGTGTCTCTTGTTTGCACATCTTTCCTCTGAGGGCTGCACAGTCACTGCAGGGGTGGTGTGGTGGCTAAAACTCTGGGTGGAAAGACCGTGCGCTTCCTCGTTAGACTAAGGGGAGGAGCTGGTATCCACAGCTGCTGGGGAGAAATCCTGGAACGAGGAATTCTGCGACTAAACTCTGCTCAGATTTCTGTCCAAGCCTTGAACCGTGCACACACACAGGGCATGGGGAGAAGCCACCTGGAGTGAGAGCGAGGCCACCGCTTCCCACAAAATCAACAGCAACACAGTTTGCAGTTTGAATCTCATGAGATTAATCGCCTGCTAAAGCAAAACCATAAACTCTCTTCAGACTCTGGGATTCAGAGTCTCTGCAACGTAACATTGCAACATACATGTTACAATCTGAAAGTACTCAACACACAAAGAGCCAGGGGGTGTGAGCCATCCTCAGGGAAAAGACAGTCAACAGATGCCAGTCGTGTTATGACCCAGGTGTTGGAGTAACTGTGTTCAGTGAGGTAAAGGAAAATACACTCATAATGAACAAAAACGTAGGAAATCTCGCTAGAGGAGTAGAAAATATTTTTCAAAACAAGCCAGTTGGAAACTTTAGAACTGGAAAGTAAACACCTGAAATAAAAAATTCACCGAATGGGCATAATAGAGTGGAAATGACAGGAAGTAGTCAGACTTCAAAGACAAATTAGTAGAAATCATCTGGTCTGAAGAAACACTGGGGAAATGATTGAGGGAAAAGCATGAAGAGCCCTAGGGACTCATGGGGCAGTGTGAAGTGTCTCAGGCAGGGTAACTATGGAGCCCAGAGGGGAGGCGAGAGACACAGTGGGGCAGGAGAAGTACTTGAAGAACAATGATCAGACTCTTTCCAAATATGGTGAAAAACGTAAATTTATGGATTTCAGAAGCTCAGTGAGTCCCAAACAGGATGAATATGACTAAAACCATAAACAGGCACATCATTTTCAAATTACTGAAAACTTTAAGATTAACTTTAAAAATCTTGACAGCAGCCAGAGAAAAACAAGACTACATACACACAGCATCACAAAGACTAGGAACTTATCATCAGAAGGCAAGTGGAGCTGCATCTATAAAGTTCTGGAAGAAAGATAGTCAACCCTCCAGGAGTGTGTGTTAAATACAGATGTTTTCAGAAGAAGGAAGACTGATGGAATTTGTTGCCATCATCTGTGTACTGCCAGACATGCTGAAGGAAGTCTTTCCAGGCTGAAGGAAAATGATACCAGAGTGAAACTCAGGTCTTTATGAGTGAGTGATGAGCATCAAAAAGGGTAAATATCTGGGGGGAACGTTTTCTTTAAAATACGTATTTAAAGAAAAAATCAGAACATGTCTTGGGTTTGTAATGCATACAGATGAAATACGTATGATAACTGTAGCATAAGGAACAGTGAAGGGGATCTGTGGACCTGCAGGTTCTGCCTTTACATGAAGTGCTGCAGGATTGATTCTAAGTAAGCTGTGAAACAGTGGGGATGTGTGTTGCAGTCCTAGAGGAATAACCATAAAAATAATGCAGAGACTCATAACTGAAGAACCAAAAGATAAATTGACAGGGGATTTTTAAAAATATTCAAATAATATAAGAGAAAACAGGAAAGAGAGAACAGAGAAATAAAACACCGGAGAGACAGCAGAAAACAAATAATAAAATGGTAGCCTTAAATCCAACCATAGCATCATTATACATTTGCCAATGCCCAGCATCAAGAGTGATCCTGATGTAAATATGGACTTGAGGCAACAGTGATGTGTCAGTGTAGGTTCATCAGAGTACCTATCTGGGGCCGGATGTTGACAGTGGGGGAGGCTCTGCTTGTGTGGGGGCAGGGGGTGTATGGGAATTCTCTTACTTCCTGCTCAGTTTAGCTGTGAACCCAAAACTGCTCTAAAAAAATTAAGTCTTTTATGTATTAAAACCAAGGAACAAGTAGAAAAATAATAAAATGGTAGACCTAAGTCTAACCACAGTGATAATTAAATTAAATGTTAATGGACTAAACTCTCCACTTAAAAGGTAGAGATTATCAGAATGTGTAAATAAGCAAGACCCTACTACATGCTGTCTATGGGAGGTTCACTTTAAAATTATTTATTTATTAATTTTTGGGTCTGTGTTGGGTCTTCGTTTCTGTGCGAGGGCTTTCTCTAGTTGCGGCGAGCGAGGGCCACTCTTCATCGTGGTGCGCGGGGCTCTCACTGTCGCGGCCTCTCTTGTTGCGGAGCACAGGCTCCAGACGCGCAGGCTCAGTAGTTGTGGCTCACGGGCCCGGTTGCTCCGCGGCACATGGGATCTTCCCAGACCAGGGCTCGAACCCTTGTCCCCTGCATTGGCAGGCAGATTCTCAAGAACTGCGCCACCAGGGAAGCCCGAGATTCACTTTAAATATCAAAAACACAGGTTGAAAATAAGTGAATGCAAAATGTGTACGTATACAAATAGCGTAAGAAGGCTGGAGTGGCTATATTAATATCAGATAAGGTAGATTCACAATATGGAGTATTACTAAAGAGAACGAGGAAATTCTAGTAATAAAGAGGTTGTTTCATCAGGAAAACATCAATTATGAATGCACCCAATAAAGGGAGTAATAAGCAATCATAGTAGGCAATTTTAGCATCTTTCTCTCACCAGTTATTAGAACAAAAGACCTAAAGAAATCAGTAAAGACAGAGGATCTGAACAGTGCTCCCAAGCATCTTGAGCTGATTGATATTTGTGGAAGCCACATCCATCAGGAGCAGAACACAAATTCCTTCTAAGTGCATATTCTCTAACAAAGACCAGCTGCTGTGCCCTGAAACAAGTTTCTAAGCAAAGTAGTGTACAGCTGTGTTTATTTGCATAGGACACGATTATATAGAAGACACTAAGAAATCTGTGAAAACTGCTAGAACTATTAAGTGAATTTAGCAAAATCTCAGAACTCAAGGTTAATATGCAAATTTTACTTGTATTTTTGTATACTAACAGCAAACCGTTACGAAATGCAATTAGAGGCCACCGCAGCCCCTGGGAGTCTGGAAAGGGGGAACTGCGAGCCAGTGAACGGCTCAGTCCCCGGGCAGCAGGGGCCGGTGGAGGTGGGGCGCTGCTGCTGCGAGGGGCTGGCGGAGGTCCGCACCAGCCACGCTGAAGGAGGAGGCTGAAGGAAGAAGGAGGAGGGACCACCAGAAGCGGGACACGTGGACAAAGTTCAAGAGGAGGACAAGACATAGTAGAATCAGACTGCCGCTGTCTGAGAGCTGGGGCTACAGAGCTTGCAATTACCCTGGAAAACCTCTGAAATGTTGCGCCCTTCACCACTTCCTCCTACGGACTCCAGAGGCAACACACCTTATTAAGCATGAGAGTTGGAAGATCACTGTGTATATTTTGCAGGAGCACAGACTGAGGTGTTTCTGTTCCTTTGACCTTGAGTTACCGTTGCTTTCCATTGTGGTCTCTTTCCCCTCAGTGTTCCTCTCCGTTCTTCACTTCTAGTCCCACCGCCTTACCAAGTGTGATCGACTCACGCAGGTGAATTAGACCATCTTTTCGCACGCTGTTTTCCTCCCTGTCTGCCAGTATTACTCTGAACTTGACCGTTTTAACCTGAACCGTTCACGTGGGTTTGCAGTTCCCACTCTGCTTTTCAAACTTTCTGATGTCGCGTCACCATGACAGTCAGCATTGGCTCAGGTTACCCTGTGGACATACCTCTGTTAGGACAGTTAGCACATCCGGGGCTGCCCAGCCCGAGAGGTGCAGAGCAGGCGCAGAGAAGTAATCCCGACAGAGAAAACGTTAAAGAGCTTGGCCTGTGGTTGACTTAATTACCACTTCAAGCGTGGGGAAGGTCCTTATACAGAAGTCCTGGCCGGTGATAATCTGGCCTCAAGGAAAACAGAGGAGCAGGTGGCTTACGTTGCAGACCGCTTTGTGGTTAGAACAGGGAGACATTTGATGGCGTGGGTTTTTAGCAAGAGGATGAAGTCCTTTAGTAAAGGGTAGAGTGCTTCAGCCAGGGGCTAGTGAATAAAACGCTGACTCCTGATGGCCATAAACGCCGGCACCTAACGCCTGTGGCCCTGCTCCCCGTCTCCAAAATGGCTTGGTGAGTTTCAGATTTGGCCATTTTTAAGTTTATGGGATAGATTAGGCATGACCCCTCTTGAAAGTTTCCCTGCAAGGTATATGGCAGGATATGTCTTCCCATGTAACAAAATACCATTAAAAGTCGTAACTGCTGCTGTGCAACTTCTGCCTTTTAGTAGAAACTTCTATTCCTTGAACGACGTGTATTGGTGCATCTTTCTTTGCTTTTTATCTCTTTCAAATAGAATGTTTCATGTTTGACTTGCTTATCTGTATGTCTCCTGGGAATCAGTTTCTGCCCAGTACTTCCTGCTGGTTTATTTCATAGGACACTTTTAAGGAGTGAGGTTGCAGATGGGTTCACAGGTGACTTGACCTTGGAAAACTGTGGGGATTGACAGAGGGAACTCGTCTTTGAGCACCTGTTCTCAGAGCAACATTCAGATCTGTAGAAACATACCTAGGCTCATTGGATGAACATTTAGAATTCTAGTAAATTGCTCAGAGATTCCTAAAGTCCACTTTAGAGGATCAGACCGTGCGACTGTGTTGTTATTATTTTAATTTGTGTAGTGTCCAAAGTTACTTTTTAAAAAGATTAATTTGTTTATTTTTGGCTGTGTTGGGTCTTCATTGCTGCGTGTGGGCTTTCTCTAGTTGCGGCGAGAAGGGGCTACTCTTTGTTGTGATGCGTGGGCTTCTTACTGCGGTGGCTTCTCTTGTTGCAGAGCACGGGCTCTAGGCGTGTGGGCTTCAGTAGTTGCAGCATGCGGGCTCAGCAGTTGCGGCTCACGGGCTTAGTTGCTCCGCGGCATGTGGGATCTTCCCAGACCAGGGCTCGAACCCGTGTCCCCTGCATTGGCAGGCAGATTCTTAACTACTGCGCCACCAGGGAAGTCCCCAAAGTTATGTTTTTAAAAGTGTTCGTGCTTTTTGTAAAGTGATTTGTTCTAAGCACATTAAAGGTCATTCAAGTGTTGTTCAAAAAAAAGAAAGAAAAAAGAAATTAGAGAGTTAATTATATTTACAATAATACCCAAAGACAAAATATTTAGTAATATGTTTAACAAAAGATGTGTAAGAGCGCCTCTTCACTGAAAGCCACAGAACATTGCTGAGAGAAATTAAAGACAACTTGAAGGAACTTCCCTGGTGGTCCAGTGGCTAAGACTCTGTGCTCCCAGTGCAGGGGGCCCGGGTTCAATTCCTGGTCAGGGAACTCGTCCCACATGCCGCAACTAAAAAAAGATCCCGCGTGCCACAACTAAGACCCGGCGCAGCCAAATAAATATTTTAAAAAATAAACAAAGACAACTTGAAGAAATGGAGAGAGAGCATGTTTGTAGATTAGAAGACTCAATATTGTTAAAATGTCAGTTATCCCAGTCAAGATTCCAGAAGGCTTTTTGTAGTAATTGACAAGATGATTCTAAAACATGGAAATGCAGGTGACCTGGAATTGCCAAAGCAATTACACAAAGCAGGGCTTCACTCTGCCTGACTTCAGACTTTCTGTAAAGCTTCAGTAGTTGAGACTGTGTGGTACTGGTGACACACAGATGAACGGAACAGAATAGGAAGTCCAGAAGTAGACCCACACACAGACAATTGATTTTCAACAAGGATGTCGAGAGAATTTAATATGAAAAGGAAAAGCCTTTTTAACACGTGGTGCTACAACTGGATATGCATAGGGAAGAAAAGTGAACTTGACCTTTACTCCACACCATGACGCAAAAGCAACTCAGAGAAACACAGGAAATCCTTGTGACCCTGAGGTCAAGGCAGAGATTTCTTAGGACGCAAAAAGCAAGAACCATAAAAGAAAAAATGGATGCATTCGATTTTACCAAAATGAAAACATTTGCTCTTCTGAAGATACCCGTTAGAAAATGAAAAGACAAGTCACAAAATGGGAGAAAATATTTACAGTACATACATCTGACAAAATACATGAAGAGTTAGCACGTAATAATAGACAGATGGCCCAGCCGAACAGCGTGGCCCAAAGATGTGAACAGACACATTATGAGAGATGTAAGATGTGTGAATGGCTGACAAGCAGGACAGAGGTGCTGACTGTCGCTAGTTACCAGGGAAACGCAGGTTGGAACAGCAGGAGAACCGCTGCCCGGCCGCCGGTGCGAGGCCACTAGCTGGCAGGGCCAGAGCAGGTGAGCCAGCCACTGCACACGGAGCCGCTGCCCGAGAATAGCAGGGCAGCTTCCCAGAGAGTCCCCTTGACCTGGTGCTTCCAAGTATTTACCCAAGAGGAAGGAAAGCAAGCGACTGTGCAGGAACGGGCCCAAGAACGTCCCCAGCAGCGTTAGCCACCACAATGTGGAAACAGCCACGTGGCCATCGGCAGGCAGCGGGCAAGGGAAGTGTCCTCGCAGTCGATGCCACTCAGCCACGAGAGGGCAAAGGACGGAGGAACCTGAAGGTCGCTGTGGCCACGCTGAAGCGCAGGAGCCCGACACAAGGTGCGCGGACAGTGTGGTCCGTTCTCCTGAACTTCCAGAAGACGCCGTCCACATGCAGCGGCAGGGCTTGGCCGGGCAGGCGGGGGCCGTGGAGGGGCCGCACGGTGTGGACACCGTACTCAGTCGTGTCCACTGAGTAGCAGACAGAGGTGTCGACTGAGACCTGATTCCTGAATCAAAGGTATCAATGCGGCTGTGACACCAGTAGTTGCCACCTGAGGGGATTTCACATTCTAGAAAGGGGATGGTGCCGCAGGAAAGAGCAGGTGTTCTTTTTGTTTTTGCGGTACGTGGGCCTCTCACCATTGTGGCCTCTCCCGTCGCGGAGCACAGGCTCCGGACGCGCAGGCTCAGCGGCCATGGCTCACGGGCCCAGCCGCTCCGCGGCATGTGGGATCCTCCTGGACCGGGGCACGAACCCGTGTCCCCTGCATCGGCAGGCGGACTCCCAACCACTGCGCCACCAGGGAAGCCCAAGAGCAGGTGTTTTTAATGGGGGGACTTGACGTGGGGGGCGGTGTCTGCTCCATCAGCCTGGACTAAAGGCAGCACAGAGCGAATGGCAGGACAGACCCCAGCCCGGGACCCCCAGGCCCTGGGCCAGTGGGCGGAGGGGCTTCTCGCCCCCCAGCCCCAAGCGCGCCCTCTGTGGAACCTGAACCAGCCCCCCTCACGCGCAGCTCCACCCTGCAGCTGTTTTTGTTAAGAAAAAAGTGTTTTTAGAGGTGACTTTTATGTGTTTGGGACAGATTATAATTGTAGTTCCCACCTTTCAGAATAAAAACCCGACTCACGATTTACTTCCGGGGTTGTGCAGGCCGGTGTGTTTCCCCGGTTACGTTAGAAGTGTGGCACCGTGAGCGCTGAATCGCGTGGGCTGTCGCGTTTCGTGTGGTTTTAGCGTTAGGACGTTTACTTGCAGTCTGTTTGCTCTCTGGATCCATCACCCGCCAGAGGCACCTGCACCCAGTACTGCCTGTGTCACGGCTTTTAGTGCCCCAGCTGGGTGTTTTCCACACACCCTCCCGTGATGACAACAGGCCCAACGGCACAAAACTGTTAAGACCGAGGGGTCCTGACCAGCCTGGCCGCCCCAGAGGCACCCTTGCCATTCCGTCTCTGGGTGAAAATACTGGAAATCGAATTCGGGTCTTATGAGGACAGGATGAGATGGCGGGTGGGAGGGCCGTCCGAGCTCTGGGGTAGGACTGGCTCACCCAGACCCTCTCTGCTCAGTCCTTCTTCCTGGAAGCAGCAGCGAACGGTGGGAAACTGGCGGAGGAGGGAGTGAGTCCATCAGATCCTGATCCGGGTGGGCCGAGCCGTGGGGGTTCCTGACGAAAAGTCCAGTTGGACCCCGAGCCCCGGGCGTGGTTTGGCTGCGCTTGGCCAGCAGCACGGCCTCACCTATCCACCTCGATTTGCAGGCCCCGGACCGAGGGTCTGCCGGCCTCCAGGAGGGCCAGGTAAGCATCCTGCGCCCTGGCCCCCGCCCGGTGCCCTGCCCTGCCAGGCGTCGCCTGTGGCCACACGGCACCCCTCTCTCTCGCAGACCCTGAGCTCCGGGACATGGCGCTCCAGCGCGCCGTCCTCCTGGCCAGCCTCCTGGTGGAAGTTGCCAGTAGATCCTCAGGAAGTGCGGTGAGCACCCAGCACGTGGCTCGTGGGCTCTTCACCCAGGGGCTCGCCCTTCCACCTCTAGGTGCCACCCTTGTCCCGGCCCCCGAGATGCTGGCCGTGCCCACTGCCAGGGTCAGAGGGGCCTGTGCCTCTGGGCGGGCAGCAGATGCACAGCCCCGCCCCTGGCACCCGCTCCACTCTGCCTGCTAGAACCTCCTTTCCCTCTGCCCAACTAGACCTCTTTCTGGAGCTGAAATAGGGTCTCCACAGAGCTGCCCCCACTGGCACTGGCCACAGCTAGTGGGGCGGACAGAGACGCCCACTTCAGGCTCAGACTCGGCCAGGTCATGGCTCTCCCAAGCCGGTGACACAGGTGTGCCAGGCTGTGGTTTCTGGAGGTGCCCGGCCATGTGTGCACACACCCAGCTGCTCGTCCTCCAGGATGGTGAGCCTTCCAGCCACTCTGCCCCTGCCGGGTTGGGTGGGACAGGACGGCCAGGCTTCCCCCTCGGGCTTGGCCTCGGCCCCCTGGAGTCCAGGATGCGCCCACCATTCCTCAGCCGCCCTGAGGTGCCCCTTGCAAATCACAGCGTGCTAGTCCTGGGAAACCAGCTCGGCTGGGCTGAGCGCACGGAGCGGAGCTGCCCGGACGCCTCCCGAGGCCCCTGCCGCCGCCTGGTCTGTGAGTGCAGTGCCCGCAGCGCCCACTCCTGCGCGTGGACCTGGCCTTTCCTCTGTGGGGGCCGAGCTGGACCCCCAATGGAGGTGCCTGTAGACTTGCAGAAGCATCGCAGGAGCGTCCAGGAATGTGGGCTGTTTGGTCGGGAGCGCGGGCAGACGCGCTGTGAGGGCTGCACAGGCCTCTCACTAGGGAGGCCGAGGGGGCCTGGAGTTACCTTCCTGTTTCACCACTGCCCAGAAACATATGTGCTTCCTTTCTTAGCAGCTTCGTCTTTTGATTTTCAAAGCCACCAGCTGCAAGTGGCGACTAATATAAATAACTCCACGGTTGAAATGCCTGCCCTGTGCCCACCTGTGGCCCACAAGGCGAGAGGTGGCGGCTCTTCCCATGACCCAGGAGACCCCCGTGAGAAAAGAAGGGGCTGCAGGGAGGCCCCAAGGGGAGGGTGGGCGGGCAGTGGAGGAGAGGACCACCCCCTGCCCACCAGGCTGCTCCAGCCCACCCCCAACAGAATCTCTGGGTGGGCCCCAAGGGATCCCCCGAGGGATTCCTGCCTTTGGGAGTCCAGGTGCCACGGACTGTGCCCTGGCAGGTCCCAGCCCAACACTTCGGTTGTTGGTTCAGTCACCAAACGCTCGCCGGACACCAAGTGCTGTCCCAGGGAGCGTCTGTGCGGTGTGGCCGTGCGTCCTCACCTTGCTCTGGGTCAGCGAGGCACAGTCACCAGACGCTGACTACAAGAGGCCAGAGCCCCAGGTGCTGGGGTGAGCTTGCTGGGAGCCCCTCTGCGGATATCGCCCTGGGCCTGGCCCGCACAAGCTGCCCGGCCGCAGGGTCTGGAAACTCACCACTATCTCCCCTCTAGGGCCAGCAGCCCAAGTGTTGTGTGGACGTGGTGGACACCAACGCCACCTGCCCAGGCACTAACCTGTGTGGCCCAGGTGAGCTTTGGCATGAGCAAGCCTAGATGGCCTCGGGAAGGAGGGGCCGGAGGGGTGGGCAGAGGCAGCGAGCGTGATGGGGCCTCGTCCTGGGAGGTGGGGGCAGGACCCCAGGAGGACACGGTGGCTCCAGGCCTGCGGGGTGGGGGCAGGTAAGACTGCCTCTTCCCTCGCAGGGAGTTTCAGCTGCCCGGAGGTAAGCTGACATAAGACAGGAGCAGCAAAGTACAGAAACGTGTACAGGTTTTACAGGACATGGGAGGAAGTGGAGTCCCAAGTAAGTGGCAGAATCAGCGCTTACACATCAGGTTGAACAAGGAGGCGATTGTGGGCAAGTGGCTAAAACACTGGGGCAGCCGAAGGGAGACGGGGATGACTGTAACATGGTCGCCCGACTCCCGTCTTCTCCCGGTTGGGGGGCGGGGGGCAGCTCCCATATGGGGTTTGTCTCCTCCCCACTTGAGACTTTACCTTCAGAAAGTTTCACATATTAAAAGCCAAGTTGGTAGCTGTGGAGAGATTTGGGTTAGAAGTTGTGGGATAGGAGGTCGGCAAAGGGGAGGGGAAACAGATGGAACGAGCAGAAAGGAACCAGATGAGCACCAGCTCCCGTGTCTCACTGACCCTCAGTCCTGGGACAGCCCGTCCCGTCACACTCAGCTCAGGAAGAGGATTATGGGTGGGCTCCCACCGGTGAAACCTCCGTGTGTGGGCAGTAGGTGGGGCGGGGACAGCGTGGAGACCCTCGACGCAGCCCTAGTCTCAGGAACTTTCCCAGTGGCCCGCCGTTGCCGCAACCTGTCGAGGTGACTGCCTGAAGTTCACATCAGTTTGCAGGGCTTTGGGAAACGGCAGTTCTGGTCCTTGTGATACCAGGTCAGAAGGGTGGGAGAGAAGCGGAAACGTTAGTATGGAGAGTCAGAGCCAGACAGTGGGGGAGACTGGGAGATTTCAGCACCCGGTCCAGTTTACAGGCGGCTGGGCCTCGAGGCCCGGGTCAGGACTGGAATCTGCTCCATCAGGCAGATCAGAGTTTCCTACTGAAAGGTCACTTCTCTCCGCAGCCAGCCCGCTTTCTACCAAAGAGAGTCACAGTGACACTAACTGTCTTACAAATAAGCCTAGCCTCACTAAACTTGGCCTGATTGTTGAAGGAAATTTAGCCACAACAGCGACTGACCACCAGGCGCTTTTGAAGTCTGCTTTGCTGGCCTTTTCCCAGGGCCTCTTGAGTCCAGGAGGCCGAGCCAAGGACTCAGCTCCAGACTTTGCCTGCAGTACCTCTAGGTTTGCGTGAACTCCTCTCTTCCTGAGGTCCCTGGTCCTGCCGGGCGGTGACCTTCCTTACTCACTGGGCAAGGCAGGGAACCCAGTGAGCCAGGCCCTGCGCTGCTTTTCAAGGGGCTTTAAGGCTCAGCAAAGTCAGCCTTTGCTCCTTAGATCTGGTTACTGGGCCTGGCCCCCAGCTGTGCTTTGTTCCTGCACACACAGCGCAGGGCCTCCTTGTGGCCAGCAGCCCTGGCGGCTTCACCAAGGAGCCCAGGTACCTTGGGGCTGGCGGAGGGAGCTCTCGGGAGAATCGTTGCCTTGGCGACAGGTCTGTACCCAGGACCCCATGTTCCTAGGCCTCCTCGATCAGCCCCCCCAGAGGTCAGCCCCTCCCAAGAAATGCCGAGTGAAGGGAAAGAGCCCAACTACTTCAGAAGAGAAGCCCTGGTCTTACGAGAAACGAAGGCCTGTTCCTGATACTTGTATGATTCCACGTTGGGTCTGACGTGGCCTCCTGGCACGGCGCTCAGCCCGTGCGCCCCCGTCACTCTTCAGACCCTGCCATCTGCTTGGCGTCACAGCAGGAAGGCCTTCCTCTGAGGGGACCCGTTTGTGTGCAGACTGCGTGCTGGTCAAGTCTGTGCCGGCCTCCAGCACCTGCAACCAATATTTCTCCAGTACGTTCTCTCAGCCCGTGCTACGTGCCGGGGTGTTGAGAAGAAATAAAGGTGTAAGACGCAATCTCTGCCCTTAAAGGGTGCAGTGGGCCAGGTGGACTGCCTGCAGACCGCCGGCTGGCAAGCGCTGGACAGCTCCCAGCCCCAGGTCGGGCCGCAGGCTGTGGGGAGGCCGCTGGCCGCGGCGTTGGGCAGGGCAGGAACGCGGGTCGAGTGTGCTTGGGCCGCCCGGGGGCGGGGGGCGGGCGGCAGCACACTGGCGCAGACGCCCCTTGTCCCTCGTGGCGGCTGAGTGGGAGTGCGCTGCAGCCCCTGGTGGATGTGGGAGGTGGGGCTCGCCTCTCGTCCCCTCCAGCGTGTATACTCGGCACCTGTCAGTGTCGGGTCCCCATCCGGGCCTCTGCAGCCCTTTCCGAGGCACCTGGCAAGGGGCCGGTGGGAATGCCCGTGCGAGAGAGGGCTGGCTGCGGTTCCCGCAGAGGCGGTTCTTGTTCTGAAGTCTATCCAAGCTCCAGAGTGGGTGAACTAGCGTCCTGGAATGAATGTGGTTTTACAACTCAAAGCATAGCGCTCCCCGAAGGCAGCTGGCTGGCGTGGGCTTGCTTTGAGCCGAGCCTCCTGTCTCCCGGCACAGGCTGCTACGGGCACCGGGCCGAGGACGGGACCGTCAGCTGCATCCGCTGCAGGAACGGGACTCACAACAGCTCCGAGTGCAGAGGCTGTATGTCCCCCCGCCCCTCCCCCTGCCTGCTGCTCACCAAGGGTCCACACCTCCATGTTCTGGAGGAAAGGGTGGGAATTCTCGCTGTTGTCCCCACACCTGGGCCACTGTCCCTCGGTGGACACCTCCCAGGAGCCCTCTCCCCGAGTCCGCTTGCCCCCCAGGACAACCTCCATGTCTCATTTCCGGCCCATTTGGGCTGCATCTCTGGCTCCCCAGGGGTCCTCTGCGGGGCCCCTGTGCCTGGTCCAGGACCTCACGTGGGTCTGGGCGGCCTGTGGAGCCAGCCGCACTGACTGGTCTGTTCCCCCCGCAGTCACTGCCCGGGGCGCGCACTTCCCCATGAACAGGAGCACGGGGATGCCTGGGCGGCCGAGTTTTGGTAAGTCTCTCGGCTCACCGGACCAGTCCCGGGGGGACACAAGGGCACCATCAGAGCCATTCCCAGCGCAGACCCAATCGCCGATGCTGGCCACGGCAGGGCCACGTCCACAGTCAAGGGCAGGCTCCGCCCCAGACAAGAGCTCTGTACCGGGACCCAGCCCTGGGACCCAGCCCTGGTCACGGAGCAGGACCCCGGACGGCATGGAAGCTCAGCCGGCTTTGAAGTCAGGGTCTGGGCTTGACTTAAAAGGGTGGGTGCTGGGCTTCCCTGGTGGTGCAGTGGTTGAGAGTCCACCTGCCGATGCAGGGGACACAGGTTCGTGCCCTGGTCCGGGAAGATTCCACATGCCGTGGAGCGGCTGGGCCCGTGAGCCATGGCCGCTGAGCCTGCGCGTCCGGAGCCTGTGCTCCGCAACGGGAGAGGCCGCCAACAGTGAGAGGCCCGTGTACCGCAAAAAATAAATAAACAAAAGGGTGGGTGCGGCTGGGGTCGCTTGGCGTGGACCCCCATGTGCCTCTGAATGGGCTGCATGTCTTAACCCTTTGCCTGGCTCAGAGGCCCCCCGGCCCCTTGGTCCCTGGGAGCTCAGGATGTGCAGTTCTCCAAGGTGGGAGGGCATCTGAAGTCCCCTTGCACCGTCCCCGGTGGCTCTTCTAGGACATAGGTCTTGGAGGGAACTGAGACGCTGTAGGCAGGCAGACATGCCCTCCATACCACCTGGTCCTCAGGTGCAGACCCGGGAGACGCCCTGGTACCCCGCCTGTTCCTGCTGTGAGGCGTCCTGTCGTACCTGAGACGCTGGCCGAGCCACAGGGAGTGGCCAGGCTGCGGGAGTGTGGTGCCCAGGCCACCAGTGACCACTGCAGTCACGGTGCGGGACCTGCCCCAGGGTGTAGCCACCTCTTCTGAGGTGACTGGGTTGCGATGGGGGTCATGACCCCCCAGATCCTGGTCCTTCAGCAGAGGACACGTTGACATAGACCAACGGCTCAGGCCTTCCCTGCGAGTCTCAGGACCGGAAGCAAGTGGCCTTGTGCTGGCGTGGGCCGACCAGCAGTGTTTGGGGCAGGGTGGGCCCAGACAGCCCCAGCTTCTTGCGATGTGGGCCTGGGCCTTGCAGCAGAGGGTGGCAGATGAGGCCCCTGCAGTCCAGTGTTGAGCCCGCTTCCAGTTGGCAAGTTTGGGGTCGTGTAGCTGGAACCCGTCCCTCCTGAGGCTCTAGCGTGGCCGGCCTTGTGCCTGTGTCAGGGTCAGAAAGGCGCTTCCCACGGGCACCTAAACGCAGAGCCTCCAGCTGGGCATCCGCCCGCCGGCCCGCCTGGACCTGTGGAGGTGAAGACAGCAGGCATCTTGGTGCTGGGAGGGCCACCCCGGGTGACAGCTGACCAGCTCCAGAGAGGCAAGGTGGGGTGTATCCACATGCCAGGGCCACGGGGGCCCCAGAGTCTGCACTGAGTGTCAAGGGAGGAGATGGGGGGCTCGGGGGCCAGGATCACTGAACGTCTTGACAGCCCACGCCCCGGAGAACCTGAGGCCTGGGCAGTTCGAGTGCAGGGGGGACCCACACCCCTGTGTGTGAACCCCTTGGCCCCTGCGGGAGCCCAGGTGTGCACCCCTGGCAGCCCTCACCTCGCTTGCAGGGGGCCCCCAGGTGGCAGCCTCCCTCTTCCTGGGAACGTTTCTCATCAGCTCGGGCCTCATCCTCTCCGTGGCTGCATTCTTCTACCTCAAGCGTGCCAGTAAGCTGCCTGACGTCTTCTATGGAAGAAACAAAGGTACCCCTCCTGCCGGGGTGTGCCCGGGGGCACGGAGCGGGGCTGGGGCCGAGATGCAGGTGTCCGGTGCAAGGCCGCATCTGCGGCACTCTGGAGGGGACTGGGTTGTCACGTGGCTCTCGGGCCTGAGGATAAGAGGGGCGGTCACGTCCTGGGAGTGCTCTGGGTGGATGTCGTGGGGTCTCAGTGTGGAGGGTGACGGGGGCAGACACTCTGCAGGCTGGCTTGTCTGCTCTGGTGGGAAGCTGGGGGTGGGGGCGGCTGGCCCCAGAGCGCTGGCGGGACACCACCGGAGTGTGGTGGGAGATGGGGCCGGGCAGGCTGAGGGCACCGCTGGGCACGGGAGTGAGGGACTGGAGTGAGCCTGGAGCCAGGGACCCTCTGCAGGCTTGTGGAACCCTCAGGCTGATGGACCCCCACCTCAGGCCTGTGGACCCCTGCCCAAGCTGAGGGCCCAGCAGCAGAGGCTGAGGGTCCCTCCCAGACTGAGAGACCCCTGTCCCGAGGCTGAGGGACCCCCGCCCAGGCTGAGGGCCCCCCAGGCTGAGGCAGCTGTGTGGCCTCCAGGTGACACCTGTGCTCTCCTCTACAGCCCCCAGCCTGCAGCCTGGCGAAGCTGTAAGTACCTGATAGGTGGGCTGAGGCCCCGTGTGTGTGCGTCTGGGTGTCTGTGTGTCTGGGCTGGGGGCCATCCCGTCTCCAGTTCTCACTGTGCCTTTTCCCCTTTTCAAGGCCGCGATGATTCCCCCACCTCCGTCCTCAGGTGCGTCAGTGCTTTCCTGTCCCTCGCCCTGTCGGGATGCCTCGTCTCTCGTGGGAATTTCAAAACGCCAGGCCCATGGCCCCTGCAGGGGTGCTGGCCAAGCCCCTCTTCATCATCCACAGCTTTCGTGCCTTTTTCCTTTTATTCCTGAGATGCTGTGTCTGTCGAGGGGGGCGGGGTGTTCCCAACACGGGTCAGGGGTCAGCCCTGCCACCCTCAGCCCTCCACCAGGTCCCAGCTCTGCCTGAGCAGGGAGCCAGTGGCCGGCACGGGGCCCTCCCGTGGTCCCTCCTGAGCAGTAGCTGTGTCACAGTTGACCCTGTGAGCACAGAGGTCACGTCACACAGGCCACCTGCCTCTTCCCCAGACCGTGTTCCTGCCACCGTGTGGAGGTCTGGAGTGGGGACAGGTGAGGACATCCTCCTCCTTGGGGACAGAGAAGTCCCTCGGTCAAGGCGAGATCTGCCCTGTCCAGTGAGACACTTGTCTGATCTCTCCAAAGCAGCGCCATGTCCAAGCACAAGGTGCCTGCGTCAGTCTCCTGGGGCGGCCGGGGGCTTGGGAGAACAGAAATGTCTTCTCTCACGGTTCTGGAGGCCACCTGCTCCCTCCGGAGGCTCTGGGGTGGGTCCTTCCTGCCTCTCCCAGCCTCTGGGGCTCCAGGCGTCCCTGGGCTTTTGGGGCCGCATCCCTCCAGCCGCTGCTGCATCTTCCGCTGGCTTCTCCCCTCTGTGTCTCCCTCCCCCTCCCGAGGCCACTGGTCGCTGGATTTAGGGCCCATCAGATAATCACATCTGCAGAGACCATTTTTCCAAGTAAGGTTGCACCCGCAGGTTCTGGGCCTTAGGGTGTGGACATGCGTTTGTAGTTGGGGGGGTACCATCCACCCTGCAGCGCATCACATGACCTGTGCCTTTGTGTTTCGGGAGAGCCGGGCCCTCTCCCGGGCCGAGGGGCGCCAGGTGTCCGGGAGCTGGAGCCCGGTGGGCTTCCTCCCTGGCGGCTGCTCCAGCCCCCCTCCCGTGAGCCCCAGGGAGGCCCACGACCCCAGGCCCTCCCTGCCGCCCCAGGCCCCACTCTGATCCCGCCTGTCTCTGACCCTGTTTCAGTGCGGAAGCCGCGCTACGTCCGGCGCGAGCGGCCCTCGGACAGGGACGTGGGCCCCACTGCTGTCTCTTCCGTGGAGGCCCGGGTGAGCAACGTCTGATCCCGCGGCCCATCCACAGCCCCGCGTGCTGCTGAGGGGGGGCCCACACGAAGGCTGGGCGCTGCCCAGCGAGGCCTCAGGACAGGCCTGCACACGGCCCTGGCTCGTCCCTCTCTAGCCACAGATGTGGAGTGAGAGCCGCCTGCCCCGCAGGCCTTCCTCAGCGCACACAGCCGCTCAGCGTGACTGACCCGGGGCAGCACTCCAGCCTCTGGCCCTGAGCCGGGCCGGGGAACCAGGCCGCGTGGGGTCCAGGCTCCTCGGGAGAGACGACCTGCAGGACCCGGGTGCCCCTCCACCTTGGAGCCCATGGTGGGCAGACCCCCCGCACCCCCTCTGAGAGCAGTGAGGCCGAGGCCTTTGGGGGGTCCGGCTGCATCCACACACAGGCAGTTTGGGGCCTGCAAACCGGCCCCTGGGCTCAGGCGCCCGCAGGGCTGTCCTGCATGGCCACAGCTGCCCACTTGCAGGCGCTGCGGGAGTGAGTCGCCTGGCCTCCTGCTGACTCTTACCTGTGCTTAAGCAGAAAGCACTTTGCATAGAAGTCCCAGAGGCACGCTGCCGCCGTCTGCACCCCGCCTGGGCCCCAGGCACTGGAGGTCCTCATCCACCTTGGGATGGACACTGGCCCGAAGCTGCTGGAGGTCGAGACCCCCCAGGGACGTGTCAACCCGGGGCCACGTTTACCTGTGACTGCCGCCTGGACTGGCTGTCTCGCTGGACCTGCCGAGGGCCGCCCTGGCCAGCAGTCCTGTCCCGCTGCCCCTGCCCCGAGGCAGCAGCCCGTGTTCCCTGCCTCGGCCGGTTGCGGAGGGACGGCTCTGGGTTCCTGTGGAAATGGGGGAGCGTCGGGGTGCCCACTGAGCACGGGCAGGGTGCTGCCTGGCCTCCCCAGAGCCTCCACGGGGACTGACGTTTTCTCCTCCGGTGTCTGGTCCACGTCCGCGGGGCCCACGGCAGGGCCTGTGTGGCCAGCCTCCTGCTTTCTGCACTGGGATTCCCACTGCGGTGTTTGTGGTTTATGGACACAAGCTCGGTCGCCAGGACATGAACGATGACTGACCGGCAGCTGAGAGGGGCGGCCACCTGAAATCAGCGTCAATAAACCACTCAGGCCCTTCTCGCCGGCCCAAGGTTCACCAGCTCCTCAGCAGGGGTGGAGCCTTGCTGCCGAGCCCTGCCTCGCACTGGGGAGGGCAGGGAGCCCTCAGGATCTTAGCCTCGGGAGAAGGGGGCTTGTCCCAAGCTGCCTCAGAGAGCAGGAGTCCCTGGTGGCCCCCAGCCGTCAGGACTGAGATGGGAAAGAGTGTGGGTGCCCCCAGGGGGGCTTTTCTGTAAAGTGACCGGGCCCATGGGGGACATGCAGTCACAGGTGACTGCAGGCCCCCGTGCGGCCAGGGCACCCATGGGGCCTCTCAGGGAGGTCACCGTGGTGCCCGGCTCACAGCCCCCAGGAGGAAGCTACACGTGGGTACAGAGTGCAGGCTGGCGGCACCTTGGGGAGGTGGGATCCCGTGGGTGGGTGGCCCTTGGAGGGACCTTTGCCGACTGGCAGCGGGCTTCATCCCGGGCGTCCCAGCCAGAGCCGCCAGGACACAGCTGGGGCAGGGCAGAGAGCCTGGCCCACCCCGTCAGGCTTGCAGCCATCGGGGCACCCGGGGGGCGTCTGCTTGGCCCTGGGTGCTGTGTCAGCACAGCCAGGGCTGCGGGGAGGCTCTGCCCTCTGTTCTGGGGGGCGGCTGCCCGGGAACCTCCTGCCTCCAGGCTGACAGCCTTAAGGGGCTGTGGGTCGCCCATGGGGTTCCTGTGGGCGCAAGATGACCCTCGGCCTCCCCGGGGCCCCCTAGAGCCCCTCTTCTCTAATGTCCTGTCCCCTGCCTTGCCTGCAGCCCCCAGCCTCAGCCCTGCCCCATCCCCGGCAGCAAAACTCAACTCTGCATTTCAGCCTGCAGCCCTCTGGTCCCCACACGTGAGATGCTTCCCCTGACTTCCCAGGCCTGTGTGGCCTGGCCCGTTGGGCTCTCAGCCGCCGGAGACCCCTGGGCCTGGGTGCGACTGTCTCAGGCCCCCAAATAGTTGGGGGGGCATCACTGGACTTGTGAGCCCGTGACCCTGATGGGCATCCTGGCCAGAAAGCGGTGGGCAGGGTTGGGGGGCACCCGAGATGGGGGTGGGGCAGCTGGCAGGTGCAGGGCGTCTGGGCCGGGCACCACGCACAGCTGCCTCCCCAGTTTCTCTCCGTCACCCATTCCTCACCCGGACTCCAGGCCCTCACATAAGAAGCCAAGATAAGGCCGATTTGTGGGCTAATCAGTTCGGGCCAAAGCAGGCAGGTGGGGCGCCCGTCGTCCCCCCAGCCCCACTGTGTCAACCGCCACGGGGACCCCTGCCCCGGGAGGTGAGCCCGGCCCGGGGGCCACGCTGCAGCTCGCTGGTCCATTCATCCGCTCACTCAGCGCCGGAGGAGCACCCAGAGCTGTCAGAAGTCAGAGGTCAGCAAGAGGCCGTACCCACTGCAGAGGTGGGAGGTGGCAGCACGGCAGGGCGAGCAGGGCCTGAGGGGGTGACCCGAGGGCAGAGGGCCTGGCAGGGGCCTGGGCGCCGGGCCCCAGTAGGAGCCGGCTTCCAAGGCCAGGCCGACTTTGGGGACCAAGCTCAGTGCTGGGTGCTGGAGAGACAGGACCGGAGGAGTCCCCTCATGGCCAGAGGGCCTCACCAAGCCTGTCGGGAGCCCAGAGTGTGTGTGGGGGTGGGGGGGCCGGGCGCAAGTGCGCCCCCCGAGCCCCGGCTTCAGCCCAGCCTCTGGCCTGTGGGGGACACCAGACTCTACACCCGTGTGGGGACCTCTCCCCACACTGGCCATTTCATGTGCCCCCGGCAGCCCTCAGGGATCTGAAGCTGGTCCTCACCCCACCCCTTGGGGGGCAGGCCTCTCTCCTGCCCCTCTGGCCAAGGACAGCTTCTGTGTCCAGCCCAGGACTCCCAGGTGTCCTGAGGACTCCGGGACCCCACATCTGAGAGCCGCAACTGGACAGGGGCGGTCGCCGTGGGCCTCGTTCTCTGCCCGGTCCGGCAAGTGAGTCCCAGCCCCAGGGTCACGTGCCGGCCGCCGTGCTCCCTTCACGCGTGCACACACCTGCACGCGCACGCAGACACCTGCACACGTGCGCTCGCACACCTAGCCGGGTTGGGTTGGTGAACAGCTCACCCACTCAGGCGAAGCCCACGCTCACACCTGGAGCAGCTGCTCTTCCCTCGTGAATGTGGAGAGCAAGCAGGTGTGTGGGGACCAGGTGGGCCCCAAGTGTGCTGAGATCCCGTGCGGTGAGCCCTGGCCACCACCGCAGATGGCACATCCCTCAGGTGTTCCTGTCCCCTTGCCTCTGGGCACTGACTGTCCACTGAGGAGCCCGGAGGTTCCCAGGAGGCCTTGGGAAGGTGTTCTCAGAGAACCGAGGATGCCTCCTGGAGGCAGCATGTGACCGACCCCGAGTCCCATCTCGCACGGACTGGCCCGCCCCTCACAGAGACTCCTCACCCCCTCGTCAAGCCCCTGGCTGAGGCTCCTCCCCCTTCCTGGAGCACACGGGAGCCCCAGCCCCTTCCTAAGCCCAGGTCCCCTCCGCCCCTGCAGCCACCCCACAGCTCAGCCTCCTTGTGGCTGCAGGCCTGGCTGCCCCCCCAGCCCGCTGTGGCTCCTCCTGGGGTCTGGCCCAGGCAGCCTGCTCTGGGCACCCACCTCCTAACGCTGAGGGAGGGTCTTCCTCTTGCTGACCTCTGACTTCTGTTGGCTGTCAGTGCCCCTCCTAGTGCTACTGGGGCTGGGCAGCCTCCGGGGGTCCTGGACTACCCGCTGAGGAGTCAGGGGGCCCCTGCCCGGTGGGTGGGGATGAGGTGGGCCGTCCCCCACCAGGGTGGACCGCTGCTCCCAGCCTCGCCAAGCCCAGCATCCCCTCCCCACAGGCTCGTGACTGGGGTCCCATCTCAGGAGGGCTGGGCCCCAAGTCTAGATCAGGTGTACACTGAGGTGTGCTGCGTACGGCTGCGGGGTGGGGGCAGGGAAGCCACGGGGCGTGGGGGAGAGCCTGCTGTGACCCTGGGGCCAGGATCAGGTGTCAGATGGGGGAGCCCCTGGCTAGGACCCGGGCCCCTCCAGCCCAGCCCTCACCCCCTGCATCCTGCCCTCCAGCCAGGCCTCTGCACAGGCTGGCCCTGTGGTCTGCTGGGACCCCGTACCTACTGGCTGAAACCGCTCCCCGTCCCCCGGGAGACTTGCAGCTCCCCTGGCTGGGTGGGCGCTGCCTTGGAGTCCCTGCCCTACATGTGTAATTGAGGTGTCCCAGCAGACGCTCCCCTGAAACAAGTTCGTGTGGCCAGCCCGGCGCCTGGCCCGCCCTCACCCCTGGCTCAGCCCTTGGGTGCTCCCAGCCCTGACCCCTCACCCCACTCTCTGGACCCAGAGCAGGGAGCTCCCCCCCCGGCCCCCAAAGGCTGTAGGTGGGGAGGGATGGGCGGGGGCAGCAGAAGCCCAAGTTTGGGGTGGGCAGCCACACGGATGAGGCAGGTGTTGGGGCGAGCGGCAGGGGCTGCTCGGGGAGCATATCAGTGAGCTGATCGTGAGTGGGGGGCTCCTGGCAGGGACCCTCCGGGGGGCCCACCCAGGAGCTCAGGTGCAGCCACCTGGAACAGGGTTGGTGAGCAGATCTGTTTCCGGAGGGGCTGCTCCGGCATCTCAGGGGCCACGGGGGTAGGGGAGAGGTTTCACCCAGGCATCCAGCCACCTCCCCAGACCTGCCCAGACTACAGAGCCCTACCGACCCCCAGCCCCACCCCAGGCTCCACCCCAGACCTCTCACTTCTGACTCCCCGCCCTCGGCTGACTGCCCAGCCTGCCAGGGACAGGACAGAAGGCCAGCCAATCCCGGAAGCGGGCCGCGCCCCCGGCCAGCATGATCCCAGCAAGTATATAAATACACCTGCCGGGAGCCCACGCCCAGAGAACTCACACCCGCCTCAGACAGCGCTCCACACCTGGAGGAGTGCACACACCCGCCCCCCGGCCCCCCGCCCCCCCCCCCCCCCCCGGCGGCCCTGGAGAGGAACAGCAGCCAGGCCGGGAGGGGAAGGACCCAGCGCTGCCAGGACGAGTGACCTCGCGGCCGCAGCCTGGCCGTGACAGCCAAGAGGGTCGTGCCTGGGCCCCGCTGACCCCAGCTACCAGGTAAGGCTGGCTCAGCTGGCACTCACCTCTCACCTGTACGGGCTCAGGGTGGGGCACCTCCTCAGAGGGGTGGGGCCTCCGTGCCAAGGAACCGGTTATGTGGGGTGAACTGGCTGGGGGAGGGCAGCCTGCAGTACCCCCAGACCCTGCTGAGGCTGCCGCCTGGCCTGTGGCAACTGCTGTCACCAAACGTAATGACGCTTCATGCTGCGATGCCGGGGCACTGGTGACATCACAGTGATGTCACCGTGACTCACGGCGGTCACCGGCAGGAGGCAGCAACCCCTGAGCCTTCGTGACACGTCACTGCGAAGTCATCCCACCATCCCTCCTGGACTGACCAGCAAGTCAGGGTCAGGTCACCCCTGGGGGGCCTCCTGGGCTCCATGGGGTTACGTGGCCAGCGTCTTCCCAAGGCCCTGGCCTCCTCTGTCCGTCGTGAAGGTGAAGGGCGAGTCAGCCCCTTACCCGCCCTCCTCCAAGCAGGAGCCACGTGGCTGTCTGGGAAGGAGACCTGGGCCCCGTGAAGGGGCAGCAGGCAAGAGGGAGAACATCCCACTGCCTCCTGATGGCAGCTGTGGCTGGTGTGACGCTCCCAGGTGGCGGGCCGGCCTAGGGAGGATGGCTGGGGCTCATCCAGCACCCCGTCCCCCGCTCCCCTGGCCACAGGCTGAGGGTCACTTCCAGGCCCTGAGGGCCAGCACCAGGCAGCCCTGCAGGTTCAGGCCGTGGCTGGGGGACAAACCTCCTCCTCGGGCCATGGCCACCACCCTTGCTCGGGCCCTCCAGTCTCCTGCAGCGCAGCCAGCTCAGGCCGGCTCTAGATCCAGAGTCCCAGCCCTCACCCAGCCAGGCCTGGCACCCACCCTCACACAACTGCCCGCAGGTCGGGTGCGTGCCAACCAAATCGGCCGCCCACACTGGGACCTGTGTTCAAACCCACTTCACCTGACCCAGAGCCACACTCCTCCTGTGAGAGCCTGGGCCCCGCTGGCTGTCACCCCAGCCTCCGAGCCGCCTCTTCTGCACCGTGGCTGTTCTGTGTCATGTGCCCAGGGCCCACCCTGGCAGAGCCCCGATGTAAATAGTAACTGTTGTGGGCCATCGTCATCATCACCTTTATTTCTGCCCAGTGGCACGTCCAGGTAGGCCAGGGCTGGTGGGAGGGGTCTACAGAGCAGTGGTCCACATGGCCCAGGCAGACTGGGACACCCCAGGATGCTGAGCCCTGACTCAGCAGGTGAGGGGCTGGGGAGCGCAGGGTTACAACTTGAGCAGAAAGACCTTGAGCCAGGGACAGGTGGGACTTGGTGGGGGTGCCTGCAGATGGGCAGTGTCCTTCCCGGAATCTCTGGGTGATGCAAGAGAGGGACGGGGAGACAGCGACAGACAGACCTTGCAGGAAAGGGGCAATCGAGGTCACTCACAGGGGTCTCTGTTTGTCCCACAGCCCAGAACCATGTCATCAGGCCCGCAGGTGTGGCACACGGCCCCGCCGCCTGCCGGCAGGAGCAGCCCCACCGCCACAGTGCCCAGGTCCCGCGGCTCGGCCGGCAGCCCCAGGTCCCCCGGCAGCCCTGGATCAGAGAAGACGGCCTCCCCGCTGGAATGCTCCATCTGCTTCTCGGGCTACGACAACATCTTCAGGACACCCAAGGAGCTCTCGTGCACCCACGTCTTCTGCCTGGAGTGCCTTGCGCGGATGGCAGCCGCCCGGCCCGCAGGCCAGCCGGGTAGCGAGGTCGTGCCCTGCCCGTTCTGCCGGCGGCCCACAGCCGTGCCCATTGCCGGGGCCCCCGCGCTGCACACCAGCCGCCAGCTGCAGGCTCGGATGCCAGCACACCTGCGGCGGGAGGAGCCCGTGTGGCTGGAGGGCACCAAGCTGTGCTGCCGCCCGCCACCCTCTGCGCCTGGCCCTGCGGCGCCCGGCTTTGTGTACGTGGACGTGAGCCCGAGCAAGCCTGCCACGCCCGCAGCACCCGTGCCCACCCCGGGCCCTGCCCGCCGTCCGGGCTGCCTGGCCCGCTGCTGGGCCCGCCGCAGGGACTGGAGGCGCGCAGCAGTCATCGCCGTGCTGCTGCTCGCACTCTTCTGCGTGGTGCTCTGGCCCGTGCAGTGCGCGCTCAGGACCGGGAGCCTGCACTGCCTCCCCCGGCCACCCCCTGCCACTGCCCCCGCCGCCGCCACCTTCTCGCTCGGGTCCCTGGCTGACAACTAGGGTTACCGCCCCCACCCCCGGGATCCCAGAGGAGCCCCCTGGGATCTCTGAGGAACCCACACCCGGTTCGGCACACCTGCCCCCGCTCTCTGGGGCTGGTTCCTGTGGGGTGGACAAAATGGTCCCCCGAGCTCCCAGAGATCCCAGATCCCTGTGGGCCCCAGAGGCCGCCCCCCTAACTTCCATCTTGCAGATGGGAAGACCGAGGTCCAGGAGAGAGCTTGGCGAGGCCCCTTCCCCATACACACTGTGAATCGCACGCAAGACCAGCCCCTTGCTGAAAAGGGAGCGGGCTCGCCATCTTTCTTTTATTTTCACATTTCGCCCACGGCTCCTCCCTTCCCCAGGCAGGGCTGGCCCCTTCCCTCGGGTGGCCAGGGGGACAGAGGGCAGTGGCGGGGAGCCCAGCCCACCCTCCTGAACTGTACATTTTTAAATAAACTATTTTGTACTCGCAGTTGGTAAGGGGTCCTCACTCTCTGTGTCCTCTTTCCTGCACCATTAAGCCCCTCCCTCCAGAAAAACCCCCAGTCTGCCCCTTCTGCAAAGACCCTCAATCCAGAGGACACCCCCACTGGACTGCACTCCCAGCAGCACCTAGGGTGGATGGCCGCAGGTTCTAGGGCGTCCGACTGCTGTCCCCTCTGGGCTGTGGATGGGCTGCGGCGATTCTGGACTTGGCTGCCCCCGGGGGCCGTGAGGCTCTCCCAAGGAGATGGAGAGGGCATGGGGCACCTGAGGCAGGCGGGACTGCTGTGGGGCCTTGGCCTGGTCCAGGGCCCTCCCCCCCAGCCCCCACCACGGTCACACCAGGCCGCCTCCCCCAGAAGTCACGGCCCCACAGTCCCGCCTGGAGCCCTGACTGGAGGGCCGCAGGACCCCGTGGCCCCCGGGAACCGAAGTCCAAGTGTGCACGGAAGAGGGACTGGTGACAACCAGCGTGTTCTGAAGACCCACAGACCTCAGGCTCCTCCAGCAGACCTTCCCGGGCCGGGCCAGGCCTGGCTGGTGAAGCGAGTGTCGCGAGGGCGGGCGGGAGTCCTGCCAGCCCCCACCCCTCCCCCACCCGGTTCTGCCCTCAGCCCCAGGAATCCTGCACTGCCAGCTTGGCATGGCAGAGAGGCCAGGCCGGTCTGGCTCGCACAGGTCCAGCCTCCTCACCCCTCACCCCAAAGCCCAGGATTTCCTGCTCTTACCAGCTGGGCCTCTGGCTCAGGGACACCCTGGGGAAGCTGGGCCCAGTCATGGGGACCCACATGCTCTCTTTCTCCAGGCCCCAACAAAGACGCAGAACTGAGAAGAAGGCATTTTACTGAGACCACAAAGCCACAGGGACATCCATGATGGGAGGGTGCAGCCGTGGACCACAGGCCAGTGACGTCACACCATCACAAACCAGCCAGGCACACATGGAGCCTCGCCCTCGTCTCCGTGGTCACACGAGCACGCCACATATTCTCTCATTCAACAAACACGTGTCCACTCGTGACAGCAACGTGACGGTCTGGCCTAGGCCTGGACACGGCAGGGACGGAGCCACTGCCTGGCCCACATCCTAGACCACGGCTGTGGGCAGGGCTGAGAAGCAGCTTGGAAGGGGTGGGGAGCATGCAGGATGCAGGGGAGAGGGGCACAAACGCTGGTGACCACGGACTGGCACTCACTTGCTGGTCACTCGTGTTCCACATACAGGCTGACACTCAAACGTGTGGCACACAAAAGGTCACACATCGTCACTGCGCCGTGCAGGTGGTCACTGGTGGCCTCCCACACTGAGACAAACCGCAGCCCTGCAGCCCTGCCTCCCCTCCTCCAGGAGGGGCAGGGACACCGGATCTCCTAACCTTCCCTCACCATTTCTGGACGTGCAGACCTGGTCAGGGAGGGTCTGAGCGGCAGACCCGGGACCCCCGCCCCCCAACCCCGCAACGCTCTGGGCTGGGCGCCGGTCTGCACAATCCTAAACACAGTCCTTTGGAGGAACGCGAGGGCCGGCCTTGCTGGGCTCCCGCCTTCTCGCACGGCTCCAGCCCCAATCGGGGCGCGCGCACTCGGGGCCCTCACGGCCAGAGGCGCAGCAGGTTCTCGTACACGTGGCCGGAGGCCTCCGGGGTGCTGCGGGCGGAGACGGGCTTCGGCTGGGGGCCACCTGCGATCCCGCCCCCTCGCCCCGGGCCCCGCCCCCACGCCCGGGCCACGCCCCCGAGGCCTCCCTGCCGGGACTCCGCCCCACCCCCACCCCCGGTCCCTGACGCCCCACTCACGCCGCCGGCGCCCGGGACGGCGCGGTTCCGGGGCTACAGCCGGGGTCGGCGGGCGAGGCGCCCGCCTTCAGGGAGTCGCGCTCCTCGGGCGACTCGCGCTGAGGGGAGGGGCCGCTGGTCACCATGGTGATGCCCCCGCAGGTTCCGCCCCGGCCCGGCCCTGCCCCCACCTGCTCGCGCAGGCGTAGCTGCTCGCCCCGGATGTACCGCTGCAGCGCCAGGTACACGAACTTGTACTGCGCCTCGGTCTGCACCATCCCCGAGCGCTGCCGCCGCACATGCTGGATCGTCTTGGGGACGTCGATGTCGCAGTCCAGCCCTGGGGACGAGCGAGCTCAGGGCGGGGCGGTGAGGCAGGGAGGAGGTGGGAGGGCCAGATGAAATAGGCGGGGCCGGCAACTGCAGGGGGGCGGGGCTAGATGGAAGGGGAGGGGCCGGTACCGGGGCGGGGCTAGATGGGAGGGGCGGGGCTCGATTGCGGGGCGGGGCCTGCCTGAGGTGGCTCACCCTGCCTGCGAATGACGTCCACCAGGATGTCAATCACAATGATTGTGCCGGTGCGTCCGATGCCGGCGCTGTGGGGACGGACCAGGAGGCCTGTGGCCAGTTGACGGGACAAAGCCGTGGCCCCTTCCCCGGTGGCACCTGTGCCGCTGGCCCCGCCCCGTCCCTGGTCGCACCTGCAGTGCACTACCATGGGTCCGGCCCCCGGCATGCCGCTCTGGGCCCGGTTCACCTCGTCCAGGAAGCCAAGGACGCCGGTGGGCTCGGCCGGGACTCCGTGGTCCGGCCAGCCGAAGTACTGGCAGTGCGCCACTGTGCGCGGTGACTCCTCCTGGGCAGGGCGGGCTGGTGAGCGCCAGCCGGGGGGTCTGGGCGGGTCCCAGGCGCTCCGCGCAGTGTCGAGGCTGACGCTGCTGTGACCCTCGGTGGGGAGGGGCCCAGGGACTGAACCGGGAGGAGGCAGGCTGTGGCGCGGTGGGGTTTGCCAGAAGGAGTGACCAGCGGGGCCCGGACAGAGCAAGAGGGAGTGGGAGGAAAAGATGGGATTCAGGGCTTGGGGGACCCCCCCAGATGGCCCCAGGAGGCTCAGGTGCCTGGGGAAAGGAAGAAAGATGGTCTGGGGGAGAGAGCAGCTTTCTGGGAAGTGAATTCGATTTGGGAAAGGCCAAATGCAGAGGCTGGCAGGACCCCCAGGTGCTTAGACAAAGGGAACTGGCCAGGAGGGATCTGTGCCTGGGAAAGGAATGGGCACCACCAGCGTACAAAGGAGGCCGAAGGTGCTGAGACGGCCCAGGGAGGGCTGGAGGGAGAGGTGCATGTGGGTGTGAGGCCGCCCTGGAGCCAGGCAACTGTGGCTGAGAACGTGCCCGACTGGAAACACTGCCCAGCAGAGCCCAGTCCAAGACTGTGCCCACTGGATTGAGGGACGTGCAAGCCACCAGGGCCAGCCCAGGGCCTCCTCACCCCAGCGCAGACCTGGGGACTTCCCGACCACTCTGACCCTGGCCCCACAGGTCTCGTTGCCCTCCAGGCTCACCTGGTCTGCCCGCCACACCTGCAGCTCCCTCACACAATAGCCCTGGGCCTGGTGCTCAGCAACGTTGCACACACGCAGGCGGCCATACGCTTGGCTGCCGTGCAGCTCTGGCCAGTATCGGAAACACTTGTTCTGGGAGGGTGGGGGCATGGCATCAGCCATACTGGAAGACCACCAGCACCCTTGCCCCTCTGCCCCGTGGGACACACACGGGGTCTCTTCAGTGCCCTCCCTGCTCCCCCAGCATCCCTAAGACTGAAGAAGCAAGGCTGGGCCAGCACCAGCACCGGTCCAGTGGGGCATGCGGCAGGCAGAGGGGAGGGACACGAGCCTGAGCCCCTACCCGGCCTCGCTCCACCTCTCTGGTGGTCATGACGATGACACGCGTGTTCTCCTGGTGCACCATGGCCCAGAAGGCAGCTGCCGTAGTTGGCAGACAGCCCTGGGTGGCGATGTACACCTTGCCTGGTCCGTGGCCTGGCTTCTCCTCTGGGTCACTCTGAAAGGAGGTGGGGTCAACTGCCTGCTGTTTCCAGGAATTAAAGTGCCAGAGGACCAATGCAAGTTGATGCAAATGATATGCAAAGTAGCCCAGTGGCTCACACGCAGTCCGCCGAGGGTGGGAGGGTCTTAGGACCAATATTTTGTCCAGCAGGCTCTGAGGACCCCTCTGAGGACCCCTTGTGGACTGCCGCACCCTGAATATCCCCCTGAATATCTATTGTCTTGCCAAGGTCCACAGATCACTTCAGAGCTCCAGGCTCATTATTATGGGGGATGGGGTGACTGGTGTTTGATCCACGCGGGGCCACGCGTGCAGCTGGCCACCCACACCTCATGCACACTCACCCTGATGTAGTTGGCGTTGATGTAGTCGGCTCCAGGCGCGCTGTCCTCCACATCACGCAGGATGACACGGGTGGTATCAACTGGGAAGGGAAGATGCCGCTTAGGTCTCCAGGGCAGAGGGGATGCTCGTGGACCCCACCTGCTTCCTGGCCCGCTGACCCGTGGTGAGCAGAGACAAAGGACGAAGGGGCAAGAGGGGGCATCACACCACTGGTGGGGAATGACCCCTGCCTTCACCCTCCAGGACCCCTCTGCCAGATGGGCCCCTGAATGTGGTGAATGGAGCCCTGGCCCCCCATGTGGCCCCAGGCCCCGGCCTCACAGGGGAGGATGTTCTTGTATCGGTTCTTGGGCTTGTTCTCCAGCCGCTGGCCCTCTTTCCGGGGATACAGGAGCCGGCATTCCTGCTGCTGCAGCATCTGGGGGAAGTGGGGCTTTAGCCCGTGGCCCCAACCCTTCCCGGGAGCCCTCAACACCCACCCACACCTCCTGACCCACACCCCTCTGCTGGCCCTTGCCACAGCCCCAGAGGATGGGAGTTGGGGCGGGGGGGGGGGGGGCGGGGCGGAGCGGGCAGCAGTCCGGCACCTCGAACTCCTCCCAGAAGCCCTGCTTGGCCTTCTCGCTGGCATCCATGGCCTCGTTGAGCTCCCGCACACGGCTCTCAATGCTTGTGGCGCTGATTCTCGTGGTCTTGAGGGGCTGGCAGGGAGAGGCCCGCGTCCAAGCTTAGCAGGGTCCAGCGGACCCCACAGTGCCCCGGCGCCCACACCCTTGCCCTCCGCCACCCGGCGCCAGCCTGGTGTCCTTTTTCCCGGGTGGGGCTGTGCCAGAATCCCTTGCCCCCCCAGGTGGAGAAGTCCACTCAGAGCCCAAGGTTCAGGTGCCCAGGGGCATACCTGCTGGAGGTGCACTACAGTCCCTGACCTCTCCACCAGAGGGTTCTTCCTGTAGCATTCCACCAGATCTCCCAGGGTGTCAAACCTCTCGCCGCCTCCCACATCGTACTTCCCATCTGGCTGTGGGGACGGCAGTGAGCGGCCGGTGGTGCCCCCTCCCCTGGGTCACCCCCCAACCCCGGCCACTGCCTCCTACCTGGAAGTGTATCATGACATGGGTGACGCGTGCCTGGCGGTCCGCCCTGTCCAGCTGCTGTGTGAGCACTGACAGCACGAAGTCCCCAGGTTTGCTCTGACTCTCCCGAACCAGGAAGCTGCCCGGACGCCCCTTCTGCATCAGCAGCTTCTCGGCCTCCTTGCCAGACAGGTGCCCGTGGTACCACCTGGCCCAGAACGGCACAGGTGAGACCAGGGGCCCCAGCCTGTCCAGGTGAGGGACACAGACCCACATGTAGCCTAAGGCTCTGAGACACAGATACCGAGAGAGGCACAGACCCACCCAGACCTCGGGGGCCCAGGCAGCACCCGCACCCAGGCCAGCCTCCGTCAGCCCTGCCCACCTCTCCGACCCTCCTCCGACCCAGAAAGCAGCAGGAGGCAGGACAGGCGGGCCCTGCAGTGCCCCAGGGTGACCACCAGGTGGCAGCCTCGTCCTCAGCAAGGAGGAGCAGGATGGTCTCCCCAGGCCAGCCGCACCCTGCTTCCACGGCAGATGCAGCTGGCTCAGACCTCCGCAGTGCACATGGGGAAACCGAGGCTGGGGGAACCTGCTCTCCCCAAGTCACCAGCCAGGAAGGCAGGGGGCAGGCTGGCTGCAGCCCTCCCACCCCGCACTCACCCCTGTGGCTGGTGCCTGGGACCTGGAAGAAACGAGGCCAGAACCCCGGGGGAGGGGGTGCAGTACGCTCCCTCAGTTTTGCCACAGTTGTGCCCAAGCCTGACCCTGAGTCCTGGGGGCAGAGGACACCCAGAGGCCATGCCCAGCGGCCCCTGCCCCCTCGGTCACTCGCACGCACACCTGAGCAGACACAGAAGCCTGGCTAGATGCAGACCCAGCTGCTTACCGTTCCGATGTGGGGTCCTGGCAGCTCAGCGGGTGCCAGAGCTCCACGGGGGCTCCGCCACGCTCTCGGAGCAGCGCACCGCGCTGGCCTGTGTAGTGCTGCACCAGCTCGGCCAGCGTCGCGAACTTCTCCCCTCCGTACAGGTCATAGTAGTCGCCTGTGTTCTGGATCTTGATGTGGGTCACCTCGTCGTGGCGCCTGGAAGGGCCGGTGCGCCAGCCGCCGTTGGGGGTTGCTGCTCCCATCACCACCCTCAGCTTCCCGAACAGTGCCTGGGGTTTTCCTGCCCTGAGATCTCGGCCTCTGCTGTCCCCCTGCCACGAACAGCACGGCCAAGGCCAGGCCCCTCCCCTCTGCAGCTCCCCGTGTCCAGCCAGTGTCCGGGCCCCACCCTGGGTGGCGGGCACCCCACCCCCACTGCCCATGGGGCAGCCAAGATCGGGCTTGTCGACCACAGGCCTGACTCTCCCTTGGCCTGGAGGCCGAGGCTGGGGCAGCCTCTCCGGACAGACTCTGCCTCATTCCAGACCACCTGCCCAGGGGCTCCAGAGGATGGGGGACTGGGGCCCCGAGACTGCTTCCCCAGGTGTCCCAGTGTGGCCTGGGAGGCCCCAGGAGAGAATGTCTGTGTCTCCAAGGTGAGGGAGGTCCATCCTGAGGGCTAACCTCATCCCGCCTGCTGCCCAGGTTTAGTAGAAAACCCGGAAGGATCTGGAGCCCTTTGGGCAGACCCCTCCCCAGACCCCAGACTGACCCGCCTCACCCAGGGTGGATGGACACGGATCCGGCTGTCCACTCTACTGGTCGTGACTCCTCCTGCCCATGCTCCCCACACATTGGCCCTTTCAGGTCTCCGGCGAGACCCCCAGTGTGTGGCATCCCCAGGAGATGGGGGCACGATCCCAGCCATTGAGGCCCCTCAGAGGGTGGGAGGGAGGCCCTGCCGAAGCCCACCTCACGGAGCCCTCCCTGAAGGCCTCTCTAAGTGGCCCCCTCCTGCCCAGAGGCCACCTGGCCAGGATTGCCAGACTCCCCCCCAAGATCTCGCCCCCAGCAAGGGTCCTCACTGCCCACCCCCTCTGGAAGGACTGGGGAGCCTGATCCCCAGCTGTGCCCCCAGCTGAGGGTGTTCCGACCCCTTGAAGTCTTGCGGGACCTCGGGGCCTGTCCACACCCGGCAGCACCACCCACCCACCTGACGGATAGCGTGAAGCCCCCCGGGCGGCTCTTGCTGGGTCTTGCCAGGAAGCTCCCGTGCCGGCCCTTGGACAGGAGCAGCCGCTCCGCCTCAGCCCCGCCGGTGTTGGGATGAAACCACCTGGAACGAGGACAGCAAGTTGGTGACGAGAGAGCCAGGAACACTGGGCAGTCCTGACCACACCCACAATGCCTGCTGGGGCTGCCCTGCGCTCACCACCGTCCTTGAGCCGTGACCACAGGGTCTGGGGTCCGTGGGGAAGGAGGGGGCGTTGGGGGGGACCGGGGACACAGGTGGGCAGACACTGAACCACAGTGGCAGGTGGGGAGGGCAGACCCCCTCCAGAGCCCCCACAAGGACACCAGCAGGAACCTCAGCTCAAGCCCTCAGCCGTCTCTCCCACCGCCCACCGGGCGCCCCAGCTCAGCCGAAGGCACTCGGGACCCCCCACGGCCACCCAGGGCTCCCTTCCTCCCCTTACAGCCCAGCAGCAGACCCTGGTGGCCCACCCCCCCCCACCTTCACCGCCCCTCCCGGTCCTGGCCACCACCCTCTCCCGAGGGACCCCAGCATGGCACGCCAGTCACTGGGTCAGCACCCCCGGAACGAGAGCACAGCCCACAGGCCCGTCACCCCCGAGAGCGCCCCCCACCCCGTTGCCGCCTGCCAGTCCCGGCCCCTCACCCCACCAGGCCGTGCGCCTCAGGGCCTCTGCGCCAGCTGTTCTCCGCTCCCGGCCCACATCGAGTGACAGGGGACCCTCTCCCCTCACTCTGCGCCACCTATCTTGCCTTATTTTTCTTCCCAGTATTGGCACCTTCTTGACATGTGCTACATATTTACTGGCTTGTAGTCTATCTCCTTGATTTTAAGCCCCACAAGGGCAGTGTGTACGGCAGGGTTGAAAACAGAGCCTGGGCATTAACAAACATCCTTGAATTCAGAAGTGAGCGACCTATGAATGGGTGGTGGGTGCTGGGCGAGCCCAGAGAGTCACCATCTGTTCTGCTGGGGGTCCAGGCTGAGAGGGACTCAACCCCACCCCCGCCACTGCCACCGCTCTGGGACTGACCTTCACAGCCTCCCGCACGAGATGGGGGGACAGGGCAGGGGGACCTCATCAGGACTGCACATGAGCCCACGGCTGAGATCATGACTGCTGTTAACTTTACCCCGGTGGCTTCTGTCTCCGTGTGTCTCCCCCATTAGGGCAGGAATTTCTGGGGCTGGGATTAAATCATGCTCGTGCGGTGGCCCCAGAGCGTCTCAGAGCAGGGTCCCTGCACGATCCCCCAGAGGGACACTGTGACACAGTATCTGGCCTTCCATTGGCAACACTGTGTCTCCCAAAGGTCACTGCAGGAAGGGCTTGGGATCTCTGGTTCAGAGGTGTGTCCCTGGTTCACCGTGCAGGTGACACACGGTGTTGGGGGTAGTCCTGCCCCATCCTGCATCCAGTGGGAAACCAGGGCCCCCAACTCCAGCTCTGCTGCCTTGCGACCCCCCCAGGCCCCGCCCAGTTGTTCGCAGTCATAACCCGGGCACAAATGGGGTGGGGCTGCTGTGCCCTGGGCAGACCCTGCCCTGCCCCACAGTTGACCCACTGAGATCTTTCTGGAATGGGAATCAGATCACATCTCTTGCGTAAAGCCGGCCTGCACGCCTCCTCCGGTCCTCCTGCCGCTCCCTTGCCTCTCCTTGGCCCCTTCGTCCCTGCCGTCAGCTCCTTCCTGAACCCTCCAAGGAGCCACTGTGCTCAGTCTACATCGCGCTGTCTGACGCACAGCCCATGGCAGGTGTGGGGTGTGCAGGTGAATGGATTAAAATTCAGCAGAATCATAATCCCAGTTCCTGGGTCACAGTGGCCACGTTTCACTGCTGAAAGCCACGTGTGGCCACTGGAGGCTGTCGACTGCGGGTGGGAAAGAAATATTTCCACCATCACAGAAAGTTGTGGCCTGTGCTGGTCCACACTGCCCATCTTCGCCTGAGTCACCACAGACCTGTTTCCCTGGGCTCTCAGGGTCTCCCCCAGCCTCCCAGGGCCAGTGGTCAGGCCTCCTTCCAGAAGCACGTACTCCACACGGGAGTTCTCTACACTCCCCTGGTTTCCCACCTCAGCCGGCCTGGGTCCGCTCCCTTCTTCTGACCCCGCGGTGCTGGAGCCCCACCACCTGTGCCCTACACGTGTCTCCATGTCCACGCACTGTCTACATCTCCAGCCCCACCTGGGCTCTGAGCTTCAAGCTCATAGACACAACTCTTTCCAGTATCTCTGTCTGAAAGGTAACAGCATCTCTATCTTAACGTTTGCAAAATTCGAAACTCCTGAGAGGGCCCCGTTCTATGCAGTCCTCGCTCAGTGAAGGGGGTCACCGCCCGCCCATCACTCAGGTCCCTGCCCTCAACTCCCCAGCACTCTCCCAACGCTGTGCCCTCTTATCCTGACTTCCAAACACCCCAGAACCAACCACTTCTCCCACCACCCTGGGACCAGTGCCCACCGGCTCTTGCCTGGACGGCAGTATCGACTCCAGGTCTCCAGGCCTCATGCTTCACCCTCAGCAGAGCCATGGCAGACAGAGGGGTTCTCAGAAAATGCACATCAGAGCCGTTTAAACCTTGCCAGTGGTCCTGCGTGGCTCTCAGGATGCTCACACACACCTCAAGGACCCCCCACTAGAAAGCCCCTCCCCCTGTTGGCCATCTCTCTGTTCACTGACGTCACTCCGCATCTGGCCGCCTCCAGCCGGCCCTACGGGGCACGGCTCACGCTCCCTCCCTGACCATCCCGCGGCCCCTGCCATCAACGCTGCAGCTGCATCACTGGCCCACCTTCCACGTGTGGCACCTGCAACAGCAGACGGGCACGTACAGGCTTCTGCGTTTACCTGTCTCCCGTGTCTTCATCACCAGACATGAGCCCCGGGGGAGGACAGGCTCCGTTCTGACCTCCATGGCTCCCCAGGGTCCATGTACTGGTTCAGAGAGGCCCAGAAGCTCAGGTGACCTGCACAGGGCCACCCAGAGCGCCTATCCAGCTCACCCCGGGGGGAAGGAGGGCTACCACCAGCCAGGCGCTTCCGGGGCACTTTCTGGGCCTGGGGTCTCAAGCTCCCTCCCGCGCTGGCTCTAGAGGAGTGGGACCTGGGGGCTATTTGGTCGAGTGGTTTAGCAGATGAAGCTGCCAGGGAAGGCTTCCAGGGGGAGGAGCTGCCACATGATGACCTCCGGGGCCAATCACAGGACAGCAGGCGAGGCCACCAGGAAAAGGGCGAAGGCCTCGTGCCGTCAGAGACGCGGCAGTGTGTGTGGGGGGGACACTGGAACCCAAAGGAAGGCCTCCGACCCCCCCACCCTGGGGCCACCCACTCTGCTGAACCACATCCTGTGCCCAGATGCCGCCTCCCCCAGTCCCAGCAGCCTCAGACGCCAGTCCAAGATGGGCGATGCCCAGAGTGTGGGACCAGGGGCAGAGGGTGGAGGCCCAGCATCAAAGCCACAGAGCAAGGTGAAGGGCATATTGTTTGTCCTTTCTGGGACTCTCGCTCATACTCTCCGTCCCTCTCTCCTCCCCGAAAGCTGCCCCGGGTCTATTGGGTGGAAATCTCCAGGGGTGGGGTATCCTGAGAGGCCACAGCAGCTCACACCACAGCAGCTGCAACCCCAGGCCAAGGTAGGCCTCACTCCCCCGACCAGGCCTAGTGGTGGAGCCAGGTGTCCGCAGGCTGGCGCAGCCGGCGGCCCCAGGCTGAGGGGCGGGACGAGGTGGGGAGGCTGCAGTCCTGTCTCCAGTCTCCACACCAGGGTCACTTCTGTGCCAAAGGGCTCCCTGCTCGGTGGCAGGTCGGTGACTCAGCTCTGCCCTGGTCACATGGTCAGGCAGGCCTGGGAGAGGGGCAGGTGAGGTGGGCAGGGCACGCTGGGCTCCCCATGGGTCTAACAGCCTGGGCCTGCCAAGGCCAAGCTGAGCCCAGTCAGTGCCCCGGAGTCCGAGAACAGCCCAGCCTGAACCCACTGGCCACTGTCTGGTCCAGCTTGCTGTGTGGCCTTGGTGTCCCAGCTGTGGATGGTACAGCTCCAACCCTGGGACCCTGGGAGACCCACGAATGGCCTGTCGACACGCTTACACACACGGTACAGGGGCTGGACACACCTGCAGGGAAGACATTGTCATGATGGTGGGAGATACACAGACAAGTGGGGAGGGTCCCAGGCTGGGACTCCAGGGCTGGGGACCCCAGAGCACAGTCAGTGTTCTTCTCCATCTCCTTGCCCCCAGCCCCTCCTGGTCCCAGAGGAACCTCAACCAAGGCCTGTCCTGTCTATGCAGAACCGAACTAACCAGAGACACGCTTTCCTCTCCAATCTGGAACAGAGGGGAGCTCGAGGGTGTTCAGCAGCTCCCTATAGGACCCGGCTCCTTCCCGAGCACCAATATCAACACATCAAGCAGCAGCAGTAGGCAGGACTTGCGCCCAGCCCTGCCCACAGCACCGGAGTCCTGGGGCGAGTGGTGCCGATGACGGTGCCCGTTGACCCACAAACCACAGGGCGAAGGGGAGGCGCCACAGGGTGGGGGCAGGTGTAGGGGGATGGGCTTCACTTGGGACTTGGTTGGGCCTGCCCAGGCCCGATAGGGGCGTGGGCAGGGACCCGGGGGCCAGAGGAGGGACCGTCCAGAAGGCCATCACAGGGCGGGGCAGGGAGGGTTGGCGAGGGCAGGCAGAGCCGCACCGGGGCTTTCCCAGGCTGGCCCAGGGTTACATGCACATGACGCGGACATGACCTTTTCTGAGCACCAGAACTTGCCTGGGGGACAAGAAGGAGTGAGGCCAGTGGAGCCCAAGGGTTGGTTCCAGGCAGAGCCCAAAACATCCTCCTGCCTGAGCTCCAACTGGATGTTAAACCTGGGAATCGCAGGGCTCTGGGGCTGACAGGTTCCTGGAGACCCAACCCACTTGCACTATCCCGAGCCTAAGAGGGCCCTCGACCCTGCCGGAGGCCACCGTGCCAGGCTCACCACACCCCTTGTAAGGATTCTGGAGCCCTCACCGCTGACGCACTGCCCTGGCCCCGCAGATCAGATCTTGTCCGGCCCCCTCACTGATCTAGGGAGTCACTCGGGGTCTTAGGGCGACCCTCCCTGTGACCTCCAGCCTCACCAAACCCCAGAGGGGCTGTTCCGGATGTGCCAGTAAGTGGCGACAGGCGTCTCACAACTGTGGCTCGCCACAGATGTCCACATCCAGCTGGGGTCTGAGCTCACAGGAGTGTGTGCACACCCGGGGGGGGGGCAGTCTGGTGGAAAGGGCAGGAAAGGCAAGTCCCGTCTTCCCTCTTCATGGAGGCCAGAAGCTGGCTTGACTTGAGCCCCGTCCCGGCTCTCACACACACCCCTGCCAGGGAGCTCACCCCTAAACTTGGTCCTTAGGAGGGTCGGGTCGGGGTGGGGGATGAGCCTGTCAAGGGAGGGCTGATCCTTGCAGGTCAAGGGGCCACAACTAGAGGGGGAGACCAGAGCCTCCAGGATGGCCCCAGTTACAGGACTGGGGAAACGGGGGGCCCCACCAGGTGTAACACATCTCTGGTGGCCCAAAGGGAGCCTGGAACAAAGCAAGGAGTCCAGGGGAGTGAGAGAGGGTCTGTTACTGACCTGACACGTGCTGCCCACTCTAGGCTCCAGCCACTGCCACCCAAGAGCACCATCCATTCCCTAGAGTCAGGGTACCTCTGAACCCCCACCCAGACCCAGCCCCCGATCGGAAAGAGTCCTATCCACCCGCAGGGGTGAGGCTGGGCCTCGATGGCCCGGGACGCGTGGAAGGGGGCAGGTGTCAGAAGGTCGGGCCTGAGCGCCACCGGTCGGGAGCAGGAGACGTCCCGGGGAGCATCTCGCCCGCACCCCCTGTCCCCGCCCATCGGCCGGAACCGCACGTGGTGGGGTCCCGGCTTCTGGCCACCGGGAGGCCGGGCTCACCTGCGCGAGGTCATGTCTGCTGGGCTCAGGGTGCTCCGGCCGCACGGAGGAGGCCCCGCCTACCTCGAGGATCCGCCCACCGGAGCTCCGCCCACCTTAGAGGTCCCGCCCCTCCCGAGCTCCCTTAAAAGGAGCCGCGCCCTCAGGTCTCGCTACGGTACTGGGAGGTTGCACCAGTTCCCCAGGGCGCCGGGCTTCAGGACGAGGGGCTCACGCCACATCACGGGCTCGGAGGGCGAAGGCGCCAGGCGGCCCTGGTCCGAGAGGCGCGTTAAGTGATTAATTATGTGTCCTGTTCGTCTGGGTGCTTTCCTTCCAAGAACCTTTCGAGCTCCGCCTCCGTCCTGGGGGAGGAGGGGCTGCACTCCCCGCACCCTGGGTGGAGGGGCTCGGAGCTAGAGAAGCGGGTGGAACAGGTCCCACCGGCCCCGCGTCCCGGAGGGGGACCACAGAGGGGCGGAGGTGGGAGCCCACGTGATAACCAGCTCTTCCCTCTTAGCCGTCCCAGCTTGGGCTGCCGGCTCCCCTTCTCCCCACCTCTGCCACCCGCCTAGTCGCCACACTTCCTAAGTGATGCTGACACCCACTTGACCTCAGGGCCTTTGCTCCTGCTACAAGTGCCCCCACCAGGCCGGCTTTCCCTAGGGCCCGCTGGCCAATCGCCTGGGCTCCTAACCTGGGGATCCCGTTAGGACCGTCAGGGCCTGCCCAGCGCCACGCCGCCCCCCCCCCCCCCGCCCACCTTTCCAGGAGTGGTACAGCACCAGCTTGGAACCTTCTGCTGCTCGCAAGCCCTGATCCCAAATCACCACCACCAGTGCCGAGCGCAGGCTGGAGTGCCCCTCGCCCTCCTTGGCTTTTCCCCTTCCTCACCGTCCTGGCAACCTGGAGGGTCCTGCACCCTCAGCACTGGTTGCCCCGAGAGCCCCTCCTTCTGGAAGCATCAGCTCCCAGAGCACCCTCTCCTGGTCCCCCCACCGTGGGGGTCTCTTCTCCCCTCACTCAGCCGAGCCCACCCTCCCTCACGTGCCCGGCCTCAGCCCAGCTTCCCCTCTGCTTGGTAGCCCACGGCCTCCTGGACTCCACTCAGGCGGCCTCAGCCCCTCAACCCAGCCACTCCAGACGCAGCAGGGGGCCTGCCCAGGTGCCCCTGCTCCTCAGTCAGTGCCTCCCCCTCCCTGTGTCCAGCCCACACCGGCCCACCAGGGTCCCCTTCCCTCAGGCCTCACCTCCACCCCATCCTGGCTCCCCCAGAGGCCCTCCTTGCCCTTAGTACCGCCAGCCCGCTCTCCTCGCAGCCCCTCTTCCCATCCTGTGCTCACAGACACCCGGACGTAGGCTGATACATGTGCAGACGCATACACACATGCACACGTGGCGGGGGCTGCAGCCTGCCCACAAGGCCCGCCATCCCTAAGGAGGCGACCTGGGGTGCAGGCCTCACGGGCCCACCCGGCCAGCCCCTTGCACAACAGTGTGCGCACTCGCCGCTCAGGGTCTCCTCGCCAAAAGCAGCCCCCACCCCAGCACAGGACCCCCTCCTCCATCCAGAGCCACCTAAGAGAGCCTGAAGCCTGCATGCCACCATGAAGCTCAGCGAGGAGCTCCCGGGACAGGAACTGGCCGGGTGGGCGAGCGCAGGGCCAGGCGGGGTTGAGCGCTGTGGTGTTGGTGTGGACAGACGCAAGCACCTCTTGCAAGTGTTCAGACTTTATTTCACGGTGATTGACACAAACACAAATTGGAGTTAGTAACAGAACTTCTGAGGCTCCTGCAGCCTCTGAGCCTGACAGCCTGGCTGGGCTGGGGGAGGGGCTGGGGGAGGGGCTGCCACCCCCGCCAGGACAGGTGAGGGCGGCTGGGGGGACGGGACCAGATGAGACCTAACATTGCAGTTTAAGGCGTCTCTGGCTTTGCAGCCGTCTCTGCCACCCCGCACCTGCCCCTTGGTGTTGCCTAGACGCCCAGCCCGCGCCCGGTCACTCCTGGATAAGGACAACCCCTCCTCACACCACAACTGGACAGCTTTGCTGTGCGGCGTCCTCAGCTGCCCTCGGGCCAGGACAGGAAAGACAACAGCCCTGCCACCCCAGCTGTCAAATAAAATCAGTACATAAAGACTCTGCGGTTGGTGGCCAGGCCTGGACGTGCATCCTCAGGAGGGGATGCTGGCCCCCCCCGGCAGGCAGGCAGTGATGTCCACCACATCACAAGTGGCCCCACGCCCTCTCAGGGCTCCTCGTGGGGCCTTGGGGGGAGGAGGGGGGACACAGCCATGTCCAGGGTGGCTGGGTGGATGGGCAGGGCCAGCTGCGGGCCAGGGTGCCCTGAACAGGCCTGCGCCCGGCCTCTGCTCTCCAGTGCCCTGGGACAGGTGGACTCAGCTGGAGGGAGGGGCACAGCATGGCGTCAACAGTGACATTGTTTCACAGGACTGGCACAGGAGGCCTGGGCTCGGCGGGCCCTGGTGAGGCTGGTCCCGCCCAGCATAGGCAGGGAGGAGGGGCGGCTCAGATGGGAACCCAGAGAGGCCCCGTGGGGCTTGCACAGAGGAAGGGCACCCTAAACCCTACAGTGCCTACCTGCTCTGGGGACACAGGCCTCGCCAGATGGAACATGGGCAATGTATGTATGCGGGGCCTCCGACAGGCTGGGGAACACAGGGGCCAGCACGAGTGGATACTTGGGGAAGGCACAGCCTGAGAGGCCAGGACACGGTGTCCCAAGGCAGAGGGGCACGTCCCAAGGCTGCTGAGTGCGCCAAGCCCTCCATGTGCAGCATTCCTCCCCCAACCCCTTGGAGTCCCTTGGCACCAAGTCTGTCTCTGCAGCGCGCCTGCCTGGACGGGAGGGAGGCCGGGCCAGCAGTCCCTCCGGCTGACACATAGGCAAGAAAATCATATCAAAAAAGCAACAAGTTTACAAAAATAGAAAATAATTACAGCAGGGTGGGTCGTGGCTGCATTGTGGCTCACGGGGCAGGACAGGGCCGAAGGTCCGGCTTGGTGACGGCATCCTCCAGCAGGTTCAGCGGGCGCCGACCCACCACCACATCCCGCAGGCAGCCCACGAAGCCCGTGCCGTAGGCCTTGGGCAGGGCCTGGCCCACAGGCAGCTTCTCTAGGCCACCTGCAGGAAGACAGAGGAAAGGTCACCGGGCTCAGTGACAGGCAGGCCGGACACTGGCGGGCAGAGGGCCCCACTGCATCTGAATGACCAGGTGAGTTACCTGCAGCCCGCCAGTGCCCGGGGGTGACCAGGGGACCAGCAGGCGAGCTCCAGCCTCCTGGCCCCACACCACCCAGGGCACAGCAGGGGCTAAGACAGGAGGGGAGAGGGCCCCACCCCAGCCAGCCCATCTGCTGTCCTGGATAGCACTGACACGGGTGCCACTCTTCGTTGTCAGCTCCAGGGGATGGGACCTGTCCCTCAGAGACCCTTCGCTGTCCCTCCCCTGGCTTCCCCCCCACCAATCACTCACCCAACCACAGGGCTCCATCTGTGTCCAGCTGCGTGGCACCCAGTGGGGAGGAACCAGTCACAGGGGCCTCATTGCCCACCTGAAGGGAGCCTTCCCTCTGTTCCCTGGGGGCGTGGTGGGTGGGGTGAGGCCATCAGGTGGCTCCAGGTCCTGGTCCCTCCATCCCTTTCGCCCCAACACCACACCCTGGGGACCGTCACCAAGTGTCACCCCTGGGGGCCAGGATGGAGTGGCACTGACCCCAGGAGAGCACGAGATGGCCAAGGGCAGGGGGACCTCCTGTGGGTCAAGCTTTGCTGGAGGGGACGGCCAAGGCTCAGACCAGAGGGACATGTCCCCAGCCGGCGTCTGGGTAGAGCGGGGAAACCCCTTTCAGATCAGGGGTTCCCTGGCCATCACTGCTTCTCCTGTACCCTCTCATCCCTCCTCCCGCGCTGGCAGTGACCTCAGGTCGGGCCACCAGCCCTCCTCGCCCTCCTCCCCCTAACAAACTCCTACCCTAGCCACGAGTGGCCAGGCATGCCCTGGCCGGGCAAGTCCAGGCAGCGCCCGCTGCTATTCTCGGTGGCCCCAGGCTCCCTGCTGACCTGTGTGCCCTGACCCGCAACCAGCGGTTGGTGCTGACTGGTACGGTGGAGCGCAGCACCATGGGCTGGGAGCCCAGGTCGTAAGCCAGTTGCAGGCGCCCGTCCACGATGGCCAGTGCGATGTAGTCGGCCCGCTCTGTGGCTTTGCCACTCCACAGCACCAACCCCTGCGTGGCCTCGGTGCGCAGGCTCAGCTCAAAGTAGTTGCTCTGTAGCGCCTTCTCGCTGGTGGGCAGAGGGCTGGTCAGGACCTCTTGGGAGGGTGGTGGGGACGGGGTAGGGGTGGTAGGAAGGTGAGGGGCATGACTACAGAGGCCATGAGGGCTAGTGGTGCCACCGGGGCAGCTGGATGGGCAGCTGGTGGACACCACCAGTGGGACAGATGGGCCGAGAGATGGATGGTGGGAGGTGGGGCCAGACGGGCAATCAGAGGAGTGAGGTGGACAGACACAGGAACAGCTCGGCAGAGAGATGCTCAGAGAGATGGGAAGGCAACAGGCAGACGGCAGGGGCCAGGGGCCGCTGCTCACCTGGGAAGGGCCCTGGAATCCGGAGTTTCAGGGCTTAGATGCAGGAAGAGAGGGAGGCAGGTGAGCAGGGGCACAGACAGGCTGTAGTGTGGGGTGGGGCGGGACCCAGCAGCAGCCCCTCCCCACACCCCGTCTCCACCAGTGGAAGGCAGGCGAAGCAAGCATCCACGGAAGACACACAGGACCCTGGGGTGTCGGCTCCACCCACCACAGAGCCCTGGCCATGACACATGCAACACACATGGGCAGACACAGAGCTGGTAGGCACGGCCCAGGCCAGGTGCAGAGGAAACAGCTGGGGCACGGGCGACACGGAACGAAGACCGAGGGCCCCTGGTCGGGAGAGACCCCCGGATGGCCCCCCGTACACGTGGGTGTGCGCACACATGGGAGCACATGGACTCGTGTGCACACTGAGACACACGTGCTCGTGTATGCACACAGACACGTGGGCACGAATGTGCACGTTTGCAAGTGTGCGCACGCGCGCACGCTGTGCCGGTGCCACGCGGCGAGGGGAGTAGTTGCAGGGGGCATTCCACGCATCTGGGAAGGGGCGGCTCCCCACTTTCAAGCGGGGAAACGGAGCCCCGGCAGCACCAACAGCTCCCCCGAAGCCCCGTCCTCCTCCACTGGGGATGGAAAATTCTGCCCTCGCCCACCCTTGGGGTGTGCTGCCCGGTGGGTGGGGAGCAGAGGATGGTGACAGTGAGGGTGGAGGCGGAGCTACTTACGCTGGGATCTCATTGGTCAGTTCGCTTGGAATCAAAGAGACAGAGACAGTGAGAAGGAAGGAGGGCGGAGGAGGGGCGGAGGTGGGCACAGAGCCGGGGGCCGGAGTGGAGGGTCCCGCAGCTAGCCCTGTGCAGCTGCGCAGACAGGACCAGAGAGCGGAGGGCGGAGGGGCGCCTGGCTCCGGAGGGCACACTACCTCTCCGCCACGGCGTTGAGGTACTCGATGTAGGTCCGTCCGTCAAAGGCCAGCGTGTCCAAGTCCCCGGCCGACTTCTCAATCAGGCCTGAGAGACAGCGGGGTGAGTGCGGTCTCGGGCAGGCTCCCCCCGCCCCGTCCAGCCTTGGCCCTGTGCCAGAAGCGCTCACCCTTCTCGCAGTGCAGCCCTGAGAAGCCCCCAGGACACAGGCACTCGTAGGAGGCCTCCCGAGGGAGACAGGAGGCCCCGTTGAGGCAAGGGTGACCCCCGGCCTGGGTACAAGGGTGGTCTGCAAAGGACGAGACACCCACCGCCCGCACCACGTGCTCCCGGGTCAGCAGCTGGCGGCCGTTCAGGGAGACCTGGGGACGGGAGCGAGAGCCTCTGTCCAGCCTGCCCGGGCGGCCCCCATCCCAGGAGGACAGAAGCCCCTCTGGGATGGGCCCTTCCTCGAGACTGTGCCAGGGCGCCGCCCCCGCCCCACGCACCAGCTGGATAGCACCATCCAGGCCAGAGGACACGGCGGCTGCCCGGGCCAGCTTGCTGAAGTCAGGGGCCCCCCCCACGTAGAGCGGCTCCTTCAGGTTGAGGACGGTGTGCGGCACCTGGGGGGAGGTGCAGCGGGCTGAGGGGTGTGGAGCCCACCCACCGGGCAGGAACAGCTCGAGCCCCAGACCAGGGCCCGCCCGCGGTGATGACCCACCCCGCGCCCTCCAGCCTGCTGGAAGCAGCGTTCATCACAGACACGGCCACACGGGCTTAGTGGGGGCGGAGCTACGCTAGGGGCGGAGGCGGCAGAAGAGGAAGGAGGCAGGATGAGAGGAGACGGTACCTTGCGGGATTTCTGGCATCCGAAGAGCGGAGAGCGGAGAGCGGAGAGCGGAGAGCGGAGAGCGAGCGGGGTGGGGTTGCAGAGCGAGGGCCAGGGAGCAGTGAGAGCAGAGAGGAGACACAGACAGAGGCCCAGGGCAGAGGAGAGAAAACAGTCCAGTGAGCTCAGGCTATGGGGCGGGGCCGCGCGCCTCCCGGGAGGGGGAGGGCGGCGGCGAGCAGGGGGGCAGCCCTGGAGACACTCGCTCAGCTCACCGGGGACTCCCCCAGCACACGGGGCCCATCGTTGACCCGCATGGCTCCTTTGCGTCCGTTTCGCTCCAGAGAGACCCTGGTCCAGGCGCCCAGGGCCACTGGCTCCTTGCTCCTGGAGGGGGGTTGGGGCGCCGTGAGCGCACTGGGCTTCTGCCGGCCTGCCCGGCAGGGGCCTGAGGCCAGCCCCCTGCACCCCGCGCGGCCCACCTGATGACCGCTGCCCCCTTGCCCAAGTCGTAGCGGAACTCCAGGACACGGTCGTGAAGTGCCAGCGACACGAAGTCGCCCTTGCCGTCTGTCTTCTGCCCGTTGTAGAGGAGCAGGCCGCTGGGACCCCGGGCCAGGAACACCACCTCCAGCGCCATCTTCTCCCTGGGGTCACATGAGGGCAGGCAGGGGTGTCTCGATGCCCCCTCACCCCATGGCTGGATGGGGTTGGGGGCCGCTTCCCCTCATCGACCCCTCTGCCCAACTGACCCCAGGTCCCGCTCAAAGGTGTGCAGGCCTTTCAGCTCCAGGTAGGAGAAGCTGCTGAAGTCGGCCAGGAAAGGCTGGCTGTTCTCGCGCTCTGAGACTGCGAGGACAGGAGACGGTCACACAGGGTGCCGGGCCCTGACCCCAGAGCCCCAGAGCCCCCACCGCCCTCCCTGCCCTGAGCACCGCTGTCCCCACCTGTCTGGCAGAGGCTGCCCTCCCGGCCCCGAGGGCACTCGCACTTGGCCTCGCCCCGGGGCAGCACGCGGCAGGGGGCTGCCCCATGGCAGGGGTTCGGCTGACAAGGGTCCTTCTCGTCAGCACAGGTCGGGCCTGGAGGGAGGCATGTTGGGGTCCCGGGAGGCCTGAGTCCCAAGCACAGACACACAAGTCCCCCCAGCACCCGGCCCAGGGCCCGCCCTCACCAAAGCGGCCGGGTAGGCACCGACAGTGGAACATGCCGGCCTCCAGGGCCTGGCACGGGGCCCCGCCAAGGCAGGGGTTAGGCACACAGGGGTGGTCCCCGCACTCGCCCACTCCAGAGCTTCGGGTCGCAGACCCCTGCCAGTCACTCAGCTCCAGCTGCTGGTTGTTGACGTCCAGCAAGCGGATGCAGCCCCTAAGCCCGACACCGACAGAGGTCCGCTCGAGCACCCTGCCACCGAGATGAGAGGGTCAGGGGCCACAGGCCAGAGACCAGAGCTGTCTGTCCTCTCTCACAACCAGCTGTGCCACTGGCGTCCCTCAGTCAGCCGGGGTCGTGAGTCAGGGCTGCTACCCGTCCCCGACCCCTCTTTTGGTCCTCACAAGATGGACAGTCAACCCACAGAATCAGGAGGCGGGTTGGGCTGAGTCAAGGGTCGGGACTGAGGGTCAGGGCCAGCCCAGCCCCTCCCTGGTGATGACACGGCAGCTTGGTCCTCAGCATCAGGACAGAATCAGGATCACGGTCAAGGGCTGGGGCTGAGGCCAGCGTCACAGCCGTGGTCCACACCCACACTTCCAACCCCTTTGCTATCCACAGGGAGCTTGGACCTCCTGGATGCCACCCCAAGAGTCAGGGATCAGGGCCAAGGTCGGGGGTCTGCGGTCGGGGCCACACCACCCTCCTCCATGCTCACACGGAAGCCTGGTCCTCCGGGACGCCACCCACAAAAAGGTCCATGTCCAGGTTGAGACCGTCAGTGCCACTGGGGCTCTGGCCCAGGACAGGGGTCTCACCGTCCACCGAGAGAGTGCCCTGGCGCCAGTGCCGAGACAGCTCCAGGTGATGCCACCGGCCGGGCTGCACGGGCACTGAGCTGGTCAGCACCGCGGGCCCCGAACCTGTGTCGAACCTGGGGGGCGGGAACAGGCGCTTGGGACAGCCAAACGGAGCCAGGACCACGGGCTGGCCCTGCCCTCCAACCCCCACCCTCATCCCTGACCCCCCCAACCGCCCGCCACCCACCTGAGCTGCACGCGGCCCCCCAGCAGCGCCAGTGCCAGGAAGTCCTTGCCCCGGGCATTGCCGTTATACAGCAGCAGACCCTGGGGCTCCAGCGCCCGGAATTCAAGCGCCAGACGCAGGGTGTGGTAGGCACGGAGGGTGGGGAAGGCCAGGAAGGAGTGGCCCCCGAAGGCCGGCACGGAGGGGCGTGGTGCTGCAGGAGACGGAGGGGCAGTGGAGGGCACAGAGGACCCGGCTGCCCGGGCTCTGACTGCCGGTCCGAAACCCCCAACCCTGTCCCCAGCGCTGGGCCAGGGAGTCCAACCGGCCGCTCACCCCAGCCTGGCCCCCCTGCCCGGCCCCCCACTCCCGGCGGCCCGGCCATCCCCAACCTGGCCCCCTCTGCCTCCCTGCCCCTCCCCCGCGTGGATGACCTTACCCTGCTCGCAGACAGCGCCCCCCCTGCCCGCTGTGCAGCGGCAGGTGAAGTCTCCACCTGAGCCCTGGTCCTGGCAGGTCCCCCCGTGGAGGCAGGGCTGGGAGTCACAGGGCCTTGGGGGCTGCAGGATGCCTGGCGGCGAGGGCCGGTGTGCAGGCATACGGCTAGGGGCAGGGGTGGAGGGTTGGCGCGCGGTGAAGGGCACTGTGATCCTGCTGACGGGCCGGCTTGTGTGACTGGGATAGAGGGCCCGAGGGGTCACAGCTGAAGGTGGCAGGTGGGCCACAGTGGTGGCTCTGGCCGTGGCTGCAGCAGGGGTGGCTCCCGTGAAGAACGCAGGAAACCAGTCTGGGGGTAGGGGAAGCTGTCAGGATCCGCAAGGAGCAGGGATCCCAAGCGCAGTGCGCGGCGTGGGGGACGGAGGGTGGGGACAAGCTGTGGCTGGCGGCCGGACCAGGCTCTCACCGAAGTCCATGAACCGCACGTGTTCCTGCAGAGGCCGCCTCACGCCCAGTGACCGGCGCCTGGATGCCTGGATCTGCCGGACCAGGGCCTGGCACACATCGGGTGCCCTGAAGGCTGTGGCTGGTGGAGGAGGGACCCTGAGCATGGTGGAGGCCAGGGCAGCCCCCCACTTCCCGGAGGGCCTGGGGTGGGGGCTCACTGGGGTCGAAGTGCACATCCACGATGGCTCGGACGGAGTCGCCGGGCCCCAAGTCCCGCAGGCGGACACTTCGAAAGTCCTTCTTAAGGTCCGAGTTCCGGAAGAGATCATCCAGCTGCGGGTGGAGAGTGAGTTAGGGCTCCGGGAAGCTGCCCAGGCTGGACTGTTGGGCCCTCCTTCCGCCCCCACAGCGCTTCTCTGGGTCTGTCCTGGGAAAAAGGCCAGTGGCTGGGTAGGGGCTGCCACCCTGGCCACGGCCCCACACTTACCGCGCTCTCGATGCTCCTGGCCGTCTCCCCAAACAGCTCGGACTTGGGGTCGGCCATCTCCGGCGTGTAGAACAGCTCCTGCCCCTCGACCCCCTCGAGCTCCAGCACACCCTGGAACACCTTGGTGGCTGCGGGGGAGGGAGCAGTGAGGTCCTGCCCGGCACCTGCCTGGCCTCTGGGCCAGCCGTGGGCACAGGCCCCAGCAGTGAGCCACGCGGGGTGCAGGGCGGGTGGCGGTTAGTCAGATGGTCATGAGGTTAGTGCGGACCCCGGGGCAGGGCTGGCATCGGTTACCAGACAGACTCCTCGGAGCAGTGCCCCAGGCCGGCTTGCACAGGAAAAACAGGTTAGCCACGGGGTCCTGGGCACCCACGCGTGTGCGGGGGCCGAGAACACACGTTACGTGTGCATGTACTGAACCCCCAAGACCGCTTGCACATGTGTGCTCAAATCAGATCACAAAGCCTGGGTGCCCACCTGCTGGACAGGCCTGCGGCCGGGAGGAGAGACAGCATCTCTGGATGTGTCCAGGCCATTCCACACGCTCCACCCAGGCCCCCGGCCACCCACTCACCAGGACAGTTGGAGCCCTCTGCGTCCAGTGAGGGTGTCTTGCCATCTGAGCAGCAGCCCATAGGCGAGTTGTAGCAGGACGCCCTCTCCATGGGTGGCCCGGGGGTCCCAGCGCTGTCTCTCTCAGGGGGCTCGAGTCCTGGGGAGGTGCCGTCTGAGCCCAGCCCCAGATGCAGCCCTCCTGGGCCCTGCCCCCACGTCCCGGAGCCTGTGCTCACCTCCTGAGCCAGCCGCACTGGCCTCCAAGTCACCACTCAGCTCCTCGTCGCCGCTCCCATCGGCGCTGCCAGATTCGCCAAAGGCAGATGTGGCGAGGCTGGCTGCCGGGGAGGGGGCCGTGGGAGGCATGGTCAGCACAGGCCTTGCAGCGGTCCTGGGGACGCTGGCAGTGGTCCAAGGTTGCGATGCGGGTCGAGCGGTGCTGCTGGGAGCCGGGGGGAGGGCGCCGGGTGGAGGCAGCAGCACCTTGCTCAGGTCAAGCCCTGAGGGGGCCACAGAGGCAGATGTCGGACGGGGGCCGGAAGTGATGTCTTCTGTAAGGAGAGGAGATTCCAGGTGGCGGGGCCGGTGGTCAGAGCAGGGTCAGGCCTTCCTGGTCAGTCTGGGGCAGTGGGTGAGGCCTTACCCTGGCAAGGGCCGAGGCTCTGGATAGAGATGTCCAAGCCCTGGCGGCAGGCGATGGTCCTCAGCTGGCACTCGTCGCCGTAGGTGACTCCATCTGACCCACAGACCTGGGGCACAGGACACGGATGCTGGGGGGAGGCCCCTCCGCACCCCTCCACCCTCCACACTACCCATCCCTCACCTTGGTAGCATTGGCCCCTGGACAGGCGGGTGTTGGGCATACGCAGTGGGCGGAGCCAGCCTCCTCCACGCAGGACGCCCCGAACTCACAAGGCATCTCAGCACAGGTCTTGGGTGCCGGGGAGTCTGGGGCACAGACACGGGAGAGCCCACTGGCTCAGGAAACCCCGTCCCTATGACGGCCTCATCCCCAGCACAGGGGGCCAGGGGCAGTGCCAGGTCTGGCCCTCACCTGTCTCACAGCCAGCAGGGCCCAGGGCACGGCCGTCTGGACACTGCCCGCACCTGGGTCCGGCCACCCCGGGCTTACAGGAACACAGCCCGGTCATCTGTTCACAGTCGTCCCGCACGGCCCCCTGGGGGTCACAGCTGCAGGCTGGGAGGCAGGAGAAGAGGCTGAGACCTGTGTCCGGCTTCCCCGCGGGCTCCAGGGCCTGGCCCAGCCCCTGCCAGGGGGGATGAGGAAAGCAGGGACAGGGTGGGCAGGCAGCAGTGCTCAGCTGGGGACCGATCGTGGGCCCCGTCACTCACGGGTACAGCCACTCCGGCCATCGGTGACAATGCCACGGAAGTTCCAGAAGCCGGGCTCGCAGCGGTCACACTTGAGGCCCCCCACGCCCGGGCGGCAGGAGCACTGGCCTGTGGCCGGTTCACAGGTGCCACCGTAGGAACCGTGGGGGTTGCACTGGCACGAGCCTGCAAGGCCAGGGCAAGGCAGGGTCACCGCAGCTGCGTGGCTCTGCCTGGCTGCGGGTCAGGGCCAGGCTCGGGTACTCACTAGGGCAGCCGGCCAGGCCCACGCCCCGGGCAGCAGTGATGTTGTCCAGGCAGCAGCCGTAGGGGCTCTGAGCGCAGTGCAGGGGAACCGCAGGCAGCAGCGGGGCCAAGGTGGGGGCTGCAGGGAGGGGCAGGGGTTGAGATGCCAGGCAGGGCCAGACGCTCCACCTGGGCACGGCCCCTCTGCCTCAACCGCCCCCGCCCTCACCACTCAGCCCTCCAGATGCCGGCTCCCACCAGGGCCCATGGGTCTGCAGCTCGGGTCACAGGCGGGAACCCCATACCGCACATGAGAACAATGACGTGTCTGCACACCGAGTACCAGCAACATGTGAAACGCCCACAGATCGTGGACGTGAAGCCCCGTGCACACACGTACAACCAGAGCCACACGCTCGGATTAGCAGGCCTCTGCAAGGTGGCACGCACACGTACACCACATTCCCCCGCGCACAGACGCACACAGGAGCGCTTGCGCGCGCACAAAGATACGACGATTGCCGGCCACCATCAGTCTCCTCCCAGAAGAAAGAGTGCCCGGAGGGTGGGCCTCGCTGGTTCCCTGATGCCCCTTGCACACAGTAGGTGCTCAGTGCACACTTGCTGCCTGGCAGGTACACACGTCCACGCACCACAGCTGCACAAACGCGGATATACGCTGACAGCACACACTGCAAACACGATACACGTGTTCACACACGCCCACCACAGCATACACGCAACAACTTCGAACAAGACATGGAGCCCCACAGGCCTCACACCCGTGGGCACACGTACCTTTGAACAGGCACATGTGTGCCCACACACAGCCGGACACGCCCGCACGCCCACTCACCACTGCAGGCTCCCTGGGCCACGACGTACAGCTCTGGCCGCGATTCACACCTGGCCTTCTTCAGCTCACACTCGGTGCGGTAGGTGACCCCGTCCGAGCCGCACACCTGCAGGAAGGGTGTCAGGGCAGGTGTGGGCGGTCACGGCTCCTGCCTCACTGCCCAGTGGGAGTCAGGGGAGGGGGGGCCTCACCGGGCTCCTCAGGACGCTCTGGCAGCTGAAGTCGCAGACGCACGGCCCGTCCTCTGAGTCCTCATCCCAGATGCCGCCTCGCTGCCGGCACAGCTCCTGCCCACACTCACCGTGCTCTCCAGAGCCCGAGCCTCCCGAGCCGCACTCGGCTGTGGGGAGGAGGCCAGGTCATCTCGGGGTCCCGGCCGAGGCTGGCGCCCAGCAGCCCACACCAGCTGGCCCCGAACCTACCCTGCTCACACGGCCCCGCCCGGGCCTCCTCTATCTGCATCTGCTGCTGGCAGGCCGCCTCGCGGAGCTCGCAGGAACTGCGGTAGGTCACGCCGTCGCTGCCACACACGGGGCCGGGCGGAGGGCGCTCGCACCGGGGACACACGCACCGCCCCGCCGAGCACACGGCCCCGAAGGCGCACACTGTGTCTCCGCAGGTCTCTGCAGAAGGCGGGGCCGGGCGGGGGTCAGCTGATACTGGGTGGAGGAGGCACGGGACCACAGCCCGCCGGGCGCCCCCAGCCCCACTCACGGCAGGGTCCAGCCAAGGCCACGGGACCACAGCCCGCCAGGCGCCCCCAGCCCCACTCACGGCAGGGTCCAGCCGAGGCCACGTGCAGGCTGATCTGGCGTGTGCAGGCGTGCACGTGCAGCTCACACTCGCTGGCATACGTGCGCCCGTCAGAGCCACACACGGGCTGGGCCGAGGCCACGCACTCGGAGGGGCACACGCAGCGCCCGGTCTCAGCCTCACACAGGGCTCCAAAGCGGCACTGCCCACAGCGGTCTGGGGAGGACGCTCCATCACCACAGTGGCGAGGGCGGTCACCCCCCAGCTAGACCCACTCACCCACCACTGACCACAGGGTCCTCGGCGAGCCACCCGGATCTCCCGCCCAAGGGCGCAGGCCGTAGCCTCCAGCTCGCACGTGCTGCCGTACGTGACGCCGTCGCTGCCACACACAGGATCGTAGATGCCTGAACACGCTCGCTGACACGCACACTCGGCTTCCCCATTCTTCACAGCACACATCGCCCCGAATGGACACTGCACCCCGCGGCACGGGGACGGGGGCTGGTCTGGGGAGAATGTGGGCACTCAGCAGGGTCCCCACCTGCTCTCCCAGGCGACGCGCAAAGCCCCCAGCCCCACGCAGCAGACCCTTTCCCAGGGTGGGGATGGTGTGGGAAGAGTGGACCAGGAGGAGGGCGGGATGCGCAGGACACAGCAGAGAAAGGGACAGACGCGGACACACGTGGGCAGGGACACAGACTCAGACGGCCCCAGGTCCCGGCGTGAGTGTGGGGTGGGGCTGCCCTCTAGACGCAGGAGCGTCTGGACTGGTCTCAGGGGCTGGTGGGAGGGCCAGCTTTACCAGCCCACCCAGGCCACTGACCCTTGACCACCAGCAGCCCTAGGACACCCATGCGTGGGGGCGGGGGTGCTCTCTCTGTGGGGGGAGGAGTCTGCAACCCAGAGCCACACCCAGGGCCACACGGGGGAGGAGGTGTCTGTCCACTTGCTCTGAGGACCGCAAGGCCAGGCAGCAGCGAGCCACCCCCCCCTGCCGCGCGGGGGGCAGACCTCGGGCTGTGGGCTCCTGGCGGCAGGCGCGGTACCTCATCCTGCCAGCAGGTCAGGCTGGAAGACACAAGAGGTGGACCCAAGAGGGAAGGGAGAGCAGAGGAGAGGAAACAGACGCAGAAAGAGAGACCGGAAAGATGGGCAGACCGGCCGACGGGGACGGAGGTAGAGGTGGGCAGAGCCCCAGTCCACTCAGGACGCGCTGTCTCTGCCCATTCCTGGTCCCTCGAAGCCCGACTGAGACGCTGCCTCTAAGGGGGCTGTGTGTCCCAAGAGTGTGGCACCCGGAGGACTTGAGGGCTGTCGGGCAGGTCCCAGGGAGCCTGCCCACGGACCCCTGCCTCTGCCGCACATCCTCCCAGGTGCTGCAGGCACGTCCCTGACAGATGCCACCTCCCCAGAGCCCGCTGACGGGCAACAGCCCTGCCAAGGCTCCCCAGAGTGACCAGCTGTCGCCCACAAGCCCAGGGAGGAGAAGCATGACTCAGGATGGAGATGGCATGTGATGACAGGCAGCGGGGACTGCCGGCCCAGCCTGCTCGCAGCACGGAGCCCACCCACGGTGCTCACCACACGGGCCCTGGCGTTTGGCGGGGATGCTGCGCTGCTGCTGACACTCGGCCTGCTGGCGCCAGCAGTCATTGTCATATGTGTGCCCGTCGTGGGCGCACACGGGTTTGTAGGCCCCATCGCAGATGACACGGTCGCAGGAACAGCGGGGGCGGCCTCGGCGGGACAGGCACACGGCACTGAACTTGCACGCCTCTGGGCACTGGTCTGGGGGCGCAAGGAGATCAGAAGAGCCAGAGTACCACGCCAGCCCCCACGCTGGGATGTGCAGGGGACCCACGGGCACACGAGGTGATGAGTGGGGACCCATGAGGCATGCAGGGGAGGGTGGGCACAGGCGGGGCCCTGGGTCATGCAGCGTGCCAGGACGGGGCCCTCCCCCAGGAGCCGCCCACCTCGAGGCTGGCACTGGCCAGAGCGCACTTTCTGGAGGAGGAGGCCTCGGGTGGCCCCGGTTCGGCCCATGATGCAGTCGTTACCGTAGGTAACCCCATCATCCCCACACACGGGCGCCTGCCTCGGAGGGCAGCTCTCTGGCCGCGGGAGCATCTCGGGGCGCCGCGTGCGTGGGTCCACACGGCAGATGAGGCTCAGGTCGTTGAGGGCGCCCTGGCAGGGGTCTGGGGGCGGGAAGGCGGAGGTCAGGGCACTGCCGCAGTGTGCACACACTGACTGAGGTCATGCTACACGCGCAGGGGTAGCGCTCACCGCAAGGGCCGTCGAACTTCTTGAACACGTTTTCCTGGTGGGCGCAGGCTTGGCGCAAGAGCTGGCACTCGCTGGGGTAGTCAGTGCCGTCGCTGCCACACACGGGGCCCTCGGGGGCCCCGAGGCACGTGGCAGGGCACAGGCACGTGGCTGTCAGTCCATCTGCGGAGCGCGCACAGGTGCTGCCAAAGCTGCAGGTTACATTGGAGCAGGGGTCCCTGGTCCCTGTGGGCGGAGCAGGGTGGGGTCACACTGGCCGGCGGCCGGCCCTCCGCGCACCCCCTCACCGCAGGCCCCGCCCTCCTCATCCCTCCTCACTCAGGCCCGCTCCAGCCCCGCCCCCGCGCCCCCCCAACTGCAGGCCCCACCCCCGTCACCACAGTCCCCGCCCCTCTGCATCCCCCTCACCAAGGCCCCGCCCCGCACTCACCGCAGGGCCCCCGGCGCAGCAGGCGGATGCGCCTCTGCTGGCTGCACTGCGCCCGCTGCAGCTCGCACTCGTTGCTGTAGGTGGAGGCATCCGAGCCGCACACGGGCGCCACCACGCTGGGGCAGGCGCTCTTCTTGCACACGCAGGAGGCTCGGCCCGGCTCCTCCGCGCTGGGCTCGCAGACGGCGCCGAAGCCACACAGCATTCCTCGGCACGCTGCGGGTGGGGCGGAAGACGCGACGGGGTGGGTAGGGGCCCGGCCCCTGCCGCCTCCAGGCCCACGGTCATCATGCACACAGTCCAACGTCCGCACACCTGCCAGGATCTTGCACGGACGGTCACACATGCACATGCGTGCCCACCCATGTTCGTACTGGCGCTCACAGGAACCCCGGGTGCGCCCATCACAGCCAGGGCCTCGTGCCCTCCCCCTCTCAACAACCTCCCTCCCCCCGCAGAGCCTTCTCTGCCCCCGCCCCCCTCAGCCCCGCAACTGTGGAAGGGGCATTGCATCTGCTCCTGACCCACTCCCCACACAGAGGACAGACAGACAGCCCCCAGGCCGACTCTATCACAGGGAATCAGCATCCCCACCTCAAAATCAAAGCCCCTCTTCCGACTGTGACCTACTCCTCAGAACCCCGGACCGCCCCGCCCCCTCCCTGGGAGCTGCTCCAGTGTCCCCGCCCACACCTGGCCCCTGCCACCTCCCCAGGGACCAGCTCCTCTGCCTTTCATGGACCGGCCTGAGGTCATACAGCTGCAGGACAGGGGGTGGGGTTATCTGAGGTCAGGTCACATGCTCCACCCTCGGCCCAGAACCCAGTGCCCTGCCGGCCCCCACCCCTCTCTTTTCACTTCTTCCCCTTCCTGCTTCTCTGGAGGCCTCCCCTCTCCTCAGGCCTGTCCCCACTTGGGTTCTTGTCTGCCCACTCCCCCACCTTCCACGTCCCCACAGCCAGCCTCCCCCAGGTCCGTGCTCTGCTGTGGCTCGTGGCCTCCCAGCTGCAATCTCTCGCTAGGGCCCCGCGGGTACCCACACACCTCATCCTTCCTCACCTATCCTCCTGGGCCCCCACCTCAGGAAATGTCGCCACCCCCACCCCCTCCCCAGGCCCTGCTGCCCCACCTCACACTCAGCATGACCTCCTCAGGGACCCTAGCACACCGGGCCCTGCGGACCCGACTGTTTTCTTCTTTAAACATTGTAGTTCTCAACTTTGCAGTGTCGCCAGCGCACACGCGCTCACTGAGTTGCAGAGCCGTCAGGACAGGCCCTCCTGGGCACAGTGTCAGGGCAGCGGGCAGGCTGACTCCTCAGGACTCCCACCCAGGGTGACACCCCCATAGGCGGGGCAGGCCCATTACCGGCTGCGGCTGTCTGGATGCAATAAATGTTTAATTGGGTCCACTTATCATTAATAAGTTATGGGGGTCGGGGGGCGCCCCCCATCACCTCCCAGCAGGCTCAGGCAGGGGGGCAGGAGGAAGCAGCCTCAACTCCGAGGGGTCTGGAGCAGCACAGGCAGCTGGCGCTGTCACCATAGCAACAGCCCACCCCAGGCTCCCGCGAGTCTGTCTGGGAATCCCTGCCCCCACCCCCCACGGGCTGAGTGAACGGGGGCTGGAGGCAAGGGCGGGGCCAGCATGGATACCCCAGGCTGAACTCCCTGCAGGACCCCCCCCCCGTCCTCCCCCCACCTCATCTGGGCACCCACGCAGATGCTTCATCAGATCCTGGAGCCAGGCTGCCCCACCTGCATTCACCCGCCAAGTGACGGTGGGCAAGTTACAGCCTCGCCCTACCTCAGCATCTCCTCCAGTGAATGGGGACAATAGAACCTACCCTCCAGGGTTGTTGTGAGGCTAAATGGGCCAATACCTGCAAAGGCTTGGAGAGGCCCAGCACTCCACTCTGGGCCGGGTGGGGGGTCAGCCACTGCGATGACTAGAGCAGTAAGAACTGCTAGCATATGGGGCATCCCTTGTCCTGGTTCAACACTTTGTCTACTCATAGCCCCTCTCCTCACTTTCCGTCTCCCGCGGTCTCCTTCTCTCTCCCCTTAGCACTTCCTCTCACTTTCAGCCCTCACTTGCCCAAGGCCCTGGGGACCCCCAGGCCAAACCCAGGGGCACTTGCCCCGTCTGGCTGGCTGCTCTATCTGGCTTCAATTGGACCTGCTGATCAAGGTCTTTCCCAGGGTCCTGACCCCATGGCCGAGGACCTGGTCACTGCACTGCCCCTCGGGCTCAAGCCTCTCTCTCCCTCTGGTCACCCTGGTCCAGCCGGACACCACCCAAGGTCCTGACCCCTGGGCCAAGGACACCTACTCCTCTATGACCAGTAGGTTCCTCGTCCTCCAAGACTTGCACCCTCATCATGCAGGCTGCCCCTCCTTAGCGCAGGTGGAGCGCCCAGAGACCTGCAAGCTTCCCGGCCCTTGAGCGTCACCTCTGGGGCCCTGCCATGCTTGCCCTCCTGAAGGAGCCTCACTCCTTCCTTGCCCAAGGCTCCCTCACAGTGTGCGATGCCGGAGGCGGTGGTGGCTTTTTATAGCCTCCGCCGGTTGGAGTGGGTATATTTAACTCTCTCCCCAGACCTGGGTAGGTTGGAGGATGGAGCGCGTGCCCTGAGCCCTGCCTGTGACCAAGAATGTGCTGTGTGTGCGCCTGGGAGGGATGACGATGGTCATGTGGGGTAGCTGTCCCGAAATGTGTGATGGGATCCGAGGGCAGGTGCGGGGCCCGTGTGGAAGGCTGTGGGGCGCGCCAATGCATGTGTGAAGGAAAAGAGACACAGCAGGCCTTGGGGCTTGAGGAGAGAAGGCTGAGGACGCTGGGAGAGAGGAAGGTGTTTAAACCCAGCCAGCTCCAGGCCTCTTGTCCACAGCCTATGAGAGGCTCAGTCCTGGGCCCAAACCCCCAGCCCAGTGCAGACCTGCGCCCTCCCATGGCCCATCCCATGTATGGACAGCCCTCTGTGTACTTCTAGGGACCTGGGCCGTGCCTGCCCAGCAGGGGGCCCAGGCACTGAAAGCAGACCTGGGAGCAGCCCCCTCTCCCAAGAGGACCCCAGGCCACCCCTTTCCCCTGCCCTCCGGAGGCACTGACAGCTTCCTCTCTTCCCCGCTCACATTAGCTTAATTACAGCAGCCCCCCAGGGAGGCCGGGCCCCAGCCCACAGAGCAGGTCAAGGAGGCCAGGCCCAGCCTGCTCAGTCCAGGAACAGACCCGCCCATCCCTCCTCAGACAGCTGCTGCTGGTCCTGCTGAGGCCCTCTCCCCGAGCCCCTGGCCCCCCACGCCCTCTGTACACATCTTCTGACCCATCTCTCAACCCGTGGGCTCCAGCACTAAGTCAGTCCCAACTTTGAGGCCAAGGTGGGGCCAGGCCCAGGGACTGCGGACCCCAGGTTCCCTTTGCTGTCCACCACTGTGGACTCCCCAGGAAGGATCCAGGTTCCCTCATCCAGCCTCCTCCTGCTCCAGACACAGCTACATGTCTGATGTACATGCCCCAAGAATGACCCCCTGACCACCAAGAGTGCCACCGCCCCTCCAGGCACAGATTGCCAGGCTCAGTCTGTCACCAATTGAGCCCTCACTCACCATCCGGAGGCGTTGGGGGCACTGGCGTGAAGTGGGTCCCAGGTTTGTCTGGAAAAAAACAAATCTCCAAGTCAGGCAACCCCCGCCCCCACTCCCCAGCCCAAGCCAGTCCTTCCATAGCCTGTCCCATTGTCCAGCCTGGAGGGGTCACCCCTGCCTGCACACATCCCTTCCCTGGCTTTCCTCTGCCCCTCTGGCTGTATCATCATGGTCTGACACCTGTCAGGGAGGCCCAGTGGCAGGGGTGTGGGCAGCCACCTATTCCCGAGATGAGCCCCAGGTCCTGCCAAAGCCCCCATTCCCAGCGTAGCCAGCTGCCCCCAACCCCCCCCCCCAACGAAAGTTGTCTCTGCAGCTCAGGATGTGGGCCGGCCCCTGCCCCCCCCCCAGCCCACAGACAGCCTTCGGGGGGCCCAGGCATCCAGAGAACGACCCAGGTGTTCCCAGAAGATGCAGCGGCCCATCTGAGCCACGTCACAGCTGGTGGCCTCTCTGTGACCCTGCCTGTCCCCTAATCTTTGGTGGCTGAGGCAGGGGACCTCAGCGAGCAGACAGGCAGGGTCACCTGGGCCCAGGAGGCTGCCACACCCACAGACGTACAGTTGTTCAGGAAGAGTAGCACCGCGAAGCCGAGCGTGGCGGTGGCCAGGAGGATCAGGCAGACGTTACAGGGGATCATGAAATATCGCACCAGCAGGGAGAACCCGCGCCGCTGCCGGGGGTCCCGCTCCAGCGGCAGTGGAGGCATGGCCCGGGATCCTCAGCCCCCACTCTTGAGGCGTGCGGGTCCTCACGGGGTGCCCTTGGGCCTCTTCGGTGCCACTCGCCCCATTCTTGGACCCCTGGGCCAGTTGACAGCAGCTATATTCTCAAAGTTCAGCTCCAGTCACAGCTGGGGAGTGGGGGGGCGCCAGGCCCCCTCCACAGCCCTTGAGGCTCATAAAGGGAGGTGTGCAGAATTCTCCCGGAGTAGAAATCCCAAGTTTGGGCTCGGAGGGAGGTGGACGAGGAACCGAGAGCCAGCACCACCCCTGCCGTCCACACCGGCCAGGGCCTGGGCCGGAGGCGCCAGCAGCTCTCCGCGGGGCTCGGGCTTCCCGGAGCCAGCCTCGGGGAGTCCCGCAGCCCCGGATCGTGCCCGCGCGGCCGCCCAGGAGAAGTCGGTCCGAGTGGGAAGGGCGGCGAGCGGCCCCTCGCCCGGGACTCGGCGGGTCCCGGCTGCTCGGTCCCCGGCAGAGGCGGGAGCGGCGACGGCTGCGAGCGGGAGGGGCGAGCGCGCCTCCGGAGAGAGAGAAGAAAGAGCCGGCCGCGGAGGGCCGCGCCCGCTCCCCGCGCCCAGGCCGGGGCCGAGGCGGTGAGTGAGGGGCGAGGGGCGCCGCGGAGGGAGGGCGGGGAGCTGAGACAAAGGAAGACGCCTCCGGGGACCCCAGCGTCCGCTGGGAGTCGCGGCTCGCGCCGCAAGGAGCATCGGGCGGATGAGGACGGGAGGGCGACGGCACAAAAGACAACGCAGAGGCTGCGGGCGCTGGGGGTCGGCTGGGGGCACCGGGGCTGGAAGGGCGCGGCGGCCGGGGAGGGCGCAGAGGTGGGGCGCTGGGGCTGCGGAGGGTGCAGGTCGGGATGGGGGCTGGGGTCGGGGCCGGAGATGAGGGGGAGCGGAGGCTGGCGCTGGAGAGAAGGCACGTGTGAGGTCGGGGTGGGGGGCTGCGGAGTGGGGTCGAGTAGGTGGGCGGGACAGGGTCCCCTCCCGCTCCCACCCGGCTGGGCTGGGCTGGGCTGTGCGTGTGAGCGGCGGCGCGGCGGAGTGTCCGAGGGTCTGTCTGTGTCCCCGCAGGGGGGATCGACCTGCACGAAGGACCCGGTTTCTGGGCTGCGGTCTGCGTGCTACCGCGTGTGCGTGTCAATGTCTCTGCCCCCGCTGGCGCGACCCCGGCACTGTGGGGGTAGCGTCTCCAGGTACATACACACAGATGGGGAGTAGGCTGGGCTCAATTCAGAGGGTGCGCCACCCCTCCCTAGGACCTGACAGCAGCACCTCAAACCATCCGCACACCCCCAACTCGCGTCCGCGAGGTGACAGGATCATGCAAATGAGTCCCATGTAAATGAGCGTTATGCAAATAGTCGCGGGGCTCCAGGTCCAGACCGCAAGCCTGGAGCGCCCCCCAGAGGCCTTCCGGGAACGTCGAGACCCTGACGTCACAGCGGGCCAGGGCGCGCGGCCCACCTGGGACTCCCGTCCTCCCCATCACGTGTGCAGCTGCCTCACAAACATGTCCCTGGAGTCCTCCCACACACACCTCGCTCACTCCCTGCTCGTCAAGCACCTGCCAGCCAGCACCCAGTTCTTCAGGTCCATCTCCTTGGACTCCTTTCAGTCCTGCGCCCAGACACACTAGTACCAAATCCTAACAGGGTCAGCCCACCCTGTCCGGTCCCCAATCATCCACAGCAGGGGTCTTCAAACCTCTTGGAGCCCTGGAACCTGAGGGTCTACTGAAACGTTGCAGGAAAAGTCAATACACAAAGTGGTCCCCCCCACCCCGGGCCGCGATGGACACAGAGTAGCAATCTGTCAGCCCACCTGGAGACCCTGCCCCTGGCTGGCCTCACTGTCTCCTCAGGGGAGCCTCCCACCCCCTCACCTCACCTCACCACACCCTGGCACTGCCCACACCACACTGAGAGTGGCAATGCCCCGGACTTGGAGCACCCAGGGCAGGGTCTGACTTTTTATCTCCTCCGGGCAGAGCTTGGCCCACAGCCCAGAACTTGGTGTGGTGAGCCCAGGCAGTGACACATTTCCCATTTACTTCTCACTGCAGCCCCCAGGACTGCAGTTGGAATCCCTCCACTCAGGGAGGGGCCCACAGACAGTGCCAGGGTTTAAACCACAGACGTACGCACTGAGCACACACCCGCACAGGAGCCCTGTCTGCTGCTGCCACTGCAGCTTGGGACATCATGGGTGGGCCCTGCTGGAGGAGGGGAGGCAAGGGGACCAGAGTGTGGGAGGGGCAAGCCCTGGGATCAGGGGGAGCCCGTGCTGGCAGGGCAGGCCTCCCCCAGGCAGAGACCCTGGACTCTGCCAGCAAATGGGCTGGACTTAGGGCTCACGTGGTGGTGGTGGCGGTGCGCAAGGCCTGTCAGGTCTGGCCTGGGGAAAGGGGACCCGCATGCAGCCCGGTCCCTCCCAGCCTCAGCCCGAGCCTGAGCCCCCACAGGGCTTGGATGCCTTCAGAGAGACAAAGGGCCATTGAGGCCTCAGAGCCAGCTGGGGGAGGGGAGCTCAGGCTACCCGGGCTATTTTGGGATCTTCAGACTCAAAATCATTCAGCCCTGACCAGGCCACGCAGGCTCAGACCCCAGGAACAGAGGGTGCTCCGAGCCAAGAATCGGCCCCCCTCTGGGTTTACACACAGCAACATGCTACTGCTCACATGTGTACACACGCACTCGATGTCCCAGGTCTCACGTACGCAGATACATGTACACCCACTCACTCAAGTCTGCACAGGCACTGGGTGTCACACACTCACCTGCGTGCATACACACTGCACGCCCTCATGCAATGCAAAACTTGCCCCTCAGTCACACAGCACACACTGGGCGTGCCCCCAAGTACACGGTGTGGTTGCGCCCCTCCAGGTGCTTCCCTGAGAAGGAAGATGGGGAATAGAGTCTAGAGAGGATGGGAAGTCCTACCTACTGGCCCCCCGCCGACCCCTTTCTTACGCAGATGACCCCTCCCTCACTCCGGAGGGGCCGGGCCCAGCTCCCCCGGAAAGGAGGGGGTGGGGGTGGGGCGGCACCGCCCTCCCGGCGGCGAGCACACACCGCGCGTGCGCACACACCTTTAATGTCGGGCCTCGCGGCCGGCGGCGCCTCGGCTGGTCCCGCGCAGCGCGCGGTCCGCCTGTCCCCACCGCCGGGACCTCAAGGGTATCCCGCTTGTGTGTGAAGCGCATCGAACAGTCGAGCGCTGGCCGCCAGGCGGCCCGGAGTCACAGGTGTCTGGCCGCCCCGGTGGGGGAGGGGAAGAGGACGGGGCAGGGCGGCCCCTTCCCCCAGCCCCGGCCTCCTGGTGTCTGGTCTCAGGCTACGGCCGTCCCCTCCCCCTCGGCCTCAGCAGACAATGGGCGTTTCACGGCGGGACGTCGCTGCTGGACCCGGGCCCGCCGCTGGGAAGGAGGCGGCGTCCAGCCCGGGCCCCGATCGCCGCCTCAGGTGAGGCCGAGGCCGGGAGGCGCCCAGGTTTGAGTCCGCTGGCTGTGTGCCCACCCACCAGCCCCGCGGGCAGGGCCCACACTCTGCCGGTTAGCCGGCGCCGCCGGGCGGTGGGATTGAGTGAGAGTTTGGGGACGGGGCTCAGCAGGGCCAGCTCGTAGGGTGGCGACCGCTGGCGGCTTGGACGGCAGCTGCGGCCGCTGACCCCTGGCTTCCCTCCTCCCTCATTACTCAGCCTTCACCCTGCCCGGGGCCCAGCCTCCCTCAGCAGCCCGTCTGAGCTCCTCCGGGGGTAGGCGCAGTGCAGGAGGTGTGTCCCGAGTCGGGTCGGATTTCTGCACCCTGGGGGGTTACCCTGTGACAGAGAGAGCACTAGAGGTCGGAGGGTCGGGGGGTGGGGGTGGGGGGGTTATCTGTACAGAGACCCGAAGGATGGGGAGAGGGGTTTGCACCTCCGGACAGAGGCAACTACAGAGGCCCAGGGGAGAACGGGCTCAGGAGGCTGCAGGAGGCCAGGAGGGGCCAGGCTGGTGAGGCCTTAGGGCGACAGGGGCCATGGGCAGGTCCTCCGGCCTGGGGAACGCTGGGAGGAGGGAGCCCAGTCCACGGCCTGGACACCTGCCAAGACATAGACTGAAGCCACCAGGGGGCGCCAGACGAACAGAGGAGGGGGGCGGTAGGCACCTGCAGAAAAGGGGGCCGCGGTGGAGCTGATCCATGCCTTCGGTCCCTCCCCTCCAGGACAGCCCCAAATCCACCTCTTTTGGCCAGGCCCTGCCCATCTCCGGGAGGAAAGAGAAAGCTGGAAGAGCCAGGGTGGCACCCACGTGTGGTCAGTGCCTGGTGAGTGGAGACCCTGTGTCCTGCTGAGGGCCACGCCAGGCAGTGAGGGATGCACAGTCCAGCACAACGGTCTGAGTTGGCGGACGGTGCTTCCTGGAGGTACTGACCGGCTGGATGTCAAGATGAAGAGGAGTGACAGACAGACACACCTACTGGAACCAGAAAGTCAGGGGACAAAGGGGCAGAGAGACCGGCCAGACAGGAGAGAGCCGCAAAGGCGGAAGACCAGGAGATTGCAGACGCAGCCAGGGTGCAGGCGGAGTTTCTCCCGTGGGGGAGGGTGACCGGGACCAGCAGCCAAGGCGCAGCGTCAGGTGGGAAGGCTCCTGCTCAGAGAGGAGGGTCCCCCTCTTCCAGCCCGTGGGCTGTAGCTCTCTGGCCCGCACCACGCCCACAGCTGCCTTGTCCCACCCCGCAGCCAAGCCACAGGGACTGCCTGCTGTTCCCTGCATCTCAGACCTTGTTGTGCTGCCCTTCCTGCCCGGAATACCCTTCCCCCTTGGCCTTCGCTCCTCAACACACAGCCACACCTGGCCTCCTTGGAAAGCCCGTCCAGAACCTCGAAGGGCCCTGTGCAGGTGGCAGCGGCAGCCCTTCCAGCGGCCCTGTGAGGATCTGCTGCTGGGCCGTGGTGGACGGGTGGCTGAGGAAGGAACCCACGGATGGATTCTCAAATGGACCCTAGCGACCCTCACCGCCTCCCCTCCAGGGAGAGAAGTGGACGTACATTGCTCCCCACTGGTGGGTCAGGGACAGGCCACAGTCTGGCCCAGATGCTGTGCTCTTATTTCGCCCTAATGTACACGGGAAGCCCGCGTCTGTGGCCAGAGGGACAGGCTGCCTGCTTCTGCCGGGGCCAGCGCGGGGCGGCCCAGAGGTAGCTGCCAATGGGAGGGGCAGGGAAGCTTCAGGCCCACCTCAGGCCAGAGGCAGACCAGCCTCTCCTGACTTGCCACACCTAACCCCTAACAGTGCCAGACTCAGGGTCTGGCAGGTACGAGATGGGACAGGGAATCCAAGTGGCCCCAGAGACTCTTCCTGTCCCTACCACAGTCCTTCCATCTCTGGCATTGAAAAACCCAGAGGCAGAGCCCACAGGAGGCGGGGCCCAGACCGCGGCCGGGAACGGGGTGGGTGGGAGGAGGGCATAGCTGGACACTGGGGCAGCAGGCAGGAGATGGGAGCCATATGAGGGCAGAGGGCTGGAGCCCTGTTCCCAGGCCCCCAGGGACACAAGCCAAGGTTGCCTGCTACCAGCCTGCTGGCAGAGGACCTGCAGGGTCCCCTCCCCAGGCTGATCCAAGGGTGGCAGGAACCACAGCCCAGCTGGGGTTTCAATCAGAATCGTGTGCCGGTTGGTACACCTGAGGCTGCAGTCACACGTGCACACGTGCAGGCCACACAGCTGTTAACAGCAGGCTGCCTGGGAGGACACAGAGCCGGCCCCTCCCATGCCTCTATGCCCTGGTGGGGAGGGGAGTGGGAGGGGCCATCTTCCCCTTCCCAGGTCCAGCTGTAAGCAGCCCCTGGCAGGGGGCCTTCCTCAGAGGAAGTTCTCAGGATCTGCTCTGGGGGGAGAGGCCCCTTCTAGGGGAGCTTCCCTCCCCACTGGAAACTCCACCAGAGGCCTAGTCACCCCTGCCCGGCTCCCAGCCGCAGCCTGGGACTGGACCGTGATCCCTCCTGAGCCCCAGTGTAGCCCGTGGGGGCACAGTGCCCTCTGATGAGCTGCATCAGTGTCACCAGAGTGCTTGTCACTAGGGTGCTGTCTCATTTCTGAGATCCCTGTTGCTCTTCAATGAGAGGCGGGCACTCTCTGGGACTCTGGGGTGTCAGGGGTTACTGGGGCTATTTCAGTGATTGTGCCTGCAGCCCCCAGCCCGGCTGGGCCTTGGGGGCCTGTGTGGGGAGCCATGGTTCACCTATCTCAATGGTGGGGGGGCGGCTGGGGCCAGCAGAGCAGGACAGGAGACGGAGCCCAGCTTTCATCCCCCCCCCCGCCCCCCGCCCCAGGCCTCTAGGCAAGGGTAGAACTTGTGGGGGGAGGGAGGGCAGTTGGCCTGGAGCCTGCAGGTGGAGGCAAAGGGCTGGGGCAGGTGCAGGGGCAGGAGAGAGGCCTGTTTCTGCAGCTGTTTTCCACCTTCCTGTGGTGATGGGGGTGGGGGCAGGCTTTGCTTCTCAGGGGGCTGGGGAGAATTAACCATTTAGGAAGGAAGCAAAGCAGGCTGGAGGAGGCTGAGCTGGCCTGACTGTAGCAGGGTGATGGTGAGAGTGACCTCTGGCTAGATCCACGGCCCTGAAGTCTCGGCCCACTCCCCTGCTAACCTTACCTGGCAGCCCCATGCCACCCTCTACACTCCCCCCACCTCAGCCTGTAGGACTGGCGGGGCAGGGGGCTGTAGCCCCACACCTGGGCCAGCTAGCCCTGACCAGGTGAATCTAATTTCTCCTCTGTGCACGTGGGTCCCAGCACCCCCAGAGATGCTGTAAGGGCACAGGCAGGCCCCACCGGAATCCACTCTGTCCAGCACCCTGGGGGAGGCCAGTATAGACAGCAGGAGAGGGGAGGACAGTTTCAAAACAACTTTTTTTTTTGCATTTCCAATCTGCAGGGGAGAATGGAGACCAGGGCTGTTCTCTGGGTGTGGAGCGGGGGGATGGGGTGGGGTCTGGAAAAAGCCAAGAGCTGTCTCCACTAGCTCAGTCTGGCGCAGTGAAGGGACTGGATCCAAAGGCCTTTGGTTTCAGGAGCAGCCCCCCACCCAAGCCCCCTGGGGCTGCCCCAGGGAGGACACCAGCCAGCCCACCGTGGGCCCAGGGGAAGACAAAGCCGGCACAGGTCCATTCTAGCGCTGACTATCTACCACGGACCCCCAGGTGGGAAGAGGACAGGCGGGCGGGGTGGGGGGGGCGGTCACACCCCACCTGAGCTGATGCCCCACCCCCGGCTGCTGGAAGGAAGGAGAAAGCCTGGGCGGGCAGCCTCCAGCCTGGGCCTGCCTGGGGGAGGGGCCGAGGGCGCTAGGCGGGTCTGGAGGGGTGGGGTGAGAACCTACAGTCTGGAAGAGGGAAACAGGGACAGGAAGCAGCCACCTCCCACCTCAGGGAGGAATGTGGCGGGAGTAGGACAGGCTCAGAGGACTTGGGGGTACAGAAGCTAAGTGCCAGACAGCAGAGGGAGCCCGCCCAGGAAACTCCCTCTGGACTTCTACCTGCCCCCGCCCTGCTTCAGGGAGAGCCAGTCCCTGTCTGGGGGTGTCTGCAGTCCACATCCAGCTCCGAGGCCATAGCGCCTGCACCAGTGCCAGGCTGGCCCGGGACCCAGCACCTCTCCAGCCTGAGCTACATAGGACTGCCTTCCCAAAGGCCCTAGAAGGCTGGCCTGGCAGGGAGGAAGGGAGGGAGGGTGCTCACTGGAATCTGGCTGGCCAGGCTAGGCCATGGCCGCCAGGACCCCGGGCTTCAGGGCTGGGCAGGGCTGAGCTGGGCCACAGCCAGACTCACCGACCCTGTCCCTGTGCCAGACCTGGAGAGGGCAGACAACACTTCCTTTCTCTGCTCCTGGCTCCTAGTGGGCAGGGAAAGGCCTGGGGAAGGGCCCCAGGCCTGCATCCCTCCTAGGGGCTTCAGGGGGCCCCAGGACCAGTCTTCATAAGGTGGGGGAGGGGAGGGTGGTGGGAGTGTATGGGTGCTGCCCAGACCAGGGCAAAGTGGCTGAAGGCTGGAGGAGATGCCTGCTCAGCTTCCAGCCTGGGCAGGCTCATGGTGCGTGGGCGGCTGGCACTGGAAGAGGCCAGGCCACTTCCCTGACAAAGCAGGGGGCGAGGGGCTCCTTCCTGAAGAGGCTGCTCTGAAGCAGAGCATCGTCTCCCTCACCCACAGGTGGCGCAGAGGGAGGGACACATACCTGTCTCAGTTATGCTCGGAATGTGGCTCCCCAGGCGGAGGATTGGGGAGGAGCTTCCTGGGGGCTGGAGGCTGGGGAAGGGGCCCAGAGCCAGGAAGACCCTGCAGGCCCTGGGGGAGAAACTGAGGAAGGTAGTCCCAGTAGAGCTGGGGCCCAGGTGGGGATGAGCTGGGGGCATCCAGGGAGGTGGGCCTGGCAGGATGTGCCCCTGACCTTCGCGGCTGTGGGCCTTTTGGGGGCCGGGGAGAGGTGTGTTAGAGACAGGGGTCTTGGGTGGTCTTGGGGTCACCTCCACAAATCAGTGGCCTTCACTCTGGGCCCTGTGGGGCAGGGGCAGCTGTGGGCTCCCAGGAACAAAACAGGGTCAGAATCAGACAGGGAGGGGTCATCTTAGTTCAAGCCCTGCCCATCCCTAACCCTAACCCCCCACTAGGGTGAAGCCTTGTCTCCCTGGAGAGCCTGGAGTGGGGTTTGAGGCCCTTATCTCCCACAGAGTGGAAGGCGGGCCCTCCTCCCAGCCGCAACTTGCTGGGGCAGGTGGGGAGAGGACTGTCTCTTCCCCAAGCCCGGCCCCAGCTCCAGGGGGCCTTTTGCCTCAGGCCTTCGGGAGGCTCAAGGGGGAGGCACCCCCATCTAACTGGGGTCCCTGGGATGCACCCACCCTGCCCGCAGCCCCTGCTCCTCAAGGTGCCCCGGTTTGCTTCCAAAGAAGGGATCCGTGTCATGGGCTCAAAACTTCCAGGGCTCCCTGGCCCCTTGCAGTGGACCCCAAGCTTCTCACTCTGGGCCCCTCCCCTTCCTGGGGGCTTCCCCTCCACCCTGGCTCTACCACAAGGCTCCAAGCTACAGTCAAGGCTACTTCCTTTCCTTTTCTCTCCATGAACCTCCTTCCCCAAGACCCTCCTCCTGGCAGGCCCACCCCAGAAGACTCTGGTGGCCTCGGCCCTTTCTGGGTGCTCACCCCATTGCTACACACTGGCCTGTGGGTCCCAGCACCACCCTCCCCCACCGGCCCAACTGGAGCTGGGGGCCTAGCCCGGTCCCTATCCTGGGCAGCCGGCACACAGAAGGTGAAGTCTCGCTGGGAGCTCTCCCTGTGGGCCCTCCTTTCCAGGTGTCCCTCTGCCCAGCCTGATGTATCCGGAACCAGGGCCTGGCCTGGGTAGAGCAGGATCTGGCAAGACGGCAAATCTTGTTCTGCCTGGGGTGGCCCTCCTGCCACATGCCCTCTGACCCCACAGAAGGGCTCAGTTACCGAGTCGTGGACCCTCAGGCTGGACCCGTCCAGCTGCAGAATTAGTGATGTGCCTTCTTGATCTTGCAGAAATGGGGGCTCTCTGTGCCCTGACCCTCTCCTTAGCCCCCAACTCATCTTTCAAAACTGGGCATCACACCCCACAGCCTGCCCCATCTCCATGCCACCCTCCCATCTCTTCCCTAGACCACAAGCTTCCAGAGCAGGGCCAGGGTCTCCAGTCCTCACCTGGTGGGAGGGCCATGCTGGGACCTCCTCAGCTAAGCTGGTGATGCAAGGGACCAGTGACACAGCCCCGCCGGCCTCGCTGTATGACGTTGCAGGCTGGGACCCTGGACACAGCCCCAGGAGCAATGGACTACAGGCCGCGCAGGATGCTACAGGGCTCCCCACTTCAGGTCCTGCCCCTCGCCCTGCACAGTCCACCACCCAGGACCCCGCAAAAGCCAAGCCAGCACCACAGCAGTAAGTTGGGTGGAAGATGGAACTTCCCTGCTGGCCAACAGAGCAAATCAGAGGGACAGGGTCACCTTCCCAGGACAGGAAGTCAAGGACCCTTCCCACTGCCCTGGGAAGAAGCATTCTCTCCTCTCTCCGCCCTCTCCGGTACATCCCTTCCCAGGCAGCCATGAGGGGACAGACAGGATGTGAGGGCGACAGGCAGTTCCTATGTTCTCCCTGCTACGTTCCTCAGCCATGGATCTCAGCCCCCAGCTGGGATTCGCCTGGGCTGAGGTGGGTAGGTGAGCCCTGGTCGTGTGATTCCTGCTCACCTCTCGGAGGCTGGGGTGAGGGAGGGATGCTCTTGGGCCATTCAGAACGGACGCATGGGGAGGGCAGACAAGGAGAGGTTCTGTACCTCTGTGAGGGGATCCCACACCCACTCAAACTCTGGAAGCAGCCCACTCCACATAACTGCCCCTCCCAGAAATGACAGGCCTCTTGGAAAACATGGTGGGGTAGCCCCACCTCCAGCACAACCCTTAAGCCCCACCCCAACGGGTTTGCTCAACATCTGGGCCCTGTCTAAACAGATGTTTGGGCTTCTGCAGAACACAAACAACTGATGTTCATTCACCTGGTCCCAGCCTCTCTCCTAGAACAGGGAACTCCAGGAAGGGGCGTGCAGAACTACGGAGGGGGAGGGGAAGAGAGAGGAGGCCTGTCCCTTTGCAGGGCTGGGACTCGCTTGGCTCCAAGACAAAAAGTGGTGGCATCTCCAGGGCCAGGGTGGGGAGCGCTGCTTATATCAGAGATTGGAGCTGAGACGGCTGGGAAGCCAGGGAGCTGGGACTCAGAAAAGGAGGTTGCACCACGAGATGCCAAGTGCTCTCGCCGCCAGCAAACTCTCTCCTGCCCCCACGGTGCCTCCCCTGCTCTGCCCCTTCACGCACCTTCCACGCAGTGTTCCACCTCCTCCAGGTTCCGCAGGGTGATGCGCATGAGGCTGGAGTTGAGCATCAGCTCATTCTTGTGGGCCGGCCACAGGTACGGCGGGGCTGGGTTCACAAAGAAGATCCTGGTGTCCCCAGTGGACACCTGGTTGTCACAGATGAGGGGATCTCCGAAGCCGCCAATCACCACCTTGTTGCCTCCGTCCAGCAGGCTCTCCTGGGCCACCACATCTTTGCCCTTCAAGTACCGCCAGACCCGAACCTGGGGTGGACACGGGGGGTGCGCAGGTGTCAGTGGTCCTCTTCCCACTGGGGAGGGGTGGCCGCAGAGGCTGACACCTGGGCTTCTTCCTCTCTTCCCACCTCACTTGCTCAGGCCAGATGTCCAGAGTAGATAGACCCAAACCCTGGGCAGATGTGTGGAGATCTTTGGGTCAGCCCCCCAGGAGGAAGCTGCAGGGAGGCACACACACGATGGATGCCACTGCCCACCCGTGTGTGTCACACACTAGGACACCTGGCCTGCAAACAGAAGCAGCCCCCCAACCCCCAGCCACCCCAATTCCAACAACGTCCTTCTCGGCTCAGGCTGGTTACGGGAAGGGGACCCAGCCGGCTGGGGTGCCTGCCTTCCGTGCCCCACTCTCCCTATCGTCCCACCCACTGCTCCGGCCATTCTGTATGGGCAGAGCCAGGAGCAGCTAAGGTGGATGATGAAGTTTCAGGGTGATGAGCTCTGAGCTCAGGGCTCTGGGCCAGCTGGGCTCCATGCAGCCCTGTGGGTGGGCAAAGACACCATGCCCCCCGGCAGGTGAAACGCCCTCCTCCTGCAAGGCTCCTACAGTGCGTGCGGTCAAGGCAGCCTGTGAACCTCAAAATCAAGCCTGGGCAGCACAGGGCAGCCCCACCCTCCCCACTCTGCTCTTGGGGCCCTGAGGGTACCTGCTCTGACAAACCAGGCCCTGGGACGCCCACGGCCTGCTGGGGGTGGGGGGAGGAGGGCTGCAGTCAGAACAGGTGGTCCTAAAGGAAAAGGTCCATGGGGATACGTGCCCATGCATGCTGCACCTGGGAAGACACCCCTTTCCTCGGGAGCTCTGGGGAGCCAGGACTTCCAGAATGGGGAATGAAAGACAATGGTGGCCCGTCCACCTGCCTGCCCCTGCTGGGAGCCTCGGGTCTGAGAAATCTGCAGGGACTCCCTCCACCCTCCAGTGGCCATGGGGAGGTGGGGGAGCCTTGGCCAACTCCCGCCCCCCCACCCCTAGACACACAGTAGGCTCTAGAAGGACGACAGCTAGCAGGGGAGGGCTGGGTGGCTTTCATCGCCTCCCCCCACCCCAGCCACACCCAGGAGCAGCGGGGAGGAAGTCGGGAAAATCCTGCAGGGACTTGGCAAAGTGCCCTGGCGGTGGTGGAGGGGAGGGGGCCCGGCGGGGGATCCCAGCTGTAGCCCGCACAGGCCAGGCTGAAAGAAGCTGCCACCCCTCCCCATCTCCATGGAAGAGGAATGATCCGATTTCTGGTCGGGGAGGTGGTTTTAGGGGCCAGAGGGGGGCAGGGCCCTGGGTCCCTTGAGCCCTCCCTAGGAACAGATTGTGGGAAAAACCCCACTAGACCTATCCCAGGGGGCTCCCAGATCCAACTGAAGGAGAGGCCAGGCAAGTTCTCCCTCCCTGTGGCCGGGGGAGATTCAGGTCTCTCAGGAGCAGGATGGGGCACCTGCCCTGCACCCCGACACTTGAAGCTCAGCAACGGCCCCGCCCACTTCTCTGCTCCGGCCCCCAAACCCATCACTGCAGCATGCCCCACCAGGAGCCCTGGGGTTGGGAGATAAGATGTGCACCCCTCCACTCTCTCCTGACCACCCCTTCTCGCCTCGGGGGGGGGGGGCGACAGCACTGACCACAGGCCAAAACCCCACCTCCACCCCAAGCAGAAAGCGTCACCTCCCCTCGTCCCTGTTCCTTTTCTTTGGCCGGTGGGTAGGGGGTGCGGTAGCGGAACATTCTCCCTCGGGGGAGGCGCACTCGTTTCCCGTAAGGGAGGGGGCTTGGGTTGAAGGGGCAGACACGATCAGGTCTCCGGGGCCTGGGCACCGCGAGGCGGGATGGCAGCGGCACCGCAAGAACTTTCCCTCCAGCGCTCGCGAGTTTTCCCAGACCCGGCGCCCCACGCGGGGGTTGGCGGTCGCCAAGGGAGCGGGCGCGGGCGCTGCGGAGCGTCTGGGGCTCGTTCCCACGGCCCGGGGCGGGGGTCTCAGCGGGGCGGCCGGCGTCGCGATGGCAGGACCTCCGGGCTAGGGGGCCGGGATCGCGGGGGAGAGGCCCCCAACCCAGGCTTCCAGGACGGTCCGAAGGGGGCTCAGGGTCCCGGGGGTCACGCGGGGGCCCACCTTGCACGAGTACGTGTGCTGCACCGGGTCCACGTTGAGGATCTCCTCCACGGTGCCGGTGAGCACCACGTTCGCCTCCTCCTCCCGCCTCTCCAGCGCGCGTTCGGGGCACGTCCCGTCGGCGCCGGGCAGGGCGCGCGCGGCCACCACCAGGAGCAGCAGCAGTGGCTGCAGAGGAGCCTGGCCGGACGGCCGCAGGCTGGCCATGGCGCGGGCGGAGGACGGCGGAAGGCGGCCGGAGCAAGCTCACGGGCCGGGCCGCGCCAGGGACTGGACTGGACAGGACGGGACGCAGCTCCTGGGAGGCGGCGGGAGCGCGGGCGGCGCGGGGGCGGGCCGGGGGCGGGACCGGGGGCAGCACCACCCCCATCCCTCTTCCCCCCCCCCCCCCCCCCCGCCCCGGCCCGCCCGCGCCCGCCCCCGGCCCGCCCGGCGCCCTGCGACCCGCGGCGGCCGCGAACAAAGCGCCGGGACGGCGGCGCCGGGCGGAGGCCTGGCTGGGGGAGGGAGAGGGCCAGTCTGGGTCGGGCCAATGTGGGTGATGGGCCTGGCCCGGCCGAGGGGCGGGGGCAGGGCGGGATCGAGGGTGCTCTCCCTGCTGCGGCGCACCCCCACGGACGCCCCTCCCCCGCCTGCGCGGACGTTCCCCACCCCCGCCAGGAAATGCGGCTGAAATCGGGTTAATGCATAATCTGGAAGCGACGTGACGGGACTTCCAAGGGGCTCCAGGCTGCGCCGGGGCTGGGGCGGCGGGGGCTCCCCGGCCGCGGGGAGGGGCTGCCAGATCCGGGGCCCCGCCGCCCCTCGAGCCCTGCTGGGCTGTGCCCCTCCCCCGGCAGGAGGAACCTGACGGGGGACCCCAGCCCCTCGCTGGAACTGGGGACGGAAGCTCGGCCGGCCCGGGACCCCCCGGCCTGCCGGGACCAATGCGGGCCGGGGGCTGCGGCGATTGGTCGCAACGGAGCGCAGACCCGCCCACCTCCCGGTCCCGGGTCAGCTCCGGCCCCTCTGCAGGGCTGCGGGCTCCCCCTGCTGTCCGAGGCGGCGATTGCGTCTGCGGTGGACGGCCAGCCACGCCCCCTCCCCAGCTCCCCCAAGGCGCTTCTCCAGACATTCCCACAGGGTCCAGGCGGGTAAACCGAGACCCAGAGGGTCCAGATTAGACCCCGACCTAGCTGAAGATGGTGGGGGTGGGGAGGGAGAGGAGATCCCTCTGTCCCTCCAGGGCCGGGTCTGCCGCACATCCCCTCACCCACGCCAGCCACGGACCTCTGAGCTGGAGGCAATGAAGGGTGAGCAGCAGCAGAGGCCCCTCGGGGGACCCTACGTCGCCTAGACCCTGGTGGGGGCGGTTCAAGAAAGGAGGGTGGCACCGAGGGGGTGTGCTTACACTTGTTAAGTTACAGTATGACAAAGAGGTGAGGTTGGGGGCCCAGGAAATTGAGGTTGGAGCCAGGAGCCCTCCCCCCCCACACCTGCATGTCTACACATATTTGTCACAGGCAAGCCAGACCTGGGGGGTCCCCCAGCTCAGATACGGACCCCCACAGACCAGAAAGGGGGCTTCTGGGTCTGCAGCCAAATGCCACTGAAGAGTCTGAAGGCTGAGGACTGAGTGTCCCCAGAGTCATGGACTTTGGCCCAGAGAGGTGTACGTTCTATGCTCCCCCGCACCCCCCCCACCCGTGTCTAAGGCTGACTCAGCCTGGCTCCCGAGTGGCTCATGTGGAAAACTGGCACAGAAAAATGCATCCGGTGTGGAAGTGGCTGTAGTTTTGCCAAATTAGGTGCCCCCTATCTGGGACAAACTCTTCCACGTGGATGGGAGGAACCCCTATCCCAGGTACCCCCTCACCTACTGGCTGTGGCCCCTTCATGAACTGAACCCTGAAGGAGGGCGTATTTGCTGATTCAGCAGCTCGCCCTGATGGTGATGTGAGTGCCCAAGGCCCTGTCACCACTTTTCCCCAGACCAATGCAGGCTGGACAGTGTAGGCTGATGGTTCCTGGAGGGTCAAGAGGCCCCCAGACCCCAGCTGGTGTGGGGAAGCCTCCCTCACAACTGGCCCAGGCAGGCCCTACGGACTCACCGCCTCCAGGGACACTCGCCTTGTGGCCTTTGGGACCTCGCCAGGCCTTCCCCTCCCTGTGCTACCTGCTGACCCAGATGTGAGGAGTGGGGACCAGTTGTGCAGGCAGGGGCTGACCATGGCTCAATGTGAAGACAGCGATAGGCTCCAGCAGATATGCCTCTTTTTATTTCTCTAGAAGTTAATTTCCCAAAGATGTGGGGACACACCTTCAGTTTCTCTGGGGGCAGGCGGAGGTCACCATTTTGATCCCACTAGGCTTGTCCCTTAACTTGGCCACCCTAGCCTGCTGATTCCCCCAGCGACCCTGGGTCCCCTCTTACCACTCCCTCCTCCACCCCTCCCCCAATCTCACCAGAAGGGTGCAGAATGCTGCTACAGAGGGTGCTACAACTGTATTCCTGGTGCTCAGTGGGGCGCCCTCCCCGCGGCCCTCCTGGCCCTGCCCCGCCCCCCCGCAGGCGCAGATTCATGAACACGGTGCACATGGTGGTGAGGCCGTACTCCCCCAGCTGGTGCGCGTCCTCCATGGGCTTCCCCTCGAAGCTCAGCCAGAACTGGTCGGCTTGCACGTGCTCCTTTTGGCACACTTGCAGCTTGAGCTCGGCCACCCTCTGCGTCAGCTGGACCACGTAGGTGCTGCTGCGACCCTTGTTATTCCTCACCAGGATGCTCAGGGGGTCTTTGCAGCTCTGCACCATCAGCAGGACGGTGCTGTCGGGGCCCAGGCCCTGGCAGACCAGGGGCACCCCATCCTGCAGCACCTTGCGAGTGTCCTGGTGGACCAGGAGCTGCTGGAAGGCGGGCACGCCGATCTGCTGGGTGATCTGCTGCTTCAGCTCGGATGACAGCATGGAGTCCCTCAGGGGCACCAGGATCTCCTGGCCCCCGAGCATCTTCACCTTCAGGTTCCTACCCTGTGGGCATCACACAGGCTCAGAGACCCTGGCACCAGTTCTGGGAGCACTGCACGCGTGACACTGGCAGTGGGGCAAGCTGCTAGACCCCGTGATGCTGCCCCCTCCTCTCCAGCCTCCCCTCCCACCAGGAGGGGGACGCCAGGTGCTGGAGAGTGCATGCGGGCATTTCTAGAAGAATAGTCACCACCCACAACCATCATGTTGCCTCCCTTCACCTGCTAAGACGCCCCCCTGTGCTGATCCCAAGGGATCTCAGGGTTGCCCACTGGGCAGAACCCACCTCTGAGGACCCAGACCCTGCTGTCAGAAGGAGCCCTGTCCCTCCCCTCACGCTTAAGAACCTGGGGGTTCTGAGCAGCTCTGCCTGCCTTGCACATGTAGGTGTTCCGCCCCTGGGAGATGCCACCGGGGGAGGGGTACGAGCCCACCTGCCCCACTTGTCTAACCCGCCTCACCATGGCTGTGGGCCCTGGCGCCAGGTCCTCTGCAAGCACTGGTTGGCTGCCTCTCCGCTCTCAGCTCTTCTCCAGCCGTGGCAGCTCAGCCTTTTTAAAGCCTGAGCAACCACGTCAGAGGGCGGTGTCGGGGAGCCAGCCACACAGTAGCCGAATTCAGCTTCAGTTTCGGTTTCCTTTTCCCGAGGCGGGCCCTGGAGTGAATAGCAGAAACAAAACAGAATGACAATGACAAGAAACTGAGGCAGGGGTGGGCTGGGGCTTTCCACCTGGCCAGCGGGGCCTGGGGACTGTGACAGCATCCCGCCTCCAGGGGTGTGTGTTCAGAAACCCCCTGCATGTCCAACACCTCGGGTCCTTTGCAAGACGCACACACATCATAACATGAGCGAACAATTGGAAACTTTCACTTTCCATTTACCGATCTGCAAAATTAGTAAACTCGGAAATCATTGCCAGGGTTAATTCAGAAATAACATAAAATAGTGACAATCTAAACTACCCAGAGATAACCTCCATTTGTTTATGACAATATTTGTTCAGATTGTTTTTTAATTAATCAATCAATCAATCAATCAATCAATTAATGGCTGCTTGGGTCTTCGTTGTTGTGCACGGGCTTTCTCTAGTTGCAGTGGGGGGGGGGCTACTCTTTGTTGCTGTGCGTAGGCTTCTCATTGCAGTGGCTTCTCTTGTTGCGGAGCACGGGCTCTAGGCGTGCGGGCTAGTTGCGGCATGCAGGCTTAGTTGCTCCGCGACACGTGGGATCTTCCCGGACCAGGGGTTGAACCCGCGTCCCCTGCATTGGCAGGCGGATTCTTAACCACTGCGCCACCACGGAAGTCCCTGTTCTCATTGTTTCAATGAAAGATATGTATCTTATTTTCTACAAAAATGAACTCCTGGACACTATTGACAAAGTGAAAAAAAAAACTATACACAAAATGGTAGAAAATATTTGCAAATCACATGTCCGATAAGGGTCTAGTATCCATAATATATAAGGAACTTTTACAACTCAACAACAAAAAGATAAACAACTCAGTTAAAAGTTGGGCAAAAGACTTAAATAGACATTTTAAAATAGAAAATATATAAATGGCCAACAACCACATGAAAAGATGGTCAACATCATTGGTCACTAGGGAAATGCACATTAAAACCACAGTGAGGGACTTCCCTGGTGGTGCGGTGGTTAAGAATCCACCTGCCAATGCAGGGGACACGGGTTCAAGCCCTGGTCCGGGAAGATCCCACATGCCGCGGAGCAACTAAGCCCGTGTGCCACAACTACTGAGCCTGTGCTCTAGAGCCCGTGAGCCACAACTGCTGAGCCTGCATGCCACAACTACTGAAGCCTGTGCGCCTAGAGCCCGTGCTCCGCAACAAGAGAAGCCACTGCAATAGAAGCCCCCTCACCGCAACGAAGAGTAGCCCCTGCTCGCCGCAACTAGAGAAAGCCTACGCGCAGCAACCAAGACCCAACACAGCCAAAGATAAATAAATAAATAAATAAATTTATTAAAAAAAAAAAAACACAGTGAGATACTATGTCCCACCTGTTAGCACAACTATAATAATTAAAAAGGGAATAATAACAAGTGTTGGTGAAGATGTAGAAAAAATGGAACTCTCATACATTGCTGATGGGAATGTGAAATGGTGAAGTCACTGTGGAAAACAGTCTAGTCATTCCTCAAAAGGTTAAACAGAATTTTCACGTGACCCAGCAATTCCACTCCTAGGGATATGCTCGAGAGAACTCCAAACAGGTGTTCAGAGAAATGCTTGCACACAAATGTTAACAGTAGCTCTATTCACAGGAGATGAATGGTAGAAACTGGGGGAGCAAACACCATCAGCACGTGGATGCATAGACAAAGTGTGGTCCATCCTTGTAATGGAATATTAGCCATAAAAAGGAATGAAGCACTGACGCAGGCTACAATGTGAATGAACCTTGAAAACATGATGCTCAGTGAAAGAAGCCAGACACAAAAAGTCACATATTGTGTGATTCTACTGATACGAAATGTCCACAAGGGACTTCCCTGGTGGTGCAGTGGTTAAGAATCCACCTGCCAATGCGGGGGACATGGGGTTGAGCCCTGTTCCGCGGAAGACCCCACATGCCGAGGGGCAACTAAGCCCGTGTGCCACAACTACTGAGCCCACGTGCCTAGAGCCAGTGCTCCGCAACAAGAGGAGCCACCACAATGAGAAGCCCGCGCACCGCAACAAAGAGCAGCCCCCGCGCACTGCAACTAGAGAAAGCCTGCACGCAGCAACAACGACCCAACGCAGCCAAAAAAAAAGTTAAAGAAGAAAATAATTAGGGCTTCCCTGGTGGTGCAGTGGTTGAGAGTCCGCCTGCCGATGCAGGGGACACGGGTTCGTGTCCCGGTCCGGGAAGATCCCACGTGCCGCGGAGCGGCTGGGCCGGTGAGCCATGGCCGCTGACCCTGCGCGTCCGGAGCCTGTGCTCCGCAACAGGAGAGGCCGCAACAGTGACAGGCCCGTGTACCACAAAAAAAAAAAAAAAAAAGTGATTGCCAGGGGCTGGGGGCCAGGGGGCATGGGGAGTGACTGCTTCATGGAGACAAGGCCTCCTTTGGGAATGATAAAATGTTTTGGAACTAGATAGAGGTGATGGTTGTACTAAATATACTAAATGCCATTGAATTATATACCTTAAAATGGTTAAGTATGTTACATGAACTTCACCTCAATAAAAAAGAAAACTGAAAAAAAAGAAACCCTCATGCTACTCTCACCATTTTCTAAAGTGCTTCATTCACAAGTATCTCACAAACATTTTTCCATATGAATAGATGGTTTTACGCAAGTTGTTTTCATGGCTGTATATGTTGCCCATAGTATAATGAGTCCATCATAGAATACAGTGTAAGTTAGTTAACCAGTCCCATATTGTTGAATATGTAGGTTATTCCCAAGTTTTTACTATCACAAACAGCATATCACAGGCATATGTTAGCTAAAAGTAAAAATAAATACTTAGGGAATTCCCTGGTGGTCCACTGGTTAGTACTTCAGGCTTCCACTGCAGGGGGCATGGGTTCAGTCCCTGGTCAGGGAATTAAGATCTCACATGCTGCATGGCACAGCGAAAATAAATAAGTAAGTAAATAAATAAAATTAAAATAAATACTTAAAAATAAATACTTTAAAATACATTAAAAATCAAATAAATAAGGCTTCCCTGGTGGCGCAGTGGTTGAGAGTCCGCCTGCCGATGCAGGGAACACGGGTTCGTGCCCCGGTCCAGGAGGATCCCACATGCCGCGGAGCGGCTGGGCCCGTGAGCCATGGCCGCTGAGCCTGCGCGTCCGGAGCCTGTGCTCCGCAACGGGAGAGGCCACAACAGTGAGAGGCCCGCGTACCGCAAAAAAAAAAAAAAAAAAAATCAAATAAATAAAAAATTAAATAAGTAAAAGACTGGAAAAAAACAAATTGTTTTGCATATGAATTAATCATTCCACCTCCCCTCCCCCAAAATAATCTCATATGGCACCAAAGTTGTTAACATGCACAAAAGTTTAAAAACTTGTTTCTTTATATTATTTTAAGTTTCTATCTCGACGCAGTCCTTGCATAAATAATATTAGTATTATAAAAAGAAAACCAGAAACATAACAAAGAATACAGAATGTGAAAATCTCTCAATCTCCTTCAGATGACCATTATTTTGTTTTTGTTTTTGTTTTTGGCCATGCGGTGCGGCATGCGGGATCTTAGTTTCCTGACCAGGGATCGAACCCATGCCCCCTGCATTGGGAGCTAGGAGTCTTAACCACTGGACCGCTAGGGAGGTCCCCAGATGACCATTATTAAACATGGCAAAGAGACAACAATTTAAAATTTTTAAAAAGAAATTAAAAATTTAAAAAGAGAAAACAAAAACATGGCATACGTCTCCTAATTTCTTAATACTGACATACAGTAATAGAGTCTTTATTTTCTTTTAGTTACTTCATTGAATGTCACCTGCTTTTTTTTTTTTTTTTTTTTTGCGGTACACGGGCCTCTCACTGCTGTGGCCGCTCCTGTTGCAGAGCACAGGCTCCGGACGCGCAGGCTCAGTGGCCATGGCTCAGGGGCCATGGCTCAGGGGCCCATCCACAGTATGGGATCTTCCCGGACCGGGGCACGAACCCGTGTCCCCTGCATTGCAGGCGGACTCTCAACCACTGCGCCACCAGGGAAGCCCTGTCACCTGCTTTTGACAAGAGGAACTAAACACAAAGGCTTTAGGCAGACAAAGTGATAGCACCTGGAAGCACGTGTCTCCCTGTCTTGGTGGCTTTTAAGTCACCACAAACTGGTGGCTTAAAACAACAGAAATGGATTCCCTCAGAGTTCTACAGAGCAGAGGTCTGAAATCCAGGGGGACTAAATGACCAGGGTTGTCAGCCTGGTTAAAAATAATCTGATTTTATGTGGCTTACAGAAGACACGAATCATCTGAAATATAAGGATATGGGAAACTGAAAGTAAAAGGATGAAAATAAACCTACCAGGTAAATGTTAACTAAAAGGAAGCCAATGTGGCTACATTAACAATTTTATTAACAGATTAACAAAGAAATCTTACTGTAAGGAACGGCACCAAGAAACAGAGGAGAGCTTAAGCAAGCTGTATTTGGGAACGCTCCCGGGCGAGGTTCACTGATCCGAGTGAAAGGGGCCAGGGAAGTCGCGCCCGGGCGAGGGTTTGGGCAGAATTTATAGGGGAAGAAGGGAAAGGGGTGTGGTGAATCTGGGAGGGCGCAGGGTATTCCTTATTTGGTGGTCTTTTCGGGTATCCTGGGGGACCGCTAGTCCCGCCCCTCGAAAGGCGGGAAGGCTGGGCCGGGTGGAAAGTCCCCAGGTCAGTTCCTGGAACCGGGTGGTCCTGAAAGTCTCCAGGTCAGTTTCTGGAACTGGGTGGTCTGGAAAGTTTCGGTCTGATGCAACCTGTGAGTCTGATTGCGTTCCCCTGCCTCGGGCCAGTCAAAGCATTATTAGATACAGAAGGTTGCATAGCAATATAAGGTTGAGTTCATTGGTAAAAAAAAAGATTTTAAATTTGTATGCACCTAATAACATGACCACAAAATATATAAATTCTAGTCACAAACCTGCCTGAATATCCTATTTATGAAATTACAACAGCCACTTATAAAGGGGTCTTTGGTTAATATTTGGTTTCATTTACAAACTACCTTAAACTTCCTTAAACCTTTAAGACAGTATCTATATCATGTTTAACACACTTGCTTTTATTTTTAAGCCCTTCAATGATCAAACAGCAGCAGTAACAGCAAAAAACCCTCCCAAGAAGTTCACAGTCCTCACCACGTACACCTGTGCACCCTGGTCCAGGGCACAGTCACCTCTCGCCCAGGCTACTGCGTATACATCCCAGTGGTCATGCGGGAGACGGGACCTGAGAGAAAGGTATGGGGATGTGGAGGGAGGAGGCAGGACCCCAGGCGACGCTGTTGGAACAGCAGCCGAAGGGCGTTGGACCTTCCGCCTCAGGCTCCAGCCCCGACCTGGCCCCTGTGGGCGGGGCTTCCGGTGGGTGGGGCCTCCAGGGTGGGTGGGAAACTGAGAGCTACAGTCAACACCCAGCACCTGGGATCCGGAGCTTAGTTATTGACGCTACACCAGGACACCCCATGGAGGCGAGGAAGTCCAGAAAGTTGGAGGCTCATCCGTGTGGATTTTGAAATCACCAGAAACTGTGACAGGAGTGTCTGGAGAAGGTGACAGGGAACCAGGAGTAAACCCTTCAGGAAGGTTTCGGTCGACTGTAGTCTGTGTGGTCTGTTAAGAAAGGGGTGGTCTGTTAATAAGGTGAGGTTTCAAAGCTGGAGCTTTTTTGGTGAAGAAGACACCGGTCTGGACGCGCCAAGCAGGAAGGACAGGGAAGCTCACCTCTCCCCAGGAGCGCCGGCCCAAGGAGAGTGGAGAGAAAAGCAGCACCCACGGGGGCCCACAGGGAGGCAGCGTGCCAGGCAGATAGGGGTTGGAAGGAGATTCTGTCACCACCCAGAAGTTGGGGGACATGGCTCCCCAAATGTGGAGAGGTGTCAACGCGCAATTCAGGAGAAAGATGTTGACGGCGCCCAGATCACGGGGAAGGTACCGTCACGCACTGGGTGTTGGGAGGATGCTCCCACTACCTGGCATCAGGTGGCCGAGGGAAGGTACGTTGGTCTCATGACCTGTAAGGGTGGAAGACGCCCCCTCAGTCACAGGGGTGGGGACTGCCCTTGAACCTCAAGGCTTGTTGTCAGCATCCTGGTGCTCCTGGCTTCTGCCTGGGTCCTGGCTATTTGCTTCCCTCATCTCTAGCCTGAAGGCTGGATTCCTCCAGCCCTGGCCTCTGCCACTTTATCATCACAGCGACCAACTCCCGTGCTGCAGGAGAGGACCTGCAATGGTTCTAGCCTGGTTACTTGGCAACTCTGGTCCCGGCTGCCTGGGTCCACAGGCCGTTGCCTCTTGGCAGAAGAGGAAGGAACAGGAGGGTAAGGGGTGCCGGAGGGCGTGGTCTGTGATGTCTCTGATGTTCTGGGGCTCATATGCCTGTGGAATGCTGAGGGGCAGAGTGGGAATGCAGGTGCCACCCCCATGTTGGAGGTTGGGAAGGACGTGTTCACAGATCGCACGTGGCAGACCCCCAAGGGACACTGTCTGAATGATGTTGTGTGGAACGCTGTCACGGTAGGCAGAGGACCATCCCTCCCCCCACAACCCAAGGCTGGAGCCCAGTGTCTGGCCTGGGAAATACACCCGTCTTTCCACACAGACTCCCCCACTGACTTTCCTGCCTCAGCCCCCTGCTCCCCAAACCCGGTGGCCACCAGTGGGCCCTGGAGATGCCCCTGGGACCACCAGCCAACGGGGGCTTGGCCCACTCAAGCCTGGATCTAGGAAGACAAATAGTTGGCCTTTGATGGCTTGCAAAAATCAACTCAAATCGTCAGCTGGACACAGCCAGGGCTGCAGGCTCCGGCGCATCGCTTCCTGCCGGAGAAAAGGAGGAACAAGATGGGGAGTGGGGTGGGGGAGGGGAGGGGCGGAGGAACAGATCCAGGGCTTGGGCCATCTTAGTTATACCAGTTACTACTGTTGTGTAACAAATGACCCCCAAAGGTCACAGTAACAACTGTCCTGTTCTGTGAATCAAGAATTGGAACAAAGCACCCAGGAGCAGCTGGGAAGGCATGAGGTGGGGGCTCTGAAGCAGCAGGTTGGGATCACCTGTCCAGCAGCTGAGATTTCTGGGCTCCTGGCTCAATGGCCTCCCCTTGGGAGCCTCTCCATGGGGCCAGTTTGGGCTTCCTCACAGAGGGGCAAACGGGTTCCAAGAGCGGGTTTCCCAAGACAGCAAGGTGAACGTGTGTGGCATTTTTAAGGTCCAGCCTCAGAATTCACATCTCACCCCTGCCCCTGTCTTTGCTGGTCGATGTCATCACAAAATCTCACCAAGGTGCACCATAAGGGTATTTGGAGTGGGAGCTGTTGTTGTAGCCATCTTTGGAAAATGCAATATTCCACAGTATTCCTCAGCACTATTTCCCAACTGCAGCCCAGGACTCTCCCTCCTTGCCCAGAGCAAGGGAGCCCCTACGACCCCCAGGAGACCCGGTGGCCCTACCAGAGATCCAAGCCCAGATGTAAAAGGCGGGGTGGGGGGACGGCCAGAGGTAGGAGGGCCCAGAGACATGACCACACAGACGGTGTGGGTGACCACCCCAGGGAAACTCACTTTGTTCTGGGCTAGTGAAGTCTCCTTGTTGGGGCTGGGGCTGGGAGGCCAAGACACAGGCCCCTGGAGACCCTGGGTGGGGCGGGGGCGTCTCAGAGGGCAGAGGGTGCAGGAGGGCGCATGGCCGAGGCGAGTCCAGGTGGCTCCCCCCTGCCTGCGTCTGCTCCCCCAGGCAGAAACAACTGAAGCTGGCATGCACTGCGTGTTTTCAGAACAGGAGCTCATTCATCTTCCCAGCAACCCAGGGATAAATGAAAAGATAGCCCAGTTTACAGGTGAGGAAACAGGCACGGAGGGTAAGCGAACCCGTCTAACCACTAGCAGGTAAAGCATGGTCAAACATGGCTCCTCGAGCCTCTCCTTGCGGTCTGAAACCCCTGCCTGTGTGGTCTCCTGGGGGTGGGGGGCCGAGCCCACCCAGACCGGGTCCCAGCGCCCCGCCTGCCGGCCTGGGGTTCCGCCGACGCTTCCCAGCGGGGCACTCGCGGGCTTTCTCTCCTGCGCGCAGCCCGCCGGGGGGGATGGGGGCGGGGTGGGGACTCCAGGACCCCCGCGGCCTCATCCCCCTCAGGGCTGGTCCCAGCCACCCCGGCGCCGTGGCAGTCAGCGCTCCCAGGGCTTTGTGCTCTGGGTGGGTCCCCACCGCCCGCTCCTGCCCGACGCCCGCGGCTTCCCAACGCTCCCCGCCCCACACGCTCCTCCTCCGGGGCTGCGCCTCTGGGGCCTGGCCTCGGGGGCGACAGCCCACAGACACACCCAGTGTAGCCGCCTCCCGCCCCGCCCCGGGCGCCCCCGCAGACCGCTGAGAGGTCGGTTTCGCGCCGGGGGTGGGATTGGGGGGTTCCAGAGAGCGAGGCTAGGGCCAGACTAGGTTGGCCTCAGAAAGGAGAAAAGGCGTCTACACCGTGACCCCGGGCTGGGACCCCGGGAACTGGTGTTGGGTAAGGGGCCAGCCGGCGACCCCACCCACTAGGTACGCCTAGGACCGAGGTGACCCTTCCGAGCTGCCAGTCGGCCCACTCCGCTGCTCCGAAAAGCCCAGCACGACTCTCCCAGGCCCCGCGCCCACCTGCCCCTGCCCCTCCTCCCTCGGGCCTGTGGTCCCTTTCCACCCTGGGCATGACACTTCCTCTCCGGACCTTGCAGATCTGCCTTCTTTCCTGGAACCCACCGCAAAGAAGCCGTCCGGACCACCCAGTCGAAAGAGGGGTTTCCTCTCCCCCAGCAACCTACCCATTTCTTTCTGTCTCTGGCAACTGCGACATAACATTGCTTGTTTGCCGTCGCCCCCCGCGTCGGATTAGAACCCGCGAGACGCTTCCTCAGCCCCAAGGGCAGGCCGGGTCTACCGTGGGCCTCAGGAGACATCTGTGCGATGCCGACAAGACGGCCGCCAGGCCACAGTGGGCTGGAACCCTCAGTACTCAGAAGACCAGAGTGCTGGCGCAAGGGAATTCAGAATGAAAACATCAAACGCGAAAATAAGCTTAGCCCTCTTTTTTCCCCACAACGCCACTTTGAACTAAAAAACAAAATTTTAACAAGTGTCCCTCATTTTTTGTGAGCCCTACTTTGCTGGTGCTTGGCTCACTGTTGGGTAATCTGGAAGAGAGTGACATCACCAGCGACCATGACATCACCCCATCTGGCTTGTGTCATCATCGACCTTAACCCTGAGACGTCACCAGCGTGACCAGTGACACCTTACATTCTGTTCCATGACGTCATCCTGCCTGACTGATGACGTCACTCCGCCCGCCTTGTGGCATCACGTTCACTGGTCCCGTGATGCCACTCTGCCTGTCTACGACCTTGGCCGGCCAGCCTGTCTCCTGCCCAGTGGCTGGTGTTCCACGTCCACTGTGTCACGGGCCTCGTGCAGGTGCTGCAGCCGGCGGGGGTCAGATTCGCAGGCCGCGCGGAGGCCCGAGGGCCCGGCTGGGTCCGCGGAGAGCAGAGGCGTGCGGGCCGAGGCTCGCCGGCTCCTCGGGGGCGCCTCACCCGGTTCCCCTCGCGAGTTCTCCTTTCAGATTTCCCGCGGCCCCAGCTCGCCCGGAAGGTGAGCCTCGCGCCTCCGCCCTCCCGGAGAGGTCCCCTCCCGGCGCACCGCTCGGAACGGGGGAGCGGGCGCGGCGACTTCCCCGCCTCGGCCCGGCGCCGCCAGAGGCGGGCGCGGGCGGGGTGCCCCGGCTCGCCTTTGTCGCCCGCGGGGTCGGTGGGCCGGGAGCGGACGCGTGACTGACAGCCGGCGGGGGCTGCGGCCGGGGGCGGGCTGCCCGGCGCCGGCGGCTCATTGGCTGGCGCGAGTGTGGGAAAGAACGCGGAGCCGGATTCACACGCCCCGCGGCGGCGCTTCCTTAAATAGCCAGGCGGCTGGCAGCGCGCGCTCGGTCCCGGAGCCTGGAACCCGCGGGAGAGGGGCTCGGGAAGCCGTGCGTCCGGCCCGCCCTCGGCCCCGCGCGGCGCGGGGGCGCACCATGCCTGCCGACACCCCGGGGAAGCTGAGGGCCTCGCCGCGGGCGGGAGCGCCGGCCGGTGCCCGCCGGACCCCGGACCAGCCCCGGAGCGCGGCCGAGCACCGGAAGGTGGGGACCCGGCCGGACGCGGTTGGCAGGAGCGGGGGGGAGAGGGGAGCTGACGCCCGGGGGACTCAGCCGCTGCCGGCCCCGCAGTCCTCCAAGCCCGTCATGGAGAAGCGGCGCCGAGCGCGCATCAACGAGAGCCTCGCTCAGCTCCAGAGCCTCCTCCTGGACGCCCTCAGGAAAGAGGTGAGTCGGGGGCGGGAGGGCGAGATCGGGGAGCCTGGAATCCCGGCTCTCCTGGGCTGCCAGCCGCCCACACCGGCCCCGCCCCCAGAGCTCCCGCCGCTCGAAGCTGGAGAAGGCGGACATCCTGGAGCTGACCGTGAAGCACCTGCAGAGCCTGCGGCGCGTGCAGGTGACAGGTGAGCGCGGGCGTCGGCGGCGAGGGCTCTGGGGCCGGAGCCGCCGCCACCGCGGGCCCCGACCGCCTGTCCCCTGCCGCCCCCGCAGCCGCCCTCCGCGCCGACCCGGCAGTCCTGGGCAAGTACCGCGCCGGCTTCCACGAGTGTCTGGCCGAGGTGAATCGCTTCCTGGCTGGCTGCGAGGGCGTCCCGGCCGACGTGCGGTCCCGTCTGCTCGGCCATCTGGCGACCTGCCTGGCCCGGCTGGGGCCCTTGCGCCGCCCGCTTCCACCGGCCCCCGCCGCCGAAGTTCTGGCGCCCGCGGTTTACGCGGGCCGCTCGCCGCCGCCAGCCTTCGACGGCCCCTGCCCCTTGCCGCGCTCCAGGGCGGTCTTGGCGCCGCCCTTCCTGCCGGGCCGGACGGGGGAGCCCCTCGCCGCCCCCGGAGCCGCGGCTCAGGGCCGGGGCGCACCCTGGAGGCCGTGGCTGCGGTGAGGTCGCGGCCCCAGAACCCGCTGAGACTGTGCCAGAAAATATTTATTTCCAGAGGCCGCGTCGGGAGCTTTGTTTTGTCGTCTTCGTGAAGGGTCCAGTCCGGCAGAGGCCCGGCAGCGGGGTCGGCTGATGTCTTCGCGCGAGCGGGCAGGGCGGGCCGCGGGGGTTCTGCTCCCACCTGGGCCCGCAGGTGCCCGGCGCGGACGTTCGGCCGGCCTTGCGTTTGCCTGTATCTAACTGCACTGGAGCCGCGACCCGCCTTGGAGTGGGGGGGAGGGTGTGTGAGAGGTCCCTCGGGAGGCTCAGGCAGGACGGGGCCAGTCATCACTTTTTCCAGAATGTCTCTCCGTGCTGGGAAGCGGTCCCGCAGCATCACTGGGCATGTTGTTTCCCACTCTCACTCGCGAGGACCCTGGAAGGTGGAGACATGTATTTTCACACTGTTGTCTTGGTGCTGAGCTGTGGTGAGGGCTGACTGTCCCTGAAGCTTCGGTTCTGGCCTGTTCCACCTCCTGCCTTCTTGTGGCTGAGCACAAAGCTGCCTGTGCCCACCCGTGCGTTGAGCCTGCCCCAGGCCAGTGTCTGCCCGGGAGAGGGCTGCCAGCAGGAGCGGGCATCTGAGTCCCAGGGGCAGGGAACGGGGGCCAGCCCGACAAAGGGCACTTGGTGCTGGGGCTCTTCTCCTGCCAGAGCCCAGCCCTGCTGTGTGCCCCATCCTGCCCTGAGAGGGGAGGTACCCCTTCAGTACAAAGGAACTGGCGTTGGTCCGGCCTACGCATCCGTCCTGAGCACCGGCTGTGTGTTCATCCTACAATACAGCGATCCTAGGCGGCGTTGGGCATGGCCCCCCACCCCCGACCCCGAGAGTCGCTGTCCTGTGGTCCCAGGCCTCCCCAGGCTGCTGCTGGGGGCTGTGCTCCGGGTGCGGTGAGGGGGTGGTCCAAGGCACGCAGCTGGGACTGCAGTGTCTCATCCTGAGCCCTGCTGAGGCTGAGGCAAGATCTGTTTCCCAACCACAGCCAAGTTCACCTGATGGTTGTTGGCCGCCTGCCTGGCCAAGGACCATCGCGGAGGAGGAGGGTGAATCACTGCCGGGGCTGGCCTGCCCCTCCTCCAGTGGCCCCATCAGCTCCCGTGTCCGTGTCATGCGCAGGGTTCACCTGCCCTCCTGGACTCAGCCGTGCACACCCGGCAGGGCCTGCCACGTCCCACCAAGCCAGTTCCTCCCCGGCCTCTAGCTGCCTGGCGCGTCTTCCTGAGTGTCCAGGGCCCAGGCCAGTGGTCCTGGACAGTTGCAGCCATGCAGGCCAGGTGCCGCACCCTCTGCACACAGGCCCTGGGGAGGCTGGGAGAGCCGGGTCTCCAGCAGGACTGTGGGGGAGTTGCTCCTGACCAGCCTGGGAGGCCCTCCCAGCAGGAGAATTGTAGAGGGTCCATTTCAGAAGCCAGAAGTTCAGCTTGGCTGGGGGAGGGGAACTGCTCAGGGAGGGCCTCAGTGCAGGAGGGGTGGGCCGGGGTGGGGGGGTGGGGGTTGCTTTGGGATATGAAGCTGGGTGGGTGGGTTCGTGGGTAGGGGGAGCACCCCACCTGGTGGCCAGAGAGAGAAGGGCTGCCTGGGAAGGTCACCTGGAACTTGGGTCATCACACTCTCCCTTCTTCAGGGAGAGGGTGGCGACAGCGCCAGACCAGACCCCCCCCACCTCCGTCCCAGGGCCTTGCCCCCTCCCTTACTTCCACAACTTTTTTTTTTTTTTTTTTGCGGTACACGGCCTCTCACTGTTGTGGCCTCTCCCGTGGCCATGGCTCACGGGCCCAGCCGCTCTGTGGCATGTGGGATCTTCCCGGACCGGGGCACGAACCCGCATCCCCTGCATCGGCAGGTGGACTCTCATCCGCTGCGCCACCAGGGAAGCCCATCCCTTACTTCCTTACTTCCTGCTCCTGGCCATCTGTTCTCAAGACGCTATTGCCAAAGGGATCTTTGTGCCGAGCACCCTGTTAGCCCTCCAGGGACCTCTCAGGCTCAGAGGGAACCACACTGTTCCTCAGACAGGCAAGCTCCTCCCGTCTCTATCCCTTTGTACTCACCCCCGCCCCGCCCCATTCTCTCCCCACTTTCCCACCTGAGGCAGCCACCCCAGGCTCCGAGGGCTCTGGAGGCCAGGGCCGTGTCTGTGTCACTCACTCCTGTCCCCAGCACCTGCCTGGAACAGGAAGACGCTCAGGTCGGGCTCAGGCCATGCAGACCTCGTTAATTAGCTTGGATGAAGGAGGAGCCAGGAGGTTTGCGGAGGGTGTCGCCCTTGGTTAGATTAGGGGGGTGTGAGGGAGCACAGCGGGGGCTGAGGCTGGGCCCCTCCCCAGGCCACCCCTCCGCAGTATCCTTGTCTGTGGGAGGAGGCCACACCCCTCTCCCCACTCAGCCTGGACACCTGCGCCATCCGCAGAGAGCTGGGTTGGGGGGGGGTCTCCCCCTCACACCAGGGGCTCTTCCTACTGCCACCCTCCCCCCTCCTCCGCCCGTTTCCTGCCCCCTCCCATGCCTCACAGGGGCTCTGGGTAATTCCTCTGTCCCCCTCCACCCCTTGGGCTTGGCTTTTGTCTTGCAGGCCTTTCCTGCAGAATAATAGAGGAAGCATCTTCTCCGGTGGCTGTGTTGGGGATGTGTGGGAGGAATCAGAACTTCCTCCTCCTGGGGGGAGGGTGTGGCCAGAAGGCCTGCTGATCATTTCTCCTCCACTGGCAGGTGGAGCCTCATTCATCTGTGGCCTCCTTCCAGCCCAGTTGGACCCTGGCAGGGACCAAGGGTCAATAAATGGTTGCTGAATTCATGTGCAAGGTCAGGTGATCTGCCTGCCTCTGTGGGTGTCTCAGCCCTGTGGAGCCCTGTGACGCTGGGCTCCTCTGTCTCGCCTGTGGGGTCAGGGCTTGGGGACCAGACAATGACAGCAAGTCATAGGTGTTTGAAATATGGAGAAAGAATTAGTCCTCATGGTGACAGAAGTCCTCCTGGCCAGGCCCATGAAACTCCAGTCACTTGGGAATTTGGGGTGGGGCAGGGCCTGGGGCTGCTTGGAGCCCTGGCTTGTGAGAGGTGAGGCCTTAGCACCCCCACCAGAACTCCTGCGGTTGCCCGAGTGTCTCTAGGCCCCAGCAGCCTCTTCCTCTCCCCTGGCACGCACTGGCATGCCCTGGCTCCAGGGCCTGCTCCCTTTTCCCGAGGAAGAAGCTGAGCCCAGAGGGTCCTGCAGCTGTGCCTGGCTCCTCTCTGCTCCATGGAGCCCTGGGGGGCATACCCATCCTAGGATGCACCCTTGGGCAAGGAAGGAGGCCCCCAAGAGCCCCCACCTGGTATTTAGCCTTGTGAATGTACTGAGGTTGACCTGCGTGACCAGTAAGGTCCTGTAGAAGACGAGGTTGCAGGGGCATCCTGGCCTACCTCTTTGTCTCATATTCTCCACTCTGAGGGAGGCCAGCTGTTCTTTGCTATGGAGAGGCCAACAGAGTGTGGTGTTTAGAAGCAGATCCTCCAGCCCTGTCGAGCCTTCAGATGAGACCCCAGCCACTGCCGGCATCTCAAGGGCAACCCTGAGAGACTGAGAGCCAGAATCACCCAGCTGAGCAGCTCCTTGACTCCTATCCCTCAGAAACTGTGCGACATAATAAACGTCTGTTGTTTTAAACTGCTGAATTGTAGGTTAATTTGTCATGCAGCTATAAATAACAATAATGTTTTATGTAAAATTAAAATAAATATAAATAACAATAGCAATAAACAACTAATGTGCCCACCGCCACCCAGGGCCACCACCACGTGCCCACTTGATGGGGTTGTGGAAGAGGTCAGGCGGGGCGGGACCCGGAAACAGCCGTTGAAGCTGTGAAGAGCAGAGTGGGTTGGCCTGATGTCTGCCGGGAAGTCGCTTCCCCGTGAGCTCCAGCTGGGGGTGCAGGGACAGCCGAGGCCCATCCCTGTGGCTTCTGGGCAGGGCAGGGGCCCATTCTGTTCTGGTAACTGACAGGGCATGGCGTAGGGGATTCATGGGCCCCAGACTTCAGACAAGGACAGGTGCGGGAGATGCTCCGTGCTGAGACCCACAGAACCCAGCCTGCCCCAGGGCCACACTGGCCTGCCCTCAATGGGCACCTCAGCCCTTTTTGCAGCCTGGTATCTATGGTGACCAAGAAGCAGCTGGCTGCTCTGCTTCAAAGGTGTCTCTTCCTGGTGGACTGCCTGACCCTGACACCCATCTGGTGGCTTTGGGCTCCCGCTTCAGAGAAGGAATCCCCATGTCTGTGTGGGGAGGTGGGGGCCCACTTCCTGCCTTCCCATCCTTACCCACGAGTGGGCCAGAGGCCACGCCCTTCCCCTCGCCCATGGTCCCCCCAGCACCCCTTGCCTTGTCTAGCACAGTGGGGTAGGGCTCAGCAGCTCTGGGTGTGGGGAGGCAACTCTGTCCTCTCCTGGTCCCTACGCCCACCCCCCAACATATGAGCTGACCACGGCCTGGGCCATACACGCACATGCAGGGGCCGGGGGCTGGCCAAGCTCCAGCCGGAGCATCCCCAGCTCCTGGCCCTCCTTTTTCATGGCCTCTCAAGGCCCCAGGCCTGTGGGGCCCTGGGCTTGGGCTTCCGCTGCCAGCCTAAGGTCAGAAAAGTGTTAGGCAAGACCTGGCCAAGCTTCTTCCTCTACTTGGATCAGGAGACCGGCTCTGGACGAAATGCCAGGTGGGACAGGGCATCACCTGGCTGTGTGTACATGGGACTTTCTTCTCTCTGTGTCCCTAGGAGTTTGCTTTGTTGAATTAAGAGGTGAGGGTAACATCCCAGGACTGAGCTGACCGGTCTACCCACTTGGAGTCTGCAATCTTTGGTCGGACTTTTCCAGAGCAGAGACCAGGTCCAATGGACTAAATGTTTGTGTCCACAACCCTTACTTCCTACCCCCCTTCCCTGCTAATTCATATGTTGAAACCTGCCCCCCAAGGTGGTGGCCTTAAGAGGGGCCTCTGGGAGGGGATGGGGTCATGGAATGAGATTAGTGCCCTTACAGAGGGACGAGACGGGAGAGCTTTCGCCCACTCTGTCGGCCATGTGAGGACACAGCCGGAAGGCAGGCTTCGCGCCTGGAAGAGGTCCTCACGGGAACCTGCCTGTGCTGCTACCAGCCTCTGGGTCCATGATGAATACATTTCTTTCTTTTCTTTTTTTTTAATAAATTTATTTGTTTTTATTTGGGGCTGCATCAGGTCTTCGTTGCTGCGTGTGTGGGCTTTCTCTAGTTGCCGCGAGCGGGGGCTACTCTTCATTGCGGTGCACAGGCTTCTCATTGTCGTGTCTTCTCTCGTTGCAGAGCACAGTCTCTAGGCACGTGGGCTTCAGTAGTTGTGGCTCGCGGGCTCTAGAGCGCAGGCTCAGTAGTTGTGGCTCACGGGCTTCAGTAGTTGTGGCTCGTGGGCTCTAGAGCGCAGGCTCAGTAGTTGGGGCGCACGTGCTTAGTTGCTCCGCGGCATGTGGGTGCTTCCTGGACCAGGGCTCGAACCCGTGTCCCCTGCATTGGCAGGTGGATTCTTAACCACTGAGCCACCAGGGAAGCCCAGGGACTCTATTCTTTAAGAAGTTACATTGCTGGCATCAGAAGAAAAAACTTGATCTTTCCGATGGAACAGGCGCCCCCCCTTGGAGGAGCTCCGGTTCGCGTGTGATGCAGATGCACATGGCGGGTCAGGGAAGGAGGAGGCGCAAACAAACACACGGAGAGAATCTTATGTTTAATTTTCTCTTGTCCTGCCGTAAAATATGGGGTTTTTTTGGCCCGTGCTGCAAGGCTTGCAGGATCTTAGTTCCCCGACCAGGGATCGAACCCGGGCCCCAGCAGTGAGAGTGCCGAGTCTAACCACTGGACCGCCAGGGAATTCCCAAAATATAAATTTTATTTCATCAAGTGTCCCAGTCCCAAAGGGTGCCTAGAGCTCGGTGGCTGTGCTGACAGGGCCCGCAGCTGTGACCGGTGCAGCTGTGATGCTGCTGCAGGTTTCTCAGACGTAGCTGAGAAACTTGGTGACCTAGTGGTTAGGATTCCGAGCTTTCACTGCCATGGCGTGGAACAGTGATGTGGCCTTGAGGGAAGTCGGGAGGAGGGAAGGGGAAAGGGAGACAGTTACCACTTGTTCCTGGAGCACACCTGCCTCTGGGCTCTCAGTAACCAGCCCACCAGAACTAGTCTCCACCTGGGCAGGTAACTGAGGAGAACAAACGCACAGAGCCAGAGACCCACCATCTCATGGTCAGGACACAGTCAATAAATCGAGTCGGACACAGAGGCCTCTCAGAGCCGGCCAGGGCCCTCCCCACAGAGACTCAGGCCTCTTCAGTCTGCTCTGTGTTTGGAGTACCTGCAGGTCCACACCCTGCCCCCACATTCCACGCGGGGTGCCTGTGCAGGACAGCCTCGACCTCCCCACCAGTGGTTCAGGGATGCGCCTGACACAGTCCAGGACTGAACCCTACCTCTGCTGTCACTGTGACCTTGCATGTTGTCACTGTGTGTCACAAAATCTCAAGTGTAAAACGGGATTAGTAATAGTACCTGCCTGTGGAGCTGGGTGATTGAGAGGATTAAATAAAATAAATAATCTGCATTATGACAGCTTCCAGCCAAGACTGAGTAGCAGGGACCAGATTTACCCTTCTGTCTAAAACAATTAAAAAACTGGTTAAAATATATGAAACTGCAGCATGAAAAAGAGTGGTCCCTGGGCTTCCCTGGTGGCACAGTGGTTAAGAATCCACCTGCCGGGGCTTCCCTGGTGGTGCAGTGGTTGGGAATCTGCCTGCCAATGCAGGGGACACGGGTTCGAGCCCTGGTCCGGGAAGATCCCACATGCCGCGGAGCAGCTGAGCCCGTGAGCCACAACTACTGAGTCTGCGCGTCTGGAGCCTGTGCTCCGCAACGGGAGAGGCCGTGACAGTGAGAGGCCCATGCACCGCGATGAAGAGTGGCCCCCTCTTGCCGCAATTGGAGAAAGCCCTCGCACAGAAACGAAGACCCAACACAGCCAAAATAAATTTTAAAAAAAACAAACAAAGAAAGAAAAAAAGAATCCACCTGCCAATGCAGGGGACACGGGTTTGAGCCCTGGTCCGGGAAGATCCCACATGCCACGGAGCAACTAAACCCGTGCTCCACAACTACTGAGTCTGCGCTCTAAAGCCCGTGAGCCACAACTACTGAAGCCCGCGAGCCACAACTACTGAAGCCCGCGAGCCACAACTACTGAAGCCCACGTGCCTAGAGCCCGTGCTCCGCAACAAGAGAAGCCACCGCAATGAGAAGGTGTGCACCGCCTGCACACCTCAACGAAGAGTAGCCCCCGCTCGCCGTAACTGGAGAAAGCCCACGCGCAGAAACAAAGACCAAACACAGCCAAAAATACATGTTAAAAAAAAAAAAAAAAGCCCAGCTCTTTAACAAAAAGGAAAAAATGGTCCCTGAGAAGTGGAAAAGAAATGAAGTGAGCCCTACACTGCCCCAGCTGACTGCTTGCAGACGGTTTCCAGGCCACGGTGCAGGGCAGGAAGCCAGGGAGACTCCCTGAGCTAGGGAGGTGGAGCTGACAGTCCGGGGCGCCAATGCAGCTGGAGTTCACAGGACAGGGTGTCAGAAGGAAGAGAGGTGGTGCCAGAGACAGAACTCCAGAGAGCTGCAGGGGTTCCCTCTCAGACCTGATTAGAACATCCTTGTGCGGAAACTCCTCCAGGCCAGGGAAAGGACCACCCAAAGAATTAGGTGGCAACCCCTGAGTTCACACAGGGCCAGACACAGTTCCAGTCTCCACTAGCCAGAATGGAAACGTCATAACTACAGGGCGGGTGGCAGAGTGCCCAGCAGGGTCTTGTCCAACAGTGAGGAATGATCAGCATAGGTTAGGCACTGCTCTAGGCCTGCCCAACAAAGTTTACAAACAAGACCCGAAGGGGTCAAACTGCTTCCAAGTAACAGCCACGCCCAGAACAGAGCTCAGGAATGTTTGTAGTAGCATAAATATACCCAGCACCCAACAGGTTAAAATTCACAATGTCTGGCATCCAGTAAAAGTTTACCAGGCATGCAGAGAAGCAGGAAGATCTGACCCATAATGAGAACGTTCGATCAATTGAAAGCACACTAGAAATGTCACAGGTGATAGACAAGGACATTAAAACAGTTGTTATAGCTGCTCTTCACATGACTGAGAAGCTAGAAGAAAGACTGAATGTCTTGGAGACATTGAAGGTACAAAAACCCCAATTGAACTTTTGCAAAATTATGATGTCTGATGTAAGAAATACATTGGGTGGGAGTAATGCAGACTAGAGATTAGACATTGAAGAGAAAACTATTAGTAAACTGCAAACATAAAAATAAAAACTATTGAAAATAAAACAGAGATTTAGAAAGTGGGGACTGGGGGAAAAAAGAGCATTAGTGAACTGTGGTCAACGTCAAGGGCCTGACATACATGTAATTGGTGTCTCAGAGGAGGGGGGAAGGTGAGAAACATTTGCAGAAATAATGACTGGAAGTTTTACAATCTTTTTTTTTTTTTTTTTTTTGCGGTACGCGGGCCTCTCACTGCTGTGGCCTCTCCGGTTGCGGAGCACAGGCTCCAGATGCACAGGCTCAGTGGCCATGGCTCACGGGCCCAGCCGCTCCGCGGCATGTGGGATCTTCCAGGACCAGGGCACGAACCCGTGTCCCCCGCATCAGCAGGCAGACTTTTAACCACTGTGCCACCAGGGAAGCCCTACAATCTTGACATAAATGATAAACCCACAGATCCAAGAAGCTCAAGGAAACTCAAGCGCAAGAAGTTTGCTTATTTATTTATTTATTTTTATTTATTTACTTGGTTGCCCCGGGTCTTAGTTGCAGCAGGTGGGCCCCTTAGTTGCAGCTTGTGAGCTCCTTAGTTGCATCTCGCTGGCTCCTTAGTTGTGGCATGTGAACTCTTAGTTGCGGCATGCATGTGGGATCTAGTTCCCAGGGATTGAACCCAGGCACCCTGCATTGGGAGCACAGAGTCTTAACCACTGCGCCACCAGGGAAGTCCCAAGCACGAGAAGTTTGAAGAAAATTGCATCAAGGAACATCATAATCAAATTGCTAAAACACAGCAATAAAAAAATGATTTCTGCTCTCACAACTTCTAGTCAGAGGTGTGGGCACAATGAAGATGAAGATTCACCAAACAAGCTCTATACGTTGGTTACCTGTGTACCTGTCACCACTTTCAAAAATCTACAGACAGTTAATGTGGATGAGAACTATCTGCTGATTGTCCAGTAAAATTATAGAACTGCCAAAACAAAAACAAAACCAAAGCCAACAAACAAAAAGCAAAAGGTGTGGGAAGTTCTAGCCAGGCCAACTAGGCAAGAAAATGAAATAAAATGCATCCATATTGGAAAAAAGAGGTAAAACTATCTATGTTCAAATGACATGATCTTATATAGAGAGAATTCCATGGAATGCACTAAGAAAAACTGTTAGAACTAATGAATGAGTTAAGCAAGGTTGCAGGGTACAAGATCAATATTTTAAAATCAGTTATATTTCTATACGTTTTCAACAAACAATCTGAAAATGAAATAAGAAATCTATTCAATTTATAATAACATCAAAAAGACTAAAACATTTATGAATAAATTTAATAAAGGAAGTACAAAACTTATACTTTGAAAACTATACAATATTGTTGAAAGAAATTGAAGAAGACCTAAATAAATGGAAAGATATTCCACATTCGTGGATTGGAAGATTTAACATTGTTAAGGTGACAGTACTTCCCAAATTGATCTATAGATTCAACACAATCTCTTCAAAGTTCCAGTTAACATGTTTGCAGAAATTGACAAGCTGCTCCCAAAATTCATATGGAAATCCAAGGGACCCAGAATATCCAAAACAATCTTGAAAAAGAACAAAGTTGGAGGACTCAAACTTCCTGATTCCAAAAGTTACTACAAAGCTACAATAATCAAGACAGTGTGGTACCAGCATGAGGTTGAACATATTGATTGATGGAATAGAATTCAGAGTTCAGAAAGAAGCCTTCACTTTTAGTCACTTGGTTTTCAACCAGGATGCCAAGACAATCCAGTAGAAGAAAGAACAGTCTCTTCAACAAATTGTGCTGGGACATCTGAATATCCATATGCAAAAGAATGAAGTTGAACCCCTTCCTCACACCATACAGAAAAATTAACTAAAAATGGATGATACACATAAGTGTAAGAGCTAAAACTATAAAACACTTAGAAGAAAATCTAGGAGTAGTTCTTCAGGACCTTGGGTCAGGAAGGACCTGAAGTCAGGTCCAGAAGACAAAGCCTTCTTGGATATGTTTCCAAAAGCAAAAGTGACAAAAGGTTAAAAAAAAAAAAAGATAAATTGGACTTCATAAAAATTAAAACTTTTGGCTTCAAAGGAGATTATCGAAAAAGTGAAAGACACATAGAATGGGAGAAAATATTTGCAAAACATATTGACAAGAGGTTTGTATTTAAAATGTATAAATAACTCTCTCAACTCAATAATAAGACAACCCAACTAAAAAATTGGAGAAAAATCTTAATAGACATTTCTCCAAAGATATATAAATGGCCAATAAACACACGAAAAGATGCCTGACATCATCAACCATCAGGGAAATTTAAATCAAACCACAATGAGATACCACTTCATACCCCCTAGGGTAGCTATAATTAAAAAGACAGATGGTAAAAAGTATTGGTGAGCTTGTGGAGAAATTGGAGCACTTATACATTGTTCATAGGAATGCAAAATGGTGCAGCCACTTTAGAAAACTGTTTGGAAGTTCCTCAAAAGGTTAAATGTAGAATTACCATGTGACCCAGCAATTCCACTCCTAGGTACATACTCAAGAGAAATGAAAACATGTCTACACAAAAATGTGTGCATAAATGTTCACAGCAGCATTATTCATAATAGCCAAGAAGTGGAAATAACCCAAATTCCATCAACTGATGAATGGATAAATTTAAAAATGGGCTAGGGAACTTCTGTGGCAGTCAAGTGGTTAAGACACCCTGCTTTCACTGCGGGGGATGTGGGTTCAAACCCTGGTTGGAGAACTAAAATCCCACATGCTGCTCGGCATGGCCGAAAAGATAAATAAGTAATACATACATACGATTTATTTACATAGCTTATTATTTGCATATCTTACATACACACACACACATAAAATGTGCTATACCCATACAATGGAATATTCTTTGGCAACAAAAAGGAATGAAGTACTGACACATGCTATGACATGGATGGACCTTGAAAAGATTATGCCAGGTGAAAGAAGCCAGACCCAAAAGGCCACATATCGTGTGAGTCCATTTACATGAAATGTCCACAACAGGCAAATTGGTACAAAGTAGATTAGTGGTTGCCCATGGCTGGGGTGGAGGTCCAGGGGAATGGGGAATGACTACATATGGGGGTACGGGGTATCCTTGTGGGGTGATGAAAATGTTCTAAATTTGTTTATATTGATGGTTGCACAACGCTGACTATACTAAAAACTATTTAATTTAAATGGGTGAATTGTATGGGGTGTAAATTATATATCAATAAAACTGTTAACCCCTTCTCTATAAAAACAGCAGTAAAGAGAAGGTTTTAAGAGCCTCTGGAAAAAAAGACATGATATATACAGAGGAACAAGGACAAACAATGGCTGGTTTCTTGTTAGAAACAATGCGTGTGAGGAGACAGTGGAACTACGTCTTTACTGAAAGTAGAAACTATCAACCTAGAATTCTAGAAACAGAACCACCCATACCTATATGGTCAGCTGACTTTCAACAAAGGTGCTAAGACAATTCAGTGGAGAAAGAAGAGTCTTTTCAACAAATGGTATAGGTACTATTGGATATCCATACAAAAATAAAATAATCTGGAACCATGTCTTTACACCATATACACAAATTAACTCAAAATGGATCATAGACCTAAATGCAAAACCTAAAACTAAAAAAAACTTCTTGGAGAAAATTTAGAAAATCTTTGGGATCTTTGGTTAGGCGAAGATTTCTTACATACAACCAAAAGAACAATCCATGAGAGAAAAATGGATAAAAAATGGATAAATTGGAATTCATCAAAATTAAGAACTTCTGCCCTTCAAAAGACATTGTTCAGAAAATGAAAGATGAGCCACAGACTAGAAGGAAATAATTTCATATCACGTAACTGATGAAGAACTTATGTAAAGAATATATAAAGAACTCTTAAGACTCAACAATAAGAAAACAAGTAACCCAATGACGAAAATGGGCAGATTTGATCAGTTATTTCATGGAAGAAGATATATGGATGCATTTATTTATTTAAAATTTTTTTATTTAAAATTTAAATTTTTATTTAAATTTTTAAATTTAAATTTAAAAAAATTTAAATTTTTATTTAAATTTAAATATTTATTAAAAAATTTTTTGCCACGCGGCTTGTGGGATCTCAGTTCCCCGACCAGGGATCAAACCCAGGCCCTCGGCAGTGAAGGCGCCAAGTCCTAACCACTAGACCACCAGGGAATTTCCTGGATGCATTTAAACACACGAAAAGATGCTCAACTTTAGTCATTAAGGAAATGCAAATTAAAACCACAATGAGGGACTTCCCTGGTGGCACAGCGGTGAAGACTCCACACTCCCAATGCAGGGGGCCCGGGTTCAATCTCTGGTCAGGGAACTAGATCCCATATGCATGCTGCAACTAAGAGTTCACATGCCACAACTAGGGAGCTGGTGAGCCGCAACTAAGGAGCCCACCTACCACAACTAAGACCTGGCACAACCAAAAAAATAAATAAAATTAAAAAATAAAATAAAGGGGCTTCCCTGGTGGTGCAGTGGTTGAGAGTCCGCCTGCCGATGCAGGGGACGCGGGTTCATGCCCTGGTCCGGGAAGATCCCGCGTGCCGTGGAGCGGCTGGGCCCGTGAGCCATGGCCGCTGGGCCTGTGCGTCCGGAGCCTGTGCTCCGCAACGGGAGAGGCCACAGCAGTGAGAGGCCCGCGTACCGCAAAAAAATAAATAAATAAAATAAAATAAAATACCCTCTTTAATAATCGTTTAAAAAAAAAGCAAGCAAAAAAACAAAAAACAAGAAAACTCCACAATGAGACAGTACTAACCATTTACTAGAATGGTAAAGTTAAAAAGTCTGACCAGGGCTTTGCTGGTGGCGCAGTGATTGAGGATCTGCCTGCCAATGCAGGGGACACGGGTTCGAGCCCTGGTCTGGGAAGATCCCGTATGCCGCGGAGCAATTGGGCCCGTGAGGCACAACTACTGAGCCTGCGCGTCTGGAGCCTGTGCTCCGCAACAAGAGAGGCCGCAATAGTGAGAGGCCCGCACACTGCGATGAAGAGTGGCCCCCGCTTGCCACAACTAGAGAAAGTCCTCGCACAGACATTAAGACCCAACACAGCCATAAATAAATAAATAAATTTAAATCATATGGGCTTCTAAGAAGACCTCTGCTTAAAAAAAAAAAAAAAAAGGTCTGACCAGACCTAGTGCTGGTGTGGACACGGAGCAACTGGAACTCTCAGGAACTCCTGGTGGGGATGAAAAAATGGTAACCACGCCGGAAAACAGTTTACCCAAGAGAAATGCAAGCACGTGTTCACACAAAGACTTAAACACAAATGTTTATAACATAGCCCCAAATGTCCATCAACAGGTGAATGGATAAACAAATCTTGGCATGTCCAACAATGGGACACTACTTATTAATTATAAAAATAACTATTGGCATACACAGTGGCATAGACGAATCTCAAAATAATTATGCTCAGTGACAGAAGACAGTCATACTGCACTCTTTTGTACTATACCAACGAGTGCCTACTGTATGATCCCATCTACATGAAGTTCTGGACGGTGCCACCCAACTGCAGTGACAGAAGGGAAGGAAGGCCCACGTGGCTGCCTGGGCAGAAGGCGGCGTCAGAAAGGGCACAGGAACCCTTGGGATGATGGGAGTGTGGTGATGGCTTCCCGGGTGACTACACATGTCAAAACTTAGCTAACTTTACACTTTAAATATGTGGAGTTTATCATATTAAATTATACATCAGTAAACTATTAAAAAATGAAAAGTAAAAAGCCTGTAATCTATGTAAAGCATTTAAGACTGCCGGGCGTGTAATAGCTGCTCGTTGAAAGTCGGCTCTTATTTTTGAGGGCTTATGTCTCAGGGTCAAGGGCTCAAAGCGGGCTAAGTGGCTTCGGGAAGGGGCCCTGGCGCCCCCAAACACACCGCCCTCGCAGAGCCAGGCGCCGACGGCTCTGCTCTGCCAACTTCCGGTGGAGCCTGCTCGCCCGCTGGTGGCTTCCGGCGGTACCGCAGGCCGCGTGCCCGGCAACGCCACTCCCCGGCGGCTCCTCCAGCCCGTCCGTCTGCACCCGCTCACGAGCCTCCACAGAGACTTAAGGCCCCCAGCGCGGAGCTGGGTCAGAAGCGCGCAGATGCCCGTGTGCTCCAGAGCCCTTCCCACGAGGAGGCCCATGATTGGGGGGCGAGGAGAGAGAGGGGACGCCTCGGGTAACTCCAGCCACAGCTGCTCTTCAGAAGGAACCAGGTACACCGCGCCCTCCCCACAGCCTCCCCTCGGGTCCTGTACTGCCTTCTTCCAGGGCAGCCATGGCAACTGTAGAAAAGCCCCTGCCCCAAACCCTCCAAGCTTCCTCTGTCTGGGAAGTCCATGGGGGGGCTCTGCTGCTGTGGCTCTGTAGACAGACAGACACACACGTGTGCGCCACGGAGTCGTGATGTGACGCTGGGCCAACTGGTGTCCACACAGAAACAAAAAGGTGTGACAGGACCCCCATCACCCACCATCCACGAAAATCAGTACCATGTGGGTTGTAGTCCCAGTGAGAAAGGTAAAACGATGAAGTTCTAAAAACGTGGAAGGACATGGTGAAATCTTCATGACTTTTTGGGGCAGGCAAAGAGTTCTGTAAAAAGACAGAAGCAGGGCTTCCCTGGTGGCTCAGTGGTTAAGAATCCACCTGCCAGTGCAGAGCACACGGGTTCGAGCCCTGGTCCCGGAAGATCCCACATGCCGTGGAGCAACTGGGACCACGAGCCACAACTACTGAGCCTGCGCTCTAGAGCCCGTGCTCCGCAACAAGAGAAGCCACCGCAATGAGAAGCCCGCGCACCGCAACGAAGAGTAGCCCCCGCTCGCCACAACTAGAGAAAAGCCCGCGCGCAGCAACAAAGACCCAACGCGGCCAAGAATAATTAATTAATTAATAAAAAAAGACAGAAACAGTGATAAGCATAAAGAAAATTGTTGATAATTTGGACTATGTTAAAATTTAAAACTTCTGTTCATCAAAAGGCACTGTTAAGAGATTGAAAAGTTGAGATGGGGGGGAGATATTCATAGTACAAATATTCAAAACAGAATCTTTACCCAGAATGGGTAACAAACTCCTACAGATCAATAAGAAAAAGGCATAGAAAAGAGGCAGAAGCACTGAAGAGACACACATCTTCACAAAGGAAGATGCCAGTGGGGACTTCCTTGGTGGTCCAGCGGTTAAGACTCTGCGCTCCCAATGCAGGGGTCCAGGGGTTCGATCCCTGGTCAGGGAACTAGATCCCACACGCTGCAACGAAGATCCTGACTGCCACAACTAAAGACCTGGTGCAGCCAAATAAATATTTAAAAAGAAGATGACAATGGCCAGTAACTTCATTCTTAAGGAAAGTGCTGCGCCAGGCGGTGACAGGCCGTAGGCAGTGTGGGCGCAGACACACTGGAGCAAGGGCACAGCCATCCCGGAAAACTGTTGGGCAGTGTCCTCTAGAGCTGGACAAACACCTCTGACCCCACAACTCTCCAAGACCGCCAAAAGAAATGTTCCAGAATGTTCATAGCATCACTGGGAATAGCTGCAAACTGGAAATGACCCAAATCTCCATCCACAGGAAAGCGATGCACGGATCACACGTGGACCACCCTCAGCGGCGAAGTTGACCAACACAGCCTTAGCCACCGAGTCCAGAGCCTGAGGAGGACCGGGGAAGAGGACTGTGGGATTAGAAGGCAGAGAGCATGGGTACTGGTCTCTGCCCCATTCCAGCACAGAGTGCCTGAACCTGGAAATTTCCTGCTGAGAGCACAGGAGCATCTTTTGTTCTAATGAGGCTCCTGTGGGGGCTGCTCACCGGAAAGACCAAGCCTGATGAGAAGCGTGGAACTTTCAGCCCCGCCCCCATCCTCTTGAGAAAGGAGAGGGGCTGAAAATGGGGTTAAATCGATCATGGCTGTGTGAAGAAGCCTCCACAAAATCCCGAGCGCTGGAGGTGGGTGGAGCTGCGTCCACGCTCCTTCCCACGAAGCCCTGCCCATCTCCCAACCTGGACCCTCATCTGCATCCTTCATCCTACCCTTTTATAATGAACTGGTGAGCGTTAGTGAATGTCTCCCTGAGTTCTCTGGCAAATTAATTTAATCCAAGGGGCAATGGGTCGTGGGAAGCTCACATCTGTAGCCAAGTCGGACAGAAGTGGTGGGTGACCTGGGGACCTGCTCCTTGCCATTGGCGTCTGAAGTTGGGGGCAGTCTGTGGGACTGAGCCCCTAAGCATCTCCAGATATTATCAGAATTGAGTTAACCTGTCAGACACGCCGCTAGTGTCACCGAATTGCCTGGCGTGGGACACCCCCCCCCCCCCACACACTTTTGGCGACCAGTAAAGGAGACTCACAGGAGAGACATAGGAGGGAAACCTGGGTTTTCCCAACACACAGAGGCAGCGAGGAGAGACCCCAGACCAGGCTTGCCCACCCAGGGTGGCCGAGAACATCACCCGACCTCGCTCTTCCGGGGTGACTCGGCCTCCTCCACTCGAAGCCTCGGCTGTCGTGGTCCCCACCTGCCCAGTCTCAATCCCCTGGACCCTCCTCAGAGGCCACCCTCCTCTCCACTCTAGGTCCTTCTTAAGATGTGTTGCTGTCAGAAATGATCCTATTTACCTGTTAGTTTCAATGTTTGCTGTCCAACCCCCCTACTCCCTCCTCTGTCCCCAGCGGGAGGGGTGTGTGTCACAATGACCAGGCTGGGGATCGGCAACACCAGCCTCGAGGGCAGGATGGCTCTGAGCAGGGCCTTTGGGGCCCAACTCTGCCACTTACTAGCTGTGTGGCTATGGACAACTCACTCACCCTCTCTGTGCCTTACCAAGCTCAACTGTGAAGGAGGATCCTCCTGGCATCCCTCTCAGGATGGACACATTTTGGAAAAGTGCTCAGGGCACTGGGCAGGGTGATGCCTGTAAGGGGCTGTTCTCAGAGGCCATGCCTCCTGCCCGGCTCCTCCTGGTGACCTGCAGGTGGCAGCGCCAGACCCCTGTTCCTGGAGAGAGAGACTGCACTGCCACCCCCGCCTTGGGCCCCGCTTGCAGGAGCCTAGGTCGGGAGAGGTGCTGGTCTTGGGGGGCTGCCGGCAGGTGAGGTGACAGGAGGAGTGGGGAGGGCTGAGTTTTCACAGTGGGCGGGGCCCCTTGAAGAGGAAAGGGCAGCCTTCGGCCAGGACGGGCAGCAGGGTAGCCTTCAGCTTAGGAAAGGGAGGGCCTGTGGGCCTGACTGCTGGTCAGCGTTCTCTAACTGGCATCTGCCCTGACCAGGAAGGCGTCCCTCACGTAGCTGGCAGCCCCTCAAATGCCATCTATTTGTGGCCTGTACCCTGCCGCCTGGCAGGAGACATGTGACTGCGGAGCTGTGGTATTTTGGGCAATGGGGGTGGGGCCTGCGTGGCGAGCCCTGCACCATGCTGCTCTGGGACAGGCAGCTTGGATGCCCAGCTCCGCTGCCCCGGCTGGCTGTGGGGTCCCAGGTACAGTACTGTCAGCCCCTCATTCCCACCCTAAGGGGTCCCAAGGCAGACAGCCCCCACTGGGACCTCCCCTAGGACCAGAGGGGAGGACGAGGTGCAGCGGGGTCAGGAAGCCGCAGTGCCCTGGTCTCAAGGCACCTCCATCTCAGGACTTGCCTGGCCAGAGTGACCTCCCACCGCCCTGGGTCCAGTGGCAGCTGACCAAGGCCCAAAGGGCAGCCCCCTGCAGGGGGCTGAGAGGTTAGGGGGTGTCAGCCAGGTAGGGTTGCCTTAGTTCACTGAGACGCGGGGAGGGGACCTCTGCCGGCTGGGCAGATCTGGTCAGGGGCACAGACACTGAGGATGGCCCCGGGGGGGCTGGTGGGAATCAGGAGGCTCATTTCTGTTGTGGGACCTCCTGCCCAGGCAGGGGCAGAGCCAGGCTCGCCCTGATGACCCCTGAGAGGGCTCTGGCCAGCACTAGCTTGACCTTGGTAAGCTCAGAGGAAGCCCAGCAGTCTGTCCCAGCCAAGGCCGGTGGAAGGTCATCACCAAAGACTGGTCACCTGCTGGACACTGCGGCTCCTCTGAGGCATGTTGGGATAGTCCGGCGCTGACTGTCGCCCAGGTAAACTGAGCCCTGGTGGGTGGTCCTTGAAATGGGCTTTGGTATATAGAGTTGGCCTCGGTACCAACACCTCTGCAGGAAAGCTGGAGGCTGACCCAGCTGGACAGAAAATGCATAACGTTGTGGAGGAAAGCTCCTCCTGGGGATGAAAACTCAAACATGAGGAAGCCTATTCTTTAGTGAACTTCACTAACCTGAATGCAGGACTGCAGCAATACGTCACTGTAACGTTATCATTTGCAGTCAGTTTGGGAGCACGGAAGGTGGGTTTCGGATGTTCTAGCTCCAGGAAGCCATGAGGTTTGAGATCAGCACAGCTTCCCTCTGGATTCTGTTTGTTCTGCTTTCTTTCAGGACGGAGATGGAGTGCTGGCCCCTGAGGCAGGGAGCAGCCAGGGGGCAGGTGGGGTGTGGGCAGTGTGTGCCGGCCAGGGCCCCGGGCCTGGGCCCATGAAGAGCCTGGTCTGTGGTTCACGTGCCTCTGCTGACCCAGAATGGAGAGCTTCCAGTGCAGCGTCCAGCTGAGCGGCCAGGACCGGGTTGAGTTTTCAGCCGCTGCCGCAGAGTGTGGCCTCCCGCGGGCCGGCCTGGCCTCTGGGCATGAGCTCTTGTCCAGTGACACTGACCAAAGGGACAGCAGTGGCAGCAGCCCCCCAGGGCCCCTGCCCCTTCCTGAGGGGCAGCTGGCTCCCAGGGGGAGTGACCGGCCTGGCTCTGAGGGGGAGAAGGTACCCGCCCGGCAGCTGGTCAGCAGGTCTTGGTGTGAGCCCGTGCTGGCCCCGGAGGCCGGTCAGCAGACGCCCAGCGTGTCCGTGCGGCCAGAAGTTCAGCCGTCCCTCAGCCCTGGTGCTGCCCCTCTGGTCCAGGGCTCATCCCTCCCGGGGCCAGTGTCTTCCAGAGGCGAGAGGGAGAGGCTTCTGCAGGGGGCAGCCCCCCGGGGTCTTGCCCCTACTCTCACGGGTGAGCCCGCTCGGAGCCCCGATTCCACCGGCTGCAGCGCTGCCCCCCAGAGGCCCCCTGGCAGCCCTGGAGCCCCGCTGCGCAGCCCCAGCCAAAAGAAGAGGCGGGCTGCAGGCACCAAGGCGGGTGGGCGCTTGGGTGACCCAGGCCCTGCTCCCACCCAGCTGGGCTCCCTACTGCTCACTGAGGCCGGGGCCGAGGACGGCCTTGGCCTGGCTGGGTCCAGGGGGAAGGGCCTCCGGGTGGGGACCACACGGCAGACAGCAGGAGCTGGGCAGATCGAGCTGGGGCCAGAGTCTCCAGAAGCCCCTGAGCAGGTGGCCAGGCGAGGGCCAGGTGTGGATCTGTCTACATCTGTCCCTACCACTGAGCAGGGTACAGACCTAATCGGAACGACCCTCAGAACTGAGCCACGCACTACATCCACGCTTGACCTGGAGGCTTCTGCAGGTGTCACAATGGCTAACCCAGACGTGGCTTTGTCCACACCCACCTCCGAGCCTCAGCCCGATGAGCCTCTGTCTACACCTGCCTCCGAGCCTAGACTGGATGTGGACCTGCTTGTGCCAGGTCCAGGGGTCCAGCTGGAGGTGGGTTCATCTACGCCTGTCTCGAAGGCTATTCCCCGTACAGCTCTGCCTCACCTGGTTTCTGAGGCTGGGTCTGATGTGGGTGTGTCTACACCTGCTCCCATCCCCGAGGCTGGGCCTGACGTGGCAGAGCTGGAGGTTGCCCCAGTGGCCAAGCTGGGTTTGAGCCCTATTCGGTCTCCAGAGGGGGGCCGACAGAAGCTCAGAGGGGAGCCCTCAGCAGGTGCCCCTGGACACCGCACTGGGGAGCCCCCGCTAGGCCCTATCCAAGCCCCCAAGAAGAAGAAAGTGCGATTCTCCATGGCTGTGCCCAGCCCCGAGGAGCCAGGGTCAGGAGAGGCCTCAGGCCCAGCCTTCCCAGCCACAGCCCCCAGGACAGCAGCTGGGGGCCGCAGGGCATCTGGAGCCTGGGACACTGTGGCAGTTGGGCCCCGGACCCCCCAGCCTCGGATCCCGAAGCACCTGCCTCCCCCTGCCCCCTCTGCCTCAGCGGGGCCTGGGCGCAGCTGCTCCTTTGCGGTGACCCTCCCAGAAGCCTATGAGTTCTTCCTTTGTGACACCATCAAGGAAGAGGATGAAGACATTGAGGAGGAAGCAGAGGCTAGCCAGGCTCTGGCCGAAGTCCAGTGGCCGGACATGTGCGAGTTCTTCTTCCAAGATGGCCAAACCCAGAGGTCGAGGCACCAGGAAGGCCACTCCCAGGCCCCACCCCTCCAGGCTGAGCCTCTGCCGGCCCCTCCACCAGGAGATCCCACACCCATCTCCATCCCCGAGGCCTACGAACACTTCCTCGGGGAGGACGTGTCAGGGGGCATGCTGGGGCCGGCTGTGCTTCTCCAGATGCAGGCCACGGAGCCCCCCAGGTCAGTCCCCTGGGACGTGGGGACCGGCACCCCACCAGGGCCCAGCCCAGACTCAGCGAAGCAGCTTGCCCCGGCCATCAGGCAAGCAGGTGTGTGTTGCGGGGACCCCATGGCCTGTCCAGGACCTGGGTACACACTGTCCAGGGAGTTGGGCCAAGAGGGCCACTGGGGAGGGGCAAGCCAGGACCCTGGGTTGCGAGCTGGTGGGGGCCCTCAGGGATGATCTGGGCAGGAAGGACCAGCTCCTGGCCACCCCAGGACCCGGTCCAGGTGGGGCAGCCCCAGTCGAGCAGGGCTTTGGCTCCACACTGACTGTCGCCCTGTGTTCAGGCCCAGGTAACAGCAGTGCCTGCCCCCAGCCTGTAGCAGGCAGGCGTTGGGGCAGCTCCAGCTCAGGCCATGCCGCCTGCCAGAGCAGGCTCGCATTCCCCCTGGACGGTATTTTACAAACCAGGAAACGGTGCCCCAGACGTACTCGCCCAAGTCAGCCTGACTCAACTATGCCACACGCTATCCTGTATCACGGGGAGGATGTGACTCAAGACAGACATGTCTCAGGACAGACATGGCCAGGAGAGACATGTCCCAGGGCAGGTGCGTCTGAGTGGGACAACGGCAGGAGCTCAGGACATGCTTCTCTTTCCTAGGGGTACCCGGGGGTCCCCTCACCTCGTTTACCTTCAGCCAGAATGACATGTGCCTGGTGTTTGTAGCCTTCGCTACCTGGGCTGTGAGAACATCAGACCTGCATGCCCCAGATGCCTGGAAAACAGGTTTGTGGGCCCGGGGGGCGGGGGTCTGGTGTCTAGAAGCCAAAGGGAGGGGCAGTGGTAGTGTCCCAGCTGCTGGGCCAGCAGGGGTGAGGGGCACATGGGGAGGCGCAGGTGTCTCTCCTGACGGGTCTCCTGCGTTGCTGACCCACTCTCGCCCCGCTGGCCTCCTCCCATCCTTTGAGAACCCCGCCGTGTGGATGGAGGGTGGGGACCGGGCCGGAATGGAGCCGGCACTCAGGAGGTCTTGTACTTCTCTTGCAGTTCTGCTGGCCAACATCGGCACCATCTCCGCCATCCGGTACTTCCGCTGGCAGGTGGGGCGGGGCCGCCGCAGCCCCAGCTCCTAAGACCCAGGCTCCGCCCAGGAAGACGCAGGATGAGGAAATGTCCACAGGTGCTCAGGATGAGGTGCTGCCCTCAGGCCTCGCCCTTTGACCCTTGCGTTCTGCGGCGTCTAGGAAGGAGCCTGCGTCCTTGGTCCTGGCTCTCTTGGACTCCACCCGAGGGTCCAGCCAGTGGCCGAGGCCGAGGCTGTGTTCCACACTTGGGAGTGGGGAGATTCTGGAAGGCTGGGAGGGTAGGCCAAGCAGGGAGCTGGGCGTTAGTAAGGTGCCAGATTAGCAACAAAAAACACAAGGTGTCCATCGAAACTGGAGTAGTTTGAGACCTACTTATACTAAGGAATTATTTGTGGTTTATCTGAAGCCAGAGTTAACTGGAGTCCTAATCCTATGTGGTTATCCTGTTGGAGGGAGGGGCATGATGGGGCTTCAGAGCAGCAGCGAGGCCCCAGCTGGAGATCTGGGCAGAGGGCCTTGAGGCTGGGGGCTGGCGTCCCAGGGACCCTCTGCCCTGTTTATAAGTGGGCTGGGCCGCTGGAGGCCTCTGAGGCCTCTCTAACCCCTGAACCCCAGGGGTCTGTGGTCAAGGCCTCCTCGGCTCCCGCCCGAGATGCTGAGCAGGTACCCAGAGGGGCCCTGCAGGCTGGGGGTCTGTAGGGCAGAGCCTGGAGCCCCTCCTCTGGGGAGCCCTGGAGGAGGTGCAGAGGCAGAAGGCAAGGGTATCAGGTGGAGGGACGGGACACCTGGGTTCGCCCAGAGCTGACAGGAGCCGGAGGTGACACAGGAAGGTGGACAGGGTGCGGGCAGTAGTGGAGCAAGGGGGCTGCCAGACTAGGCGCTGGGGGGGCGTCCAGCTACGAGGCAGCACATACAGGGTCCCCAGGACGCAGGAGACTCCTGCTGCTCAGGACAGAACGCGTGGACACACGGCACCAATAAAATCTCTTTCTTTCTTGTTTAGTCTCTTGCCGGTTTCTCCCGACCTTCACGCTCACACGCGCCCAGGCCACCTTCCTGCCTCCTGCTTGTGATGTCTCAGACCCTGTGCCCTCTGGCCTCACATACTCTGACTCTCGCTAACTGACTTTCTCAGCCCTCTGACCTTTACACCTGTGCCATCCCCCCCTCTCCCAGCTGAAGCCCCTACCCCGAGTCCCCTCCCTCATTCCTTCCCTGAGAGGCAGGCCGAGGTTTGGCCCCTCTGGGCGTCCAGTCACCTTGGCCAAGGTGTCCTGAGGATGAGGCCCTCCTGACCCCTCAAGAGCCCAGGGTAACTCAGGGTTCTGGAGGCCCCCTCCACCTGCTGGGGTCAGACCCTGACTCGATACTGGGTGCCTGTGGCCCCACTAAAAAGCCCCAGGTCCTGCTTCAGCCCCTCCTGCAGGGTCGATGCAGGCAGGTGGTCCCGAGAAGCAGCCTCGTGGTGGCCATCAGATCCACTGCACGAGCCCGCCTTCAGCCTCAGCTGCTCCTCGAGGCCACCGCTGGTGGGAAGGTGACAGAGCTTTGTCCCGGGCACTGTTGGAGCTCCTTGGGGGGCGGCCGTCTGGTGGGGAGGGCAGAGGTGCATGTGCTTTCAGGAAGCAACACCCAGAGCTTTCCCAGGAAGAGGCAGGGCCCTCACTCACCTGGGGGAGGTGGCGGGGGCTCGGGCGCAACTTCCCTCGCAGGAGAGACCTGGGGACCCCAACGACAAGTCTGAGGGATGGGCCCTCGGACCGGCTTGGCGGCCAGCTCAGGGACCTGCCGGACCCCACCCCCACCTTTCCTCTTGCCCCCACCCCCTTACTGCCGCTGCTCCCGTCCTTGGTCTCCGCCCATCCTCCCTTCCCCCGTTTCCGTCTCTCCTGCTCCCTCAGGGTCCCAGGAGGCCCCATGCGGTCTCCTCTCCACCCCCGGCTGCAGAACCCCTTGCCCGGGGTGGGGGCTGCTACTCACAAACTGAGGGGAGCCTGGGGGCCGGGACCCCCGGCCCTTGATGGACCCGCGATGCCGCTGAGAGGCTCGGGCCTGCGGGACTCCCTTCTCGGAGAGCAAGTGGGGGCCGGAGAATCCAGAGCTGGGGTCAGAGACAGGCACGGACACGGGGCCAAAGGGGAATGGGCTCGAGGGCTCAGGTCCGAGTGAGCTCTGCATCGCACTGAGGAACTGTCAGGAGAGCGTTGGTGACTGAGGCCCTGGGCTGGGACCTCCGTGCAGCTGAGGGGCCCCTGCCCCAGAAACCCCCTTAGCTTCCCGTGGCAGCCTGAGCAGATCTCAGGTTTCAGGCACCCTCTCAACCTCAGGCTGTGGCCACGTCCAGCTCTTTCTGTCACCCAGCAGGGGACTGACCTTGTCCAGGTCCTGGATGTCTGTGACCCTGCGGCGGGAAGTGGCAGGTGGTGTGTAGGGGTCAGCGTAGAGCGGGGAGTGCGGTGTCTCCAGAGAATGGTCTGGGGCCTCAGGGCCATCCTCCAGCCTCAACTACAGGCAAGAAACAGGACAGAACCGCTGGAGCTGGAAGTGTCCAAGCCCTCCCTTCTCTGTGCAAGAAGCCTCTGGGTGGCTCCAGGACCGAGGAGGCCGGGGAGATGGAGGGCGGGAGGGAGAGCCATGCCTGGAGCCGGGGTCAGCGTGCTGGGCCCACCTTGGTCAGGTCCAGGTGCAGTGGGGTGGCTGGGCCGGGCCCCTCGCCCTGGGCCTTGCTCCTGGGTGATCGGTTGCTGCCGGCCCGTCTCAGCTTTGCCTTGTGCCCACCGACGCTGGTGCAGCCAGGGCTGGCTTGCTCCTGTGGGGACCAAGGGCCTTCCAGAATGTTCCCCGGGGCCCTCTCCCACATACCCCTCTGAGACTACACAGAGCCCCTCCGGTCTGAGTCCCCTCCCCTGAAGAACTAGGGCCCTACTTGCAGTGGTGTCCCCAACACAAACTCGCCGCAGTGTCCCCCGCCCCCTTCCTCTGCCCGTTTCCCCCCAGATACTCACTGGTGCGGGCCGGGCAGGGCAGCCTCCAGTGGACTCAGGCGTGGAGTGGCTGGTATGGTTGGAGGCGTGTGCTGGGCACCCCGAGTCCCAGCTGGTCCGTCCGTCAGAGGAGAGTGAGCCTCGGCCACTGCCCACAGCCTGGGCAGCCGGCGGTGGGTAAGGGTGAGCCGGATGGCAGGGCCCCTCCCCCCACCGCCCCGGGCCCAGGCCCACCCTCCTGTTTCACCGCTGCCCAGCGGCACCTCCCCTGCTGACTCCTCACCTGTGGGGGCACCCGCAGCCCCGGGAAGCTCTCGGGGCCGGGCAGTGGGGAGGTCCTGTCCCCGCGGCAGGCCGACTGCAGGCAGAGCAGCCAGTGGCCATAATCCTCGTAGCTGGCGCACACCACACGGATGGTGTTGATGAGACGGCCTGGCACACAGATGCCGTGAGGGGGCCTGGCGGGCAGGGTGCCCCCTGCAAAGCCCCGGTGCAGAGCTGGGTGCGCGCTAGGCTCACACCCTCTCTCCCAGGCCTGGCCTCTGCCCACCTTCGATCAGGAAAGAGCGGATCTGTTTCTCCGTCTCGTTCAGGTTGATGTGGATGGCGCTGAGCGGGAGCTCCCCCTGCGGGGCATCCAGGGGGGACGAGGCCTTAGTTAGGGGGAGCAACCCTTGTGCCCACTGCCCCGTCTCGTCCTCCCGAGCTGGGTGGGCACTCGGACGCCGGGCAGAGGGCAAGGCAGGTCCAAGGCCGACACCCCGTGGGAGGCCAGGCACTCCCCGTCTGTCCTTGGGGGGTGCCTTCACCCCCGGTCTCCAGGTGGGGCCTTCGCCAGCCAGTGGCCGACACAGGACTGGTCGGGGACTGGTCCCCTGGGCTACCCGCTAAGATGGGGGTGGGTGGGAAGGGATTACGAGGAAGCCCTCTGTGTGTTTCTCAGTGACTGAAAGCCATGATCACCCCCAGAGTAGAATGTAGTACCCTGATGCACATGACACTCGCTCTGGCCCCGAAGGCCCTTCACACCCACGCCCGGGCCCACACGTGCACACGCACACGCATAGGCCTCAGGCACCAGGAAGATGCCTGCTCAGAGGTATAGGCCCCTTTTAGGGGCACTAGGGGCCCCCACACCACCCACCCCAGGTGATGGGTCTGCTGGTGCCTGAGGACCCTCTAGGATGACACGGGATGCTGAGGCAGGGCGCCCACCTTCCTTGCCCACGTCAGGCTAAGACCAGACTGACCAGGGCAGCGGGCTGGGTGGGTGGGGCCAGTGCTATCTGTCCCAACAGGCCCCGAAATACAGGTTCCTCCTGAGCTGCTGCCCCCTCCCACCCCCACGCAGAGGGTGCGTCCCTGGGGCGGGTCCACAGTGGGGAGGGACCCACCTTAAAGCAAAGCCCATCTGCTTCCTCGGAGAATATGGCCAGGGAGGTTGGGTACAGGACCAGGAGCCGGTCCCACTGCTCCTGTGAGGGGCCACAGAGCAGAGTAGGGGCTCCACCGGCACACACCCAGGGCCCCCACCTGCCGCCTGCACCCCTCCCCCGCCTCCTCCACCTCTGCGCCCCCCACCCACCTGTGAGGGCAGATGCTGCAGCTTGACCCTCGAGGCGCAGATGGCGGTGCCCACCACCTGGAGCCCTGATGCCGTCCGCAGCGGGGTCAGCCTGCGCTGCAGAGTCCAGGGGAGCTCGCTCTCAGGGGGGCCCTGGGAGAGGGGGGTCAAGGGCAGGAGGAGAGTGGGGATGGAAAGGGGCGTGGGGTTCCCAGCACTGACCTGCGGCGGTGCTGGGTGGCGGCGCGGCACCCCTCCCACGAGGGCTATCTGCTTCTCCAGGTGGTAGAGCCAGCGGCCCAGCTCGGCCTGGCTGGGGCAGAGCACGAGAAGGGGGGCGGGCAGCGGGCCTGGGGAGAGGGGCAGAGTAGGCTAGGCCAGCGGCCACAAGAAAGGCTCCTCAAGGGTTGGGGGGAGCCACTGATGACCACACGCACAGCTCTGGAGGCCCCGACCCACTGCCCTCCGCCCCAGCCCGGCAGACGCATGTGTGCCCATCGGAGGAAAGGCCAGGACCCCTCAACGTGCTCCGAGCCCCGCCCGGGTCCTGGGGCCGGTCGACGGCCAGGTTCACTGAGCAGCCTTAGTGCTCTCGCCCTCCTGGGGGCCAGGTCAGCACAGGCAGCACCCCCGTGCCCCTGCGCACCTGTGATCTGGAAGGCATGCTCTCTGGATCCCTCGAGCGGGCAGACACTCAGCTCCATCAGTGGTAACAGCCCCTGCCAGAGCACAGCGGGAGGGAAGGGCTGGGGGACTGGGCCCAGCAGGACTGGGCCGCGTGCCCCCCAAGGGGCTGCTCTCTCCCTCTCCCCCAGCTCCTCCGCTGCCCATGTCCCCTCACCTGGAAAGTGAGTCCTTCGGAACCATGGGCCTGGAAGTAGAGGTGGGAGGGGAAGAGCTCCAGGTAGCAGTCGCTGATGTCCTGGGGGAGAGTGGGGCCAGGGTCTGAGGGCTGGGGGCAGGCCCCGGGGTGGCCCTCAAGCATGCCCCTCCCGGCCCGGCCCCCACCTGGCTGTGCTGGAAACGCAGCTGGACCTTGGTGTAGTGCACAACCGTGCCCAGGCTCCTCACGGGCGCCCTCCGCTGCCCTGCCTTGAACACACTCAGGAAAGGCTGCTCCAGGTTTTCTTGCTGGCTCTCCAGGCTCGGGATGCTCTGGGGTGGGGGCAGAGCTCAGGCGAGGGGGCCTGACCAGCGGCCAGCAGCCCTGGCCCCCAGTCTCACAATACACAGGTTAAGAAGGCGCACGCAGCATCACACGTGTGTACAGAACCCTGTCCACACTCACAGCCTCTTCACATGCAAACAACGCAGCACACACACACAGACACACACACACACAGACACACACACACACACACACACACACACACACACACACACACAGCCTCCATGCTGGTCACAGAACTCTGTGCGCTAGTCTTGGAGTCGTCGAGGTTTCAGTTCAATGCAGATACAACCTTAGCTTCGTTATTTCCTAACCGTGTTCCCTCATTTTGGTTATTCAACCTCCCAAGACTTGTTGGTCAGAAGGGTTTTCAGGTGTCCAGGTGAGACGATACTCGAATCCCTCCCACACCTCAGGGTTGGCTACTAACATTTTAGAACTTGGTTCTACCAAGAAAGAGGGGGGCTGATTTGTAGTATTTGCCAATTTCCCTGGTGTAAGTACTCCCGTTACAGCCCATTTCAAGCCACCAGCACACTGCCACCCGCGCCCAATCTCCCTCTCAGCGGAGGCCAAGGTCCTGACAATGACCAAGGGGTCCTCTCCGCTCACATCAGGCACGTGCCTGTCTCAGGAGCTCGGCCTTGCTGCCCCCTCTGCCTGGACCACTCAGCTCGGACCACTCAGCCCAGCCCCTTCTCACCCCATCCAGAGCCTGGCTCAGACCCCCTTCTCTGTGAGCCCCTGTCCGGGTGCCCTTCCAACATTTTAGCCTCACTGACCCCCGCGCATTGGTCCTCCTGTACGTTTCTGCTCAGCGCTGGCCATGTCTGGCTTACTCTGTCTTTTACTTCTTTGTTTTATCACGTGGCTCGGTCATGGGGTGAGAACGGTACGAGAATGGGGCCCGTTGCTGGGCCAGGGCCTAGGACGGGCCTGGAGTGTGCTGGGGGCTCCATGTCTGTCTGCTGAAGACAGGGAGGGTGAGCGCCCACCAACAGCTGACCCTGGCACACAGAGACTCCTCTATAAACAGGGGCTTGACTGTCAGAATGGAGTCAGATTGGGACGGGCGCCGAACTGGGGCTGGAGGGGCTGAGGTCTGGGATCAGGGCGTGCTGGGGAGCTGGCAGGGGCTGCTGCGCCCTGACCAAGCTGAGGCACCCCTTGGGCAAGCCCAGGAATGTGAACAGACAGACTCACAGCTTGCTGGCGTCCCTGCCTTTGGGTGGGGCCTCCTGCACCCACACCCAGTGCGGGGAATGATGCCGGACGGGACCCATGCAAAACAGGCCACAGCGCAGGAAGGGCCACGCAGCTGGCCCTGTGGCCTGGGCTCAGCCCTGGGGCCGTGGCTGGGCAGGCTCTCGTGTGGGTGTAGAACCCACACCCGGGCAGGGCTCGCGGAGCGCTGGCTCCTCCCCCGGCCCCACTCCCAGAGGTTCAGCAAGCCGGGTCCCCTCTCCAGCTGCCATGTCCCGGCCCAGGCGGGGCCTGGACAGAGGGGGCTGTGGTGTGAGACGCGGCCACACCGAGGGATGCCGCCTGGGACTTGTCGGAAGTGCTCTGTCCACTTCTCTGAGGCAGCCTGGTCTCTGAAGCCAGCACTTGGCCACAGGGAGCCCAGGACACCCCAGGGAGGAGGAGAGGGGACAGCCCGACTGGGACACTTGGGAAGCTGGCTTGGGAGCCCACACCAGCTGTTGTGAGGACCGAGGGGCGCAGGGCAGCTGTGTCTGGGGCAAGGACCTGGGGGGTCACTTCCCTCACACCCCAGGGCCTCTGCACACAGCAGAGCCTTGCCCCGCCCCTTGCCATGCTGGGTTAAAGGGCGGGTGTCTCTCCCCCTCGGCCAGCTGGGCAGGGGCTTGGCGGTGGCGTTCAGCTCGGGGTGGCCTGCCGTGCGCTTGGGAGCCATGTCCCTGTGGCAGGGCCTGGGGGCGGGGCGCAGGGGCTGCTGTGGGATGAGGCAGCGGTGGACACCGAAGGGACACCCCTTGGAGAAACCGGGGCCGAGGGTAGGGGGGAGGCCGGCTCACTGTGCACCCGAAGCCCCTAACTCCCGGAGTGACAGGGGGGCGTGGCGGTTCGTGGCCCTGTCACCAGCCTGACACCCGTGCCCACACGACAGCAGCCAAGACACGCGTGCTCGTCCAGCTCCAACCCAGACACGCTGTCCTGGGCCCGGGCCCGGGGCGGGGGGCGGACACCGGGGCCCCCAGGCAGGGCTGGCACGTGGCGAGGCGTGGAGGCCCCGCCCCACCGCCCCACTGACTCAGGGCCGGGCCTCAGTTTCACTCTGCTCAGACTTTCGGCCGATGAGCTTCCCAGGGCAGGGCTGCACCTACTTCCTCCCTGTGCCGTGGACTTGACTCCCCTGGTCCGACGGGGAAGACTCCGGGCCCAGCACAGGCAGGACACACACGCGCGGTCACACGCAGACCACCACTGCCACGCCCCCTCGAGCCAGGGCTCACTGGCCGGCTGCTCACCGTTCCAGGGATGAAGCGGAAGATCTTGTCGGCAGTGGTGTCCCCATCCGGACTGGCCTCGGTGCCAAACAGGCCGACCAGCTTCCGGGCGCCGTCCTCTCTGGGAACAAGGGAAGGGGTGCTCACAGCCTGGCCCCCGAGGCAGATTGAGGGAGATCCTGTGACCGAGTGGCCGCGGCTGTACCCTGCCCCGCCTCACCTATTTCCCTTCAGCGAGGGCTTTCTGGAAAAGGAGGCTCGGAGCCTCCTAGGGGCCTGAGGGACACAGTGGCTGTTCCCCATGGGCAGCGGTGGCAGCCGGCCCGAGTAGAGCAGGTCGACAGGTCTGGGTCCCTCTGTCCCGAGCCTCCTGCCCCACCTCCTGGGGCGGGGCTCTGGGGCAGCCTGCCCTGTACCCAAGGGCCGGGGAGGCGGAGCCTTTCTGGGAGGGACCTGGCCCCCACCTGAGGCTGAGCTGAGCCTTTCAGTTCCCTGCCCGGGGTCCTCCACACACGCCAGCCAGCGGGGGGCAGGGAAGGCTCCCCTCCTCTCACCGCCCAGTGAAGAGTCCCCAGTCTGTACAGGAGGGGGCCCACAGGCCAGACTGTGATTGCATCAGACTGGGGGTGCCTAGAGCTGGAGCTCCGTGAGCCCAGGCGTCCCCTTCCAGACCTCCCCACCGTGTGAGCACACATCCTGTTTCCAGCGAAATGCCTGTTGCTGAGTCACCAGTGACTGCAGGGGGCTGTGTGCTGACTCTCAGCTGCTGAAGCAGGAATTTGCAACTGGGTCAGGGGAAGCCAGGACCCTCCCGCAGCCTCCTCTCTTGCCTCAGTCCAATCCTCACCCCAGATCAAGGTCAGGGTCCCCAAGGCTTAACCAGAATCCAGGAGGGAGGTCATGACCCTCCCAGGTGCGCCTGGGACAGCCACGGTGAGGGGGAATGCCACGCATAGCCAGGAGTTAACGCACCGCACCGGCCACCACAGCCCTGCCCCTGGATGTGATGGTGCGGCCTCCAAGCCCCCAGGTGCCAACACAGCATCTCGGCCCAGCCGCATAGCCACCCCAGGCCCTCCTGGTCACCCCAGGCGGGACCCTGGAAGACAGAGATGGACACTCAGCCACAGGCCCGCAGAGCCCAGGAAATGTGTTTATTGTTCAAGGGGCTCATATTGCTGTATGCGGCCTGCGGTGCACGTGTGCCCAGCTCAGTGCAGGATCCAGAAATGACACCACAGCCACGGGAAGGAAGCCCGATTCGTGCCCGCCCCCGCCGGGAGTGTGCCTGGCTGGGCGAGGCAAGGAGGTGTGCACAGCTCAGGCTGGGGGTCTGCACCTGCTCAGAAAGTCCCCCCCCATAAGTGCTCTGCATCACCCCTCGGTCCCTCCAGGTCTAGAGAGTCCAAGTTGGCCCCTTACCCACGGGCAACGCCAGTGTCCACCCTGTCGCTCCCCAGTGCCCCTAGCACGGTGGGAGGACACCCAGGAGGGCAGCTTGGTCCCAGAGACAGGACACTTTAAAAGTAAACGGAGAGACTGGCAGCTGCAGCCTGCTCACCACCAGTCAATAAATAAACGAGTGAATAAATAAACGGCACACACAAACAAACACCGAGGAAGGAACACAGAAAGCCGCGGCCTAGACGCGCGGAGACTGGACAGACGGCCCCGGACGTTCCTGGTGGGGGCCGAGCCCCGCCTCACGCGCAGGGGAGGCAGGCGCTGGGCCCAGGGGGCTTAAGGCACGTGGGAGGCCGCGGGCGGGTCTCTGCGCAGCCGCACCACGGGTCAGAGGCTGGTGGACGACACGGACAGCGTGGGCGAAGAGGGCGGCGGGAAGTTGAGCAGCTCGAGCACTGCCACGCCCACGCTGCTGCGCCGCGTGAACATGCAGGACGCGGCCACCCACTTGTTGGTCCTCGGGTTGTACTTCTCAATGGAGTTGAGGCTGGAACTGCCATCGTTGCCCCCTACGGCGTACAGCCAGCCATCCATGGACACCAGGTCGTGTGTGCTCCTGCCGGCAGGGCGGACAGGGAGAGGTAAGGGGCGAGGCTGGGGGTGAGGAGGGCGCAGGGCCGGGTCTGGGGCGGTAGACACCTGAGGAGCCTCAGGGGGCGGGGCCTTGGGAGGTATCATGGGGGCGGGACGGATGGGAGGGGGAAATGAGCCGGTGAGGCGGGGCCTTGGCATGATGGGGGCGGAGCCTTGGAGCAGTGGGGGCGGGGCCCTGGAGGGAGAGACCTGGGAAGGAGGTGGGGGCACACGCCGCGCAGGGGTGAGAGCCTGGGACACATCTGTCGGGGTCGGGGGTGCAGACCGCTGTGGTGGTGACAGGTGTGGGGGCCAGCACACCTTCGGATGTTCATGGGCGCCACACTCTCCCAGGCACCCGCCTTGGGGCTGTATCTCTCCACAGAGTTGAGGCAGCTGGTGCCGTCATTGCCACCAGCCACGTAGAGGGCCCCCTCCAGCACCGCCACACCCGCGGAGCTGCGCCGGCTCAGCATGGAGGCCACGGGCGTCCAGGAGCTCACCTGCGGTGGAGGGACGGGCTGGGGGCAGACCCACTACCAGCCTCCCTCCGTCTCCACGTGCAGGACTCTAGTCCAGGGTGGGATGTCTGTGGGACAGGGTGGACGTAAAGGGATGACCCTCCGGGGGATGGGGGTGGCCAGAGAGTGATGGCCCGAAGTAGCTCTGGGGAGGGGAATGTGTGATTGGGGTGTTTCGCACCTGGGGCTCATACTTCTCCACGGTGGCCAGGTGTGACGAGCTGTCATAACCGCCCACGGCATACAGGTTCCCATCTGCAGAGAGTCAACACACCCATGGTGCACCTGCTGTGTGCGGGGGTCCCTGGGGTGGGAGCTATGCAAAGCAGTCACCCACCGAGCATGGCCACGCGCACATATCGCCTCCGGGTGCTCATGGCGGCGATCGACGTCCATGTTCCCGTCAGGGGGTCGTAGCGCTCGGCACTGTAGACACCAGGACGGCTGCTGACCTTGAGCAGTGGCAGAAAGGCAGTCCCGGCCCCACGACCTGCCCTCCCCCGAGGAATGACTAAAATTCTGTGCTAGGCAGTCACGGAGGCTGACCCCAGAGTCCCACTGGAGCAGGAAGCAGGGCCTGCTGGGTGGACACAGGCCACAGGCTACCTGGATAATGCTGGGCGAGTGTCCACCTGGGCCCAGCCCCTGGCCTGGTGGGAAGGATGCCAGAGAGGAAAGAAGGGGCCACTGGGCTAGCCAGGTCACAGGGGACCCTGGTGACCTGACTCAGGCAGGGTCCCCCTTGGTTCCCCTCAGGCAGGACCTCTGCGGTCCTGGTGCAGCCACACCTGCTAAGCCAACCCTGAAAGGCCACCCGGCCCTGACCCCAGCCACTACCTGTTGAGGCAAGAGGCCCCATCGTAGCCACCGGCTGCATACAGGAGCCCGTGCAGGGCAGCCACACCCAGGCAGCTGCGCCTTGTGCCCATGGACACCTCAGGCTGCCAGGTGTTGGTCACGGGGTCGTAGGACTCTACGGTGGCCAGGTCTGAAGTCCCATCGTAGCTAGGGGAGGGGTTCGCTGCCGGTCAGGGTTGGCCCAGTGGGCACATGCCAAGCCCCTGACCCGAGCCCAGCCCCCGCTCTTACCCGCCCACGGCATACAGCCGGTTCCCGACTGCCGCCACGCCCACCCGGGCCCGGCGCGCGGACATCGAGGCCACCACATGCCAGCGGTCAGCGCGTGTGTCGTACGCTTCACAGTCGCCGTGGATGGCGAACAGGCTCCCGCCACCTAGGCAGGGGGAGGTGATGGGGCAGGACGAGGGGCCAGGGGCACAGCGGGCTAGGGGGCTCTAGCACAGCCCGAGGCTGAGGGCCTGGAGGCTCCGAGGGCAAGTGGGGCCAGTGACTGGTGAGCAGGTCACACCGCGGTGGATGCAAGAGCAGGTGTGGGGTGAGCGCAGGGTGGCCTCGGCACGGGGTGGGGGGGCTTGTGCTGGGCTTGTGGGTAGGGACACAGGGCGTAGGGCAGGGATGGGGGACCGGACGGGACGGGTGGGCGTACCCACAGCGAAGAGCACAGGGCCAGCGCCCTCACAGCGCCGGGGCCGGGTGCGGCTGCTGCCCAGGACGCCCCTCTGCTCGGGCAGCAGGTGGAACTTGAGGGCCTCAATGAGTAGGTCCTTGCAGTCTGGGTGGTGCCGCACCAGGCTCTCGGCGTCCACGTGGCCCAGCAGGAAGTCCCGGCTCAGCAGGGGCAGGCGTACACACTTCATCAGCTGGGGTGTGGTAGCACGCCTGCTATGGTCGGGCCTGCTCATGTGTCCTGGACCCTCCTCAAGACACATGCCTGCATCACCCCTGTGGGAACTCTGGACACAGAAGGGCCCAGGCACGCCTGATCCTCAGTCACTGCATCCCCTCCCACGCACCGCAGGCCCCCCAGCGCCTGGCCTCACCCGAGGAACGTGCTGCCTCCGGGTATCCACGTCGTGCTTGACCCAACTCAGGACGGCACGGTAGACGTCCTCCTCTGAAGGCACGTTCAGGCTGTCGCTAGAAACCAGTTCCAGCACCTGGGGGTGGGGACCCTCAGACCTGAGATCTGGGGAGGGGCTTGGGGACCCATGGAGCCCTGAAGGTGCCTGGGAGGGAGAGTCCAAGGGGGCCCAGTGTTCCTATGAGGAAGACCCAAGCAGGGTCAGGAGTCACAGACCCAGTTCCCAGGGGCCTAGCTCCAGAGCAGTCCTGGGAGTACGGAACCAGGCACGGGAGACTGTGGGCAGGTGTGTAATCAGAAGAGGAGAGTGTCAGGTATCAATGGTGATAGCTTGTGTGGGGTTAGAAAATGGGGGTGGGGGGTTCCCAGGGGGATGGGTGGCGGGGTTGGAACGTCAGTCAGAGACTGGAGATAAAGACTAAGGGGCAAAAGACCAGGTCTTATGGGCCCAGATGATGGGGGCCGGGGGGCCAAGGCTGGTACTGGAGTCTGGCAATTGGGTCAGGGTTGGGGTCCGAGTCAAGGTCCAGGCTGTGCTCCAGCTGCCACGTTACCTGCTTCAGCGGCAACAGCATGAACTCCTCAGTCTTGGCCACGTCCACGAAGTGCTGCAGCACGTACCTGTGTGCCGCCTTGAGCAGGTCACTGCACGAGTGTGTGTCGGCGAAGCCCCGGATGCCCAGACAGTTGGAGGGGTCGAGCTGACTCAGCAGGAACTTGCAGCAGGCATCACGGACCCCATTCAGCTGCAGAAGGCTGGCGGCCGGGAGCAGAGTCTATGGGGCAAGGTGGGAGAGAGGGCCAGGGGAGCAGGGACAGAGAAATGGACGTGAGGACTGAAGGGGTGGCAGCAGTACAGGGGATGCTGGGGGCGTGGGGAGAGCAGAGGCACAAGCACGATAGCGGTACAGGACATGAGAGGTGAGGCAACCTCACCTGCACGTTGCCTTCCCCCACCACGATCTCGGCCGTGTACGCAAACTGCACCAGCTGGTCCAAGGCCTGAGGGTCAATATCGTGCAGCGTCACATGCGTCTGACGGCTCTCACTCATCTCATCTGTGGGGACAGCAGGTCAGGCTGGTCCCCACCTTGGAAGAGCTGCAGAGTCCCCCAAGTGCCCGGACCCGATGGGGCAGTACTTGCTTGTGAACATGGCGTGGAAGTAGGGGCTGCAGGAGGCCAGCACCACCTTGTGTGCCCGGATCTCCTTAGCAGCCACGTGCAAGACGATGTCACACAGGAGGCCGCGCTGCCGCATGCGGCTCATGGCCACGAAGGCATCGTGGTAGTGCCGCTTGGAGTTGTGGGATACGGTGTGGCCCTCGCGGCTCAGCAGCTGCACTGCACCCTCCATGGGGCCCGTGGGCCGGGCCTGCCGGGGCCGGGCACGCTCTGCCTCGGGGCTGTAGGTGGGCAGTGCCTGGTCACGGTGTGCTCTGCAGGGAGCTGCTCACCCACCCCTGAGACCCTGGGCAGGGCCTGGGCACCCAGGAGGCCACCCGCCCCCAGCAGCCCGAATCAGGTTTCCATCAAGGACCCACTCCCCTCGGGACCTCCCCTGCTCTCCAGGCGCTACCGCACTCTGCTCCCTCGCATCCAGGGAGCCCAACTAGACTCTGCTCCAACCTGCTACCAGAGTGAGGTCGGATCCCACGGCAGACCCCGGTCCGTCATTGAACCTGTACATCTTCCTCTGCCGCGACCCCTGCTCAAATCAAGCACCACACTTCCCTCCGCCCGGGGGCCTCCGTGAAGAACCCGGCTCTCTAGACCCTCCTCGCGACTAGGCTCTCTGTCCATCGCTGGCAACCCTTCCCGTGCCCCCATCAGAGTCCGGTGTTCTCGGCACGGGCAGGGCATGAGGGAAGTGCACGAGGTGAAACCGGTCCGTACTGACCGGTGGCTCTGAAGCAGACCCCTACACCGATCAGCAAGTGTGACCTCTCTTGACCGCCAACCCCCCATCATTCAGACAGGCCGCCCGAGTCTTTGAACGGCGCAGCCGGCATTCAAGGGCGGTGGGAGGGGACAGAGCCTCCGGGAGCAGACTCCTCGGGACGCCCTGCCCCGCGCCGAATGTATGCGCGGGTAACGCAGGGGACCTGGACCCTCCGCGGTAGGGCCGAGCCTGCGGGGCACGAGGTCGCCCCCTCCCGGCAGCCTGCCAGGGTCGGCGCGCCCCTCCCTCCCTCCCTCCTTCCCCCCTCCTCCTCGGCCCTGGCCAGTCACGGTCCCCAGGCCCCCGGCCCACTCACGCTGCCGGCTGCGGCGGCGGCGGCGGCGCCTCGGGCGCGGGCCCCGGGCTGCCGTGCTCTGGACTTTGCGTCCTGCCGGCCGGGCGCTCGCTGCGCGGCTGCATGGGTTCGGCCGCCGGCCCGCCGCCGATCCGCGGAGGACGCTCGGACAAGCGGACGCCGAACGGCTGGAGGGCTGCTCGGCGGTGGCGGCAGGCTCTGCGTTCCTCGCTCCCGCCGCTTGCCCGCAGCCGCTGTTTCTCGGCGCCGCCCGCTCCGCCTCCCGCGCTCCCCCGAGGTTTCGGGGGCGCCGCGTAGCGCGCGAATCCTCCCAATGTTTCGGCGCTCCGCCCGCCTCCTCCTCCAGGAAGCCCCCCGGGCCCCGCCCGCCGCCTATCCCCAAGAAACCTCCTGGACCTTCCGCCCGCCTCAACTCGTTCAAGAAGCACCCCTCTCCCCTTTCGGGGCCCCGCATCTCCTGGGGGGCCGAATGGCCCCACGTGATGCCCCTGGGACCTGAGCCAGCCGGGGGCCGCGTCTGCCCTCCTCTCTCCAACCCCACGCAGGCCACTTTGCCGTCTGGCCTTGATCTGGACGCTGGCTGCAGAGCGGGAGAGGGGGTGGGGTGCACGCCCTGGGCGCTGTGGGGTCCCCTGTCTTGGGATCTGGCTGTCCAGGCCCGCGGACCTCCGCCATTAGGACGAGTGGGGGGAGGGGAGGGCATAGGTTGGCTTCCCCACCTCCTTCCTTCCCCAAGGCAACCTTCCAGCCTCCGGGCCTTTGCACCTGCAGGCTGTTCCACAGATAGGGCAGAGCAAAAGTGGCTGTCCCCGCCGGGGCCGGCCTGGGTACTTAGGCAGATGTGTTCGTAGCTGAATTCCCAGTAGAGGACTCGCTGGACTGAAATATCAGCCATCCTCTTTCAGGGAGATTTGGCCAACCTGGTTTCAGTAACAGTGCTCGGGTCTGTCCGCTGTCTCACCCCTCTGGCTCCCCCAGCGCGGGTGCTATGGGGCTGTCCAGTGAAGTGGAAACGGCTCTCATCGTTCTGATCCTCATCAGAGTGTCATTTATCAATTCCCAAACAGCTCATCTATAGCATCACCATTTCTATTTTCGTCTGTTTTTTCTACTAAAGATTGTTGGCTTTTTATTATTGATTTCTAAGAGCTCTTTGTATAGAAGTCCTCTCTGACACATGTTTCCCCCCATGCATTTTTTCCGTGGTCAATGCATTGACATCCTCACAGGCACGTGTTCACGGAACCCATGGAGGGGGCGGGGGGGGGGTGTGCTGTGGGCTGGGCTGGGCGACGGTGACCCGGCCCGGCCCTCCCCCAGGTCGGTGTCGTTACTAGTGCCTTTTTTGGTAAACGTCACAGATTTGTGAGCGGAATGGCGGGATTCCGCCCTACGCAGTCCTGCCGGGTGCTGGAGCTCCGCAGTCTGTCCCGCAGCGGAAACGAGCGGGAGCCGTGACTGAACCAGGCCTGCGCAGGGAGCTTTCATCCCGCGTTCCACCCTGGGAGGCCGAGCGCCTCCCGCCCAAAAAGAGATCCGAACGCGCCCTCCCGCCTGGATGCCGCCGCAGCCAAGGTTGGAGAACCTTAAAGCCACCTGGCGGGGCGCGGCGGGGCGGGGCCAGGGGCGGGGTTGCCTGCAGGAAGTGCGCCTGGCGCAAGGCCTGCTGGGGCCGGAAGTGGGGCGCACGCTACGGGCCTGCAGTTATGGCGGCGGCGTGGACCCGCAAGCGGTGAGTTGAGGCTCCGATCAGGCCTCCCGGCGGTCGCTTGCACCCAGAGAGGCTTCTCTTGCACCTCTCTGTGTTCCTGGGGCGGCCGGGCTGGGGCACATCGGGCTGGCGGGGAGTCATGACTCCAACGGCATGGCCCGCAGGCGCCTGGCGGAGCTGACGGTGGACGAGTTCCTGGCCTCGGGCTTTGATTCCGAGTCCGACTCGGAGCCCGAAGGAGCCCCAGAGGCGGAGACGCGGGCGGCGCGCGGAGCGACCCGGAGCCCGGACGGGCCAGGTGGGAGTCCCTTGGCCAGGTGAGTGGAGCGTCTTCTACGGGCCGTGTGTAAGCAGAACCCACTTAACCGTCCTGGCCCGCCCCACCGGAAGGGTGCTGACCACTCCTGGGGCCTCAGGACTGAGGCCTAGGGACCTCTGATCTCTCCCCCAGACCTTTCGATTTGTTTATTCTTCCGTCCGGTATTTACGGAGTGACTGCTCTGTGCCAAGTCATCCCGGTGTTGGGAAACGCTGGAGAATAGTATTCATTTTTGGTCCAGGAGAGCTTACTCGGCCTTGGATAAACTACAGCGTGTAGGGCGGTGGAAGAAATAAGTGCTGCAGACAGGAAGGAAAAGCAGAAGGAGCTGGAGGAATAGGGAGCATAGGTGGGAGCTTCTGCGGCAGCGTTAGGTGGAGTGGATAAGGCCGTTTTATGAAACCTGAGGGAGTAAATTGCAGCAGTAGGGGAAGAATGTCTGGGTGTTTTAGGCATTAGGAACAGCAAAGGTCTTGAGTTGGGAGTGAGCCTTACGCAGAGTTCAGCATGGCTGTGGCAGGAATGCGAGGAGAGTAGTAGGAGGTGAAGCTGGAGAGACGGTGATGGGGCTGGATCTCGTAGACCGTTTATATGGCGTCTTAGTACAGTTAGAAATTATCCTAGGGTTTTGAGTAGTGAAGTAACGTCGCGTGACATGTAACAGGATGGGTCCCTCCGGTTGCTGTGCTGAGAGCAGGTTGTAAGGGGCTGGAGTGGACAAGTGAATTGAGAGATGATGCTGGTTTGAGAGGAGTCGTGAGACTTTTGGAAGTATTGATGATGAGATCTCGTGGCAGAGTGCGCGCTGGGTGTGAGAGACAGAGAGGGTTTACCTTTCACGTGAGTACCTGGAAAGGGGGAGTTAGCGACAGCTGAGGTAGAGCAGCGTGTGGGCAGAGTAAGTTCTGCCCAAGCTGCAAGTTGAACTGCCCAAGCTGCAAGTTCAGCGTTGTTTTGAAACACGCCTTGGGTTTGAAACACGTGTGCAGAGGCTGCCGGACGTGTGAGTCCGGAGTTTGGGGGAGAGAGAGATCTGCTGAAAACTTGCTCTCTGGAAAGCTCCCTGCCTTGGTTGTTAGCAGCTGCTGTGGAGGGAGCAGACGAAGCCTCATAGGTTCTCTGAGGAGGACAGGAAGGCTGATCCCCCCTCCCCCCTTGGCCTTGGCTGTGCCAGCCGGTCAGACTTGATGACCCCACCTTCTCAGCCGGCGTAAGGGCCGTGCGTCTGAGCACAAGGACCAGCTCTCTCGACTGAAGGACAAAGACCCTGAGTTCTACGAGTTCCTGCAGGAGAATGACCAGAGCCTGCTGAACTTTAGTGATTCGGACAGCTCTGAGGGCGAGGAGGAGCAGCTCCACTCCCTGCCCGACGCGCTAGAGGTGAGAGCCTGTGCACAGCTGGGTGGGGGCGGGGGCGTGTTTGTGGCCTCTGCATCTGGTCCAGTGGGGCCCTCTGTGTCTGGTGCAGGAGGCGAGCGAGGAGGAAGATGAGGAGGACGGGGCCCCCAGAGGGCCTATGGGGAGGAGGAGGGGCTCTGCCTCTGTGACGCTCGCCACGGTTGAGAGATGGACGCAGGCGGCGAAGGTGAGAAGTGGCCTGGGGTGGGCCGCTGACCCCGCCCCAGCTCCCGTCCCCCTGCTTTCTTTCACTTACCTGGGGCAGTGCAGGTGGGAGGAGCCCCCTCTGATCCCGTTCAGCACGAGAGAGAATCTCGCAGTTTTCTCTGCATGCTAGGAGGGCTCAGGACTGCATTCTCTCCTTCAGTCAGAGACTAGGGCCTCTGCCTTCTCCTTTCCTCTTTTTTTCTCCAGGGCTCTCTGAAGTCCACTGTGGGCAGGACATAGTCTCTGTGCCTTTGCTCGCTGGTGGAGCCAGGGCCCTTCTGAGGGCCTTGCAGTGGTTTCTGCGGGGAAAAGAAAGGCCGGAAAGGGAGGACTCCAGATACCACTTGGAGCTAGCCATTGTTTAGATTCAGGCTCCTCCGCCCCTCCCTCATGGCCCTTCCAGGAGGATGCTGGACTCTTTCTGTTCCTTGCACATGGCTCCGTAACGCTGCTCCCACCTCTGCTCTTGGTCTGAGGATGTGGCCGAGGATGCCTTCCTCTCATAGAGCAGATTCCTGGAGCCCCAGCTAGCTGAGTGCTCCTCCAACATTCTGGGTCCTTCTGCCCTTTTAGCAGCACCTCACTCCAAAGCTATTCCACGAAGTTGTGCAGGCGTTTCGAGCAGCCGTGGCCACCGCCCAAGGAGAACAGGAAGGCACTGAGACCAGCAAGTTCCAGGTCACGGACAGTGCTGGTGAGCTGGGGTGAGGGGACCAGGGATACAGTCTCTGTGTTCCATTTTCTGTCCTGAGAGTGGCATCTCTGGTTCCCTCGTTGCAGTGTTCAACGCTCTGGTCACTTTCTGCATCAGAGATCTCTTTGGCTGTCTCCAGGAGCTGCTCTTTAGAAAAGCCCCGAAGGACAGTAGCAGGTAAGAGGGAGGAGGATGGCATGGGGCGGCATGGTCGGGCCCTGCACTGGGGAAGGCAGGGGCTCTGGGACCTAGGGGCCCATTCTAGGCCTAGCTGGCACAGAGGGATGTGGAGGACAGAGCCAGGCTCTTTGTGGGGCTCTTGGGAGAGGCTGGACACTCAGGGCCCTATGGGGGTAGCCCTGTCCTTCCTCCTTCCTGCCCAGAATTCCTCAAGGGCCACAGAGTGTGTGCTGGGCTTTGCTCCCCTGGCTTTCCTGGTCAGGATTCTCTCTTTTCTCTTTGGACAAGTCAAGTCTTGTCCGCTCTCCTTGCTCTTTGGCTGGTGCGAGTGTGTGTGTCTAGGCAGGGGCCCCATCCATGCTGGCTCGAGGACCTTGACTTCCGTGTGAGAGGTCAGTTGAGCGAAGGCCCTGGAAGGTTTCCAGAGGGGGCGGAGCAGCAGCCCGCATTTGGCAGCTTGCGGGCTCCACTGGGGCTCCCAGGAGCTTGCGGCCACGTGACCCGGAGGCAGGAAAGGCTTGGAGGGTCACACTCACCCCGACACTGCTCAGAGGGAGAAGGAAGCTCCAGGGAGAGGTCCGTCGGGACCACCTGGCGGGGGAGGAGGAAGAGGCCGGGACTCGGGGCTGGGAGTACCTGGGCCTGGGGGCATGGTCGGGGCTGGACTGATGCGGCCGCGTAGGGGTGGCTGCCTGAGGGGGCAGGGCAGCTGGCTGCTGGCGAGAGTGGAGGGCCACAGGCAGTGAGTGAGTGGGCAGCAAAGAGGCAGCGCTCAGTGGTGCTGGCGTTGGCTGGGTGCGCGCTTCCGTGGGGGCCGCTGCAGTGGGGAGAGCGGTCACCATGGAGGACAGCGGGCTTGGGAGGAAGCGGCAGCGCGGCCTGGGTCGTGGCTCCAGGTGCCCAGCAGCCGGCCTCAGCCCATGGGGAGGCTAACAGGGGCCCCTGTCCTTGGTTCTTTTGCACACGTTAGCAGAGTTAACAGACACTTAACGTGCTGAGTTCTGCAAGTGTTGAGAGGCGATGCCTTTGAGAAACCTCCTAGGCACCAGTCACTGCTGCTGAAATTAAGGTGTAAATGACTTGGTCTCTGTAAAGCGTATGTGGCCCGGGGAGTTCCCCGGTGGTCCAGTGGTTAGGATTCGGTGCTTTCACTGCCGTGGCCCGGATTCAGTCCCTGGTCGGGGAACTGAGATCCCATAAGCCGCAAGGCTAACAACAACGACAAAACTGTACGTGGCCCGAAGGAAGACAGCTTGTTGTGCTGGTTGGCGATGCCTGGGTCAGACCTGGGACTGCGGAGTGTGGGTGCCTGAGAGGTGTGGGGAGCTGGAGGCCAGGGGTCTGTCTGGGGGCTCTGGGGGAAGTGGCTGGCCCTGGGCTCAGACAGGAAGGATGGTCAGCCCTCTGGTCGGGTGGGGTGGCCTGTGGGGGGCTTGGGGCTTGGTGGTACTCCTCCTTAGGTGTAGCTGTGGGCCATCCTTGAGAGAGTCCTGGTGTGTCTCTCGCGTCTATCCAGCTGGAAAGGTCCCTGAACTCATGGGAAAGATGGGGGGCGGGGTGTCTCACCACAGGGCCCATGTGCCCTTGCGTCCTGGACACTGTGTGTGTCCTGGATGGGACGTGGCTTGGGGCACACCCCTGCCTCCTGGTGGCCTCCTGGTGCCCTCCTTGTGGCCTCGTGTCTGAGCTGGAGGGCGCGGTCTCCCTGCAGGGTGCGGCAGCCATCCAGCAGCCCGCTGTGGGGGAAGCTCCGGCTAGACATCAAGGCTTACCTGAGCTCCGTCACACAGGTGCAGTCCTGGGGGGCGGGGCCTGCCGGGTCACATGGGGGCCTGGCCGCATCCACCGGTCCAATCCTTCCTCGTATCCCGGGCCTCGCTGACCTCTCCTGCTTCCCCAGCTGGTGGCCTGTGTGGCAGAGACGACAGTAGCGGCGGCCGTCCTCCAGCACGTCAGCAGCTCCGTGCCCTACTACCTGACCTTCCCCAAGCAGTGCCGCATGCTGCTCAAGGTGTGTTGGCCTCAGGGCAGCCCAGCTGCCGGCTGGAGTGCAGGGGGCATCTGTGCCACCCCATGGGGTTCTGTTTTTGGGGCACACTCGAGGCAGCACAGCCCAGTCACGCGAGGACGGGCTCCCCTGGGGGGCGGGGGGCAGCTTTCTGGCACCCACGTGCATACATGCGCTGGACAGCAGAGGTCAGTTTTCACCATACGGCCTTCAGGAGGGGTGACGTGCTTTGGTTTCGCTCCTCCCCGATTGAGCCCTAACTCGGGGAGTTCCCCGGGGAGGGTGCTGTGGGAAGGACTGTCTCTGGCCGGGCTCGGGGTGGGGGGTGGGGGGCCCGGGGCAGGCGGTGACAACTCGCCTCCACAGAGGATGGTGGTCCTGTGGGGCACGGGTGAGGAGACGCTGCGTGTGCTGGCCTTCCTGGTGCTCGTCAAGGTCTGCCGGCACAAGAAGGACGTCTTCCTGAGCCCCGTCCTCAAGGTAGCGGTGCCCCCGGCTCTTCCGTTAGGGTCCGGGTTGAAAGTCTTGATCTGAGGGCTGGGCAGGCTGCCTTTGTGGTCGGTGTTCCTCGCGGGTGCTGTGACCCTGGGCAGACCCAGGTCCTCGTCATGGCTTTCTCCAAGAGAAGTGGGGGACGGGATGGCGTGGGGACAGGAGCCGTTGGTCCCCCTGGGGCTCCACGTGGAGTGGCCTGCACAGCTCTCCCCTCAGTGGACGAGGACATCAGACGTGGAGAAGGACGGGGACCCTGCTGCCTGGCTCTAAGCCTGGGGTGGCCTGCCCTGCACAGAATCCTCTAGAAGCGCCCTGCATCAGCCTGGCGGGCAGCTGGGGCTTCTCTGCCTCCTTCCCTTCTGGTCCGTCCACGGCCCTTGCCCTTCCGCACGGTTATTCATGCTGCAGCTCCCTCCTTCCTGGGTGTCTAGGCCTCCCCGTAAGACCCTTCCCCTCGGCACTGCAGACTCTGCCCGGGGCCGGTGGGCTGAGCAGCAGTGGGGCCTCGAGAAGCAGGGCCGTGCGGCGGGGGGGGGGTCTGCGGCACACGTGGCTGGGCCGTGGTTCCTGCTGAGGCGAGCTCTGAGGGAAAGGCCCGGGTGTCTGCAGGGGGCTTGGAGCTGGGTGGTGGGGGCATGCGGCCCTGGGAGCTCAGAGGTGGCTCTGACTAAGGTGTTTCCGGCAGCAAATGTACATCACGTACGTGAGGAACTGCAGGTTCACCTCCCCCAGCACCCTGCCCCTCGTCAACTTCATGCAGCGGACTCTGACAGAGCTGCTGGCCCTGGATGCAGGCGTCGCCTATCAGCACGCATTCCTCTACATCCGCCAGCTCGCCATCCACCTGCGCAATGCCATGACCACGCGCAAGAAGGTGGGTGGGGGCGGGGCCCGACCCACTGCGGGGGTGGGGGCCTGGCCTCCTGCGAGAGGCAGCTCAGCCACTTGGCGGCAGGCGCCAGGGCCCTTGCTGGCGGGGGCTGTGGCATAGGTGCAGGGGACCCCTTCACCTGGGCAGGGCTGACCGGGGGGACTGCGCTCTGCCCAGGAGACGCGCCAGTCCGTGTACAGCTGGCAGTTCGTCCACTGCCTCCACCTGTGGGGCCGCGCCCTCAGCACCATCTGCCCCAGTGAAGCTCTGCAGCCGTTGATCTACCCCCTGTCCCAGGTTGTCATCGGTTGCATCAAGTGAGTCGCGGCTGGGGGGTTGCCCCGAGGGCCGAAGGAGGTGGGGCCAGGGCTACACAGGGAGAAGGTTACAGGAGGCTGTCCTGGAGGTCAGGGTAGGGTCAGGGTTGTTCACAGAGGGTCTGGCCAGTGCCCCTGGCAGCTGGGGCCTCCAGGTGTGGTGTCTGTGACTTGGCAGCACCTGAGGAAGGTCTGGGCTGAGGCTGTCCGTGGCCTTGTCCCCGGTATCCCAGAATCGTCAGCTGGGCCTCTTGGTTGCCTGTGACCTGGTACCTTAGTCCAGGATGCCGCACACACGTGCATTCTGGGGACGCGGGGTAGAGGGGACTGTGTGCAGTTTGAAGGCATTTGGGGTTATCTGCCTGGACGTCTTGGACAGAGCAGGTTTGGAGTGACGAGGCACGGCTGGGCTTGGTTTGCCTATGAATATCGTGCTGGTCTGCGGCGGCAGACACGGGCGGAGCCACATGTGGCCAGCAGAGGGCATCCTTGTTCTCCTGAAGGGAGAAGAAAGAACAGTTTTGCTGTCTCACGTGTTAAAATGAAATTGAGTTGCTAGCCAGGTGGGGTGGGGTGCCCGCCCCGGTAACTGAGCAAGGAGGCAGGTCCTTAGAACTGCGACTTCGGTGGGGGCCTTCTGTCCTGCTTTTATCTGTCTGAGGCTGGTGTGGCTGCTGACCCTGCCGGGGAGGAGCCCCTCCTGAGGTTGGAGCCCAGTGGGTGGGGAGAGTTCAGAGGCAGCGGGGCCAGGCAGGTGAGGCTGGTTTGGGGGTGTCTGAGTCTGGGGTCTCTGCTCACTCCCGCCTTCCCACATCCCCAGGCTGGTCCCCACGGCCCGCTTCTACCCGCTGCGCATGCACTGCGTGCGCACCCTGACACTGCTCTCGGAGAGCACAGGCACCTTCATCCCGGTGCTGCCCTTCATCCTTGAGGTGAGCAGGTGCTCGAGGTGGGGCGGAGGGTGCGGGAGGGAAGACGCCTCCTGCCGCATGTGGCCCGACGACTCCTCAACTCGGTGCAGCTCTCCTGAGTGCTGGCTCTTTGCCCATAGCACACGGGTTGTGAGGGTGTTAACTGTGTGCGGTGCCTGCCCGATAGGCAAGAGTGGCACCGCAGGTGAGTACAGCTGCTCTGCTGGGCTGGCCCGAGGGCGCTGATTTTAAGGCACAGACTTGGGTCGATCTGGGTGTTTCCCCAAGATTAGAGTGAGCGGCGGAGCTGGGCTGAAAGCCCCGTCTGATTCCAAAGCTGTGTTCCCTTTGCTGCCTCTGTGCGTGTGTATCCGTGTGTATACGTGTGCACGTAGCTTAGGTAGGGAGAGGCTTCAGTCCAAAGGCTAGAGGTCCACTAGGGCCGGGACCAGGCTGTGGGGATGCGATCGTGGGTGAGGAAATTGCAGTGATGGTGACCCTGTGCAGGAGGGACCCTTCTTTGTCTCCAGACACTGGTTCTCATGTTTTTCTGGCCCGGTTTCAGGAGGGGGACAGCAGCAGTGTGTAAGGGTGTGGCCTGGTCCTGCCCCATTGACCAGGGCCCTGCTCTAGGGCAGAGGGACTCCCTTGGGGACCAGAGATCTGGAGCTGTGCGGGGAGGGGCTGGTGTCTGTGAGGCCGGGGGGCTGGCACTGTGTCTGGCCACTTGTCCTTGGTCTCAAGATGGGTGTCCAGAGACCCAGGGTACTGGGGTGGGCAGGCTAGGCTGACGGGTCCTTGGGGCAGATTTTCCAGCAGGTCGACTTCAACAGGAGGCCGGGGCGCATGAGCTCCAGGCCCATCAACTTTGCTGTGATCCTGAAGCTGTCCAAGGTCAACCTGCAGGAGAAGGCGTACCGGGTGAGCCCAGCCTCCAAAGGGGTCCGGGAACGCCCTGGGCGGGGTCACGGCAGGATGTCACGGGGCACCGAGGTCAGCGTGCGGGGTGACTGGAGGTAGACGAGTGTGGATGGGAGAAGGCCCGCTACCCTCCAGGCTTGAACCTTGTGGGCCTCCCGGGGCTGGGTAGCCTGATGAGCCTGAGCCCGAGTGTGGCTCCGAGGTCTGAGCTCCCCTCTGCCCTGACGCTGTCCGCTCCCTCGCTGCCTCAGGATGGCCTGGTGGAGCAGCTGTACGACCTCAGCCTGGAGTACCTGCACGGTCAGGCCCACAGCATTGCATTCCCCGAGCTGGCGCTGCCCGCTGTCTTGCAGGTGTGTGCCCGCTGCCCCCCGCCCGAGTCCCTCCGTGGGCCCAACCCCTCAGCAGACCAGACCGCCTCCTGACGGGCTGGCGCCCCTCGCGTGGGGCCAGAGCAGGGCAGCCCTGTCACAGCCGCACAGGGCCAGTGGCAGGGCCTGGTCAGCTTGGGGTCTCTGTGCTGGCATCACCTGGCAGCTGGGTCCCCGGGGCCGTGGTGTTGGGGTACATGCCTGGGAGCCTGAGGAGGGCGCTGGCCCGGGTGCGTCAGGAGGACCCCAGGACCTGTCAGCCCCGCTCTAGCGTGCTACAGCCCAGGGCCTGGACCAGCCGTGAGGGCTCCTGGGGGTGTTGGGGCTCAGCAGGCTGCACCGGCCCCCGGCTCTGGGTCGGGCTGGTCTCACTGCATGCTTTCCCAGGTGCTCCTGGGCCGGGTGAGGAGGTAGGAGACGTTAGGGGGTCACAGGAAGCCCTGGCCGCCCACCTCAGCTTTTCTTCAGGTGACATTCGGGGTGGGATGGGGGGGGGGGGTCTTTCCTCTCAGAAGCCCCTTGGAGATCCGTTTACTTTCAGCCTAGGTTTCTCATTTCAGGGAGGCCTGTGCCCGTCTGGCCCTGGTAGTGAGTGGGGCAGGGTTGCTCAGACATAGGTGTGTGTGCGTCGTCCTCTCTCTGAGTCTTGGGGATCATGGTCTAGAAGAGGGTCAACAAACGTTTTTGGTAAAAAGTCAGATGGTAGATATTTTAGGTTTTGCAATCACGGGGTTTCTCAATCCTCTCAACTTGCCCGCAGAAGTGCAAAAAAATTCACAGAAATGCAGGAACGAATGAGTGTGCCGTGTGCCAGCACGACTTTACTTAGACAGGCAGCAGGCGGGACGTGGCCTGGAGGGTGGATCCATCCTGCCCCTGCCCACCCCTCTGCCTGGCCCACGGGGTTGGTGGTCATCCTCCCGTCAGCCCTTCGACCCCCACAGGTCCCTAAGGGCTGGGCCATAGAGTCACCCAGCCCCCCCGCCCCCCCACACACTTGCACTGGGGCTCCCCCCAACCTCAGGTGTGTCCCCCAGGGCTCTGAGACACACGAACCCATGACCCGCCCCCGCCTGCCTGTGGTCACCGCTTGCAGGGTGCAGAGTAGCCTTGTGCCTGGGGCTAGGCTGAGCCCCCCTTCTTCTGCAGCTGAAATCCTTCCTCCGGGAGTGCAAGGTGGCCAACTACTGCCGTCAGGTGCGCCAGCTGCTCGAGAAGGTGCAGGAGAACGCAGAACACATCCGCAGGCTCCGCCAGAGGGTCTCCTTCGGCGTGTCCGACCAGCGTGCAGTGGTCAGCTGGGGGCTGGTGCCGGGGCCCGGGGGCCACTGGTCAGTGTGTGGCTGAGGTCTGGGGCTTTGCCCGGGGTGGGACATGACCCTGGATCTCCCTGCACAGGATGCCTGGGAGAAGCGAACCCGGGAGGAGGGGACCCCGCTCACGAAGTACTACAGCCAGTGGCGGAAGCTGAGGGACCGTGAGATCCAGCTGGAGATCAGTGGCAAAGAGCGGGTATGGTGGTGGTGGGTTGTTGGGGATGTGGGCACGGCTGGGAGGATGTCAGCAGCGGTCGGTGGCTGCTGCCCCCAGCCACCCTAGCTGCACCGTGTGCTGGCGCTGCCGATGCTCTGATGAGGCGGATGGCGGGCAGAACCGGGGAGAGTCTGGGGGCTTCTCCCATGACCCTCAGGTGGAGAGGCCCCAGGGCTGTGGCTTTTGGAGGAGTGAGTGCTGGGCTGACCTTGTCACCTAGGCCAGCCTGTGGACACCAGAAGGGCCAGCAGGGAGGTACAGGAAGAGCTCTAGCTCTGTCTTTGGGTCTGGGCCTGATCGGTGGGTACGTGACGCTGTGACCTGAGGGGACAGCTTCGTGCCAAGCGGCCTGACTGTCTGCATCCCTGTCCTGGTGTCAGCATGGGCAGGCCATCTGTTCCGGGAGTGATGGCTGAAAATTAGGGAAGGAGCATGGTTGGAGCTTGCAGCTTTGATGTCACTTAGCGGCCTCCTCACTGGCCTGGTAGGGCGGCTGTCCAGGGAGCCTACCCAGTGATGCCGACCAAGTGTCCCAAAAGTGGCCAAGCGGGGTCCTTGCATGGGGGTGGGGGCTGGAGGCTAGAGGAGGGCCTCACGGGGTAGGAGGGTGCAGGACTGGGTCTGGAATGTGAGTCGGGCTTGGGCTTGGGCTGTGGTTTGGGCTGTGGCCAGTGGGCAGGCAGCCCTGAGAGCCCACCCTCACCTGCAGCTCTGGGTCCCTGTCCTTCCAGCTGGAAGATTTGAACTTCCCAGAGGTAAAGCGCCGCAAGGTGGCGGACAGGAAGAGTGAGGACAGAGCAGAATTCAAGGACCTCTTTGATCTGGACGTCGCTGAGGACGTCGACGCCGAGGACGCCGACGCCGCCCCCGACTTCCCAGAGAGAGGTGGGGCCCCCAGGCCTTGTGTCACCCCCTCCCACCACCACCTTTCAGGGCAGTTCTGGGTCCTCTCCCACTTGAACAGAGGAGACCTAAGGGAAAGTGGGGTCCAGGGCTGTGCCCCGGCCCCCGTCCTGCCTTAGCTGCCCCTCTGTGCGTTTGCTGGTGGGTCCACCCCCATGGGCTCTTGTGCTTGGTCCCCAGGGACGCCTGGGTCCCCAAGAGCTTGGCAGAGGGTGGAGGAAGTCAGCGGCTCAGAGGGTAAGTGGTTCCTGAGAGCGTGGGGTGCCGTGGTTTTTGAGCCCATCTGTCTGGGGACCGAGACTGTCATGGGGGATCCGGTGGGTGGGCAGGGCCATCGGCTCTAAGCTGGGCCCACGCCCTCCCCCCCTCCCCCACACACTGGGCCAGCTGCTCCATCCCCGCTGGCTCTGGCCCCCAGCAACAGCAGCAGCGATAAATTAATTAGTGCTGTGATTAATTAGTGATGAGTAACCTCCCAGGCTGGCTTCTTCCTGATAAAGCAGAATTTATGTAGCTGTGCGCTCTCCCTGCAGATGGAAACCCAGACACAGAGGCGGGGCCGGACCCCCAGGAGCCGTGGCGGCTGGCCCAGGGGCCGGAGGATGAGCTGCAGGATCTAGAGCTCTCCGAGGACGAGGACGACTGAGGGCTGCCCGCCTGGAGCCTTGTGGGGGGCTGCTGCATGGCGTTCCCAACCTCACTAGGCAGCCAGGTGTGCTGCTTCCCGGCTGCGGCGAGCCGAGGCCCTGGGGTCTCCGCCCACGCAGGGCGTAGACGGTGGATAGGGCTTTATTTTTACAACATAAGAGACCGGAAAGGACCAAGTGCTGTTCCAAGTCTTGGAGTGGCGGCCATAAACCACCGTGGGGCTGGCCTCCTGCCGCAGCTTATGGTGGCGGGTGAGACGCGCCTACCCCGCGAAGGTGCCGACCTGGAGTGGGGCTCTGCCCGGCGTTGGCACACGGCCAACGCTGCAGGGCCTGGGGTGCGCCTGCGCCTTCTCCATCTCTGCTTTGTCCGCAGCCACCCAGCGTGCAGCACCCCCGCCCCATGCCTGGGTTCAGTCCCCACGCGGTCTGCACCAGGCCCTGCAGGCACCCGCAGAGAGTCTTTGGAAACTCATTCTTTTCCTCTTAAATCATGTGTTTTCGTTTTAAAAATTGTGTTTTTGCATCCAAAACCGAAAGGAGGATAAGCTGTGGGGTTGGGGGCCTTTGCTGGGGAGCAGCCGGCAGTGAAGGATGGGGGGTCTGACACCAGCTCAGCACAGAGGCTGGGAGGGGTCCGTGGGCCCTGGGAGCAGAGCCATGGTTCCGTTCTCCTGCTTGGGTGAGGCTCGGCTGGCAGGGGGCTGCGCACCCCCATAGGGCGAGGGGGCCGGTGCTGGGGACAGGGGCTGCTCCCCTGAGTTGAGCTCCCTCTCGGGAGCCCGCAGTGTTGGTGGCTGCAGCGGCAGAGCCACGGGGAAGCTGGCCATGTAGAAGACTCGGCCCAGGCGCTTGGCCACCTGTGGAGAGACGGGCCTGGATGGGGCCTGCGGGGCTGCCACCGTACAGCCACACGCAGAGCCTCAGTGCTGCCCCTCCGTTGTCTGGAGACCACTGCCCCCAGCAGGCGCTCACCTGGGCCCGGATCTTGAGAGCAGGCCCCAGCTTCAGCCCCATGGTGGTCAGGAGATGTTCCTCTGTCAGCAGGGGCAGGGTCTCCCCGTCAATCCCCTGTTCTCTGAAGACCTGGGGGTGGGGGGCACAGTGTCAGGGCATGAGTGCCAGAGCCGTGCGTCCTGGGGTGGCCTCAAAGCTCTCCAGAGGAAGCGGAGCCAAGAGGAGCGGCTGGCGCAGTTGCAGGAAGAAGCGTCAGATGAAAGTCTCCTGTGTGTTAGGCACGTGTCCCACCTTGGAGGCGGAAGCACTGACAGCACGCACTGACTGGGGGCACTGGTGCATACCCCACCCCCGCCGTCTTTGAGGAGAAACTTGGGGTGGGAAGCAGCACTGGGTAGCGGGGGTGCTCAGACCATCCTGGGCAGGTCCCCTCACCGGTGCATATTCTCCGCAGCCGGACAGGCCGCCCACAAAGCTGCAGACGTCGTCCACTGTCCACTTGCTGACATCCTCGGGCGCTGTGGCCCCCTCCCCATCCATGAAGAGGCCCCCCGTGGCGCCTGGGTTGGGGGTAGAGTGTTACTAGGACTCTGGCCAGCTCTTTCCTATGCTCCCACCCCGGTCTGCTGACCTTTGCTCGCCCTAATTGTTCAGAAATGTTGGACTGATGACGGAAAGGGATCTTTCTCCCGGTGGACGCCCTCCCTGAGACCCTGGGTGGGGGATGGGGGACGGTCTCCTTCCACCCCATGGAGGGATCTCAAGGCATGGCGGGGGTGCCCACCTGTGTGGAAGTAGGGGCTGACCGTGTAAGGCAAGCCCAGGGGCAGTGGAGGGGGCAGCATGGACCCTGAGGCAAGCCCCTTCCCCTCAGAGCTGGCCCCTCCAGTTGGGCCCTGGCCCCCAGCAGCCACCATCTCGGGGTCCTCTCCGTCTGAGTCCTTGGGGGGCTCATCTTCAGAACCGTCTTGTGCCCAGAGCCCAGCCCCTGTGGTCTCCTTGGGCTCACTGGGCCGGGCTGAGGCAGGGCTGGGGCCCCCCTTCCGAGGAGCTCGGCGGGCAGGCTCCTGGGGCGGGGTGGGGGGACCGGGGCCCGGGGGTCCCTGGGGAGGCAGGGCCAGCAGGGGCGCAGAGCTGTGTCTCAGCACCAGCATAGCCCCGCGCCGCTGCAGCTCCTCGGCACCGTCGGGTGGGCGCAGGGCGGCCTCGGGTGCCAGCAGCTGCGGCCGGTGCGCGCTCTCCAGCTCCTTCTGGCGCAGCAGCTCTGCTGACATCTCCAGCCTGGCCGTGGAGACAGACCGCAGAGTATCAGCCAGCTCGGCAGTGACACTTCCCGCCCCGCCGCCCCACCCCCCGGTGAAGCACCTACCGGGCCAGGTTCTGCTTCCGCAGGAGCTCCTGCTGCCGGGCGAGCATCTCCGCCTGGGCAGGGGGCAGGAAGCCGTAGCCTGGTGGGAAGGGGACAGACCACGAGGCCGGGTGGCCGAGTGGTCCAGGGCCACCCAAGCCCGCCCTGGTCTGTCCTTGGCTTCCATAGGGGGAGGGGCGGGTTCGCCGGGAGCACTGATGGACACGCGGTCTGTGACAGACGAACCCGGCTGGCCCCGCACCAACAGCCCCACCCCACCCCCCAACCTCCGGGGCACAGAATCGCGCACCAGCCTACTCCTCACCTGGGGTCTGGCACAGTGCCGAGGGCACCCCCAAAAAGGGGGGCCTGAGGTGGGGGCCCAGGGCGATGTGGGGGGCATTCTGGGGCGACAGCAAGGGGGGGCGGCTGCGACAACTCCCTGTGGACAGCAGGGTGGTGAGCCGCGCGAGCCGCAGCCTCGGGCCCCCTCCCCGCGCGCCCCCTTCTTCCCGGAACTGCCGCCCCCCGCCCCCGCTCCGGCTGCCTCTGCTAATTGCCGGCCCTGCGGGCGGTCGATGTGCGCCCGCCGCGGCTCGGGTCGCCTCCGCCCCCGCTGGCGGCGCCAATTAATCTCGGCGGCGGCGCGGAGGCGCTGGCCCGGCGGGCGGCGGCGACTGTGGCGGTAATTACCGCGCTGGGGCCCCCGCCCCCGCGGCCCCTGCCCCTAGCCGACCCTGCGCGGACGCGGCGCAGTTAGCCGCGGTCCGGGAGGCGGCGGCTGCAGCCAGAAACTCGCGGGCGCGGGCGCGAGGGCGGCCTCCCGGCGGGAGGGGCGGGGAGCCTCCGAAGTCCTTCCGCCCCAGCCCCCTCCTGGGGTATTCCGGCCCCTACAAGCCCCGGAGGCCTCGCCTGTGCTGCTAGCGGCTCCGGTGTCTGAATCGGTACTGCTGGGGGGCTCTCCCCGCCCCCAGCTCTCCTCCGACTTTGGGGTTCCCAGACCTTGCACTGCCCCCCCTCCTCTGTCTCAAGCCCCCTCACCTACCTGTTGGGGGAGCAAAGCCCTCAGCTGTCTCAGGGGCACCTGGATTCAGCGGGCCCCACAGCTGCTCCGTGGAAACACACCCCACCCAGAGAGATGGTCACCCCCACACATTCTACCCCAGAAGTGTTCTGGGCCTCTGCCCGGCTGCCACCAACCGAGGCCCGAGCACAGTGCCCGGTTCACTCAGGACCCTGCGGCTGTACAGCGGCGAAGGGGAAGTGCGGGCTGTGGACCTCACATGCAGAAAGCAGGGGATAGGTCTGCCAACCGCAGCTCTGTAGCCCCGAAACAAGCACAGGGAATGTAGGGGTCTCTCTGAAACGCAGGCACCCCGATACCTCTCTGAGAAGGACGGGGCGCCAGCTGGGGCGGTGACGTCTCGGTGCTGAGCCAGGCCCTGCTTCCGACGCTGACCTGCTGTGGATGAGGGCAGGTGGACTTCCAGGCCGCTGGGGCTCCTCGCGGCTGCCGCTGCCACCTCCTGCCGGACCCTCAGGAGATCTGAGGAGGGGGCAGCAGCAGCAGTGACCCAGAGGCCAGCCCCCACCAGGCCCTCATGTCCCCCACACCCTGTAGTACACTGGCCAAGGACACGCAGACCCGGAGCACATTCTCCCACCGACCCTGCTGGTTCGTCACCGGGACAGAAAGACGAGCAGAAGGCCATGGGGCAGGGCCGACACCAGACATCCCAGCGCAAGGCCCGCTGGTGGCACCCACCGGTCTTGGGAGGGGGGCCAAGTGGGCATTTGTAAGGGATATGGGGATGTCAGAAACAAGAAAGTGGTTGGGATGGAGAGAGGGAAAGGTCTCACGCGGGGGAGTCTGGTGGTGCAGGAACCAGAGTTGAGACTGCCGAGAGCAAGGCTGCAGAGCCCGTGAGGGGAGGGGTCGTGCAAAGGCCCCACAGTGAGGGCAGTGGGACCTGTCCAGGAGTTGGGGCGGGTCTCCAACCCCCTCCTAGGTAACACCCGGGCCCACTGTGCGGTCTACGCACTCTGCTCCCCACCCCTGGCCCTCTGTCCTGTTCAGGGCCGGACCTCACAGTCCCCCCCCGTAGCCCCCCCACTGTGCAGGCTCCGCCGCCACCGCCTGTTTATAAATTAATTACCCGAAAAGCGGAGGTGGGTCCTGCCCGGGGCCGGGTGCCAGGCCGCAGAGCCCAGCCGGCGCGGCCGCCCGCATCGATCCCGATCCCGGCAGGGCCCCGCGCCCCCGCCCGCCCGCGGCCTGGGTTATTTACCGTCGGCTCTGGGCGGGGGCCTGATTGACAGCCCGACTCCGCGCCGCTCCCCGCGGCCATCGCCCCTCCCCCGCGCAGGCCGGCGGAGCCGGCCCCAGGCAGGGCAGGGAAAGCAATTAAAAAGGAAGATTTTTAAATTATTAACATTTGGTGAATTATTCAGGCTCTCGGTGCCTGACTGCCCTGGGGGACAGTGCCTGTGTAAGGAGAGGAAATCCGGCCCCGTTTTCCCAGCACCCTCTCACCCAGTTCCAGCCAGAAAAGGCAAGCCCCCGGCCCCAGCCCCCGGACTGGGGTCTGCAAAGCCCGGGTGCAGCTGGACAGGGTGCTGGACTGTGCCCTCGCGGTGGCAGGGGGGCTTCCAAGCGTCCCATCTGGGAGCCGGGTGGGATGGGCATGGCGCCTCTGTCCGGAGCGCCTTCTGAGCACTGGTGAAGGCCGAGCGGCCAAACCTGAACCGTCGCCCATCCTGCTTCTGGACGTACGTCCACAGTGGACTTTCAGGGGCTGACTGCTGCCCCGCTCTTGGCCTCCCCGAGGAGGGGCCTGGCACTCGCCAGACGGAGCCGTCCAGACCAGGGGCCACGGGGCCCTGCGTGCGCTGGGCCTGGGGAAACCCCCACCTCCCACTCTCGCGTGGGCTCCCGAGACTTAGCTTCCTCATCTGTGAAGTGACAGTGGCCATTCGAGGCCCAGCTGGGAGAGTCTGTGGGAGACCTGTTGTGGGGGGACTCCCCCAGATCCACCCAAACAAGCGCTGCTTGGGCAGGGGGAGGAGGAGGTGGGCCTCATTGCCCACCTACAAGGGTTTTCGAGGTTTGAGGGGCCGAAAGACCTGCATGCAATCCCAGCCTTGGTGTCAGCAGCCAGAGACCCCAGGGCCTCTTTGCAGGGTGAGCAGAGACCTCTCGGGACAGGGAGAGTCCGGTGCACGTGGTGGGCTCTCATGCTGGGGAGGGGCTACATACCGTGGCCGGGGAGGCCCAGGTGGTAGAGACGCTGAGGGTCCTCAAAGGTGCCGGCCTCACTCAGGGCGGACACCAGCCGGCGGTAATGGTCCTCGGGGGCCATGCCGGGCCCTAGTTCCGGAAGCAATGGACCCTCTGTGTTGGGCAAGCACAGGAGAGGGGGTCTTCCCCTTCAGATACAGCCGAGGGGGAGAGGCAAGGGGCTCCCCTCTTAGAAACTGCTGCTGTGCTGACCCTGCCCTGCAGAGGGTCCGGGCTGTCCCCCTTCCTCTCCAGTGCCTGTGCCTCCACCCCCCGGGGGTCGGGCTCACACCTTGAGGGGACTTGCTTCGGGCTTTCTTCTCCGAAGGGCAGTCACCGCTGATGTGGGGGGAGCGACCCAGCCTCTTGCCCAACAGGTCACCTGGGAGAGGGCAGAGTGAACCCCGCCCTGCCTCTCAGGGCTCGTAGGGGCCAGGGCGGGAACAGCTCAGGCCCACCCCAATACCGGCCTCAGTCCCGGCCCAGCTCCAGCTCAGCCTGGAACCACACCCCTCATTCCTCAGGGGTGCCTGTGGGTCCTGGCCAGGTTAAAGCCGTGCCCAGCCTGGGGTCCCTCATGTGGGGCTGGGACAGGGCGAGGGCCTGGGACGGTCCAGACCCTGGGCTCTGGACTGTGTGTGCATAGATACGATGGGAGATCCACAGCTACGGCCTCAGGTAGCAACTCGGGACCCCACAGGTGCCATGCTGCCCGCACCAGCCAGACTAGTCTCCTCTGCAGGGTAAGGAGCCTTCCTCAGCACCCTGATTTGACTGGAAACCAACCTCTCCTCCTAGGGTACGGGTGAGGACCGGCAGTGCAGAGTCCCGTGCCAGGGTACCCAAAGCTCTTCCTAGAGGCCACAGACCCCGGCACACCTGCCACACCCATTCTTCCTGGGCCCCTGCCCCCAGGCCACATCCCTCACTGCCCCCAGAAAGCCCGAGCCACCACCCTGGCCTGGCCTGTCACACACATGCCCACCTGCCCGGCTGGGCTAAGCCCCCAAGGGCACCCCAAGCAGCCTCACCCACTGCGTACAGCCGCTCACGTGGCCCAAGCCCCGCCCCAGCCCCACCCCCATCCTGAAGTCCTCTCTCAGGTCCCACATCCAAGCCATACTCATCCATCCCGGCCCCTGCACCCAGACGCCAGGCCCCCTCCCGAGCCCAAGGCCTGGGAGGTTTCTGTGGAACAGCTCAGCAATTGGCTCGGTCTCCTGGACCCACCACAGTTACCTACCCTAACCCACCACAGTGCTGGCCTCCCGTCCAGACCCCGTGCTCCTGGCCCCCTCTCCATCCTCACGGGGCTCTGGGTGGGTGAGGGGCCCGCCTTCTCCTTATTCCTTTAATCTGTCATTTTTATCAGGTGGGGAAGTGCGTGCAGATCAATCTGCACTTTACAGCTGACAGAATGGTGCTAATAACTTATTGATCTCGGCTACCTCCTGCCACTGGCCGGGGCCCAGGGGCCTAGCCCCAGGCCTTGCACCGGGAGGGACGAGGGACCGCCCAGACGAAGGGTCCTACCTCAGTGACCTAGCAGGATGGGTGGGGGGGTGCTCAACCTGCACAAGGCCCCTCGGGAAGCCAAAGGGTCTCCGGCCAGCAGGGCTGCCGCGTCCAGCTGTGCCAGACGGGAAGGTGGGTCTGGGCTGGGTCCACACCTGCTGCCCGAACCCCACCCTGTATGCACGCCTCCTGGACCCAGAGAACGACCCAGGGCTCTCACCTCCCTGCGATCTGTTTCCCATTTTCCATGCTGGGGGTGGGGCTCCTCTCTGCCTGGGAGAGGTGCTGGGGAGCACCTGACTGTGGGGGGGACCCACAGTGAGAACCAGGCCCATGGCCGCAGGGGGCTCCTGCCGTGGGGGTCTGGGGCTCACCAGGCCCTCATGAGGCCACATCTACTCACAGGCACACCCGGGGCAGCCAGAAGCAGACACACACACGGTCGCCAGAGGTCTGCAGGGCCGCCCCAAGCCCTCTCCTCCCGACCCTTCCCGCCCGGGTAAGAACAGGACTGACACGTGCTGCTGGGGCTGAGAAGGTGAGGGCGGGCGAAGGCCTCCACCCAGGGGCCGGCCGCAGGACGTGGGAGCCGCTGAGAAGTGGAGTCCCGAGAGGAGGGCAGGGCTCGGGCGAAACCTGGACACACGTGGTGCCTCATGCAGACCACGTGGGACCCCCGAAGTGCTCATATGCGGGCCTTGCACCTGAGCACAAAGAGTGAGGGCACCCTGACACACGCGTGTCACACGGGCGTGAGTGGATACCCAGGCCTCTGGCCGGGTCCGGGGCGCACACGCGCACTCAGGCCACGCACCATGGGGAGGACTCCACGTGTGCAGGCAGCAGGGGGCCTGGCGGCTCAGAATATCTCAACCACTGTGGGGCTCCGGAGGCTCCCCCGATTGATGGGGCAATTCGATTTTATCAGCCGCCTGCTCCGCCCCCAACACGGCTCCAGAAGCAGCACTCCCCCAGAGGCCTACCTAGGCACAGGCACACCTGGAGGCCCTGGTGGGGGTACTCAGGTGTCCCAGGACGGTGGACCATCCCCTGCCCAGCCTTCCTGAGAGCTGCAGCCACTGCTGGGAACTTCGCGGGTTTGCCCTGGTCCATAGGGCAGCAAGGGACCCCTGCCACCTCCTCTCAGCACCCCCCCACACCTTCAGCCACAGCTCAGCCATGCCGCACAGTCTCTGCAGTGGTGCCTCGTGGGTCCCCAAGTTGTCCCTCCCTCTGAGCTCCTGCTGTCACCAAGAGCCGCCCCTCCTCAGGGACAGAGCTCCTGGGCCAGCACACTCCTGCCCCACCCCTGCAGAGGTCCAGGCCCCAGTCCCCCTTCTCTCAGGGCGTGGCCCCCTTCCCTCTCGGGGCCCCTCGCTCTGTGGGGTCGGTGGGTACTCCGCGCGTGCAGAGCGTGTCCCTGCCCATCCGGGAGCCACTCCCAGGTGTGCACCTCGGAGCCTCCGTGAGGCCTGCACTCCCTGACTGTCCTGCCTTCCGCTGCCCCTGGGGCCTCCGCCGCTCCAAGCCCCCTGCAGCAGCAGCCACGGTGGAGCCACCGCCTCCGCCTTCTGTCTGCACGGCTGGCCGGGATTAACACAATTACCATCACACAGAGCCCCGGGGGACAGCCGGCCTCGCCCCCTCCCGCCGCCTCCGCTGGCCTCCCTGGCTGCCCGCCAAGGCTGCTGGGGGCGGTGGCGGCACCCAGAGCCGACGGGCAGAGACGCAGGGAGGGCCGTGGGGCGGCCATGCTCTCGCTGAGCTGCCCTGGCTCCGGCAGCCCCGTCCTCATCCCCCGCCACCCCCCCACCCCCGGCACTGCCCTGGCCCCTCACCTGCGGCTCCCAGGCCGACCTCCACGCTGCCTCTCTGGAATTCACAGCGGCTCTGATGCTCGGGCATAACGAGGTGGCGGCTGCGACGCAGGCTGGATATGAGGGTGGGGAGGTCGCTGTCCTGGCTGCAGCGAAGCAGATGGGGAAGGTGAGACCCGGTGGGGCTCCTGACTGAGCTCGCGTGTGAGCGCTGTGAGCATCTCCATTCCCTGGTGGGTGTGGGCTCTCACCCTGACCCACGCAGGCGCCACCTGGGCCCACCAGCTCCTGCCGAGTGTCGGCTGGACGTGGAGGCCTTGCCCTCAGACCCCACTGCTGCTCCCAGGGAGGGTCTGTCTGGAGTGCAGGGCTGGCCCTGTCCTGCAGTGCTCTCTCCAGAGAGACCGGCCACGGTGTCCCTGCCTCCTGCCTCGGGGGGCCTGCTCCTGGGGTGTAGGCTGCCAGAGGGGCCCAGCACTCATTCCTGTGCACGTGCTAAACTTGCAGTCACCCATGGACTCTCGATTTCTTCAAATAAGGAAACCGAGGTTGAGAGCAATGTCTGCAGCCAATGAGGTGTGCGCGTGTCCAGGGACACACAGGGGCGCACGCACACTCACCAAGGCCTGCAGACACACACAGACAGACGCGCACCGCGGTCCCCGGTGTGCCCGTGCTCAGGACACTCTGTCCTCTCCAGGGTTCCCCGCCAAGAACCCTGGGATGAACACAAATTTAACTTTGTTCCCTCATTTCTCTTACTGTCAAATCAGCTCAATGCCTGTATCACAGAACCCCAGAGAAAAGAGGGAGGGAATGGTCCCCCAACCCGTTTGCTCTTGGGGCTCTGAGAGCATCTCCTTTAGCACAGGGAAGGGCCACTCGCCACCTTGCAGATGCAGCCAGGAGTGGCAGGAAGTTGGGATACGACAGAAGAGGAGCAGGGACGGACCCCAGCCCGCCCTGTGACACCCCAGCGCTCCCTCCCCAGCACCCTCGCTCCCCAGCCCACCCTGTGACTCGCCAGCGCTCCCTCCCCAGCACCCTTGCTCCCCAGCCCACCTGTAACGGAGCAGCCTCCTGTCTGGGCCACTGCAAGGGGGGCCTCCACTGAGTGACCTGGGAACCAACCCTAAACCTCATTAAATAGCCCCCAGCACCCCTCCCCCCAGCCTGGGTGGCTGGAGCACGCTAATCCAGAGCTGGCCCCTAAGCAGATCAGTTTCAGCTCCGAAGCCTCCAGGGCTGGGCTCTAGAGCCTCTGGGAGACCCTGATGCAGGCTCTCTCCCACCCCCAACCTCCTTTCCCTGGAGGCGAGAAGGCCCCCGCCGCCGTGCAAACAAGAGGGCAGGTGGGGTGGGAATAAGTACTTTATGGGATTAATTGGCAGCAATCCTCACCCCCTCTATCATCCTCATCAATGCGGGGGCGGGGCGGGGTGGGGGGGGTGGAAGAGAGAAGTGCTGTCCTCAGCACCAGGGAGGGGCGGCGGGTGCCTAGTGGCGAGGCTGCTGCTGCCACGGAGCTCTCCCTTGAGGGGACCCCCTTCTGGTGTCCCTAGGACTCCGGCAGGAGGGGGACCAACTCCCCAGAGACTGAGGAGTAGGGTCAGGCCCCATCAGTTTGCTCCCCATGAATCCTCAGTCGAGAGCCCCACGCAGGGACTGGGTCTGCCCCCGTCACCACCACCGTGGCCAACAGTGCTTTCACTCGTTGGTCATTCAGGCACGGGAGGTGCTGCAGCCCCAGGGAGGTGAAGCCTAGTGGGAAACAGGCCACAGTCCACCCACCAAACCCCTGCTCCCTGCCTTGGGGGTCTGCCCCATGGGCCCCAGGAAACCTGTGTGGTCACTCCGTCGTTCACTTTACATAAAGCCTGGTGTCATTCACGCCAGGCTTTATATAAAGAACCGTGAACAAATTTTGTACACGCCAGCCTGAACATGTGTGAACCCTCAGATCCCGTCTCCCCGTGAGGGGCCCTCGGGTTCCTCCAGTGCCTGCTGTGCTGTCCAGCCCTTGTCCACCTCCGGGCCAGCTCAGGGGCCTCGGGAGGGCAGGGGCCACATCTCCTGCCTGCTGCCCAGGATGCAGGGGGCCTAATGGGGAGCTCCAACCAGGCAGGTGGTTCACTGCAGTCATGCAGACAGAGGGACGGGGACGAATGGACCGACGGATGGAACCGATGGACAGACAGACAGATGAAGATCGATGGATGAAGTCAGATGACCAGACAGACGGAGGTGGACAGACAGACATGGACAGGCGCTACTGGACCGACAGAAAGGATGGCAACAGCAGACAAACAGATGGACAGAGCCTGAAGTACAGACAGCAGACTAGAGACAGAAAGACACATGGACAGGGCCAAAAGGAGCCAGGAAGAGACAAAGACAGAGCCGGGGTGGGGGCAGTGTGAGGCTGCTGGGCCGTGTGCTTGCCAGCCCTCCCTGGCCAGACGCCGGGGTGTGCAGTGGGGGACTGGCGGGGGGGCCGATGGGCTGTAAGTCCTCTTAGCTGAGCCCCTCAGTCTCCCCTCTGGCAAAGTCCAGAAAATCAGCCCTGCTGCTCTGAGCGCCTGTGCCAGGCCGAAGGAGCACCCTCACACTGGGGCCTGGCCTCTTGCTAGGGGCTCCCTGCGTCTGGACACCTGGGCCCTCTCCCACATCCCATGGCCAGGTGGGGTGAGCAGGGGCTACAGGCAGCGGAGGAGCAGCCTGGGATTTCCCTACAGGCTTCGCTGACAAACTTATCATGTAGCTTCCCAAGTAAAAGGCTCATAAAACGTCGTCAATGTTCATGACGGTTCATAAAAATGATCAGTTGAGTGGGCAACTTCAAAATGAGGTGGAGATAAGTTTAAAGATGTTTTCATTGTAATTTGGCTCCAGGACCCAGACATTCTCAGAAATGTAAATAATAACACATCCGGGACTTCCCTGGTGGCACAGTGGTTAAGAATCCGCCTGCCAACGCAGGAGACACGGGTTCGAGCCCTGGTCCGGGAAGATTCCGCATGCCGCGGAGCAACTGAGCCCGTGCACCACAACTACTGAGCCTGCGCTCTAGAGCCCGCGAGCCACAACTACTGAAGCCCGCGTGCCTAGAGCCCGTGCTCTGCAACAAGAAGCCACCGCAATGAGAAACCCATGCACCGCAACAAAGAGTAGTCCCCGCTCGCCACAACTAGAGAAAGCCTGCGCGCAGCAACGAAGACCCAACGCAAAAATAAATAAATAAATAAATAAATAATAACACATCTGGCACAAAGCCAGGCAGCAAGTGGGGCCACTCAGTGCTGGACGCCCACTGCCTGCTCGGTTGGGCCCTTCCTGGGCCTTCCCTGGAAGCGCTGGGCCAAGACTTGACCCCACTGAGCAGACATCACAGGCACCACAGCCTGGGCTCTGCCCACAGACTGTCCACCCCTGCCCTTCTGAAACGGGGGACTTGGGTCTCCCCAACACGCCCCAGCCTCCTCATCAGGTTCCCTCATTTTTATCTCCTTACTACATCTTGGATTGGCAGCCCCCTCAGCCTCTCTGCTTCCACCATGCCTGGATCACCATGGACTGGAGCAAACCCCCAACCTGCTGGGCGGGGCCTCCAGCAGGACCTTGTCAAAACATACACTGGTTACTCCCCTGCTCAAGAACTTTCAGTGGCTCCCCACTGCCTGAAGGACAATGCCAACAGTCCCAGCATCTAAGGCCCTTTAGCATCCAGTTGAGCCAGGCCTACCAGCTTCCCCTCCTCCCTTCTCACATCCCCTTCCCTCCCTCCTCCATGTCTTTGCAGACATCCCCTTTCCCTAGTGAACTCCTATGCATCCTTCAAGACCCCACTCACACATCACCATTCTCACATCCCAGTGGTTCTCTGGGAGGGTGGGAGGGGCTGGTCATGGCCTTAGCTCTGGGCAGATGGGTTTCAATGTGCGAGGGGGAGCGCACTTTGGCTTCAGGGTTGGGCAGTCCAGCACCCACGGCCGTGCTGCTGTCACAGCCTAGGCACAAGTCAACGGACAGACGACGGACTAAGGAGAGGAGGAGGGGAGGGAAGCTGGAGAGACTGAGAAGCAGACCCAGGGGACGTGGAGCAAGAAGGCTCTGTCCTGCGCATGCACAGCATGTGGGGGCAGCCTGGCCCCAGCCTGGCCCTACCTGCAGGACGTCTCTCGGAAGGAGATGTTCACATCCCAGTGGGTGTGGACTCTGCAAAGAGAGAAGCAGAGGGTCAGCGTGGCCTCCAGGACTCGGCACGGGGACAGCAGGACGTGTGTGTGTGTGTGTGTGTGGGGGGGGGGGGCACACCCTGTGTCTGCCCTGGAGCGCCAGCCTCAAGGGAACTGGGCTGGCTCAGAGCACCCTCAACAGGCCGGCGGCTGCCGCCAGGACAGGCTCACGGGGCAGAAGCCAGCTCCTGGCCTCACCAGACAGAGGAATCGGGAAGGGCAGAATTGAGAGCCCGAGTCTCTGCTTCTTGTTGCAGTGGAACCAGAGCAGCCCCCACGCTGTGCTGGGGGTGGGGCTGTGGCTTCCTCTGCACGTGTCACTTGTGTGACTGAACCCAACTTCCTAGTTGCTAGAGCTGCTCCGGGCAGGGAATGAGCCCCATGGCCACTGTCGGCTCCAGTGGTGGCCCCTGGGTCCCGGCTGCTGCCAACCTGCCTCCTGAAAGCGACCATCACACAGCGGAGGCAGGCGAGGGCAAGAAAGGAAGCAGCTCTGCCCTGTGCCCACGCTCTCATCCCAGCAGCACCCCTGAAAAGGCCCTCGGGCTGATGGAGGGCAGTGGGAGGCCCACGTGGTGCTTCACCTTAGCACGGGTAGGAGTGGGGGCGGCAGGGGGTGTGTGTCTCGGGTGGCCCGGACGGTTAGGGTTAGGGTAGGAGAAACTGGAACATGTTAAAAGACCAAGCAAGGGGCTTCCCTGGTGGCGCGGTGGTTGAGAGTCCACCTGCCGATGCAGGGAACACGGGTTCGTGCCCCCGTCTGGGAGGATCCCACATGCCGCGGAGCGGCTGGGCCCATGAGCCATGGCCGTTGAGCCTGCGCATCCGGAGCCTGTGCTCCGCAGCGGGAGAGGCCACAACAGTGAGAGGCCCGTGTACCGCAAAAAAAAAAAACAACAGACCAAGCAGGAAGAGAAAGGGCCTAAAATTCTGGGGATGCACAAGACACGCCGGACAGACAGATGATGGACCTACAGATGGATGGAAGGATGGAAAAAGGGGTGAGTGGACAGAGGGAGGGGCCTCTGTCAGGAGGGGAGAAGGTGGGAGGTCAGGAAGGGTAGCCTCAAGCCTGGGAGGGACAGTAGGAGCCGGGGGGAGTGGCCCCTCTGGTGAGAGCGAGCGTGGGGCCCGCCCAGCTCCCCTTTCCCCGCCTGGCTGCGGTGCCGCCAGACCCTCCTCCTGGAGACGCCTTCCTTCCTCACACCCAGTGGCTCCGGGCCTCCCGGCCAACTACCCTCCGTGGCCTGCTCTGGCCGTGACCGCTGGTGATGCCCGCTCCCCGGCGATGCCACCGAGTCCTGGCCCGACACTCGGCCCCCAGGCGGGGGCAAGGTGGGCTCGCAGCCATCCTGTGGCATGTCCCCGGGGGTCCAGGTTCTGTTTCAGCCGTGGCAGCTATCAGCGTCCACGGAGACACAGCAAGCTAAACTGGGGCCCTATCCCCAGGGCAAAGGCCCCCCACCCGAAGCCTGATGTGGCCTTCCGCTGCCTGGAGACCCCAGTTCTGCCACCTGCCAGAGCCCGCGTGCCCTCCCACCCTGGCCCTTGAAGCACCTTCTTTTCATGATACGGACATGCGGGTCGTCCTCCTGCTTCAAGCCCAGCCGCTGCCCACAGGCCGGGCCACTCCTGTCACTGTCACTACTGGCTGAGAAGCTGGGGGTCAGCTCCTTCTTCAGGACACGGGCAGGGGGCAAGGCAACTGTCCTCTTGTCTGCCAGCCGCCCCCGGTTCTGGACAGGGAGTGGGGAGAGGAAGGTTAGGACAAACCGGGTCGCTCAGCTTCCTGGGTGCCTACAGCAGAGGGGCCTCCAGCCTCCAGGACCGTCACAACCGGCCAGAGGCCAAGACAAGAGCAGGGGGGCAAGGCCTCCACCAGGAACCCCTGAAGAGACTGCCTTCCACTCCACCCTGGGGGGCTGGGGTGTGGCAGTGCCTTGTCGGGGCTCCACACTCGGCCCAGGCCCCTCCACAGGCACTCGCCTGCTGGAGACCAGCGCGGCTTTCCCAGCTCCAGGGAGCGCAGAGGGGCCGCGAGTACCCGCGGGACGCTGTGGGTCCTGTCACCGTTCAACGTGCAGTTACCTCTGCCTGCATGTCTGCCTGGCAACCCCCCTCACACTCTGCGTGAACCCCCCACCCATGCCAAGCCCACCTTCTGATTAGTGCCAAATGGAGCCCAGCTCAGGGGGAGCTGAAGCTGGCCCCTGGCAAATTGCAGGTCTTTGGTTCACAGGTCACCTGGCAGCTGAGACCCTTTGTCCCACGGGCCCTGGGGGGGGCTCTGCCCCCTGGGTTAGGAACTAAAAGATTCGGAGTTTTTCAACGAGGCGCACCTGTCCCGGCCCTGCGACCGCCACGTGAGTGGGGAGCAGGGGCACACGTGCAGGGCCCCCACAGAGGCGCTCAGAGCCCACGCACAGCCGGTGGCTCGTGCTCGGGCCCGCACGGTATGGTACCTGCCAGTGCCTGCAGGCGCTGCCACCCTAGGGAAAAAAAGTTCCTATTGTCTGGTGGGCAGGGGGCTCTTTCTTATTTAATAACAGGTGACTGGTTCAGGGAGGTGGCAGGGGCCTGGGGCTTACCTAATTCTCTTTCATCTTTTCAGTGACCGAGGCCTCCTAGGACCCCACCCTCCTGTTGCTAGGACAACGTGTCCCCGCCACACGCAGGACACACGCAGGAGCTTGGGGAAGAAGGTGTCCAGGGGGCTCTCGCCCCTCCCCGCACAGCATCGCCCTGGATCTGAAGGGCCGCGGTGTACAGCCACCACAGTGCTACCCTCCAGAGGAAAGGTTCTCTTCAGACCCAGACCACCCTCACCTCCACACGACCCGTCCCAGCCCCAGATTTGGGCAGTGCCCCTGACAGGCTCTGGGAGCCAGTCTCTGCCACACCTGCCCTCACACATCCACCCAGGAGGCCCCCCCATGGTCGGCTCTGCAGCACACACTCAGCAAGATGGACTGGGCAGTGCTGGGGACGGGTGGCGTGGGGGGGAAGGAGCCGGGGTAGGCCTGCAAGACGAGGGGGCCCGGCCTTGGCTCGGTGCTACACCAGCGACAGCAGAGCTCGGGCGAGGCGGGGTGGCGGCGGGGAGGGGGTGACTGCCCATCTGGGCCCCGAGCCTCTTCAGGCCAGGCTCTGGGGGAAGGGTTCCCAACAGCCCTGACCTGTCAGGAGTGTGCTCAGCTGCAAAGGCCCCTCGGCTCTGCCCTTCTCTAGCCTGCTGTAGCCCAAGCAAAAGGACCTCCTCTCCTGCCTTTCCGCTTTAATTAAGCTGTTCTCTTAAGAAAAAAGTAAATGCATTTCTCTCTGCTTCTCATCTGTGGGACAAGGAAGAGGAGAGGGAAACAGAGCAGTAAGGCTGCCACGTGGGGTGCGGCCAGACCAGCTAGGGTGGCCTGGGATGGCCCCAGGGTGGGGGGCCAGGATGGGCAGCCCTGCTGACCCTGGCCAAGGACAGGGAACTCACATGCCTCCCCCACACACACCAGAGACCTCAGCTGCTCACCCCTGCTCAGCACAGAGATTTCAGAACTGGGTGCTAAGCCCCTGCCCCAGCCACGCACTGGCTCCTCAGACAGCGAGGGTGGGTGTGTGGAGGCCGGCTGCGTGAGCCCGGCGCCGTGTGCACACCCATATTCTGTGACCGTGCGGTGTGCACACACCTGTGGGCCTGGCCACGGGCAGTAGGGGAAAACAGTCTCTCTGTGGAAAAGGTGGGGCCTGGAAAGACAAGGGGGTCCATGAGACTCCTTCCTTCCTAAGGGAGGGGTGCAGGGATGGGCCTGGGAGGGACCGGGCTCAGAAGAGGCAGGCCCAGGTCTGAGCCATCCCTCATGCAGGGCAGGGACCTGGGAGCCCCTGACAGGCAGGCAGCCCTGCAAGCAATGTCCTAGAGGGGGCTGATGCTGTGCTCAGGCCACCTGCCCACCCCCCTCCTACGGGAGACCTTCAAAAGGGGATGATGGGAGAGGCAGGGCTCCTCTCACCCGGGCAGAAAACCCAGACCAGCCTGGAGGGTGTCCTCTTGGGCACCAGCTGCTTGAGAAGGGGAGCAAGAGCTCAGCCTCCTGCCCCAGGCAGGTATGGTGGCAGCGGGCAAAGGTGGGCTGCCTGTGTACATGCTCTGTCTGGGGGGCTCTGTGGGCGGGCATGCCTGTGAGTATGGCGAGCTCATGCCAGACAGTGTGTGGGGTGGGCACGTGGGGAGGTTCAGCTGCGTCCTCTTCCCCTGCCCAACTTGTGTGTCTTTACAGGACTGCGTGTGGCTTCCTAGCTTGCCCACCCCCAGGGCCCACGAGGAATCCAGGACATCCCCTCCCCCACCCTACCGCCAGTCCAAAGTAAACAAGCTGAGGGCGGCCTGCAGGGTCCTCTCAGGCCTTCCTGGCAGCGGGGCTACCGAGTGGTGCCAGGAGCCATGGCCCTAATGGGCTCTCCCCCAGGGGCTCGAACTGTCCCCCTCAAGGAGAAATTTCCTTTTCAGGTTCGCCCTCCAACCACTGCTGCCTGGAGGGCGTGCGACGGGGAAGGCAGTGCTTCAGGGCAGGCACAGGCCCCGCCTCTCTTGCTCCCCTAGGCTAGTGAGGGGCCAAGAGACGTCTACACTGGGTTGGAGGCCCCACACCAGCTCCCAGCTGCAGTTCTCTTGACACCCAAGGCCCACACCGCACCTCCTGTGCCCCAAGCTGGGTTGTATCCCCGGACACTCCTGGACATCTAGGACCTTGCCCTGTAGGGCTCCAGCCCTGGGCACCCAGAGATGCACGTCACTCACATCCAAGCCTGTGGCCACCCCAGAATGTACATCCAGGCCAGCCGACACTGTCACACTGTCACATCCCAGAACAAGCATTCCCTTAGGACTGGCCCCTCTCCCAGGCTGGGCCAGCTGACATGGTGACCCCCTCCCAACCTGTGACAAGGCAAAGTCCCCAAGCCCCAGTCAGGTGACACTGTCCAGGGAGGAATCCTTCACACCGTGGGCTGTCCCCAGGACCTCAGGAGAAGCAGCTCCCAGACTCCCAAGGAGAGGTTCCAGGATAGGCAGGACCCTGCCCTGCATCAAGGGGGTGAGGGCTCTGGTGCCCCGGGATTCCCACCCAAAGTCATCTCCTCTCTTAGTCCCTGGGGGCTCCCTCCTGCCCATCGGCAGGGTTGAAGTTAGGACTGATCCTAGAAAATACAGGCACAAGCTCCGCGGCGGAGAAACAAGACCCCGAAGCCCCAACTTTTCTCCCGCATCTCACCACCGGGGAGGATATTCGACAGCCTGGACAGTCGCAGATCGGAGGATGCACCTGCAGGATCCCCTTGGACATAAGCGTCTTCAGACTTTTCCCTGCGAGGAGAGCCGAGGCAGGACCAGTGAGGGAGCGGGGCGGGCACAGGTGGGGCCGGGCACGCGGGCACGCTTCCGGGGCGCTGTCAGGGTCAAGGCCAGGTTCCCTCCCACCACGACTATGAACACCCGCCTCCGTCCAACTTCCGAACCCTCCGCCAGGCCTCGCGGCTCACCCTACCCTCGCGGACGCCGCGGGGATCTGCAGAGCTCAGAAACTCAAGATCCGGTGAGCGCCCCCCCTTGACGGAGGGCGGCCTTCTCCCCTCCCCCTGCGCCACTCCTCCCGCGCTCCACGCTCTCCAAGCCGGTCCTCCGGAACCCGGAGCCGGGCGGAGGAGGGTCGGGCCCGGCGCAGGTGAGCGGCGCGGTCGGGACCCGGGACTGCGCTTGACCTCGTGGAGCCGTGAGCCCCAAAGTCGACGAGCGTGACCGGGCCCCTAACTTTCTAACCACCCCCTACCCCCGGCCTGGCGCTCACCCCGCCTCCCCCACCGCATGCCCGCTCTGGCGCCCGCACGTCGCGCCCTCGGAGCCAGACTCCTGCGGGAGCCCAAGCGGCTGCTCCCAGCCCCGCCGCCGCTCGGCTCCGCGCGCGCTCCCGCCCCGACGCGCGCCCCCGCGCCCCCCACCTGCCTGCGCCACCCCTGCACCTTGCCTTTCGCTTTACCAGCGCGCGTCCGCACCCGGCCGCCTCACGTGTGCCCCTCCACTCCCGCCAGAACCGGTGGCTCCTCGACCCCGCAGGGGAGTACCCCGCCCAGTCGGCCTCCCGCCCGCTCTCCCGAGTTCCCGTAAACTTCCCCGTGAGCCTCAGGCCCAGGAATCCCGCAAAGACCTTCCGGACGGAAGGAGCCGCCGGCTCGTGCGGCCAGCGCTGCGGGGACCGCGGAGGCCGAGGGCGCTCTGCCTGGGTCCACCGAGGCGACCGTGCTTGGGGGAAGGGGGCGTCTCTGCGGTGGCCCCGGAGTCGCAGCGCCCTCTCTAGGCAGAGATGGAGTCTCCCAGGTGTCAGGACGAGGGGGGTCCGGACCCACGGGTCCTCGGGGAGCAGAGGGGAGGGACCGGAGAGGCCCGCGCCCCCACGGCGGCCGCACCTTTGTGGCGGATGCTGCGCTTCCAGTCCTTGGCCGTCTCGCGGCCGCTGACGAACTGGAACTCGTTGGGTGTGAGCCACTCGCCGCGGTGGCGGATGGACGGACCCTTGCTGCCCTGGCAGAGTTTGCGCACGTAGAGCAGCGCGCGGTTGGCGCCGCACTCCACCTCGATGCACGGCTCGCCGTTGTCCAGCAGCGGCTGGAAATCCGGTGCCGCGGCCGCAGTGGCTGAGAAGCGCTCGAGGGCCAGAGGGTCTCTGGGCAGGTGAAGGTGCGGGGCGGCCTCGTGCAGGCTCAGGTAGGCGCGCGGGGCGCGGAGAGGCGGGGGCAAGAGCGCCTCGTAGCCCGCGGTCGCGGCTGGTAGCGAGGCAGCCGGGGGCAGGGCGGCCGCGGCGGGCAGTGGCGCCAGGTAGCCGGGCAGCGGCGGCAGTGGCAGCGCGGCCAGGGTCGGGTGGAAGGTGGCCAGAGCCAGGGCGAGGTCTTCGCGGCCGGGTAGCTCCTTCTTGACCGCCGGCATGGTGGGCGGGTGGTCCTGCAGCCTGGCTCTCCGCAGCCGGCCCAACTAGTTCCGGCCCGGGCTGGAGTTGGGTCTCGAGGGCGGGGGCCTGGGGGGCTCCTGGCCGCGCACCCGTCCTCGCCGCTACTGCGCCCCAGCCGGGCCACCTCGGACCGCTGCCCGGCCGGCTGGCGGGGCCTCTGCTGCCTGAGACATGGTGCTGCCGGAGCTGTATCGATCCCCGATCGACCTGCCCAGCGCCGCAGCTCCAGGACCCTGGGGCTCCACAGGGCGCTGGGCCACCTGCGCCCGCGCCCCCCGGGGCGGCCCCGCGCCCGGTTTGCTGCTGCGCCCGCCGGGCCGAGCCGGGCAGTGAGGAGGTGTGGAGCCTCCGGCCGCGTGCCCCGCCCCGCCGGAGGGTCCCAGGCCCCCGCCCCGCCGTCCCAGCCGCGCACCCGCGTACTCCAGCGCGCGCCCGCCTGGCGGGGACTTGGGAGACTCGCGCCGCCGCCGCCGCCGCCGCCGCCGCCGCCGCCGCCGCCACAACTTGGCCCATTTAAACGGCCCCGGCGCGGCGGGCGGGCGGCACGGGCTCCAGCAGGGGGTGCGTGACGGCCGACTGGGCTCACGGGGGGGACCCGACGGGCCCCGGCTGCACCCTCTGCCCTATTCCCGAGTGGGAGAGAACAGGAGGAAAGGAGACTGGTGTGTGTGGGGGGGGATGGGGGTGGTGCGGGGGACGGATGCCAGCGAGAGGCGGCGCGCATGGACCGCGCCAGGTGCTGAGGGAGTCACTGTTTGGGCGCCCCAGCCGGAGTCCTGGACTCTGGCTCCTTGCGAAGGAGCGGATCCGGGATCGGAATCGCCGCTTGCCTGGCGGGGGTGTGTGTGAGCCGGCAGCTCTGGGTAGGTGGTGGGCATCAGTGGGGAGGGCATGGGTGGTCTCCTCTGCTCTACAGGGTGTGCGCTGTGTGGCCTCGGCAAAGGTGTTGGGGAGGGTTCGTGGTGTGTGAATAACAACGATAACAGTTCCATCAACCATTGCCCCCTCACCATTTTGGACAAGCTAGAGAGTAGCCTCTGATCCCAAGCCAGCTCCCAGACCCCTGCCCGTGCCCCTCTGAGATGCACCTGGTAGGGCACCCATGTGGGCATCTTCCTGACCAGGCTTGGGCGGGGGATAGGGGGGCTGCTGAGCTGGGTCATAGGAGTGCTTGCACCTTCTGCAAGGGAGGGGCTGGGAGTGAGGGAACAATCCCCCTCAGCCCCTCCTACCAGACGCCAGCACCACCTGGGCATGTGGCCACTGCCGGAGACCACGCTGCTTTCGTGTGCTAATGCGTGCTGCCCACCTCATCCTCAGCTAAGGTACCAGCCAGCCCCAAGACCAACCTGGGGAGTGAGGTCTGGGCTCAGACCAGGCATGTGTCTGGGACCCTCTGCCCCTTTACTCCTTGTATCTCTGTCTGTGGGAGTTTAAGGGGCAGGTGGGAAGATGGGTGTGAATGTGAGTGACCCCCTCCTTACTTCACCACCCTTGGCCCCATTGCCCTCTCTGTAACCTGGACACCTGCACATACCTGACCCCAGGAGTGAGAGCTAGGGAGCTCCCCCCACACCCAGCCTCTGTAGCCTGTGTCTTGCTCTCAGGTGCGATGCCTCCATGTCAAATGGATGCAGGAGGCTGTCCTCGCCTGAGAGCCAAGGCCCGTGGAGGAGCCTTCTTGTTAATCTGTGGTCATAGCTCAGTGTGGAGAGGCCATCAGGGCTCAGCTGGAGGCCAAGTGGGCCTGTGTGCCCACTGCTTGGCCACAGCCCTGACCCTGCTGCCAAAAGACAGCCTCCACCCATCTCTTCTAATGTTTGCCTGCACCTGTCTGTTGAGCCTTAGGCCTCCTAACCCCTGACCTTCACACTGCGGTTTGGGGAGGGGAGGTTGGCAAAGCACATCTCTAGATGTGAGAAGATACCAGGCAGCTGTCAGGCCAGGCCTCTCCTCTGTCCTGAGCCTGAGGAGGGGGGCCTCCCGTCCCTTCTGCTGGACCACCCCTCACTCACCCCTGGCCTCTTTCATCACACACTGGCCCACAATGGTTAAGAGTGCCATGGGGGCCCCAACTCTGGCTTTCAGGGGAGGGGTCCAGCTGGCAAGGTGTGGGGGCTGACCTAGCTCACCCAGCCTAACCTCCACGCCACCATCTGGCTCCAGCCCTCTTTGGAGGACCAGGATTCCCTCCTGAAAAGACCGTGACTGGGCCCAGAGCTCTCTGCAGGACGCTCTCTCCTTCTGGGGCCACTCCCTGACTCCAAGGACACCTCCCTCCAGGGGCTGTCGGGGTCTTGGCTGACCAGGGCAGTTCACCCCCCACACACATGTTGCCCCCTGTTCTTGGGAAATAGAGCCCTCTGCCCACGGGGCTCAGAGTGACATTCCCACGCTGACGGGACCAGGCATCCTCACCCCTGGACATTATACTCTTCGCAGGAGCATCTGCTCACTTCCTCCCGCCTGTCCAGGTCTGGCACCTGAGCCCGCACGTTCCTCTGTACTCCGCAGACTGGAACCAGAGGGAAGAGGGACAGAATTTTGGCGCTGGGATCACCGTTGCTTGGCCCTCAGGCCCGCAGGCCCCGCGGAGAACACAGGTCGGGTCGGTGGCTGCAGCCCCTCCTCCGGCCGGCGGAGCTCCGCCCCTGGCCGCCCGCCGGCATCCGCGGCGCCATCGCTGCTCGCGGTCCCCCCGCGCGGGGCCCTCCGCCGCCCCGGCTGCCGCCGCCGCCGGCCGCCGCCGCCGCCGGCCCGCCGCCGCCGCCGCCGCCGCCGCCAGGGAGGGAGAGGGGGTCATAAATAACCCGCGGGGCGGCGCGGCCGGCGGTGCAGACGGTGACCCGAGACGTCCCCGGGGAGCACGGGGGCGGCCCACAGACCCTGCTGCCCCCAGCCCAGGCTCGGCCAGCCTTGACCGCCCCTCTGGCGCTGCCCGGCCTGCCCAGAGCTGGTGGTCCCTCCCATCCTGGAGTGCCCGCCTACCTCCTCGCCAGACCGCACCCTTGGAGCCCCCTTCTCATCCATTTGTTCACCAATCAATCATTTATTGAGCACCAGATGTGGTAAAACCCCAGGAAGAGAAACCCAGAGGTGGGGTTGGAAGAAGAGAGATGCAGAGGAAAGCAGTGTGTCCCTGAGGCCACAGTTGCAGGGCCGGGCCTGCCCCCCTCAGCCTCCATTTTCCTGTGCTCAGCCCGGGTGCCTGAAAGGCTGGGAGCGTGCAGGCCGAGACCTGCCCAGACACAGGAAGGCATGCAGGGACGGATCACAGGGGCCCCACAGGTGTGGGCACAGTGCACACACACATGCCCACACAGCACCCGCGGCAACCAACACATGCATGCCTTCTCAAAGCACACAGACAGCAGCCCACACGTGTGCTCACACCCACACACATGCACAGCAGCTCCCAAAGCTGCTCGCACAGGACAGGTGCAGAGGCACAGATGCTGACATCCTAGCCACAAACATGCACAGACAGTGTGTGTGCTAACTGAACATGGCAGCCAAGATCGAAGACACCACCAAGACCTGTGCACAAAACACACATAGACACACGGGCCTGCAGCGTGAATGCCAGAGCGATAGAGTTGTCATGTCCAAGACAGCTTGTCTGGTGCAAGGGTCTTGTGTGTAGCACTGTTCCACCAGGAAGGGTTAGCCTGGGAGGTCAGAGGTTTGTGGCACTTTAGCTGGGGCTCCATCAGACACCCCTGCGAGAGTGGTCAGAGCCTCCAGGAATGTGTCTGTTCTTGGATCCAGGTCAGACACAGGAGGGGCTGCCCTGCTGGGACATGCCTTGCTTTTGGCCAACTGTGAGCTGGCTGCAGGCCATGCCACCTCTCCCTCAGGAAATGAGGTGTTTCTGAGGCTGGTCTGTTCCCTGACCTTAACTTATGCCATTTAAAGAAGCAAAGAGTTAGGGCCTAGTGTCCAGACTTGGGGCACCCACAGGGCACACATTGTCGGTTACATATGCCATGATAGTCACAGGCTATGTTACACATGCTGACATATACACACCTTCTCAGACAGATGCAGTGACCCCAGACACGAGCAGTGACACACATGTGCTCGACACACCACAGGGTGCACTGGGTACACTGACGTCAGCACAGAGGAAGCTGTTGTCTGCTCACATGGGTGGGACTCTTGGCTGCCACTGGCTCTGCATGCCTGGTCCCTCCCTAGGAGTGAAAATACCCCCTTACTGGCATCACTGGGGGCAGAGAGCAGGCTCTGCCTCAGGGCAGCCTGCTCGGTGCTGTGGCCCTGCCTGGGCGTGAGCTGTGCTGGAGAGGCTGAAGTAGGCGGTGGAGAGAGCAGACCCTGCAGTGGCCTGAGACTTGGGTCCTCCTGGCCGGCCACTGTGTGACATAGCCCCCTCTGCCCTTATCGTGACCTTGGTTTCCCCATCTGAAAGTGAGAGAGGGCCTCAAAACCTGTGGGGTCCCCTTTGGCTTGGAGCAGAGCAGTCAGGGTGAAATGGGCCGTACAGTGAGGGCGCCTGGCATACCCTACATGCTTCCTCTATAAATGGTCTCAGGATGCAGAAGCTGGAGGGCTCCCCACAAAAGTGCGGCCAAGCAAAGGGAAGGAATAGAGTCCTCCAGGGCCCCCAGAGACACCACTGTGCCGTCCTCAGCCACAGGGCACCAGTCAGGGACCCTGGGGGCAGCAGGAGGGGGCTGTGGAAGAGTGAGCTCAGGCGGGCTCTCTGCCAGGCCACTGGTGCAAGTTGCAGAAGAGAGGACATCCAGGCAGGGACCCTCGAGGCCGAGGGAAGCTGGAGCTGAGGTGCTGGTTGGCGGCGGAAGTCACTGCCCCCAGGCCCAGCTCTGAAAGGCTCCCAGGCTGTGCAGGGAGTCCAGGCTGGCCCAGCAGTGACCATTTATATGTTGGACTTCCTGCCGAATGTGAGCTCCCTGCGAGCAGGGCTTTGGTGTGTCCTCCGACACACTCACGTGTCAGTGTTTGAGGACTGCCCGCAGGGACTGCACCAGCGCAGCCCCTCCCGGCCCAGCCTGGCCTCATCTCTTCCCCCAGCACCTGCCCGCTGAGCTTCTGCCCAGGCAAGACTCTGAATACCCTCCTGTCCGAGAAGCTTCTTAAGAAGTTGGCCACAGGCATCCTCTTCACCAGAGCAAGAGAGAAGACTCAGGAGCCTGGGAGACCCTCCCGGCAGGGGTCAGGGTGGGCACCCTTGATTGTTGGCAGGTGTTGCCCACACTGAGGGGGGAGATCAGAGTCCAGGGACAGGTGTGGTGGCCTGTTCCGAGGTCCCTGCCGGTGACCTGGGGGTGGCACAGAGGCCCCATGATGGATCCCACCCAGCAGCAGCGGGCAAGGGCTTGCACCTGCTCCTGCGTGAAGAAGCAGATGCAGACCTTGGAGGGGTCTCCGAGATACTGCACCCCTGGTACAGGCTGTGGCTACCTGAGGCCTCCTGACCTCATGTTCCTCCCACAAAGTGCCTTCTCTGTGCTACATGGAGGGGTCACGAGCATGTGACAAGGTCTCTGGGGCCTTAGAGGGCAGAACTCAGGCACAGGGGAAGCAGAGTGGAACCTCAAAATAAAGAAAAACAGCCAGTTACCTGGAAATGGCCTCCACTCTGTCCTGGGTAATGAGCTCCTTGTTAAGAAGCAGCCCTGGAGAGCCTGACACAGATGGTGGGGATGCAGCGGCGCAGGTGCAGGTCCCAGCACACACGTAGAGCTCCTCACATGGGCACTTGCCCTTGTGCCAGTGTGGCCTGGGTACACGTAGCACGTGACACAGAATAGCAAAGTGCACATGGGCACACAACACAATGGGACCATGCACGTGGGTGTACAACGCAGAACATCACCCCCGCCCCCCTGCACACAGGTGCCCACCTCACGTCCATTAAGTGCGGCCAGGGCTGTTGAAGAACATCACGTAAACCGCAGCTGCACCCCAACAATTTACAGGGCTTCACCGTATAGTTGGCTGTATATTTTAGGAACTCACCCACCTGTGCTCTGCACCTGCCTGCAGCAGGAGGAGGGGTGGGTGGTCTGAGTCTCTTGAACACAGTCCCGCCCACAGGGTCACCTGGAGGGCCAACGGTCACTTTGTCAGCACTGATTTGTCCGTCAGGGATTTTCAGAAGAGGAAAGCTGAGGTGGACAGTGAGTTTTACTGTTTATCCTCACAACTCTGGCCCAGCCTGGCCTTCTGAGGTCACGGACTTAGACGGACCCCATCCAAGGCCAAGTCTTGGACTCCCATTGCCAACGATCCTATCCCTCCAGGGCAGGTTGAGTCAGTGACGTCCTTGTGGGGCGCCTTGATGTCTTTGTGGGCGCTGTTTGGGTGTGACCTGCTGAGCTCTCCACGAGGCCATCCAGTCCTCTGTGCTGATGTCTGGGGTGTCACAATGGGCAGCCCTGGGATGCGCACGCCCCTGGAGTTATGCACGGCGCCCAGAAGTGGGTTGGCTGGAGGGTACAGCTTCGTACTAGCTGAGACCCTGAGTGGAGCCCGTGTGCAGAGGCCAGACCAGACCTACCACAGACATGGGAGGGCAGCAGCTCCACGCCTGTGTCCAAGGCCACAACCTGACACTTTTCCCAGGGCACTTAACAAAGTCCCAGGTTGGCACTGGGGGCTTCCCGCCTGCAGACTGGGGAACTGGGAAGACTGCTCAGAGGCCACTGAGAAGTGGGAGGAGAAGAGGCAGTTGGCAGGGCTGGGGCTGGTTTGAGGTATTTGCACCTCTCTATAGAGGAGTGCAGGCATCTCCAAGTGTGGGGTTCTCCTGTGCTGCCAGGTCAGAGGAGCCCAACTTTTGATGCTCTGTGTACATGCAGATGCCAACAGACTCTCCTGCCAGAACAGACAGGTCATTCGCCTGGACTCGGTGGCACTGTCAAAATCTGAGAGTTTGCCCCATGTCAGCAGTTGAGTAATTTTGTGTCTGAGATCCAGTGGGAATGTGTGGGTTCCTGAGCCCCTGAGTCCTCAGAGATGTGACAGGTGATTGAAAACTGGTAAAGGGGGACTTCCCTGGTGGTCCCGTGGGGAAGACTCTGTGCTCCCAATGCAGGGGGCCCGGGTTCGGTCTCTGGTCGGGGAACTAGATCCCTCAAGCATGCCGCGACTAAGAGTTTGCATGCTGCAACTAAGAAGCCTGCATGCCACAACTAAACATGCCGCAGCGAAGATCCCGTGAGCCGCACCTAGGACCTGGTGCAGCCAAAATAAATAAATAAATATTTTTTTAAAAAGAACAAAAAACCCAAAAAACTGGTAAAGGGCAAACCTAGGACTTGGGCTGCGTCATCCCACCTTCAGCCAGGAACACGGCCCTCAGCAAACTTGTCAGCTTCTGCTCCGGGCTGACGTTCTGCTTCCCGTTTCTGCCGCAGGCTGGCCTTGACACATTGGGGTTTTTCTTATTGCTTTTAGCTGGTGAATGTATATTAGATGAGCTCCGCTCGTGGGCGCATGCCCCGAGACCCTCCTCTCAGATCAGCCTCCCATTCTCTCACTCCTCATTCCTTCCTTCCCGATCCTTCTGCTTCACCCACTCCTTAAACATGGGCTGGCTGGCTGGCTGGATGGGTGGATGATGGATGGATGGATGCGTATATGAGTGGATGGGTGGATGGCTGATGGAGGGATGGATGGATGCGTACATGAGTGGATGGGTGGATGGCTGATGGAGGGATGGGTGGATGGGTGGATGGCTGATGGAGGGATGGGTGGATGGGCGGGTGATTGAGTGGATGATGGTTGGGTGGGTTCCGCCCTAGGCGCTCTTCTCTTTCTTGTGTACTTCTGTGGTTTCCTTTATAGATTATGACCCCAGATCTAGCTTCAGTCCAGATACTAAAGAGTCTACAGCTCACCATATGTGTCCACTTCACAGTCCCTGGAGCCCCTTTCCCACCACTGTGTTGTCATCACCGTCTGGCTTTCAGTCACCCAGAGACCACCCTAGACTCCTCCCCGTTAGCCGAGTGGCAAGCCTCATCTGTGCTCCCGCCTAGATCCCTCTCCCTCCTGGTGACCTACCTGGCCCCTCTCACCCATCATTATTTCCATGACACCCCAGACTCCGCCCCAGCTTGTCCGGCGCCTGATGGGCACGTCTGGCCACACTGCTCTCCGGGCTGCTCGGGGAACAGCCCAGGCTGCCTGCACTCCAGGCCCTGCCTCTGCTCCAGGGCCCAGCTTTTGGTCTCCCTGCCCTCCCTCAATGTCAGAGCACAGCTGAGTGGTTTCCTCTGCCCAGGAGCCCCACGTCCCAATACTACCACTCTGTAGCCACCCAGGGTCCCATTCCGACTTGCATACCACCTTTTGCCTTTGTGGGCCACCTCCTCCATTAAAGACGAATATAATCCATGCTAGATTCATTATTCACTATTATTATATTCTTTTTTCCTTCTGACTTTAAATGAAATTAAAATAAAAATGTTTTTGTGATCCTTAAAAGTACCAGGGGTCCAGGTGCTATACCCTCTGTGCCTGGTGGTGACATCGGCCCTGCTACTCCCTACTCACCTTCAAGACCCGCGGCAGCATCCCCTCCTCCAAAAGCCTCCCAGGATCACCCTCCTCCCCTGTTAGGGCCCCGCTGTGTCCAGACCAGCAGCACGTACCCTAGTCCCACAGGTTTCCTGCTGTGCTGCCAGAGCCGTGGGCAGGCCCGGGTGCTCAGAGGTGCTCCAACCAAACGGAGCCCAGGGTGGGTGAGGAGCAGGGTGCTGGTGGCTTACAAGGGTCAGGTGGTGCCCCCTTGGGGGTGCTGATTTGGGTGGCTTCAATGAGAGGTGGTGCTGGCAGCCTGGTCCAGAAGCTGGTCCAGAAGTGCTAGGAGCAGGGGAAGGGAGTGTTGGCAGAGACTGAGGTTTTTTTTTTTTAATATGTATTTATTTATTTGGCTGCATTGGGTCTTACTTGCAGCAGGCAGGCTCTTCGTTGTGGCATGTAGGATCTTTTGCTGTGGTATGCAGGCTTCTCTCTAGTTGTGGCGTGCGGGCGCTAGAGTGCACGGGCTTAGTTGCCCCATGGCATATGGGATCTTAGTTCCCCAACCAGGTATTGAACCTGCGTCCCCTGCATTGGAAGGCGGATTCTTAACCACTGGACAACCAGGGAAGTCCCGAGACTGAGTTCTTGAAGAAGAACCTGGCCTTCAGGGAGGGGCAGGCAAGGTCAGCAGACATCACCCCCAATTCTGGGTGGGCAGTAGGAGCCCAGGTACACGGTGGCCCATAGATGCCAAGACCTCCCCATGTCCATCTCTGGGGATCCCGGCGGGATGCACCTGCACCTGCAGACAGAGCTGTGCCAGGCCACCATATCTCTGGAGCTGGGGCCTGAACGCCCTCCCTCTGGGCCCCTCCTCCAGCCCTTTGGCCCTCAGGATGCCCAGGCAGGTCCAGCTGCCTCCCCCACCCCTGAACCCCACTCTGGCTCTGTCCAGGCTCACAAAGCCCCACCACGGGGAGAGGCAGACACCGACCCAGGCCTAGGCGCACATGGGGTCTCCCTCTTGACCTTCCGGTGCCTAGCCTGGGGGTCCAGCAGTGGCTGCTCATTCTGCTGCCGTGGGGATAGGGGTCTAGGAGATGCCTGTGTCCCTGGGGTCTGCCCATGACAACAGGAGGAACCATCAGGCCCCTCTGAACAGCGCGGGAGGATTCCAGAGACCTCCGTCCCCCACCCCACCTCCCCTGCCTGCAGCACTGAGGCCAAGACTAATAAAACCCCCAGCCTCACAGGAGACAGCTCTATCTTGTTGATCGGAAGTCTGCCAGCCCAGTTTATGATGGAACAGAAGCTCTCCACATCTGAGTTTATGTGCTGCAGTATAACGAGGGGTCAATGAGATTAAAAGTGGGCTCGCGAGAGGACCGTGGACAGCTCACTCGTCAGCGCTGCCGCAGAAAGCCTCCAGCAGCCCCTGCACCCGGGGAGCGGCAGGGCAGGAACAGGAAGGGCAGGAGAGAGAGCAGCCCAGGAGGCAGGCGACGCCACCGCCGGGTGGGGGGGCGGCGCGGGGGGCGGCAGGAGAAGCTGACGCAGTGCGGCGCAGGGCTGGGGCCAGAGGCGGCGAGGCTGGCCTGGAGCAGGGACCTGGGGAGTAGGAGGACAGGGGGCGCAGAGGGGCTCCCTTAGGGCCAGGGGAAGGCCCTGGCCCTGAGAACAGGTAGCAGAGGGCCCTACGGTGGGTTGAAGGACAGAGTTCTGACCCTGGCCCGGGACCCATTGTCTGAGGAGGTTTCGGTGGGCGTGCTGCAGCTCAGGCCCCCCTCCCTGCCCCCTCCGCAACCCGCTCTGTCAATACCCCCTTGGAGTCCTGGGTGAGGGTGAGGGTGAGGGAGGGGTGTCCTCTGGCCAGGTGGGGGCCTGGGCACTGGCCCGCGTGAGGCTGGCTTTGGAGCTCAGGCTAGACCCTGACTTCAGAATTTATACAAATAAACAAAATGAAAAGTGCTGGCAGCACTGATCTGATTACAGAGTCATTCATTCTCTGGTCGTTAATAATTTGTGCAATAAAGGATCGCGGCCGCTCGGGGAGCAGAAGGCTGTGGCCCAGCCTTCCCTCGGCGCCTGGGCCGCGGGAGCTGGAAACATAAATTATTAGTTTCTTATCGCTCAGCCCGCCATCGCTCATGCTGCCAGGGGCCTGGCAGGAGCCGGCGGCAGTCCCCCCGCCTGCCTGGGCCTGGCTCTCAGCTGCTGCTTGCTGTGGAGACTCTGGGGGGCCCCTCATCCTCCCTCCCTTAATGGCGGGACCCCTGGAGCCTCGGCCTTGGCTTAGAGTCTGCGGCTGGTGCCAAGGCCGACTCTGGAGCAGGCGGGGCTGTGGGGTTTCGCTCTTGTGCTCTGGACCTCAACACAGCGCCCCTCCCCCCGCCCCCGCCGGCGAAGCCCCATCACTGGAGGTTGCTGAAGCGGCCTCCCACGCCTGGCCCCTGGTACTTGCCGGGTCAGTGCCGAGGTCACCATCACCAGCACAACAGAGGCCCCCACACCCCTCCCCACAATGCCCCACCCAGGGCGAAGGAAGGATCGGTGTCTGGGTTTGTGTGGCCTCTTCCAGGTGCGTCTGTGGTGCCTCCCTGGGTGGGACGCAGCGCAGGCACCTGTCCCAGGTGTGCGTACCTGCAGGCATGGCACTCACCCCCTGGCTCATCCTGTCCTCCTGTGTCCAGCACTGGGCTCCTGGTCAGGCAGGCGGGCTGCGAGAAAACAGTCTAGATCCGTGGTTGGTCTGACGGAAGTGCCCTGAGCCGCGGCGGGGTGGAGCCAGGGGAGGGGGGTGGCCCGGGGCTGTCCCCTGGGCTGTGCGTCTGTGCCCCCAGGTGGAGCTACTGAAGTGCACAGACGTGGGGGCTGAACGCCGAGGCCACAGACCCCAGCGTGCTCCAGCCTGAGTGGTGGTTAAGGCAATTATGGTAATTACAGAATTACAGAAATGAGCACCCTCAGACCGGGCTCCCACCCCCAAGCTGAGGAGGCCGAGGCTGAGGCCAGGTTGAAGTTGGGGTGGGGGCTCTGGGCTCCAGCCGTCCCGGACGGAGAATGTGGCAGGATCAGACGCAGGCACCGACACCTCTCTCCTGCCAGCTAATGTTGGATCTGAACGCTGATGGGCTTCCCTGTCCCGGCTTGCTTACCCTAAGCCTACCTTGAACCCGCCAGGTTGGCAAGACCTGGGGGTCAGTGGTGTGCAGCGCAGAGTGCCCAAGGCCACATGCCCGGGCCGCTGCACCCCCCACTTACTGGCTGCATGGCCCTGGGACAAACTTCACCCTCTCTGAGCCTGAATCTGTAAAAAGGGAGTAAGAATTAAACAAGATGAAAGTATATGCCTTGAGCACCTAGTCTGTGCCAGGCATCCCAGGCCTGTGTGGGGCGGGGTACGTGTGCCGCCGGCCTCCGCAGGGTCTGGCTCTGAGCCCCACCCCACAGCAGCATTCATTTTTGCTCCAGACACATTCAGTGTGTCCTCTGGCCTCGCGAACACCTGGATGCGGTTGTAGGAAAAGTTTCCATGTCCTGGAGCACCCGTGCTTTCATCCCAGTTGTTGCTGGGCTGTATCCTCCTGCCTCCGTGCGTGCCTCTTGGTTTTTGGTTGGGTAATCAGGACTGTGAGTTTTGTTGGGAGCTGAATATTTTCATAAACATCCTTGCACTTTGCTCCGGACACCAGGAAGTTACTTGGTAGCAGTTTGGTCCCTTCAGGTCTTGCTTTTAAGCTTTGCTGGGAGAACCAGAGCAGCCTTTAGTCTTGGGCCGATTCTGTCCCATTTTACTGTGGCAAGACCCACTTGATCCTCTGCCCCATTTTCAGGTCTTCTGGCCCGGCTGTTGGAACGAGCCCGCACTTTTCACAGCCCGTGTGAACTCTGGACCCGACTCCCTTTAACCTTCTTGGTGGGTCTCTCCTGGCCTCTGGCACGATCCTCACACGCACGGGCTGATCCGTGCTCTGCAGACTCTGGGGCTCTCTCCTCTCTGTGCTGCGAACTCTTGCCGCCTCGGCTTTCCGGGCCTCCCAGCTCCGTGTCTCCCCGCCGGGGCATCCCTGAGCCCGCCTGGGTCCCCTGCCTGCGCCACAGCTGGAGACCCCGGAGGCAGCGCGCTGGGGGACCCGAGGGCTCACCCCGAGGGCTCACCCCAAGGCCTCATCCCGATGCTTCAGCGTCATGGTTCCCCGTCCCTTGACATCTGATGTGCTGTCTCGAGGGCCACTGTTTCCTGTATTTTGCCTGGTGTTTGAGTTGTTCTGGCAGGAGAGTAGGCCTGGTTGCTCTGTCTTGTCAGAGTGCCTGTCCCACGAGCTCACAAGTTGCCCCATACCTGGTACAGGGCCAGGCATAGAGGAGGCTCTCAGCAGGTATTTTCGTTTTTTCTTTCAAAGAATATTTATTTGGCTGCGCCGGGTCTTAGTTGTGGTACATGGGATCCTCGTTTCTGTGTGCGGGATCTTCCTTGTGGCATGCGGGATCTAGTTCCCCGACCAGGGATCGAACCTGGGCCCCCTGCATTGGGAGCACGGAGTCTTAGCCATGGCGCCGCCAGGGAAGTCCCTCAGCAGGCGTTTTCTGGGCCCCACGGTCTGCCTCACAGCAGACTCTCAGCCCCATCACTTGCCAGTTCACCACAGCCTGGTAAAGGCGGGACATCCTGAACTCCATCCCAGGGAGGGGGCGTCAGAGGGGGCTCCATGGTCAAGGGCCTGGAAGACGTGCTCTCTGCAGCACCCCAGCATGTCCTCTGTTGGCCACTTCCACCTCCAGGCCCTTAGGCCCATCCCTGCTGCCCAGGGCGGCTGGTGGCTTTACTATGGGGACCAGGGGCGCATGGGAGCAGGGAGCGAGGGCCACGGCACATTAGAGGCGAAAGTGCTCCCCATGCATGCAGCAGCGAGAGCTGGGACGGAGTCTGAGTCCACTCTGGGGAGAGCCCAGTGGGCCCGGGACCGGGGTTCCATCCATCAGTGGGGAAAGCTTTGTCATCAGTGCCCCGCTGACAGTCACTGGGAGAAGAAATTTAATCTTGGAAAGCCCCTGGTTCGTCTTATCTCCTGCAAGTACACTCTGTAGACTGTGTGAGCAGCAGCCTCGGTCATGGACACAGACATGTCACACACGGGACACAGGCAGGGCTGGCGGCATCAGGCTTTGGCTTGGAGTGGACACTGTCTGAAACAGAGGTGGGTTCAGATCTCAGCCTGTCACTGCCCAGGGGCTCCAAGGACAGGGTGCTGCTGACATGGGGCGCTCGCGGAGGATTCTCTAGGGCTGGCCCTCTGGCCACAGAAGCAGCCTGGGGCATGGTACCCAGAGGAGGCAGACGTCTGACCTGCAGGCAGACCTGGGCCTTGGCCCCTAGCTCTGCAGGTGGATGGGCTCTTCCTGAGCAGGGTGGGGATGGTGGACAAAGCGGAGGGGAAGTGAGGGTGTCATCCGTATGAATCTTGGTCTTGAACTGCGCTATGTTTCTTCTGTTTGTGGGGCGGGTGAGACCCACAGGCTTCAAGGAGCCAGGCATTCTTTAAGTGGCAGGTAAAACTTTCCCAGAGAGAGCCTGGGAAAAGGGCCTAGTTCAAAATGCCACCCACCTTCAACACAGCCAGCAGCAAGCTAGAGCCTCCGGGAACCCCAAGTCAGAGGCCGATGTGGGGAGGGTGCTGCTTCGACGCAGCCCTAGGGGAGCTTGAAGCCCAGTGCTCGTTTGGGAGGCGCTGTCCTCAGAGTCGGTGGCTTTGGGAAGCTCAGTGCCTGAGCAGCACAGATGCCACAGACCCCGCCCAGCCGTTTCTTCCAGCCCCGGGCTGGATCTCAGGTGGGAACCCCCCTCCACCGCCCCCGCCACTTGCCCCGCACTTGCCCCCTGTTAGAGGCTCAGGCCTCCCTTGCCGGGCAGCCCCCCTAGGCCCCTGCTGTTGCCCCGCTGGCCTCTCTGGTGCTGCTTGGAGCGTTCAGCCTGTCATTTCCCGACTCATTAACTCCACGGCCCCACTGCCAGAAGGACAAGCACACAGTTATCGTTTCTCCGTGATTTGTTCAACTAGCACTGAGCCTGCCTCTGCGCCAGGCACAGTGTTGCACACCTGGGACAAGGTGGGCGGCTCACACGGTCCCTCCTTCCTGGTGTGGGAGCTGGAGAAGAGGCTCCGACCCACCTCCTGGACTGGGCAGACCCACCTCTCAGAGCCCGTGCAGGACGCAACCCAGGAGCTGCGGGATCCCCCGCATCCCAGAACAGCACTTTGACGCCAGTCCCCTCCATCTGCTCCCTACTCATCTTTTGATGCCGATTTCAAACGCCACTTCCTCCATGAAACCTTCTGGATCTCTCCAGTTAGATGAGGACATTGTCCCTTGAGCTTGTGAGCATGTGTTCCTGCATTTCCAGAACTCAGGCTCTGACTTGCATAGGAATCCAATATTCCCACCTGAACTGGGGGCCCCAGAGGGGTCTCCTCTCTGTTCTGGGGGCAGCTGGCACTCAGGAGGCCTTGGAAATAAATATGTGTCATAATGACTCAGCATTTCACAAGCTTCACAAGCATAATCTCAGGTGCCTTTAGAGCATCTATGAGGTAGATGCTCTTTTTACCTCCTGTTACAGGTGACAGCTGGCAGGTGGCAGAATAGCCTTGTGGCCACATCCTCTGTGCTTTAATCAAACAAGCCCTCAGCTGCTCTGGGCCAAGGCTTGCTCCTGAGCTCATCACTTTGATTATTCATTACCCCCTTAATTATCAGCTAAGGACTTCTCAGGGATTCCTGGGCTAAAAGCAGAAGAAAGCAGGGGAGCCAGTAGGATCCAGAGGCGCCATTGGACGTCGTCTTGCTGTCGGGCAAGATGCTGAGAGCGGCCTGAGCTCTGGATGCCTGAAGGTCTGCAGGCTGCTGTTTGGAAGGCCAGGAGCTCACGTGACGCACGAACCTGCAGGGGGTGCCGTGCCGGTCATCCTGCCTGTATGCCAACGAGCTGCCTGCTTCCCTGCCTCGGCAGCAGGCTGGGCTCCGAGACACCAGCCCCTCCTCCTGTCTGCCTTAGCACCCCACTCTGTGGCTCACCCCACTTTTCTGATTCCTCCAGTGGCTTCCCCTGGGGATGCAGCCTCTCTGCTCTGGGGCCTTGTTCAGCACCCACCTGGCTACCATGCCGGGATTCCGAATCCCCACTGGTCGCCCTCCAAGGCTCGGCCCCCAACCACCCCCATCATCACTCTGCAGGGCTGACACGCTGGCTCAGAGCAGACGCACAGAATCACACGCGTGTGTCTTCTTACCAGCAAGAATACAGATCAGGTCACACAAACCCACTAACTTGGCTCTTTCCGGGCTGTGTGTTAACACAGAGACACAATTTACCTGGGTTTCCCACACCCAGGCCCAGAAACCCTGAATGGGGCGTCCCTACCCCCAGCCGGTGTGGTTGCCTCTGGGCTGATTTCCTTTATCACTGGCCAAGGATGAGTAATTCTATCGTGAAACACAGTTCAGGGTGATAGATGAAGGAGCACAGTTCAGGGTGATAGATGAAGGAGCGGGGCAGATGATTGCCTCACTGCCTCCCTCCCGTTGGAGAGGGAGGCTGGAAGGAGATTCCTGCCCTTCTATAAAGGGAAGGCAGCCAGGAGGGGACGCGTGGGGAGCAGCCGCAGAGAGCCTGGTGGGCAAGGCCGGCGTGGGGCTGGGGTGGGGGAGGCAGAGGACACCGTGGGAGCCCAGGCAGGCAGGCAGGCAGATGTGTCCCCCAGTGCTATTCAGGGTCGAGGTCTAGGGGGTCCTACGTGGGGGGCAGGGCAGGGGCGCTGCTCCAGTGTCCAGACCGGAAAACGCGGAGCAACTTTTGTCTGAAAACTGCCACAGTCCTTCCCAGGAGCCTCAACTCCATCTTTTATTTGTGATGAAATTCTCTATGAACTGATATCTTTTTCAACAGTGCTCAGCTCACTGGCATGAGCAAGCAGATCTATACTTTTCAAAATGACAACCGAGACTATCTCAACGCTTGGGGGCCAGTTTTGGGTTTTCTGGAGCCTCTTCCAGGTGCTCCCGTTAGGGTTCTAGTCTGAACAGCTGCTGGTGGGTGTGCGCGGGGGTGCTCACCTGCCCGTCCACCACCAAGTGGTGGCCACAGTGTGAAACCGAGTGCGGCCCTGTGAGGCTCCTGGGCATGGAGGCCTCTTTTTTGTTTTGTCTCTCATTTCTTGTAGGCGAGACTCCAGCCTCCATGACCTTCCCTGGGTTCCAACGGGCGCATTCGAACAGTTGCTAATCAGGGGGGAAGCAGCCAGGAAACCACCTGAGGCGAGATTCGAGGGACCCGAGAAGCTCCTCCTCAAGATTCGGAGAGCGACCAGCGGAGATGAGATTACGGGAGTACAAGCCCTGCACACACCCTGATCTTGTCAGCAACCCCTCCCTTGAAGTACTGAGTATTGATGAGTACCTCCTCATCACATCCTCCCGGGTGGGGACACACAGTTTTCTGAGGCAGGAGCCTACTGTGTCCCCCTTTGTCTGACAAAGCAATAAAGCTCTCCTTTTCCACTTTACCCAAAACTCTGTCTCCGAGATTCCATTCCGCACCGGTGTGCAGAGAAGCTGAGCTTTCCGCATCAGGTCGGGTGGCTGACGGCGGGGCAGGAGGGTGCTAGTAGCAGCCACCGGGTGCCCAGGGAGCAGGTTCACCCCGGTCTGTTATGGGATGCGAGGGTCTGGGGTCTGGGAGTGGGCGGGAACTAACAGAACCGGCGCCCCCGCCCACCAGGTACGGTCAGCCAAAGCGATCGGCTACAGAGGGGCGACCCCCTCCGCTCCACGGGACCCGCAGGTCGCTCCGCGGCTGGACCTCAGGACGCATTGAGCCCTGCAGCGGGGAGAGGCGCTGGCTGGCTGGTGGGCACCAGCCCTAGCGGCACGCGTGGGAGGCGCCGGCGGCGACGCTGTCACTGCGGTTGACAAGCCCCTCGAGAGACAGTGCCCGCCGCCCACAGGCCGGGGGCGGGAGCTGGGGGCCGGCGCGGGAGCGGACCTGTCCCCAGGCAGCCGGCGGCGCGTCCCCAGAGGCCGCCGGCGGCGGCGCGGCGGAGGCGCCAGGCGCGTCCGGGAAGTCTGGGCGGCCGTCCGCCCGTAGCTGCCCCCGGGCCTGCGCCCCAGCCAATCGGGGCCACGCGCCCGCGGCTCCCCCCGCCCCCCCCACAGCCACCCGGCCGCGCGGCTTAACCCTTCCCTCCCCGGCCCTCCGGCCTGGCGCGCAGGTGCCAGGCGACTCGGCTGGACCCGGGCCTGAGGCCGGCACGCAGAGCCTGGGTGTCCCCGGCTCCGCTATGCCGCCGGGGCAGAGGTCCCGGTGGGCGGTCCCGGGAGCTGCAGGTCTGGGACCCGCGGCTGGGTCCTCCCGGGTCACTGAGGAAACCAGCCCTCCCGGCCTCGGCCCCACGGCCACCAGGCTCTCTGCAGCCACATCTGCCCTCCTGCCCTTCCTCCCGACATCACAGGGGTGACAATGACATACCAATGACAATGACACTTTCCGTATTATTAGTGTGCTAGGCACTGTGCTGTTCATGCAAGTCGTGAAGCTAACAATCGTTGTGTTGCCTCAGGGTGCAGATGCGGAAATGGCGGACCAGACAGGCAAGGACTTGGCCACAGTCACCAAGAACCACACGAGCAGCGTCCTGCTTCCTGCTTCAGGGCCAAGGCCCCCTCTAGCCCCACCTGCGCCACCCGCCTCCGTACATTCAGACTCTTCTTCCTTTGCAGCTGCTTCTCCCCAGCCCCACAGCCTCACACATCACAACGCACAAACCTTTCCTTTCAGCCACACCTGTCTCTTTCCTGTTTCAGCAAAACCTCTAGAGTTGTTCGCAGAGGATTGACAGTCTCCCCTGCTCTGTAACCTTCACACTCCAGCTTCCACCCTCACCAGCCAGAAAACCGCTTTGTCAGGCGCTGCCAGGACTCCACCCACCCCTCCCTGCAACCCAGGATCTAAACCACACTCTCACCCTCAGTGTTGGATCCCCTGCACTCCCATCTGTACCTTTTTGTTTTGTTCTACGCCTGCTGCCATGCAGCTTTAACGGCCCCATATACTGATGAAAAGTTTTTATTGAGCTCCTACTGTGTGCAGAGCTCTGCTAGGTGCCAGGAGCTTGTATTCCACTAGGGGTGGGGCAGATAGTGAACAAATAGACTAATTAATAAATAAGAAAAACACTAGACAGTCTTATGTGGAGGACTGAGAGAGAGTGGTTTTAACAAGCTCAGTGCTTCTGCGGTAGTTCTTGGCTGGATGTCTGTCTTGGTCAGAGGGAAGCCCCTTCAGGTAGAAAGAGGATCCCTGGGAAGCCCTAAGGCAAGACTGAGCTTGGTGGGCGGGGCAGGGGAGGGTGCAGGGATTCTGGGTGATCTCCACGCTGGGGTCTGCACTCCCATGCTGGTCAGGACAGAGGGAGTTCGAGATTTCTTAATGTCTGGGAAAGAGCGCTACACTGGGGGCTTCTCGGTTCCCCAGGTGGACTGTGCCGGAGGCGATGTGGCCCACGGGTAGGTAACTGTGGGACTCCTGGGGCTCAGGATGAGGGCTGGCAGGCAAGGATCCCTGGGGGGGAGGGGGAGGAAGTGTCAGCCCCAAACACTCGCTGAGCCCAAAGAATGTGGATTTCAGCAGTTTTAATCAGGTGAGACCCCCCGACCCCGCCCTCTCCTCCTTGACCCTGCAGGGGCGGAGGAAATGCACGCAGAACCAAGTCCCTTCTGCCCACTGCAGGAGGCCGGCTTGACCACTCACACAGGACTGGGCATTCTAATCACTGAAATGAGACTTTTAAAAATGACCTTAAGGAACAGAAGACTTCAGTTACTGGAGAATGACAGAAAAGTCTTGGGACTTACCTTAGGTTTCACCTACTACGGGGAAAATCAGATGTCACAGAGTGGGGCTCCCCGAGTTGTTTCTGTGGGCCCAGCTTCTTCACACGGTGGCCCTGTAACCTGTGCTCCCCAAGACTTGGGGCTGGGTGTCTGGGCGCAGAAAACTGTAGGGTGAGTGTGTTTAACGGGGAGGTGGCTGCAAACCCAGGAGGCACTGAGCTGTCTGTCTGTAGCTAATGGGAGACAACCTGCCTGCAGGTTGTGACAGAGGCGCCGCTGATCCCCCAGAGCCCCCCCACCCCGCCGTCCCCATCCCATAGTGTAGGGTTCCGCAGGAAGGCAGCCCGACTGTCTTCCTGGCCTCTGTATTTTAGGTGAGGAGTGGCTGGGGTGAGAGGGTGAGTGGAGGCTGAGTTTCCAGTGCCTTCCTGGGGGTCTCGCCTTCTCTGGAGCGTGGAAGGAGCTATCCCAGGTGGAAGAACCTGGCTCCCTCAGGTCAGGTAGAGAGCCACCCAGGGGATCCCACACAACTTTGTCGAGTGAGAAAAGACCTCAGTGACTGTGGGGTGAGGCTCCAATTCTGGGTTATGTGTCCCCAGATGTCTGCCCACCCTGATGAACACAAGGTAGCTATCATTGCCCCCCCACCCGGCCCCAAGGTGGATGAAGAGGGGGCGTCCAGGGTAGCTCGGAGAAGAGGTCTTCACATTTCGGGAGGAGTGAGAGGAAGCAGCAGGGGGCTTAGAGAGGAGGGGAGCCGTCGGCCCCGAGAAAGGCCATGGGGACGCTGGAACGCGGTGCTGGAAGCGCTCCTTGGAGCTGCCTCCTGGGCCGGCAAGGCCGGCATGAAGCTGGGATGCGGCCCGGGGCACAGGGTGAGCAGAGGTCTGCCTGTGGGCTACACTGCCTAGAGGCCTGACCAGGAGTGCCAGAGAGAGGAGCAGAGTGGAGGGAAAGCTGATGCCTCCTCCTTCAATTTGGGAGCGACTGAGTGTGTTAGAGGCCAAGGGTCTGCTTTAGAGGCCGTGGTTGAAGAGGCAGGAGGAGTTTCCCAAAGGAGCAAGGGCAGCCTTGGACAGGAGGAGGAAGCCCAGCCTCAGGCTGAGGACAGGAGTGCCCGACAGGTCAGGTCAAGGCTGGTGAAAGAGGAGGAAGAATGGGCCCAAAGGTTGCTGCCGGGTCACTGGCATTGGGGTGTGGGTTTTGGAATTGGGGTGGTCATGGGTCCCCTGGGGGGGTGGAGGAAGCAGGAGACGAGAGGCATGAAGCCGGAGGAAGGTGGAGGGCCTGGGTGAGGGCAGGTGATGTGGAGAGGAAGGTGCCAGCAGGGGCATGGGGGGGGGGGCCTGCAGGTGGGGGTGGGGGAACCATTCGCCCCAGAGCAGCAGACTGTGGGCCAGCGTCCCAGGGGGTCGCTGGGCTCCCATTACCCCAGGCACGTAATGCTGACTTGGTTTACTTATTTATTTTATTGAGATTAAATTCACATAATGTAAAGTTAATTATGTTAAAGGGAACAGTTTGGTGGCGTTTAGTGCATTCACAGTGTTGTGCCACCAGCCATCTTCATCACACCAAGAGGAAACCCCACACCCGTTACACGGTCATTCCCTGTTATCCTCTCCTGTACCCCTGGCAACCACTCATCTATTTTCATCTCCATGGAGCTGCCTCTTCTGGACATTTCATAAAATGGACTCGTACAATAAGTGACCTTTTGTGACTGGTTTCTTCCATGTTTTCAAGATACATCCATGTTGTAGCCTGCATCAGCATGTTTTCAAGATTCATCCATGTTGTGGCCTGCATCAGTGCTTCATTTCGTTTATGGCTGAATAATATTCCATTGGGTACATATGCCACAATTAAAAAAATTTATTTATTTATTTGGTTGTGCGGGGTCTTAGTTGTGGCAGGCGGGCTCTTTAGTTGCAGCATGTGGGCCCCCTGGTTGTGGCTCATGGGCTCCTTAGTTGTGGCATGCGATCTCTCAGCTGCGGCTCTCATGCGTGTGGGCTCTAATTCCCTGGCCAGGGATTGAACCGGGGCCCCCCGCATTGGGAGCACAGAGTCCCATCCACTGCGCCACCAGGGAAGTCCCCTATGCCACAATTTTTGTATCCATTCATCAGCTGATGGGCATTTGCGTTGTTTCTACTTTTTGGATGATGCTATGAGCATATGTGGACCAGATTTTGCTCAAACGTATATTTTCAGTTCTCTTGGGCATATTGCCAAGGAGTGGAATGGCAATGCTATGTGTAACTTTCTGGGGAATGACTAGACTGTTCCTCAGTGGCTGACCCACTTTACATCCCCACCAGCAGCGCACAAGGGTTCCAACTTCCGCGCAGCCTCCCCAACACTTGCTTTTTTTTTTTCCCCCTTTAAAAAAGATTATAGCCATTCTAGTGGATGTGGAGTGGTACCTGGTTTGTTTGTTTTATGTATTTGTTTTCTCAGTTGGACAGTGGTTTCAGAAGGCAGCAGTGTACCAGTGGGGTGTGGAGGACGGAGAGGGCTCAGCTGTCTGGGGGTGGGGTGGGAGCAGCATCATTGCCTCTGATGGTCCCAACGACCCCTCCAGGAGGCACTGTTATCTCTATCACAGAATAGCCTCAGAGAGGCTGGATGACTCACTCATGTGGATTCTTACTAGGGAAGGAATTTGCTGATTTCAAAGCCTTCTTCTCCCCTATTTATTCTTTGCTGTCCCTACAAGGCTGTGTCTTGGGAAATAGGCTCGTCCCCAGATGAGCTCAAAAGGCCACAAACCTGCACGCTGTGGCGCTGGAGTCCCACATGTGGTCACCCAGAAGTGGGGACTAGGACAGATGTCAGAACCAAATTTCAATAGGCAGGTACTTCCCAGGACATGAGCCTCTTTAATGTAACTTTGGGGTCCAGAACTAGACCAGAACTTTGGGAACCTGGCCATTTTTATGATGTTTGTCGCTTCCGTCAAAGCTTCCCGTTTGCTCACCCTTAATTCCGCGCGCCTGTGTTTTGGAACTCCTTTCCGCAGGGCTGCCCCAAATCCAGGGACAGTTCCGCGGCATTTCAAGGGGGCAGCGCCCCCTTGTGGCGGCGCTGCGAGCCTGCGCGGAGGACCCGCCGCTCCCGCCCGGGAAATCAGGTGGGCGGTGCCTTCTGGGTGCAGGTAATGGACAGAGACCCCTGCCCGCAGCAGCAGCATGCGGGAGCCCAGGGCATCGAGGGACAGAACAGGGGTACGGGGAGGGTGGGAGGCAGCAGCATCTCAGTCATCTAGGTTCTGGAGGAGGGAAGGCCCAGGTGCAGGCAGGGACATGGGCCTAGCACCCCAAGCCCCAGGACCCCTGTTTCTTGGGGTTTTCTTAAAAGGGTGAGCAGAAGGAGGGGCCTTGATGTGGGCGCATCTCCTCGACACAAGGAGGGTGATGGGCGGGGGTATCAGGTGGCCCTGGAGCCTCACCAAAATCCCGGGTGGCAGGGCCTCTTCAGACCTCATGGATTTGCATGTGAGGAGGGTCCTCCACCCTCATCTCCTCCGGGCCCTGGTTCTGAGGAGGAGAAATCTGGGCTCAGAGAGGCGGGACCCAGTGCCCTCCCACCCTCCTGCTGCTCTTCCCAGCGCGTCGCTGAGGCTCAGCAGGGTTGAAGGCCTTGCTTCAAATCGGGGGCACGGATCACTGCGTCCTGTGCGGCTGGCACAGTGCTCACCCACAAGCCCCTTTGTGCGGCCCAGTGATTCCCACTGCAGGGGGAACTCTGGCTGCAGCGGTCTAGCCCAGAGCCACAGGTGTCTCGCTGAGACACCCCTCACTAGGCCAAATTCCGGGTCCAGCTCGGATCCGAGCTCTTTCCGGGGCCTGGTCACCTGTGACGCTGTCTGTCCCTGCCCTCTGGTGTCTGTCAGTTCTTTCCTCACTGGCAGAGGAAAAGGCCTGGGATATCCTTCTCCTTGGGCCTCTGGCTCTGGCTCCCCCTGCCCAAGCCCAGTATTCAGCCCTGTCTTTGACTTTTTAAGAAATTTTTTCCAGCTAAAAATATGACCCTTCACAATAGTATGCATTTACATACATTAATGTAAAATTAATGCAGGGCCTAGTTGGAGGCTGAGCCAGTGTCCAAAGAGCATGGGCCTCTGAACCCCTTTCTAATGCCATGCCCCGGGGTCTCTGAGGAGGGCTGTGATCCGGACCTTGAGGATGAATTGAGGAGCTTTATGTGGGGGTGGGGGTGGAGGACAATCTAGAGGAGGGAGATGAACTTGTGTTAGCAGAAGTCATAGACGTGGCGTGTTCCTTCACTCTCAACTCCTTAGTGTCCAGCATATATCTACAATGCAATCTACAGATTCAATTCAATCCCTATCAAAATTCGAATGACATTTTTCACAGAAAAAAAAAAGAAAACCTAAAATTTGTACAGAAATGCAAAAGACACTGAATTGCCAAAGCAATCTTGAGAAAGAACAAAGCTGGAGGTATCACACACCCTGATTTCAAGCTATATTACAAAACTATAGTAATCAAAACAGTATAGTATTGGCATAAAAACAGATACATAGATCAATGAAACAGAACAGAGAGCACAGAAGTAAACCCATGACTATATGGTCAATTCATTTATGACAAAGGAGCCAAGAGTATAAAATGGGGAAAGGACAATCTCTTCAATAATGGTGTTGGGAAACATGGACAGCCACATGCGAAAGAGTGAAACTGGACCACTGTCTTACACCATACACAAATATTGACTCAATATGGATTAAAGACTTGAATGTAAGACCAGATGTAGGCTCCTAGAAGAAAACATAGAGTGGTAAGCTCCTTGACATCAATCTTGGCAATAATTTTTTGGATTTGACACCAAAAGCAAAGGCAACAAATGTAAAAAAAAACCAAGTGGGATTACATCAAACTAAAAAGCTTCAAAAAAAAAAACTAAAAAGCTTCTGCACATCAAAGGAAACCATCAACAAAATGGAAAGGCAGCTCATGGAATGGAGAAAATACAGAGAAAAAGACTGGCCTTGAGAAGGAGGGTTACCAGGCAGGGACTTTTCTTGAATGAAGGGCTCCTCCAGCATGAGCCCTGCCACTGAAAGTTTCCAGATATTCCCGTAAGTTCCCCAGGTCTCCCCTCCAGTTCACATTCTCATCAGCACCTCGGCAGTGTGGCAGGCACAGCTGTCCTGGTTGCGGTGGAGCCATGAAGGGCGTGTAACCCCGCAGGCCTGAAGCACCGCGCTTGTGCCCAGAGCCTCCAAAGTTTCCGTGAAGCAGCACCCTTGGTGTTCACCCTCTAACCGAACTGTTACCTGCTATCTAGATGCCAGGCCGCCCTCCCATTGTCCCCATGTCCCCTCTCTGTTCTCCCCAGCTCCTCTGCGGCCAAACTCACCTTTCTTCTTTCGGAGAAAACTACATTCCCTGCCGTATGTAGTGGGGATCTGGAAGGCCCCCAGAAGTGTCTGAGCTCCAATCCTGCCCCCAAGGACACCTCGGGCCCCAGGACCACACTCATGGCCGAGGCCTCAGCTCCTGTGTGTTTTGGTGAAGGCAGGAGTGCCCGAAGCTCGCAGCTCCCCAGATCCCCAGCAGGACAGTCAGCGTTAGGCCTGGCTGCTCCTGAGAGGTGCCTGCAGTGCACCTGCCGCAGGGGTCCCAGCCGGGGCGCCCCCGCCCCCGCCCCCAGGTGAGAGCGCTTTCCTCGCCTGGGCTTTTCCGTATCTGCTTCCGGTTCTGAGCCTGCCTTGCCGGTTGCAGGAGCTGCTGCTGGTCTCTTGCTCATTTACTGCGAGCAGTTAGCACCCTGCTCACTGGCTCATGAGCCCAGCGCTCTCGCCCAGAGCTCCAAGGGGGAGTACTACGCTCTCTCGCCACATTCCCTGCTCCTCCCCTGCGGTTATTAACTCTCTCCCTTCCCCCCCCACCACCGTGTCTCGCTGCTAGGAAACAAGAGGGGCTCAGACGGGGTTGGGGGGGGAGATGCTGGGGAATGGGGGAAGGAGCAGGGGGCTTGGGACTCAGGGTGTTAGAGGATGTGGGAGGGGGTGGGCGTCAGGCTGGCTTCTGTTGAGACGGTGGCCCGTCCCTGCTCAGTGCCCAGGAGTGGGGCCGGCAGGAGCTCAATCTGCCTTTCCAGAGACTGTGCTAATTCAGGAGGAGAAGCCGGGGTGGGGGGAGGGGCCAAAACATCCATACCCCACATGTGACTGTTCCTCACCTCCTCCTTTTGCTCTAAGTTATGGCCCCCTGCTTTTGAACAAGTGTCCAGTGTGCCCATGGCCCAGCGGTCCTGGCAAACACTGGGAAGAAACCAGGCCCTGACACGCTCCTACGGACCTGTTGGCAGGTGCAGCGGGACGTTCCTGGAACAAGCACGTGGAGGGGTGCTCTTCGGGAGGCTGTGCTGACAGCCCACCATGGCCGCAGACTGACCCCTCCCCCCACTGCCCTTCCTGAGGCCTCCAGCCCCACATCTGGAAGCCCAGAGACACCCAGGCTTGGCCGGTCCCAAATGAAGCTGCCCCCAACCTGTGTTCCCACAGGCCTCTCTGTGGGTAGGGGTCACCCATCCCCCTGACCAGGCATCCCGCCTTCTAGACACCTTCACTGCTGGACCCTCCTTGAGAGGGTGGCCTGGGCCTGACAGTGGTGACGGGGGTTAGTGCAGCTCTCCTGGGTTCCCCGTTTCCCACCGTGTCACTCGGCTTGGGCTGCCATGAAAGACTGGGTGGCCCCAACAACAGAAATGGGCTCCCAGGCTCCAGAACTGTGAAAAGATAAATAAGCACCGGTGTCCTTATTAGAGGAAGGGATTAGGACACAGACACACACAGAGGCTCAACCATGTAAGGACACGGGGAGAAGACGGCCGTCTCCACGCCAGGGACAGAGGCCTCAGGAGGAACCAACCCTGCTGACACTTTGATTTCGGACTTTCAGCCTCCAAAATCGTGAGAAAATAAATTGCTGTTGTTTAAGCCAGTCTGTGCCATTTGTGGTGGCAGCCCTGGCAAACAAATATGGTGAGTGACACAGTGCAGCCCACTCGCTGGGCCTGCGCGCCCCACTCCCTGCAAGCCAGCTTTGCCTTTCAGCGGAGGAGACTTGAACCTTGACTGATTTCCCAGAACTCAGGTGAGAGGGAACTGCTACTAACTGCCCCCCACTAACCCACCCTTCCTCCTCTGGGGGCCTGACCCCAGTTGTCCCCCAGGGGGTACAGGGGAGCACAGCCTCTAGGGTAGTGCAGGCTGGGGAGCAGAGCCCCCTGGACGGAGCAGTGTCCTTCAGTTAGCATGAGGCCTGAGGCCCTGTGGCCAGCTCTCAGGGTGAGATAGGCAGGAAGCCCAGGAGCCCATGGGCTCTGCCCAGCAGCAGCCTTGGACGCTGGGCCAGGAGAGACCAGAGCCGTCTGCCCCTGGGGATCCCCCCAGGGGATCTGCCACCTGCTCTCCATGGTGCCCCAGGCAGGAAGTCCTTTTCCTGGGTCTGCTAACTAACCTGCTGTCACAGCTGTCCCCGAGGCTCCTTCCCCGGTTCAAGCACGTCGCACAGGGCACTCCCCCAACCCAGGGTCGCACGCAAAGACCGACCTCTTCCCCGGATACACGAGGACACCCTTGCACCGAGAGTTCTTAGTAAACAGAGCTGCCTACCTGGCTGCCACCTCATTTGGTCACACATGCTGACCCCCAGAGACCTCGCACACATGGCTACACACACACGGCACCCTCCACGGGTGTATGGATCCCCTTCACCCTCCCAGAACACTCAGCCCACATGGACCCTGCCCACCACACAAAGGAGACACCCACTCTCCCTTCACCTCACCCCACCCAGACCCGGCTGCCTGTGCATACTCCCCTTTCACACAGGGCCCTCCCCACCCCACGCACCTAGAGAGAAGGGAGGGGTTTTCTAGGTGCTCTTTTCCCTGGGATCCCTTCCAGAGACTCCAGGCCAGGGAGGGCAGATGGAATGCTCTTTGTGGGCCTGGGTACCATTTGTCTCGGTAGTCTCGGGGCTTTTCCCTCAGAGAAGACAGTCCTGGCCTCTCCCTGCTGTGCCCGGGAGATGCAGGGACTTGTTTGTCCTGGACGCCATGCAGGCAGTGACAACCATGGGGGATGCAGCTCAGGACCCCGGGTTGGCACTGGCCCACACCCCCTTACTGACTTCCAGACGTGGCCTTGAAGGCTGGCCAGTCTCAGCACTCCTAGTGTCATTTGAGAAGGTGCTTTTAGAATTGTATTTTATATTTAGTTTTTTTTTTTTTTTTTTTTTTCTTTTTGTGGTACGCGGGCCTCTCACTGTTGTGGCCTCTCCCCTTGCGGAGCACAGGCTCCAGACGCGCAGGCTCAGCGGCCATGGCTCACGGGCCCAGCCGCTCCGCGGCATGTGGGATCTTCCCGGACCGGGGCACGAACTCGCGTCCCCTGCATTGCCAGGCGGACTCTCAACCACTGCGCCACCAGGGAAGCCTGTATTTTATATTTAGAAGAGAAAAAACGAACCATATTGTTTCTTTGTTAACCCAAGGGTGGAACACAGAAAACTGTGATTGGTGGCCCTCACAGAACACATAGTGTGAGGGAGGGTGGCCCTATGTTGGTGACGCCGTTTATGCCACCTCCTCAGGGGGCCTCACTCTCACAGGGCGGGCAGAGGGAAAGGACTACAGATCTGGGCCGCCGAAGCACCCAGGGCCAGACACACCAGGGGCTTTTACCTTTTATTATTACCCAGCTCTCTTAGCCAACAACTCCTTATATTAAATTACTAGTGTGGTTTCTGTCTCCTGACTGGACACTGACAGGTGCAGTGAGAAGTGATATTTGTAAGTTGCTGGGTTTTTGACCTTGTTTATCACTCAACATAACCTAGAGGAAGCTGACTAATACAGGTTTTGAATGAGAGCAGCTATTAAAACCCATGAATCATTTCCAGTCAAGTTTCCCCATCCCAACCCCCCAGAACTGTTGTTTAAGGTCATCAATGACCTCTACACTGGTAAATGCCATCTGCCGTCAAGTTGATCACTTCTCCTCCGATCACTGCTTTTCACTGGGTTTCAAGGATGTCACAACCTCCTGCTGTTCTCCTACCTGATCGAGGCTTCTCAGTCTCTTTTCCTGATTCTTCCTTCTTTACTGGACCTCTGACAGCTGGAGGTCCCGGTGCTCTGTCCTTGGGCTTCTTCTCTTTTTACACTGCCCTCTCTGTGACGATCTCATCTGGTTTCACAGCTGTACACGTTATCCACGTGCACCCCTCTCGCCCTCCCTCTCACAGAGACTCACACCTCCACACGGATGTTGGAGCAGATGCTGTCGGAGCCCACACACCTGTCCTCCACACCCACCTACAGCTTTTTATCGCAAGCTGCTGCACTGTGCCCAGGGCTTTCTCTGGTCGCAGGAACGTGCACGCCCAGGCCAAAGTGCCAGAGAACTCATGCCCTGGAAGCAGCGTTCTAACAGAGATGGATGGGGGTCAGTGAACAACGCCGCCCCCCTCGCCCCCCACAGTGCCAGGGTGCAAATCTGAGGTGTGTCCCACAGTCTCCGTGAGGTCCCCGGAAGGGCCGAGTCCAGCTGCCCGCAGCGATGACTTGCATGCCCCCCCCCGCCTGTGCTTCCTAGGATTGCCCCCCCCCCCCAACTTCCACCAACATCTTCAAGTCAAAAATTGATCGTTGCTCAGGGCAAACTTTCAGCCTTACTTAACACCGACTCCTCTCTCTCGCGACACTCTGCAACCCTCCCTCCGAATCGGGGCCCTCTTTGACCCGGAACACCTCGCGCCTTCCGCGTCGTCCGTACCCTTTCCGCCCGGCGCTGAGCCTTCTGGGAAGTGTAGTCCACGCCGCTCAGTCACCTTTGCTGAGAAGTCGAGAACCTAGGCGACGCTCTGCTTTGGGGGCACTTTCGGTTTGGCTAACGAGGTACCCGTCAACGAAACGGACTTCCCGCCTTCTTCGCCCGCCCAGCGTGGGCCGAGCGCCCCTCGCACGTGCCCCACTATCTCTGCGCCTTCAGGTGTGGGAGCATTTACCGTGTCAGTCGCCTCGGGACATAAGTTCTTTTTGGCACCGCCTGCATTTACCCACCCCCGGGTCTACACCGCTGCCCGCATACCCGCGGCACCGTGTCATTCATTGATTCAACAGTACTGGTAGTGCTCTGAGCGCTGGGGATGCAACAGCCACGAAAACGTCCCTGCCCTCGCGGGATGGACACTCGTCAGTCAGACAGCAACACTCAAATAGCTGGATGAGGGGCTTCCCTGGTGGCGCATTGGTTAAGAATCCACCTGCCAATGGAGGGGACACGGGTTGGAGCCCTGGTCCGGGAAGATCCCGCATGCCGCGGAGTAACTAAGCCCGTGCACCCCAACTATGGAGCCTGTGCTCTAGAGCCTGTGAGCCACAACTACTGAGCCCACGTGTGCCACAGCTACTGAAGCCCGCACGCCTAGAGCCCGTGCTCCGCAGCAAGAGAGGAGCCACCACAATGAGAAGCCCCCGCTCGCCGCAACTTGAGAAAGCCCGCACGCAGCAACGAAGCCCCAATGCATCAAAAAAAAAAAAAACAAACGCTGGATGAGCCCCAGTGCGACGGTGCCAAGGAGGAAAGTGCACCAGGGAGGGGAGGGGGGGAGGAGGGGACTAGGGGTGGGGGATTATTTTATAGGGTTCTCGGAGAAGGCCCGCGGAGGAGCTGGCGTTGGACCAGAGGCCCAGATATGACGGGAGCCCGCGCACACCTGGGCAGACCCCTGAGGATGAGGCAGGGCGGCAGCGTGGGGGGTGCGAGTGAGGGAAACGGGCCAGGGCATGGAGGGCTGGAGGGCTCTTGGATCTTCCCTGGCTGAGATGGGCAGCCACTGGAAAGTTTCGAGCAGAAGGGTGACAGTACTGGGCGTTTTTCTAACTGGATCACTCGGCTACTCTGGAGAGGCAAGGGCTGAAGCGGGGAGACCCTTTAACAGCCTCCTGGCTGTGCGACCTGGGGCAAGCCTGTTAACACCTCTGTGACTCAGTCTCTGCATCCGTGGACAGGGTGTAATAACAGCACCTACCTCATAGGGTTGCTGTTGTCAGCTTTAAGAACAAGGCCTGGCTGCAGCAAGTGCTCAGAGCAGCGTTAGCCTGGAGTTAGAGCTGCCTCACTCCTACTTCTTACCTTTCCCCATGGGTTTCCACCGAGGGGCAGATACATAAGACCAGTTACTCAAAGAGAGAAACCTGCAATGCCAGGCCCCAGACATGCCTCCTCTGGTCACTGCCCAGGGCTTAGACTAGAGCTCAGAGCTGGCTTCCTGGTTCTGCCTCCTCTGGTCAAGAATGGACAGGCCTTGGTGTCAACTCCAAGTCTGCAGACACGGCTTAGAGCCAACACACAGGCAGCGAAGGAGGAAGAACGTCCTACGGTGCTCCTCCTGTCTCAGTCTGTCCAGGCTGCTGTAACCAAACACCGTGGAAGGGGTGCTTGCACACAGCAGTTCTGGAGGCTGGACCTTCAGGATCAGGGTGACAGCCGAGTTGGATGAGGGCCTTCCCTGTTCTAGCTGGTGCCTTCTCCTGGTGTCCTCACATGGTGGAAGGGGTGAGGGAGCTCTGTAGGGTCTCTTCTACAAGAGCACTGATTCCATTCGTGAAGGCTCCACCCTTATGACCTAAGTACCTCCCAAAGGCCCCACCTTCTAACATTATCACATTGGGCATTAGGATTCCAACATGTGAATTTTGGTGTGAATGCGGGAGAACACAAGCTTTAAGATCATAGTGCCTCCTGACTAGAAAAACAGGACCAAAGTGTTCTATGGTGGGAGCTAAGTTCAGAGATCTGACCTGTGAGTGACCCCCCGGGGCCACACTTTCCACAAGAGGTTCATTGTCTAGGGCCTGCTGACTAGTGACAGGAGACAGCTCTTCGCTGTGAGGTTTTTCTTAGATAAAACTTGGTTTTTTTCCCTTTTGCTTACATATTATTTTCCCAGGCAGACAGATTTCTATAGTTTTGACTAAATTGCTGTGCTCTTTAAACTGGCTTTGCTTTGGCATGTGTGTATTTCTGGTTATCTTGATTTGATGTATTGTATCCTGGCCTCTCAATTAAATTTGAGAGACACCTTTTTTTTTTTTTTTTAAGTTAAATTTGCTAGACAGTCGATTTCTTGGTAAAGATGCAGGGAATGTCCTTGCCCCATGCCCCGCAGGTCTGGGTGGTCACGGCAAGGGAGGCCCAAGCAGAGGCCAGGGCCAGGAAGGGAGCTGCGGTGGCTTTAGGGCTCACAGTTTTATTTCCCTTCTCTCGGGGATTACAGCCCTGCCGTGCCCATTTTCTAAAGTCTCTAAGCAGCTATTGCTGTCTTGTTCAGTTTTCTGGTTGCTTACATGGTTCACAACTCAGACCAACAGCAAGACCTGGAAATCTTTGTTCCCTACCTGCCTCCTCCCCAAACACAGCACGTTTTGTGAGTTTCTGGTGAACCCTTATTTTGGAAGCAAACTATGCAAATGCCCACACGGACCTTCTCATTCACTTTCTTTTTTCACAGATAATAGACACTGTGTGGGCTGCCCAGCACCCTGCTTGTGTTTTGGGGAGCCCTCCACTCTTCCACATGGGGACCCTCCTCTTGCCTTTTTAACCAAAAAAACATTATTTATTTGGTTGTGCCGGATCTTAGTTGCAGTACATGGGCTCTTTAGTTGCGGCTCCAGGGCTTCTTAGTTGCGGCACGTGGGTTCCTTAATTGTGGCATGCAAACTCTTAGTTGCGGCATGCATGTGGGATCTAGTTCCCTCTTCAGGGATCGAACCCAGGCCACCTGCATTGGGACTGTGGAGTGTTATCCACTGCGCCACCGGGGAAGTCACCCCTCCTGCTCTTTATGTGCATAGTTCTGCATATGCAGATGCACTGCAGTTTATTCAGCCAGTTCTCTGCTGAGAGACATTTGGGTTGTTTCTAATATTTTGCTTTTACAAATATTGCTTTAAGTGAAGACCTCAGGCATATAATATTTTGACTTGTGGAGGTGTACCTTCAGGATAGATTCCTAGAAGTGGGATTGCCAGGTCAACGGGCAATGTACCCATAACTTTGTTAGATGGAATCAAATTCTTCTCATTGATAACATACTCTTTGTTTTTTTTCCATTTGAAATGAGTTGGTTTAATTCCAGGTGGAACAGAATTCAGGATAGAACAGAACCCGAAGAACACACATTCTGGGCTGGGTTTACTCTGATCTCATAGATGAGGTAGAAATGGCTGTGAAGAACTAAAGAAAAGATGAGCCACTGTATGTTTCTTAAGTGTACAATAGGTTTTGAGACAACACTTCATTCTAGCTGTAGGTGGCAACAGATGTTATCGCAGGGAATCCAGATGTTTACACAAGAGTGGGGCTAAGGATCATCGGTGCCTCGGGCAGAAGGAACAGCTTCTTTCTTGGCCAGATTTCTGAATTCCCCCCGTGGCAGGGGCCCTTCCCCGCGGCTTCCCTTTTAGCCCCTCGCCTTCCCTCTGCCCGTCCTCCTGTTTCTGCGGGAATGCCTCACCTTCCTCACCACCCCCTTGGCCGGTTTCCTGGGCTGCTCCAGGGGCTGCTTCTTTCAGCTTTGCCACCGGACGTGGCACCTGCCGCCCGTTCCCCAGACCCTGCCGCTGAAGCTGGTAACACGCTCTTTGTCCATATTCTTCCACAGCTTCTCCAGCGGAGCATTTCGTCAGAATTCCGGATTTTTGTCGCTTCGATAGACGAGAACTAATTCATGATGTCAGTGTAATGTGATTTGCATTTCTCTATTATTGGTGAAATCAAGCATCTTTTTCTATGTTCAAGGGCATTTCTCTATTATTAGTGGAATCAAGTGGCTTTTCCTATGTTCACGGGCATTTCTCTATTATTAGTGGAATCGAGCGTCTTTCTCTATGTTCACGGGCATTTCTCTATTATTAGTGGAATCGAGCATCTTTCTCTATGCTCAAGGGCATTTCTCTATTATTAGTGGAATCAAGTGGCTTTTCCTATGTTCACGGGCATTTCTCTATTATTAGTGGAATCGAGCGTCTTTCTCTATGTTCACGGGCATTTCTCTATTATTAGTGAAATCGAGCGTCTTTCTCTATGTTCACGGGCATTTCTCTATTAGTGGAATCAAGCGTCTTTTTCTATGTTCAAGGGCATTTCTCTATTATTAGTGGAATCAAGCGTCTTTCTCTATGTTCAAGGGCATCTCTCTATTATTAGTGGAATCCAGCGTCTTTCTCTATGTTCAAGGGCATTTCTTTATTATTAGTGGAATCAAGCATCTTTTTCTATGCTCAAGGGCATTTCTCTATTATTAGTGAAATCAAGGATCTTACTCTATGTTCACGGGCATTTCTCTATTATTAGTGAAATCGAGCGTCTTTCTCTATGTTCACGGGCATTTCTCTATTATTAGTGGAATCGAGCATCTTACTCTATGTTCATGGGCATTTCTCTATTATTAGTGGAATCAAGCGTCTTTTTCTATGCTCAAGGGCATTTCTCTATTATTAGTGGAATCAAGCGTCGTCTTCTATGCTCAAGGGCATTTCTCTATTATTAGTGGAATCCAGCGTCTTTCTCTATGTTCAAGGGCATTTCTCTATTATTAGTGGAGTCAAGCATCTTTGTCTATGTTCAAGGGCATCTCTCTATTATTAGTGAAATCGAGCATCTTTCTCTATGTTCACGGGCATTTCTCTATTAGTGGAATCAAGCATCTTTCTCTATGCTCAAGGACATTTCTCTATTATTAGTGGAATCGAGCATCTTTCTCTATGCTCACGGGCTGTTCGCTGTCTTTTCTGGGAACAGACTGTCTGTGTATTTTGCCTATTTTTTTTTAAAGGGCTTTACGTTGTTTTCTTTTCGATTTTTAAAAACTCTTTATGTATTAGGAGTATTAGCTGCCCCTTTTAAAAAATGATGTAATACTTTCAAAACTTTTTTTTAATTAATTTATTTTATTTTTGGGTCTTCGTTGCTGTGCTCGGGCTTTCTCTCATTGCCGCGAGCTGGGACTACTTTTCATTGCGGTGTGTGGGCTTCTCGTTGCAGTGGCTTCTCTTGTTGCGGAGCATGGGTTCTAGGCACGTGTGCTTCAGTAGTTGTGGTTCGCGGGCTCTAGAGCGCAGGCTCAGTAGTTGTGGCGCATGGGCTTAGTTGCTCCAAGGCATGTGGGATCGAACCCGTGTGTCCTGCGTTGGCAGGCGGATTCTTAACCACTGCGCCACCAGGGAAACCCCGTTAGCCCCCAATTTTTTAATGAGATAAATTGTGTGGTTTTCTGCCAGTCATTTGGATTTGTCTTTGCTCATGGGACCTCCAATTCCTTCCTGAAATGTCCTCTGCCCTTGGCCTCTGGCTGCCTGGCTGCCGCTCCTCTGAGACCCTTCTCTCCTCTGAGGCCCTTCTCTCTCTTCCCGCCAATGTCTGTGTCCTGTGCTCTACCCTCTTCTCTGCCGGCACCCTCTCTGGATGGTCTCGCTCAGAACCCAGCCTCAGTGAGAACCTCTGTGCACATCTCCGAATCTGCACCACTAGCTTGGACTCTCTGCCCATCTGCCCCATCATCACTAGACCCTCCACTCACACGTCTGCCAAGCATTCAGGCTGCGTGGGTCCCAGACTGGAGTCAGACGCACACTTTCCCTGTGATTGCGCTCCTGGAGGCGGCACCCCTCTCTTAGGCAGAGATCTTGTGGTCCCAGTTCTCTGAGCTTCCCTACATCACACCTACAGGTTCCTGCTCGGATTCTGGGTGGGGCAATGTCTTCTCTTTTTACAAACTTTGTGGTGCTCTGAGAAGTTCTCAATATCATGGTCCAGGGAGATCTTGACTGGGGGTTGAGGATTCCACTGGGCAGGACGACCCCACCTCAGAGGCTTCGTGGCATCTGCTTCCTTTGACTTGCTTGGGATCCAGTGCCCTCGACTAAACGTCATGCTTCTGCGCCCTGGGAAGGGCCATCGTGGCTCACATAAGTAGGAGCTTCCTCCCGGGCATTTTTCCTCAGCACCTACGCCACACTCCTCACCGTGCACTTCAACCTCCAGGCCCCTTCTGCACCTGGAGTGCTGTGTGCCCCCAGGAGGCTCTGATCCTGCAAATCCAGAACCCTATGGGACACTTGGGCAGTGAGTTTTTCACCCAAGTATAGATGTGCCCAGCCTGGCGTAGCTGGACAGAGGTTGCATCAGTGCACAATGGGGTTTCCTCAGCATGAGGAGAGTTAAACTCCTCTCTTGGCCCCAGAAGAAAGCCTGTCTAATTGACTCTCTTTAGAGCAGAATTCTCAGCGCTCTGAGGATCCTTAACGGGCACCTAAAACCTAATGTAACCAAAATGGCACTTAAGCTCTTCATCTGAAACTTGCCCCGTGTCAGCACCCACTGTCTCAGCAGCAGCTCACCTGCCCACCTGATTAAGGCAGAAATCCAGGTCTTATCTACAATTTCTCCCTTTCTCTCAGTCCCCACACCTGTTTGGTTCCCAGTCCCACCCTGTATAGGACCACTTTTGTTCTTTGTGGCATCAAAACTCATGTCCTCAAGCATCAGCGGCCCCAGGGGCCTGCAGGGCTGGACTCGTGGTGTGGAGTGAGGGAGGTGGCCTGGGTGCACAGAGTGGATGGCAGAGCAGACGTGCTATGCAGCACCCTTGCATTGTTGCCGTGTGGCGACGGCCCAGTGCCGCTAAATCTTCTGAGTTTTTTCAGAAGCTAGGACTCTGGATTTGAAAACTGGAATCTCCTTTTCTTCCCTTTCTTTGGCAATCATCTGGGCGTGCCACCCTCCTCCCTGGTTTTTATTTTATTTTCTTCTCCATTCCCTACCCTAATGTCTCCGCAGCGTCTCAGACCCCTGAGCGAAAGCGTTGAGAACATGTCTTAGGTTATGTGCATATCCTTCATGCCCTGCTTGTGTGTGTGTGCTTTTGGTCTCTGTGCACGTTACTGGGCTGCAGACCTTGCACCTCTCGCTCAGTGCAATCTCAGTGCGACGTTACACGTGCACAGTGCAGCTGTCCTGCGTAGGCGCCTGCCCCGCCCAGCTCGCCTGCGCCGTGATGGGCCGGAAGGAGCCTCCAGCTCCCAGGTAAAGCTGCGACGGGCACCCTTGTCTCTTCAGGAACGGCCTGGCGCTGCAGTGCTGTGTCATGGGACACGTGTGTTCAGCAGTACCAAGTGCTGACAGATTGCACTCCAGAAGATGCTTCACCGGTTTACACTCCTCCGGCCTCCACGCGCCCCACCCTTGCCTTGCCAACCTTTGTACATGCACAGGGGTAAAGTGACATGTGATTTTTGTTTTAATTCACTCCGTTTGAACAGTACTCAAAATAGCTTTATAAACAAAACTTTTCATGAGAAAAATGTTGCACAAGCAAAGGGAAATTTCTTCTGCGCTGAATACTTGCCTCCATGACTATCCTGTGAAAAGGTTAGACATTTAGACCTTTCATAACTTATGTGATAGAAAATGGAGCTGTTACAGTTCTCTGATGGCAGTAAATTTCATCCTGGCATTTGAAACTTTGCTTGCAATTTTGGAATCAGAAAAGATATTCAAACAGCTGTTTGAGTAGAAAGACCAATGAAGAAATACAGTGTGGAAGGCTATTTTAAGTTCTGCTATGATTATTTTATCTTCTTCTAAATCTCTCTTAATAAAAAATCTGTTATTTTGTCACTTTCTTTGGTAATAGTTGATGAAACCATTCATTTCCTATTCCCAGCTGTTAGCATATACTGCTTTATACCTGACTCTCCACCATTCCCACGTTGAGCGAACACTTGCGTGTCGCACCAAGAGCTCCAGAAACTTGCAGTCGCTCTTGGTTGCTACTAGGATTAACTTAAGTTCACAATATGGAAAAATCATGCTTCAACCTTAATGTTGTGACTTTTAACGTGGGTACTTCCTGATAGAGAGACCAGCCAGTAGACAAAAGTGTATTTGTTACTTCATTGTCTTAGATACATTTTTTAAAATTGGAGTATAATTGCTCTATAATGTTGTGTTAGTTTCTGCCGTACAGCGAAGTGAATCAGCTGTATGTATACATATACCCCCTCCCACTTGTGCCTCCCTCCCTCCCCCCCAATCCCATCCATCTAGGTCATCACAGAGCACCAAGCTGAGCTCCCTGTGCCATACAGCAGGTTCCCACTAGCTATCTATTTTACACATGGCAGCGTATATATGTCAATCCTAATCTCCCACTTCTTCCCACCTTCCCCTTCCCCCTCTGCGTCCACATGTTCATTCTCTACGTCTGCGTCTCTGTTCCTGCCCTGCAAATGGGTTCATCTGTACCACTTTTCTAGATTCCACATTTATTAGGTACATTTTTGATTTATCATTTTTTAGAGAATGTCAGGGACGCACAAACTGATGTGTGAGGATTTCTAGGTTAGTTTTGTTAGTTTTGTGAGAGGTTTGGGGTAGTATTGATACACCTCACTCTTCTGTCCTGTGGCCTCCTCAGGACCCACGAAGGGAACACAGAAGGGATGCTGCTGTGCTCCTGGCATCCTTGTCCCAGGTAAGCTGAGGCTTTCCTCCCCTTTCCTAAAAGTCATTTGTCTTTGCTATAGGTAAGCATATTATCTTCCTTGGCCTGGTGCTTCACTGCTCTTCTAAAACCCACCCGTGGAACCTCAGTTCTTCTTTCCTATACAATGGGCACCAGAAGGCCCAGTGTGGCAGGTGGTGAAATTTCCTCTCTGTGAACTCCTGAGGCCTGGGCATCAGCATGTTCTCACAAGGATCGTAGTGTTCCTTGTCTCTTCCCTACGTAACATTTACACACACGGTCAGTTCACATCTTCTCACCCACTGTCAGAAATGCGTTGGGCCCACAGAATGTTCAAGAGAAATAAATAACTACATCTTTCTTCCAGGAACTCATAATTTCACATGGGGACACCATCAATAGTAGTGAAAATGAATAATTGCTTACTGTGTGCCAGGCTGTGTGCTAAGCCCTTTACGTTAATTTTCTTAAGTAAGTTCTCTTCCACAAACTATAGTGCAAGCAGACTGGGCTGCTGCTTTTATCCCGGGAATAATTCTGGGGTCTGGGGACATAGGAGCCAGTATGTCACGGGCAAGGAAACTTTGCGGGTATGAGGACAAACTAGGCACACTTTTGATGTGTTTGTGTTGGCTGGCATGGTAAAAGGGAATCTGGAGGAGCCCTGAAGGGTAGAGTGCATCTTCCCGGCCCACCAGTTTCCCACATGGTGCTCCTGTTAAGTATACAGCAGCACTGGGCATTCGGAGCATTGCGGTGTCTCAAAGTCCCGTGGGATGCAGAGGCCTGACCCCACCATCAACACCTTTGAACCAGAGGTGAGGTGAAACTAAAGAATCAACCCAGACCTAATGCTGTTTAATTGGAAGAGATCACCCTTCACCCTTGTTGCCTGACAGAGGAAATAGTGAACGCTTTCTGGGAGAAACATTTTCTGTCTCTACTGTAGAGTGTCTGGGATACAAAATCAATTTTGAGACATGAAGCAGCAGGAGAAGGTGACCCATAATCAAGAAGGACACCCACAGATGACTCATGTGTTGAAATCAGCAGAGAAGGACTTAAAAATAATGAATCGTAAATGTGCTAAAGGACTTAGAGGAAATGATGGAGAAAAGTGGGTGAAAAGATAGTGTAGTTCAGCAAATAAATGGGAACCAAAAAGAACCAACGGGAAAATTGAGATCTGAAAAATACAGTATTGAAATTGAAGAATTAATTCAGTCTGTCTGGGCAGAGTGGTAAAAGGAACCATGAAATTGAAGACAGGTCAATAGAAATTATCCAAACTGAAGCTCCAAACTGAAGCACAAAGAGTAAAAGGAATGGATAAAACTAACCAGGCATCCAAGACCTGTTGGATATTATCGAAAAGTCTAACTTAGGTATAATTAGAGTCCTGAAAGGAGAGGAGAGGAAACAGGGAAAGAAATATTTTCCAAAATTGATGAAAGATGTCGATACACAAGTCCAAGAAGCTGAGGAACCCCAAGCATGATAAATACAAAGAAAGCCACCCCTAGACTTACCATGGTCATCACAGGACGAGTTACCTGGAAGCGGATGCTGAGACGGCATCAAACGTGCAAGATGCTTGTTAGGGAGTGTGGTAGCCCTAGATGGCCTCCAGTAACCCTTGCCTCCTGGTGTTCGTGCCCTGTGAAATCCCCGATCCACGACTGTGAGGTGGATCTAGTGAGTTTCAATTTTCATTATAACTTTTGATTTTGACAAGTTTGCACTCAAAAGACCTTGCAAAAATAGCACAGAAATTTCCTGTGTACTCTACTCAGCTTTACCCAATGATAATATCTTACATAGTCATAGCATACTGGTAAATCAAGGAAACTGATTTTTGTACGATTTTATTAACTTAGTTACAGAACTTATTTGGACTTTGCCAGCTTTTACATGCACTCTTTGTTGTATAGTTCTATCAGGTTTTTTTAAAAAATAAATTTATTATTTATTTATTATTTTTAGCTGCACTGGGTCTTCGTTGCTGCACGCAGGCTTTCTCTAGTTGTGGCTAGTGGGGGTTACTCTTCATTGCGGTGCATGGGCTTCTCATTGCAGTGGCTTGTCTTGTTGCGGAGCACGGGCTCTAGGCATGCGGGCTTCAGTAGTTGTGGCTCGTGGGCGTCAGTAGTGTGGCTTGTGGGCTCTAGAGTGCAGGCTCAGCAGTTGTGGTGCACGGGATTAGTTGCTCCGTGGCATGTGGGATCTTCCCGGACCAGGGCTCGAACCCGTGTCCCTTGCATTGGCAGGTGGATTCTTAACCACTGCGCAACCAGGGAAGCCCCTATCAGGGGCATTTGAATAAACATCACCACAATCAGGATACAGAAATGTTCCCACTTCACAAAGAAACTATCTCATGTTATTCCTTAATAGTCACACCCTTCCCCCAGCCCTAAGCCCTGGCCACTACTGATCTGTTCTCTAATACCATAATTTTATCACTTTGAGAATATTAATGGATTATACAGCATGTAACCACTCATAATGCCCTGAGATCCACCCAAGTAGCTGCGTGTATCAATAATTTACTTCTTTTTACTGTTAGGCAGTGTTCTATTGTATGGATATACCACAGTTTATCTATTCACCCATTGAAGGATATTTGAGTTTCCTGTTTTTGGCTATTATAAGCAAATCTGCTGTGAACACTTGTGTACAGGGTTTTGAGTGAACCTAAGTTTTTAATTTCTCTAGGATAAATACCCAAGAATCAAGTTGCTCTAGTCACGTGTCCACCGAAACCTCCAGCAAGCTATTCACTTCTTACCCATCTAATCTGATCAACATAATTTCATCAATGAAATGGATCAGTGTTGTGCTCTGCAGCATGCCATGATGGTCAGATCTCTTTGGACCATATTTTGACAGAGGTGAGAGAGTAAATGTATATTGTCCATTCCATGTGAATGTGAACTGTTTCTATTTTCTGAATGGGATAGAAGAGAATACAAGTACCTGGTGCCCAAGACAGGATCCTTTCATTTACCACCATCATCAGCCATGTTTTTCAGCAAATGGAAGAACTTCTTGCTGTCGCGGGAGGACAGCAAGAGCATCGGGTGGGTGGCCGCAGCCCTGACCTTATGTGAATCCTCTCCGACCTTGGGCTTCAGATTCTGTGCTGTGCAGCGGGCTGTCAGTGACGTGGAATCTCATACTTTCACCGAGCCAGCATCTGTCCTCATGTCCACGTGCAGCACCTAGCTTTCCTTTGGGAACTACATCTCACCTGCTTCCAGTCCAAACAGTTTCGGAGGGCTGACCCATGTTCCACCCACCTGGAAGATGAATGTATGATCCTCGTCTAGACAATCCCAGTTTCAGTCCTCTGCCTGCTGTGTTTGGTTCAAGGATGAGAATGTGACCCAAGCCAGGCCAAAGGCATTCAAAGTAATGTGTTTGCATGGAGCCTTAGGGAGGGAGAAACCCTTCCCAGTAGAAGGCACGTCGAGTGTGTGTCATCCTGCAGATGCAGTGAGGGAGACAGTGCCTGTGAACGGGGCCCCCAAGGCCCTCAGCAGGACTGACAGTTGGAGAGGGACCAGGCCACACTATGAGAATGTGAGCCCTTGGACCTGATACCTCCAACCCCACTCTCAACTTGTCTCTTGGAAGCAATAAGTTATTTCTGTCATTTAATATAATTTATAATATTAATTTATTTTACTTGAGTAAGCGTGTCTAAACTCTTGTAATTAAAAAAGTAATTAAAAAAGTCCTGAGATGTCAGGACCAATGGTTCCTGAGACACCCTCTGGCACCGCGTCCTCACTGGGTGGGCATGTCGGGGGGAGATGAAGATACTGGGTGGGGTCAGATCTAAGGGGAGCTGCCAATCCACTCTGTGTCTGTTTCTTCTGTGTCCCAGGAGAGGGAAACACCAGAACAATGAGAGGAGAGCTCGCTGGGAAAAAGGGTCATAGCATGGTTAATTGGTCGGCTTGTATTTTCCATATTTTAGGGTTCATTTTATTTGTGTGTTATTAGGAAATCACCCTTTTATTCTAGATTTACAGGGTGATGCAATAGCTTGTTCGTATTTGACTTTTAATTTCACCTCTCATTCTAGTTTTCTACGGAATTGTCACAGTTAATGAACAAATATGGATACCTTATTATGAACTAAAATCCGTATTTTATTCAGGTTCCCTTCATTCTCCCTTTTTCTGTCCTAGGATCCCACCCAGGCTATCACATGGCATTTTGTCATAGTGTCACTTTCGTATGTTCATGGCTCTGACCTTTTCCCACACTGCCCTTCTCTCAGTGGCCTAGGCGGACTAGCTGGGCTCCGTGCAGACTGTCCCGAGTAGGGATTTACCTGGTGTTTTTCTTGTGATTAGAATGGGGTCGTGGGTTTTGAGGAAGCAGATCACAGGGGTAAAGTGCTATCTCATTACTTTGTACCACGGGAACATACATCAAGGCAACTTACCACTGTTCATGTTAACTTTGCCTTCCTGGCTCAGGTAGTGTTTGTCAGATTTTCCCCAAGTCTGTACTGTGTGTCTTCCTTGGGATGAAGTTACTATGCGGCCCGCGCACTCCAGGAGAGGGGAGTCAGCCCCGCCTCCTTAATGGACGGTTGAGTATCTACAGCAACTCTTCGGAACCCTTCCACGTAGGAGATTTCTATTCAGCGCTCCTGAGGAAAAGAAACCTCCACTGTGTAATTATTTATTTTAACCGGTGTGGATGCCCACTCGGGTAGTTATTTTAAGCTTTTGGTTAGAAGCCAGCAGTACAGTATATGCCTGCTCAGTTCATTCCTGCTCTGGCGAGTCAGAGCTCTTTCCATTGGCTCCTGCTTTCCTCTGACATAATTCCGTCTTGGGGGTTTCTTTCTTTCTTGGTACACATCTTTTTATGTGCTTGTTCACCATTTGCATTTTTTGTCTGGTCCTTGTTGAAGTCCTTTTCCATTTTAAAATTTGGGTTGTCTTTTTGTTGATGATTTGTATAAGTTCTTGATGTGTTCTGAAGAAAAGTCTCTTGTTAGCTATATCCTGTGCAAATACTTTTTTCCGTTCTGTGGGCTGTGTTTTCACTTTCTGGATAGCACCTTTTGATGCACAAAAGTTTTTAAAATTGAGGAAATGTAAACTATCCATTGTCACACGGGTATTGTAACCATTGGCCTTTGCTTATCTGTAACATCGCGCTCCGAGGGTAAGAAACCTGGCTTCCGCCATTTGTCCTTCATTGAATCCACTGCTTGCTCCACTTCGGATTACAGATGCAGTGGTTTCAGTATTATTAGCCTCTGCCACCTTGGGAAAGAACTTGCAGAGTCCAGTGTTTGCGCGTGGCACAATTTGCCCTTGTGCTGCAGATTCCGTTCTCTCCCAAAGCTAACTAGCTCAAGTACCTTTCGTTCCACCACCAACAGTGGGTTTTCTTTCATACATTTCTAGATCAGGTTCTTTGGCACATTCTCTCTTCCACCCTATGACACTCCCATATCCTGAATAACTACATTTGAATATTTGATTTACTTGTTGGGTTGTAAAAATCCATGAGTTTAGACTAATGCATAGTGGCAGGTATCTATCACTCAAGTATCACAGGGAATATTTCAAGCCCCCACCCCATAACCTGTTTACCATCTCTGATTTACCTGTTCCAGGATGCCACAGAAATGGAGTCATACAGTGTGTGGCCTCCTCAGACTGAATCCATTCACGTAGCAGTACACATGTAAGATTCATCCTTGTTTTTTGTTTCTTCCTTTCTATTTCTGAATAGTATTTTACTGTATGCGTATGGGAGAAAAAACAATTTTTCCTGTTCCCTCCTAGGTTCTTGATTGAGGATCCCCCCCTCCTGTAAAAAAAAGACACACAAAATCATACAGACAAATGCAAATAGATGTGTCTGTCTTTACAAAGCTTTAGCCATGAGTCAGTAAAACTGAGTAATAAAATACTATCTGTTTATATAAATAGTCGGCTCTGAATCGTGTTTCTGGCAGGTGGAACAGAAAGATTACTTGCTTAGTGAGAGCTAAAGGTTTTTACTGATATTTGTGGAGAAGATTTTTAAGATTCAGATTTGCCCTGATATGTAATCTTATGGAGGCTGTGGACTAAACTCTGGACAGAGGAATTTTTGGAAATACCATGTGTGCCTCTTGGTGTTTTTTTTGTTTTTGTTTTTGTTTTTTTGCGGTATGCAGGCCGCTCACTGTTGTGGCCTCTCCCGTTGCGGAGCACAGGCTCCAGACGCGCAGGCTCAGCGGCCATGGCTCACGGGCCCAGCCGCTCCGCGGCATGTGGGATCTTCCCAGACCGGGGCACGAACCCGTGTCCCCTGCATCGGCAGGCGGACTCTCAACCACTGCGCCACCAGGGAAGCCCATCTGAGTGGATAAAATACCCAGTTTGTCTACAGTTTGCATTTTCCTTTCCAGTCTCAGGCAGTGATTTTAGTGGTCTAAGCTACTTTCAATGGCTGAGCATGCAAAGGAAGAAAGTGTTGTGACTTTTTTTGGGGTGTGGTGGGGAGGAGATTGTAATTGCACTTATCAGGTGAAGAAAGGAATGTCTCATGTTTTATGACAGGAGGCAAGGAGCACAATTAAAGGCAAGGCACCCTCAAGTTAGAGTTATTTCCTTGGATGTTCACATTTAAAGACTCAGTTCTCAGGACCAGGAGGACAGCTCTTGCTGGCAGAAGGTTCTGAGGAAGGATGGAAGCATCTTAAAGGAGAACTTCTGGGGCCAGTATGCTATTATCAGAGGTGTAGGGCAATTACTATTTAAGTGTTTCTTCTTTCTAGAGTGTAGGACACTTCTTTTCCCAACGCCCAGACATAAGAAGAAAGTGGAGACTTTGATATCCGTAAGAAGGTTGTGTGGGCTTTGAATTCCTCCTAGAGCTGCATTTCTGCTTCTGTATAGGTGAGATTAGTAAAGCACGGAGGGTTGTTTTTTTTAAAAAATAAATTTATTTATTTATTTTTGGCTGTGTTGGGTCTTCGCTGCTGTGCATGGGCTTTCTCTAGTTGTGGCGAGCGGGGGCTACTCTTCGTTGTGGTGTGCGGGCTTCTCATCGTGGTGGCTTCTCTTGTTGTGGAGCACGGGCTCTAGGTGTGCGGGCTTCAGTAGTTGCAGCACGTGGGCTCCAGTAGTTGTGGCTCGTGGGCTCTAGAGTGCAGGCTCCGTAGTTGTGGCACACGGGCTTCGCTGCTCCGCGGCATGTGGGATCTTCCCGGACCAGGGCTCGAACCCGTGTCCCCTGCATTGGCAGGCAGATTCTTAACCACTGCGCCACCAGGGAAGTCCCAGATCGTTGTTTTTAATTCTTTGAAGAATTGCATATCCTACTCAATGATAACTTCAAGAGGCTGACCTGCCCATCTGGAGGATGGCATGAGCACAGTGTATATATGGGTGGGATGATTGATGGTGTACAAGGATTTTAAGTTTTGTTTTGGTTGGGTTTATTTTGCCACGCCATGTGGCTTGCAGGATCTTAGTTCCCCAACCAGGGATTGAATCCAGGCTCACGGCAGTGAAAGCACCAAGTCTTAACCACTGGACAGCCAGGGAATTCTCTTTAACTTTTGCTCTAAATCTGATTTCTGTTCTTTGTTTTGTTAAGGAAGTGTTCTTAGGCTCTCCATGATACTCCTTTGTCTTTCTTTTAATTTGATCATCTGAGAGGTTTCAATAGGATCTTTGTTTTAAGGTGAAAACCTAAAAAAAAAAATCCTTGCAAATATTGTTTTATCAGGTGTTTGGCCAGGACAACCGGCAAATTCTCCTGGCAGTATTGAACCTGTTTCTTCCTTGCAGGGGGTCTCCAAGGGTATACCTATTCCAAATGTGAGTCAAAACCAATAAGCCTTTTTTTTTTTTTTTGGCAGTACGCAGACCTCTCACTGTTGTGGCCTCTCCCGTTGCGGAGCACAGGCTCCGGACGCGCAGGCTCAGCGGCCATGGCTCACGGGCCCAGCCGCTCCACGGCATGTGGGATCTTCCCGGACCGGGGCACGAACCCGTGTCCCCTGCATCGGCAGGTGGACTCTCAACCACTGTGCCACCAGGGAAGCCCCAATAAGCCTTTTAAAAAATTAATTAATTAATTAATTTTGGCTGCTCCAGGTCTTAGTTTCGGCACGCGGACTCTTAGTTGCGGCACGCAGGATCTAGTTCCCCAACCAGGGATCAAACCCAGGCCCCCTGTATTGGGAGCACAGACCCTTACCCACTGGACCACCAGGGAAGTCCCCAATAAGCCTTTTCATAGCTTAAGCATGGACAAGATGTCACTAAAGAGGGTGAAAAAAGAGCAGCTCCCACGATCCAGAGTCACTCCCAAAGACAGCCCAAAGAAATAAAGAGTAGATGAACAAGAGGAAAGGGTTATTTCTACCGCCAAGAGCCAACCAAAAAAGTAACTGACATGTTAAATGGTGAAAGTTAAAAGCTTATAAACCTAACTTAATAGCAGAAAGGGAGAGGGGAGAATTGGCTTCTATGGGAAGAACAGATGGGTTTCTTCAGGAAAGACAGCAGGTTCTTTGGAAAACAACGGGTTATAAGAAAGTTTGCGATCATGTTTGTCTGTCTGTGCATGAGTGTTCTCTGCATCTTCTTCAGGGTCATAAAACACCTCACAGAAGGGATTTATGGTAGGTTTATTTTGGTCTCTCTCTTGGGAATAGAAGCCACCCTGAAGAAGGAATTTATGGCCGTGGTCATTTCTCAAAAGTTTCTGCTTTTATTCAGATAAGGGGAACTCCGAGAAGGCTTTTTTTCTGTATCTGTTGAATCTCAAGTATATTCAGGTATAAATTGTCTTTATACCAATCGTGGGGTTCCGCCTGACTCTCCATACCTCCAACTTTTTCTTCTTTTTCAAGATTCCTTGATCTATTTTGAGCCCCTTGCATTTTTCACGTGAATTTTAGATTGGTTGTCAATTTCTGCAAAACATAACCTGGGATTTTGGTAGCAATTCTTTGACTCTTTAGATCTATTCATGGAGTACCTCCACCTTAACAGAATTAAGCCTTCTGACCCATGACTATGGGGTTATTTTCCAGAAATTTAGAATTTTTTCTTAATTTCTTTAACAAGCTATTGTTGTTTTCAGTGTGCAAGTCTTTTTGCGTTTTCTCAATGTCATCAGATCAGTGTACAAGTCTTATCCACCTTTTTCCTCACTTCTACTGAATGCTGATTCAGAACATACACAACCTCCTGGAGAAACTTGCCCCAACCCTGCCGTGTACTGCCACCTAGCTGGCCTGGAACTGAGTCACCGAAAGCCTTTGTAATTTACTTAATTCTTAATTCCTTTAGAATTCATTATTGTCATAAGTATTTATTGTCCTTGTAATAAATCATTTTAAAATAAAAAAGAAATAATGTACTTTAGTTACTCCATAGATGAATACAAATGGATCACACGACATACGACTTTAATCTTTGTAGAATTATTAAAGTACTACACACATTATAAAAATTGAAGTATCACCTAAGGGAGAAGAGGAGAGCTTTGCAAACCCCACCCCCAGAGGCGACTGTCACGGACGGCTTGGTGCATCTCCCTCAGGCTCTGTCTCTCCTTCTGTCTCTCTCTCTGTCTCTCTCTCTCTCTCACACACAAGCAGATTCATTTACATCTATGTTGATTTCACATATACGCAGTCTTACAGATGGGATCCTGGGTGCAGACGGTTGGTTTACATGCATCCCACATATAAACCCTGAAGTCTCCCCTGTCGTCAGGTAGAGACCCTGCAACCACTTTCCCAGCTGCACAGCATCCATTCATCCGTGTGGACCAGGACTGATGGATCTCACCCCCTCTCCGTGAACATTAGTGTTGTTTCCGATCACCTTCTGTTTCAGCCAGTGCTGTGATGAGTATCCTTGAAATGACATCTTTGAAAAATGGTGCAGGGATTGTAGTGGGATCGACTCTAAGAATCAGCACTGCTAGTAAAGGGTCACACCTGTGGGACTTTGATGGGTCCTGCACACTGTTCTCCCAGAGAGGAGTGTCTGGTCACTCTTCCCTCTAGGGGATCTGCTGGGGCCTCTTCTTCCTCACTTTGTCCCCTGGGCTGGTGGTCACCAGACTAGAAACCTGCCAGCGTGATGGTGACGAAAGCTGTCTCCACAGTGTTTATGTTTGCATGTGTCCCATCTGAGAGGCTGAGCATCTCTCACATACACTGGCCATATGCACGGCCTCTCAGTGGAATTGCATGTGTTTGCTCTCTTTTTAGAACATTGATCTTCAAGAGGTTTTTGGAGCACAGGTATTCTCTGGCCTTGGTTATGAGGAATGCTTTTCCAGTTTGTGTGTTGGCTCCTGCAAATCAGTTCATTCTGGGAACCTTCTGTCGTGAGTACTGTGGCGCTAGTCAGCTTTGTGATGACAAAGCCAGCTCCTCTCCTGCCTGTTTATGAGGAAAGGCCTGAGTCTGAGCCGCTATAGCTTCTCTAGATATCTTGGCACATGGACCGAGCCCCACCCTCCCATCCTGCCAGACCCCTTGTTCAAACACCTCCATTTGAAGAGTTCTTTCTTTGAAGAGCACACGCCCCTCCCCCCCAATACCCAACAAACAAGCAGACAGACATCCAGCTGGCCTCCTTCCACCTCAACCTCTCCAGAGAGCCACTCTCTTAGAAATACCTTAAGCTCAATGACACACCGCTGTCTCCCTTTCTCTGGCACCATGCCAACCCCGGGTGAGCCCTGTCTTACGTGGGCATGACGGCACCATTCAGGTGAGCTGGAGACAGTACCCCGAAGTTGCCTGATGGTACCACCGTACATTGAAAATGGCCTACACACCAAATCGGCCTTAAACACGGTGGTTCAGAGACCAGAGATGTGCATGCGCCTCCGATAAAATCACTGCTCAGGAGACCCCAGCGTCTGTCAGCGATCTTCTCCACATTTCACTGACCTTTACTCTTCCTCTTTTCAGCTGATATCTTGCTAGATCGTTCGTGGAGAAGTTAGATCCCATTTGGCAAGAGCAGAATCATCTTCCCAACACATGAGAAGAGAACAGGCACAGGCCCGCACCCATCTTATCCCTCCTTGCCTGCCCCGCCCGTCATGTCAGAAACATGTGTCCCTCCTCTTGTCAGAAGCCTAACCCCAGGTAAAAGGACTTAGATGTAAAGGAAACCAGAATATTGTCTTGAGCTACGGACACTTCAAAAAACAAAGCAAAACCATCTCCTCCTCCCTCCACAACACAGCAGGTGCAGAAGGGCATTCTGAGCCTTCTCCTCTTTCTTCCTGGAAGCAGCAGATAACATGTCCCCCCGCCCCACCCCCAGGAAGACGCCTTCCCTCTGCTGGAAGGAGAGTGACATTGTTAAGGGCAGAGAGTGGAGAGTGAGAGAATTCTGTACAAACAGACCTTGTTCAACCTAATTCTCAACCTCCTTAGCCTCCCCACATAGTGTAGGTCCTTTTCCACAATCGCCTCTGTGTTCAACCCAACAGAAAAGAATTTAGGTTTCGCCACTTCTCTGGGTCTTTCTTCATTTCCTTAGGAGGGCGCCCTGGGTCAGGGAAAACTTGTGGGAAATAAATGTGTATGGTTCCGTCCTGTAAGTCTGTTTCACGCCCATTTAATTCTCAGGACCAGCCGTCAGCTCTAAAAGGGTGGAGGTCAGGTTCGGTCTCGGCCACATCTTCCCCGCCGGCATCTTTGAATTCTACCTCCTTCCTTGGCTTGACTCCTCAGCATGCTGACATGCTCTCAGCGACCATCTTCAGAAGCTCTGTGAACGTGGGCTGGGTCTTTCAAAATGAAACGCATTCTTCCTCTACGATCCAGCCCTCAAACTCCTTGGTACTGATGGACCTAAACGAGTCGAATGCTTCCATCTACACAGAAACTTGCCTCTGGACGTTTACGGCAGCTTTATTCATAACTGCCAGAACTTGGAAGCAACCAAGATGTCCTTCGGGAGGTGAATGGACAGATAGACGGGGCTCCATCCATGCAGCAGAATGTTCTTCTCACTGAAAAGAAAAATGAGAGAGAGAGGGAGCCACGGGGTGACAGGTGGGGCACCTTAACTGCATGTCACTCACTGAAAGAAGCCAGTCTGGAAAGGTGCCACAGCTTAGGGTACCAACTACATATGACATTCAGGAAAAGGCAAACCACGGAAAGGGTGGGTTGCTAGGGGTTTGTGGCGGGGTTAAGGGGTGGGGTATGATAAACAGCTCAAGCACAGAGGACTTTCAAGGCAGTGAAACTATTCATTGTGATACATTCATGGCGAGATACATTTGTCAAAACCCATAGAATGTACAACACCAGCAGTGAACCCTAGTGTAAACTCTGGACTCTGATGACCATGATGTGTCCATGTAGATTCAGCGATAGTGACCAACACACAGAATGTTGATAGGCTAGTTGGGGAGAGGGAAACTCTGAGCACCTGTGTGGGTGGCGGGGAGGGGGTGGATGGAGAGAGCAGTAACAGCAGAGCAGGGGGCACGTGGCACCGGTCTGTACTCTGCCCAATTTTGCTGTGAAT